>NW_026606071.1:40360000-41685000 GCF_029834395.1 Sorex fumeus | reverse complement strand
TGGGGGCCTTAGCCAGTGCCATATACTGAACCTGGGCCAGCCTGCAGGGCAAGCACCTTACCCTTGTATCATCTCTCTGGCTCTAAACACCTTCTAAAGCCCCACCTCCCCTACTTCCATATTGGGGGTAGGTTTCAACAGGTTAACATGCCTAAAGCAGCTCTGAAATGTGGGGGAGGCTGTGAGATGTGGGTTGCCCTATATTCAAGGGTACCTGGGCCTGAGGTTCTCTTGGAGGTTCAGGGAGGGGATGACACGGGCACATCTGGCAAATCTCTGGGCAGAAGAAGGGATGAGGAGAGCAAGGTCCGGGGGAAGGATTGCATGGAAGAGGAGAGAGGAGAATTTGGAGGAGAAGCATAAGTGTGATCAAAGTGGAAAAAAGCTGGGCTGAAAGGGCCAGATCGAAAGGCTACTTATTGTGGAAGTCCTTGTCCATGGCACTCTGGAAAAGGCAAAATTATGGAGGCCAGACAAAGTGGCACCAGGAGGTCAAGGGGGTGCGAGAAAGAGGGGTTGGATTCTGTGGACAGTGACACTATTCTGAATGACTCCATGAGATAGAGACTAGACACTAAACCCAAGTCCATACCCATACAATGAACCATTCCAAGAGTATTCCTAGTGAAGTCTAGGAAGGTTGGAGGACAACAGTGTGTCCATGCAGAAACACCCATTGTATCAAATGGATCCATCTCATTCAGGATATTGATTTATTGATGGAGTGGGGGAATATACATGATGAAGGCCGAGAGCCTGTGGGAAACTCTCTGGACTTTTCACTCAATTTTGTTGTGGATATAAAACTACCCTAAAAAATAAGTCTATTAAAAAGTTTTATGGCAGAAGAGACTATTTCTGCACTGAGCTGGCAATGAGACGACAATAATTAACTCACTAGGCTCTGTTCTAAATGGAAGGCTATGCTTAGTATTGTTAGGGGCCCTCCTACCTAAAGGCCAAATTAAGTTCTGTCATTCATCAATCCTATGGGCTGACACCCCATGGCCGATCTTTAAAGGGAAAGTTTAGAAGAAGGTAATCAATTAGAAGTCATTAATGACTTAGCACACTAATGGGGTCCCCTGTGAGGTGCAGAGTTGGTGGGGAGCATTTCTTGATGAGGCATTCATTTTGCTCTTTTTTTTCTTCACTGATTACAGGGTAAAGGACAACTTTTCTATCAACAACACTTCCCTGATTCACAGGACTTCACTCTTCACACTGGTATAAATGAAATCTAAGAAATTTGGGGTAGTGGTTTTCAACTGCTGGTCCATGGACCAATGGAGTTCTGCAGAAATTTCATGGTGATCCTGGAAAAGTTACTGACACTGAAATGACTACTTTCACCTGCTGGTCTATGATGAGAGTTCTTACAAATCTGAAGGACTGAACACCAGAGGTTTAGAATGGAGGCTCTGTGACATAGCAGGACAATGACAAAAGCAGCTACAGATTTTGAAACTAACTCACCATTGAAAAAAAATATACTGGAATTGGAGGAGACTCCCCACTCCACCTCTCCACCCCCAGCTCCACCCCCACAAAGTATCCCCATATGAATATTGTGTGAAGTTTCTGCCATCATTACAGTCACACTGTAGCACTGTCCTCCCGTTGTTCATTGATCTGCTCGTGAACACGAGTAACGTCTCCTCTGTGAGACTTGTTACTATTTTAGGCATATCCAATATGCCACAGGCAGCTTGCCAGGCTCTGCCATGCGGGTGGGATACTCTTGGTAGCTTGCCAGGCTCTCGGAGAGGTGCGGAGGAATCGAACCTGGGTAGGCCGCGTGCAAGGCAAACGTACTACCTGCTATCGCTCCAGCCCGTTATTATGGTCAGGATGCATAGGGACTGTTTTTCAAATCATGCCCACCCACATACAAATTCTGATAAGCTCTAACTTGTGCGTGTGTGTGTGTATGTGTGTGTGTGTGTGTGTGTGTGTGTGTGTGTGTGTGTTGTGGGGGGGGAGGGGACGGTTCATTGCTCAATAAAAAGCTGCCAGATCTGTGCTCAGGGGACCATATTCATTGGCAGAAATCATCCAACCACATGTAAGGTGAGTGCCTTAAGCTCTGTACAAATTCCCCTGCCCCATAAAGGCTAACATTCCCCAACCCTACCCCTCATCCCCCACCCCTCTTTCTGGCTACCTATAGCTTCTTCTGGCATGGTAAAAGGATTAAGTAACAGGAGTCTCTCTCTCATTTCCCTCAGGTCTCCTGGGTTGAAAACACGGTGATAAATCACTGAGATTTAAAGTCAACCCCTGGATTTTTGTTTTTAAAAGTCAGAATTTAGTTACATCATTCTTTCACTTTTAGTGACTAAGGAACACTGAGATGTAATCCATGACATCTCTGCTAGTATGAACTCATCTGGTGTCATTATCTACCCAAATCCTACATTTTCTTCTCAGTTGGAATATGGTTATTTGGGTTAAATAAAAGACCAGACACCCAACCAATCATTACATTCCTACTCATAGACCCAAGAGAGCTGAGACATGTTCTCACAGAAACTTGTACGTGAACCTCTCATCATCCTCAAAAGAACCCAAAAAGTTTAAACTGCCAAAATATCCATCCATTGAGGAAGGGATAAACAAAATGTGATAGAGCCTTACAACAGAGTATTTGACAATAAAAAGCAATAAAGTACTGACACAAGCTCCACGTGGATAAATCTTGAAAGTAGTGAAACATTTTAAGTGAAAGAAGGCAGACAAGGCAAAGGCCAGAAAGTGTAGGATTTCAGTTTTGTGACATGCTCAGAATAGGAAAATTCACAGAAACAGAAATAATTCCTGGTTGCCTAAAGGTTGAGGGAGGGGAAGGGGGATGGTGGGCTTCTTCGGAGGAGATAAAATGTTTCAGAGCTTGATAGTGTTTATAGTCACACAACTTCATGAATGAAATAGAAGCCACTGAATTTTATTCTTTTAAAGGGTGCATGTGATGGTAAATGAATTATATCATAAATTGAAAATGAGAAACTGGGCTTCAAGATGAGTCTGGAAACATCTCTTCCTGTGTTCTAGAAGTCCTTGTTCCAAAATATTATTTTTAATGTTTCCAAACAGAAGCCGCCTGTTTGGGAGTGTTATATTCTAAAAGTCCCGACAACCCCTAGTTCTACTACTGGGCACCAGGGAGTTGTCCACCCAGTCACAGCGACGTGGTCTGACAACCCACTGATTCAAGACCATGAGTATGGGATTCATTTTAAGAACAGTTTTCTGTGGTGGAGATTCTTCAGATCTATGAGAGAGAGAGAGAGAGAGAGAGAGAGAGAGAGAGAGAGAGAGAGAGAGAGATGGAGGGCTTCAGCCAGTGTTTTGCTTACCCTGAGTTTAGTTTTTTCCCTCTTCTTGGACTACATGAGGCTCTGTGGTCTCCTACTTGGCTTCAGGGAATGAATTAAAAGCAGCTCTTTGTTATGGTTATTTGGGAACATTCTAGAAACTACTGCTAACCATCCAGCATGAAAAGTTGTTTTCAATTGGTGAATGTTCTCTCAAACTTGTGGCAGTATTTTTATTTACTTTGTGAAATTCAGAACTTTATACACTGCCTGTCATGTGGCTTTGTGTGTGTCTGTGGGGGGTGGGAGGTTGGGGTGAGTCACTGGGAGAAGCAACTACGATTCCAAACTAATAACATTTCATTCCTGCCTGAAGCACCAAAACAGAGAAATTACCACTGTAAATCACAGACTATCAGAAAGCTGGTCTTCCTACAGAGCAAGTTCTGTACAAATGAAGATAAAAGAGCTAGAACACAAATAGCATGCAAAATATATATATATATACATATATAATAATTACAACATTTTCTTGCTCTTTCAAATGTTTCTTTTCCCACCCCCCCACCTCACCCCCAATATCTTCTGTTAATTTTTTTTTTGTGGGCTATACCCAGCAGTGCTCAGGGGTTATTTCTAACTCTGCACTCAGGAATTACTCTTGGTGGTACTAGGGGACTATACAGGATGCCAGGGATCGAACCCAGGTCAGCTACATGCAAGGCAAATGCCCTTTTAACCACTGTACTATTACTCTAATTCCTTTATTTAAAAAAAATACCCCCCAACATATATATATATATATGTGTGTGTGTGTGTGTGTGTGTGTGTATACACACACACACACTTTGGACAAAATCTGCTCCTTTATATTATTAAAAAAGAATAGCTAATATACTTGTGCAATGATTTCCCCCCCCCCCAGTATGTTCTTTGATAACATCATTTATTTCTTGATTTTGGCCATATGGTACCTGGAATTAAACCCAAGTCTAGTATATGCAAAGAATGAACTATCACTGAGTTACATAACTGGCCTGTAAGCATTATTTTGATGTTGATATCATTCCTATTTTACCGATTAGGAAAGGAAGCCTCAAGAGGATGAGCGTCTTGCCAAGGATAATGTAATTTCTGCAGAGTTGCTGGACTTACATTTTATTTTCTGATGCCAAATCCCAGTTTTCTTTTTATCATGCCCCACCATCTAATATCTGACAAATAATGCATGCGAGAAGATATTTACACCGAAAGAACATAAATTCTAAGTTGCTAATCCAAAGAGACCCATGAAGAACTCACTAGAAGTCACTTAACTGTTTTGGGAGCTCCGAGATTAAGATGTCATATCTAATTTTAAAAAAAGGGAGGGGGCAAATTTTTATCTATATCATCCCAGCCAGATCAGGCTAGCAGAAGGCTGAACTCTGTCCTTTTATCCAAAATGGTGCTCATAAAGCGAAGGGGAGTCTGGAATAAAACTGACCAGGTGAATTTTGCAGAATTCATTTTGAATTATAGTCATAAGAAAGAAGATAAAATCCGCGGGAGGATGACAGCCCTGTAGGAGCCTGATCTATTTGCATCCCAGCCCGGGGCTGAGACCCTCTAGTTAGAAAGCTCAGTTCCAGTAAATGGTGTCAAGGCTGGTTGTCGACCTAACAGCATATCTGAGGATGAATTACTGTCTCTTAGCATGTGTTTGTTTCCCCACACCTAGAAATTCTATCTTAGGTGAAGATCTGAGTCCAAATGGATTTTCAAATGTTCGGCCAGGAGATTCGGATTTGTCATACACCCATCAAAAGACAAATGCTTTGTCTCCTGTAACCTGAAATGTGCATTTTCTCCCTATGGAGAATGACCCATTTATCAAAAATAGTACACAAACTGGAGATTGCACGGGCTGGGGAGTGGGGATAAAGAAATCACGGAGCTTAAATTGTATTTCCATCATCTTCCTATTTAAAATCACACTCTTCTCAGGCCAGGGAGATGACCCAAAGGTCTGGAGTGCAAGTTTTGCATGCAGGAACTTTGGGTTCGATCCCTGGTACTTTGAGGGTCAGACAGACAGTACAGCAAGTAAGGTGCTTGCTTTGCATGTGATCAACCCAGATTTGATCACCAGCACCCCATACGGTCCCCTAAGCTTATCAAGAGTGATCTATGAATGTAGAGCCAGGAATAAGCCCTGAGCACTGTCGGGTATGACCCCAAAACAAACAAACAAAAATCCATCTGTGTGCTGCATGGTTCCTGAATACTGACCCAGGAGTAGCTCATGAGCACCTTGGGGTATGGACGATAACCAAAAGCCAAAAAAAAATCAAAATAAAACATATATATATATATATATCTTCAGTCAGTTCTCTTAGCAATTCTCTGCTGAACAGATACAGTGTTTATTCAATGTCAATTATATTTGGGTCGTGACACTATAAGTGGAATTAAGTAAATTTGCCCTTATTAAGTGCCTTATTAGCAGGTTCCATCCAAAGTGGTTACAGTGGCTATTAATGAATACTCTCTTGAACTCAATAACATGAATCTGATGTTAAGAATTGATTCGACCCATGGCAAGTTCAGTGGTATCATCAAGGCTAAGAATGAGACACTAGAGTCCATGCGAATCCCATCTTCATTTTCCAGGAGACCACCCACCTACATCAAATGAGGTGGTAAAAAGATCAAAAAACCGTGTAAATTGACTCTACCATCTTGGACAAAGTTGGTGATCACTTGAAAGGTGGAGCCAAAGGCCAATAATCATGAATATCGATGCTAATGTCGCTAACTCAGGGAGGAAGTGAGTGTGACAAAGGCAATGCCGCCCACATCACCAGCAATGCTGTGTACAGACCAAGTCTTCATCTCTCTTGACTGAGGTGCTCCATGATGCCTGTGGTAAAGTCGAGGAATCTAAGACAATGGTCCATGTCACATTGCTCACTGGTGACTCATAATGGTCCTGTGATAAGAGGCGCTGTGATATCAGTAGCCACTATCTCTGTGTCCATGGTCCTGCCAAGTTTATCCCTGAGCTAATAGTAAACTCACAGATTGGGTTTCCCAAACGCTAATTCCTGGGGGTGAGGAGCTCTTCATGATTTTTATTTGTTTTGAATTTGTCTTGCCATCAGGAGAAAAGTGATGGATATTCAAAAGGTGATGGAGCAAGTAATGAGAGCTGAGGAGAAAGGTGTAGAGTACTCCAACAACTAAAAGATGATGGAGGAACTAATGCAAATAACAAGAGCTCAGGAGAAAGGCGTGTAATACTCTGACATCATAAAGGTGATAAAACAAGTAATGAGGATCTCCAAAGAGCATCGTGGGCTATCCAGAATAAACACTGGCCTTCATGACAACCATGGCCCAGCAGTGTTGATGCTGGTGGGTATTGTCCTCAATTTCTGCTTCATCAAGCACATATTCTTTGGTAGGACCATGAATATGGCCATGCCAATTACTGAGGGAGCAATGGTACATCTGATTTCTGAGAAATGAGTCCTGAGCTCACCTGACAGAAGCTTGAGAGACTCTCATCATGAAGGAGGACTTGCTCCAAGTCTCCCCTCAATACAAGGAGACTCTTACATCTTTTTTTTCTTATTTGGGGAGGGGGTCTTTTCTTGCATTGCTATCAATGAAATCCATACTGAATGCATGGGAATAGAGATAAGGAAACAACACCCAGAAAATAGGTGTAATTGTTATTATTGACCTTAGAATCGCACCTATTACAACCAATATTCTCCCACCCTAAATACAAAAACACAACATCCCCAGAAACCTTGCTGAGACATTTATCAGTGCACTGGCAGGCACTTGAGACCTCAGTCTTCTTCCCATGCAAACACCCGACGCTGCTGGCCTCCAGCTTCCTGAAAGGTAGACTTGTGGAAGTAAATCAATTTATCTATGTTCTAAGACCGTCAAAGAAAGCAACAAGAAGTCACTCCCTCTATCCCTTCTCTCCCAGTCCTATTCACTTAATCACTTAACTTAATCACTTAACTTTCCATTAGTCGTCGATTTGCTCGAGCAGGCGCCAGTAACGTTTCCATTTGTCCCTGTCGCGTGCTAGTGTAGCCCAATGGCATCTGTTCGCTTTGGGAACATGAAGAGCCTCAAACCAATTGTTCATGATCTTGACGAAGAAGTCTGACCATCTGGTAGGTGGGCGGCCACGCGGTCTTTTGACATCCCGTGGAATCTAGTCGGTAACAGCTCTAGTCCAGCAGTCGTCTTTAAATCTCATTACGTGACCAGCCCATCTGATTTTTGACGCCTTGGCAAATGAGACAGCGTCCCTGATTCTTGATTGTCAACGGATGTCAGAACTCCGGATTCTTTCTCTCATTTGAGTGAAATGTGATATTCCAAGCATAGCTCTTTCTATTCTTCTTTGGGAGACCTGAATAGCGTTCTCATCTTGTTTGCGTAGGGCCCAGGTCTCTGAGGCATATGTTAATGCAGGAAGAACAGTGGAATCAAAGAGATGTGCCCGGAGCCAGAGGTTCTTCGTCTTCTTAGCTATTTCTTCAACGTTCTTGAAGGCGTTCCAAGCCGCTCTCTTCCTCCTGCGCAGCTCGGGTGCCAGGTCATTTGTCATGTTGACTTCTCGACCTAGGTACACATAGCTGTTGCATTCGGAGATGGTCGTTCCGTTGAGAGCAAATGGGGCGTCAGGAACGAGGCTGTTTCTCATAAACATTGTCTTCGTAAGATTCAGCTGTAGTCCTACCTTTCCACACTCACGGTCAAAGTCGGCCAGCATTTGTGCCGCTTGGCTGATGTTTGGTGTTATTAAAACAATGTCATCAGCAAAGCGGAGGTGGTGTAGTTGCCGACCATCTATCTTCACTCCCATTTCTTCCCATTCCCATGATGTTCTCGAGGGTGGCACTGAAGAGTTTCTGTGAAATGGTATCACCCTGCCGAACCCCTCTCTTGACATCAACAAATAGAGAAGTCACTCCCTCTATCCCTTCTCTCCCAGTCCTATTGTGTGAAATATTTGAGTATATTTTTTATAGAAATTAGGTTTTCTCATCATTTCAAAAAATAGCTTTTGCTCTGATAGCACGGCTTCCTGACCATCCCTTACTGTACTTTGCAGAAATACTCTCGACTTTTTGTTTTTGTTTTGAGAGGGACTGGGAAGGAGGTTGTCTGTTCAGGGGTGACTTTTCTGAATAGATTATTTACTCATTCATTCATTTTCTTATTTATTTTTGCTTTTTGGGTCACACTGGTAATGCCTACCAGTTATTTCTGAACGCCCTCCCCTCAGTACTATCACTCTGGCCCCTGAATAGATTATGTCATCTGAACAGAGGATTTTAGAAAATATATTTATTGGACTGCAGAGAAAGTGCAGCAGGCAAGGCATTTGCCTTGCATGCGGCCAGCTCAGGATCAATCTCCGGCATCCCATATGGTCCCAGGAGCACCACCAGGAGTCATTCCTGAGTGCAGAGTCAGGAGTACTCTCTGAATATCAAGAGGACCAACAAGCACTGTGGGATGTTTTAGGAGTACAGGTTCTCATACCTCTACAAATGTATGTTACCATGCCGAGATTTGTGGTTTCACAGCAGTGTGGCTGCCTCACAGGTGTGAAGCCCTGAGCCCACATAGCCACCACCAAAGTACCAAAATTCCTCAACATAGTCCAGGGGGGCCCCTCCGTCCATGCTCCGAATTCCCTCCTTCTCTGCTAAGCTCAGTTCTGCTGGCACACTCCAAGGATGTGGATTGTTTTGTTCAATTTTTTGTCTTGAACAGAGATTTTTTTTACCAGGCCCCATCACTCAAGCAGTCAACTTGGTTTTTACCACAAGGACCGAGAAAACAGTTTCTTGAAAATGTTAGTCATGAAGGAAATGATTTTTCACTGATGACCTTCTTATCATCACCATAACTTCAAACTCAAACCATTAACAAGTGATGCTTTTTATTAGTAGTAGTAATAGTAGTAGTAGAGAAACACCATGTGGTACAGTTGTAGACTTATAATTTTTTGTGCTTGGGTTCCAGTTATACAATGACTGAGTGCCCATCCATCCACCAGTGTCCATTCTCCACTGCCAGTGCTCCCAGTATCCCTCCCACCCTCCACCATCCCCCCATCCCACCCCACCTCTGTGGCAGGGCATTCCCTAACAAATGATGCTTTTTGAAAAGACTTATCAGTTAATTCTATTTACTATCAAAACACTGAGACTATAGAAAAAACTGTTCATCTGGTTATCAGGTGACTTTTCTATGAGTCCTACCCCTTCATCCACTTCACCAGCTATCTGGTCTCAGATACATAATTTTATTTTTACTTAAAATTAAAAAAATTTTTTTAATTGAACCACAGCATATACACAGTTATAAAGTTGTTCGTGATTGCGTCTCAGTCATATAATGTTCCAACACCCATCCCTTCACCCGTCCTTCACCTAATGTACATTTCCCACCATCAATGTCCCCAGTTTCCCTCCTTCTGCCTGCCTCATTTCCTTCTCTGTCTCTGTCTCTCTCTTTCTCTCTTTCTTTCCTTTTGGGCATTGTGGTTTGCAATACAGATGCTGAAAGGTTATCATGTATATCCCTTTACCTACTTTCTTTTTAAAATATTTTTAAATTTTAATTAATTAATTAATTGCTTTTTGGGTCACACCCGGCAATGCAGAGGCTTTATTCCTGGCTTTACACTCAGAAATTACTCCTGGCGGTGCTCAGGGGACTGTATGGGGTGCTGGGAATCGAGCCCGGGTTGGCTGCGTGCAAGGCAAACACCCTACCCGCTGTACTATTACTCCAGCCCCTCTTTATCTACTTTCAATGCTCAGTCCTTGTCCAGAATCATCACTTCTAACTATACATAATTTTATTTTTTAGACCATTTTAATTAAGTACCTGGATTTACAATTCTGTTCATTATACTTTTTCCGCATACATCATCCAATCACTAGAATGTTCATTTTCCTCTACCGGTGTCCCCAGGACCTTTTCTAGTCACCCCCTCCCATGTAATTTTATTTCTATTAAAAAAAAAACCAGAAACTAAACCTGTTCTATTGACTTTGATAATTTAATTTGATTGAACAAAAAACCTTTTTCCCTTGTGGGGGCCGGGGAAGAGGGGTGAGGGAGGTGAGGCTCAATACCTGGAGATGCCCAGGAGTTACTCCTGGCTCTGCTCTCAGAAATCCCTCCCTGTGGTACTCAGGGGCTCATATGGGATGCTGGGATTGAAACCACTGCTGTAGCAAGGCAAGTGCCCTACCTGCCATGCTATCGCTCAGCACAGCAGGTAGGGTGTTTGCCTTGCAAGCAGTCGACCTGGCTGACCTGGGTTCAATTCCTCCGCCCCTCTTGGAGAGCCTGGCAAGCTACCAAGAGTACTTTGCCTGGCACGGCACAGCCTGGCAAGCTACCCGTGACATATTCAATATGCCAAACACAGTAACAAGTCTCACGATGGAGACGCTACTGGGCCCGCTTGAGAAAATTGATGAACAACGGGAGGACAGTGCTACAGTGCTATTATTATTCCAACCCCCTCTCCGCATCATAGTTGTAGCTGCCACTGATGTGGATACTGTTTTCCCAACAAGCAGGGCTAGCTCTATATCACAAATGGTACTTGTGCCTATATATAGCACCCATGACTGGCTATGAGCTCACACATTTAATTTTGAGATTATTATAGTTTAGGTGATAGTGTTACAGGAGTGTTCAAGTATCTGGCATTGATATACAAACTTATAGCACATCCCTATCACCAAAGTACCCGTCGGGGACCCCCATGTCACCTCCAGGTCACTGATTCCCCCTAATACCCTCCACCCACATCACTTCCTTTGATTTGTTGACTCCCACTTTTGGCTTTAGCACGTGCGGTTACCTCCCTTAGCACAGCCTCGTTTTAGTTGTGATGCTGCCTGGGGTCACACATGAGCCGTTGGAGCTTAAACAAGTGCTCAGCTTAACCTTCTGAGGCTGTGGTGCCCGTACCCCTGTTCTCTGGGGCTCACGCTGTTGAAGCATTTAACCCATGGCCATGGTGCTCACTGGTGGGGGGGAGGGTCACTGAAGTGACCATATATGTGTTCATGGGAGGTTACACCCCTTTTTGTGGTGCTCAAAGACACCCAAGGATGCTGGTGTTGGAAATTTACAGACAGCAGAACTGCCAGGATCATGCTCAGTACATGTCAGACCCTGGTGGTTTGAACTCATGAACGCATGCCTGCAAGGCAACTTTCTAAGTTCCTGTGCCATCTCTCCTGTTTCTCCAGAGGTTTGTTTGTCTGTAATGCCAGAGATAAAGCCCGCAAACCCTCATGTGTGAGGCACATTCCCACAGCTTGCCACAGATTCTGGAACCTGTAAAGCATCTTGAATGGCGGCCAACAAGACGTGATGCAGCTCTGAGCACTCAAGGCTGGTGAGGGTCTGAGAAACCAAGTGTTTCGCATGAACGACCTTTAGCCTAAAGCCAGGCTTGGGCCTTCAATATCTCCTCCCTGGAAGCAGCCCTTCCCACACTTCCAGGCTGTGTAAGCAGGCAGGCTGCCTCCCTCCGGAGGGATTCAGCTCTTGGGCACTCTCAGGCCAGTTCAGGATTTTGAGTGTCATGCTGGTGAGATCTGTTCTTCTTCTTCTTCTTTTTCTTTTTTTTTTTTTTTTGCACCACACCCGGCAATGCTCAGGAGTTACTCCTGGCTCGGCACTCAGGAATTACTCCTGGTGGTGCTCAGGGGACCATATGGGATGCTGGGAATCAAACCAGGTCAGCTGCGTGCAAGGCAAACGCTCTACCTGCTGTGTTATCACTCCAGCCCCAATCTGTCCTTCTGACTAAACTATTTCCTCCAGAGATCTGGAAGACCCATTCCTTTGATCTGCAGAGATGCTTTGGTCTTGTTAAAGATTTTCTTGTTAAATCAGGGCTAAGAGTTATAGTATAAAGTGAGTAAGGTACTTGCTTTGCATGTGGCTGACCCAGGTTCAATCCCCAGCATCCCACATGGTCTCCCAAGCACCGCCAGGACTAATTCCTGAGCACAGAGCCAGGAGTCATCCCTGAGTATAACCAGGGGTGGCCCAGTAACAAACAAACAAATAGAAACAACAAAACAGAGAAAGAAAATAAAAAAGAAGGTGGAATGCAAGAAAAGAACTTCTGTGAGTGAATCTATCAGCCAACTTCCTTTTGGAACTTAGAGATCATTTGTGTGATCTCTGGGAGGATTGAAGACTCCAGGGTGTGTAGCCTGGCAGCTCTATCCATCATGTGCTCAGCTGGGGTCCGCCAGAATGTGAGAATGGCTTTCATGGGGCCAGCGAGCTATAGTGCAGGGACAGATGGGTTTCTGCACAAGCCACAAAGTTTCTGCTGGACAGCACTGTTCACAATAGCCAGAATCTGGAAACAACCCAAGTGCCCAAGAACAGACAACTGGTTAAACTTTGGTACATCTAAACAAATGCAATACTATGCACCTGTTAGGAGAGATGAAGTCATGAAATTTGCTTATTAGTTGGATAGACATGGAGAGGGTCATGCTAAGTGAAATGAGTCAGAAAGAGAGGGACAGTTATAGAAGGACTGCACTCATTGTGGAATATAAAATAACATAAAATGAAACTGACATCCAAGGACAGTAGACACAAGGGCCAGGAAGACTGCCCCATACTTGGAAGCCTGTCTCATGAGCTGGGGAAGAAGGCAGCTATAATAGAGAAGGGATCACTAAGAAAATGATAATTGGAGGAATTGTTTGGGATGGGAGATGCGTGCTGAAAGTAGACAAAGGACCAAACATGATAACTTCTCAGTATCTGTATTGCAAACCACAATACCCAAAAGTAGAGAGAGAGAATATGGGGGAAATTTTCTGCCATGGAGGCAGGGGGAGGATTAGAAAGGAGATTATACTGGGGAAATTGGTGGTAGAGAATGTGCACTGGTGGAGGGATGGGTGTTTGATTGAAACTCAAACATGAAAGCTTGAAACTATCTCACGGTGATTCAATTTTAAAAAAAGTTTCTGCTGGAAACCCAAGGGATAGAACCCACTTTTTTGTTGTTGTTGTTGCTATTGTTTTGGTCCACAATCTGGTGTTGCTCAGGGCTTATTCCTGGTTCTATGCACAGGGATCACTCAAGGCAGGGTTTAGGGGACCATAGGGGATGCTGGGGATCAAACCTTTGTCGATCGTGTGCAAGGCAAGTGCCCTAAACACTGTACCATCTCTCTGTTGTCTAGAACCCAATTCTTAACCATAAGGCAATGTCAGAGAAGTACTTGTTCCTGGGTTCTGGTATGAGAAAGATCCCACGCAAGGGGTCTTCTATCCTCTAGATCTGGTGTCCTCACGCATGCCCAGATCTCCCCCACCTTCCTTCCCTGGCAATTAATTTACCACTGAACACCTGGTGGTGAAAACTGCCAAGAAGGTGACTATTCCCAACCCCTCGGGCCTGGCTGTTCCCCATCTTTCAACACCCGTGTGCTGCTGGCACATTCCTTGGCATGAGAATAGCTGTGCAATGGAGGGCAAGCTCCACTTCCTGTGGAG
This sequence comes from Sorex fumeus, assembly GCF_029834395.1. NCBI lineage: Eukaryota > Metazoa > Chordata > Mammalia > Eulipotyphla > Soricidae > Sorex > Sorex fumeus. Next base: position 41,671,099 of record NW_026606071.1, on the reverse strand, counting down.
GTGCTGAGTGGAGCAGCAGCCTGGGAGCAAACTGAATTACCCATCCGGAGGCCAGGCAGGAAACGCAGAGGTAAGGAAACGCCTAAGAACAAAAATTCAATATGCAGCCTAACCAGATTAGGGGACCCATAATCACAGGATGCAGAGAGGCAAATTCACTTAGGGCAGCGCGGATGATGTCAGTTCTCAGCAAGGGCGCCCTGGATATGTGTCTACTCCTCTAATTGGGGCCGGGGGAGCAGCCGGATGGACGCTTGTATTACTGGACACATCGGTCTCCATTCTCCATGTGATGGGCTGAGCTCTCAAGACTGGGCAGAGCTCAGGCTCCCTCCTTTCAGACAACTGGCAACCTGATCTCCTGCAGCAATGCTGTGCTCCATGGTCTGGGGGTCTGCCCAGGACACCCTCTGATCAGTGGCCCCTGAGCCAGAGGGTAGTCACTCATCATGGACAACCGACTGTTGGGGGGGTGTATCTATCTCCTCTCTTCCTTTTTTTTTCTTTTTGGGTCACACCCAGCGATGCACAGGGGTTTCTCCTGGCTCTGCACTCAGGAATTACTCCTGGAGGTGCTCAGGGGACCATATGGGATGCTAGGAATCGAACTCAGGTTGGCTGCCTGCATGGCAAACGCCCTACCTGCTGTGCTATCACTCCAGCCCCTCCTCTCTTCCTTCTGAATTGAAAACGGAAATGAGGGTGAGCACAGCCTTCATAGACCCCCGGTGACTCCATCATCAGCTCATTTGCCAACATAACTGACTCTCAGACTAAGATTTTTGACTTCTTTGCCAGGAAAGTATTAAACCTCATGACAGTTTCTTGGGTATGTAAAGTTTAGGGACAGATGTCATGCTCCAGGGATGAACCCTCCTAGCTGCCGTGACTTGGGAGTTTTCTTCCACCTGCTTGGTTTGCTCCTGGATGATCAAGTTAGTACCCACTGGTTCAAACTTCGTCAAGTTAGTTCTTCCTAGTCAAGCTTAAGGTACGAACTCGGGATTTTAAGTTCTAGTCCGGAGTCCTGACATCCCGACTCCCTGCCAAGAGACCCGTGGTCTGTAAGTTCCATCCAGTGTCTTAATTTGGGGTCAGAGATATACTACAGGAGGTAAGGCTGCACACAGCTTGCACACAGCTGATTCCAGTTTGATCTATAGTACCACGTACAGAGCACCAACAGGAATTACTCTGGAGCACAGACCCAGGGAATAGTGCCCAGACCACTTCCAAATATGGCCCAACCATCACCACCACCCCGCCCCCCCCCCCCCAACAAAGGAAAGGACTTATTTGGAGTAAACATAATACCAACTTTTTTTTTAATGAATCACTGTGAGATACAGTTACAGACTTATACATTTTTGTGATTGTTTCAAACAATGTCCGAGTACCCATCCCTCTACCAGTGCCCATTCTCCATCACCAATGTTCCCAGTGTCCCTCCTGCCATCCCCACCCCTTCCCACCCCCTGCCTCTGTGGCAGGCACATTTCCCCTTTCTCTCTCTCTCTTCTCTCTTCTCTCTCTCTCTCTTTCTCTCTCTCTCTCTCTTTCTCTCTCTCTCTCTCTCTCGGTGTTATGGTTCACAATACAGGCACTAAGCAGCCATCATGTTTGGTCCATAGTCTGCTTTCAGCATGCATCTATTATCCCAAGAAGCCCTCCCACCATCATTTACTTAGTGGCTTCTTCTCCATCCCAACTGCCTTTTCCCCTAGCACATGAGATTGGCTTTCAAGCCATGGGGTGATCCTCCTGGTCCTTATTTCTACTATCCTTAGGAAATATCAACTTTTAAGCTCATTACCACCTGAGATTTCAAGAGCCAGTGAGAGTTCACCAGATGCCACCAATTAGTGGGTGAACAATCCAACACTTGGTGAATTCTGCTTCACAATGATAGGAAGAGCCGACATCGAAGGACAGCACAGCGGGTAGGGGATTTGCCTTGCACACAGCCGACCGGACCGACACAGGTTTGATTCCTCCGCCCCTCTCAGAGAGCCCAGCAAGCTACCGAGAGTATCTCACCCGCTCAGCAAAGTCTGGCAAACTATCCGTGACGTATTCGATATGCCAAATACAGTAACAAGTCTCACAATGGAGATGTTACTGGGCCCGCTCGAGCAAATCGATGATCAATGGGAGGAGAGTGACAGTGACAGTGGCCACCTGAGATAAAATTATTCGAAAAACTAAGATGACACCATCATTAACAAGGTTTATAGATACAGAAAAAATTCTCTGGAAGTCAAGTTTTGGCTGTAGCAATGTCTTTTTTTTTTTTTTTGAGGTTGAAGTGGCAGTACAGTGGGTAAGGTGCTTGCCTTGCCCTTGCTTAACTCAGGTTTGATCCTCTGCATCTCTCATATAGTCTTCAGAGCACCGTCTGGAGTAACTCTCAAGAGCAGAGCCAGGAGTCAGCCCTGAGCATAACCAGGTATGCCCCCCCGGAAAAACAAAAGCAAAATAATGCCTTTCCTCCCCCAAAAAGACTGTCCTTTCCCCCCAAGCCCCACTGTTCCCCTCCACCCCCACCATCTTTTCTGCTTCCCTCCCCATCTCTGATGACTGGTGACTGGACTCAGTCCACGCTTCTCCCAGACAGAGAAGAATTGGTTCTCCTCCCCTGGAGTTAGGCGATTTTCCTCCTGCAGGGCCTGTCTTTGAACAGGGAGTGACAAGAACCCCAGAGGGTCCTGCCTGATGGCTGTGCACTGCAGGGAGCAGAGGAGAAGACAGGAGGGGGAGTAAGGGGGGCGCCACTGATTGTCCTGTTGGCCAGTGAGTGATTAACTCTATTACAGGGGCTGTTGATTGCACATTCAGCACCTCCCAAACGGGACTATAACCCAGGCCCTAACCTCCCCATGACCCTTTGGGATGGATGAGGCCTGCTGAGTACGCCAGTCACTGCCTCCTCACTGCCTCCCCGGCTCGCCCAAAGCCCTTCTATCTGCAATGTCCATCTTCTGCTCTACAACCTGGGTCCTGGGGCCGATGGGCAAGGAGAGAATGTTCCAGAATGTTAGTGGATAAAACATCTTACCAGATTCTATCGCAGTGTGTGTCTTGTTTTCAGGCTGGAAGAGAAGCACTCAGGGCTCCTGAAAGTCCAGCTCTCTCTGTCTCTGCCTTTATTTCTCTCTCTTTGGTTTTTGTGCCACGTCCAGTGGTGCTCAGGGGTTACTCCCAGGTCTTCACTCAGGGATCACTCCTGGTGGGGCTCAGGGAATGATATGGGATGCTGGGGACCAAACGCGGGTCAGCTGCATGCAAGACAAGAGCCCTAACCACTGTACTATCTCTTCTGTCGCTCACAGCTGAAAGTCCAGCACTCTCTGTCTCTGTCTTCTTGTGTGTGTGTGTGTGTGTGTGTGTGTGTGTGTGTGTGTGTGTGTATCTTTCTCTCTGTGTCTTTGGTTCTTGACCACTCTCCATGGTGCTCAGGGGTTACTCCTGGCTCTGCACTCCTGGCGGGACTTGGGGGACCCTATGGGATGCCCAGGATCAAATGGGATCAGCCGCACATAACACAAGCACCCTACCCACTGTCGTATCTCTCCAGTCCCTGTAGCTCTCTTTTTAGAAGGATTTCTAGCTAGGCCTTTGCAAATTCTTGGGAACACAGATTCCTTAGGAATACAGCCATCAATCAGAAAGACCATGGATCCATTTTTCACATCCTCCATTTGCCTTAAACACATCTGATGTGAGTTCTGAGGCAGGTATAAGACCAAGCCAGGAGCAGGGGGCAGGCCTTCCCTGGCCACCTTCCCAGATGCCTGCCTCTCCCCACCCTCCACTTCTCAGAGATGGGCCCTATCTGCCTTTAGTGATGCATCTGTCTTCTCAGCCCCAGCCCCATCCTTAGTAGGGTGCTCTGCCTAGCTCAGGGTCCAGAGATGGAACCATGTGTGGTATCATTTGGGACAGAGCCCTTGCCATCTGTCTTGAACAACAACTCTCTCTGGGAAACTTGCTCTGAGATTTCATCACTCGGCTGTAAATCCAGGGAATGCTAGAATGACCCTCCCAACCCTCTTCTCGAATGCAAGTCTCTACTCTTACCCTGAATGTGGCCTAGAAAATCTGCATGCAGTTTCCAATGACTGTAGTGATGGACATATTGCCACCTGTTTCCATGACAATGAACCTCTGGGAGGGCAGGATAAAGTCTGTATTGATCATGATCTAATCCTCAGCACCTAACACAGTATTTTAAAAATCTTAAATCACCATGAGATATACAGTCATAAAATTGTTCATGATTGGGGTTTAGTCATACAATGTTCTAAACACTTATCTCTTTACATTTTTTACCTCGAATGACCCCAGTCTCCCTACTTCTACACACCCCCAGTCTACCTCTATGGCAGCAGTTTTCTTTTCTTTCTTTCTCCTCTCTGTCTCTCTCTCGCTCACTCGCTCTTTCCTTTTGGGCATCATGGTTTGCAGCACAGGTACTGAAAGGTTATCATACCTATCCCTCTACCTACTTTCAGCACTCAATTCCTGTCCAGAATGATCATTTCCAACTGTCATTGTCATAGTGGTCCCTTCTCTATCCTAACTGCCCTGTCCTCCTCACCCCAACTTGTGGCAGGCTTCCAACCAGAGGCCAGTCATCCTGGCCTCTATTTCTACTGTCCTTGGGTAATAGTCTCATACTACATTTTTTTTCATATCCCACAGATGAGTGCAATCAGGCTGTCTATTCCTCTCTTCTGACTCATTTCACCCAGCATGATATTCTCCATGTCCATCCATTTACAAGCAAATTTCATGACTTCATTCTTCCGGGTGGTTGTGTAATATTCCTTTGATTAACACAGTATTTCATAATCAACCTTTCTCAGATCTGTCTGATAGGAATGAATGAATGACTAAATACATTTAAAAGCACTGCTTGTTAATTACAAGGTAAGAAAGAGCTACCTGATGCTTTAAAACAAAACAAATCTTCCATACAAGATTCTTTAGCAGGCCAGTGAAAACAACTAGATGGAATCTCAACCAAACTGTGTCCTGTTTGGGCCACTGGGGAACATTCCAGAGAATGAACAATTCCACTGTTTTCAAGAGATCCTAAGGATGCTGTTTCTCGCTCTGAACTGTAATGACTTCTTTGGATGTTTTCTCCCTGCAGGAGGATGGATCTTAATTTCTTTTTGCAGAAAGACTTTTTCTTTCATGTAATCATTATTTATGGACTTGCTGCCAGGTGCCAAGTTCAAGGAGCAATAGAGTGTAGATCAGGGTTTAGGATGGGTTTTCGGTTTTAGAGTATAATAAACACAATGCAACTTGTTTATTTTCTTTTCTCTGCAGCTTGGCATTAGGATTGGAGAATTCTAGGTATGGTTTTGTTTGTTTGTTTTGCTTTTTGGGCCACATCCAGAAATGCTCAGGGGTTACTCTGGTTCTGCACTCAGGAATTACTCCTGGTGGTGCTTGGGGACCATATGGGATGCTGGGGATCAAACCTGGGTCAGCCATGTGCAAGGAAAATGCCCTATCTGCTGCTGTACTACCTCTCTAGCCCCTGTAGGTGGTTTTAATGAAGGCAGAGGAAATTCTAGGAAGGAGGCACTCAGTGGAGCAATTCCATGTCCGAAATGCAGAGACTAAGGTTTGAGGGAGCCATCCGCAGTTCTCTGACTATAGAAAAGAGAAAGAAGGGCTTCAGGGAGCCTTTTAGATGGAAGTTGCTCCTAAGGAGATCATTTTAAGGCACTTGACCATCTATAAGGCATCAAGAGAGGTGCAGGATCCTATTTGCTTTGGAGAGGGTCCTGCCAGTGCTGCATGCAGTATGAGCTTGAAGGGCATAAGAACAGCTGAGTAGATGAGTCAGAGGGATGGACAGAATGATTGCACTCATTTGTGGGATATTAAAAAAAAACATATTCTCGGACTAATATCCAAGGATATAGAAATGAGCGCTAGAAGGACCGGTCATCGGTCAGTGGTTGGAAGTCTGCCAAAGTTGGGGGGAGAGGGCAGTTAGTCTAGAGACGGGACCACTATGACAATAATAGCTGGGAATGATCATGCTTAGCACTGATCTTAGCACTGAAAGGAGGTAAAGGGATAGACATGATAACCTTCCAGCACCTGTACTGCAAACCAGAGGGAGGGAGGGAGAGAGGGGAAGATAGGGAGAGGGAGAGGGAGAGGGAGAGGGAGAGAGAGAGGGAGACAGAGACAGAGACAGAGACAGAGAGACAGAGTGACAGAGAGACAGAGACAGAGAGAGCACTGTAGAGACAGACTGTGGCAGGGGAGGGAAGAGGCGTTGGCCAGAGGGAAACTGGGGACACTGGTGGTGGGAAATGTATACACTGGTGAAGGAATGGGTCTCAGAGCATTGTATGACTGAAACCCAATCATGAACAACTTTGTAACTCTGTATCTCATGGTGATTCAATTAAACACACACACACACACACACACACACACACACACACACACACACACACAGCTGGGAGACGACCAACCAGAAGGCTAAGAAGCTTGAGCAAAATAAAGATGAATGGGAGGCTTGAACTGAAGAATGATTTCCAGAAATGTTGGCAATATAGAATTACCAAAGCCCAGCATGGAGATGAATCTTTACTAACCGAATAAAAGCCTTAACTGCCTGGGGAGCTGGCCTCTGCCTGCTCATCTGTCTAGAATTTGCCAGGAGCTTCCTGGGTGCTGACAAGAAAGCCAAAGCTTTAACACTGCTAGCAAAGGTGCAGAATGCGCTCTACAATTCAAAATGAAACAACCTCCAAAAGGCCCACTCTTACTGAAGGCTTAAATGTCTTTAAGTCCTGCTCAGTTTTACCCAGTGTATCATTACTAGTCATGGCAGAGCCCCGGCAGCAGAAGACCTCTGGTTCCAGCCACAGGCATGCTTAAGACCACTCTCCACACGTTCGGACGAGCCTCACGCATGAAGGAACTGGCAGAGGGACCCGGGTGTGCAGGACCCAGGGCATAGATCTCCAAGCCTACTCGGATAGGGACTGGGCCTCCTCCACCCAGATCCCCCATCTCCCAGTATGTAGGCGTTACACCCACCAACTGCCCCCAGTGCTGTGTAATCCTATCAACGACCTAGAGACTATAAAACCCAGCTCCCAGAAGTGTGCGGCCACGTTTGTGGCCACACAACATCTTATTATCTAGTTCTTACTCTGAAGAACCTGACAGGCTACCAAAAGTATCCTGCCCACACGGCAGAGTCTGGCAAACTCCCCATGGCGTATTCAATATGCCAAAAACCAGTAACAATGATGGGTCTCATTCTCCTGACCCTGAAAGAGCCTCGAATGTGGCACTTTCTAAAATCTCAGGGCTAGGACGAAGGAGACGTTACTGGTGCCTGCTCGAGGCAATTGATGAACAACAGGATGACAGTGATACAGTGATAAAGTGATCATTACTAGTCATGTTGTGGGTCTTTTTTGAAGCTTCATGTTCCCATGCAAGAGTGCATTTCCTACTCAAGAATCTTTTTTTCTTTATCCTTTCCAGCTAGGTTGCTGACTTTTGAATTCTTTCCAAAGTTTTCTGATTCCTTCCAGAGAACCTTCTAGCCCTGATGAAGAAAGAAGAGCAGCACCCTAAGGAGATGGGGATGTTCTGAATGTCTCATTGACAGATTCATCTTCTGCAAATGTTGATTTTGCTCAATTAAGAGAAAGCAGCTCCCCAGTGGAGCCCTTCCTGAGACTCCACTCAGATCTAACCTCTAACCCAAAGGCATGCAGAGCTCTTCCAAACAATGATGCAGTTTCCCCTTACCAGAGAGGTAATAATCAAGATAAATCTGTGCCTTCTAGAGGGAAGGTGGAGCTTCTGGAAATAATCTCTTCTTTTGCAAGGAAGCTGGTCTCACCCTCCTTCTGTCTAAACAAACTCTCCATTTGCTAGCCAGGTACAATCCAGATTCATAAGTCATTTAACAAAGCCAATTCGATCTTGAAAAAACGTGAACTGTGGGAATTGGGGGTTGGGCATTCCCAGAACTCCGGGACGCCACGGTGACATCTGGGGGTGCTGAGGTGAGGGCAAACAGCAGCAGGGATACAACCCAAGGCCTCATACGTGCAGGCATGTGCTCTCCTATTTGAGCAATATCCCCAGCCCTGAACTGTGTGGTTTTAACAATAATGTTATCTTTTATTTATTTATTTATTTATTTATTTTGCTTTTTGGGTCATACCCAGTGATGCACGGTGGTTACTCCTGGCTCTGCACTCAGGAATTACTCCTGGTGGTGCTCAGAGACCATATGGGATGCTGGAATTGAACCCGGGTCGGCCTCGTGCAAAGAAAACACCCTGCCCTCTGTGCTATCACTCCAGCCCCAGTAATGTTATCTTTTACAATGATCTAGATGGATATAAGAATAACACATCCCCTTCAAGGTTATGCTTCTTTTTAATATTTATTTTCATATTATTCTTTTTTAAATTTTTGAGCCACACCTGGCAATTCTCAGGGGTTACTTTTGGCTCTGCACTCAGGATTCTGTTCTGGCAGTGCTGGGGGAACTGTATGAGAAGAAGCTGGCATCGAACCCAGGTCGGCTGCATGCAAGGCAAGAATCCTACCCCCTGTATTGTCTTTCTGGTCTCTCTCTTTTAAAACAAACAAACAAAAAGACAAAAACAGTACTTTTATAAACAGTGCCATCATGAGGGCACTATATTACTTCCTGTTTACATTTTGATATCTTATTCTTGATAGAGAAATGCCACTTCATCCCTATTTCTACAGAATTTGCTTCTGTCCAGCTATTTTCACAGTAGAGGTGGAGCCCTGGCATGAGACCAATTATACTCGAAGATAATCTCATCCACTTAAGCAGTAAATCGTTTTAATCCTCTTTCACGTTTTCTTTTACAGACTCGCCGGGCACACCTAGCAAGTCGTTTAGAAATAAGGTGTTGGAAGCAATGAATGAATTATGTTCCCTGTGACATGATTCCCAAACAAAAAAAAACAGGGGAGACGTAAGCTTGATACATCTGCTAGAACTTAAGGTTTACAATATGTTTTTGGGAGATGCCTTCAAACAATTTCATTTTCCTACTGTATCAGCTTCTAGCGTCAAAAGATAGTCTTAGAGTCTCAGGTTGCAAAAGGTGAAAAGTGCTCATGTGAACTCAACAGAATATTTTGATGTTGAAATAAAGATTGGCACCCGGGTTTCAGAAACGCAGGCTTTTGACAGAGTTTGAATGACTTAATCCTTTCATTGTTAACGACATATCCTTTTGATTACCCTCAAGGGCACATAGTCAAACATTCTTTGTAGCTAAGCTGTTTTTCTTTTTCTTTTTCTTCTTCTTTTTGCATAAAACTCAGTCTTAAATATAGGACTTATTCAAGTTTAAATTTTTTGTCTTGTTTTTTTGAGGGCCACACACAGCAGTGCTCAGGGGCTATTCTTGGCTCTGTGCTCAGAAATGATCCCTGAGAGTGCCCAGGGACCATATATAGATACAATTCAAGCTCCCTACTCCAGGACTATCTCTCCAGCCCCCTAATTTATTTTTTGTACAAAAAACAAACACTGTCCTGCCATTGTTCATCGATTTGCTTGAGTGGGCCCAGTAACGTCTCCATTTTGAGACTTATTGTTACTGTGTTTGGCATATCAAATACGTCATGGGTAGCTTGCCAGGCTTTCCGTGCGAATGAGATACTCTCGGTAGGTAGCTTGCCAGGCTCTCCGAGAGGGGCAGAGGAATGGAACCTGGCTTGGCCGGGCTGGCTACGTGCAAGGCAAATGCCCTACTGCTGTGCTATCGCTCCAGCCCAGTTTATTTTTTAATTTAAATTTTTTTCTTTGTGGGTCACACCCAGCAATGCTCCTGGCTCTGTACTCAGGAATTACTCCTGGTAGTGTTTGGGGGACCATATAGGATGCCGGGGATCGAACCCAGATCGGCCACATGCAAGACAAATGCCCTACCCACTGTACACTCTGGCCCCTGCGTTCTAGTTTAAAATGCTTAATCCGACCCTCAAAAGACAAAGCCCTGAAGAATAGTCAGTTTATAAGGAGAGATCAGCCCATGGGTCAAGTCTCTCATATTAAAGAAAAAAAAAATCTAGGACTGGGGTGTAGCTCAGAGGTACATCACTTGCTTTACATGTGTGAGACCCTGAATTTGATTCCCAATACTTCAATGATAAAAAGAAAAGAATTATTTTAGGGCTGCAGCAATAGCACAGCGGGTAGGGCATTTGCCTTGCACGCAGCCAACCCAGGTTCAATTCCCAGCATCCCATATGGTCCCCTGAGCACCGCCAGGGGTAATTCATGAGTGCAGAGCCAGGAGTAACCCCTGTGCATCACCAGGTATGACCCAAAAAGCCCCCCCCCCCAAAAAAGGAATTATTTTAATTAACCTGCCAAACTGCGCACTTTGGTATAGGAAAATGGAAACTTTCCGCCTACCCACTGTGTCCATTCTTCCCAGCAAATTAACAAACTATTTTTCCTAATACCTAAAGGTGAAAAGGGACCCTCCTTTATTTTGCACAGGCCCGCAGGAGAAAGATCCTGGGGGTGGGGTGGGGCATGGTCAGGAGGAGAATTACCCTAATACAGGTGTGCAATGGCTGGAAAATTAGTATTAAACTGAGTGTTTCATTTTCTGCTTTGTCGGAACCTTCTATTATTAGATGAAGAAAAGCAATTAGCTCCCTTATTTGACTCAGTTAGCCTTTATTTGTTTACCAGTATTAGTTTTAAAGGAAGCACACTTACTGTTGCTCATAGCTTGCTAATTCCCAAGTTAGGAATTTTTTGTTTTTCTGAGAAACTTCCAGAATATTATTTCCTAACCACTCGAATCAAGTTGCTCTGTATTTGAAAAATATTTTTCAAACTGAACAGTATTTTCTTCCCTTCTGATTTAAGTGCCTGTGAATGCCAGAAAAAAAAATTTAATTTTAAGAGGAACCAAAGCATCACATGTTTTTCTAGTCAAATCTGAGCATAGCCAATGCAAACAGCTAATTTATATGTATACACACACACACACATGCTCACACGTACAGGCATGCACTCAAGGATGCTCAGAGCAAGTCTTGACTTATGTGCTGGATGAGGTCCTTATTCCGTGCCTCGTCTAGGAGAGCCCTGAACATTCATCAAATCTAGAGTCTTCTCACTTGCACTAAGTTCCAATCATTCCTTGTGCCAAGACCCAGGGTGGGTAATTCCCTATTGCTCCTCAGGAGGTCCAGGAAGACTGGTAGAACAAATCCAGTCAGGGCATATGAGGATCACCCTGGGGAAAAGTTTTATGGCCAGATGCATTGTTCTTGGGGCTGGAGTGATAGCACAGCAAGTAGGGCATTTGCCTTGCATGAGGCTGAATCAGGTTCAATCCCGGCATTCCATATGATCCCCTGAGCACTGCCAGGAGTAATTCCTGAGTGCAGAGCCAGGATTAACCCCTGTGCATTGCCGGGTATGACCCAAAAAGTAGATGCATGTTCTTACTGCTTTTGTTTTGCTTTGGGGAAAGTTACTCTAAGCTCCGTTGCTGGGGTCACTCCCAGGGGTGCTGGGGATTGAACCCAAGCGCCCCTATAGGCAATGAATGCACCCCAGACCATCTCCTAAAGACATCTCTCTCATCCTAGATGCATCGTTGAACCTAGGACATAGGATAAATTATATTACAAAAAGAGAGTGAATATTCCTAAAGATTCATTGCCATCAATATTTTTATAACTGCAAAACTTTCCCGATGAGAAGTCCCTGTGGTCATCTGATTCAACTCCATGCTTCAGAGGGAGTCAAATGAAGGTCCAGAGATCATCATTTTTTTTTTTAGCTACTCAGCACTACAAAGAAACAAATGCTAGAAACAGCCAGGCATCTCTGAGACCCCTCCAGCCAGGCCATGCAGCCCTGGAAGGGGACTCTTTCTCCAAATCAGGTTTCTCCCACTCTCTGAAATTAGCACATTCCTCATTGGCTGGTCACTTGGGGGCCAGGTGTCTAGGGATGTTAACATTCTTTGGTGGGATTGGTGTTCGAATATTAAATGTAATTAAATATTGTGAATTACTTTACAAAAATAAAATTACATTTAAAAAAGAAAATAAATGAATGATAATAGCATTTTCAGATCCTTCAAATAACCTACGTAATAAATCATGCCAAGTCGGAGCCTTGCACTTTCAGAGAGCCTGTACTTTGTGAAATAAATACAAGCGGGAAAACTTCCAGATCTCCCGGTTCTGAGGGTACACAAAGGAACCTTTGATTCAATTGTTCCTTTTAAGTTAAAAGGCTTGGGCAGGGAATGAGGCTCAGTGGGAAAGCACATGCCTTGCGTGCATGGGACCTGGGTTCGATTCCCTGCAAAATAATAATAATGATAATAATAATAATAACAAAACCACCAGAAGGATTGAGGAAGCTTTTCCAATCCCATTTCCATTTTCTTCCACATTCTTCATCCATGCCAGATCAAACCACTTATCACCGATTTGCCTTAAACTTCCTGCCCCACTCAGCATTACCAAGAAAGAGAAAAGAATGGGCAAACAAGATGTGTTTTCATTCACATGACTCACTGCTAGTAAGTATAAAAAAATGTATTGACCATGTTTAACATGCCAACGTCTGAGTCCATCAGAGAGAATGGAGAAGGAAAGTGAGGCAGACTCTGTGGTGAGCGCTGAAGATTCTGGATTTCCAGAGTGATGGGTTCGAAGCCTGGCCCTTTCCCTACCAGTCTGCTCATGCCATTTCTCCCCCTTTCTATCAAGCTGCTCCAGCCTGGAGCTTTGCTGCACTCAGGATCATTTACCAAGGCCCACAGTCCCTGGTCATACCCCAGTGGGTGTGAGTCCTGGCCAGCTTTGCTGCACTCGAGGTGAGAATAATCTGGAATGCGCTGACATGGAGTCTGCACTCTCCAAAAGGCACTCGCTGTGTGGGTCCAGACACACGAGGCTCCCATGTGTAGATTTCAGATTAACTCTATGGGGGCCCAGAGAGATAATACAGCGGGTGGAGTGTTTGCCTTGCACGCGCCCAACCCAAGTTCAATCCCCGGCATCTAATATGACCCCCCGAGCAATGTCAAGAGTAATTCCAGAATGCAGAGCCAGGAGTGACCCCTGAGCATTGTTGGGTGTGACCACCCCTCCCCGGCCCCTGTCAAAAAAAAAAAGCCAAACACCAAAAATAACCCAGAATATCTCTAAGATGGTCCTTGCTAAGTATGTATCTAAGACCTTACATTCAGCCTTCCAGGGGCCATCCTAGGGTGCATGTGAGGAAGAGGCAGCCCAGCAAGGAGGGGCTTGGGGTGAGAACTGAGGCCCAGGGAGAGGCAAGAGGGGTCCCTGCAGGCAGAATCCAGCCAGAATCCCTGTGTCTTCCCAGGAAACCTTCAGCTGGCTAAGGTTCAATTTCCCTGACATAAAAGTAGCACCTCCTGGCCACAGCGCATGCCCACTGAGGCCCCTAGAGACCAAACAGACACAGTGTGAGGCTAAGGCTACTCTTAGAGCAAAGACAGGGAAGCTCCCTCGTCTGCTGCCCTGGGAAGACAGGCCAGTAGGTTCCCCTGAGAAAGCCAGTGGATGGATGGTGGAGAGCAGACAGCCACTGGACGACGAAGACTAGCTTTGTCCAGTTGCTCTCAAGCGTCTGGACAATTCCAGAAAATTCTAGAAGCCAAAAGGAGGTCTGGCCTCTCCAGGAAACTAGTAGAGCACTTAAGGGATAGCCAAAGATTTTGCTGTCCCAATCGCCCCATTCTCAAAGTCTAGAGGAGCACTATCCTGAGGAATCTACTTCTGCTCACTCTGAGTCCAATAGCATGGAACTCCATGGCTGGAAGTCTGAGAACCATAAGACTCACAGACAAGAAAAAGGTCTGCGTTCCTTTCCCCAGGCAATGAGAGTCCCTTTCCACTAAGGGGGCCATGGGGCCACTCCTATGCAAACTCCTTCTCCTCTTGCCTGCTTTGCAAAATAGAAAAAGGGTGAGAGTGTTTGTGGTCCAGACAGGAAGTACTCCTCAGGCCTCCAGCCCTGAAACCAAAGCCCTAGTACCCATCTTCATCCTCTCAGGATCTTGACGTCCTCCATGGCTTTTAGGGCAAGTGTGAACATTCTGGAACATGTGGTCTGTGGGTGGGTAGCCCAGAGAACCAGAGACCAGGTGTCAAGGACATTTATGGCATGTGGTTGTTACACATGAGAGCCCTTGCAAGTGAAGCCTGCTACATTTTTTATTCCCAGTGAAATAGCACAAGCATAACTCTGAATAATTGTGTGTGTGTATGTGTGTGTGTGTGTGTGTGTGTGTGTGTGTGTGTGTGTGTACAGTAGTCATTTCAGTCAAGAGGATGCAGAGAGGAGGACATTGGAGCTACAGTTGAACACTCTTAGTGACATTTACTGGCTGGGTCCCCCTGGGGAAGTTATAATTTCTAAGGTGGAGACTCATCCTGTGAAATGGGGGAGTTTGTGGTGAAAGCTTCTGGCTTGTTGAGGAAACTGGGCAAGCAGATGCCGGGAGAAGCAGAGGAAATCAAGAATACAGTCAGGCTAAAGGAAGTGACTGGTTCAAAAGAAGGGTAGCACTGTAGCACTGTTCTCCCATTGTTCACAGATTTGCTCAAGCAGGCACCAGTAATGTTTCCTTTGTGAGACTTGTTGTTACTGTGTTTGGCATATTGAATACGTCACGGGGATCTCGGCAGGATTTGCCGTGCGGGCAAGATACTCTCGGTAGCTTGCGGGGCTCTCTGAGAGGAATGGAGGAATAGAACCTGGCTCTGCCATGCTGGCCACATGCAAGGCAAACACTCTACCGCTGTTACGGGTTCGGTTCCTCTGCCCCTCTTATTTGCAAATTTCACTTGAAAAAAAAGTCCCCCAAGTCCCTCAGCTCTATTGATTAGCTAGTTCCTTCTGTTTCCTTTGGTGTTAAAAAAGGGAGGATGGGTACACCAGAAGGGGCCAAAGATGCATGGAGGGAACCACTGCCACCCCAAGTCTGACTCTTGGACTGCCCTGCTCTGCCCCAGGCTCGTTGGTTCCAGGTCTGGATGGGACTTGGTAAATGCTGGGTCTCTCTGATAGGCCACTCACGCCAAAGGATGCTGTGATGCGTCAGTGCACTGCAAAGCCAGCATGAAATGCTTCATTTTATTTTTTTTTTTTAAATCATTTTAGCAGACTGGCTTCCTTTTTCTTAAATGTATCCAGGAAAGTCGATATTTTTAATTATGTCATACCTGATCATGGTTTTAAATAATCACCAGCCAGATGGGGAATTAAACATTAAAAGTGATGGGCCTTGAATGACGGTATGGCAGCTAGGGTATTTGCGTTCCATGTGGCCGACCCAGGTTCGATCCCTGCATCCCATATGGTCCCCTGAACACTGCCAGGAGTAATTCCTGAGTGCAGAGTCAGGAGTAACCCCTGAGCATTGCTGGGTGTGACCCAAAAAGTCAAAAAAAAAGAAGTGATTTTGGGGGCTGGGAGTGGGGAGTTGTGGGGGTGGTCTCTATTAGGGAGAATTACAATTCTGTCCAATCAAAACTTATTTCCCAAAGCAGGTAGGGGAACAGGCAGTGGTAGTTGTCTTGAGTGCAATGGGGGAAGGGGTATTTTCTGTTTTCTCTCTTCAAGAAAGTGGATCGGGGTTTGGGTACCGACTGTATTTTATTTTTTTCCTGACCAAATAATTTTGGAATCATCTGAATCAGAACAACACACACACACAAAAACCTTGCAACTCAGCCTTAAGATTTTGGAAGGTATGTCTGTGAGGGGTAGGGAGGTTATCGGGGAAGGGACCTTTTGGGGGTGAGCTTGAGTCCAGAGAGTTAGGCAGGAAGGATGGCAGTCATTATTATGAGGATTATTTAATTTTTCAGATGTTGGTGGTAATTAGAAAGATCTAAGTTTATCAGTTCACAAATCTTAAGACTTGATTTTTTTTTAAGACTACATTAAAACCCAAACTTTTCCTTATTGTGTTTCACAACCAAACCAATACAGTTTGCATAACAACCCCCCCTAGAGACATTTACTTAATATTTAACTAAGGCTAAATTACAAGATTCGACTTCAGAGGAACTGGGCAGAATCTCTGACGCCTCATTCCATTTCATTCCCTGCAAGTCAGTGAGGGTTACAATCTGGCCATTGTTGAATACTTTTCAAGACTCATTAATCTCAAGCAAGAACCAACTTAACAAGCGAGCCGATCTTTTGAAGTGAACGGTGGTAGTGGTTTAAACAGAGGATTAGGAGATAATCACATTTAAAGTCATCTTTTGGCACTAAAATTGACCCCAGTCTGAGGGCTTGTGAATTACAGGCACGGGAAGCTTTTTCCTCTCCTCCCTCAGACTCCCCTGTGAGATAGACAGATGGCAGCCTGCCCACATCCAGAGACATCACACCCTGTGACATATCATCACAATGGTGGCCTCTTACATTTGATGGGCATGTCTCATAAAGTAATCATCAGCAGTCTGGAGCGGTCAGCCACTGGACTGTCCAAATGTCCAAATGTCCCTTTCGGGTCTGCATTTTGCTCTGTGTACCACCAGCAAGCTAGACCTTTCAATCGTTGTTTCAATTTGCAACCATGTTTTGTGTTTGCTTATTTGTTTTTTGTTTTGGGGTCCACAGCTGGCTATGTTCAGGGGTTCCTTCTGACTCTATCCTCAAAGATCACTTTTAGTGGGCCTCGGGTTGTGGGGATCAATTGGGGTGCCAGGGCTTGAACTCCAGTCGGCTGTGTGCAAGGCAACTGTCCAACCCACTTGAGTAAGCGGCCATCAGTAAGCGAGATAGGAGAAATCCAATAAACAGAACTCTCCAACATAACCTGATTTGACTTGGGATAAAAGGGTCTGCCCTTCCACTCCCCCACCAAATCCTATGCCCTTATGTCTTCCTGATCCCCAAGACTTATTTTTTTTCCAAAAAAGCATTAATTTATATTTACCAAGCAGTTAAGCATTTTTTAAAAAATCATCTCAAACACAAAACATCAGAAAATCCAACAATTATTTAGCAATGAATTAATGCATTTTATTTTTGGTGGGCGTGTGTGCAGGGGTTGGGAACAGACCCAGTGGTGCTGACAGGCTATTGCTGGCTCTGTGAGTAGGAGTGACCCCTGTCCATGATTGAGGACATTAGGTGGCACTATTGATTTGAACCAGGGTCATCCACATGCTAGGCAAGTATTTATCTCCTATAAATCTATAGTTTACTGTGTTTGGCATATCGAGTACATCACGGGTAGCTTGCCAGGCTCTGCCGTGCGGGCGAGATACTCTCGGTAGCTTGCCGGGCTCTCTGAGAGGGGCAGAGGAATCGAACTCGGGTTGGCAATGTTGGCTGCGTGCAAGGCAAACACCCTACCGCTGTGCTATCGCTCCAGCCCACAACAACAGTAACAACACAGTAACACAGTAACAACACGGTAACAACAACACAGCAACAACAAAATCTCCAATGGAGGCATTACTGGGCCCGCTCGAGAAAATCGATGAACAACGGGAGGGCCTTTAATTAATTAATTTAAGAAATCTATAGTTTAATTTTAAGAGAATCCACAACAACAATTGACACAATAAGTGGAGGCACATTAACACTCAACATTCGTCCTATCTCTTGATAGATACTTCTCCTAATAGCCATTCTCTGCTTTTTCTTTTTCTACTCTGGAGAAGCTCAGGTTCTCTCTTGAGTATACATATCTCTCTCCCATCTCTTTCTCTTCCCTCACATTCTTTTAAATAAATTTCTCTTAAATAAAACTATTTGGGGGTGCAGAGGGGAGATAATACAGAAGTAGGGATTTGCCTTGCACATAGCAGACCAGGATTAGATCCCCAATAATACATATGGTCCCCTGAGCCCCATTAGGAGTGATCCTTGAGTGCAGAGCCAGGAGTAAGCCCTGAACACCAATATGTGAAACCGTAAATTCAAACCCCAATCTCAAAACTCAAATTAACAAAACTATTTTCAGGGGCTGGTGCAATAGCACAGCAGGGAGGGCGTTTGCCTTGCACGCAGCCAACCCGGGTTCGATTCCCAGCATCCCATATGGTCCCCTGAGCACCGCCAGTGGTAATTCCTGAGCGCAGAGCCAGGAGTAACCCCTGAGCATCGCCAGGTGTGACCCCCCAAAAAGCCAAAAAAAAACCTATTTTCAACCACACACACACACACACACACACACGCACACACACACACCACATGATCACATCCCACTTTTACTCTTCTCCTTCCCACTCCACACGAAGCTCAGGGTCCTCCCAGTGGTTCAACCCAACAGAGGGGGTGGTTCAATGTTAAGGGCTAGATTAAACCTATGTAAATGTCCAAAGGACAAAGACAGAACAAATGACAGCAAAAACATAAAAGAAAATCTTGGGCAAGTCATTATACAGCTTTGAAGTCCTCAATTTTAGCATCATTTTTTAAAAATCATCAAGAGGAAATATATCAACACTCTTCTGGCCATTAGTTATGTTCAAAGAACAGTAGTGGCGGGCCAGAGAGATTGTAGAGTAGGTAGGGTATTAGCTTTGCACACAGCTGACCCAAGTTTGATCCACTGTACTCCCTATGGTTCCTTGAGTCAGGATTTATCCCTGAGCACTGCCAGGTGTGGCCCCCAAATAAATATCAGAAAAAAAAAGAAACTGCACGGGCAGCTGCTTCTAACCCAAGAGGCTATAAAGCCAAGCTGAATCCACATGGCCACTTAATCCAGGGGTTCCTGAGCAAGTTACTTGAACTTTCACATTTCTACCTCCTCAGATGAGCTAGTAATAACACGTCTGAGGGTTGCTGGCAGAAATCAGGCAAAGAGATGTACAGCAATATTATTACCGTGAGTGACATATATTCTAAGGGCTCACATGTGATATGGATTATTACTGTTTCGACTATTACTCTCCTAAGCTATAAAATGAGGAAAATAATACTAACCCGTTGTTATAAAGATCAAATTAGATCATGAACATCCATGCCAATAAGAGACAATAGAAAGGAGAAACGATTATAGATCATGACAAGATAGTAGATAATATGACCATAAAGTCTGCTAAGCTCCTGAAATAGCATGAATTACCTCAACAACAAATAATTTTTAAAAGCAACGAAACCTGTTGGAACATCATCCAATGGGAGTCATCAAATTCATATGAGATCTGACAAGAGCTTGACACCCCCGACACTGCCTTCCAAAGAATTAGGAGTGAGAAGAGATGTTTAAGGTTTCCAGGCTTAAAGCTTGTATAATTAATGTGTCTTAGTCCTTGCCCCTTGAAGAGGCAGCTACTAATTTAGGGATTTCCCTTCCAGGAGAGAAGGGCCTAAACAGGAAGCTGACCATCCAGAAAAGCCACCTTCAGCCTGTTCATTCTCTCCCAGTCCCTAACACATCAGCATGTAGCTCTCCTTTTTTTTTCTTTTATTGGGGGGGGGGGAGTGCCACATCCCATGGTGCTCAGGGGTTAGCTCTGGCTCTGGTGGGGATCAAATATGGGTGGGCTGTGTGCAAAGCTAAGGCCCTACCTGCCATATAATTACTGTATTATCCAGGCTCCCCATTGCACATCCTTCATCCCTCTTCAATGCAAAAGCAAAATCGATATCATCTCTATTGCCAAGCACACATCTGCTTTCTGATAGGCTGAGCACACAGAACACCCCTTTGACACTTCATGGAGCCCAGAGGACCACAGCAACCATCCTTTCCAAGAAGGTGCATGGCTAAACCTCAAAACAAACTGCACCAAAGGTGGATCTTCCTGTCTCAGGCGAAGCAGATGTTTGCTCATTGACCACCGCCTGAGAATCCTGCCTCAAATGGGAAGTCGTAGCAGCTCAGTGCGCTCAGGACTCTCATAACACACAAAAATGACAACCCAGAGTCCCCGAATCACTGCCTCCCACTAGGTCTCCAACCCTCCCACCCCCTATCTCCTCCAAAAAATGCCCCCCTCTCAGCCCAGGGGCTGTTCAGAGTTAGAAAGTAGAAAGTAGTTAGAAACCTGGGGAGGTTATGAACAGTGTTTGGCCTCATCAGCCCACTCTACCTCCATAAACTAAGGACTCTTTTTCCTTCTTAAAACTCAGAAAATAGTGATAAAGAAAGAATGGCAAGCATCATGCCACCATGCCCCCTGCCCCCTCGGCAGCCCCTCCCCCCGCCCCACCCCCCCTTGGTGAGTTTTTAAGTTTAGGGATAGCAGATAGGAGGGAGGCTGCAAGCCTGCTCTTCTCTGCTCCCTTCCCCTTCCCCTCCCCCTCCCACCCCAGCTTAGAGAGCCAGGCTGCTCTGCTAACTAGTTTGTTGTGTTGGATTCACCAGCCAAAGGGACTAACCCCTGACTCCCTAAAGGTCCCGCATGCGCGGATGCTCTGTGCTATGCTAACTCCAGAAGGGCACTGGCCAAGAGACAAGAATGAGGCAAAAAAAGCAAAGCCTACCATCTTACAGATAAAGGAGGCATGGGACGCTCTTGGGGTCAAATACTCTAAACCATAAGTGCCGGGGACTGTAGCAGCCTTGGGGCTGTAGACTTCCGTTTTGTTATTATCATTTGGACCATCCCCTGGATACTCTGCCCATCACACGCACCTGATGGTTCAGTGCTCAGGTCCATGATGCGATGGTGCCCATCGGCAGAGCCAGACGCTCCCAGGGCTACACCCAGAGGCGCATGGGGGAACCCCAGGATGTCAGGGGTGGAACTGGGGGAGTTTCTACATGCCAGGCACACCCTCTAGTCCTTTGAGCTCTCTCAAAGTATCTAAACTATCTTTAGTTTGCACTTCACAAGTCATTTACATCTTAATTTCTCTATATATTCCTATCCCCACCCCTTTAAAAAAACCCTCCCCCTTAAATTCTAGTGGTTTGTTTCTTATACACTAGTTTGAATGTTTCACACTGATTTTTTAGGGGTTTTTTTTTTTTGGCTTTTTGGGTCACACACAGGTTCAAGGATTACTCCTGGCTTTTACACTCAGCAACTACTCCTGGCAGTGCTTGGGGGACCATATGGGATACTGGGAATCGAACTCGGGTCAGTTGCATGCAAGGCCAATGCCCTATCCACTATATTATCGCTCCAACCCCTGATATTTTAGTTTTAAATAGTGACATAAACTAAGTTTCATATATTTATCCATCACTGTAAGCCCTAACATAATACATCAACATGTTTTCACGCATTCAGAGGGGACACATTTCCTAATTAAGTGGCAAATTGTGTGATGGCTTCTGGACGACCTTCATCCTAAGCAGCTTAACAAATGAAGCACTTGGTTTAGAAGTCCAGGACTTCTTTCTTCAGTTTGCTGTAATCTACATTCACTGTGAAAAACTTGCACTGGCCATTTGGACCCAGTTTGTTTCAGGGCCCTGGGTTATTCTTTCTGTGTTAACTGACATCTAGATAGAACAGGGCCTGACAGGTGACATTTAGAGCCTCCAGCTCCAGTACAGATGAAGAGGGGGACCGAGCTCAGATGCATCTTAACCAAAATGAAGATCTGGTGGAGCATTTGGGTGTGGCAGAGGCCTCAGACTGGGTCAGTCATTCCTAGCCCTTCTGGTTGTTGCTGCTGCTACTCCAAATGGGGGTTCACACACACTTGGAAGGGGTGATCAGTAGGGGTTGTGTATCTTCGTTGTGGTGCTCCCCTACTTTTGGTGGTGCTCCTAAGCTAGTTCTTGGGGCCGGCGTGGCTGAGGCCTCGGGCTAGTGTGGCAGGAGCGCCTCCATGGAGCTAGCTTGGCCCCCACCCAGGCTCCTCGACTCATTTAGGGTAGGATGTTTTCCAAATGGGAGTTTCCATTGAAAATCTGAGTTTTCACATGAAAAGCATGACCTGGCTTATTGAACTCGTTTTACTGCCTGGTGGACTCACATGTTATGGGGGAGGAAGGGAGGTGGCAAAGGGGCAGTTGATCCCCAGTGGACGTGGCTGATCTACTTCTCCGCTCTATCTCTGAGGACATTCCACATGTTGTCAATAGATGATGGCATTGATATTAATTTTATCCATACATATTTTTTTCTTTTATCATTTGTTTAAGGGTCAGGGCCAAAGCTCCTTCTTTTGGGCTTGAGGCCCAGCTTTTGCCATCCTAGTTCTACCTACCACCCTCTTTAGTTCAAGGAATCACTGTCATTGTCACTGTCCTCCCATTGTTCATTGATTTGCTCGAGCAGGCCCAGTAATGTCTCCATTGTGAGACTTTGTTGTTACTGTGTTTGGCATATCGAATAAGTCAGGGGTAGCTTGCCAGGCTTTGCTGTGCAGGCGAGATACTCTCAGTAGTTTGCCGGGCTCTCTGAGAGAGGCAGAGGAATAAAACTCAGGTTGGCCATGTTGGCTGCATGCAAGGCAAACGCCCTACCCACTTTTTTCAGAAACTTCTGGACAAAGAGGCTAGAGAGACAGTACAGTCAGTGGGCAAGGTATTTGCTTTGTATGCAACTGACCCGGGTTCAATACCCGGCATCCCATATGGTTCCCTGAGCACCTCCAGGAGTGATTCCTGAGTCCAGAGACAAGAGTAATCCCTTAGCATTGTTGGGTGTGCCCCGCAAACAAACAAACAAACAAACAAACAAAAAAAGTCTGGTCATTATGGGTTGGATGATAGCAAAAGCAGGTAGAGTTTTTGCCTTGTGTTTGGCCAATCCAGGTTCAATCCCCAGCACCACATATGGTCCTCCAAGCTCAGCCAGGAGTGATCCCTGAGTGCAGAGCCAGGAGTAAGCCCCGAGCACAGCCAGGTGTGTGCCCCCTGTCCCCAATTCTGGTCATTCTGCAACTGTAAATGACTTCAATGACATTGGAAACTATGAAGCTGCAATAAAAAATAATGACAAAAAATAAAGATGGAAGTTATTTAGTAAACTGGAAACAAGAAGCTCAGAAACAAAAAGGTAAAAATGAAAATTAAAATGCTAGTCATGAGGTGTTAATCTTATATGTAGTAGCCTCTAGTTCAATACTTGGCACCATGTACATCCCCTCAAGCACCAAGGAGGCCAATTATTGTAGTCGTTGTTGAGGTTAGTAACCAGGAGTTCTACTTACCACCCATATGACAATCAGTCTTTTGGCTGAAAAAGGATCAACATTCCAGTAAATGAATGGAAGAAACGTGATGAAGAATACTTCTTGGCCCAGAGCGGCTGAGAATCTGAACAGGTAGTAGAAGAAATAATTCTTCACAATGTACTTCTGTTCATAAGCCTGAAAAACAAAAGCAAGAGCCCTGTGAGTTCATAGAACAAGAACAGAGGACTTTGAAAAATCTCTATTAACTCTTCCTTTAATTAATTAATTAATTTGGGGGAGGGGGAGGTTGTGGGTCACATCTGGCAGTGCTTGGAGATTACTCCTGGCTCTGCACTCAGGAATTACTCCTGGCAGTGCTCAGGGGACCATATGGGAAGCTAGGGATTGAACTTAGGTTGGCCATGTGCAAGGCAAGTTCCCTACCCACTGTACTATCCCCCTGGCCCCACAGTTAACTTTGCTGCCTATTACTTGTCTCACAGGATGTTATCGAAAGTCACTGCATGAAAGTCAGCAAGAACAGTCCCTGACGGGAAATGTGCAGTAACTATGTGGGATTTTCACCCCTCCTAATTTTGTTCAAACAGAGCTTAGATTTTTAGCCACAAATAAATCATTGTGGCCTGTCTTCAAGCAGAACTGAGTTGACCGTTGACCCAGGTGGATCTCAGTTTTCCTTTTTTGTAGGAGGTGTTGAAGGGCTGGAGCCATATTAGGTGGTAATAGGGAGTTACTCCTGACTCTGTAGTTCTGCACTTGGCACTGTGCAAGCAATTTAACCTCTATACAAACTCACTGGTTTTCATCCCTCTGTCCTCTTGTTTCTGTTGTTGTTGCTTTTGTTTGCTTTTGGGGCTATGCCCGGCTATGCTCAGGGTTTACTCTTGACTCTGTGCTCAGGGAGCTTTCCAGACAGTGCTCAGGGAATCATATGTGGTTCCAGGGATCAAACCCAGGTCGGCCATGTGCAAGGCAAATGCCATATCCACTGTGATCTCTGTCTGCCCTTCATTTTCCCTTTTAAAGAGAATTTTCTTTAACCTTCACTGTTGGTGCACTGTTGGTGAAACTGGGTCCAGCCTCTCTGGAAATCAGCATGAAGTTTTCTCAAGATGAGACAGCACAAAATAGAGCAACTCCATACCTAGGTTTATAACTAGGTGTCAATCAAATAACCCCCAAACATGAGTTTGAAGGGTTCACGACAACAACCAAGATCTGGAAACAACCCTAGTGCCCAACAACAGATGAGTGATCAAGAAGATGTGGTGGAATACTACTCAGCTCTAAGAAGCATGGAATCTTGCCATTCGGGCCAACATCAATGTAACTAAGGGGACCGTGCTAAGCAAAATAAGTCAGAAAGGGAACAATGAGTATTGGATTATCTCTCTCAGAGGTGGGATCTGAAAAAGATTAGAGAGGAAACCAACCCAAAGCGAACCTTGGATCCCAACTAATGCTAAGCCCAGAATTTGGGACTGCCAGTGGGGAGTGAGGTAGCAAGAGAGTGGTGAGAAGGAATGAACAGAAAAGATATTGGTATACCCACACTCTGTGGTGAGTGCGGTGTGACAACTTAGTGTGCTAAAACACTCCTGAAGCTTATGCAGTGGTGGAAACCAATGTTACTGAGAGGAAGGCAGGGAGAAAGGAAGGCAGGAAGGAGAAAGGAAGGAAGGAGAAAGGAAGTAAGGAAGCTAGGAAGGAAGGAAGGAAGGTAGGAAGGAAGGAAGGAAGGAGGAACAAACTGTTATTGACTGTATTATGAGCAATTTTGTAAATCACAGTGTTTTAATTAAAATTAAAATATATCAGTGCAGAATCTATTCAATAAAATGATATAAGATTGAAAGTCTATACTAGTTGTTTGAAAGTGAGAAGGGGTGAAGGGGACCCCTGTCTCTGGCCAGATCACCTCCTACCTTCAGTCCTTTCCTGGCACATCCCTTTCAAACAGTTCAATAATAGTTTGACCCTAATCTATGCCTGACCTGATACAATCCTCCTGTCTTGAACTTTAATCCCAGGGAATTAGGCTTTGAGGTCTTTAACAGACTCTACACACTCTGGGCCACTGTCTGATGCGTAAATATTCTTTCAGTTGGAGGTACAGAGACAAGACACATGAGAGGAATGTAGAGAGCACGAAAGGCCAAAGTGTCGATCTGGCTCAAGGCAAGGAGCAACTGTCAGAAGCCTCCTTTTATTCTATTTTTATCAGTTACACCCTAATGGCTTCATTACAGAGAAAGAATCACTAGCAAGAGTACAAACAGTTACAGGATAAGCATTTGACAAAAGAACATCAGGGTATACATTGTCTTGTCAAAGTTACGTTGCAATGA
The DNA here is from genome assembly GCF_029834395.1 of Sorex fumeus. Taxonomy (NCBI): domain Eukaryota; kingdom Metazoa; phylum Chordata; class Mammalia; order Eulipotyphla; family Soricidae; genus Sorex; species Sorex fumeus. The sequence continues at coordinate 41,645,608 of NW_026606071.1, read as the reverse complement.
TTAAAACTTTAGAGGAAGACATGGAGCTGGACACATAGATTCTACAGATCACGTCCCCCACATTCTCGTGGTCAGTTACACACAGGGCAAAGAGAAGGCTCATACTGATACTTGAAACCAGATTAAGGATGTGTAAGACAGGGAAAAACTGCTGCTTTGTACTGCCAAGATATTATATGACCAGGAGAGCATACGAGAGCATGCTGTCCAGATCATCCAGACTCACAACTTTTATCTTGCCCACTTAATGTAAAAGTGGGGCCTCGCCCTAGGCCACCCCAGGTGGGAAAAGGTGCCGATCCACCGCCTGTTCCCCTTGGTGGCTCGTGGTCTGCCATCTTCCAGAGGCCAATGGACAGGCAGGGAGAGGCCCACAGTGACGAGACATATGGGACCTCACAGGATGAGGGTGGAGCCAGTCCTTCCCTCCCACCCCCCTGCAGTGAGACCCCAAGTTGCCGCCCATGAACAACCGCTCTGGCTCCTGATCAAGCTGCTTAACAGCCATGATCCCAGAGACTCCGAAATAAATCTCAGAACCCAGCAGCTTTTGGCAGAAATCCCTCCAGTTTGATTATTAAAATTTCAGAATTCCAAAACTGTGTGGCCACTACTGCAGCCACACAATATCATATGCTATTCATTATCAGCAATAGAAAACAAATTGTCTAATGTTGCCTTCTTGGCAGATCTGAGTGTTGGGGTAAAATCCCAACTAATAATGGTGGGTCTGGTGTCAAAATATTGAATGTAATCAAAGTAGAGAGAGAATAATGTGGAAATCATCTGCCCTACCAGACTTGTTTCCGGAAACAAGGTGGGCAGAAGGTGTGGGATGGGGGGGTATACTGGGAGTTTTGGTGGTGGAAAATGTGCACTGTGGAGGGATGAGTGTTTCATTATTGGATGACCGAGACTTAAACCCAAAACCTGCTCTTACAGTGATTCAATAAATAAATTTATAAAACATTAAAAAAAAGTGGGGCCTCAATTCTGCTTCCTGCTTGCAGGGCAGTATCCAGAGGCTTGTCTTAGTGTCCTGGCTTAGCAACAACAACTGTCACTGCAAGGTCATATGACTTATTTCCTATTTCTTATTAGATTAGAGCCAGAGGTCAAATTTGACATGCTTCTCCATCACAGCAGAGCCAGCAGCAGGCAGAGGAGATGTGTGTTCTAAGCAGTCCACTTTAAATGAAAGTACAGAAAAGAGCGCATCCCCAGGGGCTGAGACAGATCAAATCGATATGGGTTATGGACAGTCTTACTTAAAATCCTGTGAAGATCCAAAGCTCTTTCCTTGAGCACAGCTTTTCCAAGCAGCATTCACTCTCACAAAGGCTTTGCTCCAGGGTCAAGGACTAATGAGAAGGGAGCAGATGGACCTAGAGTGGGCTAAGCTGGTTAATGGAAGAAGCCAGGAAAGGAGGTGGGGGCAGGGGCACAGCTGGGGTCCAGAAACAAGAACCCTGGAGGTACCATGTCCTGGGTTGAATACAGGCTATTCTATCACTTACTACATGAACCATTTTGCAGCAATGACTCTGAGAACCTCAGTCCCCCATTGTTGCAAATGGAAAGCATATTTTAACACCACATGGAGAGGTGGGGACAATTCAATCAGATCTTGTTGACTCACTGAATAAACTGGACAGAAAAATGCCCCAATAAGAGCCTAATTGCTCCCATGATATGGGTTCTCAAAATACGCATTTCTTCTGCCCGAAGTCCAGCAGCCCCCAGCCACTCTCAGCATCCTCCAACAGCTCCACAACTGAACCTCATCAAGCTGCCAAACCACCAAATCATTCCAGTTCCGTTGCGCCTGGAGTATGTGGTCACAAACAAGCTGGGTGACACTTCCAAATTTCTTAGTATTGACAACCCAGTGGGAGCCCAGTAAATTTGATGGGAAAATTGTACAGAAAACCACTGAACTCAATGAGCAGAAATTTAAAAAATACAGAAGTCTCAACTAGTGCCAACCAGTCCAGTTAATGAGATATAACTATCACAAATTGACTTCAGTCGACCTATTCTTTGACAGTTTCATTTATCTCTTTGTTGTAAGAAGCAATATGATGTAAATTTGTTTGTGTCTGCTAACTGGGCAGCCTTGGAGGATAGGTAGGAAACTGAAGACATTGGTGGAGAGAAGGTTACACTGGTGGTGGGATTGGTGTTGTAACACTGAATGCCTTAAATAACTGTATTATGGACAACTTTGCTATGGTGTTATAATTAAATTTTTTTAAGTTTGTCTCAGTACTCATTGCGGATATAGGCCCTAGATCTTTGGAAAATACAGCTTTTGGGTGCAGTTTTCATGGAATAGTGTAATATCAGTGCCCCAGTAAGGCCAACCAAACATCTTTTTGGTTTTTTTTCCTGTTTTTTGGGGGGGACCCATGCTCCAGAGTGGATTGGCTAGTCCTCATCTCTGAGCTCCCTTGCTTGAGCAAGCAAACTGGAAAGCATGTGCTCAGTTTATAGAACTCTTTCTCTAACCCTTGTGAATGGTCTTTAGAGACACAATACAACTCAGATTCCTTCCTCCATATGAGAAAAAAGATCCAAGTCACAAGTCAAGCTGCAGATGACGATCTAGAAGGGACCAGTTTATCAATTCCATGAAGTAACCTACAAGAGCCAACTTTGGCCCTGAGCCCCTACAAGCACCTTCCCTGTAGCCGGTCCGTAGGGAAAGGATTCACAGGCGCTTCCTGCTCAGATTACTGCAGGATCAGACCAGCTGCTTTTGCAGAAAGAAAGAATTCCTCCAGCGCTCCTTGTCTTCAGAGAGAAAGGCTTACATACATTCCTGGTTGAGAACTCCCAAATGAGGTAAGAATAAAACCACTGAAGAAAGTAAACTAATTCTTAAGTTTGCAAACCATTCCTAACCTTTCTGAAACAAACCCCATTCCTCTAAAAAAGGACATATGTCTCCAGGTCAGTGCCATGGCATAGAAACCAGGTGGCCTGAGTTCAGCAGACACCAACATTTGTCACTGTTTCTCTGAAAAAAAAATGGGGGTAGAAATGTACTTTTAAAAATGAAATGTCAGGGCTGGAGAGATAGCACAGAGGGTAGAGCATTTGCTTTGCATGTGGCCAACCCGGGTTTGATTCCCAGCATCCCATGTGGTCACCCGAGCATCGCCAAGAATAACTCCTGAATGCAGAGCTAGGAGTAACCCCTGTGCATTGCCAGGTGTGACCCCCCCCAAAAAAAGTCATGAAGAGCAATATTTTGGGAGTCAGCAGTGGGAGGCGAGGTGCGGATATACAGTGCATAGAAAAGTGCCTGCCTTGCATGTGTGAGACCCTCGGTCTGATTCCTGGCAATGAACAAGAATTGTTGATCTGGGCGACCTAAAGATAGCAGAGTTAGTAAAGAACCTCAAAGCAGCTGCTCACTTGATGAATGTTCAGTGTGGAGAGAAGGTTATATTGGTGGTGAGATTGGTGTTGAAACCCTGAATGCCTGAAGCAACTGTTTTACGAACAACTTTGTTAGCAGCGCTGCTATTTGGGATCCTGGGTGTGTGATTTCTGGCACTTGGCAAACAAAAGATTGTGAGTGTGAGCACCACACCAAGCACACAGCCCTGCTCACCACCGCCACAACAAAGGGGGAAGGAGGGTAAAACTAAAAGATGAAGGGTTCTAGTTTCTCAAGCACTTCTGTACAACCCAGTCTATGAGGTTGTTGGCCATTTCCAGCTGGATCTGGATTGATTTCTTAGACCCACTCAGCCTCCACATTCCTTCGGCATCAGCTCCTGAGATTTGCCACAGTGCATCTGTCAATGTTTTCCTGGGCCTGTGTTTATGGGGAGGTTGGGTATCAGTCTCTGACCTCCAAGGGAAGAGCATTTATGGAAACTGGACACTTCAGGAAAACACCTTCCACAGTGAAGGCAATGTCTCAGGAGGCAGGAAATCCAGGTCTAACACAACACCACCTTGCTCTCAAACTCTGCCTCTCTTCAAACATTCTATTCTAGAGCTCAAAGATTCTGTAGGGCAAATTGAAGGCCTCTCATCTCTTTGGCAGAAACCACAATTTATTGCCATGTTTGGGTTTTGCTACCTCTTCCTGAATCTGCCATTACACAGCGGCAGGAACAGAGAGCCTGTAAAATAAATACTTTCGCCAAGCTATCCTAAGGTCCCAACGAGTGTGTTTGTACACCAAGGGCAGACGAAGTAATGCACAGCATTTTTTAAGGAAGTTAACATGACGGAACTTTTCTAAACAGAGACTCTATCCTGGTAGCAGATCGTTTATTCACGCTGCTTACACTGTAGTGATGGAAGGTTGACAATGAGCCAGCGTGACTTCATTTGGCAGCAAGTGTGATAATGGAATTGAAGCAGAGTGATGTGGTGTCAAGAGATGAGTGTGCACCTCCTGGGGATTATTCTCAAGGAGGAGCCACTGGGGCTTCACAGTGGGAGGAGCAGGTTCTTCTGGGGTCTGTGGGCTGGAGGGAGCATAAGTCTCAGCCCCAAAGGTAAACTTGGTCCGTGTGCCACAGTGAGGCCAGTGGGAAGGAAGGAGCTAGGGGCCAGAGCAGTGCAGGTTTGGGTCTCAGGGCGGGATAGAGACTAGGGACAATGCATGGTGTCCACTAGAGCTTGACTTGATGGACTTTCGCAGGACTGAGACACATTTTGCCTAGAAACTACGGGAAGAAGACTTGCATTCATTTTATCTTTCATTTGATTTTTGGATTTCTTTCTTTTCTTTTTTTTTTTTGATTTTTTGTTTCTGTTTTTAGGGTCACACCTGGTGGTGCTCAGGGCTTATTCTTGGCTCTGTGCTCAGGGATCACTCCTGAAGGGCACCGTGGACCCTATGGGATGCTGGGGATCGAACCTGGGTCAGCCACATGCAAGGCAAGTGCCCTATCATCTGTAGTATCACTTGGGCTTCTCTTTGGATTTCTTACCCTTCACGGAGTATGAATTGAAAGCGGAGTCACACCACTTCCAAACTGAGGGTTTCTGAGATGCCCCAGGACTTCACTAACAATCTTCACTAACAATCTCCCTTCCCTTTCAGGTTTGGGAACCAAGCCTTTCCAAGCTCACGGGAAATTAAATGTTTTCTTGGGAAACCTAAGAAAGCCTGACAGTGTCCCTTGGAGGGGGAAAGAGAGGGAGAAAGCAGGAGGAGCCCTGCTTTCATCTCGGAGTGCAGATAGAATTTCAAGTTGGGTGAGCTCGGGGCTTAGGGTGTTTAAAAATTCAGGACGTGAGACTGTGAGTCGATAAAATGGAAGGACAACTTCTCAGCATCAAAGAACTCCAGAGGAAACTGCATCCTAATCACTTTCCTCTGGCTTAGCTGCCCTTTGCCAGGATGTCTCCACCCAGGTCCTAGAACAGAGGGCATGCCAGCTGCTTGCTGGGGCTTCTGTTTCCAATGGGAAACGTCCACTGCTTCTTCTGTCACACACCCTCGCCTTTCTCCTGCGGACCCCTAAGATGATGCTTTTCAACTCCTTCTGCACATCTCAGCTCTTAGTTTCCTTGAGATCAGCTCTCTACTGGGCTCCATCAGAAGGGCTGAAATACTGAGAAGATAGCACAGCAGGCAGGGCATTTGCCTTGCACGCAGCTGACACGGGTTTGATTCCTCCATCCCTCTCGGAAAGCCTGGAAAGCTACCCGTGATGTATTTGATATGCCAAAAACAGTAACAACAAGTCTCACAATGGAGACGTTACTGGTGTGCCCGCTCGAGTAAATCGATGAACAACGACGGGATAACAGTGCTACCAGTGTTACCAAGCAGGGTGGAATACCACTTCCCTTGCATCTAGAAAAGGAGCTTGCAGCTCAACCAAACATCACCACTGCTGAAACATCAGAGCCTGAAACGCACAGACACTTTGCTCAGGAAGCCCAGAAAGCTGAGTGTGACGGGGCGGGTGGGGTGAGTGTGCAGAGACCAGAGAGTGGAGCCTCTGCCTCGAGAATTTCCTCTCCAGACAATCAGAACAGCAGGAAGAGCCCACAGGACAGAAATAACCATCCCTTCTTGGGGTGGGGGAACCAGCTGCCCTTTCAATTCTCAAACTGTCTTAAGAACGTAACTGTTTTTCAAAATAGTTTGGATCCGCTGAAACCTGAAACATACTGTGTCTGACATTCTTCCATTGACTTGTTAAGCCCTTGTGTGTTCAGGAGGATTCTTGCCGCAGATGTTCCGGATTCGTTTATATTAACTTATCACAATGACATTTGGAAGAGTTCTGTGATGTTCAAGAGAGGCTTACAGACCTGGGGTTCCTGCATTTTAATCCAGGACTGCTAACCCCCCTCCTGATGCGCATACTCAGAACTTGCTATATGGGCTGTGCCGATTCTCCCCTGTACTCTCCTGGCACCATGAACTTTGTCCATCTCTCACTCTCTTGCTCAAAAACATTTTTTGGGGGGGTGTCACACCCGGCAATGCTCAGGTGTGACTCCTGGCTCTGCACTCAGGAATTACTGCTGGTGGTGCTCAGGGACCATATGGGATGCTGGGAATCAAACCCAGGTCGGCCGTGTACAAGGCCAAATGACCTACCTGCTGTACTATTATTGCTTCTAGCCCCATCAAAAACATATTCTGAAGCTCTGAAAGTCACCCATTAAAATGCAAGACCATTATTCTGGTACAGAGAAGGGTTTTTCCTTAGTATGTTTTGACATAAAAAAAAAATTCAAAGCAAACATTTCGGCCAGAGAGGTAGGGAGTACAAGAGTTATGGCAGTAGTCTTGTATTTAGCTCAATACCTGGCACTGGATGGTTCCCGAGCATCAACAACACCTGAGCACAGTGACAGAATACTCCAAGTGGTGCTCAGTGGTTCATGCAGTGATAAGGACTGATAGAATCTGACCCCTGGCACGCAAAGTATGTGCTCCAGGCCTCTGAGACATCAGTCTCACCCTGATTTTCTTTTTTTGTATGTTTCCAACCTCCCTGGAGCATGGCCAATATGAGGATGAGGACTGCGAGGTTTGGCAGGGCTGGGAACAGATGAGAAGGGGGTGAATGCTTTGCATGAGACCATTCCTCCTAAGTCTCATTTGCAGAGAACATTCTTAAAAGGTGCCATCCATTTTCATTGTGTTTACAAACGCACTTTCTCTGGAAGGTTATCTTGGAGGAAGCTGAAGGCCACAGATCCCAAAATAAACCTAGCAAAAGCTTTGAAATCTTATGTGTACACTCTACAAAGAACATTCAGAAGAAAGCCACCCTGGGTCAGAACAATGGCCCTCCCACCCACCCTGTCCCCAGCACGCTGAACTATTTGCATCCTGCAAAGGTAGCTTTGGGGGTTGCTTGTTTTTGGTTTTACTTTTAATATTTCTGGAGTTGAAGTTTGGGACTTTGAAAAAAAAATATTGCTTGCTTTCTTTCTAATTATCTGATGTCACATTTTTTTCCTTATTAACACATTCCATGCAAGAACACTTGGAAATTCAAAAAACGATGACAACAAAGTGAAAACGAGCCTAATTACCCCACCTTTAGATGCAACCTGCTGAGAATCCACCGCTGGCCTTTTTCCTATGCATGAGAGTGTTTAGTTGCATAAGATGAAGATTCTGCTGAAGCTGAAACTTGTGAAGAATTTCTTACTATATCCCAAGTGCCTGTCGGGGTCTCACAAAGGCTTTGATCAGGATGCACCAAATTTTGAGTTCCCACGCTCACCGTGGGTTCAGCACAGAGATCAAGACAGCAAATACCCATCCCTCCAACAGTGCCCATTTTCCACCACCGCGGGTCCCAGTATCTCTCCCACCCCCCATTCCCCCCACCCCACCCTGCCTCTGTGGCAGGGCATTCCCTTTTGTTCTCTCTCCCCTTTTGGGTGTTGTGGTTTGCAAAAGAGGCATTGAGTGGCAATCATGTTCGGTCTATAGTCTACTTTTAGCATGCTTCTCCCATCCTAGGAGGATCCTCCAAACACCCTTTATTTGGTGCTCCCTTCACTGTCTGAGCTTCCCTTTCCCCTAGCATGTGTGGCTGGCCTCCAAGCCATGGAGCAAGCCTCCTGGCACTAATCTCTGCTACTCTTGGGTGTTAGTCTCCCATTTTGTTGCTTTATGTTCCCCAGATGAATGCAATCTTTCTGTGTCTATCCCTCTCTTTCTGACTCATTTCGCTTAACATGATACTTTCCATGTAGTACCACTTGTATGTAAATTTCTTGACTTCATCTTTTCTAACCGCTACATAGTGCTTCATTGTAGATGTACCAAAGTTTCTTTAACCAGTCATCTGTTCTTGGGCACTCTGAACGCTTTTTGCTGCTTTTGTTTTCCCAAGAATCTAAAGTCTTTTAGCCAGACTTTGTGTGTGTGTGTGTGTGTGTGTGTGTGTGTGTGTGTATGTGTGTGTGTGTGTGTGTGTGTGTGTAAGTCTTGGAGATATGCTCCCAGGCTTCCTGGTGCTTACAGCTCCAAGTACCCTGATGAAGAAATAAAGAAGGACTCGGAAATGACCATGGCCCATGACAGTGATGAAGCTGAAAAGCAGGTTCTTAATCTGACTGGCAACTGGTAAAGACAGCTGTGCGTAGTCTGGGTATTGAGGGATCTATAGGAGTGCCACCTGTCAGCAGCTGGGGCAGTTCTGGTTGAGGAAAGGATGTAACAGAACCTGAATGGGCTGCGGCCATGGGACCAGAACCAGATCTACTGGGCAGCTCTCGGCAAATCTGAACTTTGCTCACTTTGGGCAGTGGGTGAGCCCATCGTGGGGAATGTGTTGTTGCTTGCAGTAACGTGCTGTTCACACGGACAGTGGGCGTGGCCTCCCCATGCAGTGGGCGTGGCCTCACCTGTACGTTGGGCATATCTTTGTCCATGCAGTGGGTTTAACACCAGTTCATACGCAGATGAAATGAAGTCCTTTATTAATCACTTCACACCACAACAGACACACAGCATGTGCTCAAAACAGCTGTGGTTGAGTTTTACTAATTATAGAAAAAATGTCAAGACAGTCGAGTTAGGAAGAAAGAAGATTGAAATATTCAAATATTATTTACTCTATAGATGTATTATTTTTGTTTGTTTTGGGCCATACTCAGCTGTGTTTAGGGTTGACTTCTGGTTCTGTGCATAGGGATCACTCCTGGTAGGGCCCAGGGAACCATTTGGGGTGCTGGGGATTGAACTTGGGTGAGCCACATTTGAGGCAGGCATCCATCCCACTGTCTTATCTTTCCAGCCCCAAACATTTTTTTTTAAAAAATAAAACTTCTTTAGAGCTGGGGATGTGGTTTTGTGGTCTAGCAATTGCTTTGCATGTGTGAGTTCCTGGGTTCAAGCTCCAGCACCACAAAAAAATAGAAGAAAAACAAACAAAAGCCAAGAACAAAGCAAAGGCATCCATCACGAAGGAGGAAAGTAAGGAGGATGACCGGAACAAAGAGAAAGGGAGGAGAGCCATCCACCACGAGGAACAGCAGGGAGAGGTGTGGACATGGCTGGCATGCACCGGGGGACCTGCATGGCCCTCTGGCAAAGACAGGAAGCCATCTAGCTACTGGCAGTCATGGGTGGCAATGCCATAAGAGAGGACCCCTGAGGGCTGAACAAGAATGTTGGGTTTGACATGTGGGTACTGGGGACCCGGCCCAAACCAAAAGGCTTTAGGTTAGGAGGAAAAGCTGAATTTCCAAGAGTCTCCACAGGCCATCAGGAAAGATGAGAAAAGCTTGGTTTCTGGTTTGGGCTTTGCCATGTGGGATCTGACAATACAGTAATTTAACAAGAAACCACAGGAACAAAAACAGTCTGATGAGCCCCAGAGAGAATGGGTTCTTCCACGGAGGGAGACTGAATGCCACAGGCCTTGCACCCACTGTGCCTATCTCAGGCTGGAGCCCGGTCCCATGAGCTCTGCAGCCCAAAGCCGGTAGCTTCACACATCTCCACATACATGCCTGCGATGCCTGTACCCAAGAGAACCCAGAGTCCAGTTTTCACCCTGTTTCCAGAAAGACATATTCTGGAGAGTGTCGTGTGGCCAGAACCTGACAGGCAGAGAAGGTTGTAGTGAAAGGGGAGTGTGCAGGCTTGTTAAGGAAGGGAACCAAACTAACTAACTCAACCATCCGCCATATCTCAGCCTGCTGATCCTCAGTCGTGTGTGGGCTTGAAGGCCAGGCTAGGGAGGAGAGTTTGGAGTGTTCCACGCCAGGTTTCAGAATGGTAGAGAGTGCACAGAATGGACCAGAATGCACAAATCCCCTTTTGTACACAAGCTTCCTTCCCTGTTTTCTACAGTTCAGCAGACACCTGCCATCGAAGCCCAGCCTAAACCACATGCCCGGGCAGGGGGTGAGTGAAACAGGAGCTGCCTCTCATTGAACACCCGTGACTCATTGCCAGCTCTTGTTGTCATAGTGGTCTCCTCTCTGTCCTGACTGCCCTCCTGTCCCGGCTTGTGGCAAACTTTCAACTATGGATGCTTGGAATTGGAAGAGTTGGAAATGATCACTCTGGACAAGAACTGAGTGCTGAAAAGAGGTAAGGGGATATACATGATAGCCCTTCAGTACCTTTATTGTAAAAAGTAATGTCCAAAAGGAAGAGGAGAGAGAGAGAGAGAGAGAGAGAGAGAGAGAGAGAGAGAGAGAGAGAGGAAAGCAAAGTGTCTGCTGTCAAGACAGGCTGAGGGGCAGTGGGAGGAGGGTGGGAAATATGGGTGAAGGGATGGGTGTTGGAACATTGTATGAAGGAAACCCAATAATGAACAACTCTCTTACTGTGTATCTCATGGTGATTCAATAAAAATAAAATCAAAAGAAATCAAAAAGAAAAGAATGCAATACATATGTGGGGAGTTACTATTTGTAGCATCAAAATAGGTTGTTCGTGTAAAAAAAAATAATCTATGACTCCAGAGTCCTCTGTCACCGTGTTCTTTGGAATGTGGCCCCAGATCAGCAGCCCGGGAAGCATGAGATTCAGAATTTCAGGTCCCAAGACCTGCAGAATCACTGTTATACCCCAGTTTCCCCACACAAAGGAAAGTTTCAGAAGCACTCACAACTATTGAGAAAAGACACAAAACAATTTGGATTTCGGAGATTGTCTTGTTCTCTCTGAGCCTTGGGAGGCAGGAAAGACAAAAAGGATTTGTAAGTATCGCAGTGCTCTATGGGAAGGGACAAATCCAGAGAGAAAGTAGACTCAGAGTTGCAGAAATGGTGGGGGGGGGGCAACCAGAATTATTAATGGATATAATTTCTTTGGGGAGTGAGGAAAAAAAGGCTCTGGTAGTGGCTGTACTCTTCAGATCTCCTGAAAACTATTTAAATAAGAGGAACTTCACGATATGAAAACTATAGCTTAATAAAGCATTAAAAATACCAATAAAAGTAATCGGGAGCCTTGGAAACACTAGACCGAAAACCTCTGATTTCTGGCTGTAACGGGGAGCATCTGTCAAAACAGCCCTTGAAGATTAGCTCCAAGGAGACAGTTGCTTCACAGACAGGAGATTGAAGGGACATGTTGGGGGCAGCATCTTTCAACAGAGAAGCACGGAAGCAACCACTGACTCTTGGAAAAGATTCGGTGTTGCTCTGAGACCCAGATCACCAGAGTCATAGTCTGGGACACTGTGCTTTATCTTTTTATTCCTTTATGGCAGTGACACGGACTGAATCCAAGCACTAACACACACACACACACAGAACACAGACACACACACGTGAGCGCACACCCATTCATGTATGTACGCATATACGCACTCCAGGTGCTCTACACCAGGACTTTAACATAGATGCCCCACTCTAACCCTCCAGCAGTCAGCCTGTCCTTCCCTACCGAGAAAGGGAAGATTCCCAGTGTTCTAGATCATTCTCCAGGCAACGATGCTGGCGCCTGTGTCAGATGTCTGAATAGCCTCACCATCAGGTCTGTTCTCTCAGGTATGGATGATGATATGGGACATGATTCCCAGACTCCAGATGCTGAGTCAGAGCCAAGACATCCGAGGAGTCCCTCAGAGGGTCCCCATGGAGGGGCAGATTGGCTCCTGATGACCATCTTCCAGTGGAACACTCTGGGAAGTCTGAAAGTCTATATTAGAACCTAACATTCCAGATCACGAGTCAGGGTTGGAGGTCAACATATATCACATTTATGCTGTCACTGTCCTCCCATTGTTCATCAATTTGCTCAAGCGAGCCCAGTAATATCTCCATCATGAGACTTGTTGTTACTGTGTTTGGCATATCGAATACATCACGGGAAGCTTGCCAGGCTTTGCCATGTGGGCGAGATACTCTCAGTAGCTTGCCGGGCTCTCCTAGAGGGGCGGAGGAATCGAACCCTGGTTGGTCGAGTTGGCTGCGTGCAAGGCAAATGCCCTACCACTGTGCTATTGCTCCAGCCAGTGGCAAAATAAAATATTTTTTCACCTACAGATCCTATAGATCTCAGAATTGTGTGCTTGTTCTAAAGTTCTGCAATTTTATTCACTGACTTGTTTTTACTCATTTATTTATTTATTGGTTTGGGGACACACCGTGCTCAGGGATCACTCCTGGCCAGGGACTGAACCCAGTCATTTGCCATGTAAGGCAAGTGCTTTACCCACTGTTCTATCTGGCGGGCCCTAATACTGTGATTTTAGAGGTTGGTTTCTCCCCTTCTAAGTTTTGTTAAGCCATGACTATTTTTGGTCTTCTGCCCCAGCATATTGTATTTTATGGGTAAATATTAATTATTCATTAAAGGCTATCTTGTCTTTTCATAACTTCATACATAATAAATGCCAAGGATTTATTTTTGCTCCAAAACAATACACAAAGTTTTTGTATATAGATCAAGTTTTGGGACAAAGAAGTATTTACACATGTTCACCTTCACACATGCCTCATATTTCCAAAACATGATCGTTTAAAAGAGTGGGGAGAGTAAGAAATGAAGAATAATGAAACAAGACCCCGTTTATGACATTCCTAATTTGGGGGGCTGGAGGTGGGTGGTTGGGGCCACAACCAGCAGTGCTCAGAGGTTACTCCTGGGTCTGAGCTCAGGGATCACTCTTGGGGGTGCTTCAAAGGACCCTATGGGACTGGGGATTGAATCCAGGTCAGCTGTATGCAAATACCTTAACCCTGGTACTATCTCTCCGGCCCTGTCATAAGTTTTAAGGTCCTAAACTACTTCTGAAGGACAAAGAATCCATGTCCCTATAGGAAAAAGCATTTGTGAGGAACTTTTTATTTTAAAGAACAGAACAGTTTAAATGACAGTCGGGGGAGGGAAAAGAATTTAAGGTGTTTAAACCAGGATCATTTAAAGAGCTCTGGGTTGTTTTGTTTTTTCAATTCTTCTTAACTAATAGTTTGGTGACAGAATCCCAGAAGGGGCGATTCTGTTCTTGTTGACACATGCAACCCACAACTGGAATAGGAGAAGCGACCTGACTTTTGGACCCTCTCAAAATCTCCTGCTTTGGGAATTCTTTTTATTCCTTGTGAGTTGTAAAGCTGAAACCAAGCTCACAACTAGCCTTTGCTCATCTCCCCTGGGGACACAGATGCGTCCCCTGCCCACTACCAGCCAGGCTGACTCCTGCTTGGTTGTTTCCAAAACAGACTCCCCTATCCCTTCCGCCATTCCGTCATCTGGATTCCTTGTGGAAACTCTCCAGTCTCTTTCTTTGTAGTGAGGATTAAGTTTAAATACAACAATTTGTATAGCATATGCTTCAAAATTTCAATCATTTTGGAAACTGGAGAGGCAGGGGAGTTGGGGGGGGGGAATGATCTCAGATAAGACTGAATTTGTAAGCTGCCTTACAGCTGTGCTGTCCAATGTGGTAGACATATGTGGTGATTTAAATTGAAATTTAATTACAGCAAAAAAAAAAAATCCAGTCACTTGGTTGCACTAGTCACATTTCAATTGTCCAATGGCCACATGTCACTAATGGCTACCATTTTTGGTGGCACAAAAGCAGAATATCTCCATCCCCCCGGAAATTTCTACTGAGTGAACTTGGGAGTGAAATTGGAAGTTTTTCTGTTCACTCTCTAATGCCTCAACTCCTGGATACACTCTCTTGTCACTACTCTACCTTTTTATTTTCTTTTATGGGTCATATCTGGTAGTGCTCAGGGCTTATCCCTGGCTCTGTACTCAAGGATCACTCCTGGCACTGTTCAGGGGACCATATGAGGTACCAGGAATCAAACCTGGATCAGTTGCATGCAAGGCAAAAACCCTACCCACTGTATTATCACTCCAGCCCCAATACTATGCCTTCTTACACCATCATACTTACAATTCAAAGCAACTTATCTATTTATTTTTTATTCTTTTTCCCCCTAATTTATCTTTTTTTCCCCAGACACTCCTGGCAGTGCTCAGGGATCACTCCTGGCAGGGGTTATAGGAGCTACATGTGGTACATGGATTGAACCAGGGTTATTTGCATATAAGAAAACTGCCATACCCCCTGAACTATCTCTCTAGCCCTCAATGCTATTTTTATTGATTTATTTTTGGGTTGGGGGGGTCATATGTAGTGATGCTCAGAGGTTACTTCTGGTTCTGCATTTAGGAATCACTCCTGGTGGTACTTGGGGGACCATATGGGGTGCCAGGGATTGAATACAGACCAGCTATATGCAAGGCAAGTGCCTACTATCCATTGTGCTATCTTTTTTTGGTCCAATACTATTGATTTTTAAATTCTAAAAGTGGATGGCGATGTGTTCCACCTACACAACTCCCCATTGCACTCTGAATCATACCCAAATGCAAGCCCACGTTCAAGGACTTGAATGAGGACTGCCATTCTCTGTCCTCTATCTCTTACTTTGCTCTGCTCATCTTGACTCCTCCCCCAACATGTCAAGTATGTTCAATGGCCTTTGTATGGCATATGTCTCTGCCTGGCTGGCCCCACCGCATCTCTAGACAATGTCCTCTCGAAGTCTCCCCTTTCTAGCCACCTTCCCCATGCAGCACCTACTTCCTCACCCTGCTAGGGCTTCTTCAGAGCTGTGATTGCACCTGGGATCCTTCCACCATGGCACCTGTGTGCTTGTCTACTCTGGACTGCAGGCGCTCTGAGGACAGGGAGCTGAACTCTCATGTTTCAGTGGAATCTGTGACCTCCAGCTCTGGGGTTTTTGCTCTGCCCACAGATTGCACACATCCTAGAAGCACTGGAATGAGCAGAGAAATGAAGCTCATCCACCCTCACTCCAGGTGGAAGGGGACCTTAATGACTACCACCCAAGGAGCAGGAGGAAATATCCACACCTGGATTCAATAGGATCCTACTCCTACAGTCTCCCTGACTAGATGTCTAGTATTCTACAATTTAGATGATGATGATGATGATGATGATGATGATGATGATGATGATGATGATGACAATGATTTTGGTTTGGGGGCCACACTTGGCAATACCCAGGGACCACTTCTAGTTCTTCACTCAGGGATCACTCCTGGAAATGCTCAGGGGACCATACGGGATACTGGAGACAGAATCCAGGTAGGCTGTGTGCAAGGCAAGTGCCCTACTCACTATACTATTTCTCCAACCCCTACAATTTTTATTTTATATACTTTTGACCTATTGCAGTGCAGTGCGACACCTGTCAGTGCTCAGGTCTGGTGGTGTTTGGGCCTGGCAGTGCTGAGGATGTAACTAGGGGCCTTGGACATGCAAGATATTTGCACTACCATGTGAATTATCCCCCTTGGCTTGGTCTAATTAGCTCATTTTCAGAAGAGGAATCTGTGCTCAACTCTGCTTGAGTGTCTAGTCACGCAAGCAAAAAACTTACAGTCAAGTCTAAGAAGATCAGTCACCTAGACACAAAACTCCCTGAGCTGCCACTTATGATAACCCACCACCAGGAGCTGTAGAAACACAGCTGCCCCACTTAAGAGAGGACCACCTGAGTCTCCATCCCTGACTCTAGATAAATAGATACATAAATACATCGGTCAGTTTTATTGAGGTACCATAACTTACAGTACTATAAGTTATACTTTTCATGCCCATTGCATTCCAACACCACACCCATCACCAGAGTGGAGAGTGTTTTGTAATAAGTCACTGCCAAGTTCATTAGAAAAAAGTCCCAACAATCTTGAACTTCCTCCTCCCCACCCCAAGGCTTCCTGGATCAAAGTCTCTAGCTCAGTAGAGAGCTATGCCAGCTTCTACCTTGGCTACTTTTCTCCAGAGTTTGACCTCAAATGCACTCTAAATGAACATGGTACCCATCAATCACTACTAGCAATGGGGTTCCCCATATTTCTTTGAGAATTCCACTTCTCCCTTTGCTACCTTTGTTCTATCAGTAGACCAAAGAGAAAATGTCCTGATTTGCAAAAAAAAAAAAAAGATGTAAAGTAGAAAAGGTCTCATGTTTAAAGGGTCTAGTAGAGAGTCCCAGACTTGGTTGGCCTACTGTCCCTTTATCAATAAAAATATCACTCAGCAGTATAGAAACATACCATCCCCCTCCCCCAGGAAATCAACTTTCTTTTAGTGAATAAAGAGAAGGTAATATGCTCCCATTGTACCTGAGGATTCCAATGTTCCCCCATCACTCCAGTGTTTGGGGTGAGGATCTCACACACTTTGGGAAACACTCTTCTAAAGGAAATGCTTCTTTATAGAGGGACATTAAAGCGGGGAAGGGCTAAAAAAAACATGATCACAAAATGTATGCCTCTTTCTGAGATAACTTGGTGGCCACTATTTATGCAAGAAGCAGGGAGGTGAAGGACTTGGCTTCTACTTCTAGCTTTTACATCCACTAGCCATGTGGGGATTATCAACACAATGCTGACTTGCAAGACTATGTATCTCCCACCAAAGTCACTGGATCCTGCCTCCCCACCGTGGTCTATTTCCCTCCCCACACCCCTTCTGCTATCCTCAGTTCTAAAATTCCAAGAGATTCTTTTAATATGGTTTTGTCTCTTCCTTTTTTTCTTTAGATCCCACCTATGAGTGAGATCATCTAGTATTTCTCTCATTTCTCTTTCTCCTTCTGACTTAGCATGACGCCTTCTACTTATGAGGTAACAAAGGTGATGTTTCCTTTTTTCTCATAGTTGAGCAATTTTCTACTTTGGATATAGGACACACTTTCTTCATCTACTCCCTGCTATGGGCACGTGGGTTCTTTCCACATCCCAACTGTAGTAAATAGCATTGCAGTAAACCTAGGCAGGGGTCCATCTATTTTTTTCAGATGGTTTTGTGTGTTTCTGACATGTGACTATGAATAGAATGGCTGGATCCTGTTCTGAAATTTCTAAATTAACCCTAGATAACAGAAGGTTTAGGTTCTTCACGTATATCACACTAATGTTTCATGTATGTCCATGACCATGCTCTAACTTATAGTTAAGTATTATGGTGCTTGGCCTGGCTCATTTCAATGCCAGAATAGCTCACAATTTGCCTAGGGTCCATCAGTTCCTTGTTGGGACCCTGATCTTGGAGTGTTAGGAACTAAGGGAAACTGAGGCTTAAGTCAAGTAAATATGGATGCAAATATGGATGCAAAGTAAATCAGGAGTAAATATTATTTTGGAGTCAATTAACTTCCATGTTACATAGCATAGCATCAACTGTCTTCCTGTGTCTATACAAAAAGGGTATTGCTAAATAAACCATACAAATGTCACAAAGGAAAGAGTAAAGCAATTTAGGACTATTAATGCCTGGTAGAATTGGGTGTGCCTCAGTTGCACTGTTGTGGGAGTAGTTCAATAAACCTTAAACTCCCTGTGGGAGAGCAAGGACAACCCAGTGTTATCCAACCCTTTTTTAGGCTCAGCAAAGGGAGCTGGAAGTTGTCACATATGATCACAGATGCTGTCTAAACCAGGTGCTACACCTTCTTTCCAACCATGAGCACTTCTGATCTTGTTTCCTCCCTATGGTGCTCCTGCCTCACTAGTCAGTCTCCTAGTCTTGTTCTGTGGCCTCTGCATTTAAGTAATTTTCATCTGTGGCTCCTCCACAGTATCCGAGCAGCCCATGGAAGAGCCATAGGGCTCCTGGTTGAGAAACACAAGTCTAAACGTTGAAAAAACACTCAAAGTGTTCACCATAGTAGGGTAAGGAGTATATTAGATTTTTCAGGTCATCTGAAGAAAATACACTAATCACTTCACGGGCATGTTTGGTCCTCCAAAACGTCTCAACTGATTGTTACCATAGATATTCTGAACATTGCTTCTGGAAAGTTGTTTGAGTGGGGAGCCTGGTTAAAACTGTCCTTTAGCTTCTCTCTCTCTCTCTCTCTCTCTCTCTCTCTCTCTCTCTCTCTTTTGCTTTTTTTGGGGGATCACACCCGGTGATGCACAGGGGTTACTCCTGGCTCACACACTCAGGAATTACTCCTGGCAGAGCTCAGGGGACCATATAGGATGCTGGGAATCGAACCCAGGTCGTTTGAGCTTCTGTCTCTCATATTCCTCTGTTCTTTTAAAATTCTCTTGTGGTGCTAGAGATCCAGTCCAGGGCCTCATACATGCAAGTCCACGCTCTACTGCTGAGTTGTGTTGCCAGCCCTCCTCTTTTGAAGATGGATTTTATACTCACTTGCTGTTTTGTTGTTTTTTTTTTTTTTTACCAAAGGTACAGAGAGTTGGTAGGGCGTTTGCCTTGCACGCTGCCAACCCAGGTGTGATCCCTCCGCCCCTCTCAGAAAGCCCGGCAAGCTTCCAAGAATATCTCGCCTACAAGGCAAATCCTGGCAAGCTCCCCATGACATATTCGACATGCCAAAAACAGTAACAACAAGTCTCACAATTTGTTGTGAGACTTTACTGGTGCCTGCTTGAGCAAATCAATGAACAATGGGAGGATAGTGCTACAGTGCTATAACGCTACAGAGAGTTGGGAGTGGCAAAATTCCAGTTAACTAAGAGAACAAGAATACAATGCACATCTGGTCAAAAGACTCTTTCCTTTGTTTTTGTTTGACTTTTAAAAAAAAAAAATCAGGCCACTCCTGGTGCTCAGGGGACCACGCAGAGTCAGTCAGGGATCCGAACCAGGCCCCCTGCACGCAAAGCATGTGTTACAGTTCTTTGTGCTATTTGTCCGACTCCGAAATACATTTTCTATGAAGAAAATCCACAGAAGGTTGATCTTTATATATCAATGTAAAATAAGCGTTCAGTGATTTTAAAAGAGTGGAACTTTGCTACCCTAGTCATTCAGAGAACATGCAGAACAAAACTGAAGAATACTTTTTATCCAAGGGGAGTTCAAAGACACATGGGGGGACCGGATAGGAAAGTTAGGTTCTGCTCATGTCTGACTTTCCCCTGTCTGTAACCTAGCCAAGGTTTGGTGCCTCCATGAGTCGGGTGGGGGGTGGTATGAAAGAGAGAGCATCAAAGGGAGAACTTCCGCTTTTGATTCCTAAAAATTCTTCCAGTCACATTTCTCAAATATACCTTAGAGAATGGCACTATCTGTGAGCAATTTGGTTTCTTTTTCTTATTCACTTTGAGGTTCCCGAAATGGAATCTAGGGCCTCACATATACAAGGCAAATGCTCTTCATTATAGCTCAAGCCTAAACAATTTGATTTCCACCATTATGGATGCATTCTGGATTCTGCTGAAATGGAAAACCCTTCAAAAGATTAGCACTGCACTGTGGCACTGTCGTCCTGTTGTTCATCTATTTGCTCGAGCGGGCACCAGTAACATTTCCATTCATCCCTGTTGCATGCTAATGTAGCCCAATGGTGCCTGCTTGCTCCAGGAACACGAAGTGAGACTTGTTATTGTTTTTGGCATATCGAATACACCACGGATAGCTTGCCAGGCTCTGCTGTGCAGAAGGGATACTCTCGCTAGCTTGCCGGGCTCTCCAGGAGAGATGGAGGAATCAAACCCGGGTCAGCGGTATACAAGGCAAACGCCCTACCCGCTGTGCTATCACTCCAGCCCTTCAAAAGATTAGGGTTGGAATCTGTTCATTTGCCCACAGAGAGCAAATGTTTGAATGTTAGTTCTGCCTAGTTGATTTCAAACCTGAGAGAGTTCTAGAAAACCTCAACCTGTAACTAAAAGAAGACATAAAGAGGAAGAAGAAATACAGGGTAGAAAGGGAAACTCCACAAAGAGAAGAATCAATGCTGATATGGAGAGAGCTTTGCTCACCCATCATAGGAAGGGTCAAGTTCTATTTTCCGGGAGCCACTGAACCTCATATAATGCTAACCCAATCTGTTAGGCGCACTCCAAAGAAATAGCGTGAGACTCTAGGAAAGAGGAAGCCATCTCTTAGATGCAGAGACAGACACTTGCAACGCTGTAGGAGAAAATATGATTATGTTTTCTATCCTCATCTTTCTTGATGTCGGCCGCGCGACATCTTATCATCTCATTCCTACTTTGGACAAACTGGCAGGCTACGAATGTAACCTGCCCACAAGGCAGAGTCTGGCAAACTCCCCGTGGTATACCCAATATGCCAAATACCAGTAACAATGATGGGTCTTATTCTCCTAACCCTGAAAGAGCCTTGAATATGGCACTTTAGAAAAAAAAATCTCAGGGCTAGGACGAAGGAGACGTTACTGGGGCCTGCTCGAGGCAATCGATGAACAACAGGATGGTTGTGATTGTGATTGTGACTGTGATCTTTCTTGAAGTCAGGGCCATGATTACTTTTAGATGACAGAACATGAAGTTGAGGTGATTTTTGTCACTTTTCTTTAACGGAATCACCACGAGATATATAGTTACAAAATTGTTCATGATTCTCAGTCATACAATGTTCCAACATCCATCCCTTCACCAGCGCACATTTCCCAGGACCAGTGTCCCCAGTTTCCCCCTAGCCTGCCCACCTGACCGTCCCCACAAACTGCTTCTATGTTACTTTCCTTCCCTCTCTTTCTCTCTCTCTCCTCTCTCTCTCACACACATTTTCCTTGTATGCAACTGTAATTGGCAATACTGTTACTGAAAGGGTAGCATGCATATCACTTTACCTCCTTTTCGCATTCAGCTTGTGTCCAGAGTGGTCATTTCCAACAAAATGACCCTACCATATGGTTGAATCCTGACCAGAGAGGTTCTCATTTCTCAAAAGGAATTCTGCTGTTTCAAGTCTGTGTTTGAACTTGGAGAACTGTTTCTCTTTCTCTCAAAGTGACCTGGCTGAGCTTCCTGAAGTTGGTAATATGACCCACAGAGATGCTCCTATTTTAGCCCTTACATGCTTGGATTTAAAAAAAAAATTAGTTGGCAGAATTTTCAGGGCTGAATAAACTTGAACAATAAGATTCTTAAAATAGCATCTATGTCTATAGATTCAATCACGGTCACAGTCACGGTCCTCCCATTGTTCATCGATTTGCTCGAGCGAGTCCAGTAGCATCTCCATTTTGAGACTTGTTGTTACTGTGTTTGGCATATCAAATATATCACAGGTAGTTTGCCAGGCTTTGCCGTGCGGGCTAGATACTCTCGGTAGCTTGCCGGGCTCTCCAAGAGGGGTGGAGGAATTGAACCCGGCTTGGCCGGGCTGGCTGCATGTAAGGCAAACGCCCTACCACTGTGCTACTGCTCCAGCCCATAGATTCAATATGTAATTTATAATATAAACATGCAATTGCAATTGTGCATGTACCTTCTTTTCTTTAAAATTACTTCCGGGTCCAGAAAGACAGTACAGCAGATAAGGCACTAGCCTTGCGTGCATCTGACTACCCAAGTTTGATCCCTCGCACCATTATATAGTCTTCTGAGCACTTCTAGGAGTTATCCCTGAGCAGAGAGTCAGGAGTCAGCCCTGAGCGCAGAGGGCACGACCCAACTATCTCACCCCCACAAACTGGTTGGCAGAATTTTCAAAGTCCCTAGATTTCCTTGTCCCTCGGTAAAAGCCAATGGCCGGTAACTGTTCACCCAAGTCGTCCTGTACCTGGTCATCTTCACTTGTTCCCTAAGAATTCTAGTCACTGGTTTGCTGAACTAGTTTGTGTACACGCATCATCTGGAAAGCCAACAGCTACCATCAGAGAAGACTGCTGGACTGACAGACTTCCTTTTTCCTTCACTACAGACCAGGCTTGGCTGCTCTGATCTTTCAGAGAAAGTGCTCCCCAAATGCCACATGGGAAAAAAGGAAAAGATGAACATCAGGCAGCGAGCATGGTTAGAAGGCAGCATCTGTAGTAATCACAGGCACAAAAACATGTTTGCAAAACCTCCAGAGGCGGGAATTCTATAACCTCTCTCTCTAATCCAGTCCTAATGTTCAGCAACCTTCACCACCAGGAAACTGTGCCATAAATAACCCAAATCCTTTACGCAGCTTAAACCCATTTCCTCTCACTCTCTGCTCCCTGGAGACAGGGAACAGCTGGCCACCATTCTCTGTACCAAGTTCTTTGTCAACGGGATGATTGGCTTCTGGCTCTGGACCACCATCCTAATTAGGAGTCTGACCGGTTCCATATTGTGCTGTCCGCAACAGCATGTCAAAAGGGAAGATAAAACTTGGAACATGCTGTGCTTCAGAAACCTGCCATGGAGTCCCCAACCCTCACCATGCCACCAGGCTGCTCACAGTCTCTAAACTTGTGAATGTGTGGAGAACAACTCTTTTTCTTCCCAGGCTAGTTCAGCCACAGGATTGCCAAGCGATGCAGAGATTCTCTGAAGGTGCCAAGAGAAACCGGAAGTGACGTGAGTGTGTATCAATTACTTCCGGCGCCATCCATCCCTCCCCACTGTTTTTCCTTAGAGGCTTCCCAATGCACAACCATGGGAATTAGGATTAGTCAAAATCTAATATTTAGAAGTACATAAATTTAGCAATTATTATGGATAATCTTGTGCTATATATTCTGTGTTTGGGCTGGAGTGATAGCACAGCAGGTAGGGTGTTTGCCTTGCACGAGGCCAAACTGAGTTCGATTCCTCTGCCCCTCTCAGAGAGCCCAGCAAGCTACCAAGAGTATCCTGCCCACACGGCAGAGCCTGGCAAGCTATCTGTGATGTATTTGATATGCCAAAAACAGTAACAAGTCTCACAATGGAGATGTTACTGGTGCCCGCTTGAGAAAATTGATGAACAACGGGAGGATAGTGACAGTGACAGTGATAGGATTAGTGCCACTTTTCAGATAAGGGAACTGCCACATGGGGGCTAACTTGTGTTCTGAGGAGTAGAAGAATAGGAGTCCAGACCAAAACAGTTAGGGTTAAGAGCCTGCAACTCTTCAGCCATGTCTCCACCTTGCAGGAAAAGCTCATGCTAGTGAGTCCCTGGAAGTTCACTGCATAGGATCAGGGAACAGATTCCTTCATTTCAGTGACTGCCCTTGTGCGATGGAGACCACAAAGTCAAAGACCAGTTACTCTGCTCTGAGTGTGTAAAGCAAAGTTCCCAGGAGCTTGATGCCATGAAGACCAAATTCTTCCAGCACAGGATCCTATGTGAAAATCTCAGTCAGAGGCGGCATTGAAGGCCATCATTTTTCAGGCTCTATAACCATTTCCAAACACGTGTTCCATTTGGAATGCAGGTCTGATTCCAGCTGGCCATGTTGGGTATCCTGCCTGTCAGCCCCAGGGTTCTGGAGTGAGGGGAATTTGGGGGCGGGGGTTGACAGAGCTGCTACCTGGAGGTATTCATCCCTATTCCCACCCCCACCCCCACCTCCACCTCTGCTGTGCCTTAAAGAACAGAAGCTGGAAAACCTAGATAGTACTCACTACTAAAACCATATATGACCAGCAATGTTCATGGTCCACCTGCCTGGGCGTTAAAGGGGCTTCACCACCCAGGTGAGACCCAGGGCCAATAGTGATAATCCAATAGTAGCTTCACTCAATAGGAAACGATCCCCCCCCACTCCCTCCAACCACATGGAACTTTTTACTTGGAGTTTGGTAACACCAGCAGCTCTCAGAGCTTGATCCATTCCTGGCTCTGTGCTCAGGGATCACTCTTGGTGGTGCTGAAGGGACTGTATATGGTGCCAGAGATTGAACTGGGGTTGGCCATATGCAAGGTAAGCACTTTAGTCCCTGTGTTATTTTGCTGGATCCCAGATTCTATTTTTTAGACTTTATTTACTTTTGATTTATAGGTCACATTAGGAGGTACTCAGGAATCACTTCTGGCAGTGTTTGGGGGGCCACTGGGGTGCCAGGGATCAAAGAGAGGTTGACTGAATGGAAGGCAAGTATCCTACTGCTATACTCTCTCTCTAGCTCCCAACATGGAGGCTCTTTAGAATTGGCCTTATTCTCCTAACTCCAGGGGATCAAGGGCTGGTAAATGACCCTTCTCTCCTGAATAGGTCAGTGCTTGTCAACCGGGGGCCATATGGCCTGCTTGTGTGCACCCAGAATGTTCTGAGGGGAATACAGGGGCAAGTCATGTAAATGGGAGATCATAGCACAAGACTAGGGCATCAACTTGTAGTTTGGGGTGGCGGCTGCAGGGGGGAGAAAAAACATGGTGGGAAGGGGACCATTGTTGGAAAATAGTTGGCAAACATGGATAGGTAATACTTTCCCAGACGGGGTAAGGGCCAGGAATTTTCAGAGTTTCAACATCAAATGCCTTAGTGTTTTCTTATTCCTTAAATACACAATTTATTTCTCATCTTGAAAACCTTTTTATTTATCAATTCTAGCCTGAAGCATGAAATCTGTGTCACAAGCCACAAAAAAAAGAGAGGGCTCCAAGGGTTCTTTTTTATACCCTGCCTACATTCCTTGTCTTCTAAAAACTGAAAATATCAGCTATCCCTACATTGTGGTGCCTTTCAAATCCTCCTAACTGTCCCGTTAGAAATCTGAGAAGCAAGTTTTTTCAAAGTGTTTGCCGAGAGTTTTCTTAGAGGAGCGATCAGGGAAAGGAAGATAGAGTTCAGAGAAGCCAGCGATAAATTTTGAAATTCATTCATTCCACACACCCTCCCCCCCTTATCACCATCTGTTTATCTATCCCCCAGGCAGATGGGAACTCTTGAGTGCCTGGGGCAGCAGGTACATTCATCCTTGAGTGCTCAGAATCTAACCTAGGGTCAGGCATATCTTGAATGCTGCATACATATTGCTCAAACACAAACCTCCCTGAACCTCTTAAAACATGAAGCTCTCTACAATGCCCTCTCCACATCGGATGAAGGCGAGCAGAATTTGGTAAAAACTGTTAGGCAAAAGCTTGAGTATTAGAAGCCATTTGAAAGAATGTGAAAGCCAATCTGCTTCCAATGCAATCACTGAAAGCATGAAATTGACCGGAGAGGTAGGAGAGAGCCCCTCTGAAATGGAATAAGAGAGTAGATTTCCACTTTGTCCAACACTCCTCCCACCCTAGGTCACCCTTGGATGAAATACCATTGGATGAGATAGAACAGGAGCATGTCTAGCAGTAGCAGAAGAAAGGAACTGTGTCATTGGCAAGGATGGCAGCACCGACAGTGAGAAAATAGCGTTTGAGGGCTGGATGCCAGCTAAGCATGTGTTCAGAACTCCCAGTGGGACCTTAGATAAATCTCAGAACTCTTGGAGGCAGATAAGATCCTTTCTCTCATTTCACAGATATGGAGACCAAGGCAGACGAGGAAATGTGATCCCCTACAGGGACATGGTGTGGGAGTGGACAAAGCCAGACACCACTTGGCTCTATTCATTATGTTGCCTCCCCTTGAGATTAGCATCAGACCAGAATAGACAGACTTCCTGTTCAGGGGCTATGCTGAAAAGGGTCACAAAGGGCTCACCATCACCTATACCACGCAGCACTGTCAACAAGACCAAGACAATGGACACAAAAGATACAAACCGAAAAGCAGACTATAATGGCAGTTCCTGCTCAGGGGATAGGAAGAGCCCCAGGAGATAACATTTCTGGTTGCTGGGATCCCTTCTCTCCATGCTGAATCCTTTCCTCTCATAATAAAATGAACTGAACATTTGAACATTGATTCTCAGAGCAAAGCCAAGAACATTTCAAATATAAACCAAGTTCATGTGACAATGATTATGCTGGTGATATACTGGGCTGGAGCTATGGCACAGTGGTAGGGCTTTTGCCTTGCATGCAGCCAGCCCGCCTGAGCAGGGTTCGATTCCTCTGCCCCTCTCAGAGAGCCCGGCAAGCTACCGAGAGTATCTCGTCCGTGTCACTGCCCGTGACATATTCAATATGCCAAACACAGTAACAAGAAGTCTCAAAATGGAGACGTTACTGGGCCCGCTCGAGCAAATCAATGAACAACGGGAGGACTGTGACCATGACCATGACTTTCAATATTGATGCTGTGAGAATTTTTAGTGGGGAAATGACTCTGATTTAGTAGTTGGATACTCTAGTTTCAGCTTTGTTCCCATAGGATCCCTTTGGAAGACCGACTGATTCTTGCTGTGTTCATGGTCAGTCTTTGGGATACTGACCTCTATGCCACTGTCTGCTCTGAAGAAGGGGGGACTTAAGGGTATTCTTAATTGGATCTTCCCAATATATTCTATTATGTTACAGTGAAATGATAGGCTGTAAGACACATCAGAGTTCAGGAATACAGAAATTTTTTGTATAAAATCTTATCTGCAAAATGAAACTACTTTAAAAAAATCATTTGGAGTTGTTTTCCCAAGTAACTGGATATTTCACATGTGCAAGGATGTTCACAAAATTTAGCAATTTAACAAAACTGGCATCCAATATTCATAAACACATAAAAATGAGATGCAAAATTCAGTTATCTAATAGTATCTGTGCTTAGAAAACTATCATCTGGGACCAGAGGCACTTGCCATACCTGGTATGATCCCTATCAACATACATGGTCCCTGTGCACTGCCAGGAGTAAGACTCAAGCACTGCTGGGTGTAGCCCCAACACATACACATACACACACACACTTACACACACACACACACACGATCATCAAATGATGTAAAAATAGAGACAAATGAAACAAAATAGGATTCTCCCAAAATATACTAGCACAAAAAGCCTTTGATTACATAATGACAAAGATCAAGTTTATTCCATAAATAGAAGGTTGATTCAGCAAAGAAAAAGTTTAAACAACAAAAGTTGAATATATGATCCTCAAGGTAAAGGTAAAGGTAAAAGGTAAAGGCCCTCCCGTTGATCGTCGATTTGCTCAAGCGGGCCCAGTAATGTCTCCATTGGAGACTTTGTTGTTACTGTGTCTGGCATATCGAATACTCTCGGTAGCTTGCCGGGCTCTCCCAGAGGGGCAGAGGAATTGAACTCGGGTCGGCCATGTTGGCCGCTTGTAAGGTGAACGCCCTACCCGCTGTGCTGTTAAAATAAAATAATTCAACACAATTTTATATATAATTCATGAGAACATCTTTTGGTGCAAACATGTTCTAAAAGGGAGGAAGAAAAATGTAAAATATAACATTTTATACTGTAACATTATAATTCCCTTAAAGACGAGAATATCTGTTATCACTTCCATAAAGCCCTGTCTGCACAAGAAGGTAAGAGGAAAAAAGAGTGAGAAACATTAGGAAATTGTAAAAGAAGATATAAAAACTGTTTTTAAAATTTGTTTTCATGGCAAATGCAAAGAAATATGAGATAATTGAATAGAAGTTGGGCAAGGTTGCATTCCAACTCATTAGCAGAGAACCAATTTCAAAATATTATAATAGCTTAAATATGTATGTATATATAGCATCAGGAAGAAATTCAGTATAAGGGGTACAAGAGTTTATGGTGAAAATGACAAAATGCTCCCAAGAGGTGCTTTATAAGAATAAAGTAAATGGAAAAACTCAGGGATAAAGGAGACTATAACAGAGAGACGTTAGTTTCTCTCAAATTAACCCACAGATTTAATACAATTTCAATTAAGTCATACTAAAATTAATGTCGGGACCAGTGTTATAATACAAGGGGTAGGGCATTTGCCTTGCACACATCCAACCAGGTTTAATTGTTGGTATCTCATAAGGTCCCCCGAGCACTGCCAGGAATCACTCATGAGTGCAGAATTAAGAGGACCCTGAGCATCGCCGAGTGTGACCCCCAAGCAACAGCAAATAAAAACTTTTTTTTTCCTTTTTGGGTCACACCCAGCAATACTCAGGGGTTACTCCTGGCTTTGCACTCAGGAACTACTCCTGGCAGTGCTCAGGGGACCATATGGGATGCCAGGGATCGAAACCGGGTCGGCCGTGTGCAAGGCAAATGCCCTACCCTTTGTGCTATCACTCCAGCCCCCAACAAATAAAAAATTTTAAAAGTATTTAAATTAAAAAATAAAATTAATGTCACTACAAATTTAACATTACTTTAGGGAAATAAAGAAGGTTATGTTCTTAGAATATTTATTATTGGGGTCAGAGAGAGAGTATAGTGGGTAAGGCGTTTACCTTGCCTATGACTGTCTGGATTCAATCTCCAGCACCCCATACAGAAGATTTTGAATACTTCATCACTTCCTGATGCTATATATATAATATATATTTTATATATATGTAATATATTGCACTGTCCTCCTGTTGTTCATCGATTTGCTTGAGCAGGTACCAGTAAGGTCTCCATTGTGAGACTTGTTGTTACTGCTTTTGGCATACTGAATACATCACGGGTAGCTTGCCAGGCTTTGCCGTGCAGGCGGAATACTCTCAGTAACTTGCCAGACTCTTCGAGAGGGGCAGAGGAATTGAACCTGGGTCAGCCTCGTGCAAGGCAAATGCTCTACCTGCTATGTTATCTCTCCATTATATATATATATATATATATATATATATATTAAGGATCATTCCAGGAGTGATCTCTGAGCACAGAGCCAGGAGTAAGCCCAAGGTTCAAAAGCAAACAACAAAATAAGATTTATTATTTAACTGAGAATATCCTGCCTGCATGGCAGAGCCTGGTAAGCTCCTTTTGGCATATTCGATATGCCAAAAACAGTAACAGTAACAGGTCTCATTCCCCTGACCCTGAAAGAGCCTCCAATATGGCAGCGTTGGGAAAGATGAGTAAGAGAGGCTGCTAAAATCTCAGGGCTGGGATGAATGGAGACGTTACTGGCGCCTAAATCGATGAACAACTGAATGACAGTGATACAGTGTGATACAGAGAGGTTACATCCAGTGGTACTTTTTTTTTCTTTCTGGGTCACACCAGCAATGCTCAGGGATTACTCCTGGCTCTGAACTCAGGAATTACTTCTGGCAGTGCTCAGGGGATCATATGGAATTCTGGGGATTGAACCTGGGTCAGCTGAGTGCAAGGCAAATGCCCTACCCGCTGGACTATTGCTCCAGTCTCCTGGTGATATTTTGGAGAACTATATGGTCCCAGGAATGGAACATATGAGGCATGAGTTACACCACTTGAACCACACACTATGGGTAGAATATTCACTATTTTGAAAAGGAAAATATCCACTCAATTAGCTTTGAGATCAGTAATTTCTATCTTTGTAAAAATTTATAAACTCCTATCATGGAACTAACAACCTGAATAGACACTCAGCAATTGTAATTGTGACTTCCTTATATTGAATTCTACTCTCAATTCCTTTACTTTAGCCACTGCCATCAGATTAAAAGAAATCAAGATTCTATCTTCAGGATATTGCCAACAGACTGACTTACCAAAACCATTTAAAATTGTATGAACTTGCAATATAAGTGAGAGCTTCCAGAATGACTTTTAAAGAAACAACAAAAATTACGTGCCAAGAATTGACTGAAGGCTAGGGGTGATAACGTCAACATCTGCTTCTCTTAAAACTTTTCTGAGCACTCTAATAATCCATTTTGGCTAAGAATAGGAAGAGACCTTTTGGAGGCCAAAGTCTTTTAGTACATTAAGGAACTCCCCTGAGTGAAGGGGAACAGAACATATTTTAAACTCTTGGCATTTTGTGTGTCTGTTTGGAAAGAGTAGAAATAGGTGGTCCCTGCTTTCGCTGAAGGTCTCTATGCAGAAACCTAGAGGGGCGTTTTATGTCTCATTACAGAAGGCTTTGAATACTTCTCATTCATTAAATGCTCTTTCAAAATGAAGATTATAACCAAAATATCTGATTTGAGGGACTTGATAACAAAGAAATCAATTGCAGTTTTTAAAATTCTATATGGAACAATGCTTAGTATTATTAATAACTGATATTCCACAAAAGCATAAATCATCCTCATGGAAAACTGTTTAGAAAGTTTAAATGGTTTAATTTTTATAAGCATTTACCTACTATATTCTTACCATGGAACATATAGCGAAGTATAAAGAAAAAAATAAAAACATGAATAAGGAAAGACTATGAATGTGACAGAACATTTTGTTCATCTCTTCAGATCCTTGCAAATACAGGTTCAAATAGGTATTGGGCATTTTTAAAATTTAGATTATATTACAGATACCATTTTAAAAAGTGTGCATTTTCAAGTCTAGAAATACAAATTAAGTTAAATATGGAATTTTAATTACTTTCAAGATAGCCTTTGGAATCTGGGATTAAGTTTATTCCTTTGTAGAACACAACCTTTTGTGTTGTGTCAAAGTTGAAAGAACCTTTTGCAACTTAACATTTGGTAAGCACTCCTGAGATGAAAATGACCCGTGTTACAGGATGTGTATCTAATGGGTATGGACAGTTGATCCCTTGACAAATGACCTCAAAACCAGTGAAAGGTGAGCTCGAATTCTTTGTTTGAGCATGTCTTGTTACAGCTTCAGCATTTGGAGTATAGTTAAAATAATTTTTTAATCTAAAATATTTTTTTAAGTAACATTGCATTATATTACACATTTCATGCATTCATTATCACAAGTCAACATCTGCATATACTAACACAAACAATTACTTTTTTAAGTTTTAGAATATAAGCCAACAGTAGAATTTTCCCCCTTATTTGTATAGCAATAATATGGTTTACAATAATTCCCATATTATTGTTCCAGACTTGAAATGCTACTTTCACCTCTATCAGTAGAGAGTCAGTAACCCCTGCAACCGTCCTACTGTCTTCTCTCCCATAGGAGTTTTCTTTTCTTTTCTTTTGTCATATGAAAAAGTTTATTGGAGAGGATAATGCTTATATATAGGGGCAGAAAAGGATGCACTGCATCCTTTTACAGACCATGAAAGAGGAAGAGGAAGATGAATTCTATATTAAATGAGATAGAGTGTCAAGAGGTGACATGAGATTTCTATGAGCTAATGCAGAGATGGAACAAAGAGTGTTTCAGATAACACAGGTGTCAGCTCCCTCCTATCTCAAATCCCCAGCCAAGGCAATTACAAGGCCATGGAGCCATTCTGGGAACACCAGTTTCCTGGCAACAGCTCGCCCCATCAAGGCCAGTGCCTGGAGCTTGCCCACAAGCACCATGGTTCAGGTGGTCAGGAGTTTTCTTTAAGATAAGAAAGAATTGCTTCCCTATCTTTTTTTACTAAAGCTGAAAGGAGAATTATATAATAAGGTGTGAGGCTAAAAAGAATTATCTCGGGGCTGGAGTGATATAGCACAGCTGGTAGGGCATTTGCCTTGCACGAGACCGATCTGGGTTCAATTCCCAGAATCCCATATGATCCCCTGAGCACTGCTAGGAGTAATTCCTGAGTGTATAAGCCAGGAGTAACCTCTGTGCAATTCCAGGTGTCACCCAAAAGGAAAAAAAAATTATCTTCATTTTATAGTTCATGTATCTGAGACGAGAGAGATCCTTTTGATCATTTTTAATCTCAAATTAGCCTCTGTTCAGGTGGGGGGGGTGATGGGGGGGGGATACTGGGAACACTGGTGGTGGAGAATGGGAACTGGTGGAGGGATAGGTACTCAATCATTGTATGACTGAAATGTAATCACGAAAGTTTGTAAGTCTGTAACTGTATCTCACAATGATTCATTAAAAAATATTTTTTAAAAAATCAAATTAGGCCTCTGTTCACAGCGACATCCCTCCTGTGCAAAGTAAACCTCCGAAGTTCTATTCAGGGGCTGGAAACTAGCTCATTGGTGGGGCGCTCCCTTGCAGGGATGAGAAGAACAGTGCGATTCCTAGTGGCTCCACAGGTTAACTGTGACCCCAGTGGCCCTGGGGCCCTGGCACCACAGGCAAGAGCGCACCAGCCCATAAGCACAGCAGCCCAATATGTGTGACCTCTAATGAGTATCCAATCCAAAAGATGTGAACCCCAGAACCAGTGTATGTGGTCCTGGACAAACTATGGGGAAGGACTGATAATTAAATGCATAGTCTAAAAAATTACTTATAGTAAGCAGCGTTTTTGTTGTTGTTGTTGTTGTTGTTTGGGGTTTTTTTTTTTTTGGGCCACATCTGCCGTCATCAGGGAAACTTGAGTTGCTGGTGATCAAACAGAGATTCGCTGGCCAAGTTGTGTTCCAGCCCTTAGAACGATCTCCCCGGCTTCTCTCCTGGTTCTATTTTATTAGTTTATGCTTTACTCGAAAAAAAATAATGTGATAGGAAAAAAATACAAACACTGTAACAGATGCAGGAATACTTGTCTATATACAGATATACTCAGGAAGAGGGAGAGGAGTTAATTTCTGTTTTGTTTGTTTGTTGATTTGTTTTATTTCGTTTTGTTCTGCTTTTTTGGGTCATACCCAGTACTGCACAGGGGTTACTCCTGGCTCTGCACTCAGGAATTACTCCTGGCGGTGCTCAGGGGACCATATGGGGTGCTGGGAATCAAACCCAGGCCGGCCACATGCAAGGCAAATGCTCTACCCACTTTACTATAGCTTCAGGCCCGAGAAGTTCATTTCTGTCCCTACAATAGTTGCAGGGTGATACACATAAGGAGATTACATCATCCTACAAGTTGGAACGAATTTATAAATTCCTTCCAAGACAATTGTTCGGATAATAAACCACTACAGTGGCACCAGATTTAGATGGAGGCAAAAAACTATGAAGTAATCAAAGCATATTAGTTCCTTCCCTCCAAGAATCATGGTAACACTGTCACAAAATATACCGCTGGGTAAATGGCAGAAATGCTCATTCCATTACTTCTATTTGAGGGCATAGCTGATATAGCAGAGCACGGACAGAGGGCAACCTCCTCAAAAGCCTTACAGAAGAGGGGGGGCTCAGGACTGGGAGAAGTCAGATGTTATCTCTCGAGCTGTCCCGCCACCCACACAGACAACAAAATGTATTCATTTTCCTGATTTGCCATCATAATACTAGAACACAGGGCAATACTCACCATGCATGGGTGGCCTTCCTGGCTCAGGGACCATCTGCCTTCCCTAACCTGCATGGAATCCTGCCCAACACTGCTTATCTATCAGCGTCCCAAGTGTTGCCCAGGACACAGGTGCACTTTATCTGGAAAGTACCAGGAGAGGATAGGCGTACAGCTGGACTTATCAGAACCCACAGAGGTGAGTTATCACCCCCCTCCCATCTCCCAGTTCCTGACAGATGCCAGATATTTTCTGTTTCTGAGAAGGGATTAGAAACATTTCAGTTGGGAGGTCATGATCACAAATATAAAATGGAAGGCGTGGGTGCACCATGATTAAGTTAGAAAGATCACCAAAAACCAGTAAGAAACCACAACACCCAATAAGATAGAGAACAAAAGGGAATGCCCTGCCACAGAGGCAGGGTGGGATGGGGGGGATGGGGGTGGGAGGGATACTGGAATCCGTGATGGTGGGAAATGGGCACTGGTGGAGGGATGGGTATTTGATCATTGTATAATTGAAACCCAAGCACAAAAATTTGTAAGTCTACAACTGTACCTCATGATGTCTCACTAATAAAAATTAAAAAAAAAAGAAAAAAGAAAGGAACTCTGTGATGGTTCCATTGTAGGCATCTGCCTTTAAGCAGTTACCTGGAGTCTGAACCCAGCATCACTTCACCTGCTCTCATGGGATCCCTGGAGTTCTCTCCTCCAGAGCTGCAGCTAAAGTGTGTGACCACCCTCAAGCCTCACAAGTAAAAAGTCAGCAAGTGCCATATTCAAGGCTCTTTCAGAGTTAGGAGAATGAGACCCTTCATTGTTACTGGTATTTGGCATATTGGGTACGCCATGGGGAGTTTGCCAGACTCTGCTGTGTGGGCAGGTTACATTCGGTAGCTATAAAATCCACCTCCCAGAAGAGAACAGCGCGGAGTCTCCTGCCCCCGCACCTGGCTGTCCTCGCCTGGCTGTCCTCGCCGGGGCCCCTTGGAGGGGAGCGGGTTGAGTTTTCCTCCCCGCCCCAAACAGGGCTCCTGCAGCTGAAGACCTCCAGAACCAGCCACCATCATGCTGAGACCACTCTCCACACGCATGAAGGTACTGGCAGGGGAACAAAGGCACGTGGGTCCCGGGGCTGAGATCTCCAAGCCTACTCAGATCAGGGTTGAGCATCCTCCACCCAGATGCTCCAAACATCTTATCAATACGAGAATATTATCAAGAAAATCACAGTGGAGAAAGTGAACAAAGAATGTGACCAGACTGTTCACCCAAAAAATAATACAGGTATGTTTTAACAATCAGAAAAATACTCAAGCTCATTCAAATAAAAGAAATGCAAGATGAAGATGAGGAGACACTTTCATTCTGCTATCAAATTGATGTATTACTTTTTTTAAAAAAAAATGGTGCTGGCACAGGGCTAGAGAGATAGTGAGTGAGTAAGGCTGTTTGCTTTGCAGCAGAACTGGATTCAATCCTGAATTTCCCAGATGGTTCCCCAAGCCCTACCAGGGGTGATCTCTGAGCACAAAGTCATGAATAAGCCTTGAGCAATGCCAGGTGTGGCTCTCAACACAACTGACTAAAGAAAAGAAAAAAGATGAACCATCAAAGGGTCAGAGTGCATTTGACTCCCATGTGGTTCCAGCTACCACACTGGTTTGAATCCTGGTACCATATATGAGCCCCTGGCATGACCTTCAAGCCAGATGTGGCCTTGATCACAGAGCCAGGAGTGATCTTGAGCAGAGACCTAGAAGTGGTGTCTTAGCAGCAGTGGATATGGCCCAAATCTTCTCCCTGACCCCTCAAAAAAAAAAAAAAAGATGAAGGGCCAGAGTGGATAGAGGGGCGTGTCTTGCATGTGGTTGACCCGGGTTCAATCCCGAGGACCCCATCTGGTGACCTGAGCTCCAGAAGCAGTAATCCTGAGTATATAGACAGGAGTAAGCCCTAAACGCCACTGGGTGTGGCCCACCAACAAATAAACAAAGATGCAAACGATGGTACTTCAGACTGGGATGTGGTGTAGCAGTAGAGCATTTGCCTCACATATATGAGGTCCTGGGTGCAATTCCCAGCACTGCTAGAAAAAAAAAAGAAAAATGATAAAGGATAACAAAATTAGGCACTCCCTTTTGAAAATATGCAGAGAAGTACCGTAGCACTGTAGCACTGTCCTCCCGTTGTTCATCGATTTACTCAAGTGGGCCCAGTAACATCATGAGACTTGTTACTGTGTTTGGCATATCAAAAACGTCACAGGTAGCTTGCCAGGCTTTGCTGTGAGGGCAAGATACTCTCGGTAGCTTGCCGGGTTCTCCAAGAGGGGTGGAGGAATCGAACTCGGGTCGCCCAGGTCGGCCATGTGCAAGCAAATGCCCTACCTGCTGTGCTATCACTACTTATATTATCTCGGAATACTGTTATACAAAGAGAAAAATGTTTACCTACAAGACATCACTTACTGATAAAGTAGTTTAAAACTAAAATTACAAGAAATGAAACAAATCAACATTTTGTACCTCCTGAAAATGTCTTGCAAGTGGTATTGCTACTACAAAATACTGAGTGGAATTGTTCTAAAGCATCAAATAAATCTAAATTGAGGGACATTATAAAAAAAATTGGTGTGGATTCTTAAGACAACAAGGTCAGAAAAGACAAAGAAAGACTGAAGAACTTCCAGGTTGGAATAAAGAGATGGGTCAACCAAATCCAAATTATGGTTCTGCATTAGATCCTAGAACAGCAAAAGGACATCAATAATTACTGAAAAGTGAATACAGTATAAAGATTACACATTAGTTCCTTCTTTTCAGAATTTCCCTGGGGTTCTATTTGATGCTAACATTTGGAGAATGCGAGTCAAGAGTTCATAGTTATCTGTACTCATTTTGCAAATTTTATGAAGTCTGAAATTATTTTGAAATAAAATTCTAAAAATAAAAAGTTGAAGAAAGTACTTGATGCTATCCATAAAAACCCAAATGCCCATTAAACAGAAGAAAGGATAAATTGCCCAGTCATAAATTGTAATGCAATGCATGCTACCTGGCATCAAAGTAAAGACACTACAGCTGCACATTCTAGATGATTCCATTTGTGGGCAAGAAGAGCTCACCCTATGTCATGGTGATGGAGAGAGAAGGTGGTGAGTAGAGGTGACACTGAATGTCAGGAGCCCAAGGGCTATCTCTTAGGTCCTGTACTAGCTCTGCATCTTCATTTACATTGTAGCTTTAGGGACACAGATATTATTCAGTCAAATTTATCAGGTTGTGGATTTAAGATCCGTGCATGCACTATACCATAAATAACTTTGTAATTCATGGTGATTCAATTTAAGACAATAAAAGAGAGAGCAGAAAAGAAGAAAAAAGAAAAAGAGAACCGAAAGAAGATGGTACTGCCAACAACCTTGACTCACTTTTGGGCACAATAATTGAAATACCCTTTCCAGGAGGCAATCTGGCAAAAAAAAAAATCTGATGTATAGTGTGAAGGTCTCTGAAATAGGCTTCTCTTGTGAGTATCTGGAAATAATTTTGCATTTAAATTCAAATAGAAGTACAGAGATCAACACTGAAACCATCTAAACTCAAGCATTAGGAAGCGATTCAAAACCATTAAGTGACAATCACATGACAAATCATACAATTATTAAAATTGTGATGACATAAGGAAATGTTTGTGATAGGAGTGAAAAAATAGATATCATTTTAATTTAACATAAACAGCGATATCATGATTTAAGGGTGCACAGAAATAAATGGCAATCATATTTTAAATGCTAATAATTTTCTTCAAGGTTGCTAAATTATGAGAGAAATTTTGCTTTTTATGTTCCTTATACTTTTTGGCTGGAGCGATAGCACAGCGGTAGGGTGTTTGCCTTGCACGCAGCCAACATGGCCGACCTGAGTTCGATTCCTCCACCCCTCTCGGAGAGCCCGGCAAGCTCCCGAGAATATCTCGCCCGCACGGCAGAGCCTGGCAAGCTCCCCGTGACGTATTCAATATGCCAAACACAGTAACAACAAAGTCTCCAATGGAGACGTTACTGGGCCGGCTCGAGCAAATCGATGGTCAACGGGAGGGCCTTTACCTTTACCTTTAAATACTTTTTGGTGGGCTGGAGTGATAGCATAGCGGGTAGGGCATTGACCTTTGCCAACCAGAGTTTGATTCCTCCGCCCCTCTTGGAGAGCCCAGCAAGCTACCGAGAGTATCATCCTGCCCGCATGGCAGAGTCTGGCAAGCTCCCCATGGTGTACCCAATATGCCAAATACCAGTAACAATGATGGGTCGCATTCTCCTAACCCTGAAAGAGCCTTGAATATGGCACTTTTTAAAATCTCAGGGCTAGGGCTAAGGAGATGTTGCTGGTGCCTGCTTGAGGCAATCGACAAACAACAGGATGATCGTGATTGTTATCATTTAAAAAATGGCTAGGTTGGTTAAGGGGTCTCTGGATAAAATGACCCTAGGATAGGAGACAGATGATTATATTGTAGCCAAGAGAGCAGGGGGTCCTTGGAGGAACCTGACCCAATGCCTGCTGGTTACAGTTAAACCTCAGAAACAGCATCTTCACCAGAATAGACAGTATTTGGGATTTCTCCAACCTGGAAGACAACTTTTTTTTTGAATGTTTATCTTTTGGGAACCTTGGTGGTGAGAAAAGTACACGGGTGAAAGGACAGGTGTTGGAACATTGTATGACTGAAACCCAATCCTGAACAACTTTGTAACTGTGTATCTCACGGTGATTTGATAAAAATAAATGAATAAAAAGGTTTACCTTTATTGAGGAACTGTGATTTGCACTACTGCTAGTGATGGTTTTCTGCCTTAATAATTCCAACACCACAGCCCTCACCAGAGAACACACCTCCCTCTCCCAAGGTCTGGAAGCCTTCTCCCTTTCAATCCCCCACCCCCGCCTCATCTTCTGCCGACTCGGTTCTGTGGATCTTTATTGTTGTTGATGTTATTGCAGTGACTGAGGCTCCCGTATACACTTGCTTGTGCTCCTCACACACTAGGGTGTGGTGCTTGGTGGGGCTTGTACTCTAGCTTCGGTGCTCATTCTGGTTGAAGTGCTTATTAGGAGGGCTCACTGCAATGCCCACACTTCAGCCAAAAATCACAGACACCACAGGAGATGTCGGTTTACAAGGCAGCCAGGATGGCAGCCTGAGTATGTGATGGCACGGGCATCTGGCAAAATGATTTCCAGATACTCACAAGAGAAGCCTATTTCAGAGACCTTCACACTATACATCATGGGGAGTTTGCCAGACTCTGCCATGTGGGCAGGTTACATTTGGTAGCCTCCCAGGTTGTCCAAGTAAGAATGAGAAAATAAGATGTTGTGCAACATCTGTGTGGAGAGTGGTCTCAGTGGTCTCAATGATAACACTGTGATCAATATTGAAGTCATTCATAACACAGCTGTTCTATTAGTCTGTGCAATATGCAGCATCTCTAGGGTCAAGTTTTCAGGGAAGTCATGTCTCCAGATTCTCACCAACCCATAGAAGGACGAGTTGAGCCCTGCTCCATTCAGTCTGCAGCCCTAAGGATGGAATCCCTAATTCCATAGGGACCAAAAATCTGTCACCTCAAAATGCCCTTGGCAAAAAAAAAGTTGTTTTTTGGGAAGGGGATCAGAAGACAGATCAAAGGCTACATTTGGAAAAAGAGCAATTTATGTGTAAAGGAAGGGCTTGCCAAGGCTCCAGGGAAGACCTTATCTCTTTTTTCTCTGTATACTTTAGGATGGGCTGGAGCAATAGCACAGTGGGTAGGGCGTTTACCTTGCATGCAGCTGACCAGGGTTTAATCCCTCCATCCCTTCAAGAGCCTTGCAAGCTACCGAGACTAACCTGCCCACACGGCAGAGCCTGGCAAGCTCCCCGTGGCATATTCAATAAGCCAACAACAGTAACAACAAGTCTCACAATTTGTTGTGAGATGTTACTGGTGCCCACTCGAGCAAATCGACAAACAACGGGAGGACAGTGCTACAGTGCTATGCTTTCGGATGAGCAACAAACCCCAGCCTCACCTGGCAACATTCTTTTGGCTTTGATGGGGCAAGAGAGAGACTTATAAATATCTTTATACTGATAAGGGCCCCAGACTTGACAGTATGGCTCAGTGGAGACTGCACAGTGACATCTCCTTAACCTAAAGTCACCTTTCACCTTCTCCTACGGAAGAACAGATGTTTCTCCGTCATTTCCTGTACATGCTATGAACGTCCATTGTTGCTTTTAGCTGCTTATGGCCACCATTCTCCCTCATAAATATGCACGGGATTCCTGAAAAAACTACTAAATATGTATAGATTGTTGCATCATCCTAACTCCACCAGGCGTGAAGCCACACCCCCACTTCCTCTCTTTGAAGCTCACTCTATATTCTGTGGTTTAGACATACTTCCCAACTTAAGTTTTTATGCCAATAAAGCACCTCCCCCCCATTCAGTTATTTCTATGCTTTTTTTTTTGGACAACAAAGCCCACGTTCTTTGCCCTTAGCTGCAGCAATGTCCAGAGAACCCTTCCGTGTCCCGGTTGTCAATTCCAAACTGACACCTGGGCAGACATAGATCCCCCGGTCTGTGGGATAAAGTCCAAATTCTACGGGAAGCCACTTCCAGGCTCTTAGTTTTAGAGGTCTGGCTCTCATCCCAAATTCCAACCAGTTTTGTTCCAGCAGTTTCTTTAGGCAACCTGCCCTGGAGAGTCTTCTTTCGTCCTTTCATGTCCTCTCTCCACTTTTCTCCAGACAGTCTGGCCCGCATCGATGGGGCTCCCACCTCTCCCCAGTTTCAGGCAGAATTGCAACCAGAGAGGCACTGGCATCTGGAGAATGGGTTTAGATATGTGTTTACCGCCTCCCTGCTTGGATTCGCTTTGTTCCTGCAGGAAAGGGTCTCCCTTCCTGCAGGGCCCCCTCTGTGACAGCTAAGCTCTCAGTGGATCAGGAATTACCCAACCCCTATCCTTCCCTCTAGCTTTCTTAGGCTAAAAAAGCCACCTGTTCTCAGGTACTTCATCCATAGGTGTTATCTCCGCCCCCCCAACCCCACCCTAGTCAACTCTCCCTCTACCTTTATAAAGATTTCACCTTCAAACCCTTCCATAACTCACAGCCCCTTTGAAAATATTTTTTAAAAGATTTTATTCTTTAGAACCATTTTCAGTTTTCAGAGATATTTAGACATGGTACAAAAGCTCATCCGACATGCCAAAAACAGTAACAACAAGTCTCACAATGGAGACGTTACTGGTGCCCGCTCGAGCAAATTGATGAACAACAGGAGGACAGTGCTACAGTGCTACAAAGACTTCCATAGCATCTGTCTCCTTCTGCTATCCTCTGCAGCCAGTCCACGCACCAACATCCATGCGTATCAACTTCCCTGGCATTCAACTAATGTCCTTTTTTCTGTCCCAAGGTCTTATCCAGGACACTGTAAATGCATTTAATTGTGACTTCTCCATAGATTACTTTTGCCTGTGACAGTTTCTCAGAGTTTCCTAATGACCTTAAGGGTTTACAGACTGAAGGTCAGGAATCTTTCCATTTCTGTACCCAGCTGCCAATTTGCGATAATCTCTATATACAAAACAAACAATCCTCTGGGCACCAGCTCAGTGTCCCACAACACAACGGACTTCTGGTAATGTCTCCTCAGAGAGAACATGAGATTTCTTAAGTTCAATCCTATAAGAGAGCATGCAAAGCCAGAGCTCTACCCACTATGCTCTCTCTCTAGCCCCAAGCCCTCTACCACACACCCCCACTTCGGACACATCTGCATGGCCAAGTGGTTATCTGGTTATTCTGCAATATTGTGTGTGTGTGTGTGTGTGTGTGTGTGTGTCTGCATATGCAAGTGTATTGTTGGGGATTGAATGCAAGTCTCACGGATGCAAGGCACTACCTAATTATTCTGAATGTCTATATAAATGAGAGATTCCTGAGACCCCCCCATTTTGGGGGTCTCATTATACTATTCTGCTAGAGCACTTAGTTCACAGATGTGATTACTAAATTGCCTATTCATTATAAAAGTGTATAATTCAGAAATAGTCCAATGGGAGATGCCAATAGGCAGGGCAAATATTCTGGGGAAGAGCCCAGAACTCCCATACTCTCCCTCAATCTGCACCTGCTGGAAATCCTTTAAATCCTGTCATTTTGGGGTGATGTGGAGACTTCATTACATAAGCACAATTCACTCATCCTCCAAGCCCTCTCCTATCGGATAGGCTGGAAACTCCCACCCACTAATAACATCGTTGGTTCCTCCTGGAGCATATTCTCTAGAGCTGGCCAAAAGATATCGCATTAATATAACTGACTCCCCAATATTACCAGTATTTTGTAGAATGTCCCTCACCAGGTTGGAGCACAGTGGTAGGGCATTTGCCTTGTGCGCAGCCAGCTGGCCGAACTGGGTTCAATTCCTCCGCCCCTCTCAGAGAGCCTGGCAAGCTACCAAGAGTATCTCTCCTGCATGGCAAAGCCTGGCAAGTTACCTGTGACATATTCAATATGCCAAACACAGTAACAACAAGTCTCACAATGGAGATGTTACTGGGCCTGCCCAAGCAAATCAATGAACAACGGGACGACAGTGCTAGAACTATAGTCCCTCACCTAGGATTTGTCTGATGTGCTTCTCATGATTAGACTGAGACTATAGATTTTGTTTGTTTGTTTATTCATTTATTTTGAGCCACACCTGGCAGTGTTCAGGGGTTACTCCTGGCTCTGCACTCAGGAATCATTCCTCATAGGCTCAGGGGACCACATGGGGTGCTGGGGATTGAACCTGGGTCGGCTGCGTGCAAGGTAAACACCCTACCCACTGTACTATGGCTCCAGCCCGCCCCTCTCCTCCCCAGACTGAGGTTATGGAGGCTGAAGAGATAGTACAG
Organism: Sorex fumeus; assembly: GCF_029834395.1. Lineage (NCBI taxonomy): Eukaryota > Metazoa > Chordata > Mammalia > Eulipotyphla > Soricidae > Sorex > Sorex fumeus. Next base: position 41,603,401 of record NW_026606071.1, on the reverse strand, counting down.
GAGATAAAGCATTGGTTTTGCATGTAGCTGACCTTGGTCTGATCCCTGAGCACCACTAAGGGGTCACTCCTGAGCACAGAGCCAGGAGTAGTCCCTGAGCACCAATGAGTGGGATCCAACTTCACCTCCCATCTCCAAACAGATTGAGGCCAGGGGTTTGGAGCTAGGTGGTCACAGAGGTGAAGTATCATTTCAACATGAGTCAACAACGCAAATGCATTCACATTGTCAACGTGACTTATCAAAGTCATCTGGCTAAGGTAGCATCTGTCCAGTTTTTACTCTGTAAAATTCCTCTATCCAACCTTCTTCTCAGATTGCCATCTTTAGAAGGAGGTCACTATGGGCAATGTATTCCAAAGGAATGGCAAGTTATAATCTCCTTCGTGAAGACTTAAGTTGAGCCTATTATGCTGCTTAAAAAAGAAAAAGAGTAGAGCTATAGAGATAGCACAGAGGGTAGGAGCTTGCCATGCATGTGGCAGACTGAGGTTCGATCTCCATATGGTCCCCTGGAACCTGCCAGGAGTGACCCCTGAGTGTACAGCCAAGAGTAAACCCGGAGCATCACCAGATTTGGCTCAAAAAACAAAAAAGGAAAAAAATGGAGTAGGGACAATACACAGGAATCACCAGTTTTAATCATTTTTCAGGGTAACCTTTTTGAAGTAGACCATCTATTTTTTGCTGGAAGCAGTCGTCATCACTCACCTCAATTGACAGTGTGTCTTTATGTTTTAACACATGAAATTTTCTGGAAAGAAGAATGACTGCTCTATGTTTGTCCTGTTTCGATTCTGCCATTCTTTAAGCTCTGACTCAGGATTTAACGGTTTCCTTTTGGAATAGTGACTTATTCCTCCTATTGTGTCCTTGACCACGTATTTATCTTCCTAGCTTGATGTTTTTTTGCATCATATTACTCTTTGGTGGCTTTCCAAGAGCAAAAACTAAATCTTATTTATTGTCGTATTTTTAAGACTGAGAATGGCTCCAGAAACACAGTAGTTGATCAATAAATGTTGGAAATATAGGAAGCAACCGGGTGATAGAAGTCAAAGTAATGCATTTTTTCCACAAGATTAGAGTATGTTAATACGTATAATCAGTGAGAGTGTGATATCACCTATACAGAATTACCTGTCCTAGTAACACACCCTTTCTGCAGGGCAACTTGTAATATCTATTAAAATCCATAATACAAAAATTGAAAAGAGAACACTTCCAAGCTCATATTATAAGGCCGGCATTACCCTGACACCAAAGGCATGCAAGGAATCATAAAAAATCACAATTACAGGTCAATATTCCCGATAAACATAGATGTGAAATTCTGAACAAAACACTGCACTGTAGCAATGTCCTCCTATTGTTCATCGATTTGCTCAAGCGGGCAACAGTAGTGTTTCCATTGTGAGACTTGTTGTTACTGTGTTTGGCATATTGAATACGTCAAGGATAGCTTGCCAGGCTTTGCTGTGCAGGCGGAAAACTCTCAGCAGCTTGCCGGGCTCTCTGAGAGGGGAGGAGGAATCGAACCCGAGTCGGCCACATGCAAGGCAAATGCCCTACCTGCTGTGCTATCGCTCTGGCCCAGTATCCACCCAACATTCCTCAATAAACAGTGTCATACTCTATTCTGCTACCCCTACAAATCTGTTCTAATCATTGGATTTTTGAATATTGGGTTCAGTGCGCATTAAAAAGGGATCAAATTAAATTCATTCTAGGGATGTAATGATGGTCAAATTCCCATAAATTAACCAGCATGATATAATGCATAAATATTGAAGGATAAAAGCCATGTGATCGGGGCTGAAGAGATAGCACAGTGGGTTGGGCGTTTGCCTTGCATGCAGTCGACCAGGGTTTGATTCCCAGCATCCCATATAGTCCCCCAAGCACCACCAGGAATAATTCCTGAGTGCAGAGCCAGGAGTAACCCCTGCGCAACACCAGGTGTGACCCAAAAAGCAAAAAAAGAAAAAGCAATCACTTCAAAAGATGCATTAAAAAACTGGTGGAGGGATAGGTACTCTATCATTGTATAACTGAAACCCAAGCACAAAAATTTGTAAATCTACAACTGTACCTCATGGTGTTTCACTAATAAAAATTTTAAAAATAATGAAAATTAAAAAACCTATGACAAAAAGTTAACATCTATTCATACTGAAAATACTCTGAACAATCAGGTAAAGAGAAAATGTCCTTCAATCTGGCAAAGGCTACATATTACCGACCCACAGCTAACAGCTTAATAAATGGTGAAAATGTAAGTTTTCCTTCTAAGGTCAGGTACAATATAAGAATGCCCACACTCCTTTTATTTTGTTCAACAAAGTACTGAAAGTCTTTGTCAGAGAAATTCTTTAAGAAAAAAATTAAAAATATACAAATTAAAAAAATAAAAACTAAAGTGTGCTTATTTATAGATCATATGATTTTTGCATATAAAAATTTAAACACTTCATCAAAAAAAGCTGTTGAAAAATTCAGTAAAGTTATATAAGTAGCACTGTCCTCCCATTATACATCGATTTGCTTGAGCAGGTCCAGTAACGTCTTCATCATTGTGAGACTTGTTGTTACTGTGTTCGTCATATCGAATACGGCACAGGTAGCTTGCCAGGCTCTGCCGTGTGGGTGAGATACTCTTGGTAGCTTGCCGGGTTCTCCGAGAGGGGCGGAGGAATCAAACTCGGGCCAGCCTGGCCAGCTTTGTACAAGGCAAATGCCCTACTGCTGTGCTATCGCTCCAGCCCAAAGTTATATAAGTACAAAAGCAATATACAAAAAATGAGCATTTCTTACATACAACTGTCAGAAAGAACATTTAAGAAAAAAAGTCCCTTTTACAGTGACACCAAGGAGAGTAAAATACGGGGGAAGTAACTCCAACCTAGGAATTATAAGCCTTTGTGTAGTGAGAACCATAAGACACTGATGACAGAAATTGAAAAAGAAACAAAGAAACAGAAATATAGAAGGTGTAGTGTTGCCAGCAGGTCAACCTGTACCCTCAGGCCAGTGCAACTATAGTCTGATGGTGCCTTCAGGCTTCCTGATAACCCCAAATCACTGCTGTGTCTTTAGCCAGACCCCAACAACTTGGGACCAAGTTTCCCAAGAAATTAAACAGTCAAAAGTTAGACCCAGCAATATCACTCCTGGGAATATGTCCTAGAGATGCAAAAAAGTATAGTCGAAGTGACATCTGCACTCGTTTGTTCATTGCAAGAATCTGGAAAGAACCTGAGTGCCCGAGAACAGATTACTGGTTAAAGAAACTTTGGTATATCTACACAATGAAACACTATGTAGCTGTTAGAAAAGAAGAAGTCATGAAATTTACATGGAAAGTATCATGCTAAGTGAAATGAGTCAGAAAGAAAGGGACAGACATAGAAAGATTGCATTCTTCTGGGGAACATAAAGTAACAAAAGAGGAGACTAACACCCAGGAATGGCCGAGATAAGTACCAGGAGGTTCACTCCATGGCTTGGAGGCCAGCAGCACATGCTAGGGGAAAAGGCAGCTCAGACAGAGAAGGAAGCACCAAATAAAGGGTGTTGGGAGGATCCTCCCAGGATGGGAGATGCAAGCTGAAAGTAGACTATAGACCGAACATGATTGCCACTCAATGCCTCTTTTGCAAACCACAGCACCCAAAAGGAGAGAGAGAGAACAAAAGGGAATGCCATGCCACAGAGGCGGGGTGGGATGGGGAGATGGGGGGTGGGAGGGATACTGGGATCAGTGGTGGTGGAAAATAGGCACTGGTGGAGGGGTGGGTACTTGATCATTGTATAATTGAAACCAAAGCACAAAAATTTGTTAGTCTACAACTGTACCTCATAGTGTTTCACTAATAAAAATTTTTATAAAAAAAAAGTTAGATATGTGTGAGCCACACCCACAAACCATCTCCAGCTCATCTATACAAGCTCATTTATGGTACCCAAAAACAAATCTCTAAAGAGATCAAAAGCCTCAGTTAATCTCAGACCTGTGCAAGGCTGAACAGACCAGGTGAATCAGAGCAGGGCGGGTCAGCCTGGTGCCTGCCCAAGCAGAGCCCCCAGCAACTGCTTGCTTCCATAATCCAAAATTGCAGTCATGTCTCTTCTCAGGAATCCACTGTCACAGGTCGGACCTCACTAAGATAGAAGCTGCTGAATATTTGGGTATGCGGATTTTGTGACTGAAATCTCTCGGCTTTCTTGGGGTCTGAATGGGCTACCTCCCCACGCCTCCCTATACTGTTGGAAGCCTCAACAGTCACCTCCACACCCCAAACTGCTACCCAGTTAAAAAGCTACTCCAGCCTTACCTTCCCGATAAAACACTGAATGCCCTGAACAAACACAATGACTTTTAGTACCTGTATTGCAAGTCATAATGCACAAAAGGAGAAAGAGAAAAGTGTCTGCCATGGAGGCAGGCTAGAGGAGTGTTGGGGGGTGAGGATGGGTTGAGGGATGGTGGAAGGGAAATGGGAGACACTGATGGTGGGAATTGTACAATAGTGAAGGGATGGGTTTTGGATTATTGGATTATTGTATGACTGAAACCCAATCATGAACAGTTTTGTAATGGTCTATCTCCTGGACATTCAACAAAAAAAATTTTAAAAAAGAAACAGAAATACAGTCCACATCCATGAATTGTAAGAATATTGTTAATCTGATACACAAAGCATGGATTAAGTGCAATGTTTTTTCATAGAATCAGAACAATATTAAAAATTACATGAGGTCTGAGAAAATGCTCTACATCATTAATCATCAGGGAGATGCAGATCAAAACCACAATGAGATACCATCTCACACCTCAGAGACTGACCCACATTCAAAAGAACAAAAGCAACCGATGCTGGCGCAGATGTGGCGAGAAAGGGACACTCCTTCACTGTTGGTGGGAATGTCGACTGGTTCAGCCCTTCTGGAAAACAGTATGGACGATTCTCAAAAACTTAGAAATTGAGCTCCCATTTGACCCAGCAATACCACTCCTGGGAATATATCCCAGAGAGGCAAAAATGTATAGTCGAAGTGACATCTGCACTTGTTTGTTCATTGCAGCACTCTTTACAATAGCCAGAAACTGAAAGAAACCTGAATGCCCAAGAACAGATGACTGGTTAAAGAAACTTTGGTACATCTACACAATGGAGTACTATGTAGCTCTTAGAAAAGATGAAGTCATGAAATTTACATATAAGTGGTACAACATGGAAAGTATCATGCTAAGCGAAATGAGTCAGAAAAAGAGGGATAGACATAGAAAGATTGCATTCATCTGGGGGATATAAAGTAACAAAATATGAGATTAATACCCAAGAATAGCTGAGATCAGCACCAGGAGGATTACGCCATAGCTTAGTGGCCAGTTGGGCATTCTAGAGGAAAGGGCAGCTCAGACAGAGAAGGAAACACCAAATAAAGGGTGTTTGGAGGACCCTCCCAGGAGGGGAGATGCATGTCGAAAGTGGACTATGGACTGAACATGTTTGCCACTCAATGCCTCTTTTGCAGACCACAACACCCAAAAGGAGAGAGAGAACACAGGGGATTGCCCTGCCACAGAGGCAGGGGGGGATGGGGGGACGGGGGTGGAGGGGATATTATCCATGGTGGTGGAAAATGGGCACTGGTCGAGGGATGGGTATCTGATCATTGTATAATCAAACCCAAGCACAAAAAATTGTAAATCTACAACTGTACCTCATGGTGTTTCACTAATAAAAAAAAAATTGAAGCACGAAAAAAAAAAGAATCATAAATAAAATGTAGAATAACAAAAAAAAAAGACATAAAAAAAAAAGTTACATGAGGTCACAAAGAGACCCAAATATACAAAGAAATCTCCAGAGTAATCATATTCTTTGACTTCAAGCTATATTACAAAGCTATGGTAATAATAATTAATAATAATAATAATAATAAACAGTGGTGTTTTTTATCATGAAAACATACCCACAGATTGACGGACAGAATAGAGAACCCAGAAATTAGCCTGTGCACATATGGACAATTAACTGATGACAAAGGAGCAAGACTATCCAATGTAGAAAGAATGTGCTCTTCAATAAATACTGTGGAGAAAACTAGATATCACATGCAAGAGAATAAAACTAGACTACCATCTTATACCATGTTCAAAAATTAACTCGCGGAGGGGGGTGGTGGGAGGGATACTGGGAACATTGGTGGTGGAGGATGGGCACTAGTGAAGGAAGGGGTACTCGATCATTGTATGGCTGGAACATAATCACGAGTAACTGCACCTCATGGTGATACAACTTTAATGTAGACCTGTAACCACGAAATTTTTAGAATAAAAAAGGGCAGTTAAACTAGTTAAAATCTCCCTGAATCTTGAATTTTTCAATTACTCTAAAGGCCAAAATAAGAATTGGGTCATATGTAAGATTTTCGAAAAAAGGGAAAATCAACAAAATGAAGACAACCTATGATGGGTGACTATGTCTGCAAATAACCTGTCTAGTAAAGAATTAATAACTAAAACATACAAAGAACTCATAAAGCTTTATGACAGGGCCAGAGTGATAATATAGTAAAATTATATCCACCTTTCGGCCAGTTTAATTATAAACAAGCCAAAATGTCACTCAGCACTGTGACCACTACCTCCAGCCATCAGCCTAGTTCTGAACACACCAAGTATGGTAGCTCCCAGAAGAAGAGAAATTAGACCTCCACAGCCAACTCTGACAGCGTCTCAGGATCCCACTTCTGATCTGGAAGGTCGGTTTTGTTTATTTTTCGTATTTCAAATGCTTCTCTAACTGGCTCTAATGTACAGCCACAGCTGGAAGTCGCTGGGGATCATCTACTCTGGCCATTTGGTCCAGAGAGATTCAAACTTATACGAAAGGACAGAGCCAGACCCGTGTGCCCTGATACGTCACTTTAGCAAGCCAATAAAAGTAAGGGCAGGGTTTTGTACACTGACTACGTAAAGGGTCCCAAAACTTTCTGGTGAAAACTAGGCATACTTGAGACTTCTCCAAGTAACCTTTCATTCCCTCCCCATCCAGCTTTCGAATTATGTCCCAGTATGCAGTTACCAAAGAGTATTTATTGCACACAGTACAACATTGGGGGGTTGTGAGGGGTGAGGGGCGGCACACCCAGCTGTGCTTGGGGCCATGTTGTGTCAAGGACCCGGAATGGAACTTGGGGCTCACCTATGCAAAACATGTACCCCAGCTCTTTCAGCTTTCACTTAGGCCAGCACAGTACAATCGGGACAAGTTGACCACCATCTAAGGTAATGATGGAGAAAGGCACAGAGAAATCCAATATAGTGCAACTGTGGCACAGAATAATGGGAGGCATTAGAATCCCATTTGATCCAAATCAGGCTTTACCCTAGAACAAAGAAACGTGGTCTGACCAGGCCTCTGTCCCCCTCTCTCATCCCCAGGATGGCTACCTTTTGTTCTTGTGACTTTCTACAGACCCTTGCAAACTAAAAGCGATATTTCTCTCCCAGTCCATCCCCAACCATCACCAACACACCATATCATCTTAACGTTAAAGGGCAGCTCTGGAAACGTCCCTGAAAACTGCACCATGGAAAGAAATTCAGATTTGGGAATCAAAGGTTTGAGGGTGGGGATCACTGGCAAGTTCTTTAGAACTTAGGCCTCTGACTGTGAAATTTACTGCACAGCAAAATCTTACTTGTTGACACCTGTGGGCCAACTCAGTCAGCTTAGGCCAATTCAGCCCTGTACCGGTCAACCCTGGTTTGTAAAGAGCATGGTTAATCTTTAATTCTGAAGCTAGTTATACATAGTGTAATGAAGATGTACAGAGGAAGTGAGTAATCATTTCTAACGTTTCCCTGTTTTAAGGATTAAAAACAAATATAAAACAAATATCGGGCATGAAGACAAGAGAGAAATAACTTTGTAGCCATCTAAAGTCAAGAAAATCAAGAGAACAAGGGTTTTGTAGCTTAAGAGATCTTAGATCAACGGCCCAGCACTGTAGGTTAAGTAGAAAAAAAAGTTTTTCAACATTTCCTCTTTAAATTGTAGCACTGTCCTCCGGTTGTTCATCAATTTGCTCAAGCAGGCCCAGTAATGTCTCCATTTTGAGACTTGTTGTTACTGTGTTTGGCATATTGAATATGTCACGGGTAGCTTGCCAGGCTTTGCTGTGCGGGCGAGATACTCAGCTTGCCGGGCTCTCTGAGAGGGGTGGAGGAATCGAACACAGCTCGGCCGGGCCTGCCGCGTGCAAGGCAAATGCCCTACTGCTGTGCTCTCTATCACTCCAGCCCTCTCTTTAAATTAAGAGATAAAAATTAAAGGCTGAGAAGGAAGAAGCCCTCCTGTCAGCTCAATGCACAAAGTCTTCAAGCAGAAAGTATACTACTTTCTGCAAGAAATTTGCTTGTGTTGCTTTAACGGACCGATTTCTACACTGCAATCTGTGCCCAAATGTTCCCCAATTTTGCTGAGCTCTCCCGTAATTGACTGGAGCGATAACACTGCAGTAGGGCGTTTGCCTTGCAAGCTGCCAAGCCGGGTTCGATTCCTCCACCCCTCTTGGAGAGCCCGGCAAGCTACTGAGAGTATCTCACCCGCACAGCAGAGCCTGGCAAGCTACACGTGATGTATTCGATATACCAAACACAGTAACAACAAGTCTCACGATGGAGACGTTACTGGGCCCGCTCAAGCAAATCGATGAGCAATGGGAGGACAGTGCTACAGTGCTCCCATGATGGAAAGAGAAGACTGGGGGAATAAGATGTCTGCACGAAAGCTTATTGACTCAGTGTGATTAATGCTGTCATGGAAAACACCAGCGGCAAAGAGAACCCATCCACAGGGGCACTAGGCTGGATGGTGAGCAAAGCTTCTCTTGAGGAAGTGACCTTTGTCCCTGAAGGATGAACAAACATTATTCAGAGACAGGCCAGGGCGGAACAGGCCAGGCCGGTGGAGATGAGAAGCAAAGAAGTGGTTGATGCAGGAGTTTTTTTCTCATGTGTTTTTTAGCATCTTACAGATAAATGCTTCTCAGCCTTATTTTGTCTGTGGTCCCTTCTGACCCTGCTTCCTTCCTGTGTTAAACTTGAACTTCCGGCTGGCCCTCTAGTCTCATACTATGCCCCAGCCCCCATTTAAGTCATTTCACGGAGGCTCCCTTGAAATACCACGAGGGCACACAAGGAACTATAAGGTCCCAGTTGAAAATTCGGTGAGAAGGCAGGGCTGCACTTCCCCAGTTTTCTTTGGGGAACTGTACATGATTTATAAAACCTTCAGACTGCCATGGCACTGAAAATCAACCCACCTTTAAGCATATTCATCGTGGATCGGGGTGTGGCTCTGTGACAAGAGCACTTACCTCAAATGTGTGAGGTCCTGGGTTTGAGCTAGTGCCACCAAAAACAAACAAAAAAAATAGGATATATGCATATATACACATCAGCCTCTTATTCTTAATGCTTTTTTCCCTTCACACACCAGTATATTGATCTATGACTAGGAAACTGGAGCTGTGTCTTACTTTTCACAGTTTGTCATGAACATTCCATGCTGCACAAGGGAACCCACCATTAGCTTGCTGTCTAGTCAGGTTCCTCCAACAGTAAGACAAGAGGGACATAGAATGCAGTAGAATATGTGTTGACTTTGAATGGTGTGCACCTGGAAGGCTTAGCATGTTATACATAACACCGTGTCTTTTTTGGGGGGAGCGTGTGGGGGAGGGGGGCGTGTCCCAAGTGGTGATTCTCAGAGGTTACTCCTGGCTCTGGACTCAGGAATTACTCCTGGGAGTGCTTAGGGGATGGTATGGGATCAAACCCCGGTGGGCCACATGCAAGGCAAATGCCTAACCTGCTGTACTATGGCTGCAGTCGAATACAATGTGTCTTAATGTAAATAAAATCTTCACTGGCAGGGATGTGGCTTAAAGGTATAGCACACCTTTCCCAGGTATGAGGCACTGAATTTGATGGTACCAGAAAAAAACATTAAAATCATTGAACTCTTCAAAAGTAATATGAAATACACATAAAACATACAAAAAAAATTTTTTAAAAAGACTTCAGTTTTGCAAGAAATCTCCCTATCTTTCTCTTTCTTGGTTTTTGCTTGTTTGGGGGCAGCATACTCAGTGGTACCCAAGGCTGACTCCTGCCAGGCTATGTGGTGCTGGGAACCAAATCTCAATTGGCTCCACTCAAGGCAAGTGCCCTACCCTCTGTGCTATTTCCTTTAGCTCAAAACTACGTATCTGGGGGCTGGAGAGAGAGCACAGCGGGTAGGGCGTTTGCCTTGCACGCGGCCGTCCCGGGTTTGATTTCCAGCATCCCATATGGTCCCTCTGAGCACCGCAAGAAGTAACTCCTGAGTGCAGAGCCAGGAGTAACCCCTGCGCATCATGCCAAACACAGTAACAACAAAGTCTCCAATGGAGACGTTACTGGGCCCGCTCGAGCAAATCGATGAACAATGGGAGGTGTGACCCAAAAAGCAAAAATAAATAAATAAATTAATTAAAAAAACAACTGCATATCTGACTGTCAGAAGTCAAGAAGATCGTTTTCCCAGAATTTGAAGTAAGGTTCGAAGGGTAATATATCAACAGCTTGAAAAGCATCCATGGAAAATGCGCTTTCCTGTGCAGAGTCGGAAAGAAGAGGTAGAGAAAGCTGAACCGCCATCTGTAAGTGTGTCTGTTGGGTGGGTAGGTAGGGGGATGAGCTGCAGGTACACCCCAAGTATGACACCAGCACTCTTATCCCTTCTTCCCGACCCTAGGGGTTGTTTGTTTGGGAGCGGTCACATCCAGTGGTGCTCAAGGTCTACTCTCAGGTGACGATTACCATTCGCTTTTTCTCCTCTCTCCCATGAGATTCTGCGGATCCAACCCTGGTCTCCAGCGTGCAAAACACAGTGCTCTAGCCCTGCTCCTTTAAGACAGGGCAAGAGGGAAAGAGTGGAGATATCTTCAAGCTATGTCAAAAGTTTCTAGAAAGTCACATGGGACAAAGAAGGCACCATCACGGAAAAAAATAATAATAATAATACCGGGAAGGCTTTCTCAACATTGAAAACTAGAAGCCACCCCACTGGAGAACTCAGGACCAACAATATTCCACTCCACTGCTCCTTCAGAATTCCTGGGTGATGGGGATCCAAGAATCTGAGAGGGAACAGCGCTTGCCTCTACCTCTGTCCCACCTCAACTTCCAGAAGGAAAAGACCGGAATTTCCTCCTCCCTCCAAAAAAAAAAAAAGAAGTTGGCATGAACACAGGAGAGAAACACACACACACACACTCCCCCCATTCTAGGGCAGCTTCGGTGGGTTTGCTCTGGGGACCTGCCCGCTGCGGAGGGCAGCTGGGGCATGGGGGAGGGAGGAAAGCACTTGAGGGAGGGAGGAAAAGTCCACCCGGAGGGGACAATCCTGGGGACCTGGCGTGGGGGACGGCGCTCTGGCACTCACACCGTAGCCTGGCGCGGCGCGCTAGCGAGCATCCGAGCATCCGCAGCGCGTCTGGTCCCCGAGCCCAGGCGCGGGAGTGGGGGGGACGGCGCTCCCCGGAGGAACTGCAGTGGGTTGCGTAACCACACGCACACGTGCGGGCAGCGGTGCGGGGTCAGCTCCCCTCCCCTGCGGCTGCACCGGCTACCAAGTCCTGGGTGCCAGTTCAAGAAAGATCATCCCCACCCCCACCCCCACCAGAAGAACTGCAGGATGGGGAGGGGGAGAGAGAGAGAGAGAGAGAGAGAGAGAGAGAGAGAGAGAGAGAGAGAGAGAGAGAGAGAGAGAGAGAGAGAGAGTGTTTAGGGCTGTTCGATTTGAATCACAAACTATGGGGGTGGCGGCGGGGACGGTCACCAGCTCCTGGAAACCCGCCCTTGGAGCTGGCAGTGCTGGAAAGTGAGGGCCACGCTGAACCCAGTTGCACCCCACGAATAGGGATCAGGGTAAGCGGCCGCGGCGGAAACGCACAAACGCAGGGGCGGAGAAGGAGGGGCAACGCTCAGAAGCCCTTGACATCCCCCCCCCCTTGACATCCCCACCCCCAAACACACAGCAGGGGTCTTTGGAGGAAAGACCTGGGACGTCTCTGCGCCCCTTCTCCTTTACGTAACTTATATTCGGGGGAGGAGAGGGGGCAGAGGCTGGAGCTTCCAGGGCACGAGGACGATGCCAAGCCTGGAACCCGGCTGTCTCGGGAGCTCCGGGTGCATCTGAGGTCGGAGGAGCCCCGCGTTGGCGGCAGCATCCTGGGGGGCTGGGTGGGGGGCGGGGAGGTGGGTGCCCGGGGGTCCCCTCCGCGCGCCGCTCGGGGCGCGACGAGAGTCGCAGCCGCAGGAGCGGACACCGGTGACACGGAATCGCCGATATACCTGCGCCTCCCGCGGAGCGCTCCCCCCACCCTCCCTCCAAACACCTCCACCCCGAAGCCCACCTGGCCGGCGCTTACCTGCGGGGCGGCGGCGGGGCCCGCGCCGTCCTGGCCGGCCCCTCCGTCCTCCAGCGCCGGGAAGAGGCCGCAGCGGCGCTGGAAGCGGGCGACCAGCCGGGAGTCCTGCAGGCCGCGCAGCAGCCGGGCCATGCTGGCGCGTCCGGGGTCCTCGCCTCGTTCTGCCGCGCCTGTCGCCGGCCCCGGGCACTCGGGGAGGAGTCCCGGGGCGCCCTGCACACAGGTGCGCCGCCCGCCCGGGTCCTAGCGCCGCCCCTTGCCCCTCCCCCCCGCCCAGGTGCGGCCGCCACCTGGCCCCGCCCAGCTCCGCCCCCACCCGGAGCCTGCCCGCCCGCGGGCGGACCCCAGCGTCCCGCCAGCTGGGGTTAGAGCGAGGACAGGTGTCCACGTGGTCCCGTCCGGCTCACGGCGTCCCCGCTTGCACCTCCCTGCTCCCCCCGGGCTGCGCGCGCGGACGTGCCACCCCCTGCGACAGTCCCTCCCGGGGGGGGAGAAAGAGGGGGCAGGTGGATGTCGTCAGGCTTCCCTTGACCTCCAAAGGTGAGGTCGACTCCCCCCAGCCGAGGGGAGAAGGGGGCATCCAGCCCTCCGTGCCCTCTTCCTGCAAGGACAGTTCCCGGGCAGCGCAGGGCAGGCCCCCACCCTCGGAAAGAGCCGTCCGTGCTTGCCAAACTCGGCCTGATGCAACGTCTCCCCAGAGGCCCGAACTTCACCCCCCCACCCCCCACGACCTTGCTCAAGAACCAGAGATTCGACATGCAGCTGGACCCTCCGGTTTTGCACTTCCCGGTCCCCGGCCCAGCCCTGGGGATTTAGGGAGGAGGAAACGCGATTCGTTGTCAGTTTTCTGCCTTGAGTTAAAGAGTGCTGAGTCCAGCCTGTTTCTCTCCCCACGCCTGATGCCACAATGACAGAGCAAGCGGGACTTGGACCCTGACGCATTGAGACCCAGACTGGTGCTGAAGGACGGGGAGAAAGATACGGACCCTGGGAAGCACCTACTGTTCTGGGCTTCTCTCCTGCACGTGCTTTGGTGCTCCTAATAGAACAAGAAATTTCTGGAGGGATGGGCCCTGGCTTCTCCTACCCCATTCTAAATCTCCTTCCAGGAAAGCTGAGCTTCCAGCGAGGGTCTCTCATTTCCTCCTAGGAGGGGGAGGCAACAGTCTAATTAATTAGGCCCAGCCAAGGGCCAACATCCACAGTGCCACACAATCCTCTAACTTAGGTGTGTAGCCAAAGGTCGCCTGTATCCGGGTAGCCCATGCAAAGCTACCAAATATTGGGTGGCACCAGTGACTGCAAATGAACACCTGGCATTACCTTGTTTATCCAGTTGTCCTCTTCGGGTCAGGAAATCTCGGGGATGTAACTTTCAAGGTTGAGTTATTCTCCCTCATGCCTTTATTTCTGCTCTCCTTCCCAGTCCTGTGTAGCGAGGAAGATCAAGGTGACTGAGAGAGCAAGAGGCTATTTTCTGCATTGATAGGGAAGAAGCCCAGAGCTGCTGTCATTTCTGCACTGTGTCCCTCACGGATGTGCCTCCAGAAGCAGAAAGCTTCTCTCCCCCGCCCGGCTGTCATTTCCAGCCATGACCACCAAACCCAGGAATTTGGTTTGCAAACCTGGAGTTGTAGTGTTTCAGGGACTTATTCTTTTAAGTGTTAAAAAAAAAAACCTCGTTATATTGTGTGCACAAATGAGAAGCCATTATTCATATACTACTGGAATGTATTGTAAACCACGGACTCTCAATCAATAAAAATTCAAATTCAAATAAATTAATTCTATTTAAGGGATGATCCAGATAACCTTTCAGTGACTGTATTGCAAACCACAGTGCCTGAAAAGACGAGAGAGAGAGAGAGAGAGAGAGAGAGAGAGAGAGAGAGAGAGAGAGAGAGAGGTGCTATAAAGGCAGGCTGGGGGAGGGGTGGCAGGAGGGTTATAGGGATAATATTGGCGGTAGTGGGAAATGTACACTGGTGGAGGGATGCTGGAACTCTGTATGACTGAAACCTAATCATGAACAGCTTTGTAAGGGTCTTTCTCACAGTGATTCAATTTTTAAAAAATTAAAAATAAAAATAAATTAATGTAATGGACCAATACTTGGAGGAAAGGGTTAAAAATAACTAAAAGAAAAGGAATATTTTCCCTGGAGACATTTCAGTGATCAGGCTCCCAAATTCAATCCTACAATTTTCCTTCCTTCTGATTAAGCAAAGAGGCACAGTAAAACATGATTTGTGTGGCATCAGGCCAAAGAGTTGGATCTTCATACAATGCACTTTGTCTCCTTGGAGGTACAAGGCACGATTCCAGCTTCTAATGACTTGCTGTGCCTCTGTGTGCCCTAGTTTCTTCCTGTAAAGGAACGCTCGCTTTCTTGTCCTCCCTTTGAGGCTACTGTGAGAACCACTGCCCATACGGATTCTACAGTTCACAGCCATCACAATGTGTGTTGGGCTGGGGCCGTTTGATGCAGGAAGATATCTCCCAGCAAATTTGGTATTGAACATCTGGAGAAACCAGTACACTTCTGGGCAGTGGATGACAGGCTTCTCCAGTTTTTCATCCAAGGCTCAAGCTGATCTGAAAGTGAATTTCCGCACTGATCCAATAAAAATCATCTTTGGGAAGTGGAGAGATGAAAGAACTCTCTGGCACAGCACCTCATGGTTATGCCAAGTGGTAGCCTTTCTTTATTACGCAAATAAAGAAACTATCTGGAGTTCTTGGATAGTTTCATACTAGTCCTGACTAAGGGGGAAATATTTTTGACTCTTTTTCCCCAGGGCAGAAATCCAATTATTTGTACTTTCCTCAGTTGCCTGACTATACCAATTACTAAAGAACAGTTTAAAATAATATTTGTAAATGGGAGACTAACACCCAGGAGTGGTGAGATTAGTACCAGGAATTTTGCTCCATAATTTGGAGGCCAGTCACACATGCTAGGAGAAAAGGAAGCTCAGATAGAGAAGAGAGCACCAAATAAAGGGTGTTGTAAGGATCCTCCCAGGGTGGGAGAAGCATGCTGAAAGTAGACTGTAGACCAAACATGATTGCCTGAGATACCATCTCACACCTCAGAGACTGGCCCACATTCAAAAGAACAAAAGCAACCGATGCTGGCGTGGATGTGGCGAGAAAGGGACACTCCTTCACTGTTGGTGGGAATGTCCACTGGTTCAGCCCTTCTGGAAAACAGTATGGACGATTCTCAAAAAATTAGAAATTGAGCTCCCATTTGACCCAGCAATACCACTCCTGGGAATATATCCCAGAGAGGCAAAAATGTATAGTCGAAGTGACATCTGCACTTGTTTGTTCATTGCAGCCCTCTTTACAATAGCCAGAAACTGGAAGAAACCTGAATGCCCAAGAACAGATGACTGGTTAAAGAAACTTTGGTACATCTACACAATGGAGTACTATGTAGCTCTTAGAAAAGATGAAGTCATGAAATTTACATACAAGTGGTACAATATGGAAAGTATCATGCTAAGCGAAATGAGTCAGAAAGAGAGGGATAGACATAGAAAGATTGCATTCATCTGGGGGATATAAAGTAACAAAGTATGAGATTAATACCCAAGAATAGCTGAGATCAGCACCAGGAGGATTACTCCATAACTTAGAGGCCAGCCGGGTATCCTAGAGGAAAGGGCTATTCAGATAGAGAAGGGAGCACCAAATAAAGGATGTTTGGAGGATCCTCCCAGGAGGGGAGATGCATGTCGAAAGTAGACTATGGACTGAACATGTTTGCCACTCAATGCCTCTTTTGCAGACCACAACACCCAAAAGGAGAGAGAGAACACAGGGGATTGCCCTGCCACAGAGACGGGGGGATGGGGGGATGGGGGTGGGAGGGATATTATCCATGGTGGTGGAAAATGGGCACTGGTGGAGGGATGGGTATCTGATCATTGTATAATTGAAACCAAAGCACAAAAAATTGTAAATCTACAACTTTAAAAAAATAAAATAAAATAAAGGGGAAAAAAAAAAAACATGATTGCCACTCAATGCCTCTCTTGCAAAACACAGGACCCAAAAGAAGAGAGAGAGAACAAGGGGGAATGCCCTCCACAGAGGCAGGGTGGGATGGGGGGCATGGGGGGTGGGAGGGATGCTGGGACCTGTGGTGGTAGAGGATGGGCACTGGTGGAGGGATGGGTACTTGATCATTGTATAACTGAAACCCAAGCACAAAAATTTGTAAGTGTATAACTGTACCTCATGGTGTTTCACTAATAAAAAAATTTTTTAAAAATAAATAAAATAACATTTGTATTGGTTTACATAATACATGAATTTCAGGAGTCCAGCTTTGTGCCACAATACATCTACATGTTGCAATTCAACCCTCCACTGACGTTCTCTTGTCTTCTTATTACCAAAACGACCCTCTGAAAACAAACAGATTCCTTCAGAGAATGTAAGAATGTATATTTGTATCTTCTTAGTTTGTTTAGTTCATTTACATTCTAGATATAAAAGTCTATATAATCCAGCACTTGGATTGTTTCAAGAAATATGGCAGTCAAGAAATGTGGCAGTATCAAGAAATGTTCAATTGTTTTAACGAGTAGTCTTCAACCAACTTATACCTTTCTTATACCTGTGGATCAGTGCTGGTCCACAGGTATAAGAAAGATGGGAACAGCTGGTCGACCACCTTGGTTCTAACTGCTCATCCATGGAGTGGAATACAGGTGATGGTCTTCAGATGTAAAAAGGTTGGATAATGTTGACTTAAAAAAAAAGAGGTCCCCAAAACTATTGGTTTAAAGAACACAGGTATTTAAGGTAAAGGTAAAGGTAAAGGTAAAGGCCTTCCCGTTGATCGTCGATTTGCTCGAGCGGGCCCAGTAACGTCTCCATTGGAGACTTTGTTGTTACTGTGTCTGGCATATCGAATACTCTCGGTAGCTTGCCGGGCTCTCCGAGAGGGGCGGAGGAATCGAACTCGGGTCGGCCATGTTGGCCGCTTGTAAGGCGAACGCCCTACCCACTGTGCTATCGCTCCAGCACAGGTATTTAGTTCCCTTTAATATAAAAATTCCAAGGTGAGCAGTTTGGGCTAGTGGGAGGCTTTATACGATGACTCTGCTCAATGACTCAGGTTCTTTCCATGTTATTGTTCTGCCAGCCATAGAAATGAGCCCTGGGTCACTGACCTCTTCTGCATGGTTGGAGTTGTGTTGTGGGAAATCTATTGAGGGACCTACACAGCAATTTCTTTTAAAGCAAGAGAGGCAGAATTTCACACCTCATTTTCTCTTCTTATATTTATTTGGTTTTGGGTCACACTCAAAAGTAGTGCTCAGGGTTTACTTCTGGCTCTGCACTCAGAAATTACTCCTGATGGCTTCTGGGGACCCCAGGGATTAAATCCTAATCTTGAACCCTAATTGGTTGCATGCAAGGCAAACACCCTACCCAATGTACTATCTCTCCATCTCCATCACACCTCATTTTCTCTGACATCCATACCCATGAGAAGGTTGGCTCCAAGAAAGATTTAGGAATATCACATCTTCACTGTAATCTGTGCCCGGTGCTCCCTTTATTAGTCAAAGAAAAGAGGAAAGCTTTCAGGTCAACAGTCTGTACCAGGTACAGAAATGAAACCAATGTTCGTTTAACTGTCATTGAAATGTAAATAATTGTTCTAACTCAATCCATAATCCACCCAGTTTTATCCAGGTAGTATGTCTTTAATTTGGCATTCTAAAACAACTCTTGTGCAGATACATATTTTTTTGCTTTTTGGGGGGTGGGGGGTCACATCCAGTGATGCTCAGGGGTTACTCCTGACTCTGCACTCAGGAATTACTCCTGGCAGTGCTTGGGCAACCACATGGGATGCTGAAGATTAGAACTCAGGTTGACCATGTGGAAGGCAAATGCCCTTCCCACTGTACTATCACTCTGGTTCAACATTTATTAAAAAGAAAGCTCTACACCAAAGAAAGGGTGTTTGGAGGATCCTCCCAGGAGGGGAGATGCGTGTTGGGAGTAGACTATGGACTGAACATGTTTGCCACTCAATGCCTCTTTTGCAGACCACAACACCCAAAGGGAGAGAGAGAACAAAAGGGAATTCCCTGCCACAGAGGCAGGGTGTGATGGGGGAAATGCGGGTGGGAGGGATATTATCCATGGTGGTGGAAAATGGGCACTGGTGGATGGATGGGTATTTGATCATTGTATAATCGAAACCCAAGCACAAAAATTTGTAAATCTACAACTGTACCTCATGGTGTTTCACTAATAAAAATTAAAAAAAAAAAAAAAAGAAAGCTCTAAAACAAAGTTGTTGGATTTTTTTTTGGAGAGTCAATGATCTTTTATAATTCTAATTTTTATAGGATTGTTGGGAAGAATGGCGTTTTTAACATTAAAAAAATTATTTTAGGGCTGGAGAGATAGGACAGTGGGTAAAGGACCTGTCTTGCAGGCAGCCAACTCAGGTTGGACCTCCCCAGAACCGCCCTATGATCCCTTTAAGTCCCGCCAGAAATGATCCCAGAGCACTGAGTCAGGAGTAGTTCTGGAGCACCATCAGGGCCAAGAACCAAAAATTTCTAAAACTAAGTTGATTCAAGAGGGAAACTTTTATATTATTAGTGAATCAAAATGAGAGGATGAAAAGAAATAATGTTAAAAATCCCTTTGCTTTCAAATGAGCGATGTTAATATGTTGATATTATTTGCTTCATTAAGCAAATTTTAAATTTTTTAATTCTGGGGTAGGGTGGGATGGAGGGGTGGGGGGGTTGGAGGGATACCGGGAACATTGGAGGTGGGGAATGGGCACCGGTAGAGAGATGGGTACTCAATCATTGTATAACTGAAACTCATGCACAAAAATTTATAAGTCTACAACTGTACCTCATGGTGTTTCACTAATAAAAATTAAAAAAAAAAGAGTTATATCTCCACAGTGCAAGTCACTTCCAAATTATAACTAGTACATTAGATTTTCAGTTGAGCAGTATTTCCTGGATCAGGATAGATATCCATGTTTGACTCTGAATATTGATCTCTATTGTTGCATAACAAGTTGCCTCTCAAATAGATGCTTAAAACAACATTTGTCATCTAGAAGGTTCGATGCCTCAGGAATCCAGGTGTATCTTAACTAGGTCTTCCAGCTTCAAGTTTCCCATAAGACTGCAGCCAAGGTATTAGCA
Organism: Sorex fumeus; assembly: GCF_029834395.1. NCBI lineage: Eukaryota > Metazoa > Chordata > Mammalia > Eulipotyphla > Soricidae > Sorex > Sorex fumeus. The sequence continues at coordinate 41,583,701 of NW_026606071.1, read as the reverse complement.
CTATGCCTATTATCATCTCAAGCGTAAGTGGAGGTAGAAAAGCTTCCTTGATCATTTAAGAAGTGATTTAGAGATTTCCACATCTTGTGGGCTGTGAGCTAAAGGTCGCTCTCCCTTACATGCCACCTGTACCTTTTCTTTAGAGAACTCACAGCACGGTACTGACATCTTTCACCAAAGTGAGCAAATAGGAAGAAACAGAGACAAAGCAAGACCCAGTAGCCATCTTTTCTTAACTTGTAGATTATGGCCCACTAGACTGTAGCACTGTCCTCCCATTGTTCATTGATTTGCTCCAGTGGGCACCAATAACGTCTCCATTGTGAGCCTTGTTGTTACTGTTTTGGGCATATCTAATACACCACGGGGAGCTTGCCTGATTCTGCCGTGCCGGCGGGATACTTTCGTAGCTTGCCAGGCTCTCCGAGAGGGACGGAGGAATCGAACCCAGGGTAGGCCTTTTGCAAAGCAAACGCCCTACCCACTGTGATATTGCTCCAGTGCAGTATTTCTGTATATTCTACATATCAGAAGCAAGTAGTTGGGTGGGTTCTGCTCAAACTCAAGAGAGAAAAGATGAAACCAGAGATGAAAGGTGAATCCTAAAATGTAGGGGTCTTAAAAGGAGAGAGAGAACACAAGGGATTGCCCTGCCACAGAGGCAGGGTGGGATGGAGGGGATGGGGGTGGGAGGGATATTATCCATGGTGGTGGAAAATGGGCACTGGTGGAGGGATGGGTATTTGATCACTGTATAATCGAAACCCAAGCACAAAAAATTGTAAGTCTACAACTGTACCTCATGGTGTTTCACTAATAAAAAAAAATTTTTTTAAATGTGGGGGTCTTTGGGAGCAGTTTCAAAATCAGCCTACTACAAGCTCTTCACATTTGCATTTCATCTCTGACTTCATATCCACAATATTGATATTCATTGTTCTATAAAAGTATGGTGCACAGTCTTGATTTCAAAGAGTAGAACTATGACACGCATGCGTGCAGACACACAGAAAAACAAAGCATGATGATTTGAAAACAATGATGTCATGGAAGGTATAGAACATTGGAAGCCTAATTTCCAGCAATATATATGTATGTATATATTCAAAAAGTCTGGAAACAGACTTGCCTTACCAATTGGCCAAACTTTCAGATACCTTGAGACCCAATGAAAGTGTAAATTTCAAAGTAGGAAAAAGAGAAATGACAAAAAATTAAAATATAAAAACTGTTCCTGTGGGGAAAAAATCAACAAAATAATGACTCATCTAATAAAAGGGAAAATAGAAGAATATAAAATTAGAAATGCTAAGATAAAATTAAACATCAAAAAGAGGTGAATTTTAAAAATCTTTATAGGGAACTAAGAGATAGTACAAAGGAGAATACACTTGCCTTGAAAGCAACTCAGCTCAGTTCATTCCCAGCACTTCTTTATAGTTCCCTGAGTACAGCCAGGAGTGACCCCTGAGCACAGAGCTAGAAGCCTTGATAGAGCCAGTGTGATCCCCAAGAAAAAATTTCAAGAGCCTTAAAGGACATTTAATATGCTCCCATGCAAATGAATCTGAAAACATAGACAAATATGTGGTTATTTTTTGTTTGTTTGTTTGTTTTTAGGAAAATACAACTAACTAATGTTATCCCCAGTAATGAAAGTGTAACAGAGAAATAATCATAGCTGAACCAGAGAAAAGGGTTAAAATTCTCTCCAATTTATAGCAACCAGAGGGTTGTGAAACCAGGCTTTTTACTGGAAATTCTATTCGATCTTAAAGGAATAAATAATCTCAATACCACTTAACCTAGTCCAGAAGAAAGATTTTCTTTCCTCCTATGAAGCAGCTATGATATTGATCTCTAAACCTGAAAATAAACAGAGAAAAAGAACAGAATAATTTATGAATAAAATTCAACATCCTTAAAATACTAGCAGTCGAAATCCAACATTATGTTTTAAAAACCATTATGGCTAAATGGAGTTTCTTTCATTAATACAAGGATGGTAAAATAATAGAAAGTCCATCAATATTACCTACTCTACTAAGAAAGCTGATATAAGTCATCTGATTGATTATGAGTTGAATTTTGCCCCCCCCCCCCCAATCCTCTGCAATGATAAGTTCAAGTTTTAAGGCTGGTACTCTCAGAATGTGACTGTGTTTGGAAGTAGCATCAGAGACAATTAGTATTGGTATTGGTATTGAATACCAATACTACAGTCGTAATAGCAATAGGGTGTAAAACAACTATTCCTACAGAGTCCATGTTACATCTACAATTAAATTGCAGGGTTTTATGGGGGTAATTCACAAGATCAGCATTCACAATCATAAGTAAAATTGCAATCGATAAGGAAGAGCAAAAGAAAAGTTCTTCCTTACAAGAACTTACTTAACTAGGGAAAAAGTTAAGCAGCTGAGACTATGATATTGAATAGGCACAACTGTCAAGATTGGTTACAAAAAAGTGAACTCATGAATAACTACACTCACAAAATGAATTTTGGTGTCAGGCCAGACTCACCAGCAAAACATGTCTACTCTCTCCAAGTTGGTTTAACAATAATATATCACCTGAGTTATCCAACAGATGGTTGGACAAAAAGACATAAACATTTCATAAGAATAGATGGCATCAGAAAAGGAAGACCACCCGGGTGAAAAGTTGTAAAAGTGAGCCTCACTGATCACCTGTCTCCCAGTTCAGAGAAGGGTCCAGCACTCTCTGCCTGCCAGCCACCCTGTTCATCTCTCCTGACTAAGATTAATACCAGATAGGTCAGCGTTTGACAATGTTGACACTGGCAAGGTCAGCCCTTTGGTGGGATTCTCCTGCTACTGAGCCCAGACTGATCATGTGAGGCCTTCTGGCCCACCTTGCGTCTAGCTGGGTCCGTTTCACAGCCCTCAGATGGCAGCCAACTCTGCTGCTCCCTGAGATACTATCAAGGCCTCTTTGGGCTGCTTAACTTTTCCCCCAGTTAAATAAGTTCTTGCAAGGAATTAAATCTTCTGCTTTTCCCTAGGTTGCAATTTTACTTCTGATTGTGAATGCTGATCTTGTGAATTACCCCATAAAAACCTACAATTTAATTGCAGATGTAACATGGACTCAGGTAACATGAATAGTCTATTAGTTTCTTTGTTAGAGAGCTTGTATCTTATCTGCTTAGCTGTAAATTTGTGCTCTGTCTCCAGGAAGCACTGACAAAGGATCTATGCTTAGTTGAAATGTTACTTGTTATAAATGTTATAATGAAGATGACAATGTAGAAAGATACAAATCTTGAGTGTTTACCATTTCATAAGGCCCAAGATAATTAACCCAAAGGAACTTCAGACCCTAATTCAATGGGAACTTTTGTGCTTAAAGGACTGTCAGGTGGGACCTCAGAGATTAACAGTTTGAGGATCTAGGTTCCAACTCAGGGATACCAAATCTGTCTGGGACCCTTGAGTCTGGAATGGAGTGAGAAATCAGTATTGCTGCCAGCTGTGTAAAAATACCACAAGTAAATTGTGTGTACCACCTGGTAAGCACCACAGCTAAAGATGCCTGAGCACCCCAGCCATGTGTGTGAGTTCTAGTGAGAACTACAACCAGAATGTGCACAAGCGGGGCTGGAGTGATAGCACAGTGGGTAGGGTGTTTGCTTTGCACACAGCCGATCCAGGTTCAATTCCCAGCATCCCATATGGTCCCCTGAGCACTGCCAGGAGTAATTCCTGAGTGCATGATCCAGGAGTAAGCCCTGTACTTCACTAAGTGTGACCCAAAAAGAAAAAAAAAAAAAGAAGCACCACAACTGAATGAGTGTGAGCAACTCAAAGTGTGTGAACCCCAGTGAGCACTGTGCCCTTGTGTGAGAACACTGCAACCAGATGTAGGAGCACCAGAACGAATGACCTCTGGTCACTGCAACAACCCGAGAGTGGGGAAGAAATCCAGAGGGAGACAGATTTGTAAAGAGAATACCGTCTAGTGGAGAAGGCAGAGAGTTGGGGCTCTGCACGTTCAAGGAATCACAAAGATCCAAAGCAAAGTACAAGACTCCAAGAAACTAGAAGGTCTTCCCTCAACAGGCTTTAAAAGAGCATGGCCCTGCTAACATCTAGTAGGAATGTGGACTTTGAGTCTCCAGGACAATAAGACAAAGATGTTCTGCTGGGTAAGTCACCGAGATTGTGGTTGTTTGTTAGGAAATTGACACTCTTCCAAATGTGTGTAGCAACATTGTGTGACGTCCACTCCTCATTCCTGTCAAAATGCCTCAATCAACTAGAAATGGCTGGAGTATCTGGGATCCAGGAGCGATTGTTTTTTGACTGGATGGGGGGGAATTCTTGATTTTTGAATCACAGGAGGAAAGGGTGGAAAGACGAATTGGCATCTTCACAGTGGTGAACACTTAAAGTCAAATGACAAAGTGATAGTGCACAGGAAATAATGAAAAGTCACTGAGCAGCAAATAAGGGATAAGAGAAAAGCAATGTTTCCAGAAAATTAATTGGGAACTTGGCTCTTGGAAGGACAAAGTCAAAGAGAAGGGAAGATGTGCCAACTCAGGCTGAAACCTTTTTCAATCATTTGTTTTCCTCAGGACTTTTTCTAATGGAATTTTACTCTACCACAAAGACTAGCAAAGGTGAATGCGTGAAGTTTTTGTTTCTTTTATTTATTCAAAAACATAGCATTCTTTACACAATGTCCTTTGATTCTCTCACAAGAGTTTGGGCCACATCAAGGAAAGCAGATCTTGTTCATATATTTTTTAAAATTTTTTATGTAGGAGTCTGCTATTTATTCAGCCACTGATTAGCTGATTGAATTGTGCATGAACTCCACCTCACTTTTTTTTCATTTTTTATAATCTTATTTATTGAATCACCGTGAGAGCATAAGTCTAAGTCTTCAGGTCTAAGTCTCGATCATACAGTGAAACACCAGTACATTCACCAGTGCCCATTCTCCACCACCAAAAATCCCAGTATACCCCCATCCCACACCCTCCCCCTACTTGTTCATATTTTTGTTCCGGCATTCCTTTCTATGTACTGCAGTTTATTTTGACCAATCATCAATTTGTAAATATTTGGTTTGTTTCCAAACCACCTTTTTATGAATATCTTTTCAGTATAAAACCTCAGTTCCTACCTGCATTTTTGTACAATAGATTCCTAGTAATGGAATTACTGGGTCAAAAGGTGGATGCACTTGTAATTGTTAGATATTGCTCAATTGACCCCGAGGGAACTATGTACCAATTTCCACTCTATTAAATGAAAGGCCTGTTCCTTGCTGCCCTTGACTACAGCCTTGTATTACCACATTTTTCATCCTTGCCTATCTGATGGAAACATGGCTTGTCAGAATCGGGCACATTCCTGGCTCTCAGTGAACATAACTTTTGATGAAATATTAGTCAACCTTACAAGTGGTCCTACGTATTGAACCCAGATCTCCGTGTGCCTGCACTGAGTAATCTCTCTGTCCTCTGTTACTACCTTGAACAGTGAAGCAAAGAGAGAGATCTTTGGGAGGAGAAGGGGAGGGCCAGTTAGGGAGATAACCAGGAAAGTTTTCACAGCATAGTGCTATGAGTTTTAAGTAGTACCTTGTCAGGTGATTAGGAGATTAGGTCTGCCCCAGCCCCTTAGAATAAGGGAGTCACCTTTCCAGAGAAAAGCTTATGTATGTGTTTTTCAAAGGCAACTTGCATCCAGTCTCCAGGTTCCCTCCTTCAATATAAACTTTTAACCGGAAGTGACATATTGGAGGTGGCAGGGTTATGTACCCCTATATGATCTAGGTGGGCTGGAGTGATAGCACAGCGGGTAGGGCATTTGCCTTGCACGCAGCTGACCCAGGTTCGATTCCTCCGTCCCTCTCAGAGAGCCCAGCAAGCTACTGAGAGCATCCCGCCCTCATGGCAGAGCCTGGCAAGCTCTCCATGGCATATTCAATATGCCAAAAAACAGTAACAACAAGTCTCACAAAGGAGATGTGACTGGTGCCTGCTCGAGCAAATCAATAAACAACCGGGAGGACAGTGTTATAGTGCTACATGATATAAGTATGTCTTTCTCTGACCTACCCTCTTTTCTTCTCTCCATGCAATATGTTACTTTCTAAAAGAACATGTTTATTTGATTCTTATAAGCTGTTTATCCCACAAAAATACGTTTCATTTTCTTTGTTACTATAAAAAAAATTGTATCCCTCCCTCTCTCCTTTTGGTTGTTGTTATAATGACCAGGGGTCACGCACTTGGGTGTGGCCCAGCAGACAGTGCATAATTGGTGTGGTGATGCAGGGGATCTGACCACCAGGACCAGTCTTCAGGCTCATGCTTGGAGTTTGTGGGGCAGTGCTGGGCATGGAACTCAAGCCCTCCCAATTTGCAAAGCAGGTGCTTTATCATGGTCTTCCCTGGGTCCCATCGTGTTGCATTTTTCTTTTCTTATTTTTTGCCTCTCCAGGTATGAATAAATGCCCACATTATCAAATGCACGCATGTTAAGTGTATTTCATAAGACTTCTAGAGGGGAAAACATGGTCAATGAGTTACAGTATTAAACTACTGAGTACAGACCTGCACAGAAAAGATGTACCAGTGCTCCCGAGAAACCCTTCTGCACAGAGCTGAAAGTAACTCCTGAGTAACTCCTGAGCACCACTGGGTATAGCCCACCTCACCCCCCCCCCAAATAACCACCAGAAAATGGTACATGGAACCATGTGGGAGAGTTTCTCAGTTATGTACACAGGAGGTACGTATTATATATTATTACTAAAAATTCTCTCCTCATCTTTTTGATTATTTGTCCAACCTCTGAAGGACACAAAGGGTTATGGGATAATTTCCTTTGTACTGTAACAATCAGTCAGTTAGTTAGCTCTCTTTCCAACCCTCCACCTCCACATACCCATCCTTAAAACTTTGTTTTGCTGATAAGATCTCAAGGTCTGTTGTCCTTGGATATTTGTTATTTTCCTTGCTATTTTTGCCCGAGCTTGAGAAAGGTCATTGCCTATCTGTCCCTCTCCTTCTGACTCACTTCATTCACTTACTACCTCAATGCCAGGAAAAATGCTAATAGAAAGATTAACGGAAGGGGCTAGAGAGTTACTACAGCAGGTAAGGCACTTGCTGTGCATGTGTCTGAGCTAGGTTCAATCCCTGGCATCTCATATGGACCCTGAGAACCACCAGTAGTAATGTCAGAGTGCAGATCTTGGAATAACTCCTGGGTATCACCAGATATGATTCAAAAAGTTTAAAAAAATCAGAGATATCACTTCACACCAGTGAGACTGGAATACATCAAAAAGAACAAAAACAACCAATGATCTTAAGGGTAAAAGGCCCTCCCATTGATCATCGATTTGCTCGAGCAGGCCCAGTAACGTCTCCACTGGAGACTTTGTTGTTACTGTGTTTGGCATATCGAATACGTCACGGGGAGCTTGCCAGGCTCTGCCGGGCGGGCGAGATACTCTCGGTAGCTTGCCGGGCTCTCCGAGAGGGGCGGAGGAATCGAACTCGGGTCGGCCATGTTGGCCATGTGCAAGGCAAATGCCCTGCCACTGTGCTATCGCTCCAGATTTTAAGGGTGTGGGGGAAATTAATCATCTGTTGATGAAAACGTTGACTGGTTCAACATCTTTGAAAAAATATGGATTTTGAATACTTGTATAACATTATAACATGTGTTTTCTGCATCTACTCCTTCAATTATCAATTTAAAAAAATGCAACACTGTAAAAAAAAAAAGAAAAAGAAAAACAATATGGATATTTCTCCCCCAAAACTAAGAATTGAGCTTCCATACAACCCAGCAATTCTACATCTTGGCATCTACTCCAAGAGCCAAAAACACTCTTGCAAAAAGACATTTGCTCTCCTATGTTCATTGTTGCACTATTCACAATAGCTAAAATCTGTAAACAACCCCAGTGTCCAAGAACAGATGACAACTGGATCCAGAAACTATGGTATATATATATGCACAATAGAATACTATGTAGCTGTGAGAAAAGGTAAACCCATGTACTCTGACACTACCTGAATGGATGCTTTCTATTTTTATCACACCAAAGTTCCTTCACTCCCCCCACCTCTTGCTGCCATGGAAACTACCATTTCTTACCTATCCCAGTCCATGGAGGTTGTGCCAAAACTCAATGACTTTCTTGATAATATTTCACTTCCTGTTGAAACAAACTGTTTCCTGAACTTTGCTGGCAGTTGAGTTACTTTCTATGAATAATGTGGTTTGGTTTGCGTTTGGAGGGGTCACACCACGCAGTGCTCAGGGCTTACTCCTAGTTCTGCGTTCAGTGATTATTTCTGGAGGTGTTTTGGGGACCATATGAAGTGCTGGGGATCAAATCCGGGTCAGCTGTGTGCAAGGCAAGTGCCTTACCTACTGTACCATTCATTGCTCTGGCTCCCTGAATAATGTATTTTAAGATCTAAGTAAACTTAGGGCACACCACTATTTTAGAATGTACATATCATTCTATGAATTTGGTTAATAACAAGTTTTTTTCTTAATGCTAATTAATGCCTTTGCATATGTGTTCTGTAAAATATCTGAGAATTTATAGCTTCAGTCACTTAGAGAGTTTTCACTGGTTGACAGATTGATCAAAGCCCTGTGGTCATGGACTAGTCATTCACGGACACTTAGAAATGGAAAGGACGGAACTCATCTTGTATTTGTTGTTCAGGCTACAACCCCTTTCCTCTCTCCAACTAAGGAGAAATGTTTTTCCTATTTGGACATTTTAAATAAAATCATCAACCATAAATTTTCTTCTTAGGAAATAAAAAAAGAACTCAGACTTTCATGCTGGAGAAATTTCAGCTTAAGGCTTGGCCTTAAAAGAAAACAGTTATAGAAGTCAGATTCCTGCAACAGAAAAAACAGAAAGTGAGGAGCCAGGAGAAGAAAGACTGGATTCTTGCAATTTCCCTGCAGCAAACATTCAGGGATGGGGTTAGTCTGCATGCTCTTATAACCATGACTATTGACGAAGAGTTTGACTTCATCCGGGACTTCTTGGTTTGATTCAATTGAATCAAACCACATGATGCAAAATGATTTTCTTCAATGAATTTTGATGGATCTTGACCACTTTCTTTGGAACAATGTGGAGTTTAACATGCTGCACGTAACTAAAGAGCGTGGGGGAAGGGAGCGTGAACTCATGCTAACCAAATTTTTGGTCAGTCCTTGTCTTTGTTAGCCTAGGTTTTCATAAAACATCAAAGCATCTAGTAAAGAAAAGGGAACAATTTCTCCCAATTCTGTCAGTCTTGCCTTGAGGTTGGTAAAGCTCATCCACAGAGAGCTCTCATCAGAGACAGGAAGAAATATGTATTTGACTATTTACCAGTGGTATCTGAGGGATATTCATCTTTGTTCCTAAAGACTGTTCTCCATTAATATCACTCATTGGTGAGTACTTCCCAAGAATCCATTTCCTGGACATTTTCACAACAAATTTCAATTTGAAAATTCACTTAACATAATAATCTGCCAGTCTGTCTTCATTCTCTGTCTGAGTAGTTATCCCACTTAATTACCAAACATTTAAAACCTCATCTCCTGAGGTCATATTTGGGCCACCAAACTTCTTCAGATGAAGACTCTTTTTGTTTTTCTGGCAGAATAAAAGCATGTTTATTTTTCAGTGAAAAAGGAAATATGGGACACTTTTTCTTTTTTTTTTTTTTTTGCTTTTTGGGGTCACACCCGGCAATGCACAGGGGTTACTCCTGGCTCTGCACTCAGGAATTACCCCTAGTGGTGCTCAGGGACCATATGGGATGCTGGTAATCGAACTGAGGTCAGATCTATGTGCAAGGCAAGTGCCCTACCAGCTGTGCTCTCACTCCAGCCCCCACTTTTTCATTCTTGCCCCTTGCCTCCTTCAGAGCTGGTTGTCAAAGACCTCACGGTTATTCTGTAGGTAGAGATGTAGGAAACCTTGGTTGGCCTGGTCATGAGTGAAAAGGGTTGACACTGCAGAAACGTCTCTCATCAGCACCCTTAAGGGCTTATTTTTTGAGGGGTGATGCTCCTAAGCTGGTCCTCAGGAAGCCCAGGGTCTCTACTGGCAATTCTCGGCAAAAAAGATTAGGTTCAGTCCAATGGGCCAAGGATGTAGTATTCCTCAGACCCTGGTCCACGTCACTGGTGCTAAGGAACCTCAGAGGCCACACTTGGCAATGATCAGGAAATCATGTGATCAAGGAACCAATAATGAGTCAGGAACATGCTAAACATGCACCCCAACCACTATAAAATCTTTCCACCCCAATCCCCCTGAGTTTAAAGTGCGCTCTAAACACTCATTTAACTCCAGTATTTCCAGCCTCCAAACTGTCTTCTTCTTCTTCTTCTTCTTCTTCTTCTTCTTCTTCTTCTTCTTCTTCTTCTTCTTCTTCTTCTTCTTCTTCTTCTTCTTTTTTTTTGCTTTTTGGGTCACACCCAGTGATGCTCAGGGGTCATTCCTGGCTCTGCACTCAGAAATCACTCCTGGAGGTGCTTGGGGGACCATATGGGATGCTGGGGATCGAACCCAGGTCAGCCGCGTGCAAGGCAAACGTCCTACCCACTGTGATATCCCTCCGGCCCCCAAACTGTGGTCTTCTGAGATCATCAATCATATGATCCAGGTTGTCTTCAGATTGGTCAAAGCCTCCTCTAACTTGCCCACTTCTTTGCACAGTCCTTTTAGGCCAATAAAGCCTTCCTTACTTTGACTTCTAACAAGGCTTCCTATCGGAAACAGCACCTTTGAGAATAGCTTGAAGACAATCTTCCTCCCCTCCACCCCAAATTTACTTAGAAGGTCTGATTTACAATATTGCTGCTAATGGAGTTTCAAACAATGTTCTAGTTCCACACTCACCATCAGTGTCAGCCTCCTTCTACCAATGTCTCAGGGATCCCTCTTTTCTCCCCACCTCATGCCTTGTAAAATGCTATTCATTTATGTATTTCTTTGTTTGGGGGTTGGGTCATACCTAGCTATGCTCAGTGCTTACTCCTAGATCTGTGCTCAGGGATAACTCTAAGTGGGCGCGGGAGACCATATATGGTGCTGGGTCAGTTGTGTGCCAGGTAAATGCCCTACCACTATACTAGTGCTCTGGCTCTTGGTAAAAATAATTTGTAAAAATTATTACAGATAGGGCCACTTGTGTACAATGCTGTGAACACTGTGGTTTTGTTGTACATAGTAACCTCACATCAATCGCAGCAAAGTACCCTGGTACCTCCCTCAGTGATCTTTATGTTACAGTCAACACATCTTAACACGACACATCATTCTCTGCCTTTACTTGAAATTCACAGGTTTTAGAGTTTTCTGTTTTATAGGAAATAAAAACATTTTTGAGGCTAGAGCAATAGCACAGTGAGTAGGGCGTTTGCCTTGCACGCAGCCGACCCAGGTTCAATTCCCTGCATCCCATATGATCCCCCGAGCACTGCCAGGAGTAATTTCTGAGTGCATGAGCCAGGAGTAACCCCTGTGCATCGCCGGATATAACCCAAAAAGCAAAAAAAAACACCATTTTTTGTTGTCCAGCCTTTTGTGTGTGTGTGTGTGCTTTTTTTTTATTTTTATTTTTTTTATTTTTTATTAGTGAAACAAAATGAGGTACAGTTGTAGATTTACAAATTTTTGTGCTTGGGTTTCAATTATACAATGGTCAAGTACCCATCTCTCCACCAGTGCCCATTTTCCACCACCATTGATCCCAGTATCCCTCCCACACCCATCCCCCCCCCCCATCCCACAGTGCCTCTGTGGCAGGGCATTCCCTTTTGTTCTCTCACTCCTTTTGGGTGTTGTGGTCTGCAAGAGAGGCATTGAGTGGCAATCATGTTCAGTCCATAGTCTACTTTCAACATGTATCTCCCCTCCTGGGAGGATCCTCCAAACACACTTTATTTGGTGCTCCCTTCTCTATCTGAGCTGCCCTTTCCCCTAGAATGCCCGGCTGGCCTCTAAGCCATGGAGTAATCCTCCTGGTACTGATCTCGTGTCCAGCCTTTTCATAGCAATCATCTGGGATCAGTTTGGTTTTTCCCCCTAGGAGAGACCTCCTCTAGATACTCCTATGAGACAACAGATCCACTGACCTGGAACCAGTTCAAAGGGTTCTTTACAAAGAAACAATCAGATTATTTTTCAGATTAATGCTGGTGATTTTATGCTCAGGTCTCTTGGCCTCCGGCATCAGGAGTGCCCTCTTGGCAAATGGACAGACTTCATGCTAGAGATTTTGATCGGGTTCTTGGGGACCAACCCCAGAGATAGGCTTTTTCTGGTCCCATGGACATACAACCAAACTCCTGGTTGACCCCTCTTTCCCAACCTCCCGGTATTATAGCAAAGCAGAAGCTGAGCTCTGCTCTTAGGCAATTCAATTAGAGCGGGTAAGGCGTTTGCCTTACACGTGGTCAACCTGGTTGGCCCAGGTTCGATTCCTCCACCCCTCTCGGAGAGCCTGGCAAGCTACCAAGAGTATCTCGCCCATTTGGCAAAGCCTGGCAAGCTACCCGTGACGTATTCAATATTCCAAACACAGTAACAACAAGTCTCACAATGGAGACATTACTGGGCCCACACCAACAAATCAATGAACAACGGGAGGAGAGTGCTACTTACAGTGCTACCTTTCCATACCACAACTCCTTTGATAGCAAAGTTTGGGGGGTGGGCCTCCCCAAACTACCTTCTTCAGTGTTCCTCTCACCTCAGCACCAGCCAAGTATGCAAGAATTTGATTATATTATTTTTAGAATGGACTGGACCAATAGCACAGTGGATAGGGTGTTTGCCTTCCACGCAGCCGACCTGAGTTCAATTCCTCCGCCCCTCATGGAGAGCCTGGCAAACTACCAAGAGTATCCCACCGGCATGGCATAGCCTGGCAAGCTCCCTGTGGCATATTCGATATGCCAAAAACAGTAACAACAAGTCTCACAATGGAGACATTACTGGTGCCCGCTCAAGCAAATCGATGAATAACAGGATGACAGTGCCACAGTGATACTTTTAGAACGTTTTATTTGATTAAAGCAACAGGATTTACAACGTTATTTATAGTTGAGTTTTAGATAAACAATGTTCCAGCACCAATCCCAACACCAGTGTCAACTTCTCTCCACCAGGGTACCCCCCAATCTCACCTGCTCCAGTTGCTACCTTGACAAACATCTTTTTTTTTTTACTTGACTGTTCTGGTTTTTTTTTTTTTCAATTTTTATTAGTGAAACACCATGAGGTACAGTTGTAGACTCACAAATTTTTGTGCTTGGGTTTCAGTTATACAATGATCGAGTACCCAACCCTCCACCAGTGCCCATTCTCCAACACCAGTGATCCCAGTATCCCTCCCACCCCCTATCCCCCCATCCCACCGTGCCTCTGTGGCAGGGTATTCCTTTTTGTTCTCTCTCTCCTTTTGGGTGCTGTTGTTTGCAAAAGAGTCACTGAGTGGCAATCATGTTTGGTCTATAGTTTACTTTCAACATGCATCTCCCATCCTGGGAGGATCCTCCCAACACCTTTAAGGTGTTTGGTGCTCCCTTCTCTATCTGAGCTGCCTTTTCCTCTAGCATGTGCTCCATCTTTTTAAGTCTGGTTGTTGAAGTTTGGATCTGACATTTCCAGTGTTGTTAATTCTGTGTTTGGATATTTAGTTCATCCACTTCTCTACATCACTGATGTATCCAAGTTCCCTTGACTCCTGCCTCCACCCCATTGCTTCCCATCTGGCTCTTCTTACTTCCCTCCTTGATTCCCATCCTTCTCTCTTCACTTCCCTATCCTCTGGGGCCAAGCTTGAGGTAGCCATCTCCCTAATCTAATTAGAATTTGATAATTTTCTGGTGCTTTATACCTGGAGATACTTTAGCCTCAGGGTTAAGGACTAATTCTTACAAAACTGCACCCCAGCCCCATTCCAGGGACTGAGTTGGAAGCTCAGATGTTCCTCTGCTTCTGACCTACTTGCTACTGATTGGATATTCCCACCGCCTTCTGTCTGGCTTCAGATAACAGTTGAAAGTTCAGGTTGCTGTCTGTGCTTGTGATTCTTGGGGTATAACTCAGGTCCCCACAGCCTCTTCCTTGGGTTGGATCAATTTCCCAGAGTAGCTCACCAAACTCAGAGAAGTTTACTTCTTCGACCACTGGTTTATTATTTTATCAGCCAGGAAGGCCAGTTGGAAAAGATGCATGGGACAGAGTACAAAAATAGGAACAGAGTTTCCGTTCCCTCTCTAGGAATTATTTTCTCCAAATTTCCACATGTTCATCAAACCCATCCTCTTGGATTTTTACAGAGTCATTGCATAAGGCCTGATTCGACAAATCTTTGATAAATGATTTAATCTCCAGGTCCTCTCTTCTTCCCATAGATCAGGGGTGTAGGATGGAAAGGTTCCAATTCTCTATTCACACAGTTGACAACCGGCCCCCCATCTCCAGGTGGGGTCCATAGGTAAGCCTCACTGGGCCTGGAGGAATAGCACAGTGATTTAGAGCCCCTGCCTTTCAAGAGTATGGGCATGAATTCAAGTCCTCAGCATCCCATGTGTGAGAAACGTAATCCTGGCAGCCCAATTATCTGTGATGCCAGGTATCTCAGGCGACTTCTGGCTCTGCCATAGACAGGTATGTAGAAGCACCATGGAAAAGCAGGGCAGGACCAGGAGAGATAGTACAGGGGGTAGGGAGCTTGCCTTGAATGCAGTTCACAGGAGTTAGATCTCAGGAATCCTGTATGATTCCCAGAGCCTCACCAGTCAAGTGACCCCTGAGTGCAAAACCAGGAGGAATACCTGAGAACCACATCTGGCTTCACAGATGTGACCCACAAACAAACAAATTAATCAAATGTAATGTAACCCCAGAAAGCACCACAGCTAAAAATGTGAGAGCATCATAACCTGATGTATGTGCCACTATTGACACCACTCATTATCAACAACAATCAAGGGAAGGGGAAAAGGGTTAGAGAATACAAAGAAAAATTACAATTAGGAATTTTAAAAAAGTGACTCTGTTAACATAATAAAAGAGACTCACCAAGTTCTAGGTTTTAAGAAATTCCAAAGATTTCAGGAGCTCTCTGGGCCAGAAACTAGGCCAAAAACCAAATGTGTGTGTGTGTGTGTGTGTGTGTGTGTGTATATATATATATATTTCTTATTATAAAGGCACAACATCATAGCTTCCAAAGTTAAGTGAAGCACATTTGGTTATACTCAATGTATATTTTCGAGTCCAAGAATAATCTGCAAACTAAAAGTTGGTTGGAAAACTTCAAAGATATCACCTACATTCATTGTCTACTAAAGTAACCTCTACTGCTTACTCCAAATGGAATCCCTGCGACCAAGAGCTTCCATAAGTAAGGCCCAGGTATGCATGTTCCAGGATTAAATCTCCATGCTGCATGGTGGCAGAGGCACGGTCCCTCCCCAGCTTCCTGCCCGCTCATCAGCCTGGCTGTCACCCCCACAATGTGCCTCCGGGCACCATCTTAGCACAGCAACAACCCTGGTCCAGAGATGCCCAGTTGAATCCCAACGTGGATTAGTGCCCTACAGAAATGTCTCTGGAACCCAACCGTTTACAATCTAGGATTCCAGAAGTGCCCTGCCACAGCACCCAAGATATTCAAAATGAACAATGGACAATAAATGATCTAGCATCTGCCCCTGGCAGGCAGGCTTGTATGATGGTGGGGAAATTCTAGCAAAACATAATGCCCAAAAGTATAGAGACTATTGGGGAATTGTCTGCTATGGAGGCAGGGTGAGGAGTGGGATGGGGATGGGAGATATACTAGGGACATGGTGGAAAGTGTACATTGGTGAAGGGATGGGTGTTCGATCATTGTACAGCTGAATCTCGAACATGAAAGCTTTATAACTGTATTTATAGTGATTAAAAAAAAGTAAACTGGAATTCATGCCCAATTCAATCAGCTTAATTAATGGCTAAATAAATAGCAGTACTCCTACATTTTAAAAAATACTGGGAAAGAACAGATGCTAAAATAATATATGGGGGCTGGAAAAAAAAGTAACGTCTACAGTAATAGGGGGCAATATGTATAGCATGTGTTATTTATGCTTAAGACATTAAAAGACATATTTGTGTGTATGTTTGTGTGTGTGTGCACATGAGTGTTCATGAGTGCCTGAACAGACACAAGACTGAATAAGATCAAGGGAAATATCATTTGCTCAAAGTAGCTACTTCTGAGACAGGAGTTAAGGAAAGCTTTTACTTTTTACTTTATATGCTTGGGATTTGTTTGAATTTTTCACAGACATGTCCTACTTTCATCATTTCAAAGGATTTATACAAGTGGCTATCTTTAATAATCTGGAGTACTGGGTAGACCAAAAATGATTAAGTGCCCAAGGTGGTTTGCTTAAAAACCTACACAGGTGGTTTGAAAAGATGTATTGTTATTTGAAAACTATTCTAACTGGTTTGGCTTGGTTAGTGAGAAAAGCAGGTTTTAAAGATGCTTATATAAAAGAAATAATTATGTGTAATTATAGGCTGTAAGTCAGCCAATATCACCACTATGTCTAACCAAGTTATCAATAGCCAGGTCAAACTCTCACCTGCCAGACAATACAGTTCTGAAGTGTATGGTCTGAGACCTTTGGAGCTTTTGTTTGATTTTATTTTTTTGTTTTGTTTTGTTTGGGGGGGTTACATCTGCTGGTATTCAGGGATAACTCCTAATTTCACTCCTGGCAGTGCGTGGGGCAACCACAGGTGGCGTCAGCGACCAAACCTATACAAGGTTTGGCAAGGTTTGACAGTACAGGTACCTTGCCCCCTGTATTATATCTCCAGCCTCAGGACTTTTGATTTCGCCAGTGATTTAATAAGTCATCTTGTTCTGCTAAGAGCAGCCATGAGTTACCCAGGATACAGAATGGGGGACACTTGGGCAGAGATGCAATGTGGAGAGTTGTGGGTAGTAGGACTGCAGTGTGCAGGACAAATATTAGAACTCCTTGAGTTCATACTGTCAGGGCAGGCTGATAAAAGCCTTTACAAAGAAAGTGTCTCTACATCTGATCAGTATCCAGTTCACATGAGCCGACTCGAAGGGACCTAAGCTCAGAGCACCCTGTGGCCCACTTGCCTGAAGTTCTGTCGGTCACATCTGCCACCACGCCCAGGTCTGGGACGTGCTGCAGCCCAGAGGAGTGAAGTCAAGAGCATCAGCATCCCTGGAGCCACGAGGAGACAAGACTGGGCATGGACACAGCATGGCTGTCCTTCATCCGGGGTCAGCTCCAACATGGAATGAAGGCCTGAGGACAGGCTTGGGGGAGATAGTGCCCTGGTCCCATCCCCAGTCACATGCCACCCTAAGATCCCTCATTGCAACAAACCCAACACAGCAACCCACGAACAGATGGGGAAGAAAAACATAGGACCAAATGGGATGGTTTTCTGTGCAAGGTTGGCTTGCAGCCTCAGCTAAACACCAAATAACTCTCTTAGTCCTGATCGAGATTTCCAGGGTCCACCTCACCTGAGCCGAGCATTTGCTCTTACCTTCAGGTGATGGTCATGCTGGTTTCTCCCCACATCAATATATCCTTTGTGCTCCCTCTCTTGTGACTCTTGTAGGCTCCAAGACATTTGGGTTTTGCTGCTTTGAAGATAAAGAAGGCATGATGTTGTACATTGGGGTCCCACCTTCCAAAATTAGAGACCCAAAGAATCCCCCTGGCCCCAATCCCTCACCTTCAGGAATCTTGGCAGCAATGAGGGACAGAGGACAGACATTTGTATCACTAAATCTAGTCATACACGTAAACCCTTCTTACTTTCCTTGGTATAGGAAATGACCGGAAATGACCTTCAGTAATGATCCTCTATTGCGTTTCCTCTGATTTGTTTATATTTGACCTATTGACACATTCGCGCAACACACATAGACTGTTGTGAATTTATTTATTGTTTTTACTTATTTACTTGTAGTGCTGACAATTGGTATTAGGGCTTCACACAGGCCTGAAAAGTGCTCTTACCACTGAGCGATATGTCTGGTCCAACAGTGACAATTTTAACAAGGGGATGTGCTTAAAGAACAAAATGAACAGAATGCTTGTTTATCATCTTGCTCAAGGTGGTTTCTCATAGTTAATCACCTTCCTGATCACCAAAAATTTCCTTTCCTATTAGCATAAATGCATGAGGGGTTAAGCAGGTAGCTCAAAGTTCTGGAGCACACGCCTTGCAATCAGGAACCCTGGATTCAATCCCCAGCACTGCCTGATCTCCAAGCACCAATCCAAACTAAGAGTCAGGAGCACCTCCTAAAAAACAAAAAACAAAACAAACAAACACTGTCCTCCCGTTGCTTGAGCGAGCCTAGTAAGGTCTCCATTGTGAGACTTGTTGTTACTGTGTTTGGCACATCGAATATGCCACGGGGAGTTTGGGCGAGATACTCACAGTAGCTTGCCAGGCTCACCGAGAGGGCCACTCTCCAAGAGGGGTGGAGGAATCCAACCTGGCTCAGCTGGGCTGGCTGCGTGCAAGGCAAACGCCCTATCTCTGTGCGATCGCTCTAGCCCTACCTAAACCAAGAGTGTAGAATGGTCTGACATGGAGATCTTAGGGGAGGTTCCCAAATTCAGGCTCTTAGTTTTTGGGGATATTCTTTTGACTCATCCCAGCTCATATTTCACCATCGTGTATACTGTCATTACACATTTTCCTGGAAGTGTCACTTCACAAAGTTAACGAAAGGTTTCTTCCTGACTTTAATTGTATTTACAGCAGAACCTCTCCGGCTAAGGTCTGTGGTCTGCACGCACTTCCCGGGGACACGCCCCAGAGCGCGCAGGAGTCTCACGGGCCAATCAAACACGTTTGGATTTCTGAGCAGCCCGTGTGACCTTGACATTGCAGAGTCTTAAGCACTACAATTTTAACAAGGTCTTTTATGGGCGCTATTATGTCCTATTAAAATACCAGTGCATTCACTTGGTTAATAAATTCTTCTGGAACCTTCTAAATCCCCATTCTCGTCAGGAACTGAGTTTATTAACCATAGCAAATTCCCCTTGTATAAATGAGGTCACCGGCATGTGTGGGCTTGGGGAACACCGCACAGAAGGCTAGAGGTTCTTGTGGCTGTTTCATACGTTGTTTCCACACAAGTGAGCTTCCAATTCACAAAAGCCAGGAAGCTGTCGCTCAAAACTCTCTGCCCTCCCTAGCTCTTTTTTATTTTTATTTATTTACTTTTTTTTTTTTTTGCTTTTTGGGTCACACCCGGCGATGCACAGGGGTTACTCTTGGCTCTGCACTCAGCAATTACCTCTGGCGGTGCTCAGAGGACCATATGGATGCTGGGAATCGAACCTGAATTGGCCTCATGCAAGGCAAATGCCCTACCCGTTTGCTATTGCTCCAGTTCCCCCCCGCCCCCCCTCACACACTCTTTTTTAATGACCCCTGTACCTTCTCCCTAGCCTGGTTGAAATGTTCAACTTTTTTTTAAATTTTTTAAAAATTTTTATTAGTGAGACATCATGAGGTACAGTTGTAGACTTACAAATTTTTGTGCTTGGGTTTCAATTATACAATGATCAAATACCCATCCCTCCACCAGTGCCCATTTTCCACCACCACGGATCCCAGTATTCCTCCCACCCCCCCATTCCCCTCATCCCACCCTGCCTCTGTGGCAAGGCATTCCCTTTTGTTCTCTCTCTCTTATTGGGTATTGTGGTTTGCAAAAGAGGCAATGGGTGACAATCATGTTTGGTCTAGAGTCTACTTTCAGCATGCTTCTCCCATCCTGGGAGGATCCTCCCAGAAATGTTCAACTTCTTTTCCTAGACTTGGTTAACCTTCACTTTGAGGATTAATATCTGCTGAAGAGCATAAGTTTGTTTGTTCTAATGTCACTGACCAATCAATAGTGGACACCTGGGTAACCAGGATTGGGGACTTTCTGGAGTGAGTGCGTGGCTACTACATCAGAGTGCTTGCTGGGTTTTGGGAGTCATAGGCCTGTCACCAGACACCCTTCTTAGTTGTATCACAGCTAACAGCTGGGCTATACTGAAGAAAGGAGGGAAGTTTGTTATTGTTATTCAAATAAACAGGGTTTCACTTGAGAGTCACTTTCTTTGGGGAGAGGTTCATGGATGTGGGATATGGGGCCACACTCTGCTGTGCTCAGGGCTTCCTTCTGGCACTGTGCTCAGGAATCACTCCTGCAGGGCTCATAGGACCATATGAAGTGCCCAGTCAAATCTGGGTCATCTATATGCAAGATAAACACTTTATCTGCTATACTATCTCTTCAGCCCAGAGAGTCACTTTTTATCTAAATTATTTTTAAAAATTATTTTTGGACCGGGGACTGGAGAGATAGCACAGTGGGTAGGGCATTTCCCTTGCATGCGGCCAATCCGGGTTCGATTCCCAGCATCTCATATGGTCCCCTGAGCACCGCCAGGAGTAACTCCTGAGTTTAGAGCCAGGAGTAACCCCTGTGCATCGCCAGATGTGACCAAAAAAGCAAAAAAAAAATATTTTTGGACCATACCCAGTGATGCTCATGGGTTTTTCCTTTTCTATACTCAGGAATTAATCCTGACTAGAGACCCTGTGGGATGCCAGGAATCTAACCTACGTCAGCCATGTGCAAAGCAAGTGCCCTACTTGCTGTACTAACTCTCCAACCCCAATTTTCTATAATTTTTTTAAAAGGACTTTTGTGGGGGCGGGGGGAGCTGACTCAGCAGTGCTCAGAGGTTGCTCCCAACTTAGTGCTCAGTGCTGTCTTTAGGCAGTGTTCAGGAGACTATACATTGTCGGCGGTCAAACTTGGGGATTTTGCATGCAAAGCAAGTTTAGTCCTTTGAGTCAATGCCTCAGCCTTAAAACAATGCCTGTTAGCACCACCCAAACTCACCAAGTTTTAGACTTAGAGTCCCCACAGCAGAAACATAGGGTGAACCCCCAAGTGCCAGCAACTCAGAACCGTTTTTGCTGCTGCAAGACTTGCAGTCAGCATGGAAGTTTCCACCAACCAGAGGCAGGAGACTTGGCCAGCAGCTTTTGGGCGGCTAGTCATGAATCATGCATTTCTGGTGAGTCACTCTGGGATCCTGTGATTGCTTTATTTCCTGGTTACCTTTGGGGGATTGCCTGATTACCCGTGTCCCTTGTTCTCTTCAATGGGGACTCAGGGGTGGGCTGCTTCCAATCACTCTTTCTACCTTAGATAGCTTGAGTGTAGAGATCAGGGTTCTTCAGAGAAACTGAACAATAAGAGATTACAGAACATGTGTGTGTGTGTGTGTGTGTGTGTGTAGGCTGGTGCGATAGCACAGCTAGTAGGGCGTTTGCTTGCACATGGCCGACTTGGGTGCGATTCCTCAATCCCTCTCGGAGAGCCCAACAAGCTACCAAGAGTATCCTGCCCCCACACGGCAGAGCCTGGCAAGCTCCCCCTGGTGTATTTGATATGCCAAAAAACAGTAATAACAAGTCTCACAATGGAGATGTTACTGGTGCCCACTCGAGCAAATCAATGAACAATGGGACGACAGTGCTACAGTGCTATATGTATATGTATATGTATATATATATATATATATATATATATGATAAGCTAAAGATAAGAAACTGACTCATACAGTTTCAAATTTCAAGGACTACAGGACAGGGTAAAGTAGCAAAGTGGAGGAGACCCAGGAATACTGGGGCAGTTCTGGTCACTTTACAAACATTATCTCAGATTGTCACAACCAGGAATTTTATCACAGAGACTAACAGAATTGAGATTTAGAGAGGTGAAGTCACTTGTAACATGCAACCGAGGTTCTCTTCAGTGGCCCATGCACCAAAGAACCCCCGTGTATTTGAGTAGTACAGTCAGCCTGCCTCCGATTAGACTGCTGTTGAGGGAGGCCCCATTGAATATCTCTGTGCCTCATTCTCTCACCCTGTGACCTATGAAATGATTGGGAAAGCCCGTGGGATACTGGGAAGTAACTTCCAGCACTAAGGGAGGAGGACAGGAGATCAGGGGTCCATTCTGCAGGGATATCTGGCTAGTGAGTTTTTGCTCTCCTCCTCAACTGGTTCCCAGTTCCCACCTCAGGGAAAGGTTCTCCACACATAAGGGGTTCTGGCTCCCCAATCTCCCAGTACCTTCTCCCAGTGTGGCTCAAAGTCCAGCATTTGATTCAGTGCAATATTGTTCAGCACCAGTTAAAGGAAGTGCAATTAGAATGCTTTCAAGGTAGAAGGTGGAGAAGATAAATCAACCGAAACTTTCTCTGGCCTCGGTTGTGTTGGAGGATATGGATAGAGTAAAGGCCCTCCCGTTGATCGTCGATTTGCTCGAGCGGGCCCAGTAACGTCTCCATTGGAGACTTTGTTGTTACTGTGTCTGGCATATCGAATACTCTCGGTAGCTTGCCGGGCTGGAGCGATAGCACAGCGGGTAGGGCGTCTGCCTTGCACGCAGCCAACATGGCCGACCCGAGTTCAATTCCTCCGCCCCTCTCGGAGAGCCCGGCAAGCTACCGAGAGTATTCGATATGCCAGACACAGTAACAACAAATGTCTCCAATGGAGACGTTACTCGGCCCGCTCGAGCAAATCGATGATAAACGGGAGGGCCTCTACATGGATAGAGTAATGCCTCTAAGTACTAATGGTGACCTAAGGCAGGGCCAGGATGGGGGGAGGAAAGTGGGAGACCACAGAGAGCACGATGGCGGAGGGAGCATCTGAGAAGGTATGTCCTGAACAATCCTCAGACAGAGATTTTAAGTAAGGAAGTGACAGAACTCAGAGGGAAGATAGAAAGGCAGAAACAGAGGAAAGAAGGGCTGGAGTCAGGAAGGACTGGGAAGGGGGGAAGTGATGCCAGGGTTTGAGAGAAGAGATGATGCTAAAATGCTCTGCAAAGCAGGCCTAGAGATTTTCATAAGGATGAAGCTGAAAGAACAAATCATTTCATCCTAGCCAATGCCCAAATAATCTTCTGGTTGATAAATTTAATGATAGAAGACCAATTCAATTTTATTAAGCATTCATTCACAATGCATGCTCGTTACAGTAGCATTCATATAGTTATTCAACAAGGATACAGGCATTAATCTTCACATATTTTATAAATGAAACTGGGAGCTGGAGGGATAGGACAGGTGGTAAAGTGCTTGCCTTGCATGGGACAGACCTCAGTCCAATCTCTGGCACCCCATGTTGTCCCCTAAGTTCTACCAAGCACTAATCCTGAGCATAGCTGGGTGTGACCCCCAAACAAAAAGAATGTGAATAACAGCAACAACAAAAAAAAGAAAAACTGAAAAAAAAAGCTAAGAAAAAAATCATGGAAATAAACCAGTTATAATCTAAAGAAATAGGGTAGGTACCCACATATTGGGTGAATGATTGAAAGGAGCCCAGGGAACAGACGAGTAACTATGGCACTGGCTTTTAAAGCATAAAATCACAGGTTTGCTACTCCATGACACTGTATGTGCTGAGCCTGGCCTTGAGAGCCTGCTGTCTGTGGTCCCCTGGACCTCAAATGACCTCTGGATACATCACAGCCTGTTACATGCAAATACCTCAACTTAAAAAGGGGGTGTAATCTTTTTTAGGGAGAACTACAACTAAAGATATGGGAACACCACCAACAGGAAGTACAACTGATGGGGAGTACTCATAAGAGTACTGCAGTGACTCCCAAGGAGAACAGAGGTGAGGACCACAACTTAAGAGCACAAGTCTCAGGGGTTACAGTGCTGCTCAACAGGTCAACCTGTACCTGCGAGGTGAGTTCATCAGTAGCCTGATGGTGTCTTCAGGTTTCCTGATACCCCAAAATTGCCACTGTGCCTCTGACCCAATAACTTGGGACCAACATTCCTGAGAAATTAAATGCTCAAAAGTTAGGTATGTAGGGGTCATGCCCAAAAACCATCTCCGGCTCAGCTATATAAGCTCATTTATCTGCCTTGCTTCAGAGACCCATAAATAAACCTCCAAAGAGATCAAAAGCTGGCCATTTAAGCACATTAATGGCCACAATTCAGAGACTCACAAATGAATCTCAGAAAAGAGCAGCATGCTACAGAGATGCCTCCGGATCCCAAATATTTAAAAATATTAGAATTCCAGGAGCAAGTGGCCACTTTTGCGGCCATGTCACATCTCATCCTATTCATGGCAAGCAATACAAAATAAATTATTTAGCATCTGCCTAAGGGGCAGCCTAGGGTGGTGGTGGGAAGATTCAAAGTAGTGGTGGTGGGAAGTAGTGGCAAAAGTGGTGGGATTGGTGTTGAAATATTGAATGTAAGCAATTATTGTAAACAATTGTTTAAAAATAAAATTTTTAAAAAGTTTAAAAATTTTTTTAAAGTAATGCAGAATTCATGTCTGTTTCAATCAGTTTAATCAATGGCTGAATAAATAGCAGTATTCTTTTTTTAAATTCTTTTATTTTATTTAAAATTTTTTAAAGATTTTTTTATTGAATCACCATGAGATAGTTACAAAACTTTCATGATTGAGTGTCAGTCACACAATAATCGAACACTCATCCCTCCACCAGTGTACATTTTCCACCACCAATATTCCCAGTATCCCTCCCATCACTCCCACCCAATCCCACCCCCTGCCTCTATGGCAGACAATTTCCATTTTACTCTCTCTCTCTCTACTTTTGGGTGTTATGGTTTGCAATACAGATTCTGAGAGTTCATCATTTGGTCCTTAATAATAGTGGTATTCTTACCAAAACAAAATAGTAAGTAAAGTAAAGTAAAGGCCCTTCCGTTGATCATCGATTTGCTCGAGCGGGCCCAGTAACGTCTCCATTGGAGACTTTGTTGTTACTGTGTCTGGCATATCGAATACTCTCGGTAGCTTGCCAGGCTCTCCGAGAGGGGTGGAGGAATCGAACTCGGGTTGGCCATGTTGGCTGCATGCAAGGCAAACGCCCTACCCACTGTGCTATTGCTCCAGCCCTATATAATGACCAAAAAAAAAAAAAAAAAAAAAGAGCACAAGCCTTAGCCAAGTGTGCAAGCACAGAAACCTGAGAAGCAGCACAAAGCAAGTGTGTCTACTTAGGTCATCACAGTAACAACCATGAAGGGATGGAAAGTGGGGAGAATCCTGTTACACCCAGAAGATAGAAGTACGGGGTGTTAGTCATGCGGTATAAGCTTTCATACAGACCACTATGTTCTTGGTTTTTAAGAAACACCACTATTTGGTTTAGAATCTATTTTCTCCCCCAGATGACTTGGATCTGAATATGTTCATCTTGAAATATAGAGAATGAGGTGAGGGGGAGTGGAGTTTTATTTTATCAACTCTTATTAGGTTAATGAAAAATGCTGTAAGTAAAGCATCTTCCTCTCTTCCCCTGGCAAAAGTTGTAGTGAGTCAGGAGTAAACAGTACCTCTGAAAATGACCGGAAGGAAAAGAACATTTCTGAAGACAGAGGCAGAGTTCACATGGCAGCTGGTCAACCAGTGTTCCTGTGATTGGCAAGATCAGCTTTGCAGATAAAGGATGAATGCAATCATATTGCCAAAACTACACATCAGTGCTCAGCTCATTTTTTAGAAAATGAACTGAAACAGGACCAAATGCATGAAACTCAGAACACTTTGCAAAAGAGCTGTGAACAGGTGCCCTGTGTCACAGCTGTAACAACAGATCGCTGTATCTTGGCTGTCAGACCAAACAGACATTATTTGAAAAATGTATGCAAAACCATCCATGTGGCAGTGGAAGGGAAAACTCATGGAAATGTGAGACCTGATAATGAAATAATGCAGCTGATATTCTATACATATCACCAATTTCTGCCCTCAAAACAGTTCCTTGAACAGGGACCATTTGTTTGAATACGGGAAGACTAGATTCATCTCATTACTTCTGTATTTCAGTGCAAAGGCACAAGATTTTGAGTCTAGATGTCTTAATTATACTTCCTCTATCCACAGAATGAGGAAGAAACAAGAACATACTTCATGAGTCTGAGGCTATACTTCATATAGCCTTCTTCGCTATGAAATTGGTTAACAAACCCTCATGATATGGGACTAAAATAAGAAAACAGAGCTGGAGTGATGGTATAGCAGGCAGGGTGTTTACCCTGCATGTGGTAGATCCATATTTAATTTCCAATATCCCATATATGGTCCCTGAGCCCCACCAAAAGTGATCCCTCATCACAGAGCCATGAGTAAACCCTGAGTACTACTGGGTTTTATTGTCCCAATAAAATAAGATAACAAATTATCTTATTAATTATGGGCATACTCTTAGTTTTACATCTAAATTAAATAAAAAATCACTTAATCACTTAACTTCCCGTTAGTCGTCGATTTGCTCGAGCGGGCGCCAGTAACGTCTCCATTTGTCCCTGTCGCGTGCTAGTGTAGCCCAATGGCATCTGTTCGCTCCGGGAACATGAAGGGCCTCAAACCGATCGTTCATGATCTTGACGAAGAAGTCTGACCATCTGGAAGGTGGGCGGCCACGCGGTCTTTTGACATCCCGTGGAATCCAGTCGGTAACCGCTCTAGTCCAGTGGTCGTCTTTAAATCTCATTACGTGACCAGCCCATCTGATTTTCGACACCTTGGCAAATGAGACAGCGTCCCTGATTCTTGATCGTCGACGGATGTCAGAACTCCGGATTCTTTCTCTCATTTGAGTGAAACGTGATATTCCAAGCATAGCTCTTTCTATTCTTCTTTGGGAGACCTGAATAGCGTTCTCATCTTGTTTGCGTAGGGCCCAGGTCTCTGAGGCATATGTTAATGCAGGAAGAACAGTGGAATCAAAGAGATGTGCCCGGAGCCGGAGGTTCTTCGTCCTCTTAGCTATTTCTTCGACGTTCTTGAAGGCGTTCCAAGCGCTCTCTTCCTCCTGCGCAGCTTGGGTGCCAGGTCATTTCTCATGTTGACCTCTTGACCTAGGTACACATAGCTGTTGCATTTGGAGATGGTCGTTCCATTGAGAGCAAATGGGGCGTCAGGAACAAGGCTGTTTCTCATAAACATTGTCTTCGTAAGATTCAGCTGTAGTCCTACCTTTCCACACTCACAGTCAAAGTCGGCCAGCATTTGTGCCGCTTGGCTGATGTTTGGTGTTATTAAAACAATGTCATCAGCAAAGCGGAGGTGGTGTAGTTGCCGACCATCTATCTTCACTCCCATTCCTTCCCATTCCAGTCGTCGCATGATGTTCTCGAGGGTGGCACTGAAGAGTTTCGGTGAAACGGTATCACCCTGCCGCACCCCTCTCTTGACATCAACGATCACTTCTTTGTAGAATGGTGAGATCCTGGTAGTGAATCTGCAATACAGCTCACGGAGGATCCTGATGTATTGGGCTTGAATGCCCTGATTGGCTAGGGCTTCAATGACCGCTTCCGTCTCAACAGAATCAAAGGCCTTCTTTAAATCAATGAACGTTAAACAGAGCGGCATCTTGAACTCCCGAGAAACCTCAATGAGCTTGATTATCGTGTGGATATGGTCGATGGTGCTGAATCCTTTGTGGAACCCGGCTTGCTCGCATGGTTGTCCTTCATCTAGTGTTCTGCCAATCCTATATAGGATGACTCGAGTGAACAACTTGTAGATGACAGACAATAGGCAGATCGGGCGATAGTTGCCAATGTCATGGATGTCTCCCTTCTTGAACAGTAGTACGGTCCTGCTGGTTTTCCATTGGGACGGAACCTTGCATTCAGACAGGTAGCGAGTGAAGAGCCGAGCCAGTGCATTGATGAGTACTGACGGCAGGTTCTTCAGGTGTTCAGGTCTGACCTTGTCTGGGCCGGGTGCTGTTTGTTTCTTTACCGACGAAATGGTGTGTCGGATTTCGGAAGGGAGAACATTGGGAACGACATATCCATCCTGTGGAATTTGGTATGTCGGCAAGTGGACATGGCTATCGAAGAGATTTGAGTAGAAGTCATGGATAATCTTCTCCATTGCCGTTCTGGAGGATGTGATGGATCCATCAGGATGTCGGAGGGCAGTCATCTTGGTCTTATAGTTGGCGAAGGACAGGCGGGCGTTACGAATACTTTTCCCGGCTTCTGCCGCATCTTCCAGTACTTCTGCTCTTCTCTCTTTGAGGTCTTCCTTGATCGCATCTCTGCACTGCTTTGCGAGCTCAGACGTTAGCTTGCGGTTGCCTGAGGCATGCGCCAAACCACGCTGGCGAATTAGCTCAAGAGTTTTCGAAGATAGGCGATTTTTTTGTGGCTATCTTTCTCTTGGCGTTCCTCGCACATTCATGGAGGTGCTGAACCAGTCGATCGTATTCCTCGTCAATGTTGTCAACAATGGCATCTTCCCATGTTGCCGCAATAGTACCAAAGAGTTCCCAGTTGGTGGTCATTCTGGGAGTTCTCTTTTTGAACTTTGCAGCCCTTTCTCCCCGCTCTGTGAAGTAGAATTTTGCACGAAGGAGACGGTGGTCCGATCCTGTTCGAAGTTTTGGGACAACAGCGACATCAGTCAGGCAAAACCGTTGATTGAATATGATGTGGTCTATTTCGTTGTGGAATCGTCCACCGGGAGACTCCCATGTCCATCGTTTAGATTCTGCCTTCTGGAACTGTGAGTTCCAGACACTACTTCCACTACCCAGCCGTCGCCACACTCCAGGACGCTTTCCGGACACATCATAAGACACTAAATACCCATCTTCCGGAATTGTCGTACCATATTTGATAGGGTTCAAATATGGTAACACCTACAAGGGTGATTAGAGGTTGCCCCAAAAGCCTCTATCCCTCTCGGAAAGACTGGCAAGCTACCGAGAGTATTCCGCCCGCACTGAAGAGCCTGGCAAGCTATCCGCTGTGTATTCAATATGCCAAAACCAGTAACTACAACTGGTCTCATTCACCTGACCCTGAAGGCTTCACCGACATGGCAGCACTGAGAAGAATGAGAAAGGAGAGGCCGACAAAATCTCAAGGCCGACGTAGGCTGCCACAACGAAGGAAGACAAAAATGATCGTCTGTACTTTCAATGCACATACGCTAGCATCAGATGCATCCATCGAGGACCTGATGGTACAAGCGCGAATGATCAAGTATGACATCATTGGTCTGACCGAGACAAGAAGGCACGAATCTCACCATGCCGTTTTCGACACTGGAGAAAAATTGTTCCTCGGAACATGCGATAAAAGAGGTGTTGGAGGCGTCGGTGTCCTTGTCAGCACAAACTTGGCCAAGAGCATTGATTCATTCGAATGCCTGACAACCCGAATCGGACGTTTACATTTGAATAGATGTGGCTCACTGCCTGCAGTTTCTATCTTCGTTGTCTACGCACCAACATCTCATTATGATGAAAGAGAAATCGAGAAGTTCTACATGGAGCTGGAGAAGTTCTATAAAGAAGACCACACCTTCTACAAGATCATTGTGGGTGATTTTAATGCCAAGATAGGACTGAGAAGATTAGCTGAAGAACTTCACATCAGGACCCATGGCCTAGAATGGAACGAACAGGGTGAGAGACTGTCTGAGTTCATCATGTTGACCAAGACCATTCATGGTAAATAAAAAATAGCATGAAGAATCCAGCCTATTAGGTTGATGAGATTCTGAGGACAGATTCATAGTAAACAGTAACTGAACTGCTTGCTGCCAACTCAAGATCTCTTCCCTTATTTTTCCCCTTAGTAGGGGAAAGACCCCCTCAAGAAGAACCCATTTCATTTGGGTTGACAATGTAGACAACTAACATTGTCTTCCTTTCAAATAAGTGCAGTCATCAAAATTCTGGCCAACGGGAAACATTTCACTCGCTGGAGTTCCTACAGCAATTTTGAACCAAGAGGCCAGAAACTGTCCCCCTAGGGATTGCAGGACGACCAAAATAGCCTTGGTCTATGCTGAGTCTGTAACCCAGCTCCTCAACTCCATCTTCCTGGTGTAGAATTCTTTTGCAAATGAGCCCAAACTCAGTGAAAGTGGGTCACTCTAATTCAGGGTTCTTTATTTTGTACAGCTACCCTTTACCCTAGCCTTAACCCTTATACCAAAATATCAATGTATGTAAAGAGAATCACAGAAGTTCATTTACAGAGATAGATAATTAAATTCCTTTAGAACACACAATGGAACTCTTATTGTCCTCTAGAAATCTGTTTAGGGAGCAGAGAAAGGAAGTCAAGGGGCGTGTTCTAGCACAGCCACTCAACAGTGTGACTAATGATGATTAGGTTTTCTTTTTTTTATTAATTTTTTTATTAGTGAATCACTGTGAGGTACAGTTACAGACTTACAAACTTTTGTGCTTGCATTTCAGTTATACAATGGTCAAGTACCCATCCCTCCACCAGTGCCCATTTTCTACCACCAATGGACCCAGCATCCCTCCCACCACCCCCACCCCATCCCCCTCCACCCTGCCCCACCTCTGTGGCAGGGCATTCCCTTTTGCTCTCTCTCTCCTTTTGGGTGTTTTGGTTTGCAATAGAGGTATTGAGCAGCCATCATCTTCGGTCTATAGTCTACTTTCGGCATGCATCTTTCAATCCGAATGGGTCCTCCCAACATCCTTTACTTGGTGTTTTCTTCTCTATCTGAGCTGCTTTTCCCCCAGGATGTGAGGCTGGTTTCCAAGCCGTGGAGCAGATCTCCTGGTCCTTATCTCTACGACTCTTGGGTGTTAGTCTCCCATTCTATTACTTTATATCCCCCAGGTGAATGCAATCTTTCTATGCCTGTCCCTCTCTTTCTGACTCATTTCACTTAACATGATACTTTCCATGTTGATCCACTTATATGTATATTTCATGACTTCATCTTTTCTAACAGCTGCATAGTATTCCATAGTGGAAATGTACCAATGTTTCTTTCAACAGTCATCTGTTCTTGGGCACTCAGGTTTTTTCCAGATTTTGGTTATTGTAAACAGTGCAGCAATGAACATACAAGTATAGATGTTTCTACTATACTATTTTGCCTTTCCAGGATATATTCCCAGGAGGTACACCACAGTCTTATGTGTGACCCCTGTTAGCACCACAATGAAGGGTGTGTGTAACCCTGGTCACTGCATCAACATAAAGGCAGTCATGGCTCACAGCAACCAAATCTCCCTCATGCCTGAGATCTTGAGGATTCCCAATCAATTTGTTGGTTGGTTGGTCTATACTGGTGACATATCTCAAGCCCTGATGGAACAAACCCACTCTTGCAGCTCCCACCCCAAGCAGCAAGACATGATGGTCGGTGGCCTTTCTTTAACCAGGTCATTCACATCAATTTGGCTCTGGTCTGTAGCTGCCACTACTGCTTCTTCCTGCTTCCTGTCCCTGGGTTGCAATGACAAGGGATTACACATGCCTGGCTGTGGCATTTGCACAGTTGGCTATGGAATTTGCTGGGTGTTCTGCTCATTATGGGGTGGTGGAGTCCTCCTGGAGTCACTGTGATCTCTCAACACAGTTCCTTGCCATGAACATGAGGTTGCACTCTTGGCAGCAGTGCTCATGCTTCTGTTAGTGCTGGTGCTCTGGGGGGCAGCCGACTTTATTGGTGGTGCTCACACATCTGGCTGTACTTCAGAGATTCACTCTCCATTGCAGTGCTGGGGAGAGGGGAGTCTTAGACCACAGAGTCACAGGGACCGTACTTGATACATGTAGACAACACTGGGAATCAGACTCACACTCTCATGCTTGTTTGCAAGGCAGGCCTTAGAGTTAGTTACCACCTCATCCCTTAAGCCCTTGCTACAACTTTTTTTTGCAAGGAGAGATATGTTTATTACCACACATATATACATATGTATAAATAACAAGGGAAATAAGCCTCAACTAACTGAAGTGGAGTTTTTTTATTTTTATTAGTGAGACATCATGAGGTATAGTTGTAGACTTACAAATTTTTGTGCTTGGGTTTCAATTATACAATGATCAAATACCCATCCCTCCACCAGTGCCCATTTCCCACCACCACGGATCCCAGTATCCCTCCCACCCCCCATCTCCCCCACCCCACCCTGCCTCTGTGGCAAGGCATTCCCTTTTGTTCTCTCTCTCTTATTGGGTGTTGTGGTTTGTAAAAGAGGCAATCCATGTTTGGTCTATAGTCTACTTTCAGCATGCTTCTCCCATCCTGGGAGGATCCTCCCAACCCCCTTTATTTGGTGTTCCCTTCTCTATCTGAGCTCCCCTTTCCCCTAGCATGTGTGGTTGGCCTTCAAGCCATGGAGTAAAATTCCTGGTACTAATATAAGCCATTCTTAGGTGTTGGTCTCCTATTTTGTTACTTTATGTTCCCCAGATGAATGCAATCTTTCTATGTCTATTCCTTTCTTTCTGAGTCATTTCGCTTAACATAACACTTTCCAGCTACAACTTTTTTTTTGACCTGAGAGTTCTCTTGTAAACATTTGCAGGATCTCATACCAAGTTATATTTGAAGTGTTTAGGGGCCTTTTCTGGGGACTGCACAGTGCCAGGGAGTAAAACTGGAGCTACTTCATGCAAAGCACACGCTCCAGCCCTTTGAGCTATCTCCATGGCCTTGGAATATCTTCACACACTGTCACACACTGTCCTCCCATTGTTCATCCATTTTGCTGGAGCAGGCCCAGTAATGTCTTCATTTTGAGACTTGTTACTGTGTTTGGCATATTGAATATGTCACAGGTAGCTTGCCAGGCTCTGCCGTGAGGGCGAGATACTATCGGTAGCTTGCCGGGCTCTCCGAGAGGGGCGGAGGAATCGAACCAGGCTCGGCTGGGCTGGCTATGCACAAGGCAAACGTCCTACAGCTGTGCTGTCACACCAGCCCATCATTGGGAACTTAAAACACACCCAAAAGCAGACAGAGTAAGGAGATGAGTAATGAGAGGCCCTAACATTGCCCCCTGACATCCTCACCCAGCCCAGGACCCATGCTTTCCAATACATCCCATCATCTTCTCTGCACTCCATGTTATTTGGACATCTTGCAAGTTCAACTATGCTTTAGGGTATCTTTAAAATAGATAGGTCTGGGATGGAGAAATAGTACAGGAGATGAGACACTTGCTTTGATGCAGCTCATCCCAGTTTGAGTCCCTGACATCCCATATGGTCCTATGTGCACCATTAAGGGGTCATTCATGAGCACAGAGCCAGAAATAGCCCCTAAGCATCATAGAACATAGCCCCAAACCCTCTTCATTCCCCCCTCCCCCAAAAAGGTCTTAGAAATAATAGCAGTCGTATGATCACAAATAGGGCTATTTCTGACCAGAGCAATTGTACAGCAGGTAGGGTGCTTACTTTGCCTGCAACTGCAGCAGGTTCAATCCTTGGCACCCCATATAGTCCCTAGTCCTCTAATAGTGGTCCCTTAGCCCAGAGCCAGGAGTAAGTTCTGAGCACTGCTATATGTGGACCCAAAACCAAGAAATAAATGATTGAATAAATAAACCCAAACCAAAAAAATTAGAGTTAATTCCAAGCCAATTAAGGTGATTTAGTGAGAAAACTAAATCGAGTTCGATTCCTCCGCCCCTCTCGGAGAGCCCGGCAAGCTACCGAGAGTATTCGATATGCCAGACACAGTAACAACAAAGTCTCCAATGGAGACGTTACTGGGCCCGCTGGAGCAAATCGAGGATCAACGGGAGGGCCTTTACTTACTTACTTACTTATTTACTTATTTACTTTACTTAGTGAGAAAACATTAGAAAGAGCTAAACATAGCCCTGTCTCTTATACTAAAATAGCAAGCATATAACAAAAAAGAATAGCAACGCTTTCATTTACAGTGGGGAGAAAAACTCACCCCCTGAGGCCAGAAACCCCAGGGCGACTGCAAGTCCTCTCTTTTCTTTCTTCTTTTTTTAAATTTTATTTTATTGTATCACCATGAGATACAGTTACAAGATTTTATGCTTGAGTTACAATCATACAATGTTCAAACGCCCATCCCTCCACCAGTGCACATTCCCCACCACCAATCTCCCCAGTATACCCCCCCTTTCCCATCCTCCCCCTGCCTCCATGGCAGTCAAGTCCCCTCTTTTCATGACTATCTTGGCTGACTTGCTCACCAACCAGACAGCTGTGGAGACATTGTCCCAATCCTCACCAACAAGGCAGAAAAAGAAGCTTTGGCAGAACCAGGAGTAACCCCTGAGCATCGCTGGGTGTAACCGAAAAAGAAAAAAGAAAAAGAAGTTTTGCCAAGACTCCCCCAGAAAAGCTTTTGCTCCCCAGTAAGAAGCAAGAGGGTGACTGGGGCTGCTTGTGATTCACTGAACTGGATGCAGGTTAATGAGGATGAGAACTCAAGAACTTCTCTCTCTGCTCTGCCACCCAGAGGGGAAGGTCAAAAGAGTGGATCAACCCAATGAGGCACATGAGTGAGAACGGATGGAGAATGACTCCTGCAGCACCCCAGTGAACCATGAAGTGCTCATGCAAAGTGAAGGCAGCAGATCACAAACCCTATGTCTTATAGGAGCCCTGTATCCAAATGTCCAGAAGAGGTGAAGCTCCAAGGATAGAACTAGATCAACACTGGTCTTGGGCTGGGAGCAGAGAAATGGGGGAATGACTGCTAGTAGGATAGGGTTTTGTTGGGTGGCTGATATAAATGTTTTATCTTAACTCATGCCATGAATACAGGACTCTGTGAATACATTATAGACCAATGCCGATGCTTTCTGCCCTTTAAAGAAGTGAACTACATGGGCCAGAAAGATAGTCCAGTGGGTAGGATGCTTGCCTTACATATGGCTGACCTGGGTTTGGTTCCCTGCATCCTATAAGGTCCCATGAGCTCTTCCAGGAGTGATCCCTGAGCATAGATTCTTAAGTAAATCCTGAGCATCCACAGGTCTATAACCAAACTCAAAATAACGAGATGAACACTATGGCATGTAAATTGCATGTGTCAATGAAACTGTCTATGGGGCTGGAGACTAGTCCAGGAGGTAAGGTGCTTGCCTTGCTTGTCCCGTTCAATCCCCAACACCGCATGGTTCTCCAACCACTGCTCGCAGATATCCTCGACTAGCCTATGCAGATGTGACCCAATCCTCCCCATTCCAAGGAAGAAAACTTTCAAAAATTGAATCACCATGAGACACACAGTTACAAAGTTGTTCTTGATTGGGTTTCAATATTACAATGTTACAACAGTCTCTTCAACAGTGTACATTTCCCACCACCAAAGATCTCAGTTTCGCTCCTGCACCCCCACCCCACCCCAGCATGTCTCTACAGCAGGTACTTTTCTTCTCTCTCTCTTTCTCTCTCTCTCGGTGTCTGTCTGTCTATCTCTGTCTGTCCCTCCCTCCCTCCCTTCCTCTTTTCATCCCCCTTTCCCCTTTGGACACCTTCAGGCATCCTGATTTGCAATACAGATACTGAAAGGTTATCATGTATAGCCCTTTAAAGAAAGGAAACTTAAAAAAAATCTTATGTAAAAGAGTCAGTTCCAATCAGTACCATCTAGCTACTGAAGCTGGGTCATCTGCCTACAGTTTGTTTGTGGGGTGGTAAGAAAACATGTTGGCTCATGACAGCCACTATTGACTTTCAGTCAAAAAGATTCCTAACCAGCAACTTTAATTTTTCATTCAAGCACCATGTGGTTGGCATGTACTTTGTGGCAGGTGTGCTGAATCACAGAGCGACATAAGGACAGGGCTGAGGATCTAGGATATGGCTCCAGGAACTGGAGCATATGCCTTACGTGCAGGAATGTCACCTTCAATCCCTGAAACCATGTTATTTGCCTTCACCTCTTATGTAGTGTGTCCACTCCCCACCAAAAGAAAAAAAACTAAGAGACAATGACTGTATTCCCATGATGGCAATTGTGGACTGTGTCACGAGTGACTTAGTAAGTCTAAAAACAATATAAAGTAAGAAAATAGCAGACTAAGACCCAAAAGTGGCCAATATTAGTACCAGGAGGATTGCTCCATGGCTTGGAGGCCAGCCATACATGCTAAGGGAAAAGGGAGCTCAGATAGAGAAGGGAGCACCAAATAAAGGGTGTTGGGAGGATCCTCCCAGGATGGGAGAAGCATGCTGAAAGTAGACTATAGACCAAACATGATTGCCACTCAATGCCTCTTTTGCAAACCACAACACCCAAAAGGAAAGAGAGAACAAAAGGGAATGCCCTGCCACAGAGGCAGGGTGGGATGGGAGGGATGGGGGGTGGGAGGGATACTGGGATCCGTGGTGGTAAAGAATGGGTACTGGTGGAGGGATGGGTATTTGATCATTGTATAATTGAAACCCAAGCACAAAAATTTGGAAGTTTACAACTGTACCTCATGGTGTTTCACTAATAAAAATAAAAAAAATGTGGAAAAAAATAAATAAAGCTAGAAGACCTAAAAATAAAAATAAAAACAACTGCCTTTCTCTCCCAGGCAAACAGTTCAGGGAATTATTTCTTTGCAGTGGTGCCCGGAGACCCCCACTTTATAATTCTAGTGGATTCTGTAAAAGTGCCTTCCCTTTGGACTGACTTCATCAGAGATATTGGGGGATTGATCACTGTTAAGATTCTACCAGGGGAGACACCAGACCCAGGTCTCATGCAGCTTCCAAGATAAAAATCTGAAATCGCAGAATCAAACCAATGCAAATAGAATTTCTGGCAGCAGAACCAATTCATCTCAAGGACCTTAGGACAGAACTAGGAAGAATCACAAACCACATATGAGGCCAAATTTCTGCCCTTGAGAAGGTGCAGCAGGAAGAATTCTTAGCACCCAACATGCTCAGCCTTGGTCTTCTCCAACTAATTCAATCTAGGGACTGCAGTACTGCAGTACAATTAAGGTCCCAAACCAATTTTCCGTGAGTTAGGGCAAGGGAGACACTCCTCAGGTAGTGATAGAGTTTCTGTCTAATGGGCAATTTTTGCCATCTGAATCTGATCTTTTTATAATGGGAAAGCAGACTCTAAAAGCCCGCTCACCCCCACCCCACCTCACAAGATTGTTCAGATCTTAGGAAAAGGATGGCCCACTCAGATTAGGTCTGGCCCAAGGGAAATAAGATCCCAATGGCTGTTTGTGAACATTTCTTTTGCTGTCATTATGCTCACATGGTTGTCCTTCATCTAGTGTTCTACCAATCCTATTCAGGATGACTCGAGTGACCTTGACCATATCCACATGGTAACCAAGCTCATTGAGGTTTCTTGGGAGTTCAAGATGCCTCTCTGTCTAACGTTCATTGATTTAAAGAAGGTCTTTGATTCTGTTGAGACTGAAGTGGTCATCGAAGCCCTAGACAAACAGGGCATTCAAA
This sequence comes from Sorex fumeus, assembly GCF_029834395.1. NCBI lineage: Eukaryota > Metazoa > Chordata > Mammalia > Eulipotyphla > Soricidae > Sorex > Sorex fumeus. The sequence goes on along the minus strand of NW_026606071.1, from coordinate 41,546,295 downwards.
CTCAGAACATCAGGATCCTCTGTGAGCTGTATTATGGATTCACTACCAGGATTTCACCATTCTACAAGGAAGTGATCATCTATGTCAAGAGAGGGGTTTGGCAGGGTGATACCATTTCACCGAAACTCTTCAGTGCCACACTCGAGAACGTCATGTGATGACTGGAATGGGAAGGAATGGGTGTGAAGATAGACGGTTGGCAACTACACCACCTACACTTCGCTGATGACATCATTCTAATAACACCAAACATTAGCCAAGTGGCACAAATGCAGGCCACTTCGACCGTGAGTGTGGAAAGGTCAGACTACAACTGAATCTTACGAAGACAATGTTCATGAGAAACAGATTTGTTCCTGATGTTCCATTCACTCTCAACAGAACTAACATCTCTGAATGCAGCAGTTATGTGTACCTAGGTTGAGAACTCAACATGACCTGGCACCTGACTTGCACAGGAGGAATAGAGCGGCATGGAACGCCTTCAAGAGCATCAAAGAAATAGCTAAGAGGACAAAGAACCTCCTGCTCCAGGCACATCTCTTCGACTCCACCATTCTTCCTGCCTTAGCATATGCCTCAGAGACCTGGGCCCTACGCAAACAGGATGAGAATGCTATTCGGGTCTCCCAAAGAGGAATCGAAAGAGCTATGCTTGGAGTATCATGCTTCACTCAAGTGAGAGAAAGAATTCAAAGTTCTGACCTCTGTCGACAATCAAGAATCAGGGAGGCTGTCTCATCTGCCAAGGCGTCAAAAATCAGATGGGCTGGACACATAATGAGATTTGGAGATGACCGCTGGACTAGAGCCATTACCAACTGGATTCCACAGGACATGAAAAGATTTCATGGCCGCCCACCTACAAAACTTCTTCGTCAAGACCCTGAACAAATGGTTTGAGGTTCTTCGTGTTCCTGAAGCGAGCAGATGCCATTGGGCTACACTAGCACGCAACAGGGATAGATGGAGATGTTACTGCTGCCCACTCGAGCCAATCGATGAGTAACAAGATGTCAAGTGATCCGTCATCAAGTCATTATGGGACCATATCCAGTAGTGTCAGGGACCCCCAGAGCTGCATTCAGTGGCATTGGCAGGGGAGGACACTCAATGACAGGAATGGAGCCCTGTGCTCTACCACTTAAGCAACCTCCCCACCATACTATGACTGGCTGCAATCAATCAAAATTCACCACCCCCTCCTAACATAAAGGTGATGGGGGTTGGGAGAGAGATCTTTGTCATCAGCTGCACAGAGCAACATTTTCATCCCTGGGGAAACCCATGCAAGAATGGTCTGACTTTCATGATAATAAAAGTCAGGGGCTGCTCTGTGCCTAAGAGCAGCTACTTTAAATGCCTAAGACCATGAGTTCGATTCCCAGTGCTGCTCACATGAACCAAGTATGGTCTGGAATGTTCTGCTGTCTGGAACCCCAGTGTTGCCACAGAAAGTGTGACTTCCAGTGCACAACAAGGTGTACGTGAGAGCCACAATAGAGATAGGCAATCCCTGGTGAGCACAATTAGAAGAGAGGGGAGTATGACAGTGAGCCCTGGAGAAATATACACAATAATGTGTGTGAATTTCCTATTTACTCGAGTGCAATTCCCCCTCTGGTATGTGCAAGTCCCAGCAACTTAAGAGTGTGACCCGCCCCCCCCCTTGGGGCTGGAGCGATAGCACAGTGGGTAGGGCGTTTGCCTTGTACACAGCCGACCTGGGTTCTATTCTCAGCATCCCACATGGTCCCCCGAGCACCGCTAGGAATGTTTTCTGAGTGCATGAGCCAGGAGTAATCCTTGTGCATTGCTGGGTGTGATCCAAAAAGCAAAAATAAATAAATAAACAAATAAAAATAGTGTGCCCCCCCCCCCCCCGCCCATCATTGGAAGAATCACAAGAACAGAGAAGTGGGGCTAAATCATGAAAATCAACTTTTCATGATTGTCTATGAGGGCATGTTTTGATAAAGGATCTGTGTGTGTGTGTGTGTGTGTGTGTGTGTGTGTGTGTGTGTGTGTGTGTGTGTGTGTGTAGGGAAGAGGACAAGACATACAGACAAAAATTGTCATGAGAATTGCCTTAATCACAAAAGGAGAAACTTTGACTTCAGCATTGACCAGAATGCTTTCCTAATCACAGATACATTAGGTCCATCCCAGAAACAGCAGTGACGGGCCCTAGAAAGCACATATTGATCTGTGCTTTTCACAAAGAGCAAAGTGGCTTAATTGGTAGAAACATCGAGTCAACTTCTAAGAACTATTGAATGAGATATCAATCAATCGCTTGATCTAAATCCAGGTTAGAGATATAGCTATCAATTAGAATACCAGAGGGTGGTCTGGTGACATGACCCAAGTGATAGAGAGCATGAGAAGCGTCGGTGTGGGGCCCTGAGTTTCATCTCCTGCCACTTGCATGGCTCTTCCAAGCAACACTGAGTGAGCTAGGGAATCTGTGGACTAACCCCCCATCCTGTCCCCCATCGCCCCTTTCTCAGCCCCCCCTACCCCCTGTTGATGTTATTGTGATGACCAGGGTTGCACAAGCACACTTGGTGTGGGAGTTCCTTTGGTTGCCCTTGCACGGGGGCTCCTAGGAGGAAATGTTACATTCTGGGCAGATATATTTTTTTTAAATTGGGGTGCTGGTTGGAGGTTGCACCCCTTAGTTGCACTATTCCCACAACCCTGACAGAGCAGCTAAGAAATTTCTTGTGGTGTCTCGGATCACAGACAATTGAGTTACCAGGAGAACGCTGGACACGTGTGGAAGGACTGGAGAGCTAACAAAGAGACTGGATGCCTGCAAGACAGGTGCTTTAGATACTGGACCGTCTCCTGGGGCCCTTAAATATGCTGTTTATTGGAGCTACTCCTGGGGGTGCTCTGGGGCCACCAGAGTCATACTTTATGGTGTCAGAGGGTCATTTAGTGCCAAGGATTTAACTCAGAGCCTCACTCATTGTAGGCATTTGCTCTTCTACTTGAGTTATAGTCATGTGTCCACATATATGTATATATATACACCAAATATATATACATTTATCTTGTTTAGCACAGCGGGTAGGGCGTTTGCCTTGCACGCAGCCAACATGGCCGACCCGAATTCGATTCCTCCGCCCCTCTCGGAGAGCCCGGCAAGCTACCGAGAGTATCTCGCCCGCACGGCAGAGCCTGGCAAGCCACCCATGACGTATTCGATATGCCAGACACAGTAACAACAAAGTCTCCAGTGGAGACGTTACTGGGCCCGCTCGAGCAAATCGATGATCAACGGGAGGGCCTTTACTTACTTACTTACTTACTTACTATATATACCATATATATGTATATGTTTATGTATGTATGTATGTATATGTGTGTATGTGTGGTGTGTGCGTGTCTTTTGTTTACATTTTGAGACACACCTGGCAGTGTTCAAGGCTTATTCTTGGCTGCTCAGGGATTACTCCTGACAGGGCTCAAGGGATCATATGCGGTGGTAGGGATCGAACCCAGGTTGGTTGTATGCAAGGCAAGCAAGCACCTTATTTGTGGTACTATCTCTCAAGTCCCCCAAATTATATATTTATGTGTATATGTGTATATGGTTGGGCTGGAGCGATAGCACAGTGGGTAGGGTGTTTGCCTTGCACGCAGCCAACATGGCCGACCTGAGTTTGATTCTTCCTCCCCTCTCGGAGATCCCGGCAAGCTACCGAGAGTATCTCACCTGCTCGGCAAAGCCTGGCAAGCTACCCGTGACGTATTCGATATGCCAAACACAGTAACAACTAGTCTCATGATGGAGGCGTTACTGGGCCCGCTCGAGCAAATCGATGAACAACGGGAGGACCGTGACCGTGACCGTGACCTTTTTATTGATTCACCGTGAGTTATAGTTACAAAGCTTTCATGTTTGGGCTTTGGACATACAATCATCAAACACCCATCCCTTCACCAGTGCACATTTTCCACCACCAAAATCCCCAGTATTCCCCCTACCCTGTTCCAACCCATACTCTGCCTATGTGGCAGACAATTTCCCCCATACTCTCTCTCTCTACTTTGGTTACATTCGATATTTCGACACCAGTCCGGAAAAGTCAATGCTAGATGATTTGTTTTGTATTGCTTGTCATGAATAGAATATGAGGAGGAGGGAGGAGAACAGTGACAGTGACAGTGTATATGGCTGGAGCAATAATAACACAGCGGGTACGGCATTTGCCTTACATGCGGCCGACCCAGGTTTGATTCCTCCGTCCCTCTCGGAGAGCCTGGCAAGCTACTGAGAGTATCCCGCCCTCATGGCAGAGCCTGGCATATTCGATATGCCAAAAACAGAAACAACAAGTCTCACAATGGAGATGTTACTGGTGCCCACTTGAGCAAATCGATGAACAACGGGAGGACAGTGCTACAGAGCTACAGTGTATATATAAAACATTACATATATATATCGTCGATTTGCTCAAGCGGGCCCAGTAACGTCTCCATTGGAGACTTTGTTGTTACTGTGTCTGGCATATCGAATACTCTCGGTAGCTTGCCGGGCTCTCCGAGAGGGGCGGAGGAATCGAACTCGGGTCGGCCATGTTGGCTGGAGTGATAGCACAGCGGGTAGGGCGTTCGCCTTACAAGCGGCCAACATGGCCGACCCGAGTTCGATTCCTCCGCCCCTCTCGGAGAGCCTGGCAAGCTACCGAGAGTATTCGATATGCCAGACACAGTAACAACAAAGTCTCCAATGGAGACGTTACTGGGCCCGCTCGAGCAAATCGACGATCAACGGGAGGGCCTTTACCTTACATATATATATATATATATATATATATATATATATCGGGCGCGTTCATGGTGGTATGGGCTGGAGCAATAGCACAGCGGGTAGGGCGTTTGCCTTGCACGCAGCCAACATGGCCGACCCGAGTTCGATTCCTCCGCCCCTCTCGGAGAGCCCGGCAAGCTACCGAGAGTATTCGATATGCCAGACACAGTAACAACAAAGTCTCCAATGGAGACGTTACTGGGCCCGCACGATCAACGGGAGGGCCTTTACTTTACTTTTACTTTATATATATATATAGAGAGAGAGAGAGAGAGAGAGAGAGAGAGAAAGAGAGAGAGAGAGAGAGAGAGAGAGAGAACTTGGTCTTGTTCTTAGATGTTTATGGACATGGGGGAGCCCTTATCTGCACAACCAACCCACAACTGCTGGATACTTGGGTTTTCCCAGGACCGCCCTCTCTAGCAAGGCAGAGAGCTTCTGCTGGATTCATCTTGCTGTAGAGCATCTCTTAGCTCCTGAATAAACTTCCCAGAGAGGACTAACTGGGTGAGTTTATTTGGTTTGAGTTTTAGGGCCTACTCCCAGCAACGCGTGGGGGACCATGCACTTTCAGGAGTAATTCCTGAGCACAGAGCTAGAAGCAACCCCTGAGCACTGGCAATTGTGGCCCAAAAAGGAAGCACATAAGAGTTTCTACCTGAGCTACATCTGTGGTTTTTATTTAAAACATCATTTATCATTTCATGGATGCCCTTGAACTGTGTTGCATTCGCATAGTAGAATATGTTTTTCCTCTGATTGCCTTTAAGATTCTGTTTCAACTCTAGTTAAATTACGAAGTGTCTAGGTAGGGATTTCTTTGTATTTATCCTGCTTTGGATAAGCTAGTTTTCAGGATCTGTGGTTTTATTTATTGTTTTTGGAAAGTCCTTGACAAAATCTGTTTAAATATTTCTTTGACTGCATTCTGCCTTCTTCCTGGGAGTCAAATTTCATACATGTTCTGCAGTCTGACATTGTCACACCGATCTCAGATGCTGTTGTTTGATTACCTCTCTCTTCATTCTTTGTTTTGCAGTTTGTACATATGCTACCAACCGATATTCAAGTTCATTCCAGTTTTCCTTTGAAAACTGGAATGCTACAAAAATTATCCATCCTTCAGAATTCTTCATGTCTGGTTTCAGATTTTCTTTTCTTTCTTTCCTTTTTTTTTTTTAATTTACAAAGCTGTTCACAAGACAGTCATTTCAGGTATTCAGTATTCCAGCACCAATGCCCACCACCAGTGCGACCTTCACTCCACCCATGTTCCTAGTTACCCATCCACACCTCCCAGGCTTACCCCACTGCAGGCTCAAAATAATTTTTATTATATTGCTTTTACAACATATATCTCATAATGGTGTTTACTAAAGTCATCATCCGAGATTTGCTGAGCTGTTAGGTACTAGTTAAGCCTTGTATACTATTGTTTTTGCTCACTGAGCTTAGTGGGTGTCTATGCAATTTTTCCATTTAATTTTCTATGTTCCTACCAAGCTGTCAGGACTTTGAGCTTTGCAGATGTTGAGCGCTCCAGCAGCAGGAACTCGGATGATTTAATAGTTTGTTGTCTCGGGCCTACCAGGTTTGGATCCCTTTGACATGTCTCCAAAATGTGTCAGGGCTATTTAAATGTGAACAGAATGGAGTGCTGGACCCTCCAACAGGGCAGGGACTTGGCCTGTCCCCTTCCAGAGAAAAGTCCAGGGAATTGGACCCAAACACTTGGGCTACCAGGTTAGACTCAACAGTGACATCTCTCCTAGATTTTTTTTTGTCCTTTTTCAATACATCTAGTACGGTTGGCATATCGAGTATGTCACAGGTAGCTTGCCAGGCTCTGCTGTGCGGGCGAGATACTCTCGGTAGCTTGCCGGGCCCTCCAAGAGGGGTGAAGGAATCGAACTCGAGTTGGCCATGTTGGCTGCGTTCAAGGCAAACGCCCTACCGTCTCATGATGGAGATGTTACTGGGCCCGCTCAAGCAAATCGATGAACAACGGGAGGACCATGATCGTTTCAATATATGGTTTATATATTTCCCCCTTCCTTCCCTTTATTATTGGGAGTTTCATACACTTGGGCTCTCTGCTGCTTCTATGCCTCATTTTGTTTTATGTTTCCTGGTGGTCTTCCATGCACCAGCAGTTTGTAAATGACATGAGACAAGTCAGGAGAACCAAATGAGTCATCCCTAAGGGACACCAACTCTCTCCCAACTTCAAAGTCAGAGAAGGTAAACTGTGAGAAAACCAGCCTCTGACTTCCGGCTTCTGGATAAGGAAGACTGGAAGTGCACCTGGGAGAGGAACGCTGAGAGAAACATCCAAGTCATTCTGGACTTTTAGCCACCACCAATGAGAGGATGGAGTTGAAAAGCCTGGAGGACAGCCTGGGGGAGGCTCTTTCCTGAGGTCAGTACTCTATGTAGTTGTACACACTTGATTGTGATACTCAAACATTTGCCTGTGTTGCTCAACAGTGCTCACATATTGGGTTGTAGTGCTCTCCAGGTGATAAATGCTTTAACTGTAATGCTTGAACACTTGATTAAGGTGCACCAGACACTTTATACTTTTGGCTGGGAACTGGGAATCACAAATGGCTGTATTGCTAGAATTGCACTTGGCATGTGGGATGGTACCTGGCGTTAAACTCAGCTTCAAGCCTGCAAGACTAGATCGCTGTCATTAAGAGACACCCCAGGACTGTTTTGGTTCTTTTGTAATGTTCCCATCTAGCTGACGAAACTCTATTTCTCCACACATTTTACAGTAATATTCTTTTCTGGAGTGATAGAACAGTGGTAGGGCGTTTGCCTTGTGTACAGCCAGCCCGGCCGAGCTGGGTTCAATTCCTTCTTCCCTCTCAGAAAGACCAGCAAGCTACTAAGAGTATCTCGCCCACACAGCAAAGCCTGGCAAGCTACCCATGATGTATTAAATATGCCCAACACAGTAACAAGTCTCAAAATGGACATGTTACTGGGCCCGCTCAAGCAAATCGATGAACAACTGGAGGACAGTGCTACAGTGCTACATTCTTTTCTGTACATACATAGATTTTTTTTTCTTTTTTGGGTCACACCTGGCGATGCCCAGGGGTTATTCCTGGCTCTGCATTCAGGAATTACTCCTGGTGGTGCTCACAGGTCCATATGGGATGCTGGGTATTGAACCCGGGTAGGCCACGTGCAAAGCAAACTCCCTACCTGCTGTGCTATTGCTCCAACCCCCATACATAGCTTTTTAGCACTGTAGCACTGTCCTCTGGTTGTTCATCGATTTGCTTCAGTGGGCACCAGTAACGTCTCCATTGTGAGACTTGTTATTACTATTTTTGGCATATTGAATACACCACGGGGAGCTTTCCAGGCTCTGTCGTGTGGGCAGAATACTCTTGGCAGCTTGTCGGACTCTCCGAGAGGGATGGAGGAATCAAACTCGGGTTGGCCTCGTGCAAGGCAAACGTCCTACCCATTGTGCTATCGCTCCAGCCCACGTAGCTTTTTAATCCAAATTGATTTAAACTCCTATTTGAAATTTTCATCTGAATCATCTCCACATCTGCTTCTCTTAATTATTTTTTCTCTTGACTATGGGTCACATCTCTTGCTCTTTTGTGTAATACATAATTTATCTACTTACAGTTTACATTATATTTAAAAAAAGACAGTAGAGACTTAAGCCCATAACAATTCCCTTGAGAAAAGGGCATGCTTTTCCTGTGTCTGACCAGCAGGATGGGACCTGAGCCCATCAGGAGCTGAGTTAGATAAGGGCTTTATTGCAGCTTTGGTTTGATTATATTCATCAGCGGCTTCAAATATATTGAAAGATGGATCAGAACTTCTTGCCTGGGCTTCTGTGATTTGGAGTGATATCAGAATTCTTAGAACGTTTTGTCTGAGCCATTAGCTTTCATCTCCGTCAGTTTTACAACCAGGCTGCCAACTTTTTGGTTCACTGGGGAGTTCTTTCGCACTTAGGCCCTTTTCATCCTTGGCCTGTGTAGGATCTTTCTCCTTCTGGCCTTTAGAGGGCAGCTCCTTTATACTTCACAGAGTCAGTACCTCAGGAAAGAGCCACCCCAGGCTGTCCTCCAGGCTTTTCAGCTTCTCCTCTTCTTGGTAGTGGTGGCTACAAGCCCAGAATGCCCTGATGTTCCTCTCAGGCGCACTTCCTGTCTTCCTTACCCAGAAGCCGGAAGTCAGAGACTGGCTTTCGAACTGTTTATCTTTTCTGACCCCTGTCTTTGGACTTGGGAGAGAGTTGGTGTCTCTTAGAAATAATTCACTCCGTTCTCCTGCAACGCTCAGGGATCCGTGTTGGCAACGCTCATGGATATCATGTCATTTACAAACTACTGGTGACTGCCAGAGGATATGAAAAAATGAGGCATAGAAACAAGTAGAGGGGCCGGAGCGATAGTACAGTAGAGAGGGCATTTGCCTTGTATGCAACCAACCTGGGTTCCATCCCCAGCATCCCACATGGTCCCCTGAGCACCACCAGGAGTCTTCCCGGAGTATAAAGCAAGAAGTAACCCCTGAGCATCATCAGGTGTGAGCCCCACCCAAAAAAAAAGCCAAAAAAAAAAAGAAACAAGTAAAGAGCATGTAGAAGAACATAGAACTAGCATGTGTGGGTTTCTGAATTTGATTCCCAGCACTACACGGATCCCTGAGCGTTTCCAACACGGTTTGGTCCCCAGTACTGCCAGGTGTGGACCTGGTTGCTCCTGAGCACTGCTGATCACCTGACCACCCACCCTGGTCTCTCAATAGATAAAGCAAAATAAAAATCAACGTTTTACCATTTCCTTTAATCCTATAATTCTTATCACTCTGGTCATAATCTTGACTGATCTTTATCACTTCAGAGTAAGACTTAGTTTAAATCACCTCTTTCATGCTTTAAAAATAAAAAACCAACATGTCCCAATTTACCTCTTTTAGCTAACATGGTCTCCCTCTTGTCCTAGAAATGAGACAAGCTCTAAGTTACTCTTTCATTTTTATTTTGTTTTGTCTATATATAGGCCACGGCTGATGGTGCCCGTGTTTATTTTCCTGATGTTCTCCTCACCCACTCCCCTCACCTCCAAATCGGATGTCTCCTTCATGTCTATAAAATCCTATTTCATTTGTAAAGTTCCTCTTCTCATCCTTCCTTTGCTGAGTTCCTGGCCGCCACTGAATCATGGATATGGTAAATGCTCTCAGTCACAAATAATGAATCCTGGTTGAAAATTATATAAAAATAGAATGGACACTCAGAACTGTGGTAATACATGTTCATCTGTTGGGGTGGGGGGGCACATACCTAGAAATATGCCCTAAATATACCCACACTCCTCTGACTCCAGTGGCTACCACTTGTAGCTTATTAAGATTTTCCAGAGAAAGAAACTCAAAAGGATAAACTAAAGGAGATGAGAAGCATGGTGGGAATTGGGGGTGTGATTACAGAAACCCAGCTGGGTTATGAGATGCCTCTTGTAAGCTGCAGAGTCATTTAAAGGGAGACTGGAATTCAAAGTACAAAGACTTGAGAAGCAGAAAAGATCCTGCTTGATGCTCAGTGTCGGAGATTCCAGGAACTAGGAGCACTGATGTCTGAGGGTCAGGCGGGGATGGAAGTCTCACCTCTAGAGGAGATATACAGATACCACTTTTGCTCAGTCTCTTGGTCTCAGTCTCAGTCTTAGTCTCAAGGCCTCAGAAAATCAGGTGACCAAATAAATGGTCTATCTTTGCTCAGTCTAGTGATCTGAATGCTAATTCCTTTCAGAAACATCCTCACAGACTTGTCCAGAATGTTTTACCAGCATTATGGGCCTCTCTTTGCCTCATCAGAGTGACACAGACCACGAGCTACCCCATCATCATGAGATGTGGCAGGCATGCATACCAGAAACTCAAAGGCCATCATCCCTGATCTTGGATGCAGCCTCTGCAAACTCAGAGCGGTTGGCTCTCCTGCCTCCGTGACAGAATGGATTCTGCCTCCAATGCACTCATTGTGCCACAGATGTTTACTAAACATATTCCAGAGGCTGGACCTCTTCCCAGAGCTAAGAAAAAAAAAACAAATAGCAGCCAAATCTTCTGCCTCTGAAACATGTATGTGGTAGTAAGCAAACCAACTTCCTCCAGTTTGCCAGGATTTTTCCAGTTAACACTCAAAGTTCCACATCTCTGGGAATATTTCTATTCAATAACCTTCTGGAAGAAGAGCATTTCAGACAGAGGGCACAGCAATAATCACGAGGTGAGTATAGTCCTAGTTAGAAGGGAAAGCAAGGATCACACAATAGCGGTGGTTGGATCAAGAGAATCAAGGGAGTTAAGAACATCTCCCAGTTTCTCTTCATTCATAATCTGGGGATGGGAAATGAACAACAATTTGCTAGTGCCTAGGAAAGATAAAACAGTCAGTGTATTTAATAAATAATACAGTGAGCTCTTTGAAGAGATGGGGCCAATAATAAGGGGATTCCTTTGGTCATCTCTCTAAAAGCTAGAATAGAGTCAGCATGATCCAGAAAGTATCTGGGAGGACTTCTCATCTGACAGAGTGCATGTTGATGATGGACAAAGGAGGTGACAGTGTTCTTGAGATGGTGAGCTCATCAGGAACACTGCCGACTCACACTGAACGGATGAGGACAAATGACATAAGGCTGGCAGACTCTTCCAGCGCTAGAGCCAGACAACTGGCTGAGAAGATGATTTAGCTGCAGACACGCGCTACTCTTCATCCCCAAGGAAGGATGACTGAGCTTGGGCAGCAAGCCCAGGAGTGAGGTCCTTTTTCAGATCACTAGGGACATTCTTATATTGCAACCCAGCAGGGAAAGCACTTGCCTTGCACGCGGATGATCTGGGTTTGATCCCCAGCACCCCATGTGATCCCCTGAACCTCACCAGGAATATAAACCTGGAATAATCCCTGGATACTTCCAGATGTAGCCACAAAACCAGAGAGTGATAATAAATTAAAAGCAAGGCTTGGAGGCTTATTGTTCCATATAAATTTCAGGAGTGTTTGCTCCAGTTCTTTGAAGAATGTTATGGGTATCCTAATAAGGATCGCGTTGAATTTGTAATAGTGCTTTGGGAAGTATTGCCATTTTGACAATGTTAATCCTCCCGATCCATAAACAGGGGATATTTTTCCATTTCCTTGTGTCCTCTTTTATTTCCTGAAGCAGCGTTTTGTAGTTTTCTTTGTACAGGTCCTTTACTTCTTTAGTTAAGCTAATTCCTAGGTAGTTGAATTTCTGGGGCACAGTTGTGAACGGGATTGTTTTCTTCATGTCATTTTCTTCTCTCTCGCTATTTGCATATAGGAAAGCCATGGACTTTTGGGTATTGATTTTATAGCCTGCAACTATACTGGGACTGGTGGTGGTGGAGAATGAGCACTGGTGGAGGGATGGTTATTCAATCATTGTATAACTGAAACCCAAGCACAAAAATTTGTAAATCTACAACTGTACCTCATGGTGTTTCACTAATAAAAATTTAAGGGAAAAAAAATAAAGTCATAGTGTTAATGAGTGAAAGCACTAGGACTCAAAAAAAATAATAAAACAAGGCTTGGAAGATGGCCAAAAAGGCTTTGCACATAGGGACTCCAGGTTCAACCCTCAGTACTTCTTGGTTCCCCCATATGACCTGGGAGGCACAAACACTTTCAGCATTAACTGGGAGGAAGATACTATAATCTATACTACAAAATCTGTATACAAAACTTTCCAGTCTCAAGAATAGAATGATGAAATATATTTTGCCTTATGATAAACCTTTTTTGGACCTTATCCTTATAGTTGAAAATGTATGAAGTCTAAAAATATTAATTCATCATTCTGTTTTTCAGTATGCAGAATATTTATTCACATATATAAAATGATTCTGAGGTACTTGATTTTCTGAGGAACAATTGTGAATGGGATTGTTTTTAATATAATTTTCTTCTCATTATTTGCATATAGGAAAGACATGGAGTTTTGGATATTGGTTTTATAACCTGTCACTATATATATTTTTTTATTTATTTATTGAATCACCGTGGGAAAGGTTACAAAGCTTTCAGGTTTAGGTCTCAGTCATGCAAATATCAAACACATTTCCCTTTACCAATACTTTTTTTTTACCATGAAGAACCCCAATAAAACCCCACCCCCCACCCCTCCCAGTCCCTGTGGGGCAGATGAATTCTAGTTAACACTCTATCTGCTTTGATTAGATTCATTGTTTCAATAAAAGATTCACCACTATTATTTAGAGTTTACCCCCCCCCCCAAATCAGACATGCTGAAAAAGCATTGTGACGTGATTTGCTTTCTACAGCTGGGTTCAAGAATTAAATGTTGGTTTTGGATTTCTGCTATTTTACTTATTGACCCTGGAAGTATTTATACTGAAAGTCAGATAGTTAAGAAATTGGTTTCTGTGCTCTGGAGTCGTGACCATGCTGGAGAGCCGCTAGTGGGGGGCAACTGGTGGCCTCGGTAGGGCGTGAAGGGCGGACCGAAACGCCCCCCTTCCCATGAGGTTTTAGTCGCCCCCACACCCCCGGCTCATACCTGCTGTCCACAAGGCTCCCATGCGGCCGCCATCTTTCTTTCCAGAGAGAAGAAGGCGACTGGGGCAACACCCTTTCCCCTCTGGACAGACATGATGGCCTGGATTAACGCATAGTCCTTTCACTTTTCTGCTCCAAGCTGCTGGGTTCTGCATTAAGTCCTTGTGCTTCTGGGGCTGTGGCCGTGCTGGAGAGCCGCTCGCGGGGGGCAACTGGTGACCTCGGTAGGGCGTGAAGGACGGACCGGAACGCCCCCCTTCCCATGAGGTTTTAGTCGCCCCCGCTCCCCCGGCTCATACCTGCTGTCCACAAGGCTCCCATGCGGCCGCCATCTTTCTTTCCAGAGAAGAGAGGGCGAATGGGGCAATACCCTTTCCCCTCTGGCAGACTTGATGGCCTGGATTAATGCATAGTCCTTTCACTTTTCTGCTCCAAGCTGCTGGGTTGTGCATTAAGTCCTTGTGCTTCTGGGGCTGTGGCTGTGCTGGAGAGCCGCTCGTGGGGGGCAACTGGTGACCTCGGTAGGGCGTGAAGGACGGACCGGAACGCCCCCCTTCCCATGAGGTATAACCTGTCACTATATTATACAAATCTAGTTTCTAGGAGTCTTTTGGCAAAGTATTTAGGATTCTCTAATTATAGAATTATGTCATCAGCTTAACTGTAGCACTGTAGCACTGTCCTCCTGTTGTTCATTGATTTGCTCGAGTGGGCCCAATACCGTCTCCAGCTTAACAAAGGAGGTAAAATAACTGTACAAAAAAAACTACAAAAAGCTACTTCAAGAAATAAAAGAGGCTGGAAAGAAAGATGGCGGCCGCACGGGAGCCTTGTGGACAGCAGGTTTGAGCCGGGGTTGGCGGGAGCGGCAGGGACCTCATGGGAAGGGGGGCTTTGTGGGCCGTCCCCCACGCCCCACCGAGGTCGCCAGCTGCCCCCCACGAGCGGCTCTCCGGCACGGCCACGGCCCCGGAGGCACAAGGACTTAGCACAGAGAACCAGCCGCTTGGAGCAGAAAAGCAAATGGACTATGTGTTAAACCGCGCCACCAAGCCTGCCCGGAGGGGAAAGGGTGTTGACCGGCCCGCCCGCTCCTCTCTGGAAAGAAAGATGGCGGCCACACGGGAGCCTTGTGGACAGCAGGTTAGAGCCGGGGTTGGCGGGAGCGGCAGGGACCTCATGGGAAGGGGGGCTTTGTGGGCCGTCCCCCACGCCCCACCGAGGTCGCCAGCTGCCCCCCACGAGCGGCTCTCCGCCACGGCCACGACTCCAGGGCACAGAAACCAATCTCTTAACTAGCTAACTTTTAATAGAAATTCTTCCAGGGTCAATAAGTAAAATAGCAGAAATTCAAAACCGCGCGGCCGCGACATCATTTTATTCTTAAACCAAGTTGTAGAAAGCAAATCATTTCACAACGCTGTTTCAGCATGTCTGATTGTGGGGGGTGGGTCGTAAACTCTAAACAATAATTGTGCATCTTCTATCGAAACAATCTATCTAGTCAAAGTAGATAGAGTATTAACTAGAACTCATCTGCCTCACAAGAATTGGGAGGGGTGGGAGGTGGGGGTCTATTGGGGTTCGGGTTAAAAATAAGTATTGGTAAAGGGAAATGTGTTTGATATTTACATGACTGAGACCTAAACCCGAAAGCTCTGTAACTTTTCCCATAGTGATTCAATAAATAAATTATATTAAAAAAAGAAATAAAAGAGGACATGAGGAAATGGACACATACCTGCTCATGGATTGGGAGAATTAACATTGTCAAAATGGCAAGATTCCCCAAAGCATTATACAGATTTATTACAGTCCCTATAAGGACACCCATGACATTTTTCAAAGAAATAGACCAACACTCCTAAATTCATATGGAACAATAAACCCCCCATGAGTAGCTAAAGCAATCCTTGGGGGGAGGGGATAAGATTACTCCTGAAAAAATGCTCTGCAAAATAGACAGCCCCCAGTTCTGTAGAGGACTCAAGGAAATGCTAATTTCAAATAGAATTTTTGGCAGCTGGATTCTATAACCACTGATTCCCGTTAGTTATGATTTTGCACTTCAAAATGCCAACTTAAGGGGCTGGAGCAATAGCACAGTGGGTAGGGCATTTGCCTTGCACGCAGTCGACCCAGGTTTGATTCCCAGCATCCCATATGGTCCCCTGAGCCCTGCCATGGATGATTCCTGAGTGCAGAGCCAGGAGTAATCCCTGTGCATCGCCAGGTGTGACCGAAAATAAAAGCAAAAAAGAAGGCCAACTTAAATAATAGGGCTAGATTAATTTAAAGTAACTAATGTTTATAATAGAAATAGACATAACTAAACCTAAACTTTGAAGACTTGTAGGAACTCCCAGGTTGCTTCTAATCATAGGGAAGATAAAACTCACATTTTCTCAAAGAAACTTTGGGATGTGTCACTAAACTCTCTACTACTCCAGAACAGGAAAACACCTGATCATTGATAATGTTGATAACTTTGAAACGGTATATTCCAACTCACCATGACACCAGTCAAAGAGAAGAGGCTTAGGCCTGTGCTGTACAAAATAAGGAAGACAAGTACAATGAAAATAAAGTAAAGCAATCCAAACATGCTTTCCAAGGACTAAAATAGAAACTTTCCAAAAGATTGAGAGGTTTTCTCCATCTCATGGAGAGGCAGTGGTCCGTGGCCCTTGCCTACTTTGTGGGGTGGAGGAAATAACTCTAGTTTATTTTAATGTACCATGTAATCTGGCTCATTTCCCATATTGTTCTGTGATCTTAACTGTGCAATTCAAAGGAAAACTTAGCCCAGTGCTTCAAATGTCATCTTGATACAACCTTTTACATTTCCAAGCTCACCTTAGTAAATTTGCTTGCCCCCATCACCATTTCTTGTCTTTTATAAAGTGGAGCCAATGATAATAAAATCATTGGAAATGATGATGGTATATGAACCATGGAATACAAAGCTTTTTGAGAATTGGAAGACATATTTCAGAGGCTCAGGCACGTGCTTTCCAGGACGGTTACAAGAGAGTTGTTTTACTTGGATTATTTCTTGTTGGTAAATGCTTTACTTTTTTTTTTTAATGTGGGAGTACTGCTATTTTTTTTTCTTTTTGGGTCACACCTGGTGATGCACAGGGCTTATTCCTGGCTCTGCACTCAAGAATTACTCCTGGCGGTGCCTGGGGGACCATATGGGATGCTGGGAATCGAATCTGGATCAGCCTTGTGCAAGGCAAATGCCGTACCCGCCTTGCTATTGCTCCAGCCCCAGGAGTACTGCTATTTATTCAGCTATTGATTAAGCTGATTGAATTAGGTATAAACTCCACATTGTGTTTTTTTATTCATAATTTTAATTTAATTTTATTTTTATTACTATTTTTCTTCCTTTTTATTGGGCTGGAGCGATAGCACAGCGGTAAGGCGTTTGCCTTACAAGCGGCCAACCTAGCCGACCCGAGTTCGATTCCTCCGCCCCTCTCAGAGAGCCCGGCAAGCTACCGAGAGTATCTCGCCTGCACGGCAGAGCCTGGCAAGCTACCCGTGACGTACTCGATATGCCAAACACAGTAACAACAAGTCTCATGATGGAGACGTTACTGGGCCCGCTCGAGCAAATCGATGAACAACGGGAGGACCGTGACCGTGACCGTGACCTTTTTATTGATTCACCGTGAGTTATAGTTACAAAGCTTTCATGTTTGGGCTTTGGACATACAATCATCAAACACTCATCCCTTCACCAGTGCACATTTTCCACCACCAAAATCCCCAGTATTCCCCCTACCCTGTTCCAACCCATACTCTGCCTGTGTGGCAGACAATTTCCCCCATACTCTCTCTCTCTCTACTTTGGTTACATTCGATATTTTGACACCAGTCCGGAAAAGTCAATGCTAGATGATTTGTTTTGTATTGCTTGTCATGAATAGAATATAATATCCAGGAAATTTTGTGTTGTTCTTTTCCAGGAGCTTTAGTTTATAGTCTCTGGGTCTTGGCAGTTGGTGCGATTACATGGCACCGGGGGCAATTTGTGGGTGTGACTGTCAAGCTAATGAAAAACTGGGGGCCTGGAGGGAGGAGGCCCAGTCCTGATCCAAACTGGCTTGGAGATCTCAGGCATGGGTTCCCACTTACCTCTGCACCACTGGCCCTAACTGCATCTTTTGATCTCTTTCGGGATTTATGGGTCTCTGAAAGAAGGCCAATAAATGAGCTTATATAGCTGAGCTAGACCACTCTCCGCACACATGAAGGTACTGGCAGAGGGACAAAGCCACGCGGGTTCCGGGGCCGAGATCTCCAAGTCTACTCGGATTGGGGCTGAGCATCCTTCACCCAGATCCTCCAAATTCCAGTAGGCGGGGGTCACACCCACCAACTGGTCCCCTGGCGCCGTGTAATCCCATCAACGGCCAAGATTCAGAGACTATAAAACCCAGCTCCCGGAACCGCGTGGCCGCGACATCTTATTATGACATCTTATTATCTCATTCCTACTTTGGACAAACTGGCAGGCTACCGAATGTAACCTGCCCACACGGCAGAGTCTGGCAAACTCCCCGTGGCCTACCCAATATGCCAAATACCAGTAACAATGAAGGGTCTCATTCTCCTAACTCTGAAAGAGCCTTGAATATGGCACTTTCTAAAAAAAAAATCTCAGGGCTAGGACGAAGAGACGTTACTGGGGCCTGCTCGAGGCAATCGACGAATAACAGGATGGTTGTGATTGTGATTGTGATATAGCTGAGCTGGAGGTGGTTTGTGGATGGTGTGGCTCCCACATACCTAACTTTTGGCCGTTTAGTTTCTTGGTAAACTTGGCCTCGAGTTGTTGGGGTCTGGCCAAAGGCACAGCAGCAATTTGGGGGTATCTGGAAGTTTGAAGGCACCATTGGGCTGCTGATGCACTCGTCCCACAGGTACAGGTTGACCTGCTGGCAGCACCATACCCTCAATGATTTACTTTTTTATTCATATGTCCATGATTCTGTCTCCCCTCCAGTTTGTCCAGGTGTTTTCTACCCCTTCTGTGTCTTCTTGGGGATTCTCTTGACCTCCCTTCATCTCACAGTCCCCACAGTGACCTCTATTGCAAAGTCTCTGGTAGATTTAGTTTAGCAGTCATTTTTAACCAAGGATTTCTGGCCTGTGTTTGTGTCTCTCAGAGCTCTGCTTAAGAATGTGCCAAGTAAATGAGAGTCACGTGGCACCTTAATCCTTGGCAGAAGGACACTTCCAAACCCAAAGTGACTTTCAGTAATGGGGTCTATTCCCAGTAGAGAGCAACATTGACCAGGAAGGAGGACTAAGATAATTTCTAAAGCTCTCTTTACAGTTGCTTATAGTTATTATATATATATACATATACCCTCAGAGAGATGAATACCATATCCCAGATATAAGAAATCATGTTTCTATGTCATGAAGAAAGTGACTATACACAACTATCCACTATTTGCACAATTTCCTCAAAACCTCTCCAATGTCAATGATTTGTCTCTTGTTTCGATCAGGCAATTTTCAATCTCACTTAAAGGGAGCTAGAGAAAAATGCACTTCTACGTTCTAAAGTAGAGAAGTAAAGGCTCAAAGTCAGGAAAAGACTCAAAGAGCTGGAGGGACTGGAGAGATAGCACAGAAGGTAGGGCATTTGCCTTGCACGCAGCCGACCCAAGTTCGATTCCCAGCATCCCATATGGTCCCCTGAGCACCGCAAGGAGTAACTCCTGAGTGCAGAGCCAAGAGTAACCCCTGTGCATCGCCAGGTGTGACCCAAAAAGCAAAAAAAAAAAAGACTCAAAGAGCTGGAGCACATATTGGCATGCAGGAGGTCGGAGTTCTATCACTGGCACTGCATGATCCCCCAAGCATCCCTGGGAGCGACCACCAAGCAGAGAGCCTGAAGCAGTCCTTGAGCATTACTGGGTAGGCCCCCAAATGAAACAAACAAAATCTCTATTCAAACTGGAGAGGTATAGGTTAGAATCTTTCAGATCTTTTTTATTTTTTTCTTTTTGGGTCTCACTCCAGCGATGCTCAGGGATTACTCCTGGCACATGCACTCAGGAATAACTCCCGGCAGTGCTAGGGGGACCATATGAGATGCTGCGAATTGAACCCAGGTCGGCTGTGTGCAAGGCAAATAAATGCCCTAGCCACTGTGCTGTCGCTCCAGCCCCTCTTTCAGATCTTAACACAAAAATAGATGATCCTAAAGTTTTCAGTGGAGAAGAATGTATTTTCATAAGACCATTTTTCTCATTGCCTGACCTCAGGGGGATCTGTCGTGTCAAGGCTGAAACATTTTGTATGTACTTGAATGAAAAGAACTTCACTTTCAAGGGGAAAAAAAATCCCGTATCACATGTTCTATTTCTCCATCAACATGAGCTGCAGCCCCAAATCATTTCCCATATTCAATTACAAGAGTCAGGACTTGTTCCAGCTCTAATTGACTCCAGGACTATTTTTCATTTTAAAAGATAATTGAATTCACTGCCATATGTTTGCTGGAGTGGTTCTCTGATGTTGGCCCTGGCCATTCCTCCATCCTCATGAACAGGTGTGGTTCCGAGGGAACCCAAGACGCACTCCAGGCTTTCAGCACCACAGTTTTCATTGGCTGGATCTTGTCTTCTGAATGACATGCATCCTTCTGTGGCTTGATCTCCGCCAGTGTCTTTCCTCTTTTTGTAATCATTGACGTATTCACGCTTGAACTGCAGTGATGAAGTCAGCATTAAATGCTAGCTCAAAACTCTCAGAGAGGAGCTACCAATTTTACGGTTCACAAAATAATGGTATCAATCTGTACAACTTAAGAGATACCAGAATCTTCTGACCCAAATGAAAGCTGCATTGGCCTTGAAATAATTTTACTCCTATCTGATGACAGAGGAGTCATATTAAGGTTTTGCTTAGAATTTTCCAGGTCAGTGAGTCTCTTTGCTGACTTTTATCTTTAAATGGGTAGAAGCGGGGAGGTTTTGGGGAAAACTCATTTGAGTGTTAGAAGAGGCAGGCTTATATTTTCGGGAGGAATGTACTCATCCAAGTTATATGTTCACAGAGCTTCCTTTTCTTTTTCTTTTTCTTTTTCTTTTTCTTTTTGGGTCACACCCGGCAATGCACAGGGGTTATGCACTCAGAAAGTACTCCTGGTGGTGCTCAGGGGACCATATGGGATGCTGGGAATCAAACCCGGGTTGGCCACGTACAAGGCAAATGCCCTACCCACTGTGCTTTCGCTCCAACCCATGGAACTTTCTTTTGTGCAGAAGCAGAATGGTGTTCTGTTAGTATAGGGTCAGTGTTCACCTTCCCGATGAGGTCCATTATTGTTTGTGTAATGAACTCTGCCCAAACTTGACGCTTAACAAACAGTTCATTGATTTTCTTGAGATTCTATATTGGACCCAGTTGATCTGAACTGACCTTCCCCTTGAGCCTACAGATCTCTAGGTTGATTTCTTTTCGGGCCAGTTCCCTACAGATGTCACCCCCACCCTCATTTCCAAGCAGATCAGCTCACGTATGTTCTTAGGGTGGTAGCCTGTTCCTGGGCACGAGGGGTCAGTGGTGCAAAAAAAAGGCAAGCAGGCAGATACCCAGACCTTTCAAGATTCTGCTTTGACATGTTCGTTGTTGTCTGATGGACAAAGAAACTACCATCAAGGGGCCCAGAGGCAGCATGGGAAGGCATCTACAGAGCACAGCAGGAAGGCTGGAAAAGCTGGGGTTATTCAATTCAGTGAACCAAGCACCCTTACCCAGGTGGAAATGGGATGCAGAGGCAGAAGAGGAAGGCTACTTTCTGCTCTCGCTGATGTGTGGGGATGCTGCCAAGTAGGGCCCTGCAAGTGTAATTTTAGGTTAAGTTAAAAACCTGGAAGTGGGGGCTGGAGCGATAGCACAGCGGGTAGGGCGTTTGCCTTGCACGCGGCCAACCCGGGTTCGAATCCCAGCATCCCATATGGTCCCCTGAGCCCCGCCAGGAGTAATTCCTGAGTGCAGAGCCAGGAGTAATCCCTGTGCATCGCCAGGTGTCACCCCAAAAGCAAAAATAAATAAATATTTTTAAAAAACCTGGAAGTTTGAAACCAGGTTGGTTGGACAAACAGAAGATCAAAGATCGCCTCTACAAAGAGCAATCAAAGAAACAGAAAAGCCTGGAATGGAATGTAGATGCAAATCTTGTAGCTATGTATATTTTTTTCTCTTTTTTTTCCTTCCTCCCTCCCTCCCTCCCTCCCTCCCTCCCTCCCTCCCTCCCTTCCTTCCTTCCTTCCTTCCTTCCTTCCTTCCTTCCTTCCTTCCTTCCCTTCTGTGGCACTGAGCATCAAAGCCATGCCAAAGGCAAGCACTTTATTACTGAATTACATCCTTGGCCCCCAAACTTGTGCATCTTCAGGTGAATTCAAAATTCACCTTAAAATTCTAGAATTGTCGGGGTTGGAGTGATAGCACAGCGGGTAGGGCGTTTTCCTCGCACACAGCCAACATGGCCGACACAGGTTCGATTCCCAGCACCCCATATGGTCCCCTGAGCACCGCCAGGAGCAATACCTGAGTGCATGAGCAAGGAGTAATCCCTGAGCATCGCCGGGTGTGACCCAAAAAGCAAATAAATAAATAAATAAATAAATAAATAAGATCTCCTTATAAAACAATTCTAGAATTGTCATTAATTGTCTATTATGACACGCACTGAACAGTCCCAAGGGAGTTTTGTTACTGTTTTAAGGAAATTGTTATTGATTTATATTTTTATACATCATTACTACACTTGATCCTCAGCACATATTATGTTCAGAACTAAGAGCTAGTAAAAAAATACCTTGCATCTACAGTAAGAGACCTTTCATTGCTAGTTCAATAAAACTTTTGCAAACAGTTGAATTTCTTCTTTGCTTTGACTGCTAGAAAATAGATTTAAGGAGGCCGGAATGAAGTATAGAGGGTGTTTGCCTTGCACATGGTTGACCTGGGTTCAATACCCAAATGGTTCCCTGAGTTCTCCAGGAATGATCCCTAAATGCAGAGTAAAGTGTAAAGCTCTGAGAACTGTGGGATGTGGCCCCCAAACAAAAAAAACAATGGTATCAATATGTACAATTTAAGAGATACCAGAATCTTCTGACCCAAATGAAGTTTTACATCTACTGATGGGACTTTTAAGACCAAGGTCATTGGACATAATTTTTCCACCCCTATTTTTGTTTTAATTTTTATTAGTGAAACACCATGAGATACACTTGTGGACGTTACAAGTTTTTGTGCTTGGGTTTCAGTTATACAATGATCGAATACCCATCCCTCCACCAGTGCCCATTCTCCATCCCCAATAATCTCAGTATCCCTCCCCTCACCCCACCATCCCGTCCCACCTCTGTGGCAGGGCATTCCCTTTTGTTCTCTCTCTCCTTTTGTCTACTGCCATTTTTATTTCTCCTTTTTGTCTCCTGGTTTGTATCTTTGTTCAGCCTGGTTATATGTTGGGTATTTATTAGCTTTGAGAACTTGTAGAAGGATACTAGCCCATTTTTGTTTCAAAATCTCTTGTGATTCTGGCTTTTTTGACTCCTATTTCTTCGAGAGGGAAGGTAGAATGGGGCATTCTCCCATTCTACTGTGTTTGGCTGTTCCCATAGAATCTCAGTGGGAGGAAGTTATGTGCAGAAATAGAAACCAGGCATTGTGAGCAAGCAATTAGAGAATGGCACAGCCCCAGGACTATCCCCATGGCTTCCTGAGTGTGGTCAGGAGGACAGTGTGCTGTTGTATACTGCTCTTCCCCAAGTGGAATAGCCGGTCCTTGTCCAGTACTTCCTCTCCCTACCAGAGTTTGTCCACAAGTCTCAGACACAGCAAATAAAATTATAGGATCTCCAATCAAATGTGAATTTTAGGTTCACAACAAAAACTTTCTAGTGTAAGTATGTTCCAAATACAGCATGGGCTATGCTTAGGCTTAAAAAACAAAAACAAAAAAACAACGGGGGGGGGGGGGCTGGAGAGATAGCACAGCGGGTAGGGCGTTTGCCATGTACGCAGCCGACCCAGGTTTGATTCCCAGCATCCCATATGGTCCCCCAAGCACTGCCAGGAGTAGTTCCTGAGTGCATGAGCCAGGAGTAACCCCTGTGCATCGCTGGGTGTGACCCAAAACACAAAAAATAAAACAAGAAAAAAAACAGGAATATAGGACTGCAGGCTGGAGAGTTAGTACAGTGGTAAGGTGCTTATCTTGCACTCAGTCAATCATGCTTTCTATCTATAACACTGCGCATGGTGCTCTG
This sequence comes from Sorex fumeus, assembly GCF_029834395.1. Lineage (NCBI taxonomy): Eukaryota > Metazoa > Chordata > Mammalia > Eulipotyphla > Soricidae > Sorex > Sorex fumeus. Next base: position 41,522,564 of record NW_026606071.1, on the reverse strand, counting down.
TGTCCTGTCAGAGGTGATCCCTGAATGCAGAACCAGAAATAAGCTTGAGCACTTATATCAGGGTGTGCCTCCCCCACCCCCAACAACAAAATAAAACAAAACAAAGTAATACAGGATACACGGGTGCTAAAAAGCGATATATTGTTTTGTTTATCTGAGATCTAAATTTAGCTGGGCAGTCTTTCTTCTGTTTCTTGCAAACAAACCACAACACATTTAGAGTCAAAACATCCCCATTCCCGTATGTCAAATTGCTTCTTTTCTTTGATTTCCCCAGAGTTAGTTTGCAATGCATATAATCATATTCACTTACAAGGTACAGAAGGACAACATACTAGTTATATTGTTTGGAGCTCTTCTCTAAATGTTCTTCCAAAATGCAGTATTCCACAAACTTCGTTTTCCTTTATCACAGACAACACTCTCAGAAAAGACATTAAATTTATTTCAGGCACTTAGTGTGATCTCCATTGAACAAATGTTTTTCCAAAGACTCCCATTATAGGCTTTTGCTAATAGCTATTCTTGTGATGGTTTCATATTTGGGAGATAATTACGCAGATCCATATTACAGAATCACACTTCAATGCTTTCTCTTCTTTGAAAAAATACATAATTCAGTCTAATCCCCAAAGCAGGCCACTCTACAGGACCGTGGACCAGCGTTCTTCAAGTGGCTTGGAGCAAACAAATAAATACTGCAAAGACTATTGCAGAATTAGAGCTAAGACATGTAAGATTGTGAGCAGCTGCAGAAAATAAGGGAACTTAATGGGAGTAATGATATGTAAAAAAATTTTTTTATGTGCTCTTTTTTTCTTGTTTTTTTGGGTCGCACCCAGTGATGCTCAGGGGTTATTCCTCACTTTGCCCTCAGGGATTACACCAGGCAGTGCTCAGGAGACCATATGGGAGACTGGGGATCAAAAATGTATCAGCTATGTGCATAAATGTGCTGTTTTGCAAATAAGAAAAGGCCCTCCCGTTGATCGTTGATTTGCTCGAGCGGGCCCAGTAACGTCTCCATTGGAGACTTTGTTGTTACTGTGTCTGGCATATCGAATACTCTCGGTAGCTTGCCGGGCTCTCCGAGAGGGGCGGAGGAATTGAACTCGGGTCGGCCATGTTGACCGCTTGTAAGGCGAACGCCCTACCCGCTGTGCTAGTGCTTCCCTCTCTGTGCTCCCCCATTCTGCACCCCCCACACTGTGCTCACACCACCATCGCAAATAAGAAAAAGTTGATTATATTTTGGATATTCAATGGCAGTAAAAAAAAGTATTCATTTTATTATTTGTGGTAATGCACTGCAATTAGGTGGTGGGGGGAGGAGGAGGAGTGTCTTTTCTATTTAAGATTCATACCACAGTATTTCGGGATAAAAGTAAGGGGTGCGGGGCTGGAGCGATAGTACAGCAGGTAGGGCATTTGCCTTGCATGCAGCCGACTCGGGTTCGATTTTTAGCATCCCATATGGTCCCCTGAGCGCCACCAAGATTAATTCCTGGGTGCAGAGCCAGGAGTAACCCCTGTGCATCGCCAGGTGTGACCCAAAAAGCAAAAAATAAAAAATAAATAATATGGTGCCTGGAATTGACATTTAAAATGAGAGAGGGACAGAAACAGAGACAAAGATAGAAACAGAGAAAAATAAGAAAGGGAAAGAGGAGGAGGAGGAGGAGGAGGAAGATGAGGAGGCAGGAGAAGAAAAGGGAAGGAGGGAGGAGATTATTACAGCACATTGACCATGGTTGTCAATTTCATTTCATTTCATTTCATCATCCTGTTATTCATCGATTGCCTCGAGCAGGCCCCAGTAACGTCTCTTTCATCCTAGCCGTGAGATTATATTCAAGGCTATTTAGGAGAATGAGACCCATCATTGTTACTGGTATTTGGCATATTTGGTACGCCACGGGGAGTTTGCCAGACTCTGCCCTCTTGGCAGGCTACATTCAATAGCCTGCAAGTTTGTCCAAAGTAGGAATGAGACAATAAGATGTCATAAAAAAAAGTTCTGATAAGATGTTGCGCGGCCGTGAATGTTCCGGGATCTGGATTTTATAGTCTCTGAGTCTTGGCCGCTGATGGGATTACACGGCGCCAGGGGGCCAGGTGGTGGGTGTGACCCCCGCCTACTGGAATTTGGAGGATCTGGGTGGAAGATGCTCGACTCCAATTCGAGTAGGCTTGGAGGTCTCGGCCCCGGAACCCGCGTGGCTTTGTCCCTCTGCCAGTACCTTCATGTGTGCGGAGAGTGGTCTCAGCATGGTGGTGGCTGGTCCTGGAGGTCAAAGTCTTATAAAAAATTCATGCAAGTTTGTGAAATTCCCAACTTTTGTGTACTTTGGAAAGTTTATATAATACAACATGAAGTTCACTAGAATTTTGGAATATTAAATAGAAAACATTTAAAGGACACTAGGCTTTCTTTCTCTGACTTCTAAATGTGCTTATTTACTTCATTTACAATTTTTTCTAATTATAAAAGCAACAAAAACCCAAAACCTGTTCAATAAAAAGTTAAAAGTAAAGAGAAGACAAAAGTCACACAAAACCACATGTTGATAATTTGATGAGAAATAAAAGCTATCTCCCAAAAAATGTACAAATTCCTCCCTGGTCTTTATTTGGCATTATTACACATTATTGTTATAAATATATACTTGTTTAAAGATAGAAGTTGTGGGATAGATACACAATGAAATACTATGCAGCAATGAAAAAGTCATGCATTTCTCTGCCACATGGATGAAACTGGAAAGTAACATCAAAACTGACTATAAAGCAGAAGAAGGGGGTAGAGTTTAAAAGATGAACAAGACCGAGGGATAATGATGGAGGGTTGTGGACACTTTGTGGTGTTGGGGTATACAATAACTTTATATATCCATAGCTATACGTTAAGCAACCATCTTGAACTACAATATTTTTTTAAATGAAGCAATCAGGCTTTGTACACATGTATAAAGAAGATATCCATTTATAAGTCAAAATGGGAGGCCTCTGAGAAATATACTCCATTCATACCTTGATCTTATACTTTCAGTCCTCAGTTTTATGAGAAAAGAAAAATTTCTGTTTGAAAACCCAGTTGTGTCACATTGTTATGATAGCCCTAGGAAACTAATGGACATGGTGAAAGGCTATTCATTTTTCATCTAAGTGGGGTTGAACAGTTGTTCATTGTGCTGGTTTTTTTTTTTAAACTTTTCTTCACCACCACTAAAAACTTACATATTAAAACTTTGGAAGGACAAAACCTTCTAGGACATCTTCTTTCGTTCTCTGGCTCTTAAGAAAATGCTCTTAATCAATTATAATTAAGTTCTGAAAGAGAGAGATTTGGCTGCAAATCTGCTTAGAGAATAGAGGAGTCATTGGAAGTTTGACAGATTAGATGAGAAAATCATTGCTCACCACCCCAGCAGCTCCATTTTCATATTTCAGGACATTGCATCCACAGAGACACTTAGTGACATGATTGATTTGGAAAAGTATTTGGTGCAACAGAATAAAAGGAGAGTGCAAGCAATTGCCAGATCCAGACTATTTCAAAACAACAGTGAATGCAGTCGGCAAACTTGAGGATACAAAGACATGGGGACACCAATGCTAGAATAATGCAAACAGATCACATGTCAGCCTGCCAAGAGCTCGAACAAATAGTTCCTGATAATATTTTATTACTTATTTTGTACATGGGTTAGAGGTCTTCATCACGTGATTTCATCCAAGCAAAAATGTAGTTCATGGGGCTGGAGAGAGCACAGCGGGTAGGGCGTTTGCCTTGCAAGCGGCCGACCCGGGTTTGATTCCCAGCATCCCATATGGTCCCCTGAGCACTGCCAGGGGTAACTCCTGAGTGCAGATTTAGGAGTAAGCCCTGTGCATCGCCGGGTGTGACCCAAAAAGCAAAAAAAAAAAATGTAGTTCATTTGGTGGTGGTGGTGGTGGTGGTTGTTTTTAGGTCACACCCTACAGTGCTCAGGAGTTATCCTCAACCCTGGTGCTGGTGCTCAAACCTAGGCCTTTGCACACAAAGCTTGCAAGTGTTACAGCTTTTTCTAGCTCCCTTTGTTCCCATGTTGGCCTTTTTTTACTCTTCTCTTTCAATCCGTGGCCCAGACACCCCAGTATATTAATTCCTTTCCTCAATATAAAGAAGTAATAACACTTTGGGTGTTGTTATTCTCTGTGGATGTTTGCATTTCTTTTGTAAAGTTTTTTTCCTTTTTAATATTTAATTTTTTATTTTTAAACGAATCACCGTGGGGTACAGTTGTAGACTTACAAACTTTTGTGCTTGCGTTTCAGTCATACAATGGTCGAGTACCCATCCTTCCACCAGTGCCCATTCCCCACCACAAATGGTCCCAGTATCCCTCCCACCACCCCCACCCCACCTCGCCTCTGTGACAGGGCATTCCCTTTTGCTCTCTCTCTCTCTCCTTTGGGGTTCTTTTGTTAAGTTTTTGACCCCAAAGCCTACCAGCAGTGTTGGTTGCTAAAAGAACCATAAGGTGACAGGGAATGAACCCGTGTCTCCAGCATGCAAATGTGTGTTCCAGCCTTCCAAGCTACCTTCCCAGCTTCAGGGATTGCATTTTAATTGCGTCAAGATGTGTGGTTCTTGGGGCTGGAGCGATAGGACAGCATGTAGGGCATTTGCCTTGCACGCGGCCGACCCGGGTTCGATTCCCAGCATCCCATATGGTCCCCTGAGCACCGCCAGGAGTAATTCCTGAACGCAGAGCCAGGAATAACCCCTGTGCATTGCTGGGTGTTATCCAAACAGCAAAAAAAAAAAAAAAAAAAAAAAAGATCTGTGGTTCTCAATCCTAGCAAAACATTAGATTAAAAAACATCACAAAGACAATAATGCCAGTACATAATCCCAAATATTCTGATTTAACATGTTCTGAGGTAGGACCTTTTTTCCCCAAAAGCTTCTCATGGAATAAATAACGTTATGCATGCAGCTGAGAAAAATGGCCTGGGGGCTGGAGAGATAGTACAGAAGATAAGGTTCTTGCTTTATTCCTCTTGGTTTCAGTTCTCAGAACCACATAAGGTCCTTTGAACACCTCCAAGAGTGGCCCCTGAGTGCAGAGCCAGAAATGGCCTTTCTCTAGCCCTCATAGGCAGAACATCCCTAACCTAAAGCAATTTCCTAACCACAACTCCAAGTATTTCTTGAGGAGCCTTTGAGAGACTCTATCATTTTCAATATGATTGCCTTTTTGGGGTAGGGGTGTTTGTTTTGGGGCCACACCCAGTGGTGCTCAGGGCTTACTCTTGTCTCTGTACTCAGGGACCAGTCCTGGTAGGCTCAGGAGACCATATGTGGTGCCAGGGATCGAACCCAGGTCACCCACGTGCAAGGCAAGCACCCTATCTGTTGTACTATCACTCTGGCCCTACTTTTTTTTTAATTTTAAAATCTTCTCTTAAGGAGCCTGAAAAATGGCTCAGTGGGCTGAGTGTATACTTTGCAGTCAGGGAGGTCAGAGTTTAAATCCCAGTATTTTGTGATCCCTTAGTACCACTGGGAAAAAACCTTAAAATTCAGAGCCAAGATTAACTCCTGAATAATGCTGTTATGCCCCACTACCGCACAAAAGCAACGAATGTAAGTAAAAAAAATCATCTTGAAACAAGATTATATCTACTACCATTTCACTAAAAAACATTTCATCTTATTTTTGGTTTGGGGGCTGTGCTGAGCTGTGCTCAGGACTTACTACTGGTTCTATGCTTGGGTGGGGGGGTTCACTTCTGGCAGTGCTTTGGGGGAAATAAATGCAGTGCTAAGGGTTAGCCACATATGAAGCAAGCCTCTTAATTTCTGTATTTCATCTCCTCCCCCCACTCCAAATATTTTTTAAAAGTGTTTGCTCGTGGCAGGGCTGTAGATTGCTTGCCTTGCGTGTGTAAGGCTCTGAGTTGGATCCCCAGCACCATACATGTCGTGTCTGCCACCCTAGGATGCTGTAATGCATAAAAGGACCAAGTGTGATTATTGCAGTTGGCAGGTGATAGCATGTATAATCCTTTTGTCCGCTGACATTCCCTTAACGTTGGACTCTACTAGTGCCTAGATTATTTTTTTCAAAATAAAATTTTCTCCTGAAAGATATCAAGACTTCTTGGTAAAATTAGATTTTTGGGGTATGATGTATGGAAAGTGTATCTCTTGGGCCTAAAGCAAGAAAGCACTCAGAGTCTAATGGGGATGTTTCAAAAGAGGCTTGGAAGGAAAATGGACTGCCCATTGAATAAATCTGAAATCCCTTGAGCAGGAAAGAAATATTGACCACAAAGTGATTGCAACAATATATAAAAATCTTTAGTTTATAAAGCACTGAAAGTTAAACAAGGGGGAAAAGGCTTGGAAAAAAAGAGATACTTGTTTGCTACTGTAGAAAGTGATTATTGGGAGCTGGAGCAATAGTACAGTGGATAGGGCATTTGCTTTGCATACAGCCAACTTGAGTTCAATTCCCAGCATCCCCTATGATCCCCCGAGCACTGCCAAGAGTAATCCCTGAGTGCAGAGCCAGGAGGAACCCCTTTGTATTGCTGGGTGTGACCCCAAAAGCCAAAAAGAAAAGTGATTATCACTAAGAATTCTTTATTCAAAAGAGGAAATATCAGTAATATGACCCCTTTTTTTGTTAGAATAACAGTAGCCAGAGACCTCCTTCCACCCATAAAAAATATGACAACGGCACTCAAGATATTGATCATCAGCAAATAAAGGACACTGATCACAGAGAGACTGAAATACATTAGGTGACAAGATGTGTGTATGTTACCAGAGCATTAACCCATGTGTTTATTGCTAATTGAAAAAAGTCAATAAATCTCTATAGGACTGTTAGAAGGCTGCTGACATAGATATCAACATATCAAATGTAACAGCACTGATAAGAGGAACATGCTGGCATTAAGTGTCTCCTGATGGCATTCAGTGGGTTCTTGGTATCACCCATCTTTGCACGAAAGATTTAAGCTGAATATATTAAATATTAATTCCCTAATTTCAAGTTTGTGGAAAATACCAGGGGAAGAAGTTAAACAGTCCCTCCTGAAACAGTCAGACAAAGCCAGAATGGAGGATATTCTACAAGACAATTTTCCTCATCTCTTCAAAAAGCCAATTCATAGGGGAAATTGATGAGAAATAACAAATGCCATGTGTGAGTCTCTGCTATAATTCTACTTAAAAACAAAGGAAACAAAAAACATTCTGGAGAAAATTGATAATTCAATAATGATTAAAACTCTATCAAAATGTGTCCTTGCTCCAGTACAAAATCTTCTCTCTTCAAGTTTGTTTACCACATGCTTAAATGAAAATCGCCTGCATATAATTGCAGAAATCTTGGGAAGCCATTGTCTCTGGAGCTGGTACTGCAGGCTTGTGACTTGAAGTAGAAAAAGAAAATTGTTTTCTTACTGAAATGATACCCCACTCACTTCTGAACTACTGATTTTTTTCTTGAATCTTAAAAGAAAGATTATAAAGAAAATCAGCAGCATTAGTCCATGATCTTCCAGTGGAATGGACCCTGGTTCGATTCCTCTGTCCCTCTTGGAGAGCCCAGCAAGCTACCAAGAGTATCTCACCGGTACAGCAGAGCCTGGCAAGCTCCCTGTGGTGTATTTGGTATGCCAAAAACAGTAACAAGTCTCACAATGGAAACATTACTGGTGCCCGCTCGAGCAAATCAATGAACAACGAGAGGACAGTGCTACACTGCCCTACACTGACACCATTAAAGAACTTGTTTATAATCTCCTTTAGGAAGGCAAAACCCCGTGATAAATTTAGAGTAGAATTTACAAAGTAAAACTTCAACTAAAGAACAATCTTAATATGCTTTGTAGAAACAGAGTCCTGTGGTGCTTGGCAGAATATCCTGGGCTGCAGCTTTGGAGAATAAAGACACATGTTTTAGGGGCTGGAGCAATAGCACAGCGGGTAGGGCATTTGCCTTGCACGTAGCTGACCCGGGTTCACTTCCCAGCATCCCATATGGTTCCCTGAGCACCACCAGGCATAATTCCTGAATGCAGAGCCAGGAGTAAGCCCTGAGCATCGCGGGGTGTGACCCAAAAACAAACAAACAAACAAAGACAAGCTTTAGGAGTTACTCCTAGCATTTATTTTGTTGTGAATTGGTGGTGGGGTGGGAGGATTGATCGTTCCAATGGTGGGGATCAAATCATCTAGGGTCTCAAGCGAAATGAGTCAGAAAGAGAGGGATAGACATAGAAAGATTGCATTCATCTGGGGGATATAAAATAATAAAATATGAGATTAATACCCAAGAATAGCTGAGAGCAACACCAGGAGAATTACTCCATAACTTAGAGGCCAGCCGGGTATTCTAGGGGAAAGGACAATTCAGATAGAAAGGGGAACACCAAGTGGAGGGTGTTTGGAGGATCCTCCCAGGAGGGGAGATGCAGGTTGAAAGTAGACTGGACTGAACATGTTAGCCACTCAATGCCTCTTTTGCTGATCACAACACCCAAAAGGAGAGAGAGAACAAAAGGGAATGCCCTGCCACAGTGGCAGGGGGGGATGGGGGGATGGGGGATGGGGGGGAGGGATATTATCCTGGTGGTGGAAAATGGGCACTGGTGGAGGGATGGGTATTTGATCGTGGTATGACCGAGATCCAAGCACGAAAATTTGTAAATCTACAACTGTACCTCATGGTGTTTCACTAATAAAAAAAAAAAAAACAACTTTCATGATACTATATCAGAATTCAAAGGAACAAAGTAAAATAAAATTGTTGTTTCTTCTTTTCAAAAAAAAAATCATCTAGGGTCTCATACATCCAAGGTACATACTCTACCACTGAGCCACATTCCCAGGCCCGCCAGATGAACAGCCATGGGCAAATGAGTCAGTCAACCCTGGTGCCATAAGTCCAGTGATCCATTTCCATGAAGGGCCAGCAGCTTCATGAGATTCAGTGCCTCCGTTCATCACTTTTTCAAAATCTCGTTCATTTGCTTATTTAAAGGTCCCCCCAAGCATCTGAAAATAGAGTGCTTTTCCTGTAGATAATTATTTGATGGCAGAATTTGAGCACTTGAATGACCATCAAGTCACTGGGAGGGGAAAGGTGGGGGCGGGGCACGAATGCTTAGAATAAGGAACATTTACTTAGGACAATTGGACACGGATACGTTTATTCATGGTTGATTTGTTGGTGAATACTTTTGATAAAATCAATGAGGTCATTCTTTCCATTCCGAGTCCTATGTACTATTATGCTGAATCTCTCGGCCTCCCAAACTGCTTCTCTGGAAAAGGAAACAGAAAAGGCAGCCACGTTAACTTTTCAATCATAGAACAAATGTTTCCTTGGGTTGAAATGGAGAGTATTTTTTTCCTCACCCATTGTTTCTACAGACAAAATTCTGTAGAAACCAGGAATTCTGAACAATTCTTTTGATGGTTATTTCTGCTCCAGTGATCTTGAAATTTCATGTGTTCATGATTCTTAACTCGCTGACTTCAAGCGAACAACCCCTGCCAAAAGTGACCTCACAAAGGATTGGATGTTATGTGGCTTAACCCAAAAAAGGCCTGAAAGACTCTGGTCTTCCTTGATTCAAGTCTGCTCTTGTCTTGCAAAGTTTGTGAGAGGAATTCTAATTCCATCACTATAATTTTTTTTCAAAAATATTTTTATTTATAAGTTGGTTCACAATATTTGATTACAGTTAATATTCAAACACCAATCCCACCACCATTACACCTTCCCACCACCAAATTTGGGATGTTTCCATCCCAAGCCCCAAGCCCTCTTCCAAAGCACAACAGAAATAATACATTTTGTATTGTCTGTTCTGCTCAAAATGCTACAAAAGTATCCATAGAGGAAAGAGTGTGAAGATTGTTCTATTTTGGCAGGGACCATTAAGACATTCTTTAGAATATCACTAACATGTTGTTAAAGGCTGAGTAATGTGAGCTGTCAAATTTATATCTAAAACTATGTATATGTATATAATTATATATATAAAGATAAAAGGTAAAGGTAAAGGCCCTCCCGTTGTTCATCGATTTGCTCGAGCGGGCCCAGTAATGTCTCCATTGGAGATTTTGTTGTTACTGTGTTTGGCATATCGGATACATCACGGGTGGCTTGCCAGGCTCTGCCATGCGGGTGAGATACTCTCCGTAGCTTGCCGGGCTCTCCGAGAGGGGCGGAGGAATCGAACTCGGGTAGGCCGTGTTGGCTGCGTGCAAGGCAAACGCCCTACCGCTGTGCTATCGCTCCAGCCCTAATTATATATATAATTACATATATATTTTTTCCTTCTATGATTTGTTGCCTACTCTTTGAAACCCATCAAGTGTGGTGTGGTATTTATGGAGAATAAGTTAGGAGTGTCTTGCGCGGCCGTCAATTCGGCCGCACAGTCCAGAAATACAGTCACTCATACGTGAGGCTTGACCGGAGTGTCCATCACTATGATTGTGAGTAAGAGTTTTCCCTCATTGTCTGTCAAATCAACAGAAGCCTTTGAGTCTCAAGGATGACAATTTCGGGCTGACAGATGTGGTAGATATTCTACAAGACAGAGTACATTCCTCGCATTCGTGGAGCCTTGGATGTGATCCCCAGTACCTCAAATGGAACAAAACCAAGAGGAGATTTACATCTTTTCAAATAGCACTCTACTAATTCATCTTCTCCTGCATGTTAAACATAGCAGCATTAATGCTGAGTTTGCATTTGAGCAGATTAAATTATATCTTTGTATGGAAAATTTCACATATTTATCTATCCCGACCACAATTTTGCATACTTGTTAAGGGCACACCTTTCATCCTAAAACGTGAAAATGAAGTACGATCAAATGATTATTTTTGTATTCCGTGTACACATGAAAAATGAATGTGCTGCAGATGGTGTTACAGAGTGTTTATGTACTTCTTGGGATAGATGCCATTGCTTCTTTGTTTTCTAAAAGTGATACTATAACCTAAAAGACAAAAGATGACAAAGGAACGAAAACTACCTGTGGGATTTCAGACATAGATCAGTAGCTATGGCACAATTTATAAAGCCTAGCACTTTCCAGTGCCTGAAAACCTCACCTCTTTGGTGGTACTTTTTTTTTCTTTTTATTAGTGAAACACCAAGAGGTACAGTTGTAGATTTACAATTTTTTTGTGCTTGGGTTTCGATTATACAATGATCAAATACCCATCCCTCCATCAGTGCCCATTTTCCACCACCATGGATAATATCCCTCCCAACCCCCCACCCCCATCCCACCCTGCCTCTGTGGCAGGGCATTCTCTTTTGTTCTCTCTCTCCTTTTGGGTGTTGTGGTCTGCAAAAGAGGCATTGAGTGGCAATCATGTTCAGTCCATAGTGTACTTTCAACATGCATCTCCCCTCCTGGGAGGATCCTCCAAACACACTTTATTTGGTACTCCTTTCTCTGTCTGAGCTGCCCTTTCCCCTAGAATGCCCGGCTGGCCTCTAAGCTATGGAGTAATCCTCCTGGTGCTGATCTCAGCTATTCTTGGATATTAATCTCATATTTTGTTACTTTATTTGGTGGTATTTTTTAACATCTCTGCCTAAGGTCATTTTTACAAGATCTATTTTGTTCAAGCGGGCCCAGTAATGTCTCCATTGGAGACTTTGTTGTTACTGTGTCTGGCATATCAAATACGTCACGGGGAGCTTGCCAGGCTCTGCCGTGCGGGCGAGATACTCTCGGTAGCTTGCCGGGCTCTCTGAGAGGGGCGGAGGAATCGAACTCGGGTCGGCCATGTTGGCCGCTTGTAAGGCGAACGCCCTACCCGCTGTGCTATCGCTCCAGCCCCTATTTTAAGCAGTGAAAAATGGAGTTGGAGGAATAGTATAGAATAAGTGGTTGTCTTGACCGTGACCAACCTTGGTTCAACTTCCAACACTGCATAGGGTCCCGCTTTGTACCAGGGATAAAGCACTTGCTTTGCATGTGACTGACCCGGGCTTGGTCCCTGGCATCCCATAGGGTTCCCTGAATACCACCATGAGTGATCCCTGAGTGGAGAGTTGAGAGTAAGCTCTGAACACCACCTGGAGTACCCCCAAAACTAAAACAAAGAAAAAGCAATGATAACATAAGCTTGCCTACTTTGTCCTTTCTGAAATGTGAGTGTGGGGGATGGTGTGGGAAGGCATGTGGGCTGTCCTCCAGGCAGTGTTCAGGAAACCCAGAGACCCACCCTTGAATTTTCAGCAAACCAGACTAAAGTTTAGTGAGGGTGGCTGAGGCTGTACTGCTGCTCTGGCCATAGTGCAGGGAATTCCTGGGTCATGCCAGATGGTGCTTAGGGGCTTTTAGGACTGATCCAGGCAGTGATGCTGGGATCCAAGTGGGGCCAGTCAGAAGCATGTGCCTTCACTTTCTATCTCCCAGACCCTTAGCCAAATATTTTCTCACTTTTTTTTTTTGCTTTTTGGGTGACATCCCGTGATGCTTAGAGGTTACTCCTGGCTCTGCACTCAGGAATTACTCCTGGCGGTGCTCGGGGGACCATATGGGATGCTGAGGATCGAACCTGTGTTGGCCGCGTGCAAGGCAAATGCCCTACCTGCTGTACTATTGCTCCAGCCCCTATTTTCTCACTTTTTAAGTCCTCTGACCCCACTCAGTTGTGCCGTTCCTCTCATTTATATTAATTTAAAAGCTTTGACCCTAAAAAATAGAAAAGGTAAGTAAAGGTAAGTAGGTGAGGCTAACAGTATCCCAGATTAATGTGCTTTAGTTTGAAAATAATTTCCTAGTCATAGTTTCTTCTGATAAGAAAATATTCTTCAGCTTCAGAAAATATTGAAAATACTCTAGAAACTTGGCGGGGGGGAGGGGAATGATGAAAAATCAAGGAAAAAAAATACTGCCACTACAACATCGGTCCATTCCTAGAAATAGGAACAATAAAGCAGTCACAGGAGAGAAATGACAGAGTTGAAGTCACTTACCTGGAGTGTTGTTGCCCTGGTTCTATCCCTGGTGCTGCATATGATACCCAGAGCACTGCCAAGAGTGACTCTTGAGCACAGGGCCAAGACTAGAACCTAAGTACATCCAGATATGATTCTAACCCCTACCCAGCCCCCCAAAAGAAACAGTCCAGTACGCATAGCAAGTAGGATTATTCATTGTACTGTTAATGCTTTATTATCACAAGCAACATTGAATAGTTTTGTTATGTAAAGTAATAATTTATTAGCAGAAATTAATATAATAGAGAATTCCAATTTTAAGTTTAAGTGATGATTAGCATATTAATTTGAAATGTATGAAAATCAACTGATAAAAAAGTAATTTTCTATTTAAAAAAACTGCGACTTATCACTTACATATAATCTCAATTGTAGAAGATATACTATTATTTCTTCACAATATACCTCTCTTTCACATGTGTTTAATATAAAAAAAGAAATTTTTCCTCATATTAATACTTAATTTTTATCTATAAGATTTTTTTTAAAGAAACTAATTCACTTTTTTCAACAAATTAATAAATCCATGGCATTAACCATAAATTTCATGACATTAGCCAAAGTACAGCTGAAGTATTTTCAAGTAGGAAATATAGCATGAAAATTTTTCCATTATAGAACAAAATTTCTACAAATAGTTAATAGCTTAGGTATGCAGTTAAACTCCCACCTATATATGGTTTACAAAAAAAGTAAAACTTTATAAACTACGTATTATCTATAATGTTACCAAGGTAATTAAAAATATTGTTTTCATTGATTTATCTGCAATTTCAGAATTAATCCAATGTGAAGCTCTTAAATATTCTTAAAGCTAGATTAAATTGTTCACTGCAATAAAAACTATAATTTCTCAGTTTAAAATATCTGTGATTGTGGGGCTGGAGAGATAGCACAGCGAGCAGGGCATTTGCCCTGCACATGGCCAACCCGGGTTCAATTCCCAGCATCCCATATGGTCCCCTGAGCACCGCCAGGAGTAACTCCTTAGTGCAGAGCCAGGAGTAATCTCTGTGCATCACCCGGTGTAACCCAAAAAGCAAAAAAATAAAAAAATAAAATATCTGTGGTTGTGAGGAAAATACAAACCAAAGAAAGGGGGGCCTCAAGAACAGATGACTGGTTGAAGAAACTCTGGCACATTTACACAATGGAGTACTATGTAGCAGTTAGGAAAGACGAAGTCATGAAGTTTACATACAAGTGGTACTACATGGAAAGTATCATGTTAAGTGAAATGACTCAGAAAGAAAGGGATAGACATAGAAAGATTGCATTCATCTGGGGAACATAAAGTAACAAAATAGGAAACTAACACCCAAGTATGGCAGAGATTAGTACCAGGAATTTTACTCAATGACCCGGAGGACAACCACACATGTTAGGGGAAGGGGGAGCTCAGAAAGAGAAGGGAGCACCAAATAAAGGGTGTTGGGAGGATCCGCCCATGATGGGAGAGCATGCTGAGGGTAGACTGTTGACCAAGCATGATTGCCATTCAATGCCTCTTTTGCTGACCATGGCACTCAAAAGGAGAGAGAGAGAAATGCCCTGCCACAGAGGCAGGGTGGGATAGGGGCTGGGCGGGGAGGGGATGCTGGGATCCGAGGTGGTGGGAAATGCGCACTGGTGGAGGGATGGGTGTTTGATCATTGTATAATCGAAACCCAAGCACAAAAATGTGTAAGTCTACAACTGTACCTCATGGTGCCTCACTATTAAAAAATAAATAAATAAATAAAAGGGGGGCCAGAGAGTTAAAATAGGAATTAAGTTCTTTGCATATAGCTGAACCAGTACCACATGGTCCCTTGAGCGCTGCCAATTCAGCCCAAGGGATCAAGGTACCATCATGGCTTTGGGACTCTCTGAAACCAAAGCGTCCCGGCAGAACCACATCCTCCATTTGTATTTAACCATCATCCCAGTTGGCCAAGAATCACCTGGCGGTACTCCTAAACTTCCTGAGCAACACTTGAGCAATCCCCCCCTCCAAAAACCCTAAAAAGAATTAGTACTCAAAATAAGAACCCCCAAAATAATGAAGTTTAGTTAAAACAGACAAGATAGAATTTGAAGTTAAACTTTCCCAATATTACTGAAATAAAAGAAAGACTATGAAAAACCAGAATCTGCTTGCTTCATCTAAAAAGAAAAATATAGGGCCAGACTGAACAGCCTTGTTCAAAGTGCACTTTCCTTGCAAGTAGTCAATCCCAGTTCCATCTCCAGTATCCATATGGTTCCCTGAGCCCTTCCAGGCATGATGCCTGAGCACGGGGCTAGGAGTAAGCCCTGAACAGCCAAATGTGTACCAAAAACAAACAAAAGAAAAAAGGAAAAATATAACATCTTGCTGAAGTTACTATTCAAACAATCAGCAAATTAGAGAAAAATAATTATAAGCATTGGTAAGTAAGTTGATCACAAACAACAAAAACACTCTCCTCCCATTGTTCATCGATTTGCTCGAGCGGCCCCAGTAACATCTCCATTTTGAAACTTGTTGTTACTGTGTCCTAGAGGGACGGAGGAATTGAACCTGGCAAACGCCCTACCACTGTGCTATCGCTCCAGCCCAAGTGGATCACAGTACATTTTATTTGTTACAATAGTGTAGGTAACTTGGTGACAATAGGATTTACTTGCTGAGCTTAGATAAATGAAGTCACTTCTCACCACTGCTAAAGAACCCAGAGCACCACCGCTGACATCTTTGCCTTCTTACCCTTTCCCTTACTGCCCCACTGCTTGGTCATCTGAGTTTGCAATCAGAAGCCTAGGATTTATCCTCATGTGATGCCCTCTATTCTCTTGTTTTGTTTCTCCTTATGTCACAAGTAAGGGATGTCATTTGCCCTCCTTTGCCCTCCTCCCTCTGACTTCCGGCACTTAACACAGTGTCCTCCAGCTTCATTCAAATTGCAGCAAACTAAGATTTCATCTTACTACAGTGCACTTATTTCATTGTGTGTCTATAACACAACTTCTTTTTGCCTTTTGGGTCACACCGTGCGATGAACAGGGGTTACTCCTGACTCTGCACTCAGGAGTTACTCCTGGCGGTGCTCAGGGGACCTTATGGGATGCTGAGAATGGAACCTGAGTCAGCAGCCTGCAAAGCAAACACACTACCTACTGTACTATCGCTCCAGCCCCATATAATACAACTTCTTTACCCCATCATCAGTTCTTGGACATTTGGGCTATTTCCCTATTTACTATTGTACTCAGTGCCGCAATGAATACCAATGTGCGTGTATGTATCTTTTTGAATTCATGTTTTTGCATTCTTGGGATAGATGCCAAGAAGTGGAATTGCAAGGTCATGTGGGAGCTCTATTCTCACATTTTAAAGAAATCTCCATACTCTTTTTTTCACGCAAGTTGAAACTTTTGGCCAACACCTTGTCTGCACTGGTTGTTTCTGGTCTTTTTGATCTATGCCATTCTCTTCTGATTATTTTTGGGTCACACCTGGCAGTGCTCAGGGATGACCCCTAGCGGTACCTATTAAAGAATATTTGGAGCTGGATACTGAACCAGAATCAGAGTCAGAGTCAGAATCAGCAGGAGGTAAGCAAGGACTTTATTTCCTGTACTATTTCTCTGGCCTGTTGGAATATGTCATTCTCACAGGTGTGAGATAATCTCTTACGTTTGCTTTAATTTGCAACACCTGATAACAAGTGGCAATAACCCCCCCTTTTTTTTTATATGCTCACTTCAGTTTGTTCACTCAGGGAAGTATCTATTCATCTTTTCTTTCTTTCTTTTTATTTTTCAGACAGACTTAGATGACAATACATGTAAATTTTTATGAGAAGTTGAAAAACTGAACAACAATATTAGGATAGACTGGAACTGTGAACCTAAATTAGAATTGAGTAACAGCTAATCTTTAAAGCATGAATATATCCTCTGTTATTTAAACTAGAGCAAGCCACAAACAACTATCACCTTATGGTACTTGTACAACTTAATATCACATCCTGATAAAGATGGCATAGAAAACTGCAGATCATTCAGAGAGATGGAAACAACTTGACCAAAAATCTGTCACAGAATTTTAGGACCGTGGTGGTGGGAAATGGACACTGGTGGAGGGATGGGTATTTGATCATTGTATAATTGAAATCCAAGCACAAAAATGTGTAAGTCTGCAACTGTACCTCATGATGTCTCACTATTAAAAAAATTTTTTAATAAAAAAAAGTTTTATAGAAATTCATAGAACACCACAAAAAAAATGTATGGGCTGGAGCGATAGCACAGCAGGTAGGGCGCATGCCTTGCACACGGCCTACCCTGGTTCGATTCCCAGCATCCCATATGGTCCACTGAGCACTACCAGGAGTAATTCCTGAGTGCATGAGCCAGGAGTAACCCTTGTGCATCGCTGGGTGTGACCCCTCCCCCCAAAAAAAGTAATGAGAAAAAAAAACCTTCCTCCTTTGAACGGAAACCAAATCATCAACTTAGGTAGTACAAAAGAGAGAGCTTCTTAGAGATTTGTTGGCTGAGCAGAAAAAGAGACTGAGGGAAATAACAGTAGCTGATAAAATTTTCCCCAGGGTCGATGACACCGTGGGGCTGCAGAGGAGAGGAAATTAAAGTCTATGGGAGATTGCTCTAAGCTCAGTGGCAAGTCTCGCTTGCCACTGTTGTGTCTGTACCAAGGTTTCTAGAGAGAGCAATTTCCTTCCAGCAATTAAGGCAATAATTACAATAAGAGTACAAGATGTATCTCTTGTTTTTCACCCCATGCCAATTGCACAACATGAAGCAAAGGCTCTTTGTTCATAGACCCCAACCCCTACTGCAAAATGTGTTATCTTGCAAAGGAGAAATCAGCCATCCCCACTCAAAACTATAACATCAACTACTTCTGATTGAGCCTCTTCATCCAGAGCATGCATCTCAGATGGTGAGCCCAGTTCTCAGGAGCTGCTCCCAGAGAACCATCGTTCTCTCATTTTTGCCCCTCTGCATGTATCAGACGGCTGGCCTGATAAACTTTTCAGTACCTGTATTGCAAACCATAATGCCCAAAAGGAAAAGGGGGGGGGATGTACCTTCCATAGAGGCAGGCTTGGGGGAAGGGGGCGGGAAATTAACTGGGGATATTGGTGGTCAGACAAGTGATGGAACATTGTATGACTGAAACCCAATCATGAACAGCTTTGTAACTATGTATGTCATGGCAATTCAATAAAGATATAAATAAATAAATTTGAAAAATAAAATAATTTCTTTTTAAAAACTATGGATGGCTATGATATAATTTATAAATATTTTAATAAGTATTTGGTTGAATTAACCACCCACAATGTCATTCTTTTAAAACAACAGATTGAGAGACATGATGGAAGGATAAGAGTAGTTCCAACTTTCACAGAAATCCCATGACTTGTCAGAGTGACTTGGGGCTGGTAGAAAGTAACTGATGAATGCGTTGTTCATTTACTTTGATTCCTACCCATTTACTTTGGAATCCTACATGCACCAAGAGCGTTCGATCACGTGCATTTTATTTAATGATTTCTTTTCCCTAGAACAGAAATGCCAATATGATTACAATGCCTTTGCTGAGGACAGAGTTGAGTAGTCTCTTGAGAACAGAACTCAGAAGTCAAGTTCGCTAACCATAGGGAACTTGGATCACACTGGTGGGGTAGAGGGATGGAGTATCAACTCTGGAAATATTCCATTTGTGCAAAGAGGACTGTCACACGCAACTTCCTGATGCCTCTGCTCTCTACATTGACCATGACCACAGTGCCCTGAGCTGGATGTGGATGTCTTGATGTTCAGAGTAAATTCTGTGGGATCACTCTATACTCTGAATCAGCTTTGCATCCTCAGAGGCCAAATGCATGGTGAATGCACCATCTGGAAGAATGTACAAAATAGAATGCAAAATAGATGCAAAATAGAATTGCTCCTGCTAGTTGAGTGACCTTATGCCAATCATCACCTGGGTCTTGAGTTCCTTCACTTGTAAAAGGGCTATTTAGAGAGTCCATATCTTTGAAGTATCGCTCACCTAAAGGCAGATGACAAATTAGACCTATGTCAATTTTATCTGGGCACCAGAATAATCCAATCTTTTGGAACCTTTACTGTGATTTCCTTTACTGTTTTATATTTA
Organism: Sorex fumeus; assembly: GCF_029834395.1. Taxonomy (NCBI): domain Eukaryota; kingdom Metazoa; phylum Chordata; class Mammalia; order Eulipotyphla; family Soricidae; genus Sorex; species Sorex fumeus. Next base: position 41,503,370 of record NW_026606071.1, on the reverse strand, counting down.
AAGGCTAGCAAAGCATATTCTTTATGGAGGGGAGGAGGGATGGGGGAACACACCCAGATATGTTCAGGAGTTACTCCTGGCTCTACACGTAGGAGTTACTCCTGACAGTGCTTGTGGACTTGCACAGGAGGCCAGGGATGGAACTCAAGTCAGCCATATGCAAGGCAAGTGCCCTGCCCAGTGTACTATGTCTCTGGCCCCTAAAGCTTATTCTTATGGGAAGAAGCATGTCAGAAACCTCCAATATATTACACACTATTCCTGCATAAGGTTTTTGTTTTTGTTTTTTTGCTAACCTTTTTTTAAAAATAAATCATCATGAGGTACAGTTACAGACCTGCAAACTTTCGTGTTTACATTTCACTCATACAATGATCAAGTACCCATCCCTCCGCCAGTGCCGTTCTCCACCACCAATGTTCCCAGTATCTTTCCCACCATTCCCTGCATAAGGTTTTCAACAAGGGTCAGTTGGAAAAATATCTCGATTTAAAAAATTCAAGGTCTGGGGCTGGAGCAATAGCACAGCGACTTGGGCTTTTGCCTTGCACTTCTCTGACCCAGGTTCGATTCCCAACATCCCATATGGTCCCTCAAGCACTGCCAGGAGTGATTCCTGAGTGCATGAACCAGGAGTAACTCCTGTGCATCGCCGGGTGTGATCCAGCCCCCCACAAAATCACTTAATCACTTAACTTCCCATTAGTTGTCAATTTGCTTGAGCAGGCGCCAGTAATGTCTCCATTCATCCCTGTCCCGTGCCATTGTAGCCCAATGGCATCTGTTCGCTCTGGGAACATGAAGAGCCTCAAACCGATCATTCATGATCTTGATGAAGAAGTCTGACCATCTGGTAGGTGGGCGGCCACGCGGTCTTTTGACATCCTATGGGATCCAGTCGGTAACAGCTCTAGTCCAGCAGTCGTCTTTAAATCTCATTACGTGACCAGCCCATCTGATTTTTGACACCTTGGCAAACTAGACAGCATCCCTGATTCTTGATTGTCGATGGATGTCGGAACTCCGGATTCTTTCTCTCATTTGAGTGAAACGTGATATTCCAAGCATAGCTCTTTCAATTCCTCTTTGGGAGACCCGAATAGCATTCTCATCCTGTTTATGTAGGGCCCAGGTCTCTAAGGCATATGTTAATGCAGGAAGAACAGTGGAATCAAAGAGATGTGCCCGGAGCCAGAGGTTCTTCGTCCTCTTAGCTATTTCTTTGACGTTCTTGAAGGCGTTCCAAGCCGCTCTCTTCCTCCTGCGCAGCTCGGGTGCCAGGTCATTTGGTCATGTTGACTTCTCGACCTAGGTACACATAGCTGTTGCATTCGGAGATGGTCATTCCGTTGAGAGCGAATGGGGCATAAGGAACGAGGCTGTTTCTCATAAACATTGTCTTCGTAAGATTCAGCTGTAGTCCGACCTTTCCACACTCACGGTCAAAGTCGGCCAGCATTTTTGTCGCTTGGCTGATGTTTGGTGTTATTAAAATAATGTCATCAGCAAAGCGGAGGTGGTGTAGTTGCCGACCATCTATCTTCACTCCCATTCCTTCCCATTCCAGTCGTCGCATGATGTTCTTGAGGGTGGCACTGAAGAGTTTCGGTGAAATGGTATCACCCTGCCGAACCCCTCTCTTGACATCAATGATTACTTCTTTGTAGAATGGTGAGATCCTGGTAGTGAATCCGCAATACAGCTCACAGAGGATCTTGATGTATTGGGCTTGAATGCCCTGATTGGCTAGGGCTTCAATGACCGCTTCCGTCTCGACAGAATCAAAGGCCTTCTTTAAATCAATGAACGTTAAACAGAGTGGCATCTTGAACTCCTGAGAAACCTCAATGAGCTTGGTTATCGTGTGGATATGGTCGATGGTGCTGAATCCTTTGCGGAACCCTGCTTGCTCGCATGGTTGTCCTTCATCTAGTGTTCTGCCAATCCTATATAGGATGACTCGAGTGAACAACTTGTAGATAACAGACAATAGGCAGATCGGGCGATAGTTACCAATGTCATGGATGTCTCCCTTCTTGAACAGTAGTATGGTCCTGCTGGTTTTCCATTTTTACGGAACCTTGCATTCCGACAGGTAGCAAGTGAAGAGCTGAGCCAGTGTATTGATGAGTACTGACGGCAGGTTCTTCAGGTGTTCAGGTCTGACCTTGTCTGGGCTGGGTGCTGTTTGTTTCTTTACTGATGAAATGGCGTGTCGGATTTTGGAAGGGAGTACGTTGGGAACGACATATCCATCCTGTGGAATTTGGTATGTCGGCAAGTGGACATGGCTATCGAAGAGATTTGAGTAGAAGTCATGGATAATCTTCTCCATTGCCGTTCTGGAGGATGTGATGGATCCATCAGGACGTTGGAGGGCAGTCATCTTGGTCCCCCGCAAAAAAAAATATTCAAGGTGGTGTGTAAAGAAGATGGCTCAAGGGACTGAATTTGCACCGGGGCGGGGGGTGGGGGTGGGGCAGGGTTTGATCTCCCAAATTTCATCGTCCCCTTAGCACTCCTGGAAGTGATCACCAAGCACCAACCTGGGATTAGCATCCTAGCACCATTGGGAGTGGTCCCAGCACAGAAAAACTAAAAAAATCAATTCAAGATGGCACCCACATACTGAATACACTTTTTTTTCTCTTTCCTCTGGGAACCCTATTAAATCAGTAGTACAAGAATGAAAAAAAAAAAGGAACGAAACAAATCTGTTCAGAGCACAAACTTCAGAGATGAGAAACTGGAAAAAAATTCCTGAAAGTCTGCAGCAGATAGAGGTTGGCAACGTGCTTTGAATCTCTGAGGATGTTGCAGCCTAAAGTGGAGAGGAAAGGGATTTACTTGTCACAGATCTAGTATGATTCTGGGTTTGGCTACAATACAGAGATAAGATAGGGAACAGGGAGCTGAAAAGATGAACTGAACATGGAATGTGGAAGCAGAGATGCCTCATCCACCTTTCCTAACCCCACGCAGCAACCAGGCCATGCAGAATTATTAACCCCATCAGGAAAGGGCCTAGGTTTCTCCTCCAAGGCAATGAATAAATTCTCAATTGACAACCCGGACCCCAAGCAAAGATGGCTCTGTATCCTATGTGTTGATGGGTCCCTGGGGAAAGTTGCCCCCAGACAACAGAGCAATGTGATCAGACTTCACCTCCAGCCTTTGTGCTAGACTAGAAACTCCACCTCCAAGAACACAAAAAGAATTCAGCTCATTGAGGAGACCTAAAAATACCTGTCAGTCCCCCAATCTTTCATAGATAGTAGTCAGAAGGAAAATACTCACAAACATGAAAAGGTTCATCAAATAGGAATATTTGGTAATAAAAATATTGATCAATGAACAGTTAGAAAATGAAGTTGCGATTTCCAAGAAGTAAAAGGACCAACACCCTAACAACCAAACTCAAAATAGATGGAAAAAATAATCCCGAGAAAAAGAAATAGAGGATGAATCTTCTATAAATCACTGTATCACTGTATCACCGTCATCCCGTTGATCTTGGAATTACTCGATTGGGCGCCAGTAGCATCTCTATTCCTCCCAGCTCTGAAATTTTAGCAGCCTCTTCTTACTCATCTTTTCCCAATGATTGGAGGCTCCTTTAGGATCAGGGGAATGAGACCTGTTGTCGTTACTGTATGTGGCATATCAAATATGCCACAGGGAGCTTGCCAGGCTCTGCCCGTGCAGGCAGGACACTCTCAGTAGCTTGTCGGGTTCTTCAAGAGGAATATATTTATATATTTATCTCTATGATTTGTTGCCTACTGTCTGAAAGACATCAGATAGGGTGTAATAATTGTGGAAAATGGGTAGGAAGTGTCTTATATCATGTCATGTGGTCACGTGGTCCAGAAAGTAGCCAAAAGTGTGGTGGTGGTAGTGGAGGTCGGTTGCCAGGGCTGGGTCCCTTTGAGTGGGGAGGGCTATCACCCACCCCACAGTCTGGAGCAGAGTCCGGTGGCATGGTTCTGGGAGCTTGATTTTATACTCCCATCTGGGAGGAGCATCCTGAATGCTGGAGGGTAGCCTGGTGCCAGCAGGGTGTGGCTTATGGGTATGATCCCTGAGTCACTGGAGAGTGGGGGAAGCAGGCAGAGGATCTCTGTGCCAGGATCCTGTTGAGTCCAGAGTTCAAGGTCACGAAGTTCTGCATTATCTGGGTTCCATGGGACTGCATTCATGCATGAGGTTCGGCCTGAGCATACGGAAAGCGGCCTGGAGCATGACAGCGGTTGGGTAGTAGAGGCTGGCTGCTGGGGCTGGGTCCCTTGGGGTGGGGAGGGCTCTCACAGAGTCCCAGCCAAAGAGACAACATGAAATAAAGAAAATTATGTATGGTGCTTTATTTTGTGTTATTTTTATGACCTTCTATATTTAAAAATTTGGAGGAAGTTCCCAAGTGGTGCTCAAGGGGTCTGGGAATCACTTCCCAGGATTCTTGGGTCAACTAGGACAATGATTTGATATGAGAGTCCGAGGATGAGATACTGCTACCAAGTTGACAATTCTTGGGACATCAGGGCCACATCTGGCCGGTCAGCATGAGCATTGCCCACTGTATTCCCTTCCCAGCCCCTAGGGAAGTTTTAGTATAATCATGTCTAAGGACTCAAACATATTATTGTGAAGTTTCAGAGCATCAAATATAAAATATTTTAAATCTTAGATAAGGAGAGAGAGGGAGGGAGAGAGGGAGGAAGGGAGAGAGAGAGAGATAGAGAGAAGAAAAGTGCCCGCCATAGTGGGCGGGGGGAGGGAAACTGGGACCATTGGTGGTGGGAAATGGGCACTAGCAAAGGGACAGATGTTGAAACATTATATGACTGAAATCCAATCATGAAAAACTTTTAAATGTGTTTATTGCCATGATTCAATTTTAAAAATAAATGAAAAAATAAATATACAAAATTAAAATATTGTAAATCTTTCACATGGAAGCAGCAGGTCATCTACAGAGAATACAACTTAACCTTGTAAGGATTCTGATTTTTAATTGAACACATTCAAATGTTCTCAATTCTGAATGTGAAATGGCCACTTTCTGTTCTTGGCAATCAAGAACTCACAACGTTTGCTTTGCACTGTCTATTTTGGAAGGATTTATGTAGAGAAGAATACCAAAAACTGTGGTTACTAACCAGAAATCAAATGACAAAATATTTCCCAGTGGTAGCTGAGCGGATGCTCAGAAGAAAATCAATTCAAATTAGAATAAAACATGAGCGGACTCCAAAAAGGCACAGGAGGTTGAGGATGAGAGAATAAATCTAGTCACCAGAAATAATAAGATATTAAGAATGTAGTGGATATGGTAAATGATCTTTCATTTAATAGACGTAATAACAACATAAACTAGGCAAATCACAGACTAGGGAGACCAAAAATGCAATAAAATATTGAGTCATATGTACAGCAATGAACTTCAGATGGAAATTTGAATAACTAGAAGAATATAAGAAAGGAAAGGTCATTTGACTTTGATGCCTAGAACATGTCCTTTTGAGAGGCTCAACATTCACACAAGAAAAAATACAGAGGGGTGTTCATTATAACACACTGATGGTCATGTGATAGTCACAACTCACAGAAAAGGAAACACTAAGAATAATCCAACACAATTGTGCTTATGGACAAAGCACAGGAAGTTCAAATCTGGTTTCAATGAACTAAGATGTAAATTTATCAACACTGACAATATAAAGGTTGAGGAAGGTAGAGCGATAATACAGTAGCAGGGCACTTGCCTTGTACATGGCTGACCTGGGTTCAGTTCTGTGTATCTCATGTGGTCCCTTGGGTCTGCCAGGAGTGATCCCTGAACACAGAACCAGGAGTAAGGTCTGACTACCACCGGTTGTGGCCTCAAAACAACAACAACAACAGCAACAACAACAACAAAATCAAAGTTGAGGAGCCTAATAGCTAATGAGGAGGGAAGGGGTGAGAGAGGTTGGGGTAGGTATGGTGTTTACCATGTTCATTATAGAAGATGAGCCAGAGAGACCAGTAAATCAACAGAAATGATTGTTCTCACATTACTTACAGCTAGAAAAAAATTAAATGGAGTCAGAGCACTAGTACAGTGGGAAAGGCATTTGCCTTGCACAGGGTCAACCAGGGTTCGATTCCTGGGATCCCATATGGCATGATTTCCCAAATATTTTATGAAACTAGGTTTTCTTCTTTGTCTTCTTTCTTGTGAATGTAGGTCCTCAAAATTTGGCAGAATCAAGGAAAATTTCCCCGGGCTGGAGAGATATCTCAATGAGCTAAACACACGCTTTGCAATGAAGGAGACCCAGGTTCTATCCCAAGTACCACATGGTCCCCTGAGCACTTCCTGGAGCAACCTCTGAGTCAGAAGTAGCACCCAAGCACCACTGAATGTGGCCAAAATACAAAGAAAAGAAAAATGTTTTGTGTGTTTGGTGTTTCCCCCTTCCCTTCCCTTTGCTACTGCCATTGTCATCTCTCTTTCTTCTCTCTCTCTCTCTCTCTCTCTCTCTCTCTCTCTCTCTCACACACACACACACACACACACACACAAACACACACAGCCAGGTTCCAGTGCCCACTGGGATTCACACATCTTTTTGCAGGGGTTCCACACTTGGTCACTCTTCTCCCATAGGTCACACAACTGAGTTACGGTATTTACACATGTGGCCACAGTACTCCAGAAGTCACATGCTACTTGCACACATGTACACACCAGGAACTGCACTCCTTTCCTCATGCTCAGACACACTCTGATTGTGCTGCTATGAAAACCACAAACACAGCTGCAGCCCCACAGATCCCAGACTGACGGGCTGTCAGGACCGGACTTGACACATGTGGCAGCCCTGGGGATCAAACTCATGGCCTCACATGTGGGCTGCAGTAGCTCTTACCACTGAGACACCCCCATGTCCTGCTGTGTGATTCCTGAGGAAAGCTAGTAGGGGCAAATCTATACTTTTTAAATGTTATATATATGAATTTAGATCAGTGCACTTGCCTTGCACACAGCTGACCCAGATTCCATCCCCTGCACGATGTGTGGTCCCCAAACCCCACCAGGAGTGAGTCCTGAGCATAAAGCCAGAAGTAAACCCTGAACACTTCTGGGTATGACCCCAAAACCAAAAACCAATAAAAAAATAAAGACACCCGTTCAGATTTTTAAGGAAAAGGAAGGTATTTGGGAAACTAAGTGTCGCTTTTACTAATTAAGTTTGGATTTTTAATGTTTCCTCTCAGAGACTTGTTGAAGGGAACCTCATGAGTCAGAGTCAATCTAGCATGGGTCAGAAAATGAAATGTGGGTGCAAGATTTTTGTTAGGGATCAATATCTGAGAAAACATGTAGGAAGATGTTGAAAGGGACATCTTTCAGAGGACATCTTTCACAACACATACTCTACAAAGCCCTGGGCCAGTGTGGACTTGCAGAGCAGATGCTAGTTATTGAGGACGATCTACAAGGGTGTCTGTCTGGGTCATCTTTAGGCTGTCCCAGAAAGGACAGGGTTGACTCAGTTGCTCTTTGTAGCCTAAGCTGACCCTGAAGGACCACCAGCTCAAAATTGGCCATTTCTCACTGTCTACCTCTCCACCGGCCTGTGAGAGTTTCATAAAAAAAAATAAGAAATTAGGAAAAAAAACTGCTGACCTCATGATGGTGAAAGCCTCTGGTGATCTGAGTTCTCTGGTTCACAGGGCTGAGTTCTGCAGCAGCTACGGGAAATGGCTGGGCAGGTTGTTTCCGCCGTCCTGGCTTCCACTCAAAAGTTATTTTAGGAATTACCACCTCCCTGCACTTGGAAATATCAACTCCCTTGGTTTTGGATCTGGATGCCTCTCGCCTCAGTGGATTCAAGCCCAGGTTTGGGACTGTGCATTCAGGTCTCCATCTTCTGTGGTCTCTGCTTGCAGGTACCTCACCTGAACAATAAGCAGGAAGCAGCCCATTACCAAACAGGTACCAGGCACTGAAGCTCATGGCTGGAACAGTCAGGAGCAGGACAGTCAACAAGCGTGGCCCTGGAGGCGGTACCGGTCACACTTTGGCAGGATAGTCAGTCCTCTGTCATTCGGAGATGGTGCCAGAGATCTTGAACCAGCCACGCGTTCACCAGGGGTTTGCTGACAGCCTCAGTGTTCCTTAGGGGGACCGCCACCCTCTCTCTTAGGTCACACGGTCAGTGCAGGTAGGCCAACCCCATGTCTCTGCAGTGTCCTTGAGGCCCAGGCACTGCTCTTCAATGTCTGAATGGAGAATTTGAGGCAGAAATGGACCAGGGCAAGGGCTGGAGTGATAGCAAAGCGGGTAGGACGTTTGCCTTGCACATGGTTGACCCGGATTCAATTCTCAGCATCCCATATGGTCCCCTGAGCACCACAAGGAGTGATTTCTGAGTGCAAAGCCAGGAGTAACCCCTGAGCATCACCAGGTGTGACCCAAAAAGAAAGAGAGAAAAAAAAGAAAGAAATGGACTGGGGCAAGTCTATAAAACCCCACTACCGGAGATAGGAGAGATAGTATAGTGGGTAGGACATTTGCCTAGCAAGGGGCCAACCCAGGTTCAACCCCTGGCATTCCATATGGTCTCCTTAGTTCACCAGGAATGATCCCTGAGTGCAAAGTCAGGAGAAGCCCTGAGCACTGCCAGCTGTGGCCCCCAAACAAACAATCCCAAAACCGTGCTCCAAGACTTCGGCCAGAAATCACTGAAAGAGGTGCTTTCTCTTTGGGGAACTGCTCTGTCCAAGGCAATGTTAAAAACCTTGAAGTGGGTTAGTCTGAAATAGGCATGTTAGCTAACGGTACCAACAACACGCTTCCATGCCTAGTATCCATGGAAAGCCGTGCTTCTATTTGTACCCCAGAGGGCAGACACACAGGAATCCCCTCACTACCTCCTCACTGCACGGTCCAGCTGATGTGAGGGAGAACTCATCATTCCTCTTATTCCAAATTGAAGACTCTCAAAGGGGTCACCCCTTCCCTCTGTCCCATGCAGCTGTGCTGGATACTGACATCCCCCCCCCCAAAACAGTTCACGTCTATCAGTGGATCTCAAGCATGGTGACCCATCCAAAGCAGCCAGGAAACTTGAAATACAGAGGTTCCTGGGTCTCACTCTGAATCTACAGCATCAGAATTGCTGGATTTGTGACCAAGGAGTCACAAATAAGTTTGAAAATTGCAGGGATGTCATCCTTTGTCAACTATGCAGTGCTGGGTATCAAACAAGGCCTTATCTATCTCTCCTGCCCAGGAAAATAAATAAATAAATAAATAAATACATATATTTTTTAACTATATAAAGATTTGTAACCTCTTGCCAGATTTAAGAGCCATGGTGGCGGGGCTGGAGTGATAGTACAGCAGGTAGGGTGTTTGCCTTGCACGCGGCAGACTCAGGTTCGATTCCCAGGATCCCATATGGTCCCCCGAGCACTGCCAGGAGTAATTCCGGAGTGCAGAGCCAGAAGTAACCCCTGAGCATTGCCAGATGTGGACCCTCCCCTCCCCCCCCAAAAAAAGAGCCATGGAGGCATAGAAAGGCTGAGAAATAGTTGGATCAGATCAAATTATTTCGTCAGTAGGGCAACAGTCATGTATACGTATCCTCTGTGCTTAACTAACTTTTTCTGAGGATCTGGTTCTCGACGCCAAAAAGAAAATGGATGTTCTTCAAGAACAACAGCAGCTCTGATCTAGGAATTGGATTTAGGGGTAGGCATATAGCTCAGTAGTAGACCGCTTGCTTTGTTTTGGGGAAGCTGTGGGTTTGATGCCTTGCATTGGAAGAAGAATAATTTTTTTGAGTTAAAAATAAGAGATCCCGGGGGGGTATGGTGCTGCCAGCAGGTTAGTCTGTACCTGTGAGGCGAGTGCATCAGCAGCCTGATGGCACCGTCAGACTTTCAGATACCCCAAAATTGCTGCTGTGCCTTTGGCCAGACCCCAAAAACTTGGGGCAGTTTACCAAGAAAGTAAATGGCCAAAAGGTACGTGCGAGACACACCCACAAACCACTTCCGACTCAGCTATACAATTGAAGACAAGGCCTCTCTGGTTCCTGATCGAACTGCTTAATGGCCATGATCCCAGAGACTCATAAACGAATCTCGGAACCCAAAGGCTTTTGGCAGAAATGCATCCTGTTCCTGCAGTAGATTACTAGCGCTGGGCCACTCCAGGTGGGAATAGGCTTCAGACCTTAGCCTGTTCGCCCTGGCGGCCCAGTGACTGCCATCCTCCAGAGGCTACAGGACAGTCAGGTTTGGGCCTGCAGTGACGAGACACGCCAGGGCTCACAAGATGGGGGTGGAACCGGCCCTTTCCTCCCCATCCCAATGAGACCCCAAGTCACTGCCTACAAATGGCCTCTCTGGCTCCTGATCAAACAGATTAATGGCCATGATACCAGAGATTCAGAAACAAATCTCGAAACCCAGCGGCTTTTGGCAGAAATGCATCTGGACCACATACAAGGTGGCCACCGTCTCAGAGCTTATTAAAAAGCCAGGCATGAGCCAGCTGTGACTGGGCAACTGCAGTCTCATGGGAAGGGGGACGGTACAGGCTCATCCTTCATACCCTACCGAGGTCACGAGTTGCCCCCCACAAGTGGCTCACCAGCATGGCTATGACTCCAGAGGCAAAAGAACTTAATCCAGAGCCCTACAGCTTGCGGCAGAAAAGTGAATGGACCATGCATTCAACTACAGTGCCATGCCTCCCCAGGAGGGAAAGGGTGTTTCTCCCTTCCGCCTCCCCCCCCCCCCGCCCCACCCCCGCAGCAAGGTGGCCACAGCCTCAGAACTTATAGGAAAGCCAGGTATGAGCCAGTGGTGACGGGGCAACTGTAGTCTCATGGGAAGGGGGGGGATACTGGCTCGTTCTTCACGCCCTACCGAGGTCATGAGTTGTCCCCCACAAATGGCTGTCCAGCACAGCCATAACACCAGACACACAGAAACCAATCTTGTAATGATCTGGCTCTTTGCAGAAATCCAAAATCATTATATGACATTACATGATTCTCATACCAACTATAGAAAACAAAGTATTTCACGATGCCTTTTCAGCAATTCTGATTGTTGGGGGGGTGGATTCTAAACAATAATGGTGCGTCTTTTGTCAAAATAATTAATGTAATCAATGTAGAAAAGAGTTAAGTAGAAATCATCTGCCTCACAGGCCTTGGGAGGGGTGGAAGGGGGTATATTGGGGTTCTTGGTGGTGAAAAATGAGTACTGGTGAAGGGAAAGGTGTTTGTTTGATCATTGTATGACCGAGACTTAAACCTGAAAGCTTTGTAACTTTTCCCACAGTGATTCAATAAATAAATATAAGAAGAAAAAAAATAAGAGATCCCATTTTGAACTCTGTGCATTTTGATCCCCTGAGCACAACCAAGAATGGTCCCTGGGCAAAGATCCAGAAGTAATCCCTGAGCAGTGCTGGGTATAAACCAAAAGCCCCCAATAAAAATAAAATTAAAACTAGACTTGCCACAAACATAATGAAGCTTAAGTTTAAGGACTCCTCACTTGAATTCATCAGTGTTTCTGTGGCTGAGTGGTGTAAAGTTTGTTGGAGTATATTTTGTGCATTTTTCAAATTGTTTTTTAATTTTATAAATGTTTTGATGTAAGCACATGTTTGTGTTTAAATTTGATTTTTTGGTAAGTGGTGGTGAAATCAAACCCAGTGTCTTACACATGTGAAGCATGTGCTCTAGCTGTGAGCTCTATCCCACAGGAGCACCATCATTTATCCCTGAATGGTGAAACCATGATCACTTTCCACTTCTACTCCATGGTCACGCTTCCCCTTAAGTGGATGGCATGGGAGTAGCTATGGGGATTTTGGAGCCATGCTCAGAAAAGTTGATGGGGCTCTATACAATTTTTGTTTATTGATATTTATGCTCGAGCGGGCCCAGTAATGTCTCCATTGGAGACTTTGTTGTTACTGTGTCTGGCATATCGAATACGTCACGGGGAGCTTGCCAGGCTCTGCCGTGCGGGCGAGATACTCTCGGTAGCTTGCTGGGCTCTCAGAGAGGGGCGGAAGAATCGAACTCGGGTCGGCCATGTTGGCTGCGTGCAAGGCAAACGCCCTGCCGCTGTGCTATCGCTCTAGCCCAGGATATTTATTTAGTGAAGCCACAGACTCCTCAGTATATAATTATTACTCACTCTCCTAGTGCAAGAATAGTTTTCAGAAACTGAGAAGACGATTCAGAGGGCTGGAGCATTTGCTCTACATGTAGAATCCCAGGGTTTAATCCCCAACACCACACGCTCCTCAGTCTTGCCAGGCATATTCCCTCTCTACCCTAAAAATAGAAAATAATTTTTAAGAGTGATTCCCTCAAGAGTGATTCCCTCAAGAGTGGTTCCCTCACGGCTGGAGTGACAGCACAGCAGGTAGAGAGTTTGCCTTACATGCGGCCGACCCAGGTTCGATTCCTCTGCCCCTCCTGGAGAGCCCGGCAAGCTACCGAGAGTATTCCTGCCTGCTCGGCAAAGCCTGACAAGCTGCCCGTGACGTATTTGATATGCCAAAAACAGTAACAACAAGTCTCACAATGGAGAAATTACTGGTGCCCGCTTGAGCAAATCGATGAACAATGAGAGGACAGTGCTACAGTGCTACAGTGATTCCCTCACACACATCAGCCCCCAAAATATCCTGGTCCATCCAACCTTGTGAAATGAGAGTGCAGGTCCTGATATCACCTTTGTAATATACCCCAACATTAGGAATACCAAAATGTGTAGAGCTGTTGTCACTATCCATGCCAAGAGGGACAAGATGCCATGTGGTCCAAGGAGTCAGAAAACCAGTAGGATGTCCTGTACATTGGTTTTTCTACAAATACACCTGGGCTTTCCACCAAGGCCACCATTGGGTACCAGGCTCGTACAGATACAGCCCTGAAGAAAAACTCTTTAGCCAAGAACAAGTTCATGGTATGATGGATCCTATAGTCTTTGGGCAGAACTCATTCTTTCCAATCTCAAGGTGAAGACACAAGCTTTTGATATTGTTGGATTTTGCTTTGAAGTCAGTGAAAGTTGACTTTTTCTGTTTTTTTTAAAGTATTTTAGTTCCTGCAAAAAAGCAAAGCATTTCAGAAAATGTCTTGAAATATTATCATTCACATAATAAAGACTTGAATTTTTCCTAAAATTGATAAAGGTAAAGGTAAAGGTAAAGGCCCTCCCGTTGATCGTTGATTTGCTCAAGCGGGCCCAGTAACGTCTCCATTGGAGACTTTGTTGTTACTGTGTTTGGCATATCGAATACTCTTGGTAGCTTGCCGGGCTGTCCGACAGGGGCGGAGGAATCGAACTCAGGTCGGCCATGTTGGCCGCTTGTAAGGCGAACGCCCTACCCGCTGTGCTATCGCTCCAGCCCAAAATTGATAATACTCTTTAAAAGGTACATATAAGGGTTGAACATATTAGGTACAGTCAAGGGAGCTTGCCTTGCATGCAGCCGAATTGGGTTTAATCCCTGAAACCACATGTGGTTTCCAACTCTGTCAGGAGTTATTCTTGAGCACAGAGCCAGGAGTATGCGCTGAGCAATGCTGGGTGTGGACCAAAATCCAAAAACAGACAAACAAAGACTTAATCAACCAAATTGGAATCTTGTAAGAGAAAGAGGAAACTCTATTATCAAACAATGGGACTCTCATCCTTTGCCCACCTGGATCCTTCATTTCTCAGCAGAAAGCCTGACAACAATCTTCACTGCATGAACAATAGGTTAGCAAAAATATATAGGCATCAATTTTTTTTAAAAGTTTTCCTCCTTTTGTTCAGGGATCTAAGTCCGTAGTCTTTATTATTTACGTAGTCTTTATTATTTTATTTTATTTTATTTTATTTTTTGCTTTTTGGGTCACACCCGGCGATGCTCAGGGGTTACTCCTGGCTCATGCACTCAGGAATTGCTCCTGGCGGTGCTCAGGGGACCATATGGGATGCTGGGAATCGAACCTGTGTTGGCCATGTTGGCTGTGTGCAAGGCAAACGCCCTACCTGCTGTGCTATCTCTCCAGCCCAGGCATCAATTTTTGAGTGATGTATGAAATAACTAATGATTTAAAATGCTGTTTTCTAGATTTTGATTTTTCCTCCTCCCAGAGTTTCTCAGCTTGGGAGGTTTTCTTGTTTTGGTGGTGGTTTATATCTTCACTCTGAATATGTAATTTATCTAATAATTTGTATTATTTTTTAAAAGGAACCTTCAAGGTGCCGGAGTGATAGTACAGTGGGTAGGGTGTTTGCCTTGCAGGCGGCCGATCTGGGTTCAATTCCCAGCATCCCATATGGTCCCCTGAGCATGGCCAAGAGTAATTCTTGAGTGCAGAGCCAGGAGTAACCTCTGAGCATTGCCAGGTGTGACCCAAAAAGCAAAAAAAAAAAAAAAAAAAAAAAAAAAAAAAGGAACCTTCAAAAATTGGATGTTCAAGGCACATAAATTTGTCACTGCGGGGTGGGAGGGAATGTGAATAATGATAATTTTTAAAAAAATCAGTGGATATGCCCTTTGCAACTGCCTCAGTTTCCTGAAGGCTGAATCTGCTCTTAGCAAGTCAGCAAATGTGATACTGATGGGTGCAGTGACTCTGCAGGAACATGCCAGTAATACTCAGAGTCTGTGTGGCCAGAGAGATAAATAATATATTATTTGAAGGGTTTTGAACTCTTACCGTGTTTTGGAAGTGATTCTTTACAAGAAACTAGGAAGGAAGCTCTATCATGGCTAGGGAGAAAAACAGATAAATAAGCCATCAGAATCAGCTGTCTGAGATGAGAAGTGATTTATCTCTTGTTTTCCTCTGTGGGAAGTACTACAAAATTATATCAAAGAAGTGATAAGACAGATCTCATCCAACCCACCCATCACACTTAGCTCAATAGAAACTCCCAGTCCGAATGTTTCTTTCTCAGCAAGGACATTGCTGCAAATGGGATGGTACGTGATTTCATGTGCATGATGCAAATCGCATATGGAAGAAATTGCCCAGTTTCTTGATTATAAACATACTTGAATCTCACTTCCAGCTTTAGCCCCTTAAAGGCATTAAGGGAGAAATCAGTTCCGATGTTGACAGATGTGCTCCCTTCTCTTCTGCATCCCATTTCCTGCACCACGTTAAATAATCTCAATATTTACAAAGAAGCCTTTAAAAACCGCTCGTTTAAATTCTCTGCTTCAAGTGCCTTAGTCATACCTTAGATCTGTGGGACATTCATGGTTAAAAAAAAATTTAGTGTAGCTGCAAGAGTTTGGTAAACTCTGATTTAAAAGAGCACCGAACTCGCTTAGCCACGTATTTGCACTAGAATTTCTCAAACCCTGTAATAATGAATCTCCAAGTACAGAGTATTGAATATATTTTGAAATGTTTTATACATTATTTGTTTGCAACTCTCTTTTGGGAAGAATTAATATTCCACCATAGCTTTGGAAAGTGCTGCTTTGGAGTAATGTAAAATGACGATCAGAGAAACAGCAACATGGGGAGCACATGCTTAAAGTGGGAGGGGCCTGGGGGATTGGCATGGCATGGTTCCCTGAGTACCACCAGGAGCAATCCCCAAGCACTGCTGGGTATGACCCTAAACCATAAAAAGTACATAAATAAAGTAAAATAAAGTGACAAAATTAAAGCACTTTTTTTTTCTTTTTGGGTCACACCCAGCGATGCTCTGGGGTTATTCCTGGCTCCTGGGCCAGCCGCATGCAAGACAAACGCCCTACCTGCTGTGCTATTGCTCCGGCCCCCAAATTAAAGCACTTTAAACAACATGAGATAGCAAAAACTATAGGGTGCTTTGTTTGTATCTACCATTTTTTTTTTTTTTTGGTTTTTGGGTCACACCCAGCAATGCACAGGGGCTACTCCTGGCTCATGCACTCAGGAATTACTCCTGGCCCCTTCTTGGGGGACCATAGGGGATGCCGGGAATTGAACCTGGGTCAGCCGCATGCAAGGCAAATGCCCTACCCGCTGTGCTATCGCTCCAGCCCCTACCATTACTATTTTTTAATTTTTAAAAATTGTATTGAATCACCTTGAATCCATTATTATTAGTAAGACTACAATATTCAAAGGAAACAATTGGTTCTCTTATTCCTTTCTACTGGGGGCCATTTAAACTATTTCTATATATGCCTCTCGGAGAGCCTGGCAAGCTACTGAAAGTATCCCGCCTGCATGACAGAGCCTGGCAAGCTACCCGAGGCACATTTGATATGCCAAAAACAGTAACAATAACGTGTCTCATTCCCCTTTCCCTGAAAGAGCCTCCAATACGGCAGCATTGGGAAAGATGAGTATGGAGAGGCTGCTAAAATCTCTAGGCTGAGACAAATGGAGATGTTACTGGTGTCTGCTCAAGTAAATCAATGAACGATGGGATGACAGTGATACAGTGATGTAAACTTGAGGAAAAAACAAATGAAGACAAACTTATTTACTTGCATAATTTTTTACCCCAAATAGTGCTTAGAGGTTATTCCTGGATCTTGCTTAAAGATTAGTCCTAGTTAGTGCATGGTAAGTTATGTGTTGCTAGGTGGTATTTATTAAAGATCAGTGTAATCCCAATTGATGTTCAGTAGTAACTTTTAATAGAAAAATCTAAAATGCATTGAAATCCTGAATTATCAAAACAATTTTGGTTATTTAATTTTACACGGGACCACATCCAGCTGTGCTCAGGGCTTACTCCTAATTCTACATTCAAGGGTCACTCCTTGACATCTGCACTTGTTTGTTCATTGCAGCACTCTTTACAATAGCCAGGTAAAGGTAAAGGTAAAGGCCCTCCCGTTGATCGTCGATTTGCTCGAGCGGGCCCAGTAACGTCTCCATTGGAGACTTTGTTGTTACTGTGTTTGGCATATCGAATACTCTCGGTAGCTTGCCGGGCTCTCCGAGAGGGGCAGAGGAATCGAACTCGGGTCGGCCATGTTGGCCACTTGTAAGGCGAACGCCTTACACGTTGTGCTATCGCTCCAGCCCGATAGCCAGAATCTAGAAAAAACCTGAATGCCTGAGAACAGATGACTGGTTAAAGAAACTTTGGTACATTTACACAATGGAGTACTATGTAGCTGTTAGAAAAGATGAAGTTATGAAATTTACATACAAGTGGTACTACATGGAAAGTATCATGTTAAGCGAAATGAGCCAGAAAGAGAGGGATAGACATAGAAAGATTGCATTCATCTGGGGAACATAAAGTAACAAAATAGGATACTAACACCCAAGAATGGCCGAGATTAGTACCAGGAATTTTGCTCCATGGCTTGGAAGCCAGCCACATGTGCTAGGAGAAAAGGGAGCTCAGATAGAGAAGGGAGCACCAAATAAGGGTGCTGGGAGGATCCTCCCAGGATGGGAGAAGCATGCTGAAAGTAGACTATAGACCGAACATGATTGCCACTCAATGCCTCTTTTGCAAACCACAACACCCAAAAGGAGAGAGAGAACAGAGGGGAATGCCCTGCCACAGAGGCAGGATGGGATGGGAGGGATGGGGAGTGGGAGGGATACTGGGATTCATGGTGGTGGAAAATGGGCACTGGTGGAGGGATGGGTATTTGATCGTTGTATAACTGAAACTCAAGTATAAAATTTGTAAGTCTAGAACTGTGCCTCATGGTGTCTCAATAATAAATAAATAAACAAATAAAATTAAATGAAAAAACAGGGTCACTCCTGGCCAGCTCAGGGGACCACATGGAGTGCTGGTGTTGTGCCCGAATTTCAGATCCCCAGTTGCAGAAAGACCAAGTCCACACACGATAATGCAAAAGGAAAGGAACTTCACTGCTAGCTCGAGCTAGGGTCTAAGTCTCATCCAAATCTGTGGAATCTTGACAAGGACCCTGACTCCAAGTCACAACAAGCAGTTTATATAGGTTTCAAGGATGAGCAAGCACCATGGTAACAGTGATCAAGCAACAGTGGTCAGCAATTAGTCAGTAGTTTCCAGAAACATTTGATAACAGTTAGTCAGTTTGTGGTTGTTCCAAAAAAAAAAAAAAGGACATAGTGACCCCTCTGAACCAGTCAGATGATCTAGCAGTTCCTTCTTTGGGCAGGTTATTCAACTGGGAGTTTACCAGAAATTGCAAATTTAGTTTCTAGGAAACAGAAACTTAGGCCTACTCAAATCTTAATGTTAGCTGAGGCCTGTCTTGGCATCAGTTTCATCCTCACATTGGGGATCAAAACCAGATTGGTCACATGCAAGGCACAGAGCACAGAGTAAGAAATCAGCCATGAGCAACACTGGGTGTGGCACCCTCCAAAATCCAGAACAAAAAACAATAAAAAACAATACCTTACTTTCATCTCTCAAAGACTCTTAGTTCAATGGGAAAAAAAATTTCTAACTGGAACACATATTTTATTTAAATATTTTATGGTATTTTATTAAAGAATGGGGGAATAAAATTTCTATCAATACAGGCTTGACTGAAAAGCACCCTAGTCTGCAGAAAGACCCGAAGAACTGCACATGGCAGACAGGTCCAGTTCATCTTTTCTCCATTCAAAAGGGACCAAGAGGGGGCTGGAGTGGTAGCACAGTGGGTAGGCCATTTGTGTTGCATGCGGCCGACCCGGTCGATTCCCAGCATCCCATATGGTCCCTTAAGCACCACCAGGAGTAATTCCTGAGTGCAGAGCCAGGAGTAACTCCTGTACATCGCTGGGTGTGACCCAAAAAGCAAAAATAAAAGGGGGGGGGGGACAAGAGAGGAGAGAATCTGTTCCAAATCCAGCCTCAGCTAATTGGCATAAAATCTATTGTTGGACATTGTGGTGGGACGAGGTCAGTCTCCTAGAGTTCCCATGTGAGGGAAGGTCCTACCTCCAAAGGTTGCAGCTCTTTCAATCTGAAAAGATATAAATGACAACAAGCTTCAGAGACCATGTGTAAAAAAGAAGTAGTTCTTTATTTTGTTTATTTATTTGCATTTATTTCCACTGTTCTTCCTGCATTAACATATCCCTCAGAGACCTGGGCCCTACGCAAACAAGATGAGAACGCTATTCAGGTCTCCCAAAGAAGAATAGAAAGAGCTATGCTTGGAATATCACGTTTCACTCAAATGAGAGAAAGAATCCGGAGTTCTGACATCCGTCGACGATCAAGGATCAGGGACGCTGTCTCATTTGCCAAGGTGTCGAAAATCAGATGGGCTGGTCACGTAATGAGATTTAAAGACGACCGTTGGACTAGAGCTGTTACTGATTGGATTCCACGGGATGTCAAAAGACCGCGTGGCCGCCCACCTACCAGATGGTCAGACTTCTTCGTCAAGATCATGAATGATCGGTTTGAGGCCCTTCATGTTCCCGGAGCGAACAGATGCCATTGGGCTACACTAGCACGCGACAGGGACAAATGGAGACGTTACTGGTGCCCGCTCGAACAAATCGACGACTAACGGGAAGTTAAGTGATTAAGTGATTAAGTGATTTGCATTTTGGGTCACATGCAGCGATGTTCGGGGGTTACTCCTGGCTCATGCACTCAGGAATTACTCCTGGCAGTGCTCAGGGGGACCATATGGGATGCTGGGAATCGAACCTGGGTTGGTTGCGTGCAAGGCAAACGCCCTACCCACTGTGCTATGGCTCCAAAACCAAGAAGTAGTTCTTAAAATCCACAGCAGGAAACTCCTAATGCTACCACCTGCTTATGTAGCATTCATTGATCATCTCCTATATTATTTTTTATACCTTTCTGGACCTACTTGTTCCTGGTTTGGGAACAATGACTCACTGATGTCTAGAATCCTAAAATCAGCTCTGAGCTAACATACCTGCCTGGTCAGAAAGCATGAGGGGAGAAGGACTCCAAAAACTTAGCTTGAACAAGAGCTCTGAGAGGCTGACCTTCTTCCCAGTTTTCACAGCCAACACCGGGTTTCTCACTCTCCTCATCACTTATTTGATTTCTTATAGGGGACAACATATTGGTGGTAATCAGGGGTTGGGCTTGGGATGGATTAAATGAGTGAAGGGAATTAAGAGGTTAAGAGGTCTAACTTGGGGGCCGGAGTGATAGTACAGCAGGTAGGGCATTTGCCCTGCACGCGGCAGATCTGGGTTCAATCCCTGGCATCCCATATTGTTCCCTAAGCACCATCAGGAGTGATTCCTGAGTGCAGAGCCAGGAGTAACCTCTGAGCATCACTGGAAGTGACCCCAAAAGCCAAAAAAAAAAAAGACCTAACTTTCCAGTTACTAAATAAACCATACAATATAATCGATGGGTAGGCACTAATATGTTGCAAATATGATAATTTTCTCCAAAGAGAAATTGACTTACAGTGGTGATCACTTTGCAATGATGCCCATGTTGGATGATTATCTGGACACTTAAAGATATAACGGGTGAGGGGCTGGAGCAATAGCACAGCAGGTAGGGCATTTGCCTTGCACGCGACTGACGCAGGTTCAATTCCAGCATCCCATATGGTCCCCTGAGCACTGCCAGGAGTAATTCCTGAGTGCGTGAGCAAGGAGTAACCCCTATGCACCGCTGGGTGTGACCCAAAAAGCAAAAAAAATAAACAACAACAACAAAAAAACACAAAGTGTCCAGGACCCACCCTCCACCACAGTTCTTAAATATATATATATATATATATATATATATATGGGTGAAAAAATATACATAATGGGTGTTCATGCTCAGTTGAAGCAGCTTAGTCAATGACTGAATAAATAGCAATACTCCTACATTTAAAAAATATATATGTATATAGGGACTGGAGTGATAGTACAGTGGGTAGGGTATTTACCTTGCACATGACGAACCCAGGTTCTATTCCCAGCATCCCATATGGTCCTCCGAGCACCACCAGGAGTAATTCCTGAGTGCAAAGTTATGCGTAATTCCTGTGCATCACCGTGTGACCCAAAAAGCAATATAGGGGCTAGAGCAATAGCACAGCGGGTAGGACATTTGCCTTGCACGTGGCCGACCCGGATTCGATTCCCAACATCCCATATGGTCCCCTGAGCACCGCCAGGGGTAATTCCTGAACACAGAGTCAGGAGTAACCCCTGTGCATTGCCGGGTGTGACCCAAAAAGCAAAAAACAAAAGCAATATATATATTGCAGTATATATATATATATATATATATATATATATATATACACACACACACACACACACATGTCTATTACATTGCAATAAAACAAAGGAAAAGAAAGAAGGAGGGGCCCATGCAGCTGTCCTTGGTTAGATCCCGGGGTGCAGATCCCCAGCAGAGTATTCACCTTCCTGAGTATCACCAGGAGTGTTCTCTGAGCACAGAGCAAGGAGAAGACTCTGAACATATCCAGGTTGACTCCTTCACCCCACACCCCATAGGAGAAAAAAGTAGCACTGCACTGCACTGTCCTCCCATTCTTCATTGATTTTTTTCAAGCGGGCACCAGTTAATGTCTAACAACAAATTGTGAGATTTGTTGATACTGATTTTGGCATATCGAATATGCCACAGGGAGCTTTCCAGGCTCTGTTGTATGGGTGAGATACTCCTGGTAGCTTGCTGGGCTCTCGAGCGGGGTGGAGGAATCGAACCCGGGTCAGCCGCATGCAAGGAAGAGGCCCTACCCGCTGTGCTATCGCTCCAGCCCAAGAGAAAAGAGTAATATATATATATATGAACAAAAGGTGAATTCAATATTATTTTCTCTAATTCCTCAAAACTAACATGGCTTGTAAGAGTTTCTTTTAAAAATGATCTGAGAATGTGACGTGACAGGGCATCTGTCTTGCAAGAGTGAGGCCCTGGGTTTTTAGCACTGCAAACACAAACAGGGCCAGGGAGCGTGCTCAATGAGTTCATATGCAGGAAAGCTGGGTTGGATCCCCAGCACCACATGGTCCCCTGAACACCTTCGGGAATGAGCACCAAGTCAGGAGTTCCTGAGCCCTGCTTGGGAGAACCCTCTAAAATAAATACAAAGATGATTAATGTCACTGGCAAAGACAGCAAAATTTAAAAAATAAACAAATGTTTATTTTTAATGTCTATATAACATTAAAGAGCTTCTGCATAGCAAAAACAAAAAAAAAACACCCATGGGCTAAAACTAAAAGATAGCTAACTGAATGGAAAAAAATATTTGTATTCAACACAACAGATAAATGTTTGATATCCAGGATATATAAAATATCACAAAGATCAACACAAAAAAATTCAAAATCCCTATCAACAACTGGGTGGAGGAAATGAATAGACACTTCTCAGAAGAAGACAGGTGGATGGCCAATAGGTATATGAAAAATGTTCAGCATTACATATTAATGAAATCCAAATGAAAACAACAATGAGATACCATCTCACACCATACATATCAAAAAAGAGTAGGAATAACCTGTGTTTGTGAGTATGTGATGAAAAAGGAACTCTTACCTACTATTGGTGGGAATATTATCTGGTACAATCCCTGTGGAAAACAGTATGGAGAGTTCTGAGTAAAAATAGAATTGAACTGCCAGATGACCCAGCAATTACACTTTGGGGCACCGCCAGTACTTGTCAACCTATCTCTAGGACATAAAAACTCTCTAAAAGTTATATTCACATAAGTATTCATTGCTGCACTCAGTGCAATAGTTGAATATGAAATCAACCCAGCTGTCCAATGACGGATGAATGGATTATGAAGATGTGCTATATATTCA
Source organism: Sorex fumeus (assembly GCF_029834395.1). Classification (NCBI taxonomy): domain Eukaryota; kingdom Metazoa; phylum Chordata; class Mammalia; order Eulipotyphla; family Soricidae; genus Sorex; species Sorex fumeus. Next base: position 41,480,604 of record NW_026606071.1, on the reverse strand, counting down.
CGGTGGAATACTATGCAGCTGAAAAGGATGATGAAATCATTCAATTTGTTGCAACATAATTGGAACTGGAAGATAGATATCGTGTTGAGTGAAGTAAGCCAGAAGATCTGTGGCTTATCTATAATCTGTGAAATATAAAATACTGGTTGAGAAAATGTATTGCAGTAAAGGGGGGACATTTAGCTCATCCTTGACCCCAGTATTTGGAGAGGAGACAAACAGGGAAGTAAAGAAATCAAGTGGGGATAGGCAAACAAGAAGCAGTGGGTTAACAAGCATCAGGGCTTCAGTTATACCAGTGATATAATTTAGGGGTACAGCCGTATATGCAAAACATGGATTCAACAGAACGGAAAACATGAGGTCTAAGTGGCAACAACTGAAACTTTGTAATATGCCTGACAAGTTGACAGGTGCTAGTGGAATGAGAGTTGTGATGGGGAGGAAATCTGGGAACACTGGAAGAGGGGAGTGGGAACACTGGTGGAGGGATTTGTGTTATCGTATTTTGTATTATTATCGTTATTGTTGTTATTGTATTATTATTGTATGCTTAAAACTCAACTACAATAACTTTATAAACTCTTTAATATAAAAAATTTTAAAAAAGGAAAATAAAGAAAACTCACCTTTTTGTGGGAGTAATTGCTCACTCAGTTCAGGATTTCCAGCTAACAATTCACATCTCTCTGTCTGGCATCTGCTGTTAGCTCAACTCTTCTTTTTTTTTATGCAGGAGTACTGCTATTTATTCAGCCACTGATTAGGCTGATTGAATTGGGCATGAACTCCACAAGTCCAACTCTCCTCATCATCCCCCACCAAACCCTCTTCTGGGCACTCAGCTTCCCCAGTGTCACTCAAATTTCTCAAAGAGCACTTTTTTTCTGCTTTTTGGGTCACACCCAGTGATGCATGGGGGTTACTCCTAGCTTTGCACTCAGGAATTACTCCTGGCGGTGCTCAGGGGACCATATGGGATGCTGGGAATCGCACCCAGGTCGGCCACATGCAAGACAAATGCCCTACATGCAAGACAAATGCCCTACCCACTGTGTTATCGTTCCAGCCCCAAAGAGCACTTGAAAAAAATTTTCATAAGGTTGTTCACATTAATTGATTACATTCAATATTTCAACACCAATCCCATCACCATTCAAGTGTACCTGCCAGGGGCAGATGCTAAATTAATTTATTTCCTATTGCTTATTATGAACATCATGAGAGTTTACATGGCCACGAAAGCAGTGGTGCATTTCTAGAATTCTAAAATTGTAAACGTTTGGGGTCCAGAGACATCTCTGTAGGGAGCTAATCCATTTTGAGATTCACCTGGGAGTCTCTGGATCAAGGCTGCTGATGCGCTGAGATGGCTCCCAGAGGCAGATTGTGGGCGTGACAGCCAGGACCCCAAGCAGAGGAGGTGATGGGAAGGGCCACCCACTCTCCGCTGCGGCCATGTGGACTTAAAGTCTTAGTGCTTGAACCCGCTTACCTGGGTTTTGCTTCTAGCAGCTCGTGGCCATTGGGGTTTCATCTGGAGCAGGCTCCAAAGTGTTCTCCATCTTTGGCGCATCAGAATATCCCAAGTGGGACTGTGTCTGATTCTCTCATGGGAATCTCACCACCATAGCCCAGCTGCACCAGGGCCTTCAGGATGCAGTTTCCCATAGACCCTTGGATTCTCCCTACAGAACAGTTGGGACAGTCACACAGGGGAAATGTGTCTGCCACAGAGGCAGGCGGAGGGACTGGAGGAAATATGGGGACATTGTGGAGGGTCCTGGTCATTGGTGGAGGAATTAGTATTGGAACATTGTATGCCTGAAACTCAATCACAAATATCTTTGAAGCTTCGTAATTCATGGTGATTCAGGAGCTCAGATAGAGAAGAGAGTACCAAATAAAGGGTGTTGGGAGAATCCTCCCAGGATGGGAGAAGCATGCTGAAAGTAGACGATAGACCAAACATGATTGCCACTCAGTGCCTCTTTTGCAAACCACAGCACCCAAAAGAAGAGAGAGAACAAAAGGGAATGCCCTGCCATAGAGGCAGGGTGGGATGGGGGGACGGGGGGTGGGAGGGATACTGGGATCCGTGGTGGTGGAAAATGGGCACTGGTGGAGGGATGGGTACTTGATCATTGTATAATTGAAACCCAAGCACAAAAATTTGTAAGTCTACAACTGTACCTGATGGTGTTTCACTAATAAAATTTTAAAAAATAAATAAATAAATAAATAAATAAATGCTTTTTGTAAACGAGTGCCAGGTTTAGAGTAAGAGGAGATGTGTGCTCAGACCAAGGAGTCCCCGGGCTGAAGAATGCAGGCAGCCTCTAGAAATTGGAAAAGCAAGGATCCCTTTAGAGTTTTCGAATGGAAAACAACCTTCCACTTTAGCTACACTTACTGCCCAAATGATTTGGAGCTTGGCAGCCTATGCTACCACCATTGTTGCAGAATAGGAGCAGAAAAGCAAAGCAATCACAAACGATTTATATTTAACAGCAGAGACTTAAGTCATTTCTCCTTTGTCATTTTTCAGATTTCTGACTTAAAAACTTGTCTTAAGGCACAAAAACCCATGATGCCCCTCTTGCTTTTGGTTTGGTTTTGGGGCCACACCCAGAGGTGCTCTGGACTTTCTCCTGGTTCTGTGTTCAAGGATCATATCTAACAGGCTCTGGGGACCACATGGGGTGCCAGGGATTGAACCTAAATAAAATAAAACTTGATCTTATTTAATTCTGAGATGTAGATTCAATAAATCTTGATTACTGTCAGCTGCCAGAAAAATTAATCGTGGAAGTATTCAATATGTCCACTAGTATAAGCTCTGGGGCATTGAACACTTTATAGATCTGGATAAGTAACGGATAAATACACAGAATTGCAAACCACTGGAGTCTCATCTCTCCTTTGTTGGTTGGCACCTCTGAGGGAAAATTGGGCCAGAGACATAGTACAGAGGTTAAGATGCTTGCTTGCACACAGTAGATCTAGGGTTGATTCCTGACACTAAATGAAGATCTCCTGAGTGCCCCCAAAAATAATCCCTGAGCACAGAACTAAGGGTAATCCCTAAGCACCACTGAGTGACCTAAAAACAAAAACAAAGCAAAACCAAAAAAAGTTCAACTTTTCAAAGTATGATGAAAACATTTCTTCTCATTGTAAAGTCATCTAATGAATGCTACTTTGTGAATTACATTTTTAAATGATAAACATTTCACTTCAGAGAATTGATCTATTTTTCCTATTATATATAGCTATGTATAAATAAATATATTTTGAAGTACCATGATTTTATAAAACTGTTCATGGTAGGGTTTCATGCATATAATGTTCCAGCACCACAGCCTCCGCTAGATTGTCTGCTTCCCATCACCATTACAGATAATCAATCTATTTTTTTTTATTTTTATTAGTGAGACATCATGAGGTACAGTTGTAGACTTACAAATTTTTGTGCTTGGGTTTCAATTATACAATGATCAAATACCCATCCCTCCACCAGTGCCCATTTCCCACCACCACGGATCCCAGTATCCCTCCCACTCCCCATCCCCCCCATCCCACCCTGCCTCCCTTTTATTCTCTCTCTCTTATTGGGTGTTGTGGTTTGCAAAAGAAACAAAAAGGGAGCTCAGATAGAGAAGAGAACACCAAATATAGGGTGTTGGGAGGATCCTCCCAGGATGGGAGAAGCATGCTGAAAGTAGACTATAGACCAAACATGATTGTGAGTTAATCAATCTTAAAGAGTTAACTGGAGAATTCATACAGGATGTAAGGCACTTGCCTGCAAGCAGTCAACCCGGGATTGATCTTCACCATCCCACATGGTTCCCTGAGCTTTGTTAGGAATAAATCCTGATCATTCTCGAATGTGGTCAAAAAAACAACAAAAGACTATGTACGGGACCAGAGCGATATTACAGTGGGTAGGGCGTTTGCCTTGCATGCGGCCGTCCCGGGTTCAATCCCCAGCATACTATATGGTCTCCCCAGCACCACCAGGAGTAATTCCTGAGTGCAGAGCCAGGAGTAATCCCTGAGTATCACTGGGTATGACTCAAAAATCAAAATAAATAAATAAAGACTGTGTATGTAATGAAGCCATTGATAAAAATCATGCTGTAAAAAATATGGCACAGGGTTGGAGTGATAGCACACCGGGTAGGGTTTTTGCCTTGTGCGTGGCCAAGCCGGGTTTAATTCCCAGCATCCCATATGGTCCCCTGAGCACCACCAGGAGTAATTTCTGAGTGCATGAACCAGGAGTAACTCCTGTGCATCACCGGGTGTGATTCCCCAAAAAATTATGGCACAGTAATTGCCTAAAATGTTAGCAAGTCATTAAAAATCATTTATTTGGGGCCCTGGGCATGGCTCAGTGATGGCTCAGTGATTAAAAAAAATTCTGCTTTGCAACTGTGAGACCAAGAGCATGAGAGCTGGAGAGATAGCATAGAAGTTAAGGTATCCTGCATCCTGCTGATCTCAATTCAAATCCCCAGCACTGCATGTTCTCTGGAGCACCACCAGCGTTGCTTCTGAGTACAGAGCAGGAAATAGCCCCTGAGCATTGTTGAGTGTATCCCTTCCCTCAAAAAACACTATTCAGGACCATGGGGATGGCTCAAAGGGCTGGAGTGCATGCTTTGCCTGCGGGAGCCCTGAGTTTAAGCTCTAGCACTGCATGGTTTCCTGAGTACCCCCAGTAGTGGCCCCCAGTGTAGACACGAGCATTGCTGGGTATGACACAAAAGTAAGTAAAGAATAAAAAGCATTATTATTATGAATTTAATTTAAGTTCCCTGCAATAGCCTACAAGTCATTCTATGAGAATCTATGCCCAGACCCCTCTGTGACTTCCTCTGTAGCTGTCCCAAGCTCACTCTGTCCCACAACTGGCTTCCCTGCTGTCCTGGACCTCAGGGTCTTTGCACATGCACTTAGCTCTGCTGGAGTCACTCTAGTGTTGGAAAACCACATGTTTTGTCCTTCCCTTCTTTAAATTCTGCTAAAGAGTTATAGGATGATGGGGCTGGAGCAAAAGCACAGCAGGTAGGGCATTTGCCTTGCACGCAGCTGACCTAGGTTCGATTCCCAGCATCCTATATGGTCCCCCGAGCACCGCCAGGAGTAATTCCTGAGGCATGAACCAGGAGTAACTCCTGTGCATCGCCGGGTGTGACCCAAAAAGCAAAAAAAAAAGAGTTATAGGATGAGCAGCTTAATCAATGGCTGAATAAACAGCAGTACCCCTACATTTAAAAATTTAAAAAGAAAGATTTATAAGATGAACATCTCTGACCACCTATTTTTGTTGCTGTTAATTTTTTTTGATTTGGGGTCACACCCAGCTGTGCTCAGGGCTTGCTCCTGACTCTGCAACTCAGAGTTCACTCCTGGCATGCTCAGGGACCATAAGTGGTACCAGGGATCAAACTCTCGTTGGCAGTATACAAGGCAAGCAAGCATCCAACCCATTCTACTATCACTCTGGCCCCATTCTTCTTTCCTTTATGATCTGGCCATATTTTTTTCTAATTGATAATTTTTAAATATTTTAAATATTTTTATTATATTTTTAATAATTTTATTAAAGCATTATGATTTACAAAGTCACTCGTAGTTGAATTGGATACAAAAGCATTCAATATTGAGGCTCTGATCCCACCACCAGTGCCAACCTTCCTCCACCAACGTTCCCACGTTCCCTCCCGTATTCCCCCACCCCCCCAGCCTGCCTTCTTGGCAGGCATCTTTCTAAGTTCAGTTGTTAAAGTTTATGTCTCTTGATTTCAGTGCTGTTGATCCTTTGGGTTGGCTATCTGGCTCTTTGATTCCTTAACACCATCTTTGTACCTGACTCCCCTGACCTGGCCCCGTTGCTTCTCATCTGTCTTTTTCCCCACCCCCTCCCCACCCCTGCAACTATTTCTTTCCTTTTCCTCCCTATACTCTGGGTCCAACTACCCAAACTACCCCTTTCATATTAACTAGCAAACTACCTCTTCCACAGCCCACCACTCCTATTCTGTTTTACTTTTCTCCATAGCATAGCACTTTCCATTTACTATCCTATTATATTTCCCTTATTACCTGTCTCTTATGCAATAATATCTATTAGAATACCTGTTCCATGAAGGCAAGAATTGTTTCTTGTTTGTTCACTGATTTGTATCATTGACCTCAAAGCCATTGTCTGGCACCTGGAAGATTCCATTAATAGTATTCTGAATGAATTAAAGTGAAACATTGTGCATATATTATTATTACAATACATATGCTTATGTCAGTACTTTCAATGAAGGTCAGAGCTATTCTGGTCCGAGGGCTTGCTCTTGGCTCTGCTCTCAGGGGTTATTCCTGGAAGCCTGGGGGACTGTATGTTTATAGTAGCTTTATTTAAAATAAATATTTTTAAAGTTACTACATGGGGAGCTGGAGAGATAGTTCAGAGGCCAGGGTACATGCCTTTTGGCTGACTCAGGTTCAATCCCTGGCATCCCATATGGTTTTCCCAAGCCCCGCTAAGAGTGATCCCTGAGCACAGTGCCAGGAGTAAGCTCTGAGCACTGCTGGGTGTAGCCTCCAAACAAAAAAACCAAAACATGAAAGAAAGTTTCTACATGAGGTTAGGATCCACAGTTTAAGAAGCTAGGATGGACCTTTGTTGCAGCACTATTCACAATAGCCAAAATCTGAAAACAACTCAAGTGTCCAAGAACAGATGATTGGATAAAGAAACAATGGGGATACAGTGATAGAACAGCAGGAAGGGCATTAACCTTGCATGCAGCCTGCCTGGGTTTGGTCCCCAGTATCACATACGATCCCCTAATCCCTGCCAGGAGTAAACCTGCCTACAGAGCCAAGAATAAACCTTAATCGGAAGAGGAAGAAGAGGAAGAAGAGGAGGAGGAAGAGAAAGGGGGTGGGGTCTGGAGCCATAGCACAGCGGGTGAGGCATTGTAAGGCACACGATCAACCCAGGTTCGATTCCCAGCATCCCATATGATCCCCTGAGCACTTCCAGGAGTAATTCATAAGGGCAGAGCCAGGAGTAACCCCTGTGCATCACCAGGTGTGACCCAGAAAAGGAGTAGGAGGAGGAGGAGAAGGAAAAGGAGGAGGAGGAGGAGGAGGAGAAGGAAAAGGAGGAGGAGGAGGAGCAACAACAGCTACGGTACACATACAAAATGGAATACTTCTTTGCTATAAGAAAACATGAGGGCCGGAGCAATAGTACAGTGGGTAGGGCGTTTGCCTTGCACGCAACCGACCTGTATTCAATCCCTGGCATCCCATGTGGTCCTCCGAACACCGCCAGGAGTAATTCCTGAGCACAGTGCCAGGAGGAACCCCTGAGCATCGCTCGGGGTGTGACCCAAAAAAGTAAAAAAAGAAAAGAAAAGATGAAAGCATACACTTTGCCCCTACATGGATGAATGGAGGAGGGTGGCATGCTGAGTGAAGTCAGTCATAAGGAGAGAGGCAGACACAGAATGACCTCTCGCATGTGTGCACAATAAAGAAACATAATAAGGGAACAACAAATGGCCAAAATCAACCGAACTTGAGAACTTGTCTACAGAACTGAGCTTACTATGGCAGGGGGACAGCAGGGATCAGGGGGAAGAGAACTTGGGGGGTGGGGAACCCTGGATCAATAGGGAGGTGGTCATTCTGTTGAAGGATATGAGGTTGGAACACTATACCCATAGAACTCCATATTATATCATGTATTATAAATCACAGTAACTAAAAGGAAAATGACTAATTTTGAAAAAAAAAGTTAGGACTGATGCCAGAAAGGTAGTACAGATGTTAAGGTGCTTGATTTACCCGCTGGAAAGCGTGGTTTCATCCCCACCACCACATATGGTCCCCAAGCACCATCAAGAATGATCCTTCAGCACAGAGACAGGAGTAAACCCTGAGCACCGCTGAGTGGGACACAAATGAAGTCCAGCCGGGGCTGGAACGATTGCACAGTGGGTAGGGCATTTGCTTTGCATGCAGCCGACTTGGGTTTGATCCCCAGCATCCCATATGGTCCCTTGAGCACCGCTAGGAGCAATTCCTGAGTGCAGACTCAGGAGTAATTCCTGAGCATCACCAGGTGTGACCCCCCTCCCAAAAATGAAATACAGCCTTGCTAGTACAACACCCTGGGGTTCCAGGGACAGAGTATGTCACATCATATGCTCTTCTAGCTGCAGCCCACGAGCATGTCCCCTACACTCTTCCTTTCATGCCAGTGCCTTGAATTTCTTTTTCTATGCATCTAAGGCCCCATTGCACTGGTCCCGAGAGTGTCAAAACTTTGTACCTATTCCCAACAGAAATAAGTTCTCTCCCTTTTATTACCACCAGTTCTTGTCCCCAGATCATAAATTGGCCTCATTCTGCCTCCAAGTTTTGCACACACATATTTAATATCCTCTATTATAAAGTTCCCGGTGCTGGAGGCCAGGTAACTCATCACATGCGAACTCTGTCTTCCGGAAGAGAAATGCAAATCATGTCTAATTGAATCAACCCACTTTCTGTTTTTAAAATGTCAACTCTTTGATCAACTCATTTATGATTTCCTTTTTAGTGGCATTATCTTCTAGACAGCTATCCCTCCCCTGTTCCCAAGGAGATCGTACTTTGTCCTGATCTTTTTGAGTGCTGCTTTGTTTATTATGCCTGGCAGACCAATAATCAGTGCCCAAATGCTTGGGTCAGGCCTCCTCCTGCCCTTTCCGCCTGAGATACTTAGCTGCATCTGTCCTTGGAAAGAGGGGGAATAGGTTCGAATCGCACTGTCTTCCTGCCTATCACCGTGGTTACACAAACCCTCTGAGCCATTATCAGGGATATTTTTCAGGACTGCTGAACTCTGGAACACAAGTCTGAACCTAAATAGAGATGTGGACTAACAAGGGCCAGGGAAATCTATTCTCTGTGTTAAAAGTATTGGATATTCCATCCCCTCTAAAGAAAGGCAGAAATAGTCTTATTTGGCAGGGGGAGGGGCTACACCCTGCGATACTCAGGGGTTACACCTGGCTCTGTGTTCAGGAATCACTCCTGGGCAGTGCTTGGGGGACTATATGGGATGCCAAGGATTGAACCTGGGTTGGGTACATGCAAGGCAAATGCCCCACTCGCTGTAGTCTCTCCAGCCCCCAGAAATAGACTCTTATTTGGGGTCTGAGTGATTGTACAGCAGATGGGGTGCTTGCCTTACACACGTCCAAATTTAATCCCCAGCATCCCATATGGGCCCCTTAGCACTCTGAGAGTGATTGCTGAGCACAGAGCCAGGAATAATCCCTGAGTGCTGCCAGGTATGGCCCAAAATCCCAAAAGAAAAAAGAAATAGACTTTAATTCCCAGTCCATAGTTAAGGAAACTGAGGTAGCTATCTAATGCTGCACAGAGGTAGACCTAGAGCATGGACACTGGAGAAGAAACCTATACTCTCTGTGAACGTCGGCTCCCCACTAAATTTGAGAGAAAGCTTCCCCAAATAAACATATTGTCTCTCTTCCAATGCTAGATAAACCTTGACCCCAGAGGAGAAGGAAAGAGTGGAGAGGAAGGGGTGAAGAGACAAGTGAAAAGTAATGGGGACCCGGGGATTAAGGTACAAAGGAGGCATTAAAAATGACAGAGCCAACTATCCAAACAATAGCCAACAACACTGAAGTCAAGAGACCCAAACTGTAATAACTGAACTTAGAAAGTTGCCTGTCTAGAGGGCAGGCTGGGGGAGCATGGGATGGTGGGGGGGGTATGGGAGGGAACCTGGGAACATTAGTTGAAGGAGGTTGACACTAATGGTGGGATCAGTGCAGCAATATTGAATGTCTAAAATTCAACTATGGATAACTGTATAAATCACAGTGCTCTTATAAAAATAAATAAAATTTTATAAAAATAATAAAATTTGAGGGCTTTGCACACATGCTAGGGGAAAAGGCAGCTCAGATAGAGAAAGGAGCACCAAATAAAGGGTGTTGGGTGGATCCTCCCAGGATGGGAGAAGCATGCTGAAAGTAGACTATAGACCAAACATGACTGCCACTCAATGCCTCTTTTGCAAACCACAGCGCCCAAAAGGAGAGCGAGAGCAAAAGGGAATGCCCTGCCACAGAGGCAGGGTGGGATGGGGGGCGGGGATCGGGGGTGGGAGGGATACTGGGATCCGTGGTGGTGGGAAATGGGCACTGGTGAGGGATGGGTACTTGATCATTGTATAATTGAAACTCAAGCACAAAAATTTGTAAGTCTACAACTGTACCTCATGGTGTCTCACTAACAAAAAAATAAAATAAATATTTAAAAAATTTGAGGGCTTTGGGGGGGCTACAGCTGGTAGTGCTTTGGGTTGCTCCTGGCAGTTCTGAGGAAGAGGGGGAGCCATATGGTGTTAGGGATCAGGGATTAAACCTGGGGCTCCTGTATGCAAAGCCTGAACTCTAGCCTTTGAACCCCACATCTTCAGTTTATGTGTATGGGGGGGGGCAGGGTAATTTGCGTGTGGCGTGGCAATTAGGCCACACCCAGCAGACCTCACTCTGGTTCTGAAACAAGGCCAAGAAATGAGCTTGTATAGCTGAGCCAGTGGCGGTTTGTGGGTGTGGCTCCCACATACCTAACATTTGGCCATTTAATTTCTCGGGAAACTTGGTCTCAAGCGTTTAGGGTCTGACCAGACGCACAGCGGCAATTTGGGGGTATCAGGAAGCCTGAAAGCATCATCAGGCTGCTGATCCCCTCACCCCTCAGGTACAGGTTGATTTGCTGGCAGCACCACACCCCCTTACAAAGCTTTATGCAAAATTCCTTCCTGGCCTTCTCATTCCTGCCTGTAGTTTGGCTGTGAAGCACCCAAAATTGAACTTATTATGCAGTTTTAAGCTGGTGTCTTCTACTTTCAGCCTCCATTATCCTGTATCAAGAAAGGATACATACTGAATTAGAAAACAGTATAAAAACAAGTTATGTGGGGACCAGAGAGATAGTATAGGGGTTAAGGTGCTTCTCTTCATGTGGCTGACCTGGCACAGCAAATCATCCACCAAAACTGCCATAGGTCACTCTTAAGAACAGAACCAGAGATGGGATAGGCTGCCTCCCCCCATTTCCCTATACTCCTGGAAGCACTGGCAACCACCCCCACAAACCAACTCCAGTGCCACCATGGAAGCTCTTCTACTGGCCTTGCTTCAGAGACCCATGTATAAATCTCAAAAGAGATCAAAAGCCACAGGTAATCTTGGACCCATGCAAGGCTGAACAGACCTGGGTAAATTGGAGGGGGATGGATCAGCCCGGTACCTACCCAAGAAGAGCTCTCAGCAGCTACTTTCTCCCACAAACCAAAATCGTTGCCATTTCCCTTGCAGGACTCCGTCTCAGGACAGACCTCACCAAGATATAATCTGCTGAAAATTTAGGTATGCGAGTTTTGGACTGAAATCTCCAGGTTTTCTTGGGGTGGGGGTGGAGGGTCAGGATGGGCTACCTCCCCCCACCTCCCTGTACTTCTGGGAGCCTCAGCAGTCACATCCACACCCCAAAGCTGCCACCCAGTTTAGAGAGCTACTGCTGCTTTACCTTTTCGATAAAAATACTGAACACCTTGAACATACACGATGACCTCTTAGTACCTGTATTGCAAACCCACAATGCACAAAAGGAGAGAGAGAAAGAAGAAAAGTGTTTACCATAGAGGCAGGCTGGAGGGGTGTGTGTTAGGGGTGGGTGGGAGGGAAACTGGGAATATTGGTGGTGGGAAATATACACTGGTGGAGGGACGGGGGATGGATCATTGTATGATTGAAACCCAATCATGAACAGCTTTTAAAAAAAATTTTTTTAGTTAAACACAATGAGGTACAGTTGTAGACTTACAAGTTTTTGTGCTTGGGTTTCAGTTATACAATGATCGAGTACCCATCTCTCCACCAGTGCCCATTCTCCACCACCAATGATTCCAGTATCCCTCCTCCCATCCCCCCATTCCACCCCACCTCTGTGGCAGGGCATTCCCTTTTGTTCTCTCTCTCCTTTTGGGTGCTGTGGTTGATTGAGTGGCAATCATGTTCGGTCTATAGTCTACTTTCAACATGCATCTCCCATCCTGTGAGGATCCTCCCAACACCCTTCATTTGGTGCTCCCTTCTCTATCTGAACTGCCTTTTCCCTTAGCATGTGTGGCGGGCCTCCAAGCCATGGAGTGAACCTCCTGGTACTTATCTTGGCTATTCTTGGGTGTTAGTCTCCTATTTTGTTACTTTACAGATGAATCCAATCTTTCTGTATGTGTCCCTCTCTTTCTGACTCATTTCACTTAGCATGAACAGCTTTTTAAGGGTCTATCTCATGGATATTCCAATTTAAAAAATTGAAAAAAAAACTAAACTAGCTTTGCAAAAGTGAAATAATCTAAAGACTATTTGCTCTCTCATGCTGTTCCCTTCCTTACCCTATGCCCACCACACACTGAAAACATTTAAATAACAAAGAGAATTCTATTTGTGGTTTTAAATATGGTTTCGGAGAGCCCGGCAAGCTACCGAGAGTATTCGATATGCCAGACACAGTAAAAACAAAGTCTCCAATGGAGACGTTACTGGGCCCGCTCGAGCAAATCGATGATCAACGGGAGGGTCTTTACTTTACTTTACTTAAATATGGTTATCCAAAATCATGACATTTGAAACTAGGAGAAATATAAAGTCAGTTTTAATGAGCATCAAAAAAGTTCCTCGGGTCCAGAGAGGTAGTACAGCAGATAAGGTGCTTACATCTGACTGATCCAAAACACACCAGGAGTGATCGCGGAGCACAGAGTCAAGAGTAAGCCCTAAGCAGTACCGAGTGTGGCCCCAAAACAAAACAAGTTTCCTTATACTCAGAACCTCTAACACTCTTTCCCCCTCAAACACAAAAAGTAATTGTCTTTTCAAATATCAGATACACTGAATAATTACTAAGGATAATTTCTCCTTTTATCTGTTCACTGGTGGTTTCTTTCCTCCTCTCCTATCAGCTTATTTTCCAGTCATTCTTCACTTCCACAATAATTCCCAGGTCATCTTGCTGTCTTCCAAAGAGAACGTGTAGAGAATGTGTGAGGATTCCAATGGGAACCCAAAATCTTTCAAGCCATTCTCTATGCTTCTTTCTTTCTCTTTCTTTCTTTCTTTCTTTCTTTCTTTTCTTTTCTTTCGTTCTTCTTTTTTTCTGTAGCGGGGGGTTGTCTGCACAGGATGGAGTCCAACCTGGAGTAACATGGGAACAGAACTTTCTGGTTAAGTGTATCTAAAGGTCAACTCCCCTCAAAAGTGGTGCAACCTACCAGTCCCAAATTTCCAGAAATGCTATATTGTGTTCTTTCCAGAAATGCTACATCATGTTCTTTCTAGAAATGCTACATCATGCTAACTGGCTCAACTGGACTTCTAGTGGTTTGAATAAAATTGAGAAGGTCTAATGCTGTGCTGCCAAAAAGTTTTGTCCCTCTACGTTTTTGTATTAAAAGCTCAAAAGGAGGTGGGGGCAGAACAATAGTATATCAGGTAGGACTTTGCCTTAAACTGGCAGACCCAAGTTTCATCCCTGGAATCCCAAATAGTCCTCGGAGTACTACCATTTTTTTATTCCTGAATGCAAAGCCAGGAGTAGCCCTTGAGCATCTCAGGGCGTGGCCCCAAACCAAACAAAATTTGAGAGGAGGGCTAGGTAGAGGGAGATAGCTCAAAGGGCTGGAGCAAGTGCTTTGCATCCAGGAAGCAGGGTTTGATTCCCTGGCACCATATATGGAACCTGGGGGCACCACTAGGAATGGTTCCTGGGCATCCCTGGTTGTGACCCAAAACAAAACTGAAAGTTTAAGAGGAGTGTGAGTACCCGAATTGGATTTCCTCTCCCAACACACACACAGACACACACAAGTACACACAAAATCTTGTTAACAAAGGTGAATGATGGGGTGATGGGGGTCGGGTGGGGGGGGGAGTATAAGCTAGACTTTGGAATTCCGTGAATTTATCGCTGGTCCTCCTTCCCACTCCCTGCTGTGCACAAAAGCAACAGCTACCTGCATCTCTGTGGTCGGCGTCTGTAAATCTGGGTCTTCGTGCTTCTTCAAATCTTAAGAAACGGTATTGGGGTGGTGTTGGTAGGGGGAGTGGGAGGTCTGAAGGTAACCCATGCGTTCCGAAACCTGGGCGAGAGGAAATGCCACGGTCGGCGAGGATGCACGCCGTGCTCGGTGGGTCGGGCTGGGGACCGCTGGGCTTTTGCCCTTGACCGCGAGCAAGGAGCCCAGGGTCTTAGCGGAGAGCAAGAGCCGGCAGCGGCCGCGGGCGGCTGAGGCTGCAGCTCCCGCCCCACATGACATCACCGGCGAGCTCGGGCCGCTGCGGTGGGGGGACGAGGTTCCACCAGGGACTTCGCCCCGCACGGAGGAATGGGGACCACGTAACTACGAGGATGGGGTGGGGGTAGAGAACGGGGTGTGCGTTGGGGGTAGAGAACGGGGTGGCAGGAAGAGAGCAAGCAGGACCGGGCTCCCCCACCCAGCTCCCCGCGCTCCCGCGTGTGTGCGCGCCCGTGCGCGCACGCGCGCGCGCGTTGCCTCCGCGGCACATCCTTCAGCGGCCGCACCCCAAATCCCGTGCGGGCACTGCGCCCCCACTCCAGCTCCCCGCGCCACTCGCCAATTCCAGTCCGACCCAAAGTGCTCTCTCCCCAGGGGGCCAGGCGCGGGCCGCCCCGGAGTGGCCGCGGAGGGCCGGGACTGGGCGAGAGGGTGGACGGGGAGGGGACAGAAGCTGCGAGCCGCGCCTCGGGGTGGCGGGGGCGGGGAGGGGGGGTGGAAGCGGGGCGTCCTGGAGGCGGTCGCCGCGGCGGCGCCCCCACCCGGCCCCGGCCAGCGCCGCCGCCCCCGCCTGGCGACGAGCAGCCCGAGCGGGGGAGAGGGGGGGCGGGAGGCAGAAGCGCCTCCTCCCCGCCCCGCGCCGAGGCGGCGGCGGCGCCGGGGGAGGACGGCGCCTCACCTTGCCCCCCGATGAGGGGCGGATCATGCCATGGCAGCGCCGGCGAGCGACAGCGGCAGCGGCGGGGGCGGCGGCGAGAGGAGCCCCGGCAGCAGCCCCGGGAGCGCCAGGGCCAGCGGGGGCGCGGCGGCCGCGGCGGCCGCGGCGACGGCCACCGCGGCGGCGGCGGCGGCGGCGGCGTTGGCAGCGGCGGCGACCCGGGCCGACGGGGCCGGGGGCGGCGGCGGCGGCCGGAGCGCCGCGGTGGCCGTGGCCGTGCTCCCGCCGCTGGACGACTACGAGTGTAAAATCTGCTACAACTACTTCGACGGCGACCGGCGCGCGCCCAAGCTGCTGGCGTGCCTGCACACCTTCTGCCAGGAGTGCCTGAGTCAGCTGCAGCTCCGCGCCGCCGCCAACGCCGCGGCCAACGCCACCAACGCCACCAACGCCGCCAACGCCCCGGAGCGCGCGCTGCGCCCCGCGCCCTGGCACGGGCCGCCCGGAGCGATCGCGTGCCCCGTGTGCCGCCACCGCACGCCGCTGCCCGACAGTCGCGTGCAGGGGCTGCCCAACAACACCAAGCTCGCCGAGGCCTTCCCGCTCGCCCTGCGCGCCGCGCACGACCCGTTGCCCCAGGACCGTCTCCCGCCGCTGCCCTCGCGCCGCTCCGCGCCCGCCCCCGCGCCCAGCGCCGCCGTCGGCGTCCCGCCGTCCGCCGCCGCCGCCACCGCCGCTGCCCCGCAGCCCGCTGTCGACGGCGCCCCCCGCGGACCCCGCGCCCGGCCGGGCTGGCGCGCCCCGGGCAACTACGAGAGCTGCCAGAACTGCAAGCGCGCCGCGCTCACCGCGGGCTGCGTGTGCGTGGTCTTCTCCTTCCTGTCCATGGTGGTGCTGCTCTTCACCGGCCTCATCTTCGTCAACCACTACGGCGGTGGGGGCGGCAGTGGTGCCGGGGCTGGCGGTGGGGGATCTCCCGGAGGCGGGGCGACCCCCGGCGGCGCATCGGCGGCGCCTTCGCCGGTCGGGCCCATCTGCTTGTCGGTGGCTAGCATCCTGGCGCTCTTCTCCGTCGTGGTCACTTGGGTCATCTGCTGGCTCAAGTACCGGCCCGAGGGCGCGGCCGCGGGCTCGGCGGGAGGAGGCGCGGGCGGTGGCCCGAGGGCGCGGGCGGCGGCGGGCGGCGCGCGGAGAAACGACACGTAGCCGGACCCTCCCCACCTGCCCGGTTAGCCCGGGGAGGCCCTGGAGAAGAAGGTCTTTGGCAGCCCCGGTCCCCGCCCTCGAGCTTGCTCGCCCGCGGCCCTGCGGCCCCCCAAGACGCGCACCTCTCCGCACCCCGCCACTGCGGGGGGTGGGGGAGGCCCTGGGCTTGCGCCTCGTCTCTCCGCGCCCCGCCTCCTTCCTGCGCGCGGGGACCTCGGGGACTCCCAGGAGGCGGGGATGCTGGGCTCGGGCCCACGGCTCGGGACCGTCCAAGGTCACTCCCTGCTTTCCGCACCTCCCTCATCCTAGCCCGGGCGCCCAGCCGTCCCTCCTAGAGGCCGAGGGTTTGAGAAGAGGAGGGATGACGACGACTGGGTCTCCAAGCCCTCCCGAAAGCCGGTCCTTCTGTCCGCCGAGACTCTCTAGTGGCTTTTAGGGGATCGGTGTGTGTGCGCGCGCGCGTCTGCAGCCTCGGTGAAAGAACTTCAGTGGTCCAGAGTGGCAATGAATGCGATGTAAATGGGAACCCAGGGACTTGCGGCTCCCCGTTGTTCCAGAAAACGGCAGGAGAGCTCAGCGCCGGGACCCTCTCTTGAATCCTCTCCCCACTCCTTCTGGGGGGGCGGGGGGGCGTCACCCGTGCCTGCTGCCCGCCTCAGTGCGCGACGGGGCAGGTGTGTGTCCGAGTTCAGACAGCGGCCAGAGCGGCTGAGCAGTACCCCGGGTCCATCCTGCTTCCTGAGACTCGCCAGAGACCTGGATGGCCAGTATTTGGAAGCCGATGGGAGTTTTATCCACCTTGTTAGTGCCAGGAGGTCATTCTTCTCCTACAACTGGACTCAGGGAGCGTCGAGGGCCGGTTTCCCTTCTCTTCTCAAAACTGACTTACTGTTGCCCCCACCTGGAAGCTATTGAAAGCTATTCGCGCCGAATATTAAACTGTAGGCTTCCCCAGCCTTTGGTCTTAATTTCATTTTTGAAAATAATTTATTTTAGAGTATATTCATCTGGAAATGTGGTGCAATACAGTTGCCAGGAGAACTGTTTGATAAGTAGTATTTCTCCCTCACCTCCAGACCAAATGCATTCTGAAATTATGAGCTGAAAACAAAGGCGTGTGGGTAATTGGTTCAAGATTTTGTACTGTGAAAGAACGGGGACTTTCAGTTACAAATTAAAAGTAGTGACCAAAGATGAAACTGACAGGTCTTAAGCTGACAAACATTTCTTCTACAAATACATATTATGATGAATGAATAAATGTGATATATAAAAGAAGCCATTTTGAGTTCAACAGTCATTATTAGAAATTACTGAAATACGTCTGGTTACATTAGATGTAAAATGCACATCAGTCTGACTTTGTAACTGAAAAGATAAATTGTGATTATCTGTTGCAGATGGATTTGATGCCTTTTTAATAAAAAACCAACTATACCAAATGCATTTTATATGAAAACATTCTTTATTCCATTTTTTTTGAAATTTGGAATAAGACAACGTTTTCATGCCTAAAAGTCACAGAAGCTACTGAGGGTATGCTGTTATTCCTCGTGTATTTATGCAAGCTGTCTGCATGAGATCCTGACACTCTATTAACTAGAATGAAGCATTTGTATCTATCACAGTGAAGTAATTGATCGGTCCTTGATAAGTAGTGTGGCTGCAATTTGGAAATTGCACAAAATAATGTGTTTTATGTCAGCATTGTCTTAATAAACAACAAGAAGCATTTCTAGAAACAGCTATGTTCATGAAATTTTTATTTCATGGGGAAATTAAGCTATTGTATGGCGTTTCTCTTCCTGAAATATGAACTTCTATCTAAAGACAAAGCTTACACTTTGAATGGGACTGAGAGTTATTCATAGGATCACATTTACAGGTTGTCATATCATTGGGTTATTTCTAGGACTTCCTGAAGGCCCAGAACTGTTGTTTTCTGGGAGTTTGTTTATTAGGTTGATTTGAGGGGGTCATATCCAGAGAGGCTCAGAGGGTGCTCCCAGTTCTGGCTCATCTCTGGGGGGAGGGGAGAGAGCCACAACCACGGGTACCAGGAATTGAACCAACTTTTCCTGCAGGCAAAGTAAGTGCCTAGTCCATTGAGCCATATCTTCATCCTGTTGAGTTCTAGAGGGAGCAGGTAACCAACCCATAACATCCACTAAAACTAAACTCTGTTTTCAGTCTTTGTTCTCAATTTCTCCCAAAGCTTTTCAGGATCCTAATGTTATTAATCATGTTGCAGAAGTTGCCTTTAATTAATTTACCCCACGAATGAGGAATTTGTATGGCTTTACATTCATTTGTATCATTTACTCTTTATTTAACTCTAGTGCTGAGATTTTGTATGCTTTCAGCATTGTTTGACCAAGTTCATTCACACATGTGTATGTGTGTGTGTGTGTGTAGCTGTGTATATCTATGTGTGTATATATACATATATATGTAACAACTTGGCTTTGTAGATGCAACCATGTGTACATATGTGCATACACATGTGTTTGTTATTTCACTCCCTTAAATCGGCAACCCAGAAGCCTGTCTAAAGTTACTATGGGACCCGCTTGCTTCTTACAGATTTTATTTATAATCTGCAGAGGAAAATACACCAATGGCCTAAACTAAATTTCACACAAATGAGAAAGATGTCTTTGAATTGTCCTATTCCCCAGACAAATCACATTTTGCTTCTTTTGTGGAGTGCATATGTAAATTTATCCTGATGAGCAATTTGAGTTTGAATTTTTTTTAATTTTTAAAAAATTTTTTGAAGAGTTTGAATATTTTTAACTTAAAAAAATACAATTAGTAACTCAGTACCTAAATATGGAGAGGTTTTCTTTTTTTGTCTTTTCTTGAATAACTTTGTTTTTATTGCTAAGTCTGACTTCCTTATCAGAAACTGAGTGACGAGGACATGTGGTGGAAAACATTTGTCCAGATTTCTAGTAACTTTCTGCGTTCAGGTGACTTTCGTCCTCAGTGTCCTGCAGATGTGATGCAATCATTCCTAACTGAGAGGAAGTCATGCCAGCACCTAGATAAAGCAGAGTTTTAGGACCTTATTGCTGACATGATAGTGAGTGATCTGGAGGATGATGAAGCACATTTTTTTCTCCTGGAAAGTTTTGTCTTCCTAAAGGTGTTCAGTTCAAAGCCAAATCTGTCTTGAGCTCCTGAGTGTGAACTAATATTGAAATCATTGCATACAAGCAGATCTGGCTCTCACACCTGCTCAAGCTGGCAGTGCCAATCCTTCTGCCCAGGTTCTGGGGCTCCATCGTCATTATCAATGCCAGTCTAGAGTATAATTTTCAAGGGCAAGATACCCCTTCTGCAGGTGATAGATTTGATACTCCCATCTCTGAATACAATATGATTTTGCAAGCAGTGTCCACATCCAGAAAATATATTGCTTTGAGGTCTGGAATATCTGTATCCAGGAATGGGGAGTCTGAAGACCAACTCTCTCCTTTCTTGGAAAAAAAGTCTTTCCAAGTCTTGGCAAGTCTTCTAACTTCTTTGAGCCCCTGGCTCCTCATTTATAAAGACGGAAGAAAGGGTATCAGTCTGCATACCTTAGGAGGTTTATGTGAGGATTTGTACACAGACCAGAATCAAGGGGAGGATGATTGGGCATTAGTTTTAATGCCATATGTGAATCAATGACCTTGTCTCCAGTTCTCGAAAGGTCTGAAAAGCATCTCCCCAGAGAAGAAGTCATCCTGACTATTGTATTTCAAGGGATTGTTGAAAATTTATTTTTCCCTGATACTTTTTATCCTCTGCAGTGGCCTTAGTTATTATGTTTTCCTTCTCAATCTCCAGTGAAGCAAGAAACTTCATCTCTAAGACCCTAACCAATTTTTTGATGCTGTGAGTGGTCAATAAGTTAATTGGGTAACTGGGTGGGAAACTTTGGGATTGAACATGAAGTAACTTGGTTCTCCAACTGTACAGCATCATACAAAAATTTCTGAGACCCTAGGGGACTTAAACAGTTGCTTTTCCTGCTTGACTTTTAAAGCACTTTTAAAAGATTAAGAAAATAGACTGAAAAGCACGTTGAGTTTTGAGAAAAATCAGTTCAATCACACAGAAACTCTCACTGCATTCTATTTAGTGACAAGGACGACTGGAGAGAGAGTGGAGGGAGGCATGTGTGCTCCATTTCCTGTCATTTTCTGCATTGTGAGATTTCAAGGCCTGACTCCTTTTGGCTCCCAGCCTTCATGAATATGCTTGAACACCCCCCCCCCAAAGCTAGCATCATCTGCAGAGTTGGGACTGGTTTACACTGCAGTGAAATCTCCCACCGCATTAAGACCAAGATCTGTTGAACTAACTTCTCACTAATTGTCATTTTTTTCCTCTTCTCAATTCTCCAGAGTTTACCATTTTAAATCTAGTAATCTTCAGTGACTTGCTAACATTGTAATCTTAATAACTGAGAAATTCCTCCAGATTCTTCCATATTCAAATTCGATATCATTTATTTCACATTAGCTTGTATTTGTATTTTAACTTTCAGCTCTGATATAAAGGTTGTCAAATGCATGTCTTGGACAAAAATAATTGTATCCCTACTAAGTGTGTATTTATGTTCCCTCCTTTATACAGGTTTTTTTTTATTGCCTATGTTGAAGTTTGCCTTTGAGGAATATATGTTTGCTACAGCTTTTCTAGATCAGTGTTAGAAATGACTGCAGTCAGACCTTAGTTAACCCAAAGTTATGTGCATGGATAAAGAGTGGAGAGAGATTTTATCATCTTTTGCTTGATGTCTTTTGATTGCCCATATGAGAAAAGCTTTGTAATATAAACCACCAGCCTTGTTTCTATTCCTCGGTCAATCTTAAGGCTTCAGCTCTCCAGTGCAAAACTAAAACATTCAGAGAGATGCAAGCCTGTTTCTGCAATAAGTTTACAATCATTTCTGATTATAAAATGCATTCAGGGAAGAGTTCTCGATGTCCAATTTCCAAGAATATTCCTAGGAGCTCAAGAGGAATGTGCACACTTCCTTTAGAAAAAAAAAGTTGTCTTTGCATGTAAAATTGGATTATCTTTGGTTTAGAAATACCGCATCTCTATGGGGGTGGAAATGGGAAATGTTGAAGTGGAAAGAAAGAAGGGAGAGAGGTCTGCAAAAGAAAAAGCCTTCTACCTCTAATTTTACAAAAACACAAAATTAATAAAAGAGAACATTATTCATTGCAAGAAGAGCGTGTTTTTATTTCGACAGCTGACACTTCAAGAACCAGAGTAATACATGGGAGGCTCAGCTCTTATTATGAGGTCAATAACAATGAGAGCTCACAAATATTCTTACCTGGCTTACATACCTACTATGCGTACATGAGAAAATATTTTGTGGAGTTGTGAGAGATACTACAGTAGGTAAGGCAACTGCCTTCCATGTAGTTGACCCAGGTTTGATCTCTGGCACTGTATATTCCCCACGAACCACCAGAAATGATCCTGAGAGCAAAGACTCAGAAATAAGCTCTGAGCCTTGAGAGAATCATTGGTTCCTAGTTTGGGGAGAAGATTTATTTATTTATTTATTATTATTTTTAAAATTTTTAATAGTGAGACATCATGAGGTACAGTTGCAGACTTAAGTATTTTTGTTCTTGGGTTTCAATTATACAATGATCAAATACCCATCCCTCCACCGGTGCCCATTTAGGGGAGAAGATTTATTACCTGTGAAAAATATTTGCTGTCTAGGGGCTGGAGTGATAGCATTTGCCCTGCATGCGGCCAACCCGGGTGGGTTCAATTCCCAGCATCCCATATGGTCCCCCAAGCACCGCCAGGAGTAATTCCTGGGTGCAAGGCCAGGAGTAACCCCTGTGCATCGCTGAGTGTGACCCAAAAAAGCAATATATATATAATATATATATATATATATTTGCTGTCTACCTCCAAGTGAGAGGGAGACAGTTATTATGTGGGGAAAATTTAAGTAGTAACCAAGCCTTGAAAGACAAAGACCATTTCCTGATGTGAACCTTAGCAAAGGCTCCCAAACCTGGTCATGGGGTAGAATCTCATGAACTACTTTTTTTTTTTTAAATGATAAAGCACCATTCTTGCCCAGGGAATGATGCATTTAATGGGTCTCGGAGAAGAAAACCTTTTGTCAGAGAAGCACACCAGGAGATTCTATTCCGAAGCTCTACCTGAGATTCATTCCGTTTTTATTCAATCTTGTTTTTATTCCTTATTAAAATGCAAAGTAACTTTTCTTCTTTCTCCTAATTTCACTTTTTCGTTATATTTTGGGGTCACACTAGCGGTGCTGGGGTAGGGTTTGGCAGTGCTATTCCCTTTGTCAACTGGGAACCCGGGACCTTGCTGAGTGGAATCAAACTGGGGCTCCCGCATACAAAGTATCTGCTCCGGCCCTTTGAGCTTTCTCCCCACTCAAATCTCGTGCTAAGAATAAACTTTATTAATAAAGGACTGTGGCATCTGCCTAACATACTAACCCCCATCCCTTGGATTTCTAGAACTACTTCAGGGATTTGCTCTATCTCAGAGCTAGCCTCCCCCCACCCCCATCCTCCAATCCAGGTGTGGCCCCAGACTCATATTTAAAGGCAGGCAGATTTTCTAGAAATTGGGAGAGGTAGACCAATGTTTGGGTTTGGAAGTAGCCATAATTTCGGTTGGCTTAAGAAAAGTTAATCGTTACCATGATCACATTGTCTCTCACTTGCACTCTCTCTCTCTCTTTCTCTTTTTCTCTCTTTCTCTCTCCCGCCCTCCCTCCCTCTCTCCTTACCTCCCCACCTCACACACACCATTGACTTTGCAAATCCAGGAAAGTTGCTGCAAAGAATACAGGTAAAGGAACTGGTGTTGGAACACTGGGGCATTCATTATACGTCTGGGATTCAATGTGAATAACTTGGTAACTATAATTCACCGTGTTTTAATTTTTTTTTAATGAAGGAAAGTTAATGCTCGCTGCTTTCCCCAACCCCTTCAAATAAAACAACAGGTGATTGCAATCTGTGACAATGCTGGGGTCTGAGGGGGGAATTCTGTAGATAATTCCCAGATCACAGTCTCGCGGTCGGGCTGCAGCTGTCCCGCAGTGGGTGCAAGGTCTGGGCGCGGCGTCTCCGGGGTAAAACACACTCCATGAGAACTGGGTTCGATGCCCAGCGCCGCTAAATAAATTATCCACTATCCACGGTGAGTCTCCAGGTCCTTCGGCATTCAAATTAACGACATCTCCTCCTGTCATCTCCTCCTGTCTGCCGCCCCCACACACCTTGAACAAAGGATTTGCAGGAGACGCAGAGACCTCGAGGACCGGGAAACTGAGGGCTTTCTTCCTTTTTCTAGCTGAAATCTACTCTCAGTGGCCAAATGGAGCCGCGCGAGGACCGTCCGTGCGCGCCACGAGGAGGCGGCACTGCCCCAAGGACCTGGAGAGGTGGGGGCCGCAGGATGGAAGCTGCCAGCCTGGGGTTAACCTGTATCCCTCATCCCCACCGTGTCCCAGACCTGAGACAATCCAGAGTCCAGGTCGAATAGGCTCAGACCCGGATAAAGCTCAGGTCGGACCGACAACTCGCCCTGGTCCCGTCGCAGCCTGACTCCCGCCCGACGACACTTGAACACGCGTTCCATCCCAGAAACTGAACGTGGGTGCAACCCGCTGAGAACGATCCCCAGGTCCCAGGCCCATCCCTGCTCGCCTCGTCTGCTTAACCGCTGCCTGGAAACTTCTCTAATCTTAGGCCCCCGACTCTCCCGGTCTAGTGACACCCTCGCCTGGTCCCCCAGGGTGTGAAGGGTTATTAAGTTTGGGGTCGGACTGTGCATTTCCCGTCCTGGGACGCCGCTTCCACCACCCCGGGGATTAGGCATTTGCATCTACTCTTTTCGTTCGTTTGTTTTTGTTTTGGGGTCACACTTGGTTGTGTTCAGGGCTTACTCCGGTTTCTGGGCTCCGGGATCACTCCCGGCGGGGGTTCCCGGACTCTGTGCGGTGCTGGGAATCGAACTCAAGGGCCACCGCGTGCAAGGCAAGCGCCCCACCCACTGTACTGCTGTTCTCGCCTCCTCATCTGCTCTTTAAAATAGTAGAAGGCCAGGAAGGAAGTTAGGCGTTCTGCGCATATTTCGCACGTCCGAGGCCCGGATTGAAGCTCTGACACCCTACCTGAGACCCCCCAAGGCAGACAGGCCCCAAACACCAGCCGCCTGAGTGGGAGCTGATAGAGATTGGTTCAGTCCATCTTTTCTCTTGCTCTGTCCGGGTTCTCTGGGGATCCAAACCAAACACAGACACTCCTGGAAAGCCCCCCTCCCTCGCATTCACTGGTCCCCGGGGTCTCTCACTCCCCCACCCCCTCCCCCAAACTGTCCAAGATGCAAAACTTGTCCTGACAAACCTTCTTGTGGACTGAAGGGTCCAAGTGATGCAGACAGGAAGGGATGCGAAAATACGTTTTTAGTTTGGGGGTTTCCGTTTGTACGTTGTGCTGAGGTTCCTCACGTGGGGTAACGCAGTAGTTTGCCCCCCGGACTAGCCAGGACCAGGACGCCTGTCTGCGGAGAAGATGGTGAGGGTGTGGCCAGAAGTCTCCTGGGAGGACATGGGGAAGGTCCACAATACCTTTCAAATAAAGAGCCAATTGAGGAAGGCACGGACTGGGATTCTTCTGCGAATACTCACCCACCCGTGCTCTTACTATCGTACTGTGGACCCTGAGAGCGCGGATGGGGCATGCAAACCTATCCTGTCAGGAAGGGAATAAAGGTTAACAAATGCTTCCTAAGACCCAGAAAAAAAGAGAGTGGAAAAAAATAGTAACAAGCAAACATTTTAAAGCAGGAAAATATCATTGGATGTATTTTGCAGTGAGTAAAAATTTCAAATTATTTTCAATCAAGATAAAGTTGATGAGTGCCTCCCAGAGGCACAGGAAGTAACTTTTGTTGAAACTTAGTTTTAACCAGAAAGAGGCAGAGAGCATTTAAGCAGTTCTCCTACCTCAGCCGCTCCAGGTGTTATCAGAAACGTGGACTCAAGTGGCTGTGCAGAGCGTAGGGCACTTGCCCTGCCCAACCAGGTTCAATTCCCAACATCCTTCTGGTCTCCAGAGCAGCGCCAGAAGTAATCCGTGAGTGCAAAGTCGGGAGTAACCCCTGAGTATTGGCATGTGTGGCAAAAAAAAAAAACAAAAAACAAAAAACAAAACAAACAAACAAACAAAAAATGCAGGTTGGTAGGTAGAAACTTTGCCATTCTAACAGGACTGTCTCCACCACATTCATTGTCCTGGGTTTGAATCCTAGCCTCACCACTTCCCAGCTGTATGACAGATCACAATTAAACAAATTTCTCCGCGCCATTTTTCCATATTATAATTAGGTTTAAACTAGCTGTTTTTAAGTAAATGGCCCTGTAAAGTACTGAGAACAATGCCAGTAACTAAAAATGCTCAACAAATGTAGGGTATCCTATTGACTAATATGTATTAATATGCAATGTGAATTTTAAATGTCATAACGGCAATATAATATTGTAACCATAGGGCAGCCAAAGTCAGGCTAATGAAATTATGTAATAGTGTATTACCAATAGTGCCTTATACTGATCATGTATCAGTACTGTTAGGTACTGTTGTACCACATACAAACTGCCCCAGTTCTCCCAGGATATTTCAGTTTATGAGGAGCTGGAGGCAAGGGCTGTGACTCAATAGTAAAGCACATGACTCTCATGTGTAAGGCCCAGGGTTCAATCTCTCAGCACCACAACATAAAAACCGACAGTAACAACAAAGGGAGTTCATGGAGCACTTTCTGCTGGCTTAGCTGCCCACCTCAGCAGCTCAGTGCTCAGAGAAGTCTCCTGGGAGGAAGGCTAGGACAGGTAGCCTTTGGCATCATCTTCCTGAGCTACCCTGTCCCCTGCCTCTGAAAAATACAAACTGAAAAATACCTCCATAAGCGGTACTTTTAAAAAGGTTTATTCCAAACGTGATTTACTCATACCATATTTCCATCATTCTGCACTTCTCTCACATCTTGGCAAGTCCAACCTCCATTTTACTTTCTTTTTTAACATAAATAAAATTGAAAATTGTGAGAGCCAGAGCAGACCAAATATATTCACCTCCAGTCAATTCTAAGATAGGGCATACAATGTGCTCAGCACATAGTAGGCTTGCCACTATATGATTTTCTTTCCTAATACCCTTTTCTTCCTTTCAACCCCCATGTTCTGTTTGCTACAATATTCAAGCTTCTCCCCTGTTTCCATGTGTTCTGGAATGGTAAAAGGAAGCTTTAGATCATTTCTCCATGTAATGTGGCCTTTCCTTTAGAATCAGCCATTTATTGGTGTCTTCCATAAACTCATTGGTTGCTATCAATTAAGAACCATTTTTTTCTATTTTTTAAAATTTTTTATTAGTGAAACATCATGAGGTACAGTTGTAGACTC
The DNA here is from genome assembly GCF_029834395.1 of Sorex fumeus. Lineage (NCBI taxonomy): Eukaryota > Metazoa > Chordata > Mammalia > Eulipotyphla > Soricidae > Sorex > Sorex fumeus. Next base: position 41,453,859 of record NW_026606071.1, on the reverse strand, counting down.
ACAAATTTTTGTGCTTGGGTTTCAGTTATACAATGATCGAATACCCATCCCTCCACCAGTGCCCATTTTCCACCACCACCAGTCCCAGTATCCCTCCCTCCCCCCGCCCCCCAAACCCCCCCTACCTCTGTGGCAGGGCATTCCCTTTTGTTATCTTTCTCCTTTTGAGTGCTGTGGTTTGCAAAAGAGACATTGAGTGGCAATCTTGTTCAGACTATAATCTACTCTCATCACGCATTTCCCATCCTGAGAGGAACCTCCCAACACCCTTTATTTGGTGCTCCCTTCTCCATCTGAGCTGCCTTTTCCCATAGCGTGTGCAGCTGTCCTCAGGGCCATGGAGTAATCCTCCTGGTATTTATCTCGGCTATTCTTGGGTGTTAGTCTCCTAATTTGTTACTTTATGTTCCCCAGATGAATGCAATCTAAGAATCATTTTTTTTTAAGATCAGAAGCAGTACATTGTTTTCTTAATCTCCCTCTCCTACCCATTCCCCTTTCCCTCACCTTCTCTCTCTTCCTTTCCTTTTTACTTTTGGACCTATCTCTCTTTCCAAGAGTTTTCATTTGGAGGATGTTATACCCTTCCATCCTCAGGATACTTCCCGGGCTCTTTGAGCTCAGAAGCATCTTCTTTGATGTCTCCTTCCCAGGGGACCAGCCACTCTGGTCCTGACTGCCTCAGGGGCTGCTCCAGCCAGCCTAGCTCATCCTCTCCTGGCTCCCAAAGAAAACAACCGTTTGTGCCTCTTGAAATCGAGGCTTTTCCTAGGGCTGTAATAGTGGCATGTAAGCTCCTCCACCCCATGCCACTTAGGAATGTGATCTTATTCCAGCGACCTGAAAGGATCCTGTTTATTAAGGGATGATTCTTGAGACCTGCTGAGACAAGGCAGTTGGGCTTTCTGAGATCATTTGCTGGCTTCAAAGACAGAAAACCTGAGTTGGTGACCCCCTGTCCTTCCCTATCCTTCCCTGTCCTTCCCTCTCCTCTGGGCTCTTTCCCTGCTGCTTAGCTCCCGAGTTTGTATTTTTTTCTCGCCTGTTATATGGCCCCAAAGGCTAGAAAAATTGCTTTACCCAGAGTTTGTGATAAGAACTGCTGCTTTGACTGAACTGTATTTTCTGCATGCATTCTGAGGTCTCAGCTCTTGGCCCATGGAGGGGCCTGAGGGGCTCAGCCCGCACTTTCTCTTCTGCCTCCCTTTGGTGGATATCTGGGTCTCAATCCCCCATTTCCACCCTAGGGGAAAAGGTCTCCAAAGTTGTCCTCTGGATCGGTTGGGAAAGATAGTATAGTAGACAAAGTGCTGGCCTTGCATGTGGCCAATCTCACTTCAGTTCCCAACACCACATATGGTTCCCTGAAGACCACCAGGGGTGACCCCTGAGTGAAGAGAAAACCCTGAGCAGCACTGAGTGTGGCCAAGCCAAATTAAACGAACACACCTCATCCTGCAATTCTTTATGAAGCTAGGTGTATCCGGTCTCTCCCTGATGATTTTCTTGCCATGGCTCATGCCCAATTCAGCAGCTGCAGAATGGAGGGGGTTCTTTAGAATCTTGGAGAAGTCCCTCCTAGTGCCTTTCCATCCAGGTACCACAACTGCCCAGAGTCACTCAGGACAGGCTGGGGCTTCCTGAATGCAAAGCTTGAGCTCCAGCCTTTTCAGCCATCCCCTCACCCAGAATTTAAAAAAAAGTTTTTTAAAATTCACTTATTCTTAGGTGGGGTGGGGGAGGAAACCTAGCTGGGTTTATTCCTGACTGTGCTTGGAGATTATTTGTGGCAGGGAGAGGGTATGTGGAGATTCTGGGTCAACTCCCTGTAAGGCAAGTGCCTTCCCCACTCAGGACAGCCCAGCACTGACATTCTTGTGGTGATCTGAGGAATCAGAGAAAGACTCATACGCAGTTTCTATCACTAGTATAACCACCAACACTTGCAAAATCATGGGCAGAGGCTCACTCAGTATTGTGGAATGAAGGGACACTCCCAACTCCCCCAGAAGTGCCAGCACAGGGTGGCTTCTGGCTACAGCTGGAAGACAGCTCTAGCCAACCCCCTCCCCACCCCACCCTAAACCCTGGAGGAGAAAGAGGAGGTGAATAAAAGTCACCCCACCACCACCAACACCACCACCACCACCAGGTAGCAGGTGCTTGAGGACCGACCTGGAAGTGACCCCTGAGCTCCCCAGAATTTTCCAAAGGAAAATAAGTGACATGAATGCCAGGTGGGAATGTGATAAATGGTCCCCATGAAGGAAATCATGGGGAAGAGGACAGATCCTCTAGGAAGTGGGCAAGCCTGGTGATTTCCCCAATCGACCATCAGAGTTGGCACATCTCTTGGTCCAGGTCAGGCACGATGGATCGGTCCTCCAGTCCGCAGTGCTCCCCGGCAGATCCCAGGTTGGGAGACGATTGATTTCTGCTTCACCGTCAGGTTCCCCACAATCGAGCAGTGGGGGCTGGCAGGGCTGAGGGCACCAACTGTGAACAGCAGGTTGGCTCCTGGGGAAGTTGCAGAGCCCCTGAAGGGTGCAGAAAGCCCAGAAGGGCTTTTGCAAGTTCCCCTCTGGTACCATCATTTGTTGGTACCAGATGCCATGGGAACCATCATCTGTTAAGTTTGCATCCCTTAAGCCTCCCCCTCCCCCAACTTAGTTTACCCACAGAGTTTGGGTGTGGGGAGCGAGAGAGATAGGACAGTGGGTAAGACACTGCTGGGTGTGGCCAAAAAGAAACAAACTGACTTGAGTTTTCAATAAAGTTCTCCGTAGGGAACTCTGATGCAAGGATCTCTGCGCTGGGGGCCAGAGCAGAGCTACCCGCCATCCCATACGGTTTCCTGATCCCTCCAGAGCACAGAGCCAGGAGTAAACCCTAAGTATTGTGGGAGTGTGGCTCAAAAAAGAAAAAGGAATTTCAGTGGGCTGGAGCGATTGTACAATGTTTGCCTTGCACGTAACCAACTCGGGACTAGATCCCCAGCATCCTATATGGTCCCCCAGAACACCACAGGGAGTAATTCCTGAACCAGGAGTAACCCTTGAGCATCGCAGAGTGAACTCCAAACCAGAAGGAAGAGGAGGGAAATGAAGAAGAGGAGGAGGAGGAGAAAGGACGAAAAACACGAAGAAGGAGGAGGAGGAGGGGGAGGAGGAGGAGGAGGAGGAGGAGGAGGAGGAGGAGGAGGAGGAGGAGGAGGAGGAGGAGGAGGAGGAGGAGGAGGAGAAGAAGAAGAAGAAGAAGAAGAAGAAGAAGAAGAAGAAGAAGAAGAAGAAGAAGAAGAAGAAGAAGAAGAAGAAGAGGAGGAGGAGGAGGAGGAGGAGGAGGAGGAGGAGGAGGAGGAGGAGGAGGAGGAGGAGGAGGAGAAGGAAGGAAGGAAGGAAGGAAGGAAGGAAGGAAGGAAGGAAGGAAGGAAGGAAGGAAGGAAGGGAGGGAGGGAGGAAGGTAGGATCGCGGACCAGTCCTGCGAAGAATCTGAATGCGGGGTGCGAGGACCCCTTCTAGCCCGCTCTCCCACACACACCCTAGACGCTTTGAACTTTTCTATGCCAAGAAGCAGGCCCGCCCCGCCCGTCCAGATTCGGTCCACTTTGCACCCTCAGATGCATTCCACGGCCCCGGGGGCAAACTGAGGTGCCATTGGGATCGGCAGAAGTGATTTTTTGGGGGGTTCGGCTTCTCCTCCGGGCGTCAGAAGGAAAAGGAGGTGGAGCGGGCAGTGGGCGTGTTCGGAGCGTCAGTGTGCGGGTTTCTGCGCGTGTGGAGGAGGGCGTGAGACCCCGGGGACAGCGGTCGCCGGCCCTGTGCGCTTTCGCTTTGGGTCAGGCGACCGGCGCACGCAGGCGGCAGCGGGAGCAAGAGCTCGGCGCTGTTTCTAGCCGTGTCCCTCTTAACTAACCGCGAGAGGAGAGTTCTTGGCATCTAGAAAATACCACGGGCCCCAGGGGGTTACGGTGGAGGCACCCCCTGGACGAATGCGCTGCCCCTGGCGGAGGCGTCCTGATGCAAGTGACCGCCCCCCACAACCCCATTCCCATCTCCTTCTCTCTGGGACTCCCGGGACCTTCCAAGGCTGCTGCGGCCACCGCAGCTCCAGGTGCGATTCCCGCACCCCAGTCGGGGGAGGAGACTTAGCACGTCCTCACCCAGCACTCTCTTTGCGGCGCCTCCCCAAGGCTCCCTTCTCCCCTTGGCACGCCCCCCAGGGGAGCACCAAGAGCGGAGATCACCCAGCCTAGGCTGCGGGGGACTCTTCTCAGAGATGTGCGGCTGGCGGGGCGGTGCGGCCCGCTGCAGACAGACCGTGGGCTGCGGGAATGCGCGCGGGCACCCTTGGGCCCGCCGTGGCGGCTTGTGCGCCCATACGGCCCGTGGGTCTTTGTGTGGATGTCCGTGTGTCTGGAGGCAGGGCCCGTGCATGTCGCTGTGTGGACCTTCAGCGTCCGTGTCTCCAAGCGTCTGGGAGGTGCGCTTTGGCTAACCGAGCGACTTCTCTCGCCCGTATGCCTGTCCACCTGCTAACAGAGTAGGCCGAGAACGTTTCCTCGCCACGTTTCCTGCTACATTTAAGCACTCTCGTTTTTCATCCTTGACCATCCCCCCAAAGAACCACCTGTTAGGGGAAGCCTATGTTTCCCACCCAGTATGGGGGGGGGGGCAGCGGCCAGGCAGAGGGGAGGCCTCGAGGAGGGGCAAGCGCTGAGAAGCGGCTTCAAAGGTTTCCTTAACGACTCTTTGGCCTTTATTTATGCCCCTATTAATACAATATCCATCATGAAGATATTGATCTTTATCCTTTAAACTGATACGCTGGGAATCAATTAGCCATGCAGATTACATTTCCTACATATCCAAATGTTAATCTTTCAGACGCTGGGCCAGTGATATATATTTTTGCAGCCAGATAGTATTCGATTTCGTTTAGAAATGAAAAAAGGAACAAGAAAGAAAACAAAACAAAACAAAAGAACCCTTGGAGTTTCGTTCCTCTTGGGGCTACTTGTCTTAACTCTTGGCATCGGGATTCTGGGACCCCTGGAGTGCTGAGCAAGAACTTTGGGGGAAGGAGGCAGAAAGACCGTCAGGGTGACCTGGGGCTCCTCGGAGCACTTTTTGTAACCCGCAAGTTAACACCCACTCTGCAGTTGTGGCCTTGGCTCCCTCCAGCCAGGCCCTGGGAGCTCCTCCAAATTGATAGGTGGTTTCATCGACAGATTCCCCCTCAGGCCTCTCTCATTTCCAAATTTCTAAATCAAACCGACTCCTGACCCCTGAAACCAAGGCTATTCCAAAGATTTCATTTCCAGAAGAAAGTTTTTGTTTAGAAAAGGAAATAAGAGGCCAGAGAGAGACAGTACAGTGGGTAAAGCACTTGCTCTGCAGGTGACCAACTAGCATTTGATCCGTAGCCCCATCCCAGCCCCCCCTCCCCCCAGCATCCTCTCCCCGCCCTAACCAGGATTGATTCCTCAGCAGGACCAAGAGTAAACACTGAGAACTGCCTGGAAAGAAATATGTGAGCAAGCAAGCAAGCAAGCAAGAGAGGTCTAAGAAGGAACTTAGATAAACTTGCAGTTAATGTAGGCATTTTCTTTGAATTTTGGGCTCCTTTCTTCCTCTCCTTTCCCTCTTCCTTTCTCCCTTCTTTTCTTTCTCCTTTCTTCCTTTCTTCTTCCTTTCCATCCTTTCCTTTTTCTTTACTTTCTTTCCCTCCCTCCTTTCCTCCTTCTCTGCCTGACCCCCTTTGAAAAGATGATGAGGTCAAGCAAAGATATATCCCAGTATCCAGGAGAGGGTCGCGCCTCCTCTGACTTGACACAGAGAGCCCCAGAAAGCAAGGTGCCCAAGAACACTCAAGATCTGTCTCCCACCTCTGGGTCTGCTGCTCCTTGCTGGTTGGCACTTCTCAGGGGGTTGGGCAAATCCCCTGGGGCTTCTTTATCTCCCTCTACCTATCATGTTTCTCCCTCCATTGGCTGCTTACTGCCTATTTTTAAAGCTTGGGGGTCCTGGATCCTGGGTTCACCCAGCCTTTTGTAGTCCAGAATTCTTGTCCCCATGGTGGGGCATGACCCTAGGCTTATCTAGATATCCTGTGTTGGAATCCTTGTCTCCTAGATTTCTCTCTCTCTCTCTCTCTCTTTTTTTTTTGCTCACCCACCTTCCATCTCTATCACTAAAATTCTTCCATGAGAGAAATTGCCTAGGTGGCTTGAATAATTCAGGGTGAGAAGCAGTAGCAGCTCCTGGTATTGGCTCAGCAGCTGAAGGCCTTAGAGCTAGTGACAGCTATTCTGTCCAAAGGAAAGGCATGTAGACCTCCCTCCCCACCACCTCCATCCTTTCCCACCCCCTTCTGACCCTCACTCCTGCTGCAGGACAGAACCCACAGGCATGCCACTCTGCCCTCTGGGACAGGAGTTCTTAGGGTCCCCACTGGCCTTGCATTTAGCTCCAGATGGCAAGGAAATACAACAACACACACACATTCCTGTTTCCCACTTCTGCTCCCACCCTCCACTTCAGATCTTTACCTGACCAGCTGCTCACTTCTCTCTTCCTCAAAGCGCAACTTGGCATCCCACTACCAGGCAATTCTCTACTTCCCACCCTCACCCTCACCGCCCCCCATGCCCCATAATATCACACACAGAGCTAATGATTTTTTTCCTTCTAAATTTCCTGTTCCTCCATGGACTTTTACCAACTTGATTAGAACAGTTTTTTTTTAAGTTGAAGAAGACTTCTCACTCTAAGTTTTATGACTCTACTCCCAGAATTGAACTTACAGGGAGATTCTTTCTGTTTCCTCTCTTGCTGTCTTTTTTTTTCTTTTTGGGTCACACCCAGCGATGCTCAGGGGTTACTCCTGGCTCATGCACTCAGGAATTACTCCTGACGGTGCTCCGGGGACCATATGGGATGCTGGGACTCGAACCCGGGTCAGCCATGTTGGGTGTAGCCCTACCCGCTGTGCTATCGCTCCAGTCCCTCTTGCTGTCTTTTAAATTCTGTTTTTCCCTTTTTCCATCTCTCTTCTTGCCCTCCCACCTTTTCTCTGCTCCTCGGCTCCTTCTTCCTTCTTTTCTTCCCGCAGACCATCTGTTCTTTATTGAGAACCCGCTCCAACTTCAGGGGCACTGAAGAGGCAGAGGCATGAGCTGGCCCATGCCACATTGCGGTGCCACCCCATGCAGTCCCAAAGCCAACCTCGCCCCATGCATTTTTCCATGGGGAGAACAGGCCTTTTGACAAATATTAGGTGGAGGGTGGGGTGGCCTCCAGAGGCAACAGTCCTGGTCATGTCTTTTTCTTTACCTCTCAGGCCAGCCAGTGTGGGGCGGGGCACATGACCTATCATCTGGGTTTCCATCCCACCAACATGGGAAAGCCCTGCTGATGAGTTGAAGTTTCAGGGCATTTGTTCAAACCTCGGCCAGCATCCGGAGCTGTGGCGGGGCCCTTCTCAGTCTGAGCCAGTCTTCAGCCAGGCTTTCGAGATGGGGCCAAAGAACAAGAAAACAAATGGCCTGGGTGGCTGATACCACGTCCCTCACCACTTCCTCCACCACCACCCCCTCCCCTCCCACACACATACTAGGTCCAGGCATTATTTGACATAGATAATAATTATCTCTAAAGACCCGTAACTGACTAGAATTGAGGTTATCTCTCAGGGCCCCCCACTCCTGGAACCCATGGATTGTGAAAGGTTTGGGAAATGGGGGCACAATGCTGGGGTGGTTGCAGGCTGAAGGGAGTCCAGTGGCCCACGCAGAACTATTCCTGTCCTCTCCTGACTGTCTCTCCTGACTGTCAATCCAAGTGCCATACCCAGGAGACAGTCTTTAAGTGAACAGCATAAGGACCCTCGCCCCTGCCCAATTTGGACACTGTCCTCCCGTTGTTTATCAATTTGCTCAAGCGGGCCCAGTAACGTTTCCATTATGAGACTTCTTGTTACTGTGTTTGGCATATTGAATACTCTCGGTAGCTTGCCAGGCTCTCCGAGAGGGGTGGAGGAATCAAACCCAGCTTGACCGGGCTGGCTGCGTGCAAGGCAGTCGCCTACACTGTGCTATCACTCCAGCCCAATGCAGAAAACTAAGAGAAATGAAAGTGGTTAATATTTTTAATATGTATGTCTTCTTTTTCCTTTTGAAGTTTCTCCTTACTAAATGGAGGCCAAGGAGAAAAATGAAAGTCCTCTCTTTCTCATTCACACAGAGCGTGATGTCTCTCTGCCAAGCTAGTCAACCCCTGGCATTCTGCTAAGGGAAGTGAGGAAAATTCACCCTGGTCTGCATGGTATGTTGGGGGTTAAAGGCTCCTTTGAATCTGGAGAGCAGAGGTTAAAGAATTGCCAGAAGCCTCCAGACTCACATTCTCTCAAGAGTAAGACTTGAAAGACTCTCGCTCATGTCTGCAACCCAGCAGTGTGAAGTGGGGGCCCTGGGGGGTCGTGTCTAAGGGAAGGAGAAAGGGGGTGAGAGGGTGTGGGGTTCTCCATGCTGAGGAAGTCTGAGGGAAGGAGGAAGGGGCTGGCTGGGTGTTGGGTTCTCCATACTGAGAAGTCTGAGGGAAGGAGGAAGGGGGTGGGTGGGTGTTGGGTTCTCCATGCTGAGAAGTCTGAGGGAAGGAGGAAGGGGGTGAGAGGGTGTTGGGTTCTCCATGCTGAGAAGTCTGAGGGAAGAAGGAAGGGGGTGGGTGGGTAGTGGATTCTCCATGCTGAGGAAGTCTGAGGGAAGGAGAAACGGGGTGAGAGGGTGACAGGTTCTCCTTCTTGCTGGGGAAGTGTCCCCCTGCTCTGGTCTCTGCCCAACCCCCTTGGGCCCCAGGAAAAGTCATTTTGACAGACAGCCAATTGTCTGCTTCACCTGGAGAATCTCTGAAACCCAGAGAAGGCACAAAGGTAACCTGGCTGCTTGCTTCCTTCCTTCCTTCCTTCCTTCCTTCCTTCCTTCCTTCCTTCCTTCCTTTCTTCTTATCTCTCTTTGTTTTTGGCCACACCTGGCAATGCTAAGAGCTTACTACTGTACTCTGCACTCAGAAGTTACTCTTGGTGGTGTTTGGGGGACCATATGCATTGCCAGGGACTGAATCCTGGTCAACCAAGTACAAGGCAAGTGCTCTACCCACTGAACTCTCACTGTGAGCTCTATTTCTTCTCTTTCCTTCCTTTCTTTCTCTTTTCACCTCCCTTCCCTTTCTTCCTTCACTTCTTTTTTCCTTCAATTTTTGTCTCCCTCCTTCCTTTCCTCTTCCTTCTTTTCACCTTTCTTTCTTTCTTTTCTTTTTCTTTCTTTTCTCTCTATGTTCTTTCTCATTTCTCTCTCTCTTCTTCCCTCCCCCTCTTTCCCTTCCTCCCTCCCTCCCTTCCTTTCTTTCTTTCTTCCTTCCTTCCTTCCTTCCTTCCTTCCTTCCTTCCTTCCTTCCTTCCTTCCTTCCTTCTTCCTTTCCCTTTTCTCCTCCTTCCTTCCATCATCTCTTCTTTCCATTTTCTTTCTTTCTTTTCTTTCTTTTTATGTTCTTCTTTCTCTCCTTCCTCTCTCCCTCCTTCCTTCCCATTCTCCCTTCCCTTCTTCCCAATTTCTCCTTCTTTTGGTCTCGGTTTCATTTTGTACATGCACAGACGGTGCCTATGTAGACACCTTATCTGTGTCCTCTACTAGATTAGCTCTTTCTTCCAGGGTGTTTTGTCACCTCTGAAAAGGATGCCACCTTCCTGGCAAACCTGAGACAAGGGCTTCAGGATACAGCGTCTCTTCTTCCAAATCCCACTGAGGGTCACTCCTTTGTCACTTACTGCCTGTATGACAACTAGATTCAGCAGGCGTGTCCCTCTCCTCTGTGGCCCATCAGCATGTGTGTGTATGTGTGTGTGTTTATGTGTGTGTGTGTGTGTGTGTGTGTGTGCATGCGCTGGCTTGCTTGCTCATGTGCACATGCTAGTGTGGCACGGGAGTGGGGGATGACTTGGAGCTTCCTGAGAGATTTCTGAAAGAAGTAAAGGAGGCCCCTTTATTCTGCTTTGGAGATAGGGAAAGTGTGGCTGACAGCAGAACTTGCGCGCATTTTTATTGGTGGGAAATCTGGAACTCCAGCTCTCTCCCGTGACTTGCTGATTTTTGTCTTGTCCAATCTCAGGGATCTGGCCTGGTCTGGACTGACTGCTGAGAGTGGACGCTACTAGTCCACTGCCCTGGCCTTGGGGGAAATGGCCAAGATACCAACAACCTTAAGGAATGTGGGCAGTGGTGCAGACTTTGAGTACGGTCTCCCAACCCTACGGGGGGGGGGGGGTGTCTATGGGGGCAGCAGGGAGGGGGACTTCGAGAATGGAAAATGGCTGAGTCAATCGTCAGGCCCCTGAGGAGCACAGAGGTGGAGGAGAAAAGCAGTGGCACCTCCCCAAGTTTTAGACGCCCCTCCCCCCACTTTTCCTGGCCTCCTCTTGTATATTGTTAGGGTGCATGGTGGTCCCTGATGGATGCATAGTGGGCAGTTCCCCCACGGACTCCAGGCAACAGGCAGTCGCGCGCGGCGCTCGGGCTTCTCCCCAGCCCTGCAGCTCCTGCAAGGACGTGCCACCCGGGGAAACGAGTCTGCAACCAGCTCTTCCTTTCACGCAGCTGCCGGGAAGAGCTGGCAGAAGAACGCCCGGGAAGGCTCAGAGTTCGGAGCATAAAATGAACCAGTAGCGCCCCGACAGTCTTCACTCATGTGCTCACTTGTCCTGGCATTATTGGGACTGGACCAGCGGGTGCCAGCTACTGTTCCCCTCTGGAAACGCTCTCAGCTGCCTCCCTCCTTTACCCATGACGGCTGGCCCTCAGCAGGAACGCGCTGTATGCCGCACATCTTTCTGGACACAGAGAAAGGAGGAGGAGAAATCGAAGTCACTGAATGACAAGGGGGTAACAAAAAAAGAACACAAACTTGGAGGGATGGTGGGGATTCATGCTAAATAAAAAAAAGAAAGAAAATGCAACGAAAATACTTTCCTCTGGACAATCCATGGAAGTGTTTGATGTGAAGCCGTTGTGAGTAGCTCCCTCCTTTGTAGGGAGAATGCAAAGGGGTGCTCCCCTCCAAGCTGGGTGAGAAGAGGTCCAGGATTTTTCTGTCAGTTCAAGAGGACCTGCTTAGCTGCTGTCAGGGTCCACCAAGCCTTTGCTATAGGCCCGGCATTTCCCTCCTACCAATGAAGGTTTTAAGTGCCAGTTCACAGACTGTTGAGAGACTCTGCGCAAACATGTATGCCTTATATAATCCCTCCCACCCAACGCTGCCTTCTGAGTTTGCATTAATTCAGAGGTGGAGAAGCGGGGTTTGGAAAAAAAATTGTTGGGGACAAGGGACACAAGCAACACTCTGGCATAGAAAAACTTCAAAAATTGTCAAAGGAAAGGGGGAACTTGAAGTCCAGAAGTCATTGTTTCTTTTATTTCAAAGGGGGAAAACCTGCCCGATTCTCATCCTTTTGATTGATTAAGGCCCTGAATACCTCACAGTCCCGGACTGACAGTTCCTGAATAGACCCCGAGCGCATAAAGCGCAGTGCAGAGCGCGGGGCTGGCACTCCGGGTGTAAAGGAGGCGAGTTTGCTGGCACTTACCAAGTTATAAATAAAAGGCGATGCACAATGGTACCTTCTCTAAGGACAGACAGTCTTTACAACACTCCTGGCGTCATATCCTGCTGGGGACACTTCAGTGCCTAGCCAAGACTTCGCTCCTTTTATTTTTCCAGCAGTTTAGTCTGAATACCATAATAAATTCCTGAGAACAAACGCCGCAGCCCAGCCGGGCAAACGTTAACGTATAGACGCATTTCTACCAGAGCACGGGAGGGAATCTATACGTCGGAGATTTAGAGCAGGGGTTTTTTTTTTTTTTTTTTTTTTTTTGCCGCGTGGATGTGGTTTATCTTTTATTCAACCAAAAAGAGGAGACGGTTTTCCGACCTTCTTCCCTCTACAGTCAAGGACTAGCAAGTTCTGGGGACTCCCGAGTTTCACACAACCCTGGTCTGAGACTGAGACAACAAAAATACTGATGGGGGGTGAAATGAGGGGGTGGTGGCTGACGACCCCTCTGAGAGGAAAGCCGTCAAAGGCTAGGCCAAGGGGACATTGACCCAAGGAAGAAAGCACCCCCCCCCAAAAAAAATGAGGGCTCCTGACGCTTTCTTAATGGTACTGGCTGGGGAGAGAAATTCAGGGATACAGTAAGATTAGAGTCAGAGATCGACTTCCAAAAAAAAAAAAAAGACAAGCAGGAAACGGGGAAGACACACAGACAGGGAGTGACAGACGGGGGGGTGGGGGGGGTGGGGGGGGGAGGAGAGCCGGGGTCCCTCTCCGGGGCTGTGTCGCGGTACCCCTCCTTTAGGCCGCTTCTCCCAGCCCGTCCCGGTGTTCCCCTAACCCTCCCGGGGCAGGGGCTCCGCGCGGGTCCCGCTCTCGGGGCCGGCCGAGGCCTGGGCCCCGCCGGGGATGGGAAGAGAAAGTGGCCGCTGTCGCCCAATCAGCGCGTGTCTCCGCCACCCGGGACGGTCTCCCCGTCGGCCAATCGCAGCTCAGGGCTCCTGACCAAGCTTTGGGTGAAAGAACTAATAAATGCTCCCGAGCCCCGAGCCCCTCACTCGCTGTCACGACGGGAGGAGGCACAGGCCGGGCGCGCTCCCGCCCCCCACCCCCGTCCCGGGCTCGCCGCGGCGGCGCTCTGAGCCCCCCAAACTCCGAGCCCCCCCAACTTTTTTTTCCGCCTCCGGGCTCGGCCTCTCCTGAACGCGGGGGCCTCCCTGGTCCGCCCCGGGCCGGGCTGTCCCCCACCTCCCCCTTTAACCCTCTGGGCCTCTCTCTCTGCACCCGAAGCGCCCCCCGGCGCCCTCCTTTCCTGTGGGGGCCGTCCCCCCCACCCCCACCCAACGTCACCCCCCAGGCCCGCTCCGGTCGTTTCACTATTTTTTGGGAGGGGGAGGGGCTCTCCGCAGCTCGGGGGGGAGTTGCCGAGGGTCCCCGGCTGCAGCTCGCCGGCCCATCTCGCTTTCACCTGGATATAATTTCCCCCGGCGACGCTGCCCCGCGATGACGACGCTGGCCGGAGCTGTACCCAGGATGATGCGGCCCGGCCCGGGCCAGAACTACCCGCGCAGCGGCTTCCCGCTCGAAGGTAAGGGAGGGCCTCGGCGCTGCCCCGAGCCCCGGCCGGGCCGCCCCGCACCCCCGCTTCCCGCCCGCCCTCTCGACCCCCCGAAAGGCGACAGCCTGGCGCGACCCCGCTCCCAGCGCCGCTCTCCGCACCGGCCGGGCCTGCTCGCCGCCGGCTCCCCTTTTCCCTCCTCTCGTTGTTGTTTGGGAATCGCCGTGGCGGGCCCAAGCGAGGACTCCCCAGGGCCCGAGAGATACTTGGCCGCCTTGGGGATTGGGTCCGAGCTGGGGGTGCAGGGTAGGTGTGTGTGTGTGTGGGGGGGCTCCAGAGGGTCCCGGCGGAGCCCAATTTTTTTTTTTTAATTTTTGCTAAACTCTGGTTCCTGCTGCAAGAATTGTTTCTGCCAAGTCTCAGGGGCTGTCGGCCCGCGGCGATGTGCTCGGGATATTTTTTTTCCCCCTCCCTTCTCTCCTTTGAGGGAGGAATCGATTAATTAATCAGAGCCTCATTCATCCCCAGTGGCCCCTGAGAGTTGCCACGACGCTTGACATTTGCAGCCGGGATGGTTCTGGGTGGGTGGATGGGTGGGTTGGGGGATTGGGGGGAGGAGGGACGCAGAAAGATTTGCAAGCCCCGCTCCCTGCTCGCGGGACAGTTTGGTGAGGAGGCCGGGGCGCAGGAGCGGGGGCCCGGGTTCCCCTGGGCTCCAGCCCTGCCTGCCCCCGCGGGAAGGCCCGGGCACCTGCACGCAGGCTCGCCCGTCGGCTGTGCCGAGGTGTAACAGGTGACTCGCGCTGACCCCTGCGGTCTCCGGGCGAGACCCTCTTTGACCCTTGGCCGCTACCCTCTAAGCCGCACACCCCAAGGGCTGTCAGCGCCTCGGGAAAGCCGAGCAGCTCCAGAGGACAGGGTTAGGCGGAAGAAGTTTGAGAAAACTGCAGAAACTTCTGGCTCAGCGTTTTAACACCCGAGGGTCTCCCCCCACCCCACCCGACCCTCTGCCCCCCCCCCCCCCACCGGTTGCCACCTTTTCTGGTCCAAAGAGAAGACAAGTTTCACTGGTAGCAAGTCATATCGTTTCTATTTCCCCTCCCTCCAAACCCCCAAGACTTGCTTGATGGGTTCAAAAAAAAAAAAACCGATTTGCAAAAAGGCCGAGAGCGGGTTTTCAGGTGGCTTACCAGCGAGGCCAGAAGTCTGCGAAATCCCCCCAAAATGACTTTCCCTTTTCTTCTCCTCTTCGCCCCTGCTCCAGTGTCTACTCCCCTCGGCCAGGGCCGAGTCAATCAGCTCGGTGGCGTGTTTATCAACGGCAGGCCGCTCCCCAACCACATCCGCCACAAGATCGTGGAGATGGCTCATCACGGCATCCGACCCTGCGTTATCTCCCGCCAGCTGCGCGTGTCCCACGGCTGCGTCTCTAAGATCCTGTGCAGGTATCAGGAGACGGGCTCCATCCGCCCCGGTGCCATCGGGGGCAGTAAACCCAAGGTGAGCCCGCAGCCAGGCCCTGGAGGGCCGCCCCTGCTGGTCTTGTCCCGTGGGATACGGGGAGAGAGGGCAGGGGACAAGGACTGCCATCTGGGACTTTGCAGAAGTTATTTGTCAAGTCTGAGAAGGTGTAGCGGTGGTGGTGTTGTGTGTTTTTGGAGGAAGGCGTGCGATGAGAGGACTTAATTGCTACTGGTGACTTCCTTGGCCCTTGATAAATGCTAAGGGAATGCACCAGCCTTTTTAGTGGAAAAAAAAGAGAGAGCATTTGGTTGTTGCACCCTGAAATCCCGGAATCTTCAGGTATTTTCAAAGGCAAACACCTATGTGCTGGGGCATTTTGTGCCACCTGTTGACTTCTTCCTCACTTGCATTCCTCGCTCCCTCCCACTGTGCCACCTTTCCCAAAACCCATCTAAGGAGTTCCTTTGGATTTTCTAGTGGGTTCTCTCCCACCCTCATCCCACACAATCAACCACCTCCAGCCCCGATGGTCTTCAAGGAGCCCCAAGTCAGGGTGATTTGTTTCTGTTGTCATGAGTGTCTCTGAAGAACCAGTTTGGTGCTATCTTCAAACTATTTGGGTTATCTGTTGGAAAAGAAGGGGAGTTGCGCATGCTGGGACTGAGTGAAAGGGTCAGTCTTTTCTTCTGGAAGTGGAGGAAGTCAAAAAGAGTTTCTGGAGGGGATCTGAAGACTTACAAACACCCTTCCCCACCCTACCCCCCCAGCAACCTCTTTGCAACCCTTCGGGGAATCACTTGAAAACTCTATCATTCAAAAAGGAGCCACGTCCTTCCAATCACCTATAGTTACTGTCGACCCTAATCAGTATTTCAAAACTGGGTGGTCAACTCTTACATTGAAGTCTGCTGTTCCCTGGAGCTAGATTCTTGTGCCCCTTTCTTGGCGAGGCATGCTTTCAGAGATAAATCGGTCTTTCTGCTCCTCTCTCAAGCATTTCTCTTTTTGGTTTCATTTTCTAGTAGATTCTGCGAGAGCAGTTACCTTTCTTCATTCATAGGGACCAGAAAGCAGGGTCACCCATCTCTTCCCTTCAGTGTGATAACTCTTCTCCACTGGCCCCGATTGTTCAAGCTTTATCTGGAGAGAAAGAGGGTCCTCAGGCTGTTGGGGTGTGTGTGGCAAACGGGTTCCTGCTTGCCCCTTTCTAAAATAATACTGAAAGAAAATCTCAGAGAGTTGGGGTCTCTTTGCAAAAAGAGGCACTTTGCAGGGAGTGCAGGATGGAACCCTTGGCTTTGAGGTGGTGGTGGTGTTCCGGGGTACCAACCTGCCTATTCTCCTAAAGCAGGTGACAACGCCTGACGTGGAGAAGAAAATTGAGGAGTACAAAAGAGAGAACCCGGGCATGTTCAGCTGGGAAATTCGAGACAAGTTACTTAAGGACGCGGTCTGTGATCGGAACACAGTGCCCTCAGGTACTGGGTCACCTCCGTCCCTTGCGATGACCCGACCCGGGAGGGCCAGGGCGAGCCATCACCGCCCCAAAGATCACTCAATGGGCCATGTCCCCTTCTCGGGCACGAAGATATTTGCGAACCAGGCATTCCTGGCGTTTTGTGGAAGGAGGCGTTGGTCCCCGGTGTGTGTGTATTTGAGGTGGGGGGTGGGGGTTTGAGGACCGCCGTAAAGGGCTCCCCAAAGACGATTTCTGTCGAGGAGGCTGGGCAGGAAACGCGAGGCGGAGGCCAAGCGTTTATTAATATTGATGTTCCCTTTTAAAGAGAAACAAATGTTTTGGTAACCCCAGCCGAAGAGAGCCCGGGCCACGCCAGCCGCGACTTCGCAGAGCGCGCCCAGGGAGGGGAAGCTTTGGGCCGAGGCCCCGAATTTTTCCCCGAGAGTCCCGGGAACCATCCGGTGCCCCCGGCAGCCAGCGGGGGAGGCGCAGGGAGAAGAGGGGCGAGCGAGGGCGCGCGGGAGAGTTTGTTTTTAATTAAAAGGAAACTCCCTTTTGCCCCCTTGGAGAACGAGATATTTCAGAGCATGGATTTGTTTACCAGACTGGAATCTGGAAAAAATAAATGGGGGGGGGTGTAGAGTGCATTTTCTTTTGATTTTTACAATAGGAAACGATTCTGCAGTTGAAATTTAAACCTCATCGAGCCTCTAAAAAAATTGAATTGCTGGGACCGGGCCACTGTGGTTCTTGCTCCCCTAATGGTGAACCGCGGGGCGCTAGGACTTCAGGTGTGGGCGGAGGTGGGGTATCGAAGGTGGGCTGGCGGGAGAACCCGCCTAGACTGGAGACCAAGAGCCCCGTGGAGAGTCCAGAAAGGGTCCGCTGCCCGGAGGAGAGGGACAAAAACTGTTGTTTGAGGGTCTCAACTTGGAAGTGCGCGCTCCTTAAGTCTCTGTACAGAGCTGAGTGTCCTAGGGCGGGGTGTCCGAGGGACAAAGCTGTCCCCAAAAGATGCTGGAAGAGACTGATAGCTGGAAGAGACTGATAGCTGGAAAAGACTGAGTGGGGTCCGCGGTTCCGGGGTGGTGAGAGGCGGTTTCGGCTCAAGCGTCTACACTCCCTTCCTCCTCCCGCCCCCAGTGAGTTCCATCAGCCGCATCCTGAGGAGTAAATTCGGAAAAGGCGAAGAAGAGGAGGCCGACCTGGAAAGAAAGGAGGCAGAGGAGAGCGAGAAGAAGGCGAAACACAGCATCGACGGCATCCTGAGCGAGCGAGGTAAGTAGCCGCGCGGGGCGAGGTTCGGCCTGCTGGTGCCCCGCGGAGGTCCGGGTCCCTCCTCGCACCAGTTCGAGGCTCCCGAATCCAGACTGTCCAGAGAAAGGCCCAGGGCCGCCCTTGCAATGCACACCCGAAGCTTCTCTTATTATCTGTGACTGAGCTAATTTGGGGCATCTTTCTCTCTCCCCGCTCTCTGCCGGTTGGAGGTTAGAATTTCGAATTACTTAGGTCTGTGGAGCCGGGGTTCTCTGTGCGATCAGCGGTCTGCAAAGAGTGGCGCCGTTCTTAAAGTTTGGAGAACTTTTGCATCCTTATGGGCTCCAGTGTGGGGTGATTTTAGCAAATTAGAAGAGGAAAGGGGGGAGAGAAAGAGAGGCAGAGAGAGAGGCAGAGAGAGATAAAGAGGCAGATAGAGAAAGAGTCCCTCCCCCCAAAGTCTCATGCCACTGGTGACTTATAAATGTTTGTGTGTAAGTTGGTTGCTTTTATTTTGATCTAAATTGGTTTTCTTCCAGTGTCGTGAGTTTTGAGGTGTGGTGGTGGTGGTGGTGGTGGTGGTGTGTGTGTGTGTGTGTGTGTGTGTGTGTGTTCTTGAGTTGGTGGGGTGACACCTTCTTTCCACCAGAGGTTTGCAGACCAGCCCTTTCTTCTTGGTACAACCTGTCAGCCTTTAGGAAACTTGTTTCCTATAAGTTTAAGGCCAGCCCTTATACCTGCTCCATGTCTTCAGGCACTGAAGTTACACACACACACACACACACACACACACACACACACACACACACACAGTCATCATAACTGAATGGGAAAGGGGTCATTGCAGCCAGAGCCTAGGGAGTTCAGCACTGAGGTGACTTAGGTGAGAAAGCACCAGACAAATGTGTAGGGGGTAGGGAGCCCCTGCTGTGGCCTGCATTCCCTTGCCTGGGGCCCCAGACTCTCCTGGGCTGAACTGAGCTTTGAGTTTCCCTGGAAGGGCTGATGAAATGGAGTGGTCATCACTGGCATGATGGGTGCACACTCTCTGCCAGGTGGGTTTGGGGATAGGACTGATAGTTGCCCAACAGGCTGGCCCCGGAAGCAGCAACTTTCCAAACCCATTCAAGATCTGCACACAGCCTCCAAAGGGTCCTTAGATTGAGATGCTATAGATCCAAAGTTGGAAACCAAATCAGAAGTTTTGATGCTGTAGCATACCCAGGAAATGGAGAAAAGGCACCCAAAACTAGGGCTGGTTGGCAAATTGTGGCTTCCCTTTCTTGAAGCCAGGGCCATTGCTTGCCAGGAGGCAGTCAGACCCCATTTCTGCCTTGGTCTCTACGAAGACATTCCAGCATTTTACTTCAGACCTAGATGCAGCTTCAAGGCAGTAGGAAGGGAGAACGGCAGAAGCCAGCCAATCCCCAACCAAATGAGTCCCTTGAGGCAGTGGGTCCGGGCCGCCTGGATAGATTGGAGGCGAGGGAAGGGGCACGCGGAGGGGCACCGGGCTTTGCTACTTGTTGCTGGAGGCATCAACGGGGCAGATCGGCAGCTCCCTCGCAGCACCGGCACCCGGGGCCCAGGAGACAAAACGCCCCAAATGAGCTGGTCAAACATTTGTACAACTTTTCCAGCTTTTACAAAGAAGGCCTTCTCTACACAATCTACACTTGGAGATGAACTTGGGAGACAAAGCCTGCAGAGTCCATTGAAACTCACACTTTAGCTCGGCCCAGACAAAGCTCCGGCCCGCAGCAGCTTGATGTGAACAAAGGCAGGCAACCTTTTTATAATTCAAGGAGAAAAGAAGAGAAAACAGCCCCACAAAGGGCCGAGAATAGACATTATGGGCTTGCAATGAGGGATGAATTATTCAATGAGCCCCAATAGCTGCTACGCCAGGAAGTTTTATGGACTTTCCAGCGTGGAAAAAGTGGCCATTTCACCTACAAAATGTTTCTAGTCTTTTGGGCCGCCGAGCTGGGCTGACTGCCATTCAAGGGCAATTGCTACCGTTTTAAAAATCAGAGTCTTCTCCCCAGCGGGGGCTGTACCCGTTGAAAACACACACACACACACACACACACACACACACACACACACACACACCTCGAAGGTTGGAGCCTAATTTAATTTGGGGTTGTCAAGGAAGACGCAGCGTCAGTCTCTGCAGCGCCTCTAGTTCCTGTTCCAGATGGTCCCTGGAGGGCAGGGGGGTGCCCCAGAGAAGGAGAGAGTGAAGTGTAGTTTGATGGGAAGTCGCGAAACATACAAAAAGAAAAAAAAATTCCCTTGTGTTGTTTGGACATCAAAAGTCACTGGCTGCCTCGTTGGTTAAAACACAATCAAGGTGGATAAAGGGCTCCTGGCGCCTGGGCGGAGTGGGAGATGGTTGGTCCTTTGGAGAGGCGGCTCTCTCCCGAGGGGGTTCACCTTCCTCGCGCGCCCCGTGGGTGCTACTGACACTAACTTCCCAGCTCATCGGACTCAGGGGCCCGCGGGTAGAGACGCTGACCTTGCAGGCAGGAGATGGGAAGCGACCCCGTTCTCCTCCCGACCTGCCTGACTTTTTTTCCTTCCTTCGCTGCTGCCTTTCCCGGCTTGCGGGGTCCTGGGCTCTTTGGCCAGAGCAGCGCAGCGTAACGGGGACCGGGTACGCGGTGGCCAACGCGCCCGCGTTGGGGTACATTCTCGCCGCAACTCTGCCGGGTGGCTGGAGGGGACTGGGCAGCCGGGCACTCCCCTCCTTTGCAAACCCACCCCCCCTCACTCCCACCCCGCCGGGCCACTGCAGCCCGGAGACGCGAGCAGGCGCAGCTGGAGGAGCCAGGCCCCGGCGGCTGCATCGCGGGCTGTGGACTCGGCCCGCGCTGGGGCCACTCAATGGGCGCCTCTGTTCCTCCCCCGGCGCGGCCGAGTGGGCCCGCGGGCGCCGCCACAATGGGCTGCCCCCCACTCCTGCGCCCTGCGCCAAAGCGCCGCGCCGCACCGCCCCCCTCCCCTGTGCTCGGCCGGCTCGAAGCTTAGCTCGCAGGGCTGCAGCCGACTCAATTGCCTCCTTTATGTCCTTCTCACTTTCATCTAGACACAGCCCGCCTCCCCCCTTCTTCTCCTCCTCTTTTTTTTCCTCCCTTGCCTGAGGCTCACATTAGTGAAATTTCTGCAACCTCCCCCCATTTTTTTTTCTTATTTTAAAGAAAGCCCTTAACACAAAAGCAGTGACTAATCAATAGAAACTGCTCCTTCATCTCCTCCTCCTCCTCCCTCCTCCTCCTCCTCCTCCTCCTTCACCTCCTCCTCCTCCTCCTTCTCCTCCTCCTCCTCCTCCTCCTCCTCCTCCTCCTCCTCCTCCTCCTCCTCCTCCTCCTGCAAGCAGAAGGGTGACGCTTTTCCTGTTTGTGAGTTTTGGGAAACATTTTTGCTTTGTGCCGTAATGGAATTAGAGGACAGATGAGGACTGTAAGTGGACACGCGACCGCAAGACTGTCGCTTAAATATTTAGATGCAACGTTACAATTACTGACTTGTTGCAGCGGCTTTGAAGTGGCAGCTCCCGAGCGCAGGGGGAGAGAGGCCAGATTGCCAAATTGATGTTTTGATTGGGGCTGCAGATACACTTTCATCGGACTTTCCCCCTTTTAAAATCACCAGCGAGCGTGGGAGGTTTGCCACAATTTCAAAGGTTGAGCTCGGAGACCCCAGGCGTCGCCCGGTTGGGACTTACAAAGTCCTTTCAGATCAACTCCGCCCCTTCCCAAGTTGACATTTATGAAAAACTGGTGGTGGGTATTTTTTTTTTTTTTGGTTTGTTTGTTTGTTTGTTTTTCCTTTGAGAAAGTAAAAGTGACAAAAGTTTCGCTGGACTCCCCCTTGTCCTGTTTGCAAACTTGGGAGCGTTCCTAAAAGGACCGAGGTTGCCCGTCGGCTTTCCGACAGGGCAGAGATAAAGCAATTAAAGCCGCAGACAAGTCCCAAAGGTCCTGGAAAACATTTCTTTTCCCCGTGGACTCATGAAAAGCGCACTTAGTCGTTTCACGGGACCCGCGCGCGCACGCGCGCGCGCGGGGCATTCTGTCCCCTGAGCGCACGGGGGAGGGGGGAGAGGTTTGCGTGGGGGGCGGGAGGGGAGGAGAGGAACTTTCCCACAGATTAAAACCGCGGGCTGGAAGATGTCAGGACGGTGGAATCGAACCTGAATGGAAATGGACAGCCCGTTCTCCAAGTCCATTTGTCAGAATCACCACTTTGACCCCTTTGGCAATCTCTAGTCTCCAGAGAAAATATCCCGTTTGGGAAGCCCTTGCAACATGTAGCGAGGCCCTTTCATACCCTTAACTTAAAAAAAATTTAAATGTACCCAATTATATATATATGTATAAAATTAGAGTTATTGGAACTTGCATTAAAGAACTCCATCCATGGTGGTCGCGACGCTTTGGAACGCCCCCCCCCCCCCCCCCCCCCCAGCGCAGGGGCTGGTAGCGCTTCTTTTTCTTTTTCTTTTTTTTCTTTTCGCTTGTTTGTTTGATTTGGGGCAGTCTGTACGCTTCCTTTCGAGCCTTATTGAAAACATGCAGATTTTCTAATTAATGCTTAAAATCGTATGTTTATTTGGGAGTTTGATGTGATTGTTGATAGCACCGGAACGGGGGACGGCGAGGCCTCAAGTGCGTAATGATTACTCAAGGGTCACTTAAGAGTCCCCAGGGCCGCGCAGTGAAACTCATCGAGGCGGCGAGGCGGAACCGGCAAAGCGCGTCCCGGTTCAGGGGACCGTGACTGAGGCGTTACCCCCCGCCCCCACTCCAACCCAGAGTCCACAGTCACAGAAATTTTTAAGGACCCTTACTACCCCCGCAAAAGCTCAACCCAAACAAACAAACAACACCCCCACCCCCCCAAAAAAACCCCAAAAAACAAAAAACCTACCACCGTCCCCATCAACAACAACAAAAAAATCCAAATCCTTCACCGTGAGGTTAAGTGTTCAGGTTGTATACATAATCAATCCTCGAGAATTAAAACCGGCAGCAAATGGCGAGAAAGTGATTTTGGGCCAGGGCTGAACTGAGAAGGATCAGATAGATGAGTTTCTAGGACAGGTCACTTATTTATGCGGGTAAATAAAGATTAAAGAACCATTAAGATTGTACATATATGACTGAGGAGACACTAAAAGACAATTAAGCAGTCAGTTTAAATGCCTTATCTCACTGGCTGCTCTGGGTTGTTTTACAACTAGGAATTAAAATCTGAAAAGGAAGTTTTCAGCAGCTCTGGCCAAATATTGATTAAGTAGCTGTTTGTTGATACCATTGTTAGACTTTAAGAGGCCGGATTGAGGCCTCTGGGTGACCATCTCCTATTGTGAAAGATTCTTAACCACAGAGATCAAAGGAGGATCATTTCAATTTATCTGTCTTGGAAAATCCCCCTTTTCCTCTGAAATCTCTAAGGACAGCTGACCAAAATCTCTCTAGGAAATAGGAATCTAAACCAGTTGCACATTGTAGGTTTGTAGGAAAGAAATTCATGGGGTGCTTTAAATGGTCTTATGGTGATTTCTTGGTTTGGAATTTAGGCTAGGGGGCATAATGGCGGGGGCAGGGAGGAGGCATGTGTGTTTTCTGGTAACTACTATGGGACATGACACTAAATTTCTAAATATGGACGTTTTGCTCAAGTTGTCTTTCAAGTGATATAAAGGAAAGATCTCAGAATTTTATGTCAAAATTAGGTGAGGAATGGTTACATAAATTGGAAACTTGAAGTTATATTTGACTGCCTTTCTCTACATGTGTTTCTAAATTTTGGTGTTCATAGATAGGCAGTTTCATGTGTATTCTTAAACCTCCTGTAATAGGGTAGAGATGTTGGTGTATATAGTTTGCGCATCGTTAAAGTTTATTTATATGTTGTTCAGTATAAATTATGTTGGCAGCAAACTCTCCCCAGTTGCACAAAATAAAGGCTTAGATATATTATATGATCTAATATAGATGATATTTTCTAGAATCATCAGAATTTGAGGCAGCTAGAATCTCCCAATTCAGATTCAGCACCAAATATAAAACAAAAACTCATATTTTCCTGGATAATTTTTATGATTTTTTTTACTGTTCATATGTAAGTAAATTATGAGAATTTTTGTTTTAAGAATTCAATATATCTGAAGATTTTCTCATGAGAACTAAAATATCTCCAAAGGGTTTTTAGGCAATAACTTCTCTGAGCTTAATTTACAAATTCCAACAAATCACTCTAACTAGTGTTATGAAATTTATGCCAGATTCAGGCTTTGGGTATTCAGTTGTACATCATATATTTGCAAGGGCTATGTGCAGCTGACGGGGCGGGGGGGGGGGTGTAGGGGTTGGATTTCTGAAACCTCCTCCCTGACATGCTTATTTCAATACTTAGATAAGTGTGAAAACTTTTTAAAAACTTCATTTACTTTTATTCTCTAGCTGGGTCTTGGACAGATGAAACTTGATATACAGTTAGAATCGTTTGTAGATCTTTCTAATATTTTTCTATTCTAATTTTATAGTTTACCAGTCTGCCTGTGTTCATTGATAGGTCTCGACATTGCAGTGTAAAACTGAAATGGATGAAATGAGAAATTCTAATCTCCAATAGCTCAGATCTGCTCTGGTTTCTTCTCTGGTTTACCGCTGTCCTGGGTCTAGATATAGTACTAGAGCTTCTTTGCTGTATATTTATCCTATTCATGTATGTTACATATAAACACATAGTTAAAGTAACTTTTTCTTTTGGGACTCAGGCTATGTGTCATAGATTGCTGGGGCCCGGGGGGGGGGGGGGTATTCCGACAGCACAGCAGATTTGAGTTCCAAGTTGAGTCTGATCTCAGTGCCAAGGCAGAATTGCTGACTCAAATACTGACTATATCAATTATATCTCAATAAAATCAAGAAAGTAAAACCAATTTTGATACTTTTGTTTAAAACAGGCAAACTTGTGTCTTTCGCTGGGTAACCGTAATCTGGAAGGAAGAACAAAAAGGGAATTTTGGAAGTTGCCCTTTTCTTGGAAGATACATACTGAAGAAAAGGCTGTCCTCTGCTCTTTTGGGAAAGTTCGGGGTTTTTTTTCCCTAGTAAAAGTAGCAGCTCAGCTTTCAACTCTGTGTATTCTGTCAGGCCAAGCACTGAGCTTCTACAATGTTAAGCTTTCAGTGAAATTGGCACCTTTCTGCTCCAGGCGTTCTAATTTCAAGTTATCTTTATTGGATTCTGCTTCCAAATGAACAAAATATATGTGCTCTCCAGTTTGGGGGAATGTACAAGTTTTTGAATTAGTCAGTAACATAATAAAGCATCTATCCAAGAAAGATGAGCCAGAGACTTGACCACTGTCAAAGGGAAATAGGAAAACTATGGCAAGTGCTTATGAAGAATTTGAAGAATAATAGGCTTTGTGAATTCTTACCTTCAATGTTTCTTTGGCTTATTTCCTGATAAAAATTAAGGCTAACCTAACAGATAATCTGCTATGGATATAACTGCCTCTCATGAAAAGAGAAAGCATATTTTAACAAAAGACAGTGGTACACAATTTATAATTTGATTTGCTGCATTCTCCTCCTAAAAGGAAACTACTGAGGATCTTTTTTTTTTTTTACCATGACAATTGTAAAGTTCATAGCATCTATATTTTCACTGAGGGACTTTTAAAGAACAACAGCCATTCTTCTTTTTGAGATAAAGCAACTTGATCAAAGTAGTCTAACTTTTCATGTCTTTCTTCTTACATTACTGTAGTGGGGAAATGAATCTTCCCAGTAAAACAATGAGGCCTCTTGACAGGCAATTGCAAACTATCTAATGTTCATCTCTTTAAACCTGTTTTGTGATTTTATGACTGTTATGAATTTTTATTTGGCTAGAGTACTGCAGAGCCGACATTACATTAATATAAACTCTTGATTCTAGGAGTCATTTTCCCACTCATTCTGGATCTAATTCCAACAGATTCCATTTAAAAATAGTTGATCAAAATGCTATGTGACAAGGATGGGAGATTCTTCTTGGCTGGCCAGCACAGGATTGAGGGAGAGGAAATACCACTGATTTTCAGCATTAAAAAAATTTCCAGGATCATATTGAGAATTCAAATAGTACAGTTTTATGGAGGCTTAGATGTAAATTTTTAAAAAATTATAATCGTATGGTTGGCATATTTCTGGAAACAACTGCAGAATTAAATGTACTTGGCCTTGTGTCATTAGATGCGAATAATAACTAAGCTAGGGTAGAATAATTAAGAAAGGAAATTTAATTCCTGTGCAATTTGTATCGCAACATGGAATTGGTTTCGTTTTTATGAACTTTCGTAGCAAATGGTTATTTGGTCCCTATAAATTTCCATTTTTTAACAGAAAGTATGTATTTGTAGGCTTTTGATTTTTAGAGATTAAACACCACCACCACCAACAACAACATAAAGATCATTGATACCCTTCTTCCTACAGTTTTTGTTAATGTTGTCTTGTAGGCAAAACTCACCCAGTCAATGACTCTGGGACATTATATGGAGTATGTATCTTCCTTGTTTTTTTTTTTTTATAGGGCGTCCCTTATTTAAATAGTCATTTAAAAATAGTTATAAAAATAGTTATAGACTGCTAACCTATCTTCAAACATATTTTAAAGCTTTCCAATATTCAAATTTATGTCATGATTAAAAAATCTTGGCCAATGGGGATTGTGTGTGTGTGTCTGTGTGTGGGTGTCTGTGTGTATGTCAATTACCATGGTTGAGATTAACCCGAACTAAAGAAAATTAATTGGTCCAATTCATTTTATTATCAGAAAAGCAACAGGTTTCTTTTTTGCTAAATCCCTACTTGGCTGGTTTCCTGATTGAGGTTCACTAAAGCAATTGAGTTTACTTTACTGTTCTGTCTTAAACACCCTGCAAACTGTTTTGTCATGTTTTTGCTTGCCTTCTAAGAGGACAATACCCAAATGAAAAAGTCTTGGATCACCACTATTGCTCTAAACCAAAGATCAAGCCACATTTCAGGTGTGACTCCTTGAACATCAGTTTTAGTGTCTGTTAAGGTGGGACTCATGACACCAATTTCCCAGGGTGACATGAGGATGAAATGAGAAGATGCAAGTTACATGTAGTGAAAAGATGCAAGTTATGTGTGCGCTCATAGCAACATCCAGTCTTGGGGTAGGGGGACTGTGAAGAACTCTGAACATTCAGAAACTGACAAGCTTACAAACAGGCAGATGGGCTATGTCCAAGGGCAGATAAAAAATTTAATTCAGGGTTTAGAAGCAACAATGAAGGCCAACACAGAATAAGCACCAAAATCTTCTTTTGCAGAGCTGAAAAGAATTGACCTTCTAATCAACTGTAACAAATGATCAATTTAATAGGAAAAATGATAAAATTATAAAACCATTCACATTGAGATGCCAAAGATATTTTTTAATGATCTTTTTCCTCCCAATTCTATATGGTTTACTTTTTCCTCTTTGATTAATTTAGCTTTTGAAAAATTGCTCCAACTCAAACATGTTGTTTTACCAATTCTTTTGGCTAAATAAGAGGTCCTCAAACTGATTTTGCAAATGTGTTTCATGTAAATCTTCTTACTCCCAAATCCTGCCACCAGACTTCATTTTGTGCCATTCATTTTGTGCAATTTCTTTTTTACGTAAGCTTCATACCCTTCAGTTCTACTTCATTATTCCCATGTCTTGAAGGTATGCTTGCACACCTTCTTCTTCTTCTTCTTCTTCTTCTTCTTCTTCTTCTTCTTCTTCTTCTTCTTCTTCTTCTTCTTCTTCTTCTTCCTCCTCCTCCTCCTCCTCCTCCTCCTCCTCCTCCTCCTCCTCCTCCTCCTCCTCCTCCTCCTCTTCTTCTTCTTCTTCTTCTTCTTCTTCTTCTTCTTTTAAGGTTGTTTCTGCTTAGTCCTCCACCTTCAAAATTGGATTGCAGAAATAGGAAGGAAACTTTCCGAGGTGACAATTTTTATGCTGGAGCGCAGAACTAGGAAGGAAACTTTCGGAGGTGGTGATTTTTTTTTATGCTAGAGGATACATTTCAGTGACCTTTCTATTTGATTTCCTTTCCATTCTGCCTCCCACCCCTCCTCTTCATCCCAGCTTTGTACTATGGGGGTGCAATTTGAGAGCAAAAGGAAGGCAGTCTGAAGAAAAAAAAATAAGAAAGGCAGGCTGGTGGGAAGGTGGGGGCAACTTGTAGGGAGGGGGTAGCTGGAGAGCTCCTGCCCCTGAATTTTCCGGCTGCAGCAGCTTACGAGTGCAGCCTCTGGAGAGGAGTAAGGTTGTTTTTTTATCCCCACATGCACTGGGCTGACCTGTCTCTGAAATAGGTCAGGCTGGGGCACAGCCAGTTTATGCAGCTGTTGCAGCTTAGACGTCACAGCAGGGCTGCCAGGGCTCCTGGCCCCTAGTGAACTGATAAAAATTCACTGGCGCGCTGAGGGGCCTTCCTTCTGGATGGAGCTGGCCCCCTGAAGGTTTTTGATTGCAAGGGGACTTCTGGATTATGGGGACCAGCTCTCAGCCTTGGAAAGCAAATGTTTTTGTTTTGTTTTTATTTCAAAGGATGCTTATATTTCTAAAAGCTCCCCATGAAAGAAGATGGACTTGGTCAGATTTTATTTTTAAGGCATCACGTTGAGTTGTGATTGGGTCATATGTTCATTTTGTACAAGGTTACAAGACAGAAGAGGATATACGGGGATATGTTCCTTACCACCCCGCGGCCCTGTCTCTTGACCAACTTTCTAGAAAGCGTAGACAAAACCTTGAGATTTCATTTTTGTTTGGGGGCCATACCTAGGTTTATTCCTGCCTCTGCAATCAGGGATCGTTCTTGGTAGGACTCAGGGGATCATATGGGGTACTGTTTACTTGGGTCAGTATGCAAGGCAAGTGCCCTATCCATTGTACTATCTCTCCAGCCTTTTTTTCTCTTACCTTTTGGGTCAGTGGAAGCCTGTTGTATAAACTACTTTGTGCTCTGCTTTTTTGGCCTCGTCTTTCTTTCCTCTTCAGAATGTGTCTGAACAATGACTTCACATTCTGGAGTCACATCAGATTCTTTTCATAGCTTGTTTTGATAGCTGCATAGTACTCCATTTTCTTGGCAACTGATGATTTATTCAACAACATTCAGATCCTTTGTAGCCCAACAGCACCATTTGGTACATCTGTGAGTTTATTTGTAAAACAATTCCTTCATGACAGGGACAAAAGAAATGGTATTGTGATTTGTGTAGCTTTGGGGGAAATTTAGATTCTGTGCTGAGAACAAATGGAATTGTGATTGCAAAGCCTAATGCAAGTGTGCATGTATGTTTGTGACCACTTGCATGGCACAAATGAACCACTGGTCTCTACTGGATGTCTGCATGAAGAAGAACAAGGCTTGATATTGCTGCCCAGGAAAATATTTGTGAACAGAACCCTCTGGAAATTCCTTGAACATTTTGTTGTTTATCTAAAGGAAACATTCTCTTAATTCAAGAGAAGTATCCTCCACCTCCACCCACCATAACCTATTGGTTACTCTTTGTCAACTCTGCGGTGTTTACTGATTATTTTTCATACTACCACCATTAAAATAGTGTATGGGCCAAGAATAGTTCAGGAGTTGGAGCACCTGCTTGACTTACTGAAGCCCCAGGTTCAATTCCTAGCATAGCATGTACCCGCAAACACATCCAGAACAACTTCCAAGCACCCAGCTGAGAGTATGCTCCCTTTCCTGAAGCACCACTGGGTATGACCGAAAAGGAAAAAAAAAACAGATTAAGTATGCTAAGCGTTCTTCCTTATTTTTCTGTGCAGCAAAGATGATAGTAGTTTTATAATTTGAAAGCAACTTATTCTGACTGTTGAGTTGCAAAAGCAGAATTGTGTCTCAGAGTTATTGAATTGGTTTTGAACGAGTCTGAGAGAAGACGATGAATCATGAGACATGATCTCATGTTTTCTAATTTTTGAGAAGTGCAGGCCTAAAGTTCTAGGGGTTTCTTGAATTTGGTAAGGGCTTATTTTGAATTTTACAAACTTTTAGGGTGTATGCATTTATTCCCTTCCATACACAAACTCTATGGTTTTTCACATATCTTGTCTCCCTCAAATAATTCCAGCCTATTATCCCTTGAATCTGACTCCTGAGAATTCCACTATTGCTGTGACTAAGGACCTACCTGAATTGAAAGACTGAGTCTTTAGCTGAGCCAGAAAGAACTATGCCACAACCCTTGGAGCAAAACCACCCCTCTGCATGCCATCCTAAGAAAGCTGGAGACCATGCTATTGCTTTTGCCAGGGACTGTCTTACAGTGTCTTAAACCATTCCTCCTTTGAAATAGACTGTTCAGAAATAAGAGGTGTTAACAGCTAAGGATTTAGTTCTGAAAGTCAAAATCTTGATTGGTTCTTTTTTTGTTTGTTTGTTTTGGGCCACACCCGGCAATGCTCAGGGCTTACTCCTGGCTCTGCAGTCAGGACTCATTCTGCTTCTGGCAGGCTTGGGGGACTCTATGAAATGCCCAGGCCAGGATTGAACCCGGGTCTGCCACATGCAAGGCAAGCTTACCTGCTGTACTATCCCTCAGACCCCAAAATCTTGATTGGATTTAAAACAAACTAAATTAGACTGATTCTGATTGTTCCTTTCTATAAGCTCCGCCTCCCTGCCAACTCCCACCCCCCCCCCCCGTCCCCCCCGCCCCCCACACACACACACACACGTCCCTGAACATGAATCAGTGCCAGTGCGGAACAGAGAGGCAAGTGTGTTCTAAAGCTAGAACTTGTGTTTGTACTTAGGTGGAAGACACCTAGGGCATTCCTTGGAAATTTCTTCCTGCTTCCCTCCGACTAGCTGATGAAAAAGTAAAGGCATCAGTTTGGGGATACAAAAAAGTCTGGGGGTAAGAGCATCTTCGAAGAGCTGAGAAGAATCCAAAGCAGCACGTCCCCTTCCCTCTCTCCCTTCACCCCACTCCCTATCCTAGCCCTGTGCATAGTTTGGATTGAATCTGGCTCATAATTTGTGGCCTTTGATTACTACCTGTAAAACTGTGTGGCTTTTCACATAGAAAAGAGGGTCTAGAGAGAAGGTTAATCCCAACCAGGACCATTTTGATTTGTCTGCCAAGTTTTCTCTAAGATTGTATTTTTTGGGGGAGGGTCACACCTGGCAATGCACAGGGGTTACTCCTGGTTCTACACTCAGGAATTACCCGTGCTCAGGGGACCATATGGGATGCTGGAATCGAACCTGGGTTGGTCGCGTGCAAGGCAAATGCCCTACCCACGGTGCTATTGCTCCAGCCCCTTCTTTAAGATTCTTAATAGAAATTTAGACCACAGGGGGCTCTGTGATAGCACAGTGGGTAGGGTGTTTGCCTTGCACGCGGCCAATCCGGATTTGATTCCCAGCATCCCATATGGTTCCCTGAGCACCGCCAGGAGTGATTCTTGAGTGCATGAGCCAGGAGTAACAACTGTGCATTGCCGGGTGTAACTCAAAATGCAAAAGAAAAAAAAAGAAATTTAGACCACAGAAACCTAGTGGTTTCAGGCCATAAATGCAGTCACCTCAGATTCTTGATGCATTGTTCTCAGTTGCAAAAGGAAGGGGAAGTGGCAAGTGGATTCTTTTTCCAGAGGACTGAATTAGCTGTCAGAGAGCAGGATTTTTTTGTTTTATTTTATTTTGTTTTGTTTTAAATCAGATTGGTCAAGTTGTGATATTATTTTACTTGTTTGTTTCTGTTTTGGGGTCACCTTTGCCAATACTCATGGGTTACTCCTGGTTCTGCACCACAGAATCACTCTTGGCGGTACACAAGAGACCATATGGGATGCCGAGGATCAAACCTAAGTCAGCTCCATGCAAGGCAAGTGCCTTCCCTGCTGTTCTATCACTCTGGCCCTAGTTGTGATTATTATTATTATTATTATTATTATTATTATTATTATTTTAGATAAAAAAAATCTGAGGGCCGGAGCGATGGTACAAAAGGGAGGGTATATGTCTTGCATGCAGCTGACCCGGGTTTAATCCCTGGCATCCCATATGGACCCCTGAACACCACCAGGGGTAATTCCTGAGTGCAGAGCCAGGAATGACCCCTGAGCATCACCCAGTGTGTCCCAAAAATCCAACCACCCCCCGAAATACTAAATGAATTAATCAGGGGAGATACTTTTACTTTCCATTTCACAGTTCCCAAATATCCAGGATCTCTGTGTCTAAAATTGTTGGTTGCATCCTGAAAAGCTTTTGAAGTTACACACATGGTGATGCCCAAGGGTTTCTCCCAGCTTGGTGCTCTAAAGTCATACCTGGTAGTGCTCAAAGTGTCATAAGGTGCTAGGAGTGGAATCCAGGGTTCCAGCATGTGCTTCAGCTCTTTATCTTTCTGGCATCCTCTCAGACTATTTGTCAAGGGAACCAAGAGCTCCACATTCAGGTCCAGAGCAATAATAGTACAGCGGGCAGGGTGTTTGCCTTGTATGTGGCTGAGACAGGTTCGATCTCCAGCATCCCACATGGTCGCCCAAGCACTGCCAGGAGTGATTCCTGAGTGCAGAGCCAGGAGGAAGCCCTGAGCATTGCTGGGTGTAACCCAAAAAGCAAAAAATAAATAAGTAAATAAAAAGCGCTCCATTTTAGGCAGCAAGGCAAATGACTAGGTATCACAACAGATGCCTCAGAATCAGCTCCCCTCTCGAGCAGGAACTGCCACAGGAGGCCACGGAGTAGGAGCTTTCCAGGTGGTGAATGTGCTTGGTGGTTATGCAGACAGGGCACGTGCTGGGTCTGTCTACCACACACACTGATGTGAGGACAGGAGAGGCAGTTTTTGTAATTTCTAACTAGGAGCCACTGTCTGTCTATAGTCAGTGGTCATGCTAAGCTCTGAATACTTGTGAAAGTTTTGTCTGAAAGAAGGTAGCCAAATAAAGGACAAGAGATTAGGGCAAAGAATGCCAAGAGCCAGGCCTAAGAGTGCCAGGGGAGTGTCTGGGTACTTGGGAGGCGCTCATTATTCACAGAAGAGATTCCAGGTAGAAGGCCAAAGCATTCTTTGGCACACTTTCCTATGGTCTTTTTTGTCATCCATAGGAAAATTGAAACTAAACCACAGCAAAGGCTTTTACTTCTAATTGGGTACTAGTGGATACCTTGGACAGATAAGGAGAGGAACAATTTCCTTATTACAAAACCCAAATGACACAGAGATCCAAATTTGGCCCGAATCTTTGTTTGCTGTCTAACTTTCATCATTTTATTGAATTACTATAATTGAATGTTGCTAGTTTAAACTAATGATTTTTCCCCCTGAAATGAATCTTTTTTTTATTAGTAGTAGTATTATTTAAATTGAAAACCCAAATTGAATTCATTAGGAAAGACAATGGCTATCTTTCACACTGAAGTTTCTTGGGATTTGGGAAACCTATTTGGAAAAACTTTAGGAGAAACGGAACCATCACTCAAACTGTAATTTATGAGAAACGATGTTACCATCCCTTTTTACAGCGATACTTGAAAATGTTTCTGTTTCTGCCTCCCCCAAACCTATTGAAATGTTTCCTACACTTTTGTTCTTGCTGTTGGGCTATACACAGCAATGCTCAGAGCTTACTCCTGGCTCTGTACTCAGGAGTCACTCCTGGCAACGCACAGGGGGACATATGGGATGCAGGGGATTCAACTCAGGTCAACCACATGCAAGGCAAGTGCCTAACACACTTTACTATTGCTCTGACCCTTCCCCCACTTTTCTTTCATGAAGTACTGCCTTTAGCTAAATAGAAGGAAGGGAATTACTTCCTCCCTGTCTCCTCTACTCTGTCCTATTTCCATTAGGGCTACCTTCTCTTCTGCATCCCACTCCACTCATATACATGCAACATCTGCTTCCACCTGCTCTAGCTCATTTGTCTGTAGACAAAACCCTTTGCCCTTCTAGGGGGGTGTCTGTTTGTTCCAGAAAGACCCTGGGAGTTGACAACATGACCTGGAGGAATGCATTCCTAATGAGATTTTAGGTACCATGTTGAGGAGGCCCCAGGGATTGGTTTCTGATGCTTGTCAAGCACACATCAGCAGATCCTGTCTTCACGGTGGATGGGTAAGCATAGTCTGCCAGGAAGAAGTTCTTTGATGGAGAGCTAGTCCTGACAGGGCACAGAACTACCCAGGAAGTGGCGAGTCTTGCTGGGTCTAAAGTATTCTCCAGCATGGGGGGTTAGGGGGTTGGGCCTCCCTATTTCACGAATGCTACAGAAGGGCCTGGGATGTACTCTCTAGATTTCCTGGTAAAGAGCATGACCAGAAGACTATTAGAGGTCCGTTCTATCTCACAACCATAGACAGGGAGGGCACTGTGGGATCTCTCCTCAAGCCAGAACCCTCTTCAACAAGCCTGATCTGAGGTCTCTTGAGTGATACCCGAGAAGCTTGTCAAGGGACAAGGCATCTCTCCATTACAGGACTAATGGATGGAGCTTGCCCCCAACCTCTCCATCAAGGATCGACTAGCTGCGAACTTGTGGAGGTGAAAGAATGGAGGTTCCTTGACTCTGAGCTGGGGTCCTGTGGAGCATCAGCAACAATCCAACATAGAAGGCTATTGGTCACAAGGATCATAGAAGGTCATTGGGATTAATTCCATCTATATGGAGCTTCAAACAACCTGTTGTGGGCTTGGAGAGATAGTACTTGGATTAAGGTACTTGCCTCTCATACCAGCTATATGATTTGATCCTTGGCACCATATATGGCCCACTGAGCACTACCAGAAGTCACTCCCCAGCATAGAAGCAGGAGTAACTCCTGAGTACTATACAGTGTGCCCACGCTAAGACAAAAACAATGTCCCTCTCTCTCCCCAAAATTAAAAAGTTTGCTGTGATTGTGGACTGTTTAAGTGATCTTTGATTTCTAAGTCTGGACTGTGAAAACTTAGAATTCATTAGTGTTCTTTAAGTATTAGGTACAGATAGAAGGACCTAGAAATAGAGCACATCCCTTGCTCCTGTCAAGTGGAAAAAGAGAGAGGTCCTCATCAGAGGTGGGTGGACCATAGAGCTTATGAATTTTTATTTCCTGGTGGGCCCCTCCCAAAGCCCCTACAATGTCTTTATCCCATTAGGTTTCTGCAAATATAAAACCAATGTAGGTTGAAGTTTAGTTTTAGTTTTCAACAGGGGTTCTCTAAATGATAAAAGCTGCAGGTTCCACAAAACTGTATCTACCCTTGTCCTTGCTGAGTGTCAGATGAGAAAAGGAGAGGTGAGAGATGGTCTTCCTCCCTATACCCACACTCTTGGCCTGGACCAGCCATGGAGAACAAACCATCATCCTAACCATGCAGAATGTGCAGTTGTGTTCAGTTACCCTCCACTTGTGTCTTGTACTTTGTCTTTTCCTTTTTTTTTTTTTTGCTACACCCTATGGTGCTCAGTACTTACTCCTACCTCTCTGCACAGATTTTATTTCTGAAAGGATGCAGGCAAATATTTGTGGTGCCCAGGGTAGAGCCCTGGTTTGCTGCCTTCTCTGCTGTCTCATCTCTACATCCCAATGTCTTCGATATTTCCAGAATTGTTTCTCTACTCTTCTGCCCTGTCTGGTTTCCAAATGGAACTTACCTGAGTGACCCTTACCAGGGTCTCCTATCCTTGAAGGGGGGCTGATTTTCCACAAGAAGGTGAAGAACATCCATCTCTGTACTGGGTTCTGGACTCCAGGCCAGTGCCATCATTGAACAGAGGGGAGAGCATCTTAATTCTCTCAGCTGTCAAGTGGCCAGTTTCATTGTTTCTTGTAGGTATCTAACAAGATACCTACTTATGGTGGTGAGTTCGCATTACATCTCTGATCTCATTGCCCTTTTCTCTAAAAAAAAGATAGCCCCCAAAACAGGATAGCTCCTATTCTTCCCAGTTCTGGCAGCCGCAGTAGCTGCTACATCTGTGTCCAGCTCTCAGTGGACTCTTACAAGATCCAGGCAGCTGCCCAGCAAACAGTGAAGCCAGCATGCAGAGGTCGGTGGCTATTCCTGCATGTCTTTGCAGGTGTGTGCCTCCTACCTGGCTGCCCTTAGGTGCCAGAAGAGCAGAGATGAGGGGCCAGAGTGATAGTGCAATGGGTAGGGCGTTTGCCTTGCACATTAGGGTGTTTGCCTTGCACATGGCTGACTGGGGTTCAATCCCCAACATCCCATATAATACCCTGAACCCACCAGGAGTGATCGTTGAGCACAAAGCAAGGAGTGTGCCCTGAACACTGCTGGGTGTGGCCCCCAAACATAAAACAGAACAAAAAATAAATGAAGATGGAAACAAATGTGTGCTGTGCCAAGAGAACTGTGGATACGCTGTGGGGTTCTTTCCCACAGACTGAGGGCAAGCATGCTTTGGTCAAAGCTGTGGCTTCTAATGCCACTGGGAAGACTGGAGGTTATTTGGAGAACTTCTTACATTTGAGTAACTTAAGCAGAATGGTAACTTCCCCCTTTCAAATAGCTGGCCTAGACATTTTCCTCGGTGCCAGAGAGCGGCATGTGGGATCTCTGGCAACTGATCAAGTCAAAGCTAGCTACTGAGTTGGAGGTGAGTGAATCTAACCAGAGTGCATTCTCTCCATCTGAGCTGTCGCACCTTCAGTGAATTCCCAAACTAGCAGATGTTAGAACGGAATTAAAGAAAATGGTTTTGGTCTCTCTCAGTTAAAAATGCATGCATTTGAGCTAGAGAGATAATACAGGGGTGAAGTGCCTGTCTTACCTGGGTTTGATCCACGGCACTGCAAATGGTCCCTCAAGCCCTACCAGGAGTGATCCATGAGTGAAGAGTCAGGAGTAAGCCCTGCACGTAGCCAGGTGTGACCCCAAAGCAAAGATAAATAATATATACATATATATTCCCAGATAAGAAAACACTTACATGAATTTTTTTCATGTGAAGAGAATTCAAGAAAAACTCACAAAGATTTAAAAGAGAAGTTAAAAATATGAACTCCTTTATTATGTCTGTGAAGATTTTGCAAGGAAACATTAAAAATTAGAAAGGATGTAAGAACCACTTTGCACTGAAAACAACTTAGAGCAAGATGTAATGTCTATCAAGAGGAGATTTTGATCCTTTCCCACATCACTTTTCTGCTTTTTTTTTTAATGGAAAGTTATTTTAAAAGTTAGCATTTACTACACGTTGCCATTTTAGGTAGATGTTGACATTTTAGGTAGACATATGCTGAAAATAGACTGTGATTCATTTGAATTTGTGCTGAAGTCGGTAATCAAAAAAGACCAAGTGATAAAATTAATAATGTAAACTGCATTGTTAGAATGTATTTTGGCTTGAAACATTTTTAAAGCATATAAAATATCTAAATGAATATTTGCATGCACAGTTTGTCAATACCCATGATTTGAGGTTTGTTGTCATTTTGTCTTAAAACACATGTAAGCAAATAGCTACTGAGCTTTTAAAATTAAAGTTGAACATTATAAAAATGGGAACTTAGTATGAGGAGCTATGCTTCTTTATAAGGCAGAGTAATAACTCCTATTGTTTACCACATAAAAAATTTTGTTTCTGTTTTTCTTAGTGATTATTCTGTACTCAGGTCAAATGTACTGTAATTTTGAAATTTGAATTGCAGATTAAAATTTTTATTTGATAAGAGAGAAAAATCTTGACCTGTGGATTAGAGAAGAAATCTGATCTTAGTTACTTTCAGTCCCCATTAGAAATTTGTTGAGTAAAAAGGACACACAAACCAAAACAATTTCTTATTGACTTCTCATTCCGTATCTATAAGCAAACCGCTGGCTTACACTGCCACATAAATTAGATTGCAACAGGCTCAAAGAAGCTGAGTTTGTGAGAGTTTTGGCATACATTTGTTTACTATAGTTTGAACAGTAAGATAACCATATAGCTTTTAGAACGGCCGGCATTTATAATACTTTGCCAAGTTTGGGGTGCTGAGCAGTATTTGATCTGAGTATTTGATTTCTTCTGTTTTTTTCATGTTTTCTTAGGGAAGTGCTAGTTGAGATTGAAGAAGAATTGTTATTCTGTTTAACTATATAAAAACACTAAAACATTT
Organism: Sorex fumeus; assembly: GCF_029834395.1. Lineage (NCBI taxonomy): Eukaryota > Metazoa > Chordata > Mammalia > Eulipotyphla > Soricidae > Sorex > Sorex fumeus. The sequence continues at coordinate 41,416,356 of NW_026606071.1, read as the reverse complement.
TAGGGAATGTAAAAATACATATGCTTCAGGTTAAAATATTGAGCCATCTTGGATATTTTAATACTTCCACTGTGAAGTAGCAAAAGTGACTTATTTTTTAACTTCTTTTATACAGGAGGTTATATTTGCTGATTAAAGTCATTTGGACATGTTGGAAGAACATTTTAACTTTCTAGAAGTGAGATATTTGCTGTTTCTCATACTGCTATTGAAAGAGGCATTATTTTAAAATATAGAAAGTCCTGTTGTGACTTGGTCGAGGGACTTTAAAGTGAAGTATATATAAATATGTATGCATGAAAGAAGATGAAATTAATCAATGTGTAAACTGTGAGTTTATAATTGTCAATTAGCCTTTATAATATAAGGCAAATCTATATGCCACTGACGTGATTTATATTCGTAGTACTTAAAGGGTATGTTTTACAATTCATTTGGGATGTTTGAGATGGGAAAAGATCTCCATAGGATCGGGAGAAAATGAAACTATTATTGTTTTTGAGGAGGGTTACAAGCAAGGCAGAAAACATTCTAGAGTATTTATTCCTAACTTTCTTCAAACACTCAGGATTCTGTTTATTTTATTTCTCAAGCCTTTTGTGAAGTTGATTTTTCTCATATTTGCACAGAACAGGTAATTTCTCTAGGAAGGAAATAAACAGCAAACTCCAAATTCACTGCCAGGCCAGATTGCAATTTAGATTTGCTTTTATTTGAATGATGGGAATTTTCTAACAAAGGAATTAAATGAAGACAATTAAAAAATCATTGCACCTAACTTTGTTACATTGTAGTTGAATGTTTATTCTATTATAGTCCCATGAGCTGTCAAATTACCTAAGGGGGACAATAAGTTTCTCAACAGAGGAAAAAAAAATATTTGCCTAGAGATGCTACGACTTACAAAACCATCCTACCCACTAAGCTTTGTGCAGCTAGAAATACAATTGAATATTAATTCTATCAGACTTAGTTGACTTAAAAGCTCAGATGGCTCAGGAGCTGATTTTTGGCATTCCTTCATTTTTCCACCCTTTTGTTCGCTTGACACACAGCTTTTATACACTGCCTTTGCGGGAACCACTGGCAGGACCTCCGGACAATCTGTTTGAGGAGGAAAGGATTCCTCCAACCAGTGGCCAGGGATTTAATTAAATACTGTTCATCCTGTCTATCTCAAACAGATGAAGAAATAGCTGTTGGCATAAAGGTACCAATGAACTTCTGTTTCTGGGTGTTAATAGGGCATAGAACTTTCTTAGTGATTCATATTATTTTTTAAGTTAAGAAGAATCACAGTGTAATATCAGCTCCATTCTATAGACCTGAGACCCAGGATCATGTTATAAGGGACAGTGCAGACAGAAGAAATTATTTTGTTTATTAATTCAGGTTTCACATCCTGCCAGACTGGCTGGAGGAAAAAAAGGAAAGAAAGGTGTAATTTTAAGCACACACTGATTTGTTCTTATTACATAACAAAAGTCTATTTCTTTATCATGTTATCATTCAGTTAATAAAAATTAGCTACAATAACAGCATCAACTTAAAAACCCCTCAAAGTCCAGGGGATTTTCTTTCACAATGAACATGAATACTGTTCAGAAATACAAACAGTCAAAGGATAACTTTAGGTCTGAAAGAGAAACCTGGCAAGGGTAATTGAATAAGCCTGGGTCCCTTGCCTGTGTCATGGTGAGGGCACTCAACATGTCATAATTAGGTTTATTGAGGGCCATTCCAACAATCTGCTTCTATTCTTCCTGCCTTATTGTCCACAGCTAGGCAAATAGCCAAGGGACAAAAGGAATCAAGTGCTGACAAAACATGAAAGAGGAAAAAGATTTAGCTGCTTTTATCAAAGAAACTGAGAAGGACTTTGTGTAAATAAAATAAGCGACTGACCATCCTGCATTTAGGCAATGCCGTTTTCATTAGAATTAATTCTTGACATATTGGAAGAGTTCCAAGGGAAGGATTTCTACTTCTGACAAGTTTAATTTGTAAATTAAAAACAGTTGGTTAAACATGAGCCTCCATCAACAAAACTTAACCAAAGCCATACACGACAAAGGCCTAAGCAGGTGAAAAAGAGAATTACTTTGAAAACAAAGTCTTCCCCAAAATTATGCAAATTCTTATTACTTCATAACAAATGTTTCCCATTGAAGCCTACAGCAGGATGTCTGCTCCTTGAGGTCTGTTTAGATCACATTTTCTTCCCCTTTAAGCCTCTTGAGTTGACATAACACTTACTCCAGGCTTGGGAAAAGTGCTGGTTCTTTGGGAGAAGTGGCAGCCGGGACAGAAGAGGTAGGCTCGCCTTTTCTCAGAAGCTCAGCGACTCTGACTTCAGGGCCCCTTGGCGCGCTTCAATCTTCATGGACCGCGAGAATCTGTGCTTCGCGGTACCCGCGGTGCAGGTTGCTCCAGCCCGGCCCATCCCAGGTCTGTGTCGTGGGTGGGGAGGGGCGCACGGACGCATGTCGCTTTAATGACCTGGAGAAAAAGTGCAGACCTTCCTTCAGGAGGGGGTGGTCTCTCTACCTCGCCGACAAGTCCCGACAAGGCTTGCTTGTTAAACTCGGGGAAGCCCAGAGATAGAAGAGCGATTGGGAACACCTTTCTTTCCTGCTGCATTTTGGCTAAACGGGCATCTCTGACATCGACCTCGCAGAGGCACCCTCTTCTGGCGACCCAGGGGAAGGGGTGTATGTAGAGAGGAAGACTTGGGAATAAATAGACTTGGGAATGGAATGCCCCCTTCGCGGGCTTTCCTAGATTTACATAGGAAAGACGAAGCTTCCTTGGGTAGCTTGGGCAGACAGTTTAGAATCTAAAACTTCCGTTGTTCTATTTTGCCTGACATTCGTGTTGCTTATTAGAGTCATGGTGCTTTATTTCTTGAAGACAAAGCGAAACATTTATTTATTTATTTATTTAGGTTTTGTTCTCCAAGAAAGATAGGCTCATATCAGAGAGTGGGGACTCAAAACATTTTAACCAGTGGCAAGGTTCCAGGCAAAGACAAGAATTAATCATTACCCTCAGAGGCACCATTACCATGAGCATTAGCCCCGGTAGCACCTTTCATTGCTAGATGTGAACGGAGCATCTCAATGGTTGGAGTTAGATCCCAGTAGCATCCTAAGAAAGCCCTGGCTTGTCTGTATAGTCAAAACACTTTCCTTGTGCTCATTAAGCTGGATTTGAGAACTTAACATGTATTCCACTTGTAGACTTGGGTCAAGAAACCACAAGAACATCGGACAGTCCAAATCTAATTCTGCAGCAGATAGAGCTATGGTTTTCTGTGAGAATTTGGGGTGCAAAGGCTTTGGACTTTTCTGGTTTCATTTTCGAATGAGCTGTGTGGCACTGGGAAGTTCACTCAGCTTTGCTGGGCAGCAGCTCTCTCCTGCAGGAACTGACTCTGCTCCCTCAGAGGTTTGTTGCAGTAGTTTAGTGACCCTGAACGTGTTTGAAATTCTGGACACATCGAAAGTATGACTTACTTACAATCTGCTGATTGCTTTTGTGCTCATTGAAACAAGATTCGGTAGCTGATTGATTAGCTTTGATGCCTTCTCAGGGCATAATTTTTTTTTTTTTTTTACAAAAGGCTTCCTGGGGTCAGTCCAAAACATACCAAAATAATTCCTGACATATAGGACCTAATCACTGGGATAGAAATATGACTTTATTGCAAAGCGGCATTGAGTGGCAAAGTGCTAGGGAGAATGAAACTGTTTTTATGGGTTTAGATTTGGGCAAAATAAGTCTTTTGATTTCCACATTGTTCCAGTGCTGGTTGGCTGATGTCACAAGACTGGAAGGGCTAGCAGCCCAGGAAGAAGTTTTTCTGGAAGGAGTTGGGGATTTATGCAGATTGGCTGACTCTCTGACATTTATTTGCTGCCCTTTTCTCACTCTGTTTTGGCAACTACTCCCCGGCTGGACAAGCTCATGGAAAATCAGACCAGTTGAAGAGAAGATGCTTTGGCGTCACTTTGATTTCTTCAAAGATAAGAGAGAACGCTTTCTTCCTCTGTTTTAGCACAGCAGAGGCAGTTTTCTGTGCAAGGATTCAGAGCTGGCCACTCACTCTGGGAGGCTGATTGAAACAGCTGAACAAGGCCTTCCTTGTTACGTCACTGAGAGTAACGTAAACTCCGTAAACTCCGTTGACCAAGGCATCCATTGAGGAGAGAAAGGTCCAGGTGATGTTCACGGGGGGCCCAGCCAGTGCCTTTGTCGCTGGGCGCCAAGGATGCTGTCTGAGCTTTCGCTGAGATGATAATTCAGCAGGACTGAACTCTTTCCTTAATCACCAACCCCTCCAAGAGGAGAATGATGAAGAGGGGAAGCCTGGCTTACTATTTCAGTCTGTAATCAATGATGATTTGAGCTCTATTTTACCTTCCATTGACCCCTGAGCTGTTGGTGCGCTCATTCTGTAGCTGGCTGCTACAGAATTACAAGTGGTGATTTCTTTGGGGGAAAAAGAGGAAAATAGTGCCTCAATGGATGGGAAGATACTGGGTTGGTTCTTTTTTTTTTTTTTTTGCTACTTAATTTAAGGCTCAGATGAAATTCTCTGAACTGAGGTAGTGAAGCATCAGTAATTTAAGCACAAGTGTTCAGAACAATCGTATTTACATCTTGGGCATTGAGTTTTTTTTTTTTTTTTGGTGAAAGTTATCTATGACACCCTCCCCAACCCCACCCCCTCCGAGTTTCAAAGTTACAGCATCCTCCCTCTGTCATCCTGTTGCAAAAAGTGGCCCCGAACGCTTTCTCTCTGGTATGTTGTTGAACTCCATTCTAGTAGTTTCCAGTTGAAATATGGGATTAAAAACGGTGAGTGGCTTTTCTTATCAAGGGCAGCATCTTTTTTTTGGAAAAGAAATTTGGAGAGGGGGGATGTGCAGTTGACTATCATTTATTTCTTGTTGCCCCTGTTTGTAGTCTTTAAAAAAATTCTTTTTTTTTGTTTACTCTTGTTTGTTTGCTCTAATCACTACTTAAGGGAAAGTCTCGAGGACTAACTCCCCTTCCTGAAGCCTTGAGCTGTGCTGACCATTCAAGCATAAAAACGTGCTTATCTGCAAATGAATGGCAGCTCTTTGCTTCATTAAAGCCCCTTTCTCTTTTGGCACTCGCATTGTGACCCTTTGATATTAATTCAAAGGGCAATTAAAGAATGCGGCCCATCTTTGAAGTAAGGCATTCAGGGCAGGGCTAAGGATGAACCTGGGCCTCTGATGGGCTGTGTGTATTCAACAGGCCTTTTCAAGGCAGTTTGAAGTGAGTCAAAGAAAATGGGCAGGAGAAGGTCAAAGAGAAAAAAGGGGCTAAAGAAACAGTCTGTATTTGTTCGGAGTATTAGCCAAGCAAACTGCAAATAGCAACAAAATGAAACAGTTAATAGAGCAGCCAGACAGAGCCATGTCAATCACTTAACTTGAACAGCATTAGGCCTACGAGTCTCCATCCGCAGGGTTACCTAATTATCTTGGGAAAGGCAGTAACTGGAAGTAATGGTATTGTATTTCTTTCTGCTTACTGCCCAGAAAAGGTGATAAATACTCCCTGCTCCATAATTATGCAACGTATATACATAAAGGAGTAAGAGGGGGTTGGGGGGCAGGTGGGGGAGGAGGCTTTATTGAAGCTAAGTTCCTCGGGAAAGGTCCAAATATGGCACAAATATGGCATTTTCAAACATTCGCATGCTGGAGAATCACTTAACTCGTTTCATCTGGAGCTGGCTGAAATATGCATGATTTCTCCCTTAACAATCCTTAAAGACAAACACGTTTACCCTTCTAGAAAAGTTCTTTTATAGAAAGAAAAAGTTGTGCTCAATTAATAGGAAGGATTTGGCCAATATTCCCTGACTCTGCCTAGGAGGAAAAGAGGGACCTCAGAGTGAAATCCCCACCGCACACTCTACAAGCCCTGACTGTTTCTCCTGACTGTTCTCACGCCCTCGCCCTTAAGGGAAGCTTCTGGAAAGCTCTGTGCCGAAGCACCCTGAGTTGTAAGAATTACCTAGAGGGGCCAGAGGAGGAGGAGGAGGTAGGGCTGAGGGGCTGATTGGAAGCATGATCGGTTTCTATTAGTGTGGTTAGGCTCGATAGATTTGGATTCCACTTTTATTGGCCATTAGGAAAAAGAAAAAGAAAAAGAGCGTCAGCCAAGCACTTCTTTGAAAGTGTGAGCAACCTGATTTAAAAAAGATGTGTCCAGATTCCCTTAGGGGGGTTTGGGTAAGAGAGGGGGAAAACCCCAAGGACCCACAAAAATGTCTGCAGATAGGTCGAACGTGTAGCTGTGATTGCAGAACAAGGGCAGCTTTTAAAGAGGCCCCTGAGAATTCTGTCCAGATTATTTGCAACATGGGCTGTTGCAGATTGCTGTTTGATGTTGGGTTTGTGCATAATGGGTTTTGTTTGGAGGGACAGTAATAGATCTGAAGGATCTGTTATGCAGCTTTTTGACATACTCTTCCAGAATGTAGCTATTAACATAAAAGTTCCTGCCTTTGTAAAAACTCCATTATTGAACTAAGTACTCAATCCCTCTGCGTTATGACACACTGAGTTGTCATCCGTTGGTTCCTGAAAATGTTCTTTTTCTTAAAACCATCTTGATTGGGGTGGGGTTGGGGGGGGTGTCACTCAGGGTGAACTGTATACAAAACTATGAAAACAAATGATAGGGTTAATTTTTTGAACTTATGAATAACTGCAGCTCTTTAGACCAGCCAGCCCATAAATTCTCTCTCTTGCCCTGTTCAAAACTCTTGACAGAACAATATTGGAGGAGGTGGGAGGCGTTTCTACAAGAAAACAGCAATAGCTGCTTTAGTGAGCAGGAAGTGCTAATGTGAATCTGTAGGTTTTCCTCCTCTGGGGAGAAAGTGCCACAAAATATCTCCCAATAATAACTTAAAAGGAATTAAACAATACTAGTAAACTCAGGGAGAGCTCCATCATTAGAAACAGAGTAGTTAAGACCTTTGCGCCTCCGGTGGCCATAGAAAGGAAAAGGACATTTCTTCGTTTTATGGGTATGAGTGAACAATTAATTATCTTACTTTGGTTTTGAAGAATATGTAACTTATTTGATGTCTTTGTACAGGACGGCTAAAGTCATACTGTCTGCAAAAGAGAAATGACCAATAGAGCCTTGAAAGTATTCACACATCTTTCAGATCAGAACCACAAGCAGAAAAATTGGGGCGTCTACATTATGCTCTCGCTGTGTTCTGTTTTTCTATATGTTGTCCCCAGTCTTCCTGGGTGATTTGTAATTTCTAACCACTCTCTCTTCTAACCACTCTCCACCCACCCTTTTAAAATCACTTTTTCCTACACGCTCACTTTTTTGCTACAAGGTGAAAAGGCTGGAGAACCTTGGAAAAGCACACTGATGTTCTTTTTTCGTGGGTCCTTGAAGTTTGCCTGTTTTTCCTGAGCTATGTTAGAATCATGCAGTCTCATGCAGTCTCCAGGAGGGACTGTGGTTCTGAAGTCCAGATTCTTTTTATCATTTGTTTTCTCTCATCTTGGGTGAATTCAGACTGGAGTGACTAAACTTAACTTTCAGAGCACATTTAAACATCTCATGTGTGTCACTCCTATAAGGTATATAGGATCAGTCATTTCCGACCCTGCTTCCTTAAGGTACATAGTAGAACCTGAATGATTTGAGGGGAATCTGAGAGGTTAAGTGGTTCCTCCAAATTAGAATTTTCCCTGTGACCCACCTCCTTTGGATTAAGTTTTATCTTTTGGGGTAGGCAGATGGAAGCACGTGATTCGTATGTGGGAGCCCGAGGTTAGCTCTCAACATTGCATAATCCCTCTCCCCGTCCTAACACCCATCACTACATCTGGAGCAATTACCCTTAAGCCCTCTCACCCCACCACGACACAGACACCCACACACACTCACATGAAATAAATTTCCTATGCCCAAAGATATATATTAAAAAAATTGTCCTTGGATCAACAATCAACTCTTCTAAGGGGACAGAAAAGAACCAAGTCACAATAATAAGTATTTTCTGTCTTATAGACAAGGATGCAGGAGTTTAAAGATGTTTGGTGTCAGAACTTGTAAGAACAGAGCTGGGTTCAGAATCCAGGCTTCCCCTGACCACTCTAGAATTTGCTCTTCTAATGCCACACTACATAATGTGTTTTCTGAGAAGCACAGTTGCATAGTAAGAAAGAATTGAGGAGAGAGAACTGTTTTCAGGGATACACTGAGTGTCCCTGCAGCTGCACATCTATGAAATGAGGCGAATAGTAGTGCTCATCTTATCAAACTGACTAAACTAAGAAAAAGACATGCAAGTACTTAAAAAGTGTCTTAGTAGGCATTGGATGTTTTATTTATGAATCTCTGTGTGCTTGAGTGTGTGGAGGGGTGGGGGACTGGGCCCCACACTGCGATGCTCAGGAGTTATGCATGCCTCTGTGCTCAGGGAGCACACCCAGAGATGCTCGGGGGACTCATGCAGTGCCAAGGATCAGACTAGGCTTGGCAGGATACAGGGCAAAGTCTTAACCTTTACTGCCATGTCCTTGTTAATCTTGCTTGAGGTGTGTGCCCCAGAGATGGATTTCTCAGAAAGCTAAAAAAAACCTTCAACTTTCGCGTTCTTATCTGCACCTGCCCCTGAGAGTCCTGGGAGTAACTGATATAGATTGTTGTAGATGGGGAGTGGAAATAGGATGTATTTCTATTCAGTTACCTTGAGATGTACATAGAGGAACTCTGGGAATTTATTGTGATTTTTCCCCCTTCTAAGCAATTGTTCACTTTGTGCTGGACTTTTGTCTGTAGCAAAATAAGTCTTCAAATAAATTTGTCTGCAGCTTATTTAAAAGAGTTCCCTGGAGTCCTGGATCAGCAGTGACTACTGCCAGGTTTGACCTGCTTTGAAAACCTTAGAGAGACTCCCCTCTACGATCACCAGGGAGCCAGGTTCTGGCAGAAGACTTGGTATTTTCCTGATTGGTTAGCTCAGAGTTGAGTCAGGGTCAGAAGACAGTACAAAGGTTAAAGTGCTTGCCTTGCCTGCGACTGAGCGGGGTTCAGTCCCTTGTACTCCTAAGTACCACCAGGAACAATCTCAGAGCACAGAGTTGGGGAGTAGCACCGAACAGTGAGGGATGTGACCAAGCATCATCACACACCTCCCCCACCCCCAACCAAAGCAGAACATATAGAGTTTGATTCATGCACAGTTGGACAGAATTCTAGTTATTCTAGCAAATTCTATGTATGTGCTTGATGGAAAGGAACCAAACCGCCATCCTCTCCTGAAACAGTTTGAATCAGCCTTGGGAAATGTTTGAACTCCCAGTCTCCTGAAACGGAGAGAAAATCTCTTGCTTTTCCTAAGAATTTATGGGATGCTAATAGAACTACTAGGAAGGTAGAATCAAGAGGGGTGGACTTTATCTGTTTATTTATTTATTTATTTATTTATTTATTTGCTTTTTGGGTCACAGCCCGTGATGCACGGGGGTTACTCCTGGCTCTGTACTCAGGAATCACTCCTGGCATTGCTCAGGGGACCATATGGGATGCTGGGAATCGAACCCCGGTCGGCCGCGTGCAAGGCAAATGCCCTACCCGCTGTGCTATCGCTCCAGCCCCTGTTTATTTTTGATTTAGAGTCTACACCCGGAAGTTCTCAAGAACTTCTCCTTGTCCAGTGCTCCTGCCCCAGTGCGCTGCTCCTGGTGCTACTCCGGGTGGTGTTTGGGCAATCATGGGATTCTGGAGGCTGAGCCCAGCCTTTATGTGGAAGGCATGAAACTCTAACCTGTTAAGCTACTGCTCCAGTTTTGAAAATCACTTTGAATTAGGATAACAGCAATTCTGTGAACTGGGATTTGTCCAAATATCGATTCAGACAGTTTTAGGTGTAATAGACAACAACCTGTACAAACCAAATGTTCTTATCGAATTCCTCTTCTGTGTTAGTTGTCAGCAAGAATAATGACTGATCAGATTAATGCACTGCACTGTAGCACTGTCCTCCCATTGTTCATCGATTCGCTAGAGTGGGCACCAGTAATGTCTCTATTGTGAGACTTGTTGTTACTGTTTTTGGCATATCGAATACACCACAGGGAGCTTGCCAGGCTCTGTGGTGCAGGTGGGATACTCTTGGTAACTTTCTGGGCTCTCCAAGAAGGATGGAGGAATCGAACCTGAGTTGGCTGCCTGCAAGGCAAACGCCCTACCTGCTCTGTTATTGTTCCAGCCTAGCAGACAGTAACAAGTCTCACAATGGAGATGTTACTGGTGCCCACTCGAGCAAATCGATGAACAATAGGAGGACAGTGCTACAGTGTTAAATCATATTAATAAGAAGATTAATATCCCCCACTCTCTAGGAGCCTATATCTTGGAGGGGAGAGTGGGTCCATGAGCAGATCATAGCAGTCTAGTGCTTTGGAATGCCTTTAAGGTCGAGGCCACCTCAGGAATACAGGTCATCTGACCAACCTTTATGCCTGGGGGTTTCTGGAGGGGTCCATCTTTGAACTGAGTATTGGAGGCTGACTAGGAGCTGATCCTCACAAGGACTAATGAAGAAAGGCATTATGAGCAAAGACTTGAAGCAAACACACAGTGTAGTTGGGAATTGGGAAGCAACAGAAGGCAACAGGGGTCCTATTGGCAGAATTCCTCAGTCTTTTATTATATTTTTGCTTTTTAGGCCATACCCGGCAATGCACAGGGGTTACTTCTGGCTCTGCACTCAGGAATTACTCCTGGCAGTGCTTGGGGGACCATATAGGATGCTGGGGATCGAACCTGGGTCGACTGCGTGCAAGGCAAACATCCTACCCACTGTACTATCGCTCCAGCCCCAGAATTCCTCAGTCTCAAAAGGCAAAATAAAGCCGTCTCTTTTGGTCTTGTATGTTCCATTTAAAACAAGTGATACAGGGCCAGAGTGAGTTAAAGCAGGTAGAGTATTTGTGTTGCATGCGCCTGACCTGGATTCAGTCCTTGGCATCCCATATGGTTCCCTGAACCTGCTAGAAATGATCTCTGAGTGCCAAGCCAGGAGTAAGTCCTGAGTACCGCTGGATTTGGCCCCTCAAACAAAAACAAATAAGAAACAAGTGATATATTCTTTTAAACAAATTAGTTGCATTTTCAAAAAGGTAATAAGGTCTCCCCAGCTCTATTGAGATATAATTGATCTAAAGTTTTATGTAATTTTAAGGTATGCAACATGATAATTTGATACACTTATTACATATTACAAATTGATTACTACCATAGTGTTAGCTAACATCTGTATCATATCATATAATTGGTATTTTGTTTTCTGTGGTGAGGACATTGAAAATCTACTCTCTCAGCAATTTTCAACTCTGTTATTATCAATGATAATTATACTATGCACACTATTTCAGTTATATTGTCAGCAGTACTTTAATATATTATGAACTGTAACCACTGTGCTGGTGCATTAGGTCTCTAGAACTTAGTCATTTTATTTGTGGTGAGTTGGGTCACCAAAGCCAGTGGTGAGCTGAGGGTATTTTTGACTTTGCTCAGAAGTGACTGCTGGCCTTGCTTGGGGGATCATATGTGGTACCAGGGATTGAATCTGGATTGGCTGCATATAAGGAAAAGCCCTCATTTATTCTACTATCTCTCTTGTCTTAGAAGTTATTCATCCTAAGTAGGAATTTTGTACAGGTCTCTTGGACCAACATTCACCTTTTCCTCCAATCCTACTTCCAGAAACCACCATTTTATTCCCTATTTCTTTGAGTTTGCCTTTTTAAAATTTGACATACAAGTGCGATCATACTGTATTTGTCTGACTTAATTTACCAAGTCCACTCCATGTTGTTGCAATTAGGTAGATCATATCAAAACTTGTTAATATGTAAGTTTTGTTTTAAAAAATTAATTTCAGGGCTAGAGGGATGGTACAGAAATTAGAGTGCTTACCTCACAGTCATCCAGGTTTGATTTCTGGTACTATCTATGGCTTTCTGAGTTCATCAGTAATGATCCCTGGGTGCAGAGCCAGGAGTAAGCCCTGAGCATTGTCAGGTGCGACCCCAAAATAAATAATAAATATTTTTATGTGTGTGGGCCACACCTGGTGACACTTAGCACTTACTCCTGGCTCTACACTCAGAGCTCTGGGACCATATGGAGTTCTGGGGATCAAATTCAGGTGATTCATGTGCAAAGCAAGTGCTTGACTTGTTGAGCAATTTCTCCAGCCTATCATACGCTCTATAAAAATAGAGTCAAAAGTTCCTCCACATTAAATCACCATTTTTCAGGAATATTTTTGTGAAGAACAGAGCTGAGTGTGTTCTTCCCTAATGGGAAGACTATATTTGCAAGTTTGGGGGGATTTTGTTTTGGGGCCACATCGCGTGGTTCTCAGGGATTGCTCCTAGCTCTTTGATCATTCCATCAATCCTAGAGGAGCTCAGGAAACCATATGGAATGCTGGGATTCAAATACAGTTTGGATATATGCAAGGCAAGTGCCCTTTCTGCTATATACTCTCTCTGTGTGTCCTTTCCAACTTTTGTTGTTGTTGCTGAGTCATGTCTGGTGATGTTCAAAGTCTTTGTGCTCATGAGTAACCTCTGATGGTGCATGGGGGACCATTTGTGGTAGCAGACATGTAAGGATGCAAAGTGGGTGCCTAACCCTGTAAGCTTTGTCCACAGCTCCTGATCACTTCAATTTTACTGTCCCGTTCTGCTTTGTTCAAGAAGGTAGTCTAAGTATGGACTTACAAACTTTTACAGTGATAGTACAGTTGGGTAGGGCATTTGCCTTGCAAGCGGCCGACCCAGGTTCAATTCTTCCTTCCCTCTCGGAGAACTCGGCAAGCTACCGAGAGTATTCCACTCACACGGCAGAGCCTGGCAAGCTCCCTGTGGTATATTCAATATGCCAAAAACAGTAACAAGTTTTACAATGGAGGTGTTACTGGTGCCCGCTCGAGCAAATCGATGAACAATGGTAGGACAGTGCTATAGTGCTATGTTTGTTCTAATATTTTATTTTAAAATTAGATTTATTAAATTATCTTTTCTATTTAAAAACCTATCTCCATCTTGTGTCTTTAAATTTACCTTTTGCAGTTATCATTGAGTTAAAATCAGACATTTCAGAGAATTTTGTTACTATTGAAGTAAAATTTGTGTGACAAGTGTAAGAATTTTGTTTGTTTTTGGTCTACACCCTGCAGTTCTCAGGGGTTACTCCTGGTTTTGCACTCAGGAATGACTCCTGGTGGACTTGGGGGAATCATTTGAGATCGGGAACTAAACCCCAGTCTGTCATGTGCAAGGCAAGTGCCCTTCCCACTGTACTATCTGCAGCCCCACGTGCAAACATTTTTAAGTGAGCAATACATTCACAATACAGTGCAACAACAAACTCAATAAATTCTGTTCTGAAGATCTTCATCACCCAAAAAGAAAATTCTGTACCTGGTAGGCAATTGGACTGTTTTTTCCATCCCATAGCGCAAGTCTGTTATCTGTTTGTATGGACGGAACATTTTTTTATCATTTTTATATAAAAAGAATCATACAATTGATGACCTTTTCTGTCTGACTTCTTTCAGTTAGCATCGTGTTCATTCACATTATTCAGTTCTTTTTTTAGAGTTGCATGATATTCCCTTGTAGTTGCTTACTACATTTGCTATTCCCCTTATCTATTTATGGACACTTTAGTGGTCTCTACATTTTGACTTCATGAATTGCTTACAAACAGAGGTGCACATGTATTTGTTCTCTTTTTTGTTCTTCAAAAGAAACTTTAGTGGATTTCATGCCCAATTCAATCAGCTAATCAGTGGCTGAATAAATAGCAGTACTCCTACATAAAAAAATTAATGCATGTATATATTCATGTAACCATTATCACAGGATACATTTAATTCCATCATTCTTTTAAAAAGCCTCCTATTGGGAGCTGGAGCCATAGCACAGCGGGTAGGGCGTTTGCCTTGCATGTAGCCAACATGGCTGACCCCGGTTCAACTCCCAGCATCCCATATGGTCCCCCGAGCACCGCCAGGAGTAACTCCTGAGTGCATGAGCCAGTAGTAACTTCTGAGCATAGCCGGGTGTGACCCAAAAAGCAAAATAAATTTAAAAAAAAGCCTCCTATCCATTTGAAATTATATTCTTCTCCTGCCCTTAGTCCTTATCAAGCATTGATCTGTTCTGCATCAATGTAGTTTTTATTTAATTGTGTGTGGGGGAGGAGGGGTGGAAGGCTGGAAGGAGGGCATATACCTGGACAGAGCTCAGGGCTTATTTTTGGCTCTATGCATGCAAGTGATCCCTAGTAACACTAAGGCACCATGCTGTAGGACCGGAGACATGAACCTGGGTGAGTTGAAGTGGCTGTACGCAAGACAAATGCCTTATCTCCTGTACTATATCTCTCTGGCCCATAGTTTTGTTCTTTTGAGAAGATCATATATATTGAGTGTACCTTTTGGAGACTAGTTTCTTTCACTCAGTATAATTATTTTGAGATTTATTCAATAAGTGGACAAATCAATATCTTATATCCCCCTTTTCAAAATCATTGAAAAGTGTTCTACTGAATGAATGTTCCAAGTTTGTTTACATATTCACCTACAAAAGAATTTTTATATTCCCATTTTTTTCTGTTCATTAGGAAGGACCTGCTGTAAACATTAGTGTGAAGATTTTGCTTTAATACAAGTTTTCATGTCTCTAGACTAGGAGTGTTTTTTGCTGAGCTTAAGTGTATGTTTAACTTTATAAGAAACTTTCAAACTGTTTTCCACTGTGGTAATATCATTCTGCATTCTATTAGCAACGTGTGAAAATTCCAAGGTGTCTGTATCTGTATTGTATTGTCAGTAATTTTAATTTAAGAGGTGCTAATAGATGTGTATCATAGATGATATCTAATGATTCACATTTTCTTAAAACTGCTGATACTGAATTTTTTAAGTGCTTTTTTTTGTCACCCATATATAATCTTTGGTGATGAGTCTGTTCAATAATTTTCTTGTTCGTTTTTTCCTTTCAGTATCTACGATCAAACTCAGGGCCTCATACATGCAAAGTACTTTCTCTGAGTCATGCACACTCAGCTGGTCTTTACTTTCATTTTAATTGTTTATTTTGTTCACTTATTAATACATTTTTGGGAATTCTCTTTCAATTTTCGATACTAGTCCTTTATGATTTACAAAGATTTTCTCTGTTTCTAGTTTGTTTTCCTACATTTCCAGGCAGGAGTGACTCTGGCAGAAAAAAATTATTTCAATGAAACCCAAAGGGTCAGTTTAAAATTCTTATGATTGTTTGTAATATTATGTTTGAGAACTATTTTACCCAGCCCCTGATCATGAAAATTTCTCTTGTAAAACAGAGTTTATATTTCTGCTGTCTTTTCCATTAGTTCTGTAAGTGGTTTTTGTGTTTAGGGAACCACTTATTTTTGTACGTAGACATATGAAAATTAGGCATTAATTTTTAAAAAATTCTTTCTCCATTGAATTGCACTTGCAACTTTGTCAAAATCATATGGCCATATTATACGGATATTTTTGTGGACTCTGTTCTGTTAATTTATGTGTCAATCCCTTTGCAGGCATCACAATGGTTTGATTGCTGTAGTTGTAGTAATTCTTAAAACTTAGGAATGTGATTCCCATTCCTTTAACCTAATTCTTGTTTCTCAAAATTTATTTGAGCTACTCTGGGGTATTTCCACATACATTTTAGAATTTGCTGTCTATATCTAGCAAAAACATCTTGCTGTGAGTAAAAAGGTATTTTATTTGGAAAATTTTTGGAAATTATGGTGATGATAAAAATGAATCTATATTACACATAACATGAATAAAATTATCTACCAAATTGGGAATGTCATTCTACCTACTACAATTTCTTCCTTTATGCTCAGTTTTAGTAAAACAGTTGGTTCTCAGTCAGAGAGCTTGAACAGCCATATCTACACCAGAGATAGAAATTTTGGATTACCACATGTTTAACCTGCTACCCATATTTGTCATGCAACACTTGAAATCAGGCTCAGAGAACAAGGAAGGCATACATGAAACATTTAATGCATGCTCATGAGGAACAGGTCAACCTGCCCTTGGCTTTTGCATCATTTATTTAATTTATATAGCTTTAAAAGCCTTTGGGTCCCTTCAAAAACATTTGCAAATGTGCAATATTATTGAGTTTCCAGGCCAATGTTCTGGTCCTTGAATTTAAAACTAGAATCTCAGGAACTCAGGGAGGAAAGTAGAAGGTAGGAAGTTTTGCTTTCTTTCTCTGCTTTGAATGAAGTAAAAGCGCCCCCCCCCCCCCACCCTCCCAATCCCCCTGCTCTTCCTTAGAAGGGAACAATTAAAGAGATATTATAATATTTTTCGTATCTTTTCCTTCTCAGGCAGCTTCATTGCTAAGCTCCGAGGAACTAATGTTCTATATTAATTGACATGTATGCTCAGTACTGAGCATACATTTTTCTACCCTTTTGCTAACGTTCCAAATGGAAATAAAATTGAGCTCTTACAAAATAAAATGTGAGCTTATTGAAAATGAGCTTAGAACATAATCAAGAGTTCAACAAATGGATCTCAAATTTGGCAGATTGCCTGTGAAACTCGGCTTTTGGAGGGGAGACTTAGAGTCATCTTGGACATTTTGGCAGCTCATTCTGTGCACATGTCTGCCAGAATAGTTCAGTTTTGTCGATTTAATTTGGGAAGTTTTGGCTCAGAGTGCTTATTTCAGGTTACTCCTTAAAAACTGTATATTATGGAGATGATTATCTAAGGTTAGAGTTTAACAGTTAAATAGTTTCAGGAATGCTGCAGTCAGGCTACATGACTCGATGTGGTGATGAACATTTGTGTTACTTAAGTTGATTTAAACTATTTATACAAAGTGTAAGTGCTTTAGGTGATTGTCTAGCAGTTCCAAAGAAAGCATTATTTACAATTTTTTTGTATTACTTGAAGTACTTTCTTTATTACTTAGTCAAGACCTGATGGTTAAAATATAACCACACAAAATATGAAAGGTAACTATTTGCCCTTTTTTGTTTGTTTGTTTATTTCTGGGCTACCCCTGGCAATACTCAGACGTAAATTACTCCTGGATCTGTGCTCAGGAATTACTCCTGGTAGTGCTTGAGGAACCACATAGGATGCTGGGGATCAAACCTGGTTTGTCCACATGCAAGGCAAACACCCTGCCAGCTGCCCTATCTCTCTAACTATTTGATTTTTAAAGAGCAAAGTGAGTGTTGAAAAGACACTTTGCCTTGTATGCAGCTAATCTGATTTGATCCCCAGTACAACGTATGGGCCCCTGAGCACTGCCAGGAGTGATCTCCGATCCACTGAGCATTGTCTCCCCCCAGTAAAGATATCAATAAAACTATCATAGTCTAATGATAATTAGAATGCTTTATTTTTCACATTTATTCTACATATAGTTCTACTATCCCACTGCATTGTTATGATGTGCAGTAAAAAAAAAAACATTGCCTCCCTATTCTTCACTTTCTTTTGGAATAGAAAGTGAGGTTCTAAGAAGCTAAATGATTGAACTACTGTGTCTGAGCTAATGATGGAATCAGGAAGCAAGTCTCATTCCTCCAGAGTCATTCCTTAACTAATTTCTATTTTAAGATGGAAAAAATCCTTACCCTACATCTGTAAGAAAGGGAAAGGATTACCCCCAAATACTGAAATCCTGACTCTAAGACAAAGTTATTATATTATTTTTTTATTAAAAAATGAAAAATCAAAAAAATTAATGCAGTATTTGGGATCACCAGAAACGTTCTTTTGAAAGTACAGGATCTTCTCATTTTCTTTCTGTAAATATAATCAATGTTTCTTGTGAGTATAATTTCTCTGTTTGTAGTTAGAACCCCCATTTATTTTAGTGTTCTTAATAGATATTGATATATTGCTATGAATATTTTATATTTGATATGTCATACATTACCTGCAAAGTGCTCATGTGCTTTGTAGAACTTTTTTTACCTTTTGATCTAGATATAAAACAGGCAGAAGTGATACAAGTCCTGCCTTTAATGTAATATGATTCCAGGGATTAGGAATTTCCAACTCAAAACGTATCAGGAAGCAGGCAATGGACTTATTCAACAATGATGTTTTGTTGGGTAAGTTGTGTTGGTTGCTCCTCTCTCTCTCTGCGAGAGAGTTTTCATTCTGCAGCAGTGTGAGTAGGTTTTTCCTCTCACAAGATCTCAGTTGCTCTAGACGAGGCAAATTATAGAATATATTTCGTTTAGGAAATTTGAAATTTTAAGATGAATTATTTTTAAAAGGAGCAGACCCTCAGGAAAGAAGTTCCCTCACGGAGTATTCATGTTGAGGCCAGTTTGGCCCTCGCTTCACAGCATGCCCCAGGGTTTGAAATTTTTATAGTGTGTGTTAAATCAGTGCCATGCCGTCACTAGCAGACTTGACCCTAGAGAATAAGATGGGTGTGTGGGGGAGTGTGGAAATCTCAACATTGCAAATGAGCACTTATTTTTTAAGAACAGAATTTCAAATCTATTCTTTAGAAAGACAGTCAACTCCCAGTCAAACTCAGTCTGGGGGTGGGGGTGGGGGAAAACCAAACCACCAAAAAAGCAAAATCTCCATCTGCCCCAAATATTCTCTAATTGCTAACAATATAGAAGGTTTAGGCATCAAGTCCAAAGGTTAAAGGTTCGGGCTGGACTGCAGGGAGGAGGAAAGAGGTATATTAATGCATGTCAGCTTCCAGATTCTAGGGTCAAACTCTTGTTCCTGATGGAAACAAGGCATCTTCAGAAAAAGTGTGATTATCAAACAACAGGTCAAAGTTTATCTCTGGGTCAACGAAAAGGAGGGGGCACGGTGGCCTATCATTCTGGCTCTGAATAGAATCCCCGTATTTAAATAAATTAAAAAAAAAGACACTGTACTTAGGTGTTTTAAAAAAAAATCACCCTATTAGCTCTACCTATCAGAAATATGAACTGATGTGTCATCGTACCCTTGTGTCCTTTTTTTCCCCCCCTCTAAGCTACAGCACCTAATTTAATCCTCGCCACGGAGCGATTCCCGTTCGTTCGTTCAGTAGCTGAAATAATTAAGGCTTGGGCACACGAGCCTTAATTAATCCTCTGATGTCACAGAGAAGGGCTGGACCAGAGACGGATCCTGTCGCCCCCCGCAGCGGTACCCTCCAAAATTTAAAAAAATAAAAAAATAAATAAAATTAAAAAAAATCAAACGACAACAAAAGAGATGGTGTGATAGGAAGTGTTCTTAAAGTCACTGAAAATAGCCATGTGAAGCGCGTTCCAGAAACTCGGGTCTCTGCCGAGAGCTCCGGTCCCCAGGAAGCGGCTCTTTTCTTCTGCTCTTCCCCGCCGCGGCGGCCGAGCATCCTGCACAAAGCAGCCCCGGGAGCCGCCGCCGCCGCCGCCGCCGCCGCCGCGCCGTGGGAGCCGGAGCGCTCGGAGCGGCGGGGCCGCGGCGTCGGGGCGGCCCCGGGGGGCCCGCTGCCCACAAAAGGGGCTGTTTCCTGCCGGGCAGGGAGCCTTCCCGCCCCCGAGCCCCGGCGTCTGAGCCGCTCTGGATGCCAAACACTGCCCCCTTCCCCGACCCCCCCCCACCCCCCACGTCCCCCCAAATCCGCAGGACTCTGGATGATTTCTCGGAGAGGATTTGGGGAGGTGATTTCAATCCGTTGCATTGAAATTGCCTGATTCCTTCCAGCCTTTGCAAAGATGCGCCCCGGACAGGTAGTCTGGATAATTTTTCCTACCCCGTAGAAAGGATATTTTGTTGGAAACCGGCGTGGAAGTCTTCGGGGAAGTCCTTCGTGGAAGTCCTCGGGGACGGGTGTCTCCATACATAGCGTGATTATACCTTAAATAATGGCTTGCTTTTTTTTTTTCTTCCCCAACCTAGATGCGTTTTTATTAATTGAAAAAAAAATTGCCGTTGAAGAAGGAAATGGTTGTTGTAGCCGAGTTGAGCGCTAAGCGCTTCAAAGTGCTAACAGGTGGGGGTTGGGGTTTACTTGCGGGAGTTTCAACGAATGAAAGCAAAAAATATATCTTGGATTCCTCTATGGAGCGAACTTCAAAACCAAATATTAACGTGTCCGTATGAACAGAAGATACCTGCACGTTTTTGAGCCCAGCGCAAATGCCTGGGAATATAAATATGTCTTTGTGAAGGATCTTGACCCCTCTCTCTCTCTCTCTCTCTCTCTCATTTTATTTTGTTTTTCGTGCCACATCTGGTGATGCTCAGGACTTACTCCTTGCTCTGTGCTCAGGGATGGCTCTTGGTGTTGCTCAGGGGACTCAAGGTAGTGCTGGAGATGCAACGGAACTGGGTCAGCTTGGGAGGCAAGAGCTTTCTCCCCTGTGCTATCTCTCCAGTCTCATCCTCTCCCAGTTTGGTACTGATTTTTCTTTTTCTTTCTTTCTTTCTTTCTTTCTTTCTTTCTTTCTTTCTTTCTTTCTCTCTCTCTCTCTCTCTCTCTCTCTCTCTCTCTCTCTCTCTCTCTTAACCAGCTCACCCAAAAATCCAGGGGCTTCGTGTGACTGTGTGTACCTAGAATGATTGCTTCCAGATTTGACCAGAATTTTATATACCATAATTTACCTGTGTCTCCTTATTAAACATTAGTTTCACACTACCTCATACCAAAGTTTAGAGTGGTGTGTCTGGTGGGCCCACTGTCCTTCCAGAGTGAGAATAGGTCTGAAGAACAAAACCATTTCAAAGTGGAGAGTTCTCCAAGTTCGTGAATTTCGTCAGGTTACTCTGGCCTCAAACAGTGGAATTGATCCCATTAAAATGATCTGAGTGGTCTTCGCTTTCTGATCTTTAGGCAGGAGCCATTTCAAAGATTGTAAGCTTACCCATTGCTCTCCCATACAGTATTCCATTTGGTATTCATGAGAAAATGAGACTTCCAGGCTACTAGTAAAGAAAAGTTAATTCCTTGCAGTAGAGAAATCAAAGCGCGGTTTCTGAGTCTCCCGGGCTGAGGGCCTGGAGGAGGTTAGGAGGTCTTTATGCCTGGGGGATTGTCTCAGTGGGAGTGGAGAGGGAGAGGGAAGGTTCAGGAAGTGCCCGCATCCTTGTGAGCCTGAGGGATCAGGCCGGACCGAGGTGGGGGTTGGGGACAGCCTCTGAGAGGGAGGAACGGTGTTAGAGGAATGAGAGGTCTGGCCGGACCATGATCAAGACTCTTCCAGTGGATGATGAGATGTGTCCCCGGGCCATTTGGAGAGCAGAATGATTCCAGGGAGCAGAGAACATCTTTCCTAGAAACTCTGGTATGCTGACTGCCAGCCAGCCAGTTTGCCCCCTTGGAATGTGATTGGTTCTGGTACATTCCAAATACCGGAGGCAGTTCCTGGCCTCTGAGGGAAAGGATTGTAGTTCTTTAGGGAGGGCTGTCAAGGACCAGGAACACTGAACACGACAGAATCCTTTATCAGTGCTCCAGTACGGACATTTTGTCAGATGCCCTTGAGTTCGTGATGTCAGGTAACAGCATACCACAGAGTTCTTGTGCATCACCATTTGGTGCCTGATGTGAAGCAGAAGTTCCATCCTCACCACACTGCAAGGCATAGCGATTATTTGCCCTGCCTGATGTGAGTCCCCCCTGGGTTTAGGGAAGGATAAATGATCCCGCTACTTTCACACAGACAGCGATGGATCTCGGATCTGACTCTTCAGTGCTCACTTAGTTTCAGATTGTCACAGAACCCAAGAGTCACACACATAAGGGATCCTGAATTCGTGTTTGTAAAATTGTCAGAATATTGACATGAGGCATGGTAGCTAACTCTTAGGATTGTTACAATTCACCTTGGGGTGTTTTGCCTTATAGGATATTTTCTGGGATCACCTTTAAGTGATTTTGATTTTGTAGACCTAGGGCGAAGCTCAGAAATGAACCTTAGCAATTCCTTAGGTAATGCTAAGGCAGATGTGGATAGACAGGAATATCCCCCATTGAATGGTGACCTTAGTACCTGATGCCAATACTCCACTGCCCCATCCAGAAGACACTGATCCTCTTTCCCTCTACCCTAGAGACCTTGCCTGTGTTTACCAGTTGATGCTGGACAAACATTTTCTATCACTGTGCCTCCCGACAGTGAAACAATCACATTCATTCTCTGTATTAAAATCAGACACTATGACTCGTGTTTTTGAAGACTATCCATTTTCTCTTCTCTGTTGAAGTCTGTAAATGTGTTTGGATATTGAACAGAAAATATCAGAATTGATACTGAACAGAAAATACAGAAAAATATCTCTGTATTTACTAATGGTGCAACTTGCCCGAATGAGTTAAGAACAGAAAGCTTATGAGTAAATCTTAAGCATGTGAATGTCTCTGATACATGTATGTTGGTATTAACTGAGATGTTTGCTGTGCCTTTTTTGTAGTGACATGAAAGTAATATGAAAATGAGATTTCTGGGTTGGGATGATAGCTCAGAGGACTGCATCATATATTTTGCATGCAGGATCCCGGTGCCATGTATTAGCCCAAGCACTGATGTGAGTAGCCATCCTCCTAGGACTCGCTGGATGTGGTCCCAAAAGAAAATAAGAACTCTCAGGGATCTTCCAGGAGGCTCACCCAGCTTCAGTTTTCCCTAAATCCTAACTAACCGTGAACTGATGGAGACATTAATTGGGGATCCAGAGGGATTTTGGATCCAGAGGTGTGTTTCAGACATGTCTTTGTGGTGACATAATTCTGGAAACCTAGCTTTCTAAAGGCTTTTCTGACCATCCAAAAGACCCTGAATTTCAGACTTTTGCAGTAACCTTATATTTCTGAAGCTTTCGACAATGCTTATTGTAGGAGGAAGCATGTCAGAACAGACAAGCATATTTCAATATAACAAAACCAGTCTAAATGTAAGGTGAGAAAAGACTGACAAAATGTAAGGTGAAAGAAAGACTGTGACGACTATTCCCCCACTTCCCCAGGCAAATAATATACCCACTGAATACACAATGGGATTAGAAGCCCAACGATTATCTGGTTAGCCATCTAACATGTCTGACTGAAAACTTAAAATGAAACTCTCCCTTTAGAAAACTTTTGCGATTGGCATTTCCTGGAGATTGGATATCAGATTTTAAAAATTTGATATTTGTTAGACTGTGAGCTCTGTCCTCATCATCTTTTTTTGCACATACTGCTTTGCACACAACTGGACATTGAATGGACACAAGTAAGCAGCAGATGAATAAATATAAAACAAGAGAAAATTTTTGTTTAAGATTATTGACTTATTTTTTTGGAGAAGAAAACATCTGCCTATATACCTATATATATGTATAATATAGTTTATGTCCTATTATTTGGATTATGATTATGGCAACCTTCTTTCTTGCTATTTCTATTTCTATTTCTATACCATCTAGGTTTATTCATACAGAGAATATTTTGATTGGCATTCAAATCTTGAATCATGCTCCTATATGCCTTTTGACATTTAATTAATCTGTTTTGGGGCCACGCCTAGTTATGCTCAGGGATCACTCCTGGCATGCTCAGAGGGCCATATGGGGTGCTGGAGATGGAATCCAGATCTGCAAGGCAAGCACTTTACTCCCTCCCTCCCTCCCTCACTCCCTCCCTCCCCCTTCTCTTTCTCTTTCTCTTTTTATTGAATCACTATGAGATACAGTTACAAAGCTTTCATGATTGAGTTTCAGTCATACAATGTTAAATACCCATCCTGCCACCAGTCTACATTTTCCACCACCAATGTCTCAGTGTATGGCAGAGCCTGGCAAGCTACCTATGGCATATTCAATATGCCAAAAACAGTAACAATAATGGGTCTCATTCTCTTGGCCCTGAAAGAGCCTCCAATATGGCAGCGTTGGGAAAGATGAGTAAGGAAAGGCTGCTAAAATCTCAGGGCTAGGATGAATGGAGACCTTACTGGTGTTCACTCAAGTAAATCAATGAACAACGGGATGACAGTGATACAGTGAATGTCCCCAGTATCTCTCCCATCACCCGCACCCCACCCCATCCCATCCCCTGCCTCTATGGCAGATAATTTCCTTATTTCTCTCTACTTTTGGGCATTATGGTTTGGAATACAGATATGAGAGGCCGTCATGTTTGGTCCTTTATCTATTTCCAGCACACATCTCCCATCTCAAGCGATCCATCCAACCATCATTGACTTAGTGATCCCTTCTCTACCCCAGCTTCATTCTCCCCCAGCTCATGAGGCAGGCTTCCAACCATGGAGCAATCTTCCTGGCCCTTGGCTCTACTGTCCTTGGGTATTAGTCTCATATTATATTATGTTATATTCCACAAATGAGTGCAGTCATTCCATGTCTATTCCTCTGTTTCCTGTGCATTTCACTTAGCCTAATACTCTCCATGTCCATCCACTTATAAGCAAATTTCATGACTTCATGATTTGTGAAAGTTAGCACACAGATGTCAAAACAAGATATTAATTTTATACTAACGACTGTAATTTTCTTTTACTTTATATTTCAAGAGTACTCTAAATTTTTCAACATCCAATCATATCTTGGTGAAAATTTGCCCTTTACAATCACCTGTGCATTGTTATTGCTTCTTTCTAGATGGGAAATATGGGAGACATACAACTTAGAAAGTTTGTCCAACAAGACAGTCTAGATTGAGAACAGAGCCCCAGGACAAAAAGTATAATTCTTTTGAGTTGCCTCAAGTGCCTTTATTAATCAAATTAATAATTTTGCTGCCCTGGTAATGGCCATTTATTTAAAAGAATGGGTGTTTTGTATGGGGTGTCAGGGCATAGGGCTGAGGTATGAAGGACAAGACTAATTTTAACATTTCTCAGAGGATAGCTGGTGTCATATTATGACATTCAAGAAAACCCATGTGTCACAAGGGTCAACATTAAGCTAAAGTAACCATAGAGGCAAGTTTGTAATCTACCTGGAGAACTGCTGGCCATTCAAAAGGGTTTCTTTTGTTCTTTGCCTTCTTAACTATGGTGTAATTAATCCATAGTTACATTTAGCACCTGCTTATACAATTGAGTCATAGTATAGAGATGTGAGACCTTATGGGCAAAGGTCCCACACAACTTTATCTTCATTCATGTCTGGGCATGGAGGAATAGCAACAGTAGAAGATAGGATAAGATATCCACATGCCAACACTGCAGAGGAATTATAAATTGTACCATGCTATGGAATGTGAGATTTTTGTATTCTGTATATTGAATAATGGTATTGTGGTGATGGATTCTAGTGGGCTGCGGAGTATGGGAAAGAAGTTTGGCATAAAAGTCATATAATGTCACTTTCCACCTCCACTCTGTGTCAACTGGATAAACTTCTCCATATCTGTTCTTTTCCTCCATAAGATAGAAGATAATTATTCTGTTAATTTGAGGATTTAGTGAGTAAATGGAAAAGTTGCCACAGTACCTGGTGGTACCTGGTGCATAGGTACTGTGCAAAACATTACCAATTGACCAATTTGAATTTTTTTCCTAAAAAGTCACTATTTTTGTTGGATCTTTGGTCACAGCTACTCAGCTTCCCTTTGTCACAGTTAGTCATAAAAATATCCAATGAGGGCTGAGGTTATAATACTGGAGTTAAAGACATTTGCTTTGCCTCAACAATTCATATTCAATTCAATTCACATTTATATGTGGCACCAATTAAGCCCTGGTGCACATGTGGTCTCTTAAGCACTGCCAGTGGTCACTTCTGAGTACAGAGACAGGAATAGCTACTGAGCACTGCAGGTTGTGGGTCAACCATCTCCCCTCCACCAAAAGACCCCAAACAAACAAACAAACAAAAAACAAACAGAAACCAAAACCTAAATGAATGGGTATGGCTATGTTCGAATAAGCTTTATTTATGGACACTAAAGCTTAATTTAGTTTTTTTGGTATCAGTGTTATTATCTAAAATTAAAAAAATTATACTCCTAAAATGTAAAAAACATTTTTAGATTATAGGACATGAAAAGACAGTGGGGTATATTTGGCTGACCTCTGGTATAGTTATTTGCCTCTTTAATTTGGAGAAATACCATATTTCCCCACACCCCATCTATGTTTGTGGAGATTTCTATTATTAAAGATTTGTTGGAAATTTCTGGTGGTGTAACAAAGCGTTCCATGGAGAATAGGTAGAACTCGTTTACCCAGCCTCGACTCAGTGCTCACAATGAACATATCTTAAAGACAAAGCTATAGGAGAGGTGGTCCTTTATGCAAACATGTGTTTTGGATTTTGTGGAGTCTTGGCATACTCAGCTTGAAATGTCCCAATTAATAAATCTTTCTCAAATGATAATGTGTTACAACTGCTGTAGCAAGTGAAAAATAGTATTTCATTTTTTAAAATTTATTTTATTATGTAGACCAGTACAATAGTACAGCCAGTAGGGTGCTTGCTTTTCAGACAGTCGTCCTGGGTTTGATTCCTGGAACCACATTTGGTCCCCCAAGCCCTGCCAGGAGTAACCCCTGAGCACAGAGCCTGGAGTTAGTCTTGAACACCGCTGGTTGTGACCTTGCAAACAAACAAATAATTTTATTTTCTTTTGGGGGGTATGTTTGGGCCATACCTGACAGTACTTAGTTCAAGGGTGACCCCTAGAAGTGCTCTGGGATTGAACTGGGGTTTGAACCAGGCTCTGCTACATGTAAGTCAAGTGCTTTAACTCTTGATTATCTCTTTGGACTCCAAATGAGCAGTTCGGGGTAAAATTGTGTGAAAAAGTCCTATATCATACTCAGAATTTTAAAATCACCAGAAAAGAATAGAGTCACATATTTAGATGCAATAAAGAAGAAATGCAAGTTTCTGTTTTGGTAAGTGCAACAGGAAATCCCTTAAAGTGAAAGTTCCAAAGTTAATTAATATGAATAGAATTTTTAGTGGTATTTGTGGTTATTACTCTGATTTTTTTCAAGTTAAGAAGGCTGCATATAGGGTTATCTTCTAGGTAAAAAAGGAAGTCACATGTAGACTAAGATGTGTTTCTAGATTTTCATTTAAATAGCCTCTTTTGGGGGACAATGGAAAAATTTCCATTAACACAAAAGTAGTAAATATTTACTAAAGGAGACTCATGTTTAAAATGAAATTTAACAAATTATTTCAATTTCATTCAGAAGTCTAAGAAGCATAAAGAATAAGTGTGTGTATATGTAAATCATACTCATGTAGGGATTTCACAACTGTTATCAACATGAGATCCCTACCTAGTATGTGTCCTGGGTTCCCAAGATCTTTCTTTAAGGTTAGACAACAAATTAGAATGGTTTTTCTTCTTAACACGAGGTTCTCTGAACTTTTCATAACCTTATTACCTACCTTATAATGGTTTATAAGATATCTTTGTTCAAGAGATGGCTGTGTCTGAGGGTTGATTTCAGTGGAATTGGGGAAGAAGCCTCTCCTGGAAGATGCTGGATAGTTTTTGATTCTGAATATTTGCTAACTTGTCTGTCCATGCTATTGCGAATCAGAGATTGAGCAATAATAAAGCTCTCATTGTTATTTAGGAATGTTTGTACTATGTCATGGCAGGAAAGAAGGACGTAGGAGCACCTTTTTTTCATACGGTGCTCTTAGGAATGTCCTGCTTTTACCACTGGTGCAGGACCAGAAGTGAGCACTGCACTGATGAACCTAGTTGCATTGGCAAGGACTCTTTCCAAATTCCTTAGAGGGCCCAAGCAATTTGTCATACGACATATGATTTTGTAAAATATGCAATAGTAAGTTAGTTTTGTGTTCTTTTATTTTCATGGGAGGGTAGGTTGGGCCACATGTAATGGTGTTCAAGGTTCAATCTCGGTGGCACTCAGAGTCATGCAG
Source organism: Sorex fumeus (assembly GCF_029834395.1). Classification (NCBI taxonomy): domain Eukaryota; kingdom Metazoa; phylum Chordata; class Mammalia; order Eulipotyphla; family Soricidae; genus Sorex; species Sorex fumeus. The sequence goes on along the minus strand of NW_026606071.1, from coordinate 41,388,377 downwards.
GCTGGGAATCGATTTGAGTTCTCCTACATGCAAGGCATGTGCTCAATCTTCTCTGACATCTTATTTTATTAAAGAACTGTGCCCACCATCCAAAATGTAAAAAATCTGGATCCCACAAAATATGTACCTGCGTCTGGCTTTGGATGTTTAGATTCAGGTGTAAACTTTCTTGAAAGGAAGGGGAGATAAAAGTCTTTGTTAATAGATGTGTCTCTGGAAGTTGACAGGAAATATTCTCTAAAATTTAAGAGCGAAGTAAAATGGGAAAAAATGAGATTTTTTTTTAGCATGTGAAGCTGAGAAACATGTAACATTGTTGCCATTTCTCCACTTTTAGGGAAAAACCTTGAAGTCTGAGGGGAAAAAAAGAGCTTATGCCTTTAGTAGTTGATCAAAGAAGAACTTCTACATTTTTTTGTGGGGGAGAGGGGCACACCTGGTGATGCCAGGATTTATTCCTGGGTCTTCACTCAGGAATCACTCTTGAGACGCTCAGGGGACCAGATGGGGTGCCAGAGATTGAACTCAGGTCAATCTCATGCTAGGCAAGTACATCCTGACCCCCACCTGCTGTGTTCACCCCCATACTTTAATATTTTTATTTACTAGAAAGAGAGAGACTTCATTGAAATGTCTATTTAATTTAATGTTTTCCAGTGAAGTTTAACTGGTTCTCCATTATGTACAAAAATAATAATGGCAATGATGTAATGATTTTTTTTTTCCCTCCCGTTGATCGTCGATTTGCTCGAGCGGGCCCAGTAACGTCTCCATTGGAGACTTTGTTGTTACTGTGTCTGGCATATCGAATACTCTCAGTAGCTTGCCGGGCTCTCCGAGAGGGGCGGAGGAATCGAACTCGGGTCGGCCATGTTGGCCGCTTGTAAGGCGAACGCCCTACCACTGTGCTATCGCTCCAGCCCGATGATGTAATGATAAAGGCCAAAATGTATGTTACAAAGAATGTTATTCTTTATTGTATTTCTTTATTGTATTTTCCAAATTGTATTTTCTTTCTTTGGTATATATTGAAGTCAAGAAAGCCTCTCATTATCTATGGCCTGTGGATACATTCAAAATTGCATAAAACTTGGGACTGGAGAGATAGTACAGAGGTTAAGATACTTGCTTTCCATGGGATCGACCTGGTTTCATCCCTGGCACCACTACTGGTCCCCTGAGCATCACCAGGAGTAATGCCTGAGCACAGAAACAGTCAGATATGCCACCCTCCACTATCCCCCTCACCCCCCCCTCCAGCCAAAACAAAACAAAACAAAATCCCACAACTAGAATGCTATAATAGATTGAGGTAAAATAATCTCTGTGCTCTTCTCAATCATTTTTTAAATTTTGTAATAAATCCACAATACCATTAGTTTCTCTTCTTTTGTGAACTCCAGCATCTCGACAGTCAAAATAACTGCATCACAACAAAACAATTTCTTTTAGTATGGCCTTGAATTTTTTTGCATATAAAACTACTCAACTGGCAAGTAAAGAACCAATTTCCCTCAAAATCTGCTCTTTGGGGACTTGAAAAGACACTACAAGCTTAAGGTATGCCTTCAACCCTTCTTCAATCCCTGATACCACACGAGTCTCTGAACATTGCAGAGTGCAACCCTGGTACTATATGGTTGCCTACTGGGAACTACCCTTGAGCCCCCAAACATCACAGGGTTCAGCCCTGAAGACCCCTCGAGCTCTATTTAAAGGACCTCCCGTCGTTCGTCGATTTGCTCGAGTGGGCCCAGTAACGTCTCCATTGGAGACTTTATTGTTACTGTGTTTGGCATATCGAATATGTCACGGGGAGCTTGCCAGGCTCTGCCGTGCAGGCGAGATACTCTCGGTAGCTTGCTGGGTTCTCCGAGAGGGGCGGAGGAATCGAACTCAGGTCGGCCATGTTGGCTGCGTGCAAGGCAAATGCCCTACCGCTGTGCTATCACTCCAGCCCCCTACCCTTGAGCCCCCCAAACATCACAGAGTTCAGCCCTGAAGACCCCTTGAGCTCTATTTAGGTGACTCAAATCCCTGAGTCACCTCAACGTCCTCGTAGCCCCATATCCTCAGGTCTCACACTGCCCAGTGGTGGAGATTCACTGGTAGGGGCCCTAGGCCTCGAGTGCCACTTGGAAGGACAAAACAAAATATCTCACACTAGGTAAGGCATTATCTGTTTTCATTAACTGATTAGGATTTTTGTTTTTGTTGTTGAACTTTGACTACTTGACCCTTTTAGCAAATAAGACTCTGCAGGGACGCACACCTAAATTTATACAAGTTCAAGGAAGTGACCGTAGAAATGTGTGGTTGCAAAAGAGTGACTTGAAGTTCTGGAATAGGTCATGTGTGAAATCCAACAACAGTTTGTAAACCATGGTCCCCAAAACAAAACAAAAGACTTTTTTTTTAAAGTGTATTGACTTGAAGTTCAATGAAGAAGGAAAAAGACTGGGGCTGGGGTGGGGTGGGTGGGTGGGTGGGGACAGTTCAAAGGGTAGAGCTAATATCTGGTGCTACATGGTTCCCTATGGAAAACCACCCTTGGGCACTTGGGATATAACTCCCAACAACATTGGGTATCATTCCCCCACCTCCCTCCAAAAAATTAAATAGGAAAGAGCTAAGCATACAGAAAGGTGAAGTGTTCTTGGAGTTGAGAGAAAGGAGGGATTGTGTTGTCGCGGGGTTTCAGAAAAGGTAGACTTTATAACTCAGAAAAGAGAATCACATTATATAATGGTAAGACATATGCGGAAGGAATCCTGTAGCTGCCCTGGTGATTAGAAAATAGAACTAAAGGGACCAAAGAGATAGTATGGCGGAGTTGGATCTCTGGACCCCATATGTTTCCCCCAGCACTGCCAGTAGTGATCCCTTAGTGCAGAGTGGGGAGTAAGCCCTGAGTACCGCCAGGTGTGGTCCCCAAATGAACAAAAAAGAAAATAGAACTAGACACAAGGCTGAGAACTAGCCCAAGGTCAGGGGTACAGGTCTTGCATCCGCAGAATTCTGGTTAGATCCTTAGTACTCTTTGACATCAGACCATTGATGGCTATATCCCTAGAGGGCCCCGAGTACTTCTGGGGTGACATTGACAGCCCTCTATACTGTAGAGCCCAAGCAACACTGCATTGCTGGGCCTGAACATTGAACCATGTGGTTTAATTTGCTGAGTATCAGCAGAATGGCCCTGAACACTGCCTGGAAGGCTTCCCCCAACACCAAGAAAGAAAGCGAGAAAGAGAGTAGAAGATCATTCATCAATGGATCCCCAGAAAATTTCAAGTTAATGTTGTGCTAAAGAGGAAAGAGCCAGAATTTGGAATTCCAAGATCTAGGCTGGAGATTTAACTGTACCACTAATAAATCAGATAACAGTGGTGGTATCATTTCATTCATTTGGGACGCAGTTGTTATTTTTGACCTACAAGAGGATACAGAAAGTGATTTTTCACTTTAAAAAATTCTCTGCAGGGCCGGAGAGATAGTACAGCTAGTAGGGTGGCCACCAGGAGTTCAATCCCTGGTATCTCAGATGGTTCCACCAAGCAACACCAAGAGTGATTCCTGAGGGCAGAGCCACCCCTAAGCACTCCTGGGTGTGGCCCTCCTCCAAAATTCTATGCTCCATCAACTCATTTAACATAAAATATGAACATCTTAAACAAGTAGTAGAAAAATGATTTAAGACAGTGACATATTCCTAACTCTTCCCAGCCTGTCCTGCAATTCGATTACGTCGTTAGTTCCCTTGGATATATTCTTCCATGATTCAGCTGGGTTTTATTTTTCTTTCTTTCTATGCACAGTCTTATCTTTTTTTTTAGTGGAATTTTATTTTATTTATTTTTTAAATTTTTTTATTTTTATTTATTTATTTTTTTATGATAAACATACTTTACTGATATTTTATTTTTTTGTTTTTTTTATTAGTGAAGCACCATGAGGTACAGTTGTAGACTTACAAATTTTGTGCTTGGGTTTCAGTTATACAATGATCAAGTACCCATTCCTCCACCAGTGCCCATCCTCCACCACCACGGGTCCCAGCACCCCCCCATCCCCCCCCCCCCGTCCCACCCTGCCTCTGTGGCAGGGTATTCCCCCTTGTTCTCTCTCTCTTCTTTTGGGTACTGTGTTTTGCAAGAGAGGCACTGAGTGGCAATCATGTTTGGTCTGGTCTATAGACTACTTTTAGCATGCTTCTCCCACCCTGGGAGGGTCCTCACAACACCCTTTATTTGGTGCTCTCTTCTCTATCTGAGCTTCCTTTTCACCCAGCATGTGTGGCTGACCTTCAAGTCATGGAGCAAAATTCCTGGTACTAATCTCAGCCATTCCTGGGTGTTAGTCTCCCTTTTTGTTGCTTTATGTTCCCCAGATGAATGCAATCTTTCTGTGTCTATCCCGCTCTTTCTGACTCATTTAGCTTAACATGATACTTTCCATGTAGTACCACTTGTATGTAAATTTCATAACTTCATCTTTTCTAACAGCTACATAGTACTCCATTGTGTAGATGTACCAAAGTTTGTTTAACCAGTCATCTGCTCTTGGGCACTCAGGTTTTTTCCAGATTTGCACAGTCTTATCTTAAGGTATTCAAAATACTGGCCTTACTTTGACTTCTATCAGGAGAAAAGAAGTTCCCTGTTAGTTGCAAACTGATTAAAAAAACGGGGTGAAAATTTGTGGGTTAATAAAATGGTTGCTAAAAACAACTACATCTGATGACAGAATTTGAACAAAATTTCTTTTTCTTTATCTCTCTTTTTTTTTTTTTGGTTTTGTTTTGATGCTATACGCAGTGGTGCTCAAGGGGCTATTTTGCTCTCTGTGCTCAGGAGTGACCCCTGGCAGTGCTCCAAGGATCATATGTAGTGTTGGGGCTTGAACCAAGGCTAGCTACGTGCAAGGCAAGAGTCTTACCTTTGTACTCTTTTTTTCTGACCCCTTGAGAAGATGTTTTACTTATTGATCACTTGCTTCTTTATTGGGAGAGTTGAGATGAGTGAGAGCTGGTATGATGCTCATTCCAGTAAGTTCTGTAGCTGTGTCATGTAAATGCAGTGTGAGTATTTGCCCTTTTATCTGGATGCTCCTGGAAATAGGCAGACCCTTGATTTTACACACTGAAGTGTTTCCACAGGTGTAGATGAATTTCAGAATTCAACTTGCGGTTTTACAATGTTAACTGTAGTATCAACCTTTTTTTGATATTACTAAAACTACACTGATAAACTCACTTGAATAATTGCTACAGGGTAAATATCTGTTTTCAGTTTTCACTGGATAATGCTCAAGAAGTTAAAAATAATTGTTGCTTGCTTGTTTTTGGGCTACACGAGGTGGTTTCTCAGGGCTTACTCAGGCTCTCTGCTCAGGGGTTACTTTTGACAGTGCTAGGGAACCCAATGCAGTGGGGATTGAACCTGGGTTGACTGCATGCAATCTCTTACCTCCCTGTACTATCTTTTCAGCACCCAAAGTTAAAATAATCTTCTGTTCCTGATCCTTCTCTTCCTGCTCCTCCTTCTCCTCCTCTCCTCCTCCTTCTCCTTCTCCTCCTCCTCCTCCTCCTCCTCCTCCTCCTCCTCCTCCTCCTCCTCCTCCTTCTTTTTTCTTCTTGGTTATTTGTTTTTGAGTCACATCCAGCTCAGGAATTATTCCTGGCTTTGCACTCAGAAATTACTACTGGGGAGCTTCAGTGGGGGACCATGTGGGATACAGGGAATTGAACCCAGGTTGGCCGCATGTAGGCAAGCGCCCCATCCACTGTATTATCACTTTATTCCCTAAAACAGTTTTCTTAATAATATACCCAGAATAGAAGAATGGAAAGGAACATAATAAAGGACAGTTTTGTCAGTATCTATATTACCTACCCACTTACCCATTAATCTGTATAATCTAATACTCTAATTTATAATAAAACAATTATTTTAAATTCTAGGACCCTTTTTTTCCCCTTTATTTTATTTTATTTTTTTTTTACAGTTGTAGATTTACAATTTTTTGTGCTTTGGTTTCAATTATACAATGATCAGATACCCATCCCTCCACCAGTGCCCATTTTCCACCACCATGGATAGTATCCCCCCCCACACATCCCCCCATCCCCTCCTGCCTCTGTGGCAGGGCAATCCCCTGTGTTCTCTCTCTCCTTTTGGGTGTTGTGGTCTGCAAAAGAGGCATTGAGTGGCAAACATGTTCAGTCCATAGTCTACTTTCGACATGCATCTCCCCTCCTGGGAGGATCCTCCAAACATCCTTTATTTGGTGCTCCCTTCTCTATCTGAACTGCCCTTTCCTCTAGGATACCCGGCTGGCCTCTAAGTTATGGAGTAATCCTCCTGGTGCTGATCTCAGCTATTCTTGGGTATTAATCTCATACTTTGTTACTTTATATCCCCCAGATGAATGCAATCTTTCTATGTCTATCCCTCTCTTTCTGACTCATTTCGCTTAGCATGATACTTTCCATATTGTACCACTTGTATGTAAATTTCATGACTTCATCTTTTCTAAGAGCTACATAGTACTCCATTGTGTAGATGTACCAAAGTTTCTTTAACCAGTCATCTGTTCTTGGGCATTCAGGTTTCTTCCAGTTTCTGGCTATTGTAAAGAGTGCTGCAATGAACAAACAAGTGCAGATGTCACTTCGACTATACATTTTTGCCTCTCTGGGATATATTCCCAGGAGTGGTATTGCTGGGTCAAATGGGAGCTCAATTTCTAATTTTTTGAGAATCGTCCATACTGTTTTCCAGAAGGGCTGAACCAGTGGACATTCCCACCAACAGTGAAGGAGTGTCTAGGACCCTTTTTTAAATATTTTTTATAGACTTTCTAAGTTTTATTTTATAATGTAATTTTTTTATAATATAGGAACAAAGAATAGAAATCTTTTGTTCACTCAAAAATGTTTTGTTTAAGATACTCTTCTGGGGAATAAAGTTGTAGCTGAGAAGTGATGAACGGGTCTTGAATTTGAGTTGGATTGACAGAATATTCTTTAAATGTGGGCATTTGCTCCCAAATGTTGGTGGAATAGTTTCCAGTTCAAATACCTGTGTGGGAAGGATGAGTGGGGCTATCTTTGCTCTGCATCCAGGAAAAAGTCTTTAGTTTATTCAAAGTTGCCATTGATTCAGACACATTTTCGGATTCTTATACCTCTGTTTTCGGCCCCAAGACCTCTAATCATTTGCTTTACCGGATAAAACTGCGTGGGTGGTCGGGAAAGAGCTGCACATCAGGACCGCTAGGTACCTCCATCAGAGTTTTCTCTGGCTTCGCCCTGCCCAGGCATAGTTCACCATCTTTTGGGTCCTAACATGTGCACTCGTACTCCACCTACTCCACCTCCCCAGGGCATCGGCCAAGATGGGCAGTTGGTGCGCCCTCCACGGACTGGAGAGGCCTTGTGATCCCACCTCAGCCTGGCCCCTGCCCTGCCCCCAAGGGACTCCGTGCCAGGCTGTTTTCACTCAGGGCGCCTCAGAGTGGGGCGGGTGAGAGCCCTCCCTGCCCCAAGGGACCCAGCCCTGGCAGCTGACCTCCACTATCCAACTGCCACCATGCTCCAGGCTGATTCCCGCGGGACACATCATAAGACACTTCCTACCCATTTTCCATAATTGTCACACCATGTTTGATGGAGTTCAGACAGTAGACAGTAGGCAACAAGCATATATATATATATATTATATATGTATATATATAATATATATATATCGAAGAGCCCGGCAAGCTACCGAGAGTATCCTGCCCACATGAGCAGAGAGCCTGGTTCCCATGGTGTATTCGATATGCCAAAACTATAACAGGTTTGATTCACCTGACCCTGAAAGAGCCTTCAATCATTGGGAAAGGCGAGAGTAAAGAGATGCTGCTAAAATCTCAAGGCTGGGATGAATACAGATGTTACTGGCACCCGCTTGAGTTAATTGTCGAACAACGGGATGACAGTGATACAGTGATACCTCTGTTACTAATTCAAAAAGACTTGTCATCAGAGTCTTTTGGAGAAAGTCATCCTCAGGCCAACCCGTCCACCCTTAAAGCTTCTTACTGTTCTTCATTCCTGGAAAGGAAAGTTGCCCACTTTTCTGTTTTCTTTTCTCTATTTTTTCCCCCCATACTCTCTTACCGAGGACATCCTTGTTTTTCTTTAGTTCTGCAAGATTGTTTCTGGGAAGGCAATGTGGAGAGGCAAGGCACTATCTTAAAAGCCTGCTACTGAATAAATTACATATATATGTAGATACATATATACATATATTTACGTTAATGACTGACCCATCTACATTGACTGTGGACACTAATCCACACGATCAGATAGTGAGTTGTTCAAAACTGTACTTCATTTTGCCTACATAGATACATATCAGTAGACATAAAAGAAGACAAGAATTTGCCTCCAAGCAAACATATTTAAAGTTTTCCCCATGGAAACCAAAATGAATGCTGGCATAAAGGAGAAGGCAAATAGACTTAATTTTTTTTAGGCTAGCTGCCTGATTTTCTTCTTTTTTTTTTTTCCTGGTTAAATTCAGCCTTCTTGTTTAGGCCCTGAGGTATTGGGAGCACAGGATTTATTTACTTTCAGAGCTACCTTAACTATTGCTCCCTCAGCAGAGTTGCATGCCTTGGGTCAGGTGAGTAGTGCTATATGGAGGACACTTTTTCCTCTTCTTGTTGTGGTGTGAGTGTGTGTGGTTATGGGGGCAGTGGGTGCTGGGGAGAGTCCTGGGGACAGTGCTCTTGTTGAGGCCATGAGGGTTGTACTGAACTGGGAATCACTTTAGCGATGTGGGGGTATTACTGGGGACTGAACTAGGGGCTTCGCACAAAGAAAGTATGTACTCTGTCACGGAGCCACATACTGAAACCTTCCATTTAGAATATTTTGTTTGTTTGGGGGGCCACACTTAGCCATGCTAGGGGGCTACTCTGGCTCTGTGTTCGGGGTCCACGTGATGCCAGGGATCAAAGCAGTGTGCAAAGCATGCATGCAGTTCATTGAGCTTTCACTCTGTTTCAAAAATTTTTACAGGAGAGAGGGATGAAACCAGAACTGAGTATTCTTTTTAAGTGAATTAATAGACTGGCAGACTATGGGCAGGATCTTTTTTTTCGAATATTCAGAAGAGTAAGCTGATAGGAAATTGGACAATTTCACAAATAACAAGATTTCTACAAGCATCTCCAAAGGCTTAATGATTGATTTTTCTCTCCCTAACTTGGGTCTAGAGAACATTTTCTCACTACTACTTTCTGCCTTATAAACTTGAATAACAGAAGGGGGAAGAATTGTAGAGTGGTTACTTTTGCTGAGGATAATGATCATTTGTTGGGGCCAGAGATATAGTATTCTCTGGTTAGGTAGCTGAAACTAGTTTGATCCCTGGAACTACATAGAGCATTCTGAGCACAGAACTAGCAGTAACCCCTTGAATATTGCTGGATATGGCCTAATCCCCACCACAAAACTAATTGTGTGTATGAATTATGTGCTTTCTACTTTCTCTGCTGAGTCCCTTAAAAGTATATCTGTGTTATGAAGTTACCTCAAAGAGCTAGAGCATATGCCTTATGTGCTGTAGACTCAAAGTTTGATCCTTGGCATGAGACAACCTCCGAAACATCGGTGTGTATAGCCCTTTTGGTCCCAGTCTTTTCTGGGGCTCAGCAGTGAACCAGCAAATCTGCACAGTCACATAAGTGTTGCTGGACAAAACCTCTGGGTCTCCTCAACCATATTGGGAGCCTTTCCACCACCTCCATCCCTCATCCAATTAATCTTGAAAGCACCTATTTTAACTTACATGTTCCTGATTGAAAACCAAAACAAAACAAAACAACTCTCTCAGAGGGTTAAGCAGCTTACAGTAGTGTCAAGTGGGCATTTGAAATAGATTGGCAGTCTCCACCAAGATATGGCTCTATTTATTCCAACCTTTGTTTTTTTCCTCTTCTGAATTCTGGTGACTGTTTATTAGACATAGAGAAGAAAATGATGTTTTAAACACACAGTTTCTCAATATCTATAGAAGGTTGGTGGTAAATCATTCATATTATCTATTTAACCATCTTGGTTTTCTAGTCAATCGACTTCCAGGGGTTCTCTGGTGGAATGTGGCACATTAATCTATTTTTGCTGCTGTTGTTGTTGTTGTTGTTGTTGGGGTGGGAGCATATCTGATGGTGCTCATGGGCTATTCCAGACACCTTGCAGGGCTTTAGGATTTTATGCTATTCAGGGAATCGAACCGGGGTCAACTACTACAGGACAAGTTCCTTTAACCTCTGTACCATCTCTGGCCCTTTGTCTATGTGGTTGTTTGTTTGGGAATGTGACTCTAATCTGAAAGCCCATGCCTTACAGCTTTGCAGGATGAAAGGGAGAAATCACACTTTTATTCTTTACCTCATCCTTTCTAATATCTAGAGAAGTATTTCCAACCCAGCAGGTATCTCATGAATGATTTCTGATGATGACCTTGACATTGCTTCTAATTTTTTTTTTTGCCAGTGAAATGTAAGCTCAGCTTTCTCTATTGCCTCCAGGAAAAGGTTTCCTTTCACTTATGTTCAGTCATAACCTCTATCTTCCAACAAGCAATAACTGACCTAGATAAGATTTGGATGCTTTCTGTAGCCTTCTTTCTTCCTTATGGGACCCAGTAAAAAAAATCAAAGGAACAATCTTGAAATGTCATGTGGGAGGCATGAGTCAAAGCATTTATGCATTAATTTGATCTCTATATTAAAGATCACAGTTCATACAGTCTATGGCTCTGTTATTTGGCAAATTACATATCTAGGGTTTTCAGCCTCCAGAGGCTATTTAATCTTGCTATTGCTTTAGGGCATGACTGGAGATCTTCTCTGTATACTGATGCTTTTCTTTTCTTTCTGTGGTAAGACCACTGGCATGGGAGTTAGGTGATTTAAGTTTTGCTTTCTGAGTTTTAGCTCCATACATTATTCATATCTGTATCCCCGGTTCCAAGGACAATGTCCACCACATCTGTGATTTGGAACAATCCTTTGTGATATTTTCTATTTTTTGTAAAATGAAGAGCTTGGCCTAAGGCTTCTTCCAGTGATTCTGCAGTTCTGTAAATACTTTGCTCTGGCATTACAGTTCTCTTAATCATTTGTCTTCTCACCTCTATAGAAAGGATTCTGACACAAAAAAAGTGTAGTATTTAACTTTCTTCTTAAATCTGCCTTTCTTCTAATTTCCAAACATCTCCTGTCATGCTAATCCTAGCAAAGTTTAGTCATGGCTAAAGCTGTTTAGGTTTTTTCTGCATCTTCTCTGGTCGTTTCAATAAGAATGGCAAAAGTGTTCTTTTGTTTTCTGAGCCCTGCAAGGCTCTCTGCGTAACTTGTTACCTCTTTATTTGTTGACTTTCAAATGACTGATGCACACAATAGTGAAAACATTCGATAGTGGAAAATAAAAATGAAGGTGGTTCTTTGTCAATTGTGTCAAGAAGCCTAATGGTGTCTTATTCAAAGCTCTGTAAATATGGCTAGGTTTAGGTTTCATGGCCAGAATTCTTTCTCGGTAACTGTATGCAACATAGTTTTCATATCCTTCCAACCCACCACAGGAAAAAAAATCACTCACCTTTTATGGTTATGTTTTCACAACTCAGCTAGGGAGTTGACCATGACATTTGAGTCCTGGCATTGTAGACCAGGAAGGAAAAAAAATGTGATGACATTGGCCACTGTTTTGCTTCCAACCCACATCAATCCTACTTCACAAATGAGAATCCCAATCAGATCTTCTGTTTGATATGTTGGGTGGTCTATTTGCAGTTTCTTTGAGTTCCAAACGTCACTTTTTCTCATATTTAAGATGGGAATGGATTTGGGAGAAGATGCAGGAAAATGCAAACAGTGGAGACAGAGAGTCAGTGTTGGTTATAAGAGGTTGTCAGTGAATAGCTGTATTCCCCTCCCCATCCTTATTACTATTATTGAGGGTTTTTTTTTCTTTTTTTGCCCAGAATGTTGAAGGAGCCATCACAAGAAGGGCTTTGAGCCCATGTTCTGTCTCTAGTTAGCTAGTTTATATAGACATGATTTCAGAGGTAAGTTGTTCTACATGGCAGTGGATGAACCATATTGCTCCAAAAAATGTGGTTTCAATTGAGATGAAGTAACAAAAACATAAGCTAAATCTCCTCCAAAAGGGAGTCTTTTGCAGTCTGGGTTTTCTTTCTTTCTTTCCTTTTTTTGAGGAAGGTTTTCTACCCCTATTAAGGAAATGGTTTTCCGGAGGAAGGTGAGCATGTTTGAGGGAATGAAGTGGTTAGATTTTATTGTTTCCTAAACGACTTAGTTCTTTTTGTTCTGAAATCATTGATAAAAATCAATGGTAATCAACCCAGCAGGAGAGCATTACTAATATTCTACAATCCAGAAAAAAAAAAGTGTAAGTGGAGAATAGGTGCATAATCACTACACTGAATCTGAACTTTGGCTTCATTTCCTTGGGTTTGGTTTTTATGCAAAACATCTTAGAAATGAGTCCTGGACTATGAGAGATTAAAAATGTGCCTATTGTTCTTTCACATTACTTGAAGTGTTCTGAATTTTTCCCCCCTAACTCAATTCCATGGACTATCTGGGAGTTGTCACATTTTTAGTAATAACTGTGTCAAGCTGTGCTGACAAAGTGTCCCCACATAACTGTTAATAAGCATTGTCATTTTAAGCATGAAACAGTTTAGCTAATGATTTATCTCTTAGAATGCAACACTTGGGGCAGCTGTACGATTTGTCTCTTTAGCAAGTCAAGTAATTTCTTTAACAAAATGTTCAGCACAGATGGGCCATAAGCTGTCAGTTAACTATTATTGTGTCTGCATCTGCTTGCTCTCAATGCTCTGTTTTATGTATTCAGTTACTTAGCTGCAGCTCCGTGAAAAGCCGAACCTACTCTGATTGGCAAATAAAATGTTCATTTGTCTCTTCTTCCTATTGTTTTGTTTTGGTAACACATGTCAGCAGCTCAATTACCCAGTTCATTAACAGCTCCCAAAGGACACGATGGCCGGCCCATGATAAGAGGGCAAGAGTGGCCCATATGGTCCATAATGGCCTCTCTTGGCAATTGTAAATAAAAGTCACTTGGCCCTTTTCCTTTCAGGAGAACTACCGTTTTCCTGTTCCCCTTCAGTGTGCAAATTACCTTTCTTTGCTTCTTGCAACCCAACCCCAGTAACTCAGAGCCTAGCTTCCTGCCTTAAGAGGGAGGCATGGAGACAGGAATCTGGCTAGAGTACTGGCTCTTATTTTTAATTATGACTGACTTTGAAGCTTCTGAGAGGGGAAAGTTCTTATCACAGGAGACTATTCTTAGAAAGCTGTTAGCTGATTAATTAGTTAACTAATCAGTTTTCCTAATTGAATAGCAACACGTTTTCTTGAGGCTCCTCTCTCTCTCTCTCTCTCTCTCTCTCTCTCTCTCTCTCTCTCTCTCTCTCTCTTTCCCTCCCTCCCCCCCTCATTGAAATGCTCTGGTGGTGGTTTCCATGGAGTTTAAAAAAGTCATTAAAAATTGTCCATAGCAGTCAGTTGCAGGGGAAGTGAAACTTCATGAGAAATTCTCCCGTTGTATAGGGATTTCTTGTTACTCTTAAGTTTCAAACGGTCTTTAAGGAGCCATTGGGTTAATTTGGGTCAATGTCAGGTCCCTAAGCCAATAAGGGCTTCTTCCTTGTCTTCTTCCTTCACATTCAGCCTTCGGAAGGAGGTTCTGAAACAGTTTGGTCAGGATTTTGTGGCTCTCTGAAGCAAAACATGTTGTTGGTGGGAGGAAGAGGAGGAAGAGGAGGAGGAGGAGGAGGAGGAGGAGGAGGAGGAGGAGGAGGAGGAGTGGAAGAGAGAGAGAGAGTACAGAGTACAGAGGACAGAGAGAGACAGAGACAGAGACAGAGAGAGACAGAGAGACAGAGAGGAGAGAGAGACAGAGAGGCAGAGGCAGAGAGAGAGAGAGAGAGAGAGAGAGAGAGAGAGACAGACAGACAGACAGAACACAAACAAACATGTTTTTACTTAAAAGTCCTTTACCAGGGACTTTGCCTACTAAAAAGAATCGCTAGCAGGACTGCAGTGAAGCAACGGAGGGAGAGAAATCAGCCTAATTTTCCAGCATCCTTGCTAAGTGACTCAGGAGCAGGTCATGCTCACGGCTGGGACAGATCTATCCAGAAAGAGGGTCTCTGTGCCTTTAGAAATCCCGAGCGCACCTGTAACTCAGTGATTTGGACCTTCAGATATTCTGGGAGCCTGGGGGTCTGGGGGTCTGGGTGTCCGGGGCTGTGCACCGCTCAGCACCTTCGGGGCAGCGAGGCAGCTTGGCGGGGGCCGGCCCTGTCGGCGGCTTGTCAGCCAGTATCTTAAACAAACACCCAAAGGTCCGTGTTGCGCGTTTCCAACAAGGCTGGGGCGCTGCAGCCTCCGACTCGCTCCTCTGGTTTGGCCTTGCGGCTGGTCATATTCATAACCAATCTGTACTCGCCCCCCAGGGCAGCGGCACTCGGGGAGTTGTTGAGTGTCAGGGTTTATTTGTGCTGTTTTGATTAGCACCAACCTGGCAGGAGCTTATTTTCCTTCTAATGACCCCGTGCTGCGAGAAGACGGCTTCTGAGGGGAGCACTTAGGTCAGAGGGGGAGGGAATTGCGTTACATTCTCCGGTCCCGAAAGGGGACCGCTGAGCAGGAACAAGAGAAGGTAAATTAGATTTAGGGTTCTTAAAAGAACCCTTCCCGGAGAAAATCCAGAATATCCTTGCCATGAAAGGTCCAACTATTTTTCTTTTTTTCTTTCTAAATTTCTTTTTAAATTGGCTAAATATTCCTGCATTGTTGTATTTGGGGGAAGAAAACACAAAGGCAACGCCTAAAGACCCTTCCACCTCCCAGGGACCATCGGTTAGGTGGAAAATCATCTCTTTGGATTTATCACATAAAATGAACCAGGATTCGCGCGTGCGGAGTTCCTGCTGAGGAATTCTGCAAAGTTTTGCGTGGTCCTTTGTTCCTTGACTGTCCTGAAGTTTCTGGATCCGCTTTAGGATTTGCTTGTCGCTCTCTGGTGTGTTTCTTTCTGGCGGGCTGGGGTGCTGCTCTTTTCTTTGCTTGACACAGAAACAACTGAAAAACACACAAAATAATGTTGCCCACTCCTTCTGAGCTTGTGAATTAACGCGGAAGAGAGGCTCACAGGTGCTTGCGTCTCTGAAATGACTTGGATTAACCCCTACTGTGCATCCATTTCAACCATCCCCCCCACCCCTCTCGGAAAACCCAAAAACAACAAACCAACGTCCCCTTTCTCATCCAGCCCGGCTTTCTTTGTGTCTGTGGCTCCCTGCCAGGCAGGTGTCAGAGTCCTGAATGAGGGAAATGCTCCATTGATGGCTTCCACAGATGGAGCGTGGAAATCGGGAGAATAGGCCGCAGCCACAGGCCATTTCTCGGGATCCAACAAAAGCCTCCAAATAAGTCAACAAAAATCCCAAAGATCACAAAGGAAAAATGTCATTTGTCATTTACGCCGGGCTCTATGAGGGAATATCACTCTTGCCTTGCTCCTCGGGGCTTTCACCCGAGTAAACACGAGAGAGGTCATTTCTCTGGGTTGTAAAAGAGCCATTTCAGATCCGAAAACGGTTACTTGTCCTTTTGTACCCTTCATGTTGAATGAAAAAAAAAATCACAGTCACAGGAGACATTCTGCAGTGAGCCCTGGGCACCCCATGGGATGTACCTATGGAATATCCTGAGAGTGTCAGCTGAGGGGTGAGGGCAGGTGGGGTGGATATGGAGGATGGATGTCAAGGATTTTAGGGAGCACCCAGTGTCATATTTTAATTTTATGTTAGAATCCCCGTTCCTTGGTCTTGAGTCCCAGCTTTGAGCACAAACGTGAACAGGTTTAGCTGGGAGAGATTGGCATAGAGAAAAGGCCATCTGATTTGGGCTGGGGCCATCTTTCTTGTGAGTGAACGGGCCAACAAGGAAGTTCAGTTTCCAAGCCCACAGAGAGGCCCCTGCAGATCCTCCCGTGTCCATAAATCGCTTTGTGTTATATCTGGGGCAAACACAGAGTTTAAATGGTTGTCATGTTTTGATTCTTTCTTTATTCAAATGAAAACGTCTTGCTGGGTCGAAAGACAGTGGGGGCCAAATTCATGCTTGCGAATGATTTTGTTCCCCATTTTTTTTTGGCCTGTCTCTGACTTATATTGGTCTGGAAATCAATAATTACAGAATTCCACGTGACCAAATCCCTATCAAATTGAGGTAAGATCTCATGTATAATAACGTTAAGGAGGGTGAAATATTTCCTCAGGCTACGGCCGAGGTCACCAGGGGTTAACTGACAAAGACCTAGTTTCTAATTCTGTAATTCCTTCTTTAATTAAACTTCATGGTTGGTCTGCTGGTGGTAATACTTCAGCCTTCTCCTCCTCCCAGTTTGATCCGTTTCCTAAGGAAGAATTTGTAATCCAGTGGGGGTGTGATTGTGACCTGTGCTTAATTCTTCATTTTTTTTCTCTTTCTTCACTGACAGTGTTAATTTCCCCAAAGTTAATCTTGGGAATCACTGTGAACTAATAGGAATGTGAAAAAAATTGGGCACCTAAGGCCTAAAATTTGCTTGTGATAGTAAAAAAAAAAAGAAGCAGAGAGTTAAAATGCTCTGGTCTCTGGGAAGAGGTGATATATTCCTGCAGTCACACTGATATTTCTTCAAAATTTCAAGTAATTTCTTTCTCTGCTTTTGTTTATAAAGAATTTAAGATGACTTTACAGCTCTTTTTCACAATATCTCACCATACTCTTTCACAAAGGTATCCTTAGTACCATAGAAGAAAACAAACAGAATGAGTGATCGGGTCAGCCATTTCTGATCATAGTATATTTCAGATCAGATCTCAGAAGCAAAGGTCTGTCACAATTCTTTCTTTCTTTCTTTCTTTTTTTCTTTCTTTCTTTCTTCTAAAAAAGGTTGGTTAGATGCAATGAGGTAGATAGCTGAGCCTTCTCTTAGCTGTATGCATGTTATAGACCTGAACCGTCCCTCCTTATCAAGAGAGGTGTTAATTTTGTCACCTTTTATATTACACTGTCATAATTCTTTTTTTAAAAAAATTTCTATTAATGTATCACTATGAGGTACAGTTGTAGACATACAAACTTTCGTGTTTACGTTTCAGTCATACAATGATTGGGTACCCATTCCTCCACCAGTGCCCATTCTTCACCACCAATGATCCCAGTATCCTTCCCAACACCCCAACCTCATCTCCCCTAACACTGTCATAATTCTTAATGAAAACTTAAAATAGACTTTGACTTCTTAAATGTATTCAATACATGACAAATTGATTCACTTCTTAGTTCCAACAACTAGACTTTGACTCTATAAAGAATTCAGTTGAATTGAAGTCAATAGGAAATCTTCGTTATATAATATTGCTGATTTTGCTTTGTGAATTTCATTTGAATCTACCAAGTTTCAGAATACTGGGACAAATGAAACTAAGAATGGGAATTCACTAAGTGGTTTACATTGAAATTTTGTTTTGGTTGATTTCTGGCATTGCTTTTCAGAAAAAATTGTGTGTGTGCACATATATGTGTGTGTTCACATGAAAGGTAAAGCAACTCACCTCCTTTTTTTGTTGGTATTAGTCATGTGTGTTAGTACTGTGGTCATACACAATGCTGATTTTGGAGGGCCCACCAGAGACTCTTCCAGCAGTGCTGATAGTGGTGATGGGGCTTGGTGGTAGGGATCAAACCCAAAGCCTATCCATATGCAAGGCATATGCTCTTCCACTTGAACTACATTCATGACCTCTCAGCACCTATTTAGTGCACTGCAGAATTAAAAAGAAAGTAAAGGACCAGAGACTTAGTATGGAGGATAAGGCATTTGCCTTGTGTGCTCCTGACCCAGGTTTGATCCGTGGTACCACATATGATCTCTCTTGACCGCCAGGTGAGTGAACCCTGACCACAGAGCTGGTAGTAAACCCTGAGTACAGCCAGGTGTGATTGCAAAACTCAAACCCAAACCAACCCCCCCCCCCCCAAAGAGAAAGAATGTCATGTGCAGAAGTATGTCATGTGTAGTACCACAAAGTTGAACAAGTCCCGTTCTCCCTGACTGTATGACCAGAGTAACCTCTCAGTTTCTTTTTTCTGTACAATGGGTAATCACTTTATTTTGGTGTGTGTGTGTGTGTGTGTGTGTGTGTGTGTGTGTGTGTGTGTAATTGCATGAAGGGAGGAAATTCTCATTTTTTTGGTTTGGATTGCTCCAGGTTCATTGGAATCATGGAGCTAAATTAATTGTTATTAGCCATCTGTGTTATTAATTGCGATAGCACAGTGGTAGGGCGTTTGCCTTACAAGCGGCCAACATGGCCGACCCGAGTTCGGTTCCTCTGTCCCTCTCAGAGAGCCCAGCAAGCTACTGAGAGTATCTTGCCCGCATGGCAGAGCCTGGCAAGCTACCTGTAACATATTCGATATGCCAAACACAGTAACAACAAAGTCTCATGATGGAGACGTTACTGGGCCTGCTCGAGAAAATTGATGAACAACGGGAGGACAGTGACCGTTATTAGTTGAATAATATTTTAATATACATCCTGGGTCCTCTTTTGGTTTATTTGCTTGTTTATTTGTTTGCTTAAAGCCAGAATGGGTTATGAGAAGGTTTAAATTAAGAGCAAAACTTTTGTGTGTCTGATATGAATATGAATTGGGATATAATCTAAGAATTCCTAGGCAATTTGGAGCAATAGAATTTCCACTTGGAAGGCCATGTATTGCTGTGAACTTTCTTATGAGAATTATTCTGGAATTTCAAATTGGGAGACAATAGTTCTACTGAATAATAAAGCACACTTTGGGAAGGTATGGATAGAATATGACCAAGCAACTTAAATACAATGGACAGCTTCCCTTAATATTAAGGCTGAAAAACAGAAATAGACCAAAGAGATCATATTACTGAAGAGATATCTCTCCTTTCCTCCCCTTCCTCCTTCCCCCTGTCTTTTTCTCTTTTTCTTTCCTTTCATTCTTCCCTCCCTCCCTCCCTCTCTCCCTCCTTTCTCTCATTCTCTCTTTCCCTCCCTCCCTCCCTCCCTCCCTCCTTCCCTCCCTCCCTCCCTCCCTCCCTCCCTCCCTCCCTCCCTTCCTTCCTTCCTTCCTTCCTTCCTTCCTTCCTTCCTTCCTTCCTTCCTCCCTCCCTCCCTCCCTCCCTCCCTCCCTTCCATCTTCTCCCACATTTTGGGGCTTTATTTTTCTCTGTGCTAAGGGGTCACTCAAGGGACCATATGAGGGACCAGGGATCAAACTCAGGTTGGCTGTATGCTAGGCAAGTGCCTTAGCTGCTGAATTGTCCCTCTGGGACCTCTTTTGGTTTATTTGTTTGTTTGTATAAAGCCAGGAATTGAACATGGGCATCCTGCATGCAAAGCATGCATTCAGTCCTTACTACCCCCTAAAAAGGGTATATTTAATTTACCAGTTGTATCCTCATAATTATCCTCATAATTTGTTAACTCATTTAGATAACTCATTAACTCACTTAGATAACTTGTTTTCTATTTCCAAGTTATAGCATTTGATATTCTGCACAGAAAAAAGCAATTCATTCTATTGAGCAGTCATTACACAACGAAAATCAGATTTTTTGTAGCTAGTATTTAATATCTTCTAATTTCTTGAGTAAAGTTAAATTTCAACAAAAGGTTTCATTTATGCTTTCATAATGATATTTAAGTTTTAAATTCTTTTTGGTTAAATTCAAAAGATTCACACTCATGACATTACTGTGAACTATGTTTTGTGTGAAAAGTGAATTTTATTTACATGAAGTGATAGAACAAATAGTAGTATTTCTATTTTTAGGAATAGCAAGTATTTTCTAGTTGGTAGATTAATCTTGGGTTGCTGATTTAACATATTTGAAATCCCACATCCTTTTGGGTTTAAAAATGGGAAAAAGCTAGAATTAACCTTTATAAGACTGTGACTTTATAGTGACAAAAATGGTTGTATGGCTCAGACAGTTTTTCAGCAGAGAAATGAGGTACATTTCTTCAGTGATTTTTTAAAAAAGATGCTGAATGGAGATTCCTAATTAAATGTGACTTTTGGACTGATTTTTAATAAACAGCTAGAAATAAAAGTTGTGATTTGTTAACCTGTTAAAGAAAAAAAATTTTTATGGTAAAGACTTTCTCATTGAAATCTGATATATTCAGAATCTTAAATCACTAGTTGTCAATGACTCTTCATTTTTTACTTAAAAAATAGACCATAGCCCTCCTGAAAGAAAGACTAATTATTCATTAGGAAAATTCAGATATACATTAATTACAAATTTTTCCAAATAATTTTTTAATGATTTACAGATCACCAGAGCTCATCAAAGAACCTCAAAGCTGTGAGAGAATCATGACAATAATCTTCCATTTTGTTTATTTGTTTGTTTTGCCATACTCAGTGGTACTCAGGGCTTACTCCTGGCTGTGTGCTCAGGTATCACTCCTGGCAGTACGCAGGAATCATATTTGGTGCTGAGAATCAAAACAGGTACAAGCCGGGGCTGAAGTGATAGCACAGCAGGTAGGGTGTTCGCCTTGCACGCAGCCAACATGGCCGACCCAGGTTCATTTCCCAGCATCCCATATAGTCCCCTGAGCACTGCCAGGAGTAATTCCTGAGGGCATGAGCCAGGAGAAACCCCTGAGCATCGCCGGGTGTGACCCAAAAAGCAAAACAAACAAACAAACAAACAAAAAACAGGTACAAGCCATGCATCTTTAACTCCTATATTATCTCTCTAACCCCAACATTTTCATTTTAAAGATGCAAAATGGGGGCAGAGAAATAAATGTTAAAACTTAAATTTAAGTGAAATTTCATCCTTTTATTTCAGGATTCATGCTTGGAAACATGACTATACCGGTTTACTCTTGACATTTTATCTTTTCTTAAATTTTTAAAATTATAATTCAGGGAATGGCTAAAATAATGTCAAATTTTATGATTTTGATGTATAAAGTTACTGCATCCCACCAAAGTGCCCATGACCCTCTTCCACTGACCCTATGTCACCTCATGTAGTCTGATCTTCCTTCATGATACCATGATACCCTTTGCTTGTTAAACCGCTTTGTAATCCAACACCAAGGGTTTGCCATCCTTCTATGCTGTCTATTTTCTTGTCAAAACTTGAATTTTATTCTGCATTCTTTTACAACATGGACATTGAACACCTACTATATACTCCAAGTGTTCTAACAGTGAACAAGGAAGAAAGGGGTCTTGAATTTATGTTCTGGGGTATTGACTGTCAAGGTGAAGAACAGCGGTCTTGACCCTCAGCATTAACTCTCCCCAGTACTTATAAATCTGAGCAGCCTTTTTCCCCTTCAGAAACCAGAGATGATTTTGATTAATTGACCTGACAGTGCATGGCACATCATATTTACACGGGAGGACTTAATAACCCCAGAGACTTCCATAGGAAACATGAAAATTTCCACAGACTGGGATCTTAATGGGATCAGAGTTAGAGAAAGTGTCAGCCAAGGTCTCACTTTTTTTTTCTTTTTGGGTCATACTTGGCAATGCACAGGGGTTACTCCTGGCTCTGCACTCAGGAGTTACTCCTGGCAGTGCTCAGGAACCATATGGGATGCTGAGAATCGAACCCGGGTCGGCCATGTACAAGGCAAATGCTTATCCGCTGTGCTATGACTCCAGCCCCCAAGGTCTCACATTCTTATAGGCAGAGGATGCTTCTTATCATTCCTTCAATGCTCTGATTATGTCTCTGAATTTAAGTTGGACAGAAGGGTTAGGATAATAGAGATCAGAGCATGGAAAGAAAAATAAAGTGAAAATGTATTGTCTTCAGAGGGAGATAAGTAATCTGGTTCTTAGGGATTATAATATTTGTAATTTAAGTTATATCATGGAAATTATCATGGATAAATCATGGCAGGAAGTATATATACTTGGGAATTTTGAGAGGGAAAGAAGAATTAATGTGGAATATTCTAGAGATAGTTTTTTTTCCTGGGATGGAGGAGCAGTGCTCAGAGTTTCCTCTTGGCAGACTTAGGGGACTATATCAGGTGCTGGAGATGGAACCCAAGTTGGCCATGTTTAAGATAAGTGCCCTACGGCTGTACCATTTCTTCAGTCATAACAATGGCTTTAAAAGTGGCATCTAGGATCTGTGAAATCAACACTGATCACCTAGGTAGATGTTAGAAATAAACTCTCAGAGTTCACCCAGATCTACTGAGTCATCAATCCAGGAAACAGGACAGTTAGCCCATTTTTTTTCTTTTTTGGTCACACCTGGTGATGCACAGGGGTTGCTCCTGGCTCTGCACTCAGGAATTAACTCCTGGCAGTGCTCAGGGGACCATATGGGATGCTGGGAATTGAACCCGGGTCAGCTGTGTGCAAGACAAACGCCCTACCTGCTGTGCTATCACTTCAGCCCCTAGCCCATGTTTTAACAAGCTTTTCAAAGGGTTTCATTGCTCAAAAAGTTTGATAACCACTGATGTTCAATTATGCTCATATTGTTTTCTATTTAATTAAATATCTGTTAAATGTGTATCCATGCAAGTTGTGTTGAGAGCCTTAAATGCAATACATGTCATTTCTCAGCATGTCAGCATTCCTTAAGATATTTCTGTAATTAAGAAAAGAATTCCCAATCACAAAAATTTGTAAGTCTACAACTATACCTCATGATGCCTCACTAATAAAAATTTAAAAAAAATGCTTAAAAAATAAGACTTTTATTAAATTGTTTTATTATAAACTAGATAGCATAACTGAAAAATCATCCCTAATGGCTGACATACATTAGATGTATTATATATGTATATACAGTTCCCTTTTGCTTTTATTCACAAGCATTTGTTTCCATTAATTTATCGGATATCTTATTAATTTACTTAATTTTTTTAGTGTTTGAATATAATTCTAATGTAGAAACATTAAACGATTTAAATACTTAAAATCATACTTATGAGTTATTTAATTTATACCTTTTGGAACAGCTTATGGTTTATACTGAAATAGAATGAAATTTTAGAGTTTTGTAGGGCAGAGTTCAATTTGAGCTTTAGATTAAAGAGAGTATCATGGGAGAGAGCAGTTACTTATTTATTTTTTGTGGTGAGGGCAGTCACACTGCATTGAAATGGCGTTGGCCCTGCCCAAGGCAAGCTCCTTGTCCTGTACTATTTCTTTGGTCCCTGAGAAATTGCTTTTTATTAGTGTTTCTAGGGCTACCCTGAGTCCGACCAGCCTGAGCAGGCAGATGTGTTGCCCTAACATGGTTGTTAATAATCTACAATTTTCTGGCTTTCCTTCCTCATTTGCCAGCAGAACACCTCAGCCACTTCCCTGGAGGGTTCCCCAGTTACTTGGGGGAGTTTTCAGGGCACACGGAATATCTTTAGAAGCAAGATTGCTTTGGTTCTCCGTACTGCCTCGGTGTGCAGTGAACCTCTGAGGATGCTGCATTTCTGACCAGAGCCCAGTGTCTTGCTTTCAGACCATCAGCAGGGTAGCTGAAAGAAATGCAGCTATGGTCACAGCTCACACCAGATAATAACATATGTTCAGATTCTGATCTAATTCTCAGCTCTGCTTTCTCTTCCTTAGGGAGCTGAGACTATACTTGGAGGGTCTCCTTTTTTTGATACATATTAATATAAGAAAATTGAAATTTTGCTAGGGAGGATACAGTAGAAAGGCTGGATTCAGGAGCATGTGATCTATTTAGTTAGACAGGACTTGGTTTCATGATATATTGTGGTCATCTTGAAGTGCATAACTTATCTTGAACATTGCACCCCACATTTTTTCTTTGTCCTAGGTTCCTTAAATTAGGGAAGTTACCCACCTATTTTACAGAGATTCCATGTCTAAAGTTCGAATTCAAGATACTTTACTAGAGTACGCCTACATCTTTTTGAGCTGTTCTTGACTTGGCATCAATAATATTGAAACTCTTTTAAAGTATTTCCTAATATCAGGTAATGAGTCACTAAATATAGGCATGAAATGACATTTCCTTAAGGAGTAGATGTGTCTATAAGACTCCTGCAATAGTTTATTATTCTTGCTTTTTTGGGACACTAAGTCAACTTTGGAATACTTAAAGGTCAAATTGTTCATAGATTTCCTGACATAAAAATTGGTGGAAATTTATCAGAACCAAGTGAAACATGATTCATTCATTAGCCATCCATTAAGTGCGAAGGGGAATGGGCAGACAAGAGGAATAAATTTCAATCCTATTTTCTAAAAGTACATAATAGACCTAGGGTGACAGATGCAAGAAGCAATTACTTCTGCCTAGGAGGCTTGGAGATCGGGTAGGGGGAGAGATTAAGTATCATTGAATAATGTCACCCTGTGGTGACCCTGTGGAAAGACAGTGGGGATGTACTTTCAGAGAGGTCTGTGAATCTTTAGGATTTGGTCAGACTTCAATTTTCACTCACAGTTGATCTGTTTTCCCCTCTTGTGCCTTTCAGCCTCAGCACCCCAATCAGATGAAGGCTCTGACATAGACTCGGAACCAGACTTGCCCCTTAAGAGGAAACAGCGCAGGAGTCGGACCACCTTCACCGCAGAGCAACTGGAGGAACTGGAACGTGCTTTTGAGAGAACCCACTACCCTGATATCTATACCAGGGAGGAACTGGCTCAGCGGGCGAAGCTCACTGAGGCCCGGGTCCAGGTACTGGCGTCCAAACCTTCCCACCCTGCTTAACTCCCCATAGGAAATCAGAAAGTGCTTCTCCCCTAAGCACATTTCACACCAGGAGACTGAGACTAGCTGTGTGAGGAACTGCACTTCATTGTGAGTTGTCTACTCTCAAGAACTTCCTCCTTTGCCTGTAAGCCAACCTCCCTCCCTCCCTCCCTCCCTCCCTCCCTCCCTCCCTCCCTCCTTCCTTCCTTCCTTCCTTCCTTCCTTCCTTCCTTCCTTCCTTCCTTCCTTCCTTCCTCTTCCCTCCTTCCCTCTTTCCCTTCCTTTCTTCCTTCTCTCTTTTCATCTTTTCTTTCTCCTCTCTCTCTTCTTTCCTTCCTTTCTCCCCTTTTCTTTTTGGTTCATATCTGGCAGTGCTCAGGGGTTAACTCCTCAATCGGCACTCACGAATTACTCCTGGCAGGATCCAGAAACCATATTGGATGCTGGGGATCAAACCTGGGCTGGCAGCTTGCAAGAAAAGTGCCCCACCTGTTGTACTATCACTCCTTCCCCTGAGGCCTCTTCTTTATATTTTTCCTTGTCCTGTTAACATTCCTTGCTTTCATTTCCAAAATGAAACCGACAAAAGTGGGTTCTAAACTCCACTCTGTTTTGTCCCATGAAGCTCTTTTATTTTAGAGATATATGTTGTATACAGCCATATTTTCATTTGGCTTTGATTGCCAATCAGAAAATTGGTTTCCTACCTATTAATACAGGGAAGTCTGACTAAATTTATGATATAATGGATGTTTGATTTATTTCTCTTCATGTTATTTGATACAAGTATTTTATTTTTTGTTGGGTGTTGGATCACACCCTGCAGTGCTCAGGAGATATTCCTGCTCTGTCCACTTGAGAGTAACTCCCAGTGGTGGTTAGGGAACAATATGTGGTACCAGAAATTGAACCAGATTTGGCTGCATGCAGGGCAAGTGCCTTAACCTCAGTATTATCTCTCTGGCCCCTGGTAAAAATATTTTATATGCCTAGAGTCACTGTCACTGTCCTCTCGTTGTTCATCGATTTGCTCAAGCGGGCCCAGTAACATCTCCATTGTGACACTTGTTGTTACTGTGTTTGGCATATCGAATACGTCACGGGTAGCTTGCCAGGCTCTCCGAGAGGGGGGGAGGAATCGAACCCGGCTCGGCCAGGCCGGCTGCATGCAAGACAAATGCCCTACCACTAT
The DNA here is from genome assembly GCF_029834395.1 of Sorex fumeus. NCBI lineage: Eukaryota > Metazoa > Chordata > Mammalia > Eulipotyphla > Soricidae > Sorex > Sorex fumeus. The sequence goes on along the minus strand of NW_026606071.1, from coordinate 41,362,317 downwards.
GCTATCGCTCCAGCCCATGCCTAGAGTAAATTAAAACATTTTTTTGCTTTGTTTTGGGACCATGCTTGATTGACCTCAGGGCTGGTGCCTGGCTTTGTGCTCTGGGATCACTCCTGACCATGCTCAAGGGACCTTTGGGGTATCGGGGACTGAACCAGGGTTAACTGCATGCAAGGCTAATGCTCTCTCTGCTGTACTGTCTGTCTGGCCTCATGTGTATAGAGTTTAACTGTGACCCATTTGCTTCCTTTGTATTCGTTGTTGTTGCTATTGTTGGGGAGCCCTAACTAGTGGTGATCATGGGGGCACATGATGACATGCCAGGAGCCAAAACCAGGCATACTAGGCCTGTCTTCCATACTTCAGCTACATCTTTGGCTTTCATTGTATACATAATATATTTAGTTTTTGCTATATATGAAAAATGCATTTTCTTATCTAGACTTTGATTCCTAAGAAGAGATTATTGCAGCAGGCATAAATCAGAATGGTGTAAATTCACTCACTTCAGTCATTATTTCAAGACTGGCTTTATTCCAAACACAAGCTGGATTTTAGGGATGGTACACTAATCATAGCAAACAAAGTTCTGTTTTTTTGTTTGTTTTTGTTTTTTTTGCTTTTTGGGTCACACTTGTCGATGCTCAGGGGTTACTCCTGGCTTTGCACTCAGGAATCACTCCTAGATTTGCTCAGGGGACCATAAGGGATGCTGGGAAGCAAACCCCAGTTGGCCGCGTGCAAGGCAAATGCCCTACCCACTATGCTATCGCTCCAGCCCCACAAACAAAGTTCTGAGTGCTTTCTCAGTACCAGGCAGCTTCTTTTCTACATCTAAATTTTATTTTTTTAATTTTTAATTTTTAATTTTGCTTTTTTGGGTCATACCCGGCAATGCTCAGGGTTTACTCCTGGTTCATGCACTCAGAAACTACTCCTGGCCGTGCTCAGGAGACCATATGGTATGCTGGGAATTGAACCCAGGTCGGGCCGCGTGCAAGGCAAATGTCCTACCCGCTGTGCTATCACTCCAGCCCCACTACATCTAAATTTTAAAAATGGAACTAATGGGAACTGGAGTGATGATCTAGCAGGCAGAGCACTTGCCTTTCATTTGACCAACCCCGTTTCGACCCCCAGCAACCATATGGTCCCCCAAATGGGGGGATCAGCAGTGGATCTCTGAGCTCAGAGCCAGGAAAAAGCCCTGAGCACTGCTGAACACTACCCCTCCCCAATTAAGTTAATATTGATTTACATTAATGTATATATTCCAGGAACATACTTTTACAGATATCTTCAAAAATAAGTTGTCGCACCATATCTACCACCAGTGTATAGAAGTCCTTCAAGTTCTGTCTATTGGATTTCCTCCACCTATAGTATCCCTGTTCCTCTCCTCCCCACTAAGGTAGCATTATTACTTTCTCCAAAGTTCAAACTACTTAAGTGCTCTGCTCAAGTGACCTAAGTGATATATGTATGCACACTTCCTCTCCAACCCTGCCTATTTTGAAGGGGTGTGATAAGGCAAAAACTCTTCCTTTATTAAATGTATAGCCCAGAAAAGTTTCAGTAATTGTATCATTGTAAGAACTTCTAGTTTTTGCTCTACTGCAGATCTAACTCAGTGACATGTGCAGAGCATGTGTTCTATGAATAAGGACAACTTGAATTATCTTTGAGTTATTTTTTAATTAATTTTTTGGAGGCCATAACTTCAGGGCTGTAATAAATTCCAAGATACATTGACATTCATAATCTTTCTAATAGTTGTACTACCTGAAGAGGAAAGTTTATTATTAATAATGAAAGCATTATGCTATCACTCAGCAGAAATACATTGCACTAAAGCAGCCTCTTTCAAAATGCTCAGAGTACTTATAAGAAGTCAAAAGACAAAGCAATAGTACAGCATGCAGGGTACTTTCTTTGCATACAGCAGAGCAGGGTTTGATCCCTGGCATCCCATATCCCTCAAGTATCATCAGGAGTAATTCCTGAGTGCAGAGCCAGGAATTACCCCTGAAAATCACCAGTTAGGTTTCATTCAGAAAATATTATGTTATTCCAAGATACCTGACTTTCATAGTTTAAGGCTGGGGTTCAGCAGGGAAACAGTCCATTGGTACTATCTCAATGTTGATCACAGTGCCTTCTTTTTATGTCTAGTTATTCCTATTGCTGAATTTTACAATGAGATACTACTTAGAGAGTTTATTTCATTCAGCTTGACTTTCCCCCAGGATCATCAGTGTGCTAGTAAAGTTATAGAATGCATTAAGAAGTCACTTTAGGGTGCCAGAGCAGTAGTACATAGGGTAGGATATATTGTGGTTGACCTGGGTTTAATCGCCAGCACCTCTTATAGTTTCCTGAGCATTGCCAGGATTGATGCCTGCACACAAAGCCAGAAATAAATCCTGAGCACCTCCTAGTATGGCCCAAAAAATATAAAGAAAGAAAGGAAGAAATAAAGGAAGGAAGGAAGGAAGGAAGAGAGAGAGGAAAAAAGGAAGAAAGAAAAAGAAAGAAAGAAGATAAGGGAATGTAGTCTAATATAAGCAATAAACTAAACTCACAGATAACTTTAAAACAAAGATGCAATGAGTATGATGGGAAGGGAGAGTATGGTGGGAGTTTAGAAGAGAAAAAGGTTGAACTCTTGGATTAAACCAGAGAGGTTCACGAAGAAAGCAGAGTTCAAATGGGTTTTCAAGGCTCTGTACTCACTAGACTGGGGGGTGAGAGTCTAACCGGGAGAGGAACTAAGAGGAGCAATAACAGAATTGGGTATCTGCGAGATAGCTTGGAAGGCTGAGCACATGCTTTTTTGAATCTCCAGCATCTTGTGGTCACTACTGGGAGTGAACACCAAGCACCAGGCTGGATGTAGTTTTGAGCCCTTCTATGTGTGCCCCCTAAACCTAAGAATGAAAACGAGACAAAACAAGAAACAACCCAGAGCATTGGAAACTTAGGAGTTCTATACCGGGGGCCTCTCATTTCCAGTTATATTAAGGAACAGTGCATCATTCAATTTGGTTGAGGGGGAGCTAGTGAGAAGTATTAGGATGGTGGGAAAGTGTGTTCATACTCTGCAGACATGCTATGGAGGGTGTGGAGTGCAGGGTCATGCTCCCTGTGAAAGGCAGTAGAGGCAGTGGTGGTTGGAATGGGAAGAAAGAATGGGGGTGAATCGTACTCAGAAGTGGGTATAGGCAACACTCTGTATAAGTTGGAGACAGGTGGGAGAGAGTGAAGGGAATAGTACTAGATATGATTAGGCATATTAGTGCAGATGGCAGATTTATAGTGGAAACTCTTGACTCTGCTATTTTATTGGAATGCAGTATTCCTCTCTAGAAGGGACCATCATTAACTCTAACTGATCCTTTGTGTATGTACATATTACACTTCTAAAAAATAGAATATTTTTGAGCATGTAGTATATGTGTTACAGTTTTATGGAGAACGATGGCATGAGCATTATACGTATTACATCTCTTTTTATTTTTCTTTCATTATATAGTTACATGACTATCTGGTCTACATGTGAAGTCAGCTCCCTTCATTCTTCTACTTCTCTAGGCCCACTCTACTCTGGAATTGGGACTCTATACTCCCTGGTTCCCATGTTGAGTCTTGTCCTTAAGATTGATTGAAGACCAGCCTGAACTCAAAATCAGATAAGAAACACTTATCCTAAAGAAAATCAAAGCGCGTGAAGAAAAACCAGAGAGAGTGTTCAGTGTTGCTCTACCTCTTTGCTACCTCTGTCGAAAAATGAGGATGGAGGATGAAATAAATCTCTAAAACAACCCTCGTAACTTATATATACAGTGCCAGCACTGGGAATCCGGCTCAGTGACTGTCAACGGGAAAAAAGGATGACCCATTAACTTTCAGAGGACCTGGGATCAAACCAGTAAAGAGTGGTTCATATTTGTCTATACAGTGACCTCCTGTGCAAGGCAGGATTCTCATTAACCTAACAGCTGTCCTAATGTGGCTTTAACCCGGTGACTCTTTACATTCCTTATGGCTTCATTAGTTCCCTTGAGACACATTATGTCCTGCACCACAGCTATGATCTACAGCCTAACAAATTCCCTACAACATACGGCATATGGATCTTTTACTTAACCCAGCAGGAAAAAGAAGAGAGTAGTTAATCACTGATTAAAATGCCAGAACAAAATCCTTTAGTTTTCAGAAGGATCTGGGAAAGCAGTAGCAAAGTCAACTCAGTTTGAGTGATCGTCAGAGACTGTGAGTTAGTTTAATCTGGGGCACCTGGGAAAACCAAACGCCAAACCAACTCACCCACCCCCACCTCTAACATGTCTATGTTCCTTTTTTCCCCCCCTCCCTGAGTAAAAATATTTTTAAACTCTTTTGGTTAGAGGTGAGAGTAAAGTGATAACAGCCCATTGTTAATAAGTTATTTAAAATGTGTCTTCACAGTAGTTATGTTGTGTTTATTATAGCCAAATCTGATCACACAATCTAAGAATTATATTACACCAGACTATTGCCCAATTTGCCTTCTAAATATCTGTTAGGCAAACAATAGCAGGTATGAAAGCTTTGTCGTAAAGAATGACTTGGAGATGCTTAAGAAAGTATGCAAATGTCTAATGGCGATTTTAAGAACTCCTTGCAAAAAAAATATGATCATCTTACAGTTTTCTGCAGGAATTTGTTCGTGATATGTCCCCAAATACAGTTGGACATAATTTTATGTACATCTGTGATCTCATTCATGGACACTTGCTATTTCTTCTTGTCAATTTTGCCCATCTTCTCCCCAGCATACTCTTGAGTCACTGATCAGAGATGGTAGCAGTTGAGAAGGAGAGAGAGAACAATTAGTAAGGCACATGACCCAGGTTTGATCCTTAAACCCTGTTAGAAATGATCTGTGAGCACAGAGCCAGGAGTAAACCATGAGCATAGGTGTATCCATCCCTCCACCCCACACCCCAAAGAAGATAAGTAGCAGCAATGGTAAAGGGCAGAAGAGACTGTGTTCTAGGAATAGAGGACTGAGTAAAGAGAAAGTCTAGAGAATGAGCAAGTTGACCAGAGTTCCCCTATACTTGGAAAGTATTGGCTTTGGTGTTGTAACACTGGACATCTCTGAATCTACAGTTTTAATCAAACTTTTAGTAATCTTAATATGAATCATCTTTCTGCGGATTACTTCTTAGATTCTGTCTCCAAATTTTTGAAATTCGCTTTAAAGAATCTATCAGGACTAATAATTGCTTTTAATGCTCACATTGAAAATGGGAACCAGTAATTTATTGATAGGTAAAATTAAACCTATGCCATGGGACAATTAGCACTAATCCATGACACTTGGAAGCAAATTTGTCCTAAGTCTGCATCCAAGCCAAACTGGCTCCCAATTGTTTTTGAGGTGTAATTTGGGCACTTTCCTGTTTGCTCATCAGCACAAAAGGCTTTGACTGTTGATCACAGGACTGAAAAAAACAAAGGTTCTTATTCTTGGTTTTCTCAGACAGTTGTCAATGTGACATCTTTACTTAATAGTTGACACTTATTGAACACTTTATATCTCGTGGGTATCTTTTGGGGAGTTTTGATTATTTTGTCTCACATAATTGTCATAAAACTCTGTGAAGTAGTTTTCTATTTCTCCCACTTAGCAGAGGAGACAGATGCCAAATAAATTATTCCAGGTCCAAAAAGTAGTAAGAAAGTGGGAAGGTCAGGATTCAACTTTTGCTTGGTTTTGCAGCATACCCATAGGAATGAAAATGCTTTTTGAAAAGGATTAAGTACTTATCTTTTACAATGTTAAGTTTTACCTTGCTCTTCAAGCCTGTGTTCTCTTTGAAGGGGCATCCCACTCGCTTGTTTCTGTGTTTCTTTGCTTGCCTGTTGCTGCACTGGAGAGGGCTGTGTTCTGTCTTTTTATGTTTTTGTTTTTTGGGTCACACCCAGCGATGCTCAGGGGTTACTCCTGGATCTGCATTCAGGAATTACTCCTGGCAATGTTCGGGGGACCATATGGGATGCTGGGAATTGAACCCGGGTCGGCCGCATGCAAGGCAAACTCCCTACCTGCTGTGCTATTGCTCCAACCTACCTGTGTTCTCTCTTGAGCAGATTTTCTCTTTCTTCACAAATCTCGCTAAGCAAATTTCATTCAGTAAAAACTACAACTTTACAATAAATAAAGTGTTAAGTTTTCACCAACTTATATTGTTGAGAAAATAGGTTAATTCTTTTATCAATAAAGAACAAAAGTATGAAAGCCTTATCATCATCTACTATGTGTTAGAATGAGGTCCTGGACATCTTTTTTTTTTTGACCAATTTAAGTTTTGTTAAAAAAAATTATTGAACATTATATAACCTCCCAAATGGACTTAGAGATCATATCTAAAGAAATGCAGTGTTTTTTTTTCCCTCTTTTGGGTCACACCCAGTGGTGCTTAGGGGTTACTCCTGGTTCTACCTCCAGGAATTATCCCTAATAGTACTTGGGTTCAATGCAGGATCAAACCCTGCATTGAACCCAAGGTGGGCCATATGCCAGGCCTACCTGCTGAACTATCACTGCTATCACACCAACCCAACATGTATAGTTTTATTGAGAGGCTTTGTAAAGAGGAATGTAAAAATCTAGGGGACATAAAAATGAACTCGCTGTTAGGTCAAGTAATTAAATAGCAATTTTCTATGAAGATGAGAATTAGATATAGTATGACATTATATAGGCAATTATAAGTGATAAATTGTGACCAGTGTTAGCTATGAACCCAAGTATACCTTTTGCCCCTACTCCCTTACCATGCTAAACGTGGAGTGAAAATGGCAGGTGATAAATGGGGAGAGAGATCACGTTGAGTTATGAATCATAAAATATATATATATAATCACTTCACTTGATCACTTGACTTCCTGTTAATCGTTGATTTGCTCGAGCGGGTGCCAGTAATGTCTCCATTTGTCCCTGTCACGTGCTAGTGTAGCCCAGTGGCGTCTGTCCGTACTAGGATCATGAAGAACCTCAAACCGATCGTTCAGGATCTTGATGAAGAAGTCTGACTATATATATATATATATATATATATATATATATATATGGGTTGGAGCAATAGCAGAGCAGGTAGGGTGTTTGCCTTGCATGCAGCCAACCTGGCCGACCCAGGTTCGATTCCTCCGCCCCTCTCAGAGAGCCTGGCAAGTTACCAAGAGTGTCTCGCCCGCATGGCAAAGCCTGGCAAGCTACCTGTGATGTATTCGATATGCCAAAAACAGTAACAAGTGTCACAATGGAGACGGTTCTGGGTTCACTCAAGCAAATTGAAGAACAAGGGGAGGACAGTGACAGTGATATATATATATATATATATATATATATATATATTTTTTTTTTTTTTTTTAAGACTATTTCTCATGGTCTGTGGGTGAAGAAATTGGTGTGCTATATACTGCCCTGTAGAATGACAAAGCTCTATTTGCAAGTGTTACCATCGCTCTTCTTTTTCTAAACTAAGTTCCTGGTGTGATAGCACAGCGGTAGGGCGTTTGCCTTGCGCGCAGCCAGCCTGGCCTAGCCAGGTTCGATTCCTCCGCCTCTCTTGGACAGCATGGTAAGCTACCGAGAGTATTCAATATGCCAAACACAGTAACAAGAAGTCTCATAATGGAGACGTTACTGGGCCTGCTCGAGCAAATTGATGAACAAGTTCCTGGTGATTATAGTCAGAGTCAGAAATGGCCTTCTAACATTCAGCTTATTATAATGTTTTATACTAGCACATCATTCCATGATTACTAGAAATTGCTGATACAATATTTAATAAGTTATCTAAGACTTCCAAGTACCGAGGGCATGTCTTTAAGTTAAAGATAGGTTAGTAACACTCTCCTAGGATCATTTGATTTAGTCAGTTTGGGTATTTAACAGAAGATTTTTTTGGGGGGGAGTGTTGTGGTGCTGGGTAACCAAATCCAAGGTTATAATATATGCAAAATATATGTATTGCTACTAAGCTATATTCCTGGTTCTTGAAGATATATTTTTTTATAGGGGGAAGGAAACAGCTGGATTACTCAGGTGGGATTACTGAGGGATTACTCCTGGTTTTGTGCTCAGGGATCACTCCTTGGAGGACTCAGGGGACCATATGGGAGTGCTGGGCGTTGAACTTCCATCAGACATGTGCAAGGCAAATGCCCTACTGACTTATGTCTCTAGCTAAATATACATCTTTCAGGAGTTTCAAAAGTCATGACTCTTTGAATTTCCACTGCAACTTCAATACTCCAGTATCTTTCCCTTATAATACTCTGAGTTTTTGCTTTGGTTTTCAGACTAGCTGACTGTAGAAGATACAATAAGCTTGCACTGGCTAGGAAATAGGAAAATCTGGTCAGAGACAGGCAGGCAAGTTGTCAGTGAGTAGTCATTTCTTTTAAAAAGTGTTATCTAGTTAATTTAATAAATAGGTTATTAGGTCTAAGTAGCATTTAAATGTTTTATTTTTAAATCTCTTTACCCTCCTGTGGAATCTTTATTTTTCAATTAAGATTTATTTCCCACTTGGGCTGTTTCCAGATTTTAGGTATTGTGAATGGAGACGAACATTTTCGGGTTTATTTTTGGGGTCATATTTTGGGGCCATATCTGTTTGTTTGGCTTACTTATGACTCTGTACTCAAGGCTCACTCATTGGTGCCCAGGAGATCATAGGCAGTGACAGGTTTTGAACTGGGGCCTACTGCAAGCAAAACAAGTGCCTTTACCTCTGTACTATCTTTTTGGCCCCGAGAACTTTTACATTCAGCACTTAGTAGATAGACTCAATGTTCTCTGTATTCTTGATATTATTTTAGAAAAGTGAAAAAAAGAATCACCCTAAGGCTTATGTTCCTTGATCTTTTAGTTTAATTTTTTTGGAAATATTTTTACAAAGTGATGACATTGCTTCTTATTGATCATTTGATCAGAGACATTTTTGTGCAAAATTTGGTTAAGAACGAGTTAGAATAAACTTGAGTCAAAAGTAGACTGACTGATGGAGTGATCAGGTATAACCACCACAAGAAATATCAAACTTGACTTCCTTAGCTAAAGGTTACAAAAGGAAATTGGCAGGGAGAACTTGGCAAAATGCTCTAATAACAACTGAAATGTAAGCTTCCAAGTTCCTCTAAAGGGGCTCTGCAGTAGAATTGTAGCTAGAATGAACTTCGTCCATTCATTCTCAATGAACGAAGTCACATCAGAATTTTTGGAACTTAACTCTTCCCCTAGTGTTTATAATCGTGGAGAAGGACTGTTCCTAAGGGGGCGATTTCACCTCAACCAGACGTCCTTTACTCATCTTGAAATTTTATAACATCAAATATGATTATGGTGTGTAGTAAATAACAGTATACCCGGCAATCATACGGTCCTGATTTCATAACTCAGTCTCCCCAGGCCATCACAACTTGTGCAAACACTTCCTTTAAAATAATTTTTGTATCCTGATGGCTCAGGGAGTCATGGTAGCAGACGCTAAGACTGAGAAAACACAATTGATGCAAAACTGAAATTGAGTGCTGTTCATGGTTCTATTATCCCAGGTGGCAATTTATTAAGTTAAGTAAAACTCTAATTCAATTATGTATCAACATGGGAAAATATTGACTTACTTTTTCTCCTGTTGGAAATTTAAGGAGTATTAAATGTTAGGATTTTGAGGAAGTTCAAACAACTTTTTTTTTTTAACCAATATTTTGCAACATGGCTAGGGAAGCCCAGTCATTTTCAGACAAATGTTTGGGTGGATAACAAACGTTTAAGCAGATGTCTTGGTAAAATATTTGTTAAAGGGGGCCTTCTTGCTCCAGCATGGAAACAATTCTCTTTCTATGCTTTAAAAATATTTATGACTTAGCCCTCCGCCCCTCTCAGAGAACCCGGCAAGATACTGAGAGTATCCTGCCTGCACGCAGAGCCTGGCAAGCTCCCCAGCATTATATATGCTCCAAGCATATATAATTGATATGCCAAAAACAGTAACAACAAGTCTGACAATGGAGACATTACTGGTGCCCTGTTATTCATCGATTTGCTCGAGAGGGCACCAATACCGTCTCCATTGTGAGACTTGTTGTTACTGTTTTTGGCATATCAAATATGCCACGGGGAGCTTGCCAGGCTCTGCCGTGTGGTGGAATACTCTTGGTAGCTTGCTGGGCTCTCTGAGGGGGACAGAGGAATCGAACCCGGGTCAGCCACATGCAAGGCAAATGCCCTTCTTGCTGTGCAATCACTCCAGCCATAATTTAAACTGTGCAGTTGTTAACTATGTTCTACAAGGAAGTCAAGTGTCATATTTTCTGATACTAGTTGTTCTTTTGTATTATCACTTCCATTTGGAGTGATTCCTTTTTGAGGAATCATATCCCAGTTTTAATTTGAGCTGAGGGGGCTGGTGAGATAGTATAGCAGGTAGGGGGCTTGTCTTTCAAGCAGTTGACCCAGGTTTGATCTCCAGTACCCCATATGGTCCCCTGTGCACTGCCAGGAGTAATTCCTGATCATCATTAGGTGTGGCCCAAAGACGAAATGAATGAATAAATAAATAAAATATCTCTAAACTATTCTTGACTTGCTGCACTTCCAAACATGATGTGCCTCTATGTAGTAATTTTTTTGGTTTCTTTGATTCCATGAGAACCATTCTGCAGTCTGCTTATGTGTAGGGATCCTATCTTATTCTGATCAGTCCTTTCACCCTGAATCCCTCTGACCCCCAAAACAGTGTATTCAGCAAATTGTTTTAAATAACTTTTATAAAGCCATTAACTTTTAAACTGAGACATACGTGACATACACCTTGCATTATTTTAAGGTGTACAACACATCGATCTGATGCATTTTTAGTATAATCTAATTTCTGTTGTAACCTTGATAACACTGCTATGGCATCATGCCATTATTATTTCTTTTACTGTTGGAATAATTATGGTCTGGGTTTTAACAAGTTTAATGTTTATGATACAATTTTGTCATTTCTAATGGTTGCAGTGTGTATAAGATATCTAGGACTTAAATGCTTACTACTTGCTAGTATCAATGAACTTTTGACATAGGAATTCAGATACCTACATTTGGTAACAATTCTCCTTTTGGGGAACTATCACATAAAAACTTTAAAAACTCTTTTGTAAGTCAATTCTTGCAAGTTCTAGATCTAACCTTCACAGATATTAGAGCTTCACAAGAGTATGGTGACAGTGAAAAGACTGTTGTCACAAGTTGACAGCATTTAAAATGTTCTCTTACATTTGTTGCTTCATTATTATTTTGTGTTTTTTTTTCTGGCCACACCCAGTGATGCTTAAAGGTTATTCCCTAAAATGCACTCAGGAGTTGCTCCTGGCAGTGCTCATGAGATCCTGGGGATAGAATCCAGTTGGCTGTGTGCAACGCAGCACCCTGCCTGATTGAGAAGCTCCTAGGGATTTTGCAGAACCCTGAAGCCTCTCTCCAGCCCCCTGACATTTAATTCTCCTTTCTCCTCGGACAATACAAGACTAAAGGTGGAAAGCTCTTGCATTTATTTGCCCTGTCAGGAAAGGGTCTTTAATCTGTTTTAGCATGAAAAATTTATGAAGAGTGTACTATTATGACATCAGTGAAGTCTTCAACATTTAAATTAAATCCATAGGTCTGGTTTAGCAACCGTCGTGCAAGATGGAGGAAGCAGGCTGGGGCCAATCAGCTGATGGCCTTCAACCATCTCATTCCTGGGGGATTCCCGCCCACTGCCATGCCTACACTGCCAACATACCAGCTTTCAGAGACGTCTTACCAACCTACGGCTATTCCACAAGGTAAGGAGAAAGGGAGGTCACGGTTAAAGTGTTTTGCCAATCCCTTGCCCTCTAGGACGCTGATTTGGAGGCTATTGGTCGGTTGGTTACATTGCTTCAGGAAATCCTGAATGTACCTGTGACAGTTCAGAAATAAAGTTTGTTCTATGACACCCGAGTCTCTCCAGAAAAACCATAATGTAATAGAGTGCCATTTCCGTATTTTAAAACAAAACAAAACAAGGATGTGAAACAACCTTTTTAAATGAATAAGTGACTGGCTTTTCTTCTGTTTAAGTTTTGCCTCTGTGTTTGTACTCCAGTCTGTCTGCAATTTTATTGCAGTTTCTCACTGTGGCAGGAATAGAGACAGGAAACTCAGAGAAAGTCTCTATTTGGCAGCACGTGGAGGTGATGTGATAAGTGATAGGACAAATTGATTTGGATTGTGAAAGATCGCATTCCTGGCATTCTAAACTATAAATGCACATTGATATTTGAATGTTTTGAGATTGTATTTGCTCAAAAATTTGAGAGTTGAAATTCTTCTATTGGGTAATTCTTAGGTTGATTAATAACATTCCCCAGTAAAGTAGGTTTGTTGGCATTATTAATGTGATTTCTGAATTATTCTTCTGGGTGCGTGGACCATGAAAGGATATAAATAAGTCATGCATTTGCACTTAGGTTCCAGAGAGACGGCTCTCTTTGTTTGGTGTAGCTCTCTACCTGCATGTTGAGAAATTCAGTTTGAAATGAATACTGGGTGTGACCAATAGCTACGACTGATGGTTTGGTGACCATGAACTCTTCTTGCACTGAACTTTCCCTGTTGGTGTACAAAGGACTTTGTGGCTGACAGTCTTCTTCTTTGCAGCCGTGTCGGATCCCAGCAGTACCGTTCACAGACCTCAGCCACTTCCTCCAAGCACTGTACACCAAAGCACTATTCCTTCGAACCCGGACAGCAGCTCTGCCTACTGCCTCCCCAGCACCAGGCATGGATTTTCCAGCTATACAGACAGCTTTGTGCCTCCATCCGGGCCCTCCAACCCCATGAACCCCGCCATTGGCAATGGCCTTTCACCTCAGGTCAGTGCTGTGATTCCAGACAGACCGTTTGCTGTGTACCAGAACCTAAGAGTCAACTCCCCGAGGCAGTCATATAATGAATTGCCAAATTTAAACCATAATGTATTCTTTATACAAGCCACATGATTTGAGTTTTCTAGTTTCCTTTCTCTCCACCCTTCCTACTGGCTGTATCAAAAGTTGTAGCATAGACTTCAAATTCAAACGGTTTTTAATGTAATCATGGAGGTTTTATGTTTACACTTAGCTGTCAAGACATTTGTCATCTCCATCTCCTGGGCTTTGGTTAAGAAGCTCATTCACACAAACAAGCTCACAAGCTCGCATGCTCTTGCGTGCAAGCATGCATTCACGCACACACGCACACACACTTTAAAAAAATGGTATCTGGTCAGAAGTTAAATAGGGGTGAGCAAAACACACCTAATAAGAAACAACCAACACACTCTATATAAAACAATTGTAGAGGGTGCAAACAAGTTGTGTGGACAGAGACCCAGCTGATAACTACAGAACCCTGGGATAAATGAGATATAAATGCACAAATTAAGAGAATTACTGCTCTTTGGGGGAATATATCGAAATTTGAATGTCATAATTGTTTTTCTAATTTGCATTGGACTATGAGCTTTTCTTGAGAGATCATATTAATAAATTGCCTTGATAATTGCTTGTCAGAGGGTTGGTTAAATTTCCTACATGTGGCATCTGTCTGAGGTTGACATTATTAGCAGTTGCTTAAATACAGATCACTTGATTTTATTAGCGAGCACTTGGTCCAGGTGGTGAGGCTAGCTGCCCGCTAAATTTGGAGAAATGTCACAAAGGGCTTGCAATCTATAATTGCAATCAGGAATCTCTCCAGGGCTGAGGGTGAGAGTTTTAACAGCTTTATCTTTTCTTAACCCCCTTTTTCCTCATGGTGGTTAGGAAAACAGAGAGAAGCTCAGAATGACATAAATGAAAAGTGAAAAGACAATTATACTCAATTACACACTAATCACTGACTATCACCGCTGCCTAAGCACCAAGAGGGCATTCTAAATAGGCAGAAAATGAGATTTTAATGGCACAAAGGGTGGCCAAAATAACGACTCATATATCTTTGCCTTCTTCGTTTTCTTCAACTTCTGTTTTGTGCTTTGTGTCTTGGGAGTGGAGTTCCTGGGCTCTGCACAACGGTGATAACTCTGAGCAGCTGAAAAGTTCAAAGCCCTTGGAGTTGAAAAGAATGAATAGCAAAGGCAATGAAATAAACATTTATGCCTAAAGGCAAAAAGTTCATAAATCCTTTTTTTGTAACAGTAAATGTAATTAAGTTCCATAGATTCCTATAGCACATCCTGGGATTAAAAAAATAAGTGGTAGCTTTAAACCTCAGCTGAAAAAATAACAACATGCAAACAATGAACGGGCTTCCTATGGAACTTTAATACATTTAATTTCCAAGTGCTGGCATTTGTGAATGTGATTTTGCATAAAAATCATAGGCTGACATTAGTAGATTCATCTTTAAAACGCCCAGATTGAGAACACATAAGCCTGTTTTGCAATTAGAAGAAACAGCCATCGTTTTATCTTTTTAGTGCTTTAATATAAGGAGTTCAGAGCTATCGAAAATCTTTATATGAATATCACTCGGTTGAAAGTTTTAATAAAAGCAGGTTGCCACTTGAAACACTTTTATAAGGTGAGACCCAGGAATCATTTTCTATGTATATTTTTAGTGTTCAATCATAACAAAAGTAATAGCAGGGACACGTATTCTATACACAAAATTGCAAGTTCCTCCCATTATAGTAGTATTCTTATGCTATAATAAGCATATTATATAAGAATTTGATCAGTGGAATACTAGCACTTGATCTTGAAACTGTTAATCCTTGATTTCAAGAAGCCAAGCTATGATTTTCTAGTTCTCGGTAGTGTGGAAATAAATCCAATATCAGGCAATGGAAAATTCTACAACTTTTCCTGCATATCTTTATTATGCTTTTAGATATTAGTTTGAATTACTTATTACATTGGGACTATCAGGGATACTTTGCATTCATACTATTTAGTCCTACCTCCATCCACCTGGATGCTGGTACTCTGTTTATCTTAGTTCTTGTAGCATCTCCAGTGCGTTAGAAAAGAGATGTTTGAAGTTTCTTATTTTCATAAGCAAAGTTGGAGAATTAAAAACAGCAAATGAAGGAGAATTTTGTCAAACATATTTTCACAAGAGTGGACTGGGAATTCTGGAATTAGAGCTCAGATTTCTATAACTTTTGTAATTCATCTCTTATCAGGAATGCCTCTATTTATGCAGGGAGAAAGACTACTATGCTTTTGGTTGTCTGGCTTTTCAAAAACATTGTAAAGTTATTACTAAAAGTCCTTGTTCAACAGAGTGAAGAGAGATAGGTGACTTCTAGTGACTGCTTATATCACAGAAATATGTGCTTTTTTTTTCTTTTTGGGTCACACCTGGTGATGCACAGAGTTACTCTTGGCTCATGCACCCAGAAATTACTCCTGGCGATGCTTGGGGGACCACCTGGGATGCTGCGAATCAAACTTGGGTCAGCTGTGTGCAAGGCAAATGCCCTACCCAATGTGCTATCACAACAGCCCAGAAATATGTTTTAATATGCTGTGTCATATGATATTCAAAGTGAAGCAATTACTATTTCTCTTCTTCCCTGTGTCCATTTATTCTTCCTTTATTTGGACACCCCAATTGCAGACAAATCAACTGAACCTCAGAGTCTATTAAAAGCCTGTTAAATACTTGGGTCTAGAGGTGATGATTCTTTTCTTCTAGTCATAGATCTTATCCATTATAATTCATCCAAGGAAACAGGTTATAAGAAGAATAGTTGATAATATTTTGAAATCATTTTGAAAGGTTAGTTTACTAAACTTCTGTGTTTAGATTAATTGATATTTTTTGTTAACATACTCGGCATTTTTAGCTGCATACATTTTCCATTAATTTTTTAAGTTCCCCAATAGCAATGTATGTTAAAAGGAAGAAAGTTTAAATGTCTAGAACAGGAATAAAATCCCTGTGGAAACCACTGTCAATAATTTTGAGTAATGTCTTTGAGTTCTTTTTGAATTTTCTGCTTTGAAAAAGGAAAAATTGAGAACGGTCATGTGCTTAACTTTGAATCTTGCCTTTTCTCTTCCTTTCCATTTCATCATAGACCTTTTCTTGTATATTAATTAGATTGCGTTTATTTAGATGTTATAGTTAATTCATTGTAAACCTCTTCAGTGAAGGCTATTGGGCATGTGAAAATTGTTGGAGCTTCTTGGTTTTATTGCCCCAACTGTCACTGAAATTGACGAATGTTTCACCATTTAACTTGGAAGTTTGAGTTAGAATGTACATACAGGAACTGTTGGAAAATGGGCTTCCTCGTTTCTAGGCAAGAGATTAATTATGGGCAAAATAATTGAAATTATTTTGAGATAATTGAATTAATGAGACCACAATGACAAATTGTTTCTTTGTATGTAGATTTTAGTTACTTTACATCTGGGGTGTCTACCATATGTGGGTACACCCTCAAGCAAGGATGCTTTTACAGATTGGTGCTAGTGCCTTTAGATGACTGGTATTTATTTATTTATTTTTTGCTTTTTTGGGTCACATCCGGCAATGCACAGGAGTTACTCCTGGTTCATGCACTCAAGAATCACTCCTGGCAGTGCTCGGGGGACCATATGGGATGCTAGGAATCGAACCTGGGTCGTCTGCGTGCAAGGCAAATGCCCTACCCGCTCTACTATTGCTCCAGTCCCCGACTGGTATTTCTTAGATGACCTGGGAAGGTATATATATATATATATATATATATATATATATATATATATATTTTTTTTTTTTTTTTTTTTTGCTTTTTGGCTCACACCCGGCGATGCTCAGGGGTTACTCCTGGCTCATGCACTCAGGAATTACTCCTGGCGGTGCTCGGGGACCATATGGGATGCTGGGAATCAAACCTGTGTTGGCCATGTTGGCTGTGTGTAAGGCAAACTCCCTACCCGCTGTGCTATTGTGCCAGCCCCGGAAGGTGTATATTTTTTGAGGGATTCGGTGCACAGCAGTGACTCACAGGGTAACATTTATCAGAATGGTTAGATCAAAGTAGCAATGGACTGACATATATTTGTGACGTTCTGAATCTTAGAGTATGGCCCCAAAACCTCAAGATGCTTTGTGCATATCCTTCAGGTTGCTGAAAGAAGCTATATATATATATTTTTTTGGTGGGGGGGAGGCACATCTGGCAGTGTCAAGGGTTTACTCCTGGTTCTGTGCATTGGGGTTACTCATGGCATGAATAACCAGGGGACCAGTGGTGGTGCTGGAGATCAAATCTAGGCCAGCTGTGTGCAAGGCAAGGGGCCTTACCCACTGTACTATCTCTCTGGTCCTATGTATACTCCCCCCCCCCCCCCACCAGTTATTCTTTTTTAAAAAAGACTTTTTTATCGAGTCACTGTGAGATAGACTCTTTTTTTTTATTGAGTCACTGTGAGATCCATCCTTACATTGTGAGATAGATCCTTTCATGTTTGGATTTCAGTCGTACAATGTTCCAAACACCCATCCCTCCACCAGTGTACATTTTCCAGAACCAGTGTCCCCATGTTCCCTCCCATCACACCCACCCCACCCCAGGTTTTCTTCTCTCTCTCTCTCTCTCTCTCTCTCTCTCTCTCTCTCCTTTTAGACATTGTGGTTTACAATATTGATGCTGAATGGTTATCAAGAATATCCCTTTACCTACTTTTGACTATTGCCAGGTCTCTCTTGTTCTGAGTGAATTGGTAACTATATTTTGGAAATATTTCCATTTCACTTAAAAAAATATAAGACCTTGGACCCCCATTCTCTTCCAGTTGCTTCTAATTCTTCTATAAACACAAATTGCACATTTCACTTGCTGAACAAGCAGAATGTCCTAGGAAGTTTTCCAGGGTTTCCAGCACTGATATTCGACTCAATTTTCCTGCAGGCATAGTTGAAAGGCTTGACGTATGGAGGGCATGGTGTTCAGCTGCAAAGACTGGATCTGTCAGAGAAATGGTGGTTCTCACTGATGAGTGAGAGAGGGGACAGGCAAATGACCTCAAAATGATTTGCTGTCTCCGATTTACATTTTATTTCAACAACACAACACTTTCTGGAGGTCGGAGTTAAAGAAGAATGAGGAGACATTTCTCTGCATGAAAAGCACTCATGACTCACTTAAACTAGGACTTTCTCAGCAGTAGCCCTCTTCTTTTGCAAGGTGTGCTCCCTTAATATGCGGACAATGCAAAAAGGAACACAAAGGAGGAGTAATCATGTTAACCTGTTCTCCAGACCAAGATGTTTTGTTACCAGCACCTTCCTGCATATGCAGGAGAGAGACAGGAATGCTTTGGAAAAGGAAATGCTACCATATGCTCAAGACGTAAGACTAATTAACATTTGGCCCACGTTCTTCCAATTAACTCTCCCTTGCAGGAAATATTACCCTTGCTGTTCCTCCACCCCCAAAACACACATAGCCACCCCTCCCAAATAAGACCAATTAAATGAGCAAACTTTTATCATTTCACACTCCAGCCCTACCTACCTACATGTACAAACTCTGCAGTTCTTGGGTGACAGCATCTAGTGACTTTTTGAGTGAAATACAATATCAGTGGGTTTCCAGGGAAACCTTTTTTTTTGTATTGTTATATAGTATACAAAAAAATGGGCCAACTTGGCTGCATTTAGGGTTCATCAACCATTGCAAATGATTCTTCAAATGTTTTGGGTTTGGTAAAACCTAAAACACATTTCGCCCTGCACTTTCCCTCCTTAATTTTTCAAACTGTATATTTTAGGGAAAATTTGATCCATGTGGTTTTGATTCATTTACTCTTATATCATTGACGTTTTTTTTCCTCCCATGGATTCATTTGATATCCAAGAAAGTGAACTTTTCTATGATTGTTTTAAGTATTTTTCTTCTTAAAAAAAGAGGAAGTTCTCATTGCAGTCTTAGAGTACATAAATTTTGAGTGCTCTCTCAGTTCAGTAATACTTAAATACATTTGGTATAAATCTGGTTTATTATGAACACATTATACTTTTGGACTAGATGGGCTAATTTTTTTGATTCTGGCTTATAACCGAAACCAATGACAAACTAATGAAATAGACTTTAATGACAAAAAAGCTTTTGTTTAAGTGAATGTTTAGCTGTTCTTAAGAAATCCCCACAGTCAGAACTATGCTCAGAAACCTCATTTCAAATTTTGCCAAGGTTTTGAGCACGATGTAATTGAATAACTACTACACCTGTCCTATTTCATGGGTAATCTATTGAGGAAAGAAAAAAAATTCTCATAAAGACTTGTGTAGGGGCTTTCAAATGCTTGAATGTTTGCTCACCACTTAGCAGCACCCCAGGAACAAAGAGCATTTCTGGAGATCTCATCAAGTTTATCAACCCTTCATCTGTTACGTCTGGTTGAATCATCACAGTTTTGTTGAGAGGAGGTGCTGTCTGTGAAACAGACCCAAAAAGGAACTTCCTACTAATGAGATTGTGGTTAATGGTGGAGGATGCCAGGATCAACTTTTGCTTCTTATTCACATTTTACAAAAGAAAATCTTTAATTCCGCCACCCATCCAGTTGCCTTTAAAGAATAATATTAAAATTGAGATTATTAGTGTGTAATGTATGTAAATTGCATATTTGGTGTCAGCTATGCCTATTAGGCCGCTTTTCCATTTCATGCATATATGTATTAGGCTGTCGTGGTTCCATTTCAAATTAGATTTCAATTGCTCAGCACAGTTTCTTTTGACAAACATTTGTTAATCCTGAAACTTATTAAGGAGAAGCATTTAAGTGTTAATATGTGTACACAAAACTCAAGGCTGCTTTTGATTTTGCTTGTCATTGGTGGGGCCATGGTATTCACAATTATCCCCAATTCCTTAGCTACAAGGCCAGCTGATGGTTCTTTGTCCATCGGAAATGTAAGGATTGTTGTACGTGAGCTTGTGATGAGGATTGAGGGTAGTCATTCAGAATGGTTGTGATGAGGACTCTGGTTTCATACAGGGACAAAGCAGTAAGATTTATCCCCTGGTGGCAAGTTCCACTCCTGTTTCGGGAGAACTATTTTTCCTGGATATTTCCAAGCACATATTTAGACATTGACTTGATGTCAGGTCATTCACTTTGCCTGCTTCACACACAAGGTGTGGATCCCACGTCCTCAGTTTATTTTTATTATTGTGGAAAACTGGACAAGGGGGCTGGGGCAATAGTATAGCAGGGCAGGTGTTTGCCTTGCATGCAGCCAACCCAGGTTTGATCCCTAGCATCACATATATTCCCCCAAGCACCACCAGGAGTAATTTCTGAGTCAGGAGTAACCCCTGAGCATTGCTGGGTATGATCCCGAAAGCAAAAAGATAAAATAAAACAAAGAAGGAAAGAAATAAAGAAAGAAAGAAAGACAGGGAAAGGAAAGGAAAGGAAAGGAAAGGAAAGGAAAGGAAAGGAAAGGAAAGGAAAGGAAAGGAAAGGAAAGGAAAGGAATGGAAAACTGGACAAGTAGATAGCTGCCACAAATCCATTTTTCCAGCAGGGGCATTTTTTTTTTTACCTTTATGCTTGACAGACTCCTCTGGGTGGGGGAGGGGAAGGAGGGAATTTGATTGAAGGGATCTGTTGGATGTCAAACAGCTGGGACTCAGAGACATTGTGTACAAAGGTGACAACTTCTCTAAAGCTTAACATCTTTCTGTATTATTTCTCAGGTGGTTTATAAGCTCAGAACCAGGAATTCAGAAGCTTCCCAAGTTTATGAAGGCTCAAGGAAGTTTATGATCGTCAGTGAGGCCATTTTAGCTTTATCAGAATAGTCCCTGGACATTTGTATGGTTCCATTCTGTTTTGTTGGGTTTTGGAGATGCTCTGCTCCATGGTGAAAACATTGCAGTTAATCTATTTGTTAATCAGTGCAGTCTGTAATTGGCCTGGTGCCTTTGGTTTTGCTCTGAAGACTGTGGTTGTTCTCCTTAAAGAACATGAGGAGAGCCCTGGTTTATGTCAGCTCTGCCTCAGCCTCCTGAGTTGGTTACAGATTTGGAGAATTGTGAGAGAAACGACAATTTGGCCAAAACCTTTTTTTTTTAAAGAAAAGGAAAGAGCAACCACCCACCCATGACTGAATCTTACATCATGTCACTGAAATGAACCACAAGAAAACATTTCTTGTTGAATTAAATTTTTTTCTGTCTGCAGAATTGATTTAAATAGAAACCCTACCAGCTACTTTCTCCTGTACATGGCAGTGCAACAACCCTATGGTTTTTAGGCCCATTTGAATTCCTTTAGCCATTGAGGGGGAAAAAATGAGTGTGATTGCTTAGTCTACAACTAAGCTACTAGAATAAAAAGTTTTTCTTTGTAAATAATATACAGCAAAGCCATGCTGGATTCTAATGTGAGACCAATGCTCTGAATCAACCCTTTATATGTGGTTGGAATGCAATGTAAAGCTTTTAATTTATTACTGCATTTGCAAAATGGCAATATCTACAGAAATCTGAATACTTGCATATTTATTCAATTAGGAACTGAATGTAAGCTTTGTATGGCAGACACAGAGGACTGGATTCAGTCATTAGTTGTGTACTATTTTTTTGTTTTTATGTGTTTTTTTCCTCCTAAAGAATCTGTCTCTGCAAAACAGTCTGGGTTTCATCAGAGGTGTATATTTTTCAATGTACAGTATAATATTTAAAAATTACTCTTGACATTTAGCTAGACTTATGTAAACTAGAGTCTCTGAGATTTGTGATTGCATTGTCTGTTGATTAATGAAAAAGTTGACAATTTCGAAGATCCTTTTGAAATAGTGCATTTTGTGGAATCACAGTGTACTGCCTTCTTTTTGGAGGAAACTGATTAATTATTTATTTGTTGAGTTTTGGGGTGATACCTAGAAGTGCCTTGAAGTGACCCTTGTAGTGTTCATAGGATCATGTGTGATACCAGAGACTCAATCCAGTGTCAGCTACATCTTTACCACCACCCGCTACCTCCCTGTCCAGGAATATTTCTTAGCTGTGTGTGAGTTGAGCCACTCCTGAGAGCTAAAGTTATGAAGGAGAAAGCCATCATTTAAAGAAAGGACTCTTTCCCTCCCCCCTCACAAAACAATGATGTCTCATTTTGGAAAGCTTGCATTAAAAGGTCTAAACTGTTCCATCTGTTCTAAAATTTATGAAACCTTGATAGAGCTTGTGTTAGTCCATGGGAAAATTCTAGTTTAGTATCCACCTTTTCAATTTTTCTAGGCAGTTTCTTGTCTTAAACTCTGTTGATGCCACATTACTATGTTTATATTCTGTTAGAACACATACTAAACTGGGTGATATTATAATGTCTCCATCCACCTCCCTTTCTTATGAGAGTCTAGAAGAATAGTTGAATGTCACGAACATCTTGAAACACCCTCAATCTACTAAATATTGCTTCATAATGAAGACTTGTTTCCCAATGGACAATTTGAACAGTGGCTTAGGGAAAGAGGATTCTGAATTAACCACTTGGTAAATGTTACAAACTATATTTCATTATTTTTCAGAGTCCCAGTGCACATCTCACCAGTAGGCTACTATAGACTGAGAAGTCCATGGAAATAAGTTTAAATATAGTCGATTGCCCTCTAACTATTGAACTCTTTCACTGGGTATCACAATGCTAGATGTAGAGCACCATTTCTCAGGAAATACTGAATGAAAGAAAACCCTGCTAGAGACTCATGTGCAATTCCTCGATTTCTGAAATGCTTTCATTTTTTCTTAAGCAGTATTTTTTTAGTTAAAGTTTAATGCGGTCTTAAAATTTGACCCATTTTCAATCCCTGTATAAGAATTTAGCAGGAAAAAGAATAATTTTAAGGACACTATTAAATGATTAATGTCATTTACAGGGGCAAAGAAGAAAGTAAAGAACTAATTCCTGTTTAGCGAATTGATTGTGGTGTGGATGTAATCCATTGATTTCGCAAAGAGCTCTCTCTACTATGAAAAGCACATTAATTCAAATACTTACCTGACTTTCATCTATCTTTAGGCAAGTTTCTTAAACTCTTTCAGCTTCTGTTTTATCTACTTTCTCATCTGGGAGGATGTTAAAGAGAGTATTATCCTATAGAGTTCTTCTGGGAAGCATAGTACTTAGGAAATTTAATTTTTTTATAAAGTAATAATATGGTTAGAACTGGGCTTTCATTATTGTTTACTTTTAAAAAATTATATGAACCTCTAACAAAAATAGACTTCTGTTTGTCTCTAAACAAGAAGGCAAGTGTAGAACTGAGTACTACCAAAGGAAAGGCAGTTTCCTGACTGGGGTACTTTTAATTATTCCACTTAAGCTTTTCAAAGAGCAAAGAACTTGTTGGTGTTCAAACAGAATGCACTGACTGTAATGTACCAGCATAGGGTGGTTCTCAGAAATACAGCATTTAAAACTGAGTAACTCACTCTGCAGTAACACTAGAATCTACTACAGCAAATAATAGTTTGATGATTATTCCATCCTGAGATTGAGTAGAGAAGAACAGCATTATCTTATTTTCCTTTTATCAATCTTGTTTTATTTCTTGAAATACGATAGTGTCAAAGTCACACCAAAAACATAGTTCTGGGTTTTGGGTCTTGAGTGAAAGGATAGCATGTTAGGTGCTTGCCTTGCATGAGGAAAACCGTGGTTTGATCCTCTGCATCCCATATGGTCCCCTGAGCCTGCCAAGAGTGATTCCTGAGCTCAGAACTAAGAGTAAGCCCTGAGCAACATTCACATCCTCTCTCTCTCTCTCTCTCTTCTCTCTCTCTCTCTCTCTCCTCTCGTGTGTGTGTGTGTATGTGTGTGTGTGTGTGTGTAGAATTCGATGAACTCTATGCGTTTCTTTCCTTGGTAAAGGTGCTTAAACAACATGCACATTAGAAAGGTCTCAGGGAGCAGAGACAATTTGACTAAGGACTTTGGTGTTCACTGACTGGAGAACATTCTTTTAATCACTAAAATTACAAAGACTAGTTTGTCAAGATCCGCAGGGACAGATTTAATTTCTGTAGATCAAAGAGCTATCTAAGTGACTTTATTGTGGGTCCTATATATTGCCAGTTTACATCAAATTGACTTTGCAATAGAGACTAGCAACTGTCCAATTTATGACGAGGATACAAGCACATTTTCAGGTGGAAAATCAACACATCTTTATTAAGTCTCAGTCCCTGGAATTGGAGAAGGGAGAGAATGTGATAACTAGGATTTTAGCTTGGTAGTATAGTAGTTTCTGGTTCGTGTGAGGCTATTTTCAGATCCTCTCTATCTGAAATGAATGCTTATTCATATCTTACCCCAAAATCTTTGAAACAAAATACTTCTGAAAAAGTATTTTCTTTTTCTTTTCTCCCCTCTATTGGAGCTTAATTTTTTAAAAATATTTTTTTAATGAATCACTGTGAGATACAGTTACAGACTTACAAACGTTTGTGATTATGTTTCAGTCATACAATGATTGAGTACCCATCCCTCCATCAGTATCCATTCTCCACCACCAATGTTCCCAGTATCCCTCCCGCAACCCCCACCCCCGCCTCTGTGGCAGGCACATTCCCTTTTACTCTCTCCTTGTCCTTTCTGGATGTTATGGTTTGCAATACAGGTAGTAAGTAACCATCATGTTCTGTCTATAATATACTTTCAGCAAGCATCTCCCATCCTGAATGAGCCCTCCAAGCATCATTCACTTAGTGGTCCCTTCTCTATCCCAGCTGCTTTGAAAAAGTATTTTCATTCTGGTTAGCTACTTACTGATATCATTCATCTTTCTCAGTTGACTCTTTCTTGTTGTTTTTTTTTTCCCCCTGGGGGGCAGCACACCTAGCAGCACTCAGGACTTACTTCTGGCTCTGTACTCAGGGATCACTCCCTAGAGGGCTTGGGGGAGCCATATGAAGCGCTACAGGATTGAACCCATATCAGCTGTCTGCAAGGCAAACACCCTGTTGGCTATACTACTGTTCCAGCCCTCTTGGTTAACTCTTTACCTAAAGAAATACTTTCCGTCATGTGAAGAAACCTGTAGGGAGACTTCACTTCTGTAATCTTTAGGCAGATAGCAGAGTCTTAAGACATTGACTTTGGACAGCCACAGAAATATTTGCTGACATCACGTATGGTCTGGAAAGAAGAAAATTTCTTATTTAACTAGACAAATGTTTTCCCTTTGTAGAGGTAATGCCTTCCCTTAACCTAGTTAGGGTCTTTATTGAGTAGCAGGGAAAATTTAGGGGGACTGGGACCAGAATATAGCCCATCAACCTCCTTTTTCAAAGAGATAGAGTTAAATATTCTCTTTGCAAAAGATAAAGTGGATTTCTAGTTTATTAAGTTTATTTCTAGTTTATATATATATATATAATAAAGAGAAAGAGAGAGAAGGATAGAGAAGATGAGAGAGAGAGAGACTCTCAGACAGAACTTGGACAGGTAAGGTTCAACAAAGTTTGTGTTCTGAGTATTGTCAGGGTTAATTGCATTTCCTTGAATATCAGTTTACCTTATGAGGAATTAGAAAAAGGTTTAGTTACTATCCTCACGGACAGATCACGGGGTCCCAAATATCAAGGATCTTCTGCTTTCAGTATTTGGAGTCCTATGCCCAAATTGTTAATGAGTATTGATCCAATGTGTCCTGAAGTTTCCATGGAGTGAAACCAAGATCTATGTTTGAGTTTCCACAGACAGGTTTTTGAAATAGTGATAGGTTTGAGTGTAGGTCATTCAGAGGGCTACTGAGGTGGTGAGAAATTTCCTGAAATGAGAAGAGTTAACAGCAGGTAATGTCATTCCTCCCAGAAAGAGTTTGAAACTCTCTGTGTTAAGTGATGAATGAGGGTATCTGACCCACATCTGTTTTACATTAGAATGGAACATTGCCCTGACATCGTTAGGAGCATTTGTCAAGATTCCCTGGACAGAGCTTCTGTAAATTACATGCTGCAAATGTGTCAGGGTCAGATAAGAGGATATCATTAACTCCCCAAGTTTACTCAGGGCTCTGCCGCTCCATCTTCATATACTGAGGGCCAACAATTTTCTTTGAGCCTTTTTGTTAGATTTTTCATTCATAGCTGAAAAAGTATGCCCTCTCCCCCACAATCTTACACATGTTCTTTTCTCATAAATCATATTAATTGTAGACATGGCACAAAGCATTTTAAATTCAGGCATCCGTAAATGAATTAAAACATATGAGAATTTCATCACAACCCACGTGGGTCTAACATCGTTGAATACTAATTCTATTAACTGGCACACTGTTTAATTTAGGTAGAGTTCAATTTTTTTCTTAATATCATTGGTTTTATTGATAATATTGACGTGATGTGATTGTTCATCATTAGTAGGAGGTAAGCTATATAAATGTTCTACATATAGTATATATAAACTATATGTTCTCTCTACATAAACTATATTTGCTTCTTGCGAACCATTTTTGTACTCTTTGCCTAGGTTTCTATTTTTGTCATCGGTTTCTAAATATTGTTATTTGATTGAACAGTGTAGCTTTACTAAGAAGCAGGCATTCTTCTATGCGGGGGGATGGGGGGAGAGAAAGGAGAAGAGTGCCTGCCACAGGGGGTGGGGTGGGGGAGGGCTATGGGCAAGGGGGAGAGGGGAGAAAACTGGAACATTGGTGGTGGGAAATGTATACTGGTGAAGGGATGGGTGTCGGACCATTATATAACTGAAACCCAATCATGAACAACCTGTAACTGTATCTCACTCTGATTAAAAAAGAAAGTAGCTGGAGTGATGGCACAGCGGGTAGGGTGTTTGACCCGGGTTTGATTCCCAGCATCCCAGATGGTCCCCCGAGTACTGCCAGGAGTAATTTCTGAATGCAGAACCAGGAGTAACCCCTGTGCATAGCCGGGTGTGACCCCCAAAAAGAAAAAAAATAAAAAGAAAAGTAGGTATTCTAAGAAATTGGCAAAATACAAGTGGCTTCAGTTCCTCACAGTCCTGAAAGTTAAAACCTATTATTTACAGTTTAACCAAGACAGTACTTACTGCAATGGACCAATGAAACTTGGAAATATATGCACCATAAGAACCACATTTGTTTGCCATTCAAACTCTCATCATGCATTAAACATTGCCACTAGAAAAAATGTGAGCGAAGAATTAAAATAAAAAAAACAAGGATACTTATAGTTGGGTATTTTATGTACACCGGCTTTCTCTCTGGTTAGGTAAAGGTCAGTGGTGCCCGGTCTGTAACTCTTGGCATGGGTGAGAAGGTCAGGATATTTACCTAAGAGAAACTTCTGCCTTCAGGCAACTTCCCTCTTACAGCTTTCAAACAGACAGGGCTCAAAATCTAATTATTTAGATGCTAATCAACTGCAGGATAATTCCTAAGGCATTCGGATCTGAAGAGAACATTTTCAGGAAAGTTTCCTCTGTTCAAATTTAAACTTTCAGCCTCTAAAGATCCAGTCCTTGAAATGGAATCATTAGGTAATTCCAGCAGCGCTCAGCCAGCCACACTGACCAAACACGTTTGGAAAAAAATGTTTGAATATTTTGGTTCTGAGTAAATGATATACACATTAAAATATATGTGTGTATAATGTATACATAGCTGGTAGACTTCGTGAAAGAAGGGAAGTTAAAAAAATAACACTCTAACCCTTCTTATTATGCAAAGCTGATATTTAGTCGGTTTTAAAGAAAACAATATTATTAAATGTTAAAGCTGAAAACATCTGATTACTTAAAAGCAAAAAAAGGGAAATAAGGACATGAAACGGGATTCCTACTAAGGAAAAATGAAGAGTCTAAATGCATAATGTAATTTGCTAAATCATCTTAGATTTTTGATTAGCTTTGAGCACTTTCAACTGACAGCATAACAACACTTATGCCAAGAGAAATATTTTCCAGACACATTGTTTTAAATGTAAATCTTAATTTGGCTCAGGGTTTTTTATCTTTTATATTTAACCTTACAATAGGAAAAATTAAGCAATTGTAAAGAGTTAGCTGTTCCTGAACCATATAATCTTCCAATCAAGATATAACCAACCTATTTGGAATTCTGAAACTCGAGAATAAGCTTAAAGAAATCTTCAGAAAATGTCTCTATTTTTTTGTTGGTGTCGATGCTCTTTTGGAGGGGAGAAGGCATAGCTGGAGGTGCTCAGGGCTTAGTCCTCCTGACTCTGAGCTCAGGGATCACTCTTAAATAGGTGACTGGAGAACAGGCTTGGAGCTGTACCCACTGACTTTGCTTTTAAAAGGTTATCCAAAGGTTAAAGAAAATTGGGGCTGGAGTGATAGCACAGTAGGTAGGATGTTTGCCTTGCACACAGTCAACCAGGGTTCGATCCCCAGCATCCCATATGGTCCTCCAGCACTGCCAGGTGTGAGAGTGCAGAGCCAGGAGTAACTTGGCAGGTGTGACTCAAAAAGCAAAAAAAAAAAAAACAAAAAAACCATTATCCTCCCGTTGTTCATCAATTTGCTCGAGCGGGCCCAGTAATCTCCATCGTGAGACTTGTTGTTACTGTGTTTGGCATATCGAATGCGTCACGGGAAGCTTGACAGGCTTTGCCATGCGGGCAAGATACTCTGGGTAGCTTGCAGGGTTCTCCGAGCGGGGCGGAGGAATCGAACCCAGCTTGGCCGGGAAAAAACAAAAGCAAAAAAAAAAAGGAAAATGTTTTTGTAAAAAGTAAAAATATATACATTTTCTTTTGAAGGACGGGGTTGGGCCACATGCGATTCTATGCTTAGTAGTGGTTCCTCATGGTGCTGAGTTAGGGTTGGGGATGAAACCAGGGTCATCCTTGTTGCAAGATAAGCACCTTACCTCCTGTACTATCTCTCTGGAGCTGTTTTTTTTGTTTTGTTTTCTTTTGTTTTGTTTTGTTTATTGGGCTGCACCCGGAGGTGCTCAGGGCTTCCTCCTGTCTCCATGTTCAGACATCATTCCTGGCGGTGCTCTGGGGACCATACGAGGTGCCAGGGATTGAATCCAGGTCGGACATATGCAAGGAAAGCACCTTGCCCTTGCTTGTTTGTGTTCAGTTCCTAACTGGCATTAACTGAAAATGTGACCCATGTTCCATGGACAGCACCATATAACCCTTAGTCTATTTTTTCCCTTTTGAAATGGTTTGTGAAGATCAAGCATGTGCATTTCCCCCTCAGGTCCTAAGTTAAAAACAAAGAAGCAAACAGCAATAATAACCCACAGGCAATAAATCCCAGTCCTGCAAAAAAAAAAATTACCTTGCTTGGGAAGGAGTGGGCTGGGGGGAACCCCACTTTGCAACAAATGAAGATTTTATTTTAGGCTTTGAATTACAAATTGCTGTAAGAGAAGCATATATAAAGGAAATCCTGACAATACTCTTAAAAAGAAAATATGACAGGAAGACATTCCATACTCATACTGGGGGAGTTCTAAGAGAGGTTCCTTTACCAACTTCTTTTGTACAGCAAAAAGAAATTTCCATAGCTTCCCTTGAACCACATGAAATACAAAAATAACTTTGAAAGGACATACATGAAAGTGTAATGGGACCCTTCCATTGAGATTTGAGGTTTTAAATTATGTTAGGAGAAAGTAATGCATTGTGTATTGATATATTCACTGTATATTTTCCATCCCAGATTTCCTCCTTCTTATTTTATTCTATTTTTGTTTTATATCTTATATTTTATTTTACTTAATTTTACTCTTATACTTATTCCTATGCACGGAGCCATATGACTCCTATGGGCTGGAGTGATAGCACAGCGGGTAGGGCGTTTGCCTTGCACACGGCCGACCCGGGTTCGATTCCTCTGTCCCTCTCGGAGAGCCGGGCAAACTACCGAGAGTATCCAGCCCACACAGCAGAGCCTGGCAAGCTCCCCGTGGCATATTTGATATGCCAAAAACAGTAACAACAAGTCTCACAATGGAGACGTTACTGGTGCCCGCTTGAGCAAATCGATGAACAACAGGAGGACAGTGCCACAGTGCAGTGCTACTTATTCCTAAATGTTGACCTACTAAATTATTTTTTAATTGTTAACTTAGAGGGTTTAATGAAAAAGTTTTTAATTGAATCACCATGAGATGTAGAGTTACAAAGATTCCCATGATTGAGTTTCAGTCTTACAGTGCTCTAATAGTTATCCCTTCACTAGTGCACATTTCCTGCCACTAGTGTTCCCAGTTTCCCTCCTGCCTGCTCCCCCGACCCCTCTACCCTCACCCAGCAGCCTGTGTCTGTGACAGACACTCTCTCTCTCTCTCTCTCTCTCTCTTTCATTCTTATTTTCCTCTTAGGCACTGTAGTTTGCAATACTGTTACTAAAAGGTATTGATAATGCATATCACTTTACCACCTTTCAGCACTCAGTTCTTGTCCAGAACGATCTTTTCCAACTATCATTGTTACAGTGGTCCCTTCCCTGTCCTGATTACACCTCTGCTCCCACCTACCCTTTTGTGGAAGCTTCCTACAATGGACTAGTCCTCCTGGTCCTTGTTTCTACAGTCTTTGGCTATTATTCTCAAACTATGGTGTTTTTTTTTTAACATCCCACAAATGAGAGTGTTTGTCCCCCTCCCTGTGACTCACTTTACTCAGCATAATACTCTCCATGTCCATTCATGTATAAGCAAATTTTATGACTTCATTTAACCTAACAGCTGCATAGTGTTCCAATTATGTAGATATACCATAGTTTCTTTATCCAGTCATCTGTTTTTGGGCATGAGTTGTTTCCAGATTCTAGCTATTGTGAATAGTGAGGGTGTGAACATATGAATGCAGATGGCTCTTCTGCACTGTGTTTTTTTGGCCACTCAGAAGTATATTTTCCAATAAAAAATTTAAATTAGAAGTTACAAACAAGCTGTGTATTTCTTAAATGTTCTAAATGTGAAATACTGACATAATTTTAATTTCAGACTAAACACCGGGAAAGATTAGTACATCTTTCCCCATCCTTAGACAATTCTTAAGAAATCAAATGCAATTTCAATCTGTGACCCTCTCAGGAGAAATAAGAAATTGTGGGTGAAGGTCTATCTCTTACTCTTTATCAGTGAAGGCAAAGATAAAGGATTTCTCCTTTTCTTTATTTCTTCTCACTGACCATCCCAAATATTGAGCAGCAGAGCTAAGGACAATTGCTAAAGCTGTCACTAGCTTTCTCTAATGTCACAATGACCTTACTGACCAGAAGATTCAACAAGTCTCTCTTCTGCTTCGTTCACCCAGCATCTATCCTTATAGCGTAGGCCATGGCCTGGGTTGTCTAAAGGACACCGTGTCCTGGAACTTTGGAGAAAATATCTTTCTAATGTCTAGAATATGGCCCTGATAGATAGGTATGTATCTTCTTCCCCTGCCCTCCAAAAGAAATATTGGAAGTATCTTGTTCTACAGTGCTAATCATTTTCAGCAACCACAAGAACTTGCTACACAAACGTTATCAGCTGAATTTTGCTTATGGGAGGGGCTTATTTCTTCTTGTATAGGATCTCCATGACTTTTTCCATCATGGACAAAGTTATTGTTATCCTAAGCAAGCAAGAAACGTATGGCAGATAATTGAATGAAAGATTATCACAGAAATGTATGTTGTAGCTCACGGAAGACTGTTTTTTTTTTTTTTTTTTTTTTTGCTTTTTGGGTCACACCCGGCGATGCTCAGGGGTTACTCCTGGCTCATGCACTCAGGAATTGCCCCTGGCGGTGCTCAGGGGACCATATGGGGTGCTGGGAATTGAACCTGTGTCGGTCATGTTGGCTGCGTGCAAGGCAAACGCCCTACCCGCTGTGCTATTGCTCCAGCCCCACGGAAGACTGTTTTTAAAAATATTTTATTAAAGTACTATGATTTTCAAATTTATTCCATATTTGAGTTTTAGACATATAGTGTTCCAACACTGATTCCATCACCAGTGTCAACTTCCCTCCTGGCTGAGCTCTAGGATCACTACTGGTGGGGCTCAGAGAATCACATGGGGTGATAGGGATTGAACCAAATACACCCTATGCAAGGCAAGTCCCTTAGCCCTGTTCTATCTATCTGGAAGCCTCTTAGCCCTGCACTATCATCATGGCTCTTTGAAGGTGATATACTATGTCCAGTTTCAAGTTAGTATCTACATTCAGGACACTATTAATTTGCAATATATTTTGCAGGGCACTATTAATTTAGATTATGTTTTCTCTTTATCCATAACTGCTGGATATTTTCTTCTCTGTAAGAGGTTGATGCTCCCCCTGCCCCATTATCTTTTCCATTTTATCAAAGTCACACTTCTTATATCTTAATTTTACCTATTCTTTCTTTCCCCTTGGGCTGGAGCAATAGCACAGCAGGTGGGGGGGGGGGGCGTTGCCTTGCATGTGGCTGACCCAGGTTCGATTCCTCCATCCCTCTCGGAGAGCCTGGTGGCAAGCTACCGAGAGTATCCTGCCCATATGGCAGAGCCTGGAAAGCTACCTGTGGCATATTCTATATGCCAAAAATAGTAACAACAAGTCTCACAATGGAGACGTTACTGGTGCCTGCTCGAGCAAATTGATGAACAATGGGAGGACAGTGCTACAGTTCTTTCCCCTTAGGCAAATACATGGAGAGACACCCCTTGATTTGAGAAAAGTGTATTTGGGCCAGAACAATCATTGACTCTTCTGATTAATAAGAGAAATTTTTGGTTGTAGTATTTAATAAGTATATGGAAATTAATGTAGCACAGCACCCAGGGATATATTCTGGGTTAGGGGGCTGGAGCGAT
Organism: Sorex fumeus; assembly: GCF_029834395.1. NCBI lineage: Eukaryota > Metazoa > Chordata > Mammalia > Eulipotyphla > Soricidae > Sorex > Sorex fumeus. The sequence continues at coordinate 41,329,481 of NW_026606071.1, read as the reverse complement.
AGCACAGTGGGTAGGGCGTTCGCCTTACACGCGGCCAACATGGCCGACCCGAGTTCGATTCCTCCGCCCCTCTCGGAGAGCCCGGCAAGCTACCGAGAGTATTCGATATGCCAGACACAGTAACAACAAAGTCTCCAATGGAGACGTTACTGGGCCCGCTCGAGCAAATCGACGATCAACGGGAGGGCCTTTACCTTTACCTTTATGTACTAATGTTTAAAATAGGAAAATGAGGTAATCAACACAAAACTATGATGGGTAGGATCCTACAAGAGTCAGCTGTTCTGCAGAATTTTTATTCTCTTCTTTGATTAATCTCAGTCAACCCCAAATTCCCAACGCGATTCTTTTAATTGGGGGAATGGTGGTGGAGGTATAATAAATCATTTGAAAAGATTGAGGGGAAAAAGGTAAAGGTAAAGGTAAAGGCCCTCCCGTTGATCGTCGATTTGCTCGAGCGGGCCCAGTAACGTCTCCATTGGAGACTTTAAGATTCCCCTCAATTTCACTCCTGAACTCAAGGAAATTCAGACGTTGGGTATTAAGCTGTTTTTCGCACTTCTTTTCCCCAATTTTGTATTTCCACACAGTAACTCAAATGAGGACAAGAAAGTGGAGAAATAGGGACTTTGAGGAAAGAGAAGGACCATCAGTAGGGAATAATGTGGAGGAAGAAAGGGGTCTCCAGAGGAGGAGTGAACGAGCACGCTCTCCCTCCTCTCCTCTGCCCTCTCGCTCAGCTTGTCTCTGGGGGATAATTGAAGATGGATCAGTTTAAAGCTGTATTTCAGGAAGATTTTGTTTAGCTATGAGGATTATGCAAACCCTTCCCGAAGGGGGTTGTGGTGGCCTCATTGTTTTTGGAATCTAATTTCGGCAGCTTTCTGGGATGTGAGACGCTCTCCTCCCTCCTGCCTTGCTGGGACCCCAGGACCCAGGATTCTCTTGTCTGAATTTCTATCCTGACCAGCAGCTCAAGCCTCAGCTTCAAGGGTCAGGTTTCACTTCTGCCTCCTCTCTCGCTCTTACTTGTACACTTTCATCTCCATCTGCTTCAGACTCCCCCACAAGACAGCAGGACCAATAGGGTGAGGGTGTGCAGTTGTGTGTCTCAACATTTAATGACTTTGTAAAGCAGGTTGATCACTTCTGGGGGCTCTTCTCTTAGCCCTGGATCTCTTCCGTGATTGCTTTCTGAGCTCTGCCTCTGCATTGTCTGAAGTTGAAGAAAAAAAAATCACTTTCTTGTTCATGTGGCAGTTCTCCAGCTGCAAAATTAATTATCCACTTACTTCCATCGCAGGCTGTCGTAAGGGTCAGTGAGCTTGAGTTTGTGAAACATGTCAGTGTGCTAATCTGAAAGTTGTTCTATTATTACAAGATTTTTTGTTTAACTTTGTCTCGCTCTCCAAGGTTATTTACAAAACTCAATGGGCTTTCTATAGTATGTTTGCATTTGTGGTTTTTCTTCTTTTTTTAACACTTCTTCTATAGGAAACCTTTGTTTTGAGAGGAAATTAAAGGACAGGTAATAGAGGAAGTTACTTAAAGAATTGTTAAGCATTTCCTATGATTACTTATTCCCTAATTCATACCAAGCTCTATATTAGGTGCTGGAAATATAAAGATGAGTCAATTATTCCTTTCAAAATTCTCACAATTGGAAGCAGGTGTCTGAACTGAAGAGTTCATAGTGGGAGGCCCGAGTAAAGTACAGGGGTGCATCATAATTATTTCTAATGATTGTGGGTGGTCAAGATAAAGAGAGGAACTTTCTTGAGAAGAACTTGATGAAAACATAGAAATCTCAAAGTACACAAGAAAGCTTCATATAGATTTGCTCTGATTCAAAAAGAAAAATTTAAGCAAACGTTTGTTTAAAACTATTTGTGAAACTTTGAGGCATATGATTAGACATTATTCCATATGAGTCTATACAGTTTCTCTTCCCTCTACCCTTGTGTCCCTTTGTCCTTCCTTCCTTTCTCTTCTTTGAAATCCTACTCTGATTTTATCTTTAAGAGTATGAGTATACCCTCTCTTTTCCTGCCCCCAACCTTTCTTCTTTTCATTTTCCCTTTTTCCTCTGTCTTCGCCCCCCTACTCCCCCCACCCCCAATTTTCTGTTTTCTGAAACTGTAGTCAGATGTTATCATTGGGCATGATGTAATAACTCTGCCACTTTGAATTGAAGTCTCCATCATCTGGAAAAGTCTTTAAGAGAGGATTTCTAAATAACTGAAAATTAGACTTTTCTAGTTATTCCTTCAGCTACAGGCAATGATCTGGTCCTCCCTGAATTCTAACTGCTTTCAAATATGCCTATTTATTTTAGGTAATGGGACTCCTGACCAACCACGGTGGAGTTCCCCATCAGCCCCAGACTGATTATGCGCTCTCTCCTCTCACTGGGGGCTTGGAACCTACCACCACGGTGTCAGCCAGCTGCAGTCAGAGACTAGACCATATGAAGAGCTTGGACAGTCTGCCAACTTCTCAGTCCTATTGTCCACCCACCTACAGCACCACAGGCTACAGTATGGACCCTGTCACAGGCTATCAATATGGGCAGTATGGACAAAGTAAGCCTTGAACTTTCTAGGGGGCACTTATTTCTGGAAGGGTGAAAACTCTTACGTCTTCTTTGAGAAAGAGGAGGAGGAGACTTGATAAAACTTCACATCCTAGAATGGATTTTGTGGATAGGGACCTCTGGTGTAATTGTTTTCTTAACTGATGTCAACAATATCTTGCGGTTATTAATTGCTGAGACATGAATCTTGATTGCCGGGAGGTAAAACACAAGGTTGGCCAAAATGAAATAACCCTTGGCATTAGAAACACATGTTCTTAATGAGGTCAGCTCAAGGATCATATGGGGTATAATCCTAAGGACACAGAGTTGTGTCAAACTTGTCTCAAGAATAAAAATATTAGTCTCAATCCTTTGATACCAGGGTATTAAATATGACATTGTCAGCCTGTAGCTGATTTTACCTCTCACTGTGAGTTGTCCCAGCTTGACCTAAAGCTGTGTGTGTTTCCTTACAGGTGCCTTTCATTATCTCAAACCAGATATTGCATAAGTGAACTGTCCACTTGGAGCTCAAACTGACCCTGTTTCCGGTCTCCACAGCCTAGACATGAAGAATCTTCTCAGAGAGAAAAAAAAATCACCCTTTTGAGGAGGGGGCAGTCTCGGCAGGAGACAAAGGAGAGATTGATTTTCTTCCTCCATTAGTCAGTATCCAGTTCTTCTGAACATGTTGGACTAAAGTAGTGGGTACAAGGAAGACCCCAAATAATAAATGACAAATACAACATTCTAAGGTGATGGTTGAAACATGGCTAGGTATCTAAATATCCCAACTCTTTACTGTTGATGATCAAGGAGCTAAAACATTCCGTGTGTGTGTGTGTGTGTGTGTGTGTGTGTGTGAGAGAGAGAGAGAGAGAGAGAGAGAGACAGAGAGACAGAGAGACAGAGACAGACAGAGACAGACAGAGAGAGACAGAGATTTATTTGGATAGGTTTGGGCAAGCCGAATGTCCAAAAATATAGTCAGAGAACACTTGGCAGTATAACATGTTGGACAACGACGCTGACACTCAACATTGAAACTGCTCACTTTCATGAAGCAGGAATGGGGGAATCCTTGACTTGCACACACTGGAAATTGGTATAGAAATGAATGCCACCATTTTTTTAGGAAGTTAGATTAGATGTAAAGGACCTCCCCAGTAAATTATTTGTTATCTTGTCCTCATTTGTATTCCGGTTGTCAATCAATGTCCCGGATGGACCAGTCTTGCCAACAGGATACGGGCTAGCAGGAAGAAAAGCTTGTTTTCTTTCCCTGTAGGAGAGCAGAGGGTGATGTGTTCCCCATTTCATTTTCATTTGGAAGCCGACCTGGAGCAGGGGAGGGAGGGGTGCAACTCTCAGTGTGCAATACCGCGTACCTCACCTCTGCTTTGGCAATGGTCAAGGCCAGGTAAACAGAGTCAGAGCTATATTTTTGCAGGTGCTTTATTTTTGCAGCCCGGGATTGATTACGGCAGAATGCAGTGATGCTCGGCTTTGGCTGACAGCCCACCCCCTCTTGGCTCCATTTGATCAGAGACCACGTTGGCGAAGAATGCTTTTTAAAATACTGACGTTTACATTATTTCCCTTTTCTAGGAAAGGCAGGGCAAGAGCAGGAATGTCCACGTGTCCCGCATGTACTTTTAAATTATACAATGATATCCAATATTAAAAGGTGATAGGACTGAGGTTTACATAACGTTTGTGTGGTGACATTTTAGAATGTCAATAAATTTGTGTTTTGCGATGTAAAGAGGAACAAGAAGGTGGAAGGCAGTGTTATTTATTTCTTTCTATTCTTGGAACCATGAATGAGGTAGGCACAAATACATTCCTTTTAGAGTTAAGAACTAGGATGTAGTGAGTTAGTGAGACTAGACGTAGTACCGAGTGTAGTTCCTACGATGGTGGTGGATAAGGAGAAGTGCTTTCTCCATGTTGCAGCCTCAACCAACAACAATGTGTTGTAAAAATGTCCTTCATGTAAAAAATGCAGTAAATATTTACTATTTATAATGAATAAACAGTTATGAAACCTTGTCTACGCTGCTTTTTTTGGGGGAGCAAACTTGAAAATGGGGATCCCATACAAAAATCTCCTTCCCTCCCTTCTAATAGTGCCGAGATGTTGATGTGGAGAAATACTGTTCCCCAGCCCACAATTGTTTCTCTCGAAAAAACCTGGTTGTGGACGCTTCTAGGAATGAAGTTCGTGCTTTCAGATATTTGGTGACTAGAAAAGACCCTCGGGTTCATCTTCTGCTCGGTTTGATTTTCTCAGCTCTTTTAAATCTTGCTGTCACTGAAAAGCATGCCTCTTTCTAGATGACTTCATTCATTCATTATTGGAGATCATCCATTCTCTCCGATACTCACGGGTACTGGACTTTTTAGTTGTCAACACTCATTACTTTGAAGTTCAGTTTTCATTTTAAAAGGTTCCCTTGGTGTCAGGAGAGAGCTGAATTGGTTCAAAGTTAAGGGCGGACTTAGCATGCAGGAGCAGCAGGTTTTTTTCTTTTTCTTTTTTCTTTTTTTTTTTTTTTTTTGTCTTTTCGGTCACACCTAGCAATGCTCAGGGGTCACTCCTGGCTCTGCACTCAGGAATCACTCCTGGTGGTGCTCGGGAGAACATACGGGATGCCGAGGATGGAACCCAGGTCAGCCGCGTGCAAGGCAAACGCCCTACCCACTGTGCTATCACTCCGGCCCATGGAGCGGCAGGTTTAAGGATGGAGCACTGCACCGTCCCTCAAGCACTACTTGGAGTGACCTTCAAATTCTGCACTGAGAGTAACATCCACGCAACACTAGAGCAAAAAAAAAAAAAAAGAGAGAAACAGAAAGATAAAAAGCTTTCCTCACTTTTCACGAAAAACTACTAGCCATTTCATTCGTTTCTTTTTCCTTCTACTCCAGCTCTCCTTTCCACTTTCCCTACTTCCCTTTTCTCCTTTAAGACTTAACACCCAAATATGCTATGTATTAGGGAAATATTTCTAACATAGTAGATGAAGGAGAGGAGTGCAATAAAGCAGGCTATTGTTCTTACTGGGTAAATAATTATAAAAGGCCATTTTTTTTTTTTGCTTTTTGGGTCACACCTGGCCATGCTCAGGGGTTACTCCTGGCTCTGCACTCAGGAATTAATCCTGGCGGTGCTCAGGGGACCATATAGGATGCTGGGAATCAAACCCGGGTTGGCCGCATGCAAGGCAAATGCCCTACCCTCTGTGCTATCACTCCAGTCCCAATAAAGGCCTTTTGAGGTCCATGACTGCAAGGCCTTATTTTGTTCTCCAATTCTAATATGAGGTCTGTCACTGACTCACTTTTTTCTTCCTTCCTTCCTGCCTTCCTTCCTTCCTTCCTTCCTTCCTTCCTTCCTTCCTTCCTTCCTTCCTTCCTTCCTTATCTCTCTCCCTATCGCTCTCCCTTCCTTCCTTCCTTCCTTTCTTTCTTTCTTTCTTTCTTTCTTTCTTTCTTCTTTCTTTCTTTCTCTCTCTCCTTCCTTCCTTCCTTCCTTCCTTCCTTCCTTCCTTCCTTCCTTCCTTCTTTCTTTCTTTCTTTCTTTCTTTCTTTCTTCCTTTCCCTCCCTCTCTTTCTTTCTTTCTTTCTTTCTTTCTTTCTTTCTTTCTTTCTTTCTTTCTTTCTTTCTTTCTTTCTTTCTCTCTTTCTTCCGGTGGTTGAAGTTTATTTAAAGCTGCCCACAGGTAAACTGAGATTTGAGTCCAAGTAGCTGGATTCCAGAGCCCATGAGTTTGTACTTCTCTATTCTCCCAAGTCCAGGCTAGTATGAGAAAGCCTTATTATGGCCACATCTATGTCCAATTATGCAGCAACTAGCCACACCTATTGACATTTAATTTAATTAGAAGTAAAATTAGAAAGTCAGCTTCCCAGTAGCACCAGATATGTTTCAAGTGTGCAATAGTCACATGTAACTGAGCTAGGTACCATATATAGATTGAGAACATTTCTCTTTTTGGGTGGGTGGAGGGGCACACCTGACTGTGCTCAGGGCTTATTCCTGACTCTGTTCTAAGAATTATCCCTGGCAGGACTTAGGGAACCACTGGAGATCAAACAAACCCAAGTCAGCCATGTTCAAGGCAAGCCCTTTACCTGCTATACTGTCTCTCCAGCTGGGGAATATTTCTATCTTTGCAGAAAGTTTGACAGGTCAGCACTCATCTAAGGAATATGATTTTATCTTTTAAAAACACCCAAATGGGGGGGGTTGGCAGAGAGAATGTACAGGGTTTGGGCCCTTGTCTTTTTATTTTATTTTATTTTTTTAATGTATCACTGTGAAGTACAGTTACAGACTTACAAAATTTCGTACTTACTTTTCAATCATGCAATGATTGAGTACCCATCCCTCCACCAGTTAGGCCCTTGTCTTTTATGCTGGGGATCCCCCTTTGAACCCCATCATCACCTATGGTCCCTCAAGTACTGTCAGGAGTAATTCCTGAGGACAGAGACAGAAGTAAGCCCTGAGCACAACAGGGAGTGACACCCACACAAGCAAAAACAACTCCTACCTTCCCTACACACACACACACACACACACACACACACACACACACACTTAAGTGTATAAAGTGAAGATTTACAAATTATTTAAATTGAATCTCTTTTTAGCTCACATATGTACCCCATTGCCCCGTTTTATATTTTCAATAGTTTTTTATTTTTTATTTATTTTTAAAAAATTTTATTAGTGAAACACCATGAGGTACACTTACAAATTTTTGTGCTTGGGTTTCAGTTATACAGTGATCCAGTACCCATCCATTGCCCTTTTTAAGACAGTTATCAATGACGAAAATCGTATCTGAGGAAAGAATGATAATGATTTCTGAACATGCACTTTTGCTATCTTGTCTAGTTCTCACAAGATCCCAAAGTGAGCATTTACAGAGTAAATGAACTGAGGTCCAAAGTTGTTCATCAGTTTGGCCAAGGTTGCATATAATCAGATAGAGCAGAAGCAGGCTTTGACTTCAGCTCACATTCGTGGTGGAACCTGCTTTGAAAAAGGCTCCTTGTGATACTCACTTCAGTGACCAGGTTATGCTGTCATTGAAACTCAAATTGAAACTCAATTTGAAAACGTCATTCAATTCAATTTGAAAACTTCTTGAAACTCAAGTTGAAGATAGGCACTTGAAAAAAAAATCACTTTCTTCCAATGCACAAGAGAAATACCACCAGGATCTGGAATTACATAACAGGAATGTATCTTTCATGTCATTTTCCCTCCTGATCTCAGATCTTGCCATGCATGCTTTGTATCTGTTTGATAGAGTTCATAGCCATATCTCTGCATGCCTGCTACCTAAGTTGCTCTGCTCATATTTCTTATGCTAAAACCCTCTGTAAATAATTTCCCCCCAACTCTGTGTGTGTGTGTGTGTTGATTCCATTTCCTGTAGATCTGTCTTCTTCTAATGCTCACCCCAGCTGGGGTCTCTACTCTCCTGGCATAAGCAACCAGCATTCAACTGTACTTGACCCCTATTGTGAGCAGAGGTGCTCCCCTTTGTCCACATAATTGCATAATTGAATTTGGAAAGTTAAAAATAAAAGCTGAAAGTAAAATGATTAAGTAATGAATGTACTAATGTTAACTACTCAGTCATTTCTTGGCAGCTGTTTTCCTGGGGAAAAACATATTTGCATTTGTGCTGGAAACAAACATTTTATTTTAGTCCCTTAATTATCTCAATTTGGAAATGTATTTTCCCATATGCTTGCATATTGGGGATCATCCTTTGATAGAAGGGATATTCCCTAGTGCTAGCGTGATGGAACCAGTGTAAAAAAATATGTCACTGGCTCATGGTTGTTGGCATAGAGTTTGATCTGCGATACGGCATCAATTAATGTCCTTTGTATGGACATGGTCTAGAAGAAAGAAATCTCTGTTAGGGACTTGAGTCCCAACCATTATGAATAAATAATTTTGGTATTCAATTCATGGGTAAGGAGAACAGCTGTCAAACATGGAGACAAAACAAACAAGCAGCAGCATTTTTTTTTTTTTAGTGAAACACCATGAGGTAGACTTACAAATTTTTGTGCTTGGGTTACAGTCATACAATGATCAAGTACCCATCCGCAGCAGCATCTTTTATACAAAGAAGTCCACAAGGTCTTTCTCAACCATAGATCCCACTCTTGGATCTGGAATCAGGGTTAGATGTTATGTGGGAGGAAGGGAAGAAACAGAACTGGGCTTGGATTTCTTGCCAAATGCTAGTGATGTGAGACAATTCTTTTTTTTCTCAAGTTCTACACTTTGGTATTGCTATTACCTTTCAGGTGCTTAGTATTTGTTACTCAGTACCTGCTTGCTGAACAAATGAAAAAATACATGACTAAGAAGTTCTACAGTTCCCAAATAATCTGAAAAAAAAAAAACCAAAAAACATAACAAAACGTAATCTCAAGGATGTGTGAATTGGAGTTGACACACCATTTCTTAAGTCAAAGAGAGAGAGAGAGAGAGAGAGAGAGAGAGAGAGAGAGAGAGAGAGCGTGCAAAGACAGCCATTCCCTGTTGCTGTGTGAGGGTGTGATGGCTTCTTCTGTTCATAGTTCTGCTCATGTTCCCCTTCTGAAGAATAATAGAGATCCCCGTGTCTCCGTGACGGGTCTGATATTACAATAATCTCAGGTGTTTGGAGAAAAGAGCACATCTCATATGAAAGCAATCATACAGGTTGTGTTGAGAGAGGGTTAGAGCAAAGCCTTAGGAGGGAGTGGGAGGAAAAGAGCCTAACAAGTCATGTGAAAAAACACATTTAAGCTATTTCTAAATGATACAGGCAGCATAAGGCAGTGATTTCTTGGATTCACAACTGGGAGGATTAGATCAAAAAAGGGAAATGTCCAGTTGATTTATTGCTTTGAGCACTGGTTCTCAAATAATCTGCAGCTAGATCTTAGCACTTCACTCAAAATTCACAGAAACGTATGCAGGGAGGGTTGACCAAGCGAAAGCTCAGAGATACGCATTTGGCTTCATGGAAATCATGGCTATACTTTTTTTTTTTTCAAATTGAATCACCGTGAGATACAGTTGCAAAACTTTCATGCTTGAGTTTCAGTCATACAACGGTCCAACATCCATCCCTCCATGAGTTCATATTCTCCACCACCAATGTCCCCAGTATTATCTGCCCCCCTTTTTCAACCCTCCCCTTGCCTTTATGGCAGAAAATTTCCCCTCATATTCTCTCTACTTTGGGGCATTATAGTTTGCAATATAGATACTGAGGGGTATCGTGTTCGGTCCTTTATCTACTTTCAGCACACATCTCCCATCCCAAACAATTCCTCCAACCATCATGGACTTAGAGATCCCTTCTCTATTTCAGCTGAAGTCATGGCTATGCTTGACCAAAAACTAATGGGTTTTATGGTGTCTGAATGGTAAGCATCGTTCACCACCATATATCTGAGAAAGTGAAGTTACTTTGGCATGTGGAGAAACATTAGCTTTATTTTTGCCCAAATACTCACACCATTTCTTAAGTCAGAGAGAGAAAGAGTGCAAAGACAGCCATTCCCTGTTGCTGTGTGAGGGTGTGATGGCTTATTCTGTTCATAGTTCTGCTCATGTTCCCCTGCTAAAGAATAATAGAGATCCCTGTGTCTCCAAATCATGACTAATATCTTGGGATATTTCCTCAGAGCTGCGTTGATCTCCTGCACCTCAGTGACTGAGAACCAAGTGGCATTCAGGAGTTTTAGCCATGATGTAAAAACATGATGCCCCCTTTTAAAATTTTATTATTTGCATCTTTGGGTCACACCTGGTGATGCACAGGGGTTACTCTTGGCTCTGCACTCAGGAATTACTCCTGGCGGTGCTCAAGGGGCCATATAGGATGCTGGAAATCGAACTGGGGTTCGCTGCGAGCAAGGCAAATGCCCTACCCATTGTGCTATTGCTCCAGCCTCTATTATTATTTTTTTATTAAACCACCATGAGATGCAGTTACAAGCTTTCATGTTTGAGTTTCAATCATACAATGATCAAACACCCATCCCTCCACCAGTGCAAATTCTTCACCATCAATATCCCAGTATACCCCTTCCCTCCTCATCCTTCCCCTGTCTCCATGGCAGACAATTTCCCCCATACTCTCTCTCTACTTTTGGGCATTATGGTTTACAATACAGATATTCAGAGGCTAACACATTTGGTCCTTTCTCTTCTTTCAGCACACATCTCCCATCCTGAATGATCCCTCCAACCGTCTTAGTGATCCCTTCTCTATCCCAGCTGCCTTCTCCCCCAGCTCATGGAGACAGGCTTCCAACTAAGGCATGATGCCCTTTTGAGCTTGCTCTTCTGGGTGTTCCTAGTCTGGGAAGATGAGCACGCATAGACAGTTAAGCTTTGAGGGCAATTCCTACTAAAACTGGTTCTTTACTGTGTGTGAGGTGATAGAAGCGGTGATTTTTATTTCTAAATGTATTATTATAATTTAGAATTTAATTTTATTTTACGCACTGTGGTTTACAGTAGTGTTCATGGTAGGGCTTTCTACATAAACGTTCCAACCCCACACCCTCCACAAGTGTCTGCTTCTTCCGGCTAGTGCCCCTGGTCTCCTTACCCAGCTTCACTGTGGGTAAAGCCTTTGTAAGGGCAAATATAAGACAGATCCTGTTGTTAAAAGACTGGAGAGCGAGACAGGTCAGTGGAGAAAGAGTTGGAGTGTTTGTGAGAGGTAGTGCAGAATGCCTTGCCTGTGGCAATCCTGGTTTAAATCCTAACACTTTCTGTGGTCCACCTCCAGGGCTCATTCCTGAGCAACAAGACAAAACCAGCTCCTGAGCACCATCAGGTATGGTCCTATCCCCGACTCCCTTCCTCCAAAGAAAGAGCTGGAACACAAAATGACATTTAAGTCAAAGGCATACTGGGATGATAAGGAGAGCGGCATAATTGAAGCTGGCATTAGACATTTCTCAGAGGAAGTGAGCCTGGACAAGTATCTCTGAGGACAAATAAAAAGTTAGTGGGCAGATGTAGTGTAAATCTGCAGAGCAGTTTCATTTTTTTGGGGGGTCACACCCAGAGATGCACAGGGTTTACTCCTGGTTCTGCACTCAGGAATTACTCCTGGTGGTGTTCAGGGAACCATCTGGGATGCTGGGAATCGAACCCGGGTTGGCCGCAATAGTACCGCACCACATTTGATGGGATTCAAAGTAGGAGGCAACAAATCTTAGAGGGAAATATTCTATTATTTGGTTCTGCTTAGGGGCATAGATTAGGGTTTAGGATGGAAACACCCTAAGTATGGTGGTGGGAAGTGTAATGTTGGTGGGATTGGTGTTTAAATATTAATCACTTAATCACTTAATCCCCGTTATTCATTGATTTATTCGAGCGGGTGCCAGTAATGTCTCCATTCATCCCAGTTGCGTGCTAGCGTAGCCCAATGGTATCTGTTCGTTCTAGGAACATGCAGAGCCTCAAACCGATCATTTAGGGTCTTGATGAAGAAGTCTGACCATCTTATAGGTGGGCGTCCACGTGATCTTTTGATGTCCCGTGGAATCCAATCAGTAATGGCTCTAGTCCAGCGGTTGTCTGTAAACCTCATTACGTGTCCAGCCCATCTGATTTTTGATGTCTTGGCAAATGAGACAGCGTCCCTGATTCTTGAGCGTTGACGAAGATCAGAACTCCAGATTGTATCTCTCATTTGAGTGAATCGTGATATTCCAAGCATAGTTCTTTCAATTCCTCTTTGAGAGACCCGAATAGCGTTCTCATCCTGTTTTTGTAGGGTCCAGGTCTCTGAGGCATATGTTAATGCAGGAAGAATAGTGGAATCAAAGAGATGTGTTCGTAGCTGGAGGTTCTTTGTCCTTTTAGTTATTTCTTTAATGCTCTTGAAGGCATTCCAAGCCGCTCTCTTCCTCCTGCGCAACTCAGGTGCCAGGTCATTCATCATGTTGATTTCTCGACCTAGGTATATATAACTGTTGCATTTGGAGATGGTGGTTCCGTTGAGAGCGAATGGAGCGTCAGGAACAAGGCTGTTTCTCATAAACATTGTCTTCGTAAGATTCAGCTGTAGTCCGACCTTTCCACATTCACGGTCAAAGTCGTTCAGCATTTGTGCCGCTCGGCTGATGTTTGGTGTTATTAGAACGATGTCATCAGCAAAGCGGAGGTGGTGTAGTTGCCGACCATCTATCTTCACTCCCATGTTTTCCCATTCCAGTCGTCGCATGATGTTCTCGAGGGTGGCATTGAAGAGTTTTGGTGAAATGGTATCACCCTGCCGAACCCCTCTCTTGATATGGATGATTACTTCTTTGTAGAATGGTGAGATTTTGGTAGTGAATCCACAATAGAGCTCACGAAGGATCCTGATGTATTGAGTTTGTACGCCCTGATTGGCTAGGGATTCCATGACCGCTTCCATCTCAACAGAATCAAAGGCCTTCTTTAAATCAATGATCCTTAGACAGAGCGGCATCTTGAACCCCCGAGATACCTCAATGAGCTTGGTTATTGTGTGGATATGGTCGATGGTACTGAATCCTTTTCGGAATCCAGCTTGTTCACATGGTTGTCCTTCATCTAGTGTTCTGCTAATCCTATTCAGGATGACTCGAGTGAATAGTTTGTAGATGACAGACAATAGGCAGATATTTATTTTATTTTTTAAAATATTTTTATTATTTAAATATTAAATTTAAATTTAAATATTAAATGTAATAAAATATTGTGAACTACTTTATAAAATAAAAAAAAATAAATAGACTTTTTTAAAAAAGAAAGAAAAACCAAGCATCTTTGCAGACAGATATCAAGAGTTCCTTTGTGGGCAAGTTTTTTTTTTTTTAAATTTTATTGAATCACTGTGAGAAAGTTACAAGCTTTCATGTTTGGGTTACAATCACACAATGATCAAACACCCATCACTCTACCAGTGCACATTCCCCACCACCAATCTCCCCGGTATACCCCCCCTTCCCACTCTCCCCCCGCCTCCATGGCAGACAATATTCCCCATAGTCTCTTTCTACTTTTGGACATTATGGTTCGCAATACAGACACTGAGAGGTCATCATGCGTGGCAGTTTTCTAAAAAATATTTTGGGGGGAGAGGCAGGGGAAAATGGGGGGTCAGTCATCCCCAGCTGTGCTCAGGAATTACTCCTTGTTCTATGCTCAGGAATCACTCCTGGCTGTGCTCAGGGGTCCATAATGTGGTGCCTGGGATTGAACTGGGGTTAGCTGCACACAAGGAAGTGCCTCAACTCCTGTGTGGTTTCTTTAGTCCTGGAGGCAGCGTTTCTTCTTTGCAGATTTCATTTGCCAGCAGGAATCCAATGACTCCTTTCTGGACTTTGAAGACTCAGAGCTCGCCCAGGGAAAGTATGCTGTTCCCAGAAGCACACGGAGAGGCTGAGAGCTTCCTGTGCAAGTATTTGGGTCTGGGGGAGCTGTCCTCTCAGGCAATCATGGTTTGTATCAGTCTGTCAATGGAAAACAGATGCTGGACTAGATGAGGAAATTTAGAGAAGCGTTTTAAAAATAAAAGTATGGTTTACAACATTGAAGGGTTGTGTGTGGGGGAGAATCACAAGGGAACTGGAGAAACCCCCAGGGAAGGCAGGAGAGCTGCAATGGAGCAGGGACAGAGCCTGAACCTGGAAAGCGATTTCTGTAGAGCCGTGAGTCCTGGGAGTGACTCGGAGGAATAGAAGCAGACACCCCAGAGGGAAATGCCATGGGAGGAAGCCTGGGGGGAAAAACGTGCTGGCCTGGTCTCACTCCTCTCTCTCTCTCTCTCTCTCTCTCTCTCTCTCTCTCTCTCTCTCTTTTCTCTCTCTCTCTCTCTCTCTCATGTGTGTGTGTGTGTGTGTGTGTGTGTGTGTGTGTGTGTGTGTGTAGGTCCTGTGGGATGAGCCCAGTTAGATGCTGGAGGACACAGGGAGCCAAGCATGTGGACACTCCAAAGGGCAGTGCCCTACTCAGAGATTAAGGCATCAAAAAACCGGGGTCTTCACTTTCTTTTTCTGTCTTACAATTTCTTTCTGTTTTCCTGAATCATTTGGAAAAGTAACGTCTCCATTGGAGACTTTGTTGTTACTGTGTCTGGCATATCGAATACGTCACGGGGAGCTTGCCAGGCTCTGCCGTGCGGGCGAGATACTCTCGGTAGCTTGCCGGGCTCTCCGAGAGGGGCAGAGGAATCGAACTCAGGTCGGCCATGTTGGCTGCGTGCAAGGCAAACGTCCTACCGCTGTGCTATCGCTCTAGCCGTCAGATCGGCCTGTGCAGATGCAGAGTGACAGTAACACTTCTGGCTTCCGGAAACCCATCTAGGGAGGTTTGGCGTTCTCAGACACAGCCGTTGTCCAAGAAGGCAGATGATGGATGAGCTGGTAAAGTGACATTCATGTAAGATAGGAGTTAATTAAGAAGAATTCTCAGAGATTTGGGGATCGGATGAATTGGGTCGAAGGCTGGGTTTCTTGGCATTACACTTTGTGGGCGTTTGCACTCAATGAAGCTGAACATAAGAAAGCATAGAAAAGTGTTCTTTATTAGTTGCCATACCAGGAAATTTTAAACATCAGAGTTGTTCGTGTAAATGGTGTTTTGACTGAGGTTTGTTTGCTTGTTTTGGATGGGCCATAGCTGGAAGTTCTTCGGAGTCCTGCTGGTGGCACACAGGGGTTCATGGGGTGCCAGGGATTGGAGCCAGACCTCCCAGATGTAAAGCTCTACTTCTCTCAGTATTCTCCAGCCCCTCAACACATGACTTTTTTTTTTCTTTTTGGGTCACACCTGGCGATGCACAGGGGTTACTCCTGGCTCTGCACTCAGGAGTTACTCCTGCCGGTGCTCAGGGGACCATATGGGATGCTGGGAATCGAACCCGGGGTCGGCCGCATGCAAGGCAAACGCCCTACCCGCTGTGCTATCACTCCAGCCCCAACACATAACTGCTTTTTAACAGGTTTGTTTCCTTTTAGTTTTCTAATGTCAACTGATTGGCACCTTCAACCTCCGTCCATCTGGAGTCAGTCTCAATGAATGAGACTACGCTCAAACACTTCTCATTTATTGGTTAATAATGCACACAGTGAATACCATCACTAAAATCATTCATCTAAGTAAGCAAATCCAATGAAGAACATTCTTATAACCAATACAACATTCCAAATCATATCCTCACCTCCAGCTGACCGAAGCCATAGCCCAGGTACTCTTAATGTGACATGTCTTAAGTGTCTGGTGAGCTCTGTAGGCTCAGCTCTGGGCTATTCGGTCGACCCCACATGAAGTTGGCAGAGACAGGGATAGTCAGCGGCACTGTCTCTCAGACAGTTGGCAACAAATTGGACAGAGTTCATCCCAGTCTCAAACACATTGGGGACAAGATGGAGATCCAGAGGTTCAAGCCAGATCCCACTTTGGAGACAGGGAGAGAGCGATCTAGAGATCTGCTGGAGTCTAACTGGAGCTGTCAGAAGCCCGTCTCTCTCTCTTTTTAAAATTTATTTAAATTTTTTTTTTAAATTGAATTTGGAACTGTAACTCACAGTAAGCTGTAAGATACAGTTACAAACCTTCCATGATTGAGTTTCAGTCATACTATGATCAAACACTTATCCCTCTACCAATGCGCATTTTCCACCACCAATGTCTCCAGTATCCCTCCTGCCATCTGCCTCTGTGGCAGGCACCTTCCTTCTTACTCTCTCTCTACTTTGGGCGTCATCGTTTGCAATACAGGTGCTAAGAGACCATCATGTTCTATCAGCACATATCTCCCATCCCGAGCGGTTCCTCCAACCATCACTGACTTAGCGGTCCCTTCTCTATCCCAACTGCCTTCTCCCCTAGCAAAGGAGGATGGAAAAGCCTGTCCCTTAAAGGTCCATTGTCCCATCTTTTTTGAAGTGCTGTCAATCAAATTAGCCAGTCAGAATTCAGGGCAGGCAGCATCTACCCAGCACTGATAGCCAGATATTTCAAACCCGGATCTATGGCTGGTTATCAGAGGCCATGTAGATAACTGACTAACCCCTTCAGCTACTTGTTACCTTTTTAAACATGGAGTTGCTCCTGCTCTCTGTATGTTCACAACAGACAGACAAACACATAAGGAGACAGACTCACACACACAGACTGTTCAAGCTTTAGGTCACCTGGGCCCTCAGTGGCCTCACAGGCCATTTATTCAATTTTTGTATTAATCTCCCATGCCCCAGGGGCTCCCATCAGGTGAGCCATTATTGACAGAGACATTAAGGACAGTTAATGAGCTCAGACATACCCAATAGGTTCATGAAGATCAGAGTCTGGGGGATTTTGCATGTCTACAGGCAAGAACTCTTAAAATATACAGTCCTGACAGTTTCTTGTTCTTTTCTTGCCCATACAGTCTTTACATCTAAAAGATCCTAAACAGTCCTATTCCATACTTGCTTGGATCATTTTTGCAGCCTGTAAACATTTGTTATTGATTCTACTCTTTCCGACTATATTATTCTTTCCTGAGTGCATTTTTGCAAACCCTTTGCATTCTAAGAACTAAACTATCTTTTAGCTAAGGGCATATCCCATCCTTAGGGGTTTTTGTTAGGGGAACAATTCCCACAATAGTTTCTATTTCTGGAGATAAGAACACTGTTTTGGTTATTCTTATGTTTCTTACTTAATTTTGTTCATTGCCAACAAGCTTGACATGTTTGTTGAATGAAATAAAATCGTTGCTTTCTGTTTATGCTTAATTATCATGAAATACATGATTTCTTCTATCTACAAAATAAAAAAGGGACCAGGTATACAACACAAGGGTTAAGGCACTTGCTTTACATGCAGCAAATGTTGGTTTGATCACTGGTGCCATATATGGTTCCCTGAGCTCTACCAGGAGTGATCCCTGAATGCAGAGCCAGAAGTAAGCCCTGGGTACTCTCAAGAGTGGCCAAAAACCAATAAATAAAACAAAATAGAATAGAATAATTTATTATATGTTACCACTGATTTGAATATTGACTTATAGAATAACATATTTTATCTTATATATTGATAACATAATATTGAAAAAACACTATTACAAACAGGAAAAAGTAGGAAAGAGTATTAGGATTTTTCAGGTCTCAGGTACCAGGGAAACTATAAAGGAGAAATAAGGTTTAATTCATATATTCAAGGAGCTAAAACCTAGGTATGAGTTTAGAATATAGTTTGTAAGGTTATTTGATAAAGATAAATTTAATATGACTTTTAGACAAATAAAGTAAATCATTTGATGTGATGAAGAAAGCATTCTTCCGATGAATGAAATTAAGTACAAATTTGGTCACAAAAGGAATAAGAATGAATAAAGGCATACTGTGATAATTCAGAGTCATGAGTATTTTTTTAAAGAACTGATAGAAATATTTAGGACTGGTTTAGCTACTTTATATACTTTACTATAATAAACTTTCATTGTAGCACTGTAGTACTGTCTTCCCATTGTTCATCAATTTGCTCCAGTGGGTACTAGTTACCTCTCACAACAAAATGTGAGACTTGTTGTTACTGTTTTTGGCATATTGAATATGTCATAGGGAGCTTGCCAGGCTTTGCTGTGCAGGCGAGATACTCTCAGTAGCTTGCCGGGCTCTTCGAGAGGGGCGGAGGAATCGAACTTGGGCCAGCCATGTCAGCTGCGTGCAAGGCAAATGCCTTACCCACTGTGCTATCATTTCATTATTATTAATATTTTGACTTTTGGATTATACTGGGCTGTGCTCAGGGCTTACTCCTTTCTCTGTGCTCAGGGATCATTCCTGGAGGTCCTGCAGGGACCATAGGCAATGCCAAAGACTGAACCTTGGTTGACTGCATGCAAGGCAAGTATCTAACCTGCTTTACTCTCTCTCTCTCTCTCTCTCTCTCTCTCTCTCTCTCTGGCCTAAAATTTACCCTGTTGACTTACTTGTTTCCCACAGTCCCCCATCTCCTAATACTACTACATTTGGGATTAAATTTGTTCACATAATATTTTTGTGGGTAATGTAAAACTTTTAGTTTAACACACCAGTTGTTGTCTAATTTCTCTATTTCCAAGAATTTTGGTCCCTCTCATGATTTAATCTGCATTACAGGCTTTTAAAATGTATTATATTTCTTCTTTGTGTGAAGATTCATGCTTTGCCTACAGTGGACAATAAAAACATAATTAGTAAGAAATAAATTTCTTAAATCTGTTACTTTCAAAATCCCAGAACATTTATTACCGCTTTTTTGGTAATTGTTTGCTGTGGTTTCTTATTTGACCTCATTTCATTTCCTTTTATTTTATTTTCAGGTTTAATATGGAAATAAGATGTCATGTGGAGAATTGTTTGTGAGAAAATATCTCCATTTGTATTCTTATACTTGTTGACGTTTTCTTTGTATTATTAAAGAGTTTGAGGTGCAATACTTATTTATCTGTGGTGATCTTTATAACACTCTTTTAGAATCTAGGCGAGTTTTTACCTATATTGTCCTGGTTGTCCTAGTATCTTCATGAGGAAAACAGATTAGGAATATTACCCCACACTCCCCCCCCACCATTTTTTTTAAAAAAAAAAACAAGAATGCCCTCAAACAGAAAGGTAAAATAATTGTCCAAAATTCCATACGCATCTAGTAATGCTAGAGTTTGGAATGCAATTTAGGTTCTCTGATTCTTGGCTTAGCTTTCTCACCACAATACCATGCTTCAGTTAGACTAGATCCTCAGTGGGCTCTTAAATACATGTTCGATGTTGTTTGTTGATCTCTGCTCGAAATTATTTAAACTTGTAAGAGAAACTGACTTTCGAAGTTTTACTAACTTTCGAAATCACTGGCTTACTTGTACAATTTTTTAGGATTTTTTTCTGTTCACGGAGAAGTAGAGCAAGCATTGACATTCAGCCTGTAGTTCCCTCTAGAATTGTGGTAAAGACAGAGATGCAGAGGTTGGTGTGGTGGTACAAGCGAGTCATAGAAACGGGAAAAAGAGAGTTCTACATTGTTACATTGTTTATTGATAAGTGCAATTGCAGTTGTCCATATGACAGAATGCTAATGTTTTTTTTAATTGAATCATTGTGAGATACAGTAACAAAACTTTCATGTTTGAGTTTCAGTCATACAATGTTTGAGCACTCAACCCCTCCACTAGTGCACATTCTCCAATACCAAGGTCCCCAGTATACTCCCCCCGCCCTTTCCAACCCTCTCCCTGCCTCTTTGGCAAACAATTTCCTCCATAGTCTCTCTCTACTTTTGGGCATTGTGGTTTGCAATACAGATACTGAGAGGCTATCACGCTTGGTCCTTTATCTACTTTCAGCACACATCTCCCATCCCGAGCGATCCCTTCAACCAGGGCTGGAGCCATAGCACAGCGGTAGAGCGTTTGCCTTACAAGCAGCCAACATGGCCGACCCCAGTTCGATTCCTCCGCCCCTCTGGGAGAGCCCGGCAAGCTACCGAGAGTATCTCACCTGCACGGCAGAGCCTGGCAAGCTACCTGTGATGTATTCGATATGCCAAACACAGTAACAACAAGTCTCATGATGGAGACGTTACTGGACCCGCTCGAGCAAATAAATCGATGAACAACAGGAGGACTGTGACCATGACCCCTCTCTATTACAACTGCCTTCTTCCCCAGCACATGAGACAGGCTTCCAACTTTGGAGCAATATTCCTGGCCCTTGTGTCTACCGTCCTTGGGAGTCAGTCTCATCAGAATGCTAATGTTGATGAAGCAACCAGGACCAGGAGGGAGGGCATGCATACATGTACATTTTATCCTGAAGAAGAAGGGATATCACAGAAGAGCTATTAAGCTTCTTTGTTTTTTTTGCCACACCTGGTGGTTCTCAAGGCTTACTCCTGGTTCTCTGCTCAAGGATCACTTCTGACAGTGCTCAGGGAACCATATGGGATTACAGGATTGAACTCCAGTCAGCCACACGCAAGGCCAGCACCCTGATTGCTGTGTTACTGCCTGACCCTGTTAAGCTTCCTTCAGGAAACTTTGATTGGTGACTTAAAAATTTGTTGAGCTTTTTCCAAGAAGAGCTTCCTAACACTATGGAATAGAATTTACGTCTTATATAAAAATCCACTCAGCAATGTGATGACAGTGTCTACCACTCAGAAAGTTTATGTGTCTTTCCTAAAGCTACACAACAAAGTCTTGTTCCCTGGTGAAACATTGGATATGTAAAAGAAAGAGGGCATTGACACGCAACAGGACATAAGCAAGGAAGGTAATGAATAAGGCGAAGTGTCCATTCATTGGGATTGGATTTATTCAGAATAGTCTCCTTTTAATAACATTTTCTTTGTAAAGAAGGAAAAAGGAAAGAACACAAATGTGTGTACAGGTGGAGGAGAAGACTGAAGATTTAGGGAGTTCATCTCTGCTGCTCCTGACATTTTTTGTGTGTGGGGTGCCACACCTGGCAATGCTCAGGGGCTACTCCTGGCTCTGCACTCAGGAATTACTCCTGGCGATGCTTGGGGGACCAAATGGGATGCTGGGGATTGAACCCGGGTCAGCCACATGCAAAGCAAGCACCCTACTCTGTGTACTATTGCTCTGGCTCCCACTACTTCTGTTTTGACAGTGAAAACTTAAAATATCAGGACTGAAGAGATAGTACAGTGGCTAGGGTG
This sequence comes from Sorex fumeus, assembly GCF_029834395.1. Classification (NCBI taxonomy): domain Eukaryota; kingdom Metazoa; phylum Chordata; class Mammalia; order Eulipotyphla; family Soricidae; genus Sorex; species Sorex fumeus. Next base: position 41,308,176 of record NW_026606071.1, on the reverse strand, counting down.
TTTGCCTTGCATGCAGACAACCTGGGTTTTTTCTCCGGCATTCCATTTGATTCCCTGAACACCACCAAGAGTAATTTCTGAGTGCTGAATGAAGAGCAACCTTTGAGCAACTCCAGGTGTGGCTTCCAAAAGAAAACAGAACAAAAACCTTAAAATACCACTATGGGGCTGGGAAGACTATCTAGGTCCACAGTGAGGTTGTGGAGCGGCCTTGAGCATCCGTGAGACGCTACAGAGATTCTCTTTCACTGTGATTTCTGTCTCAGGCTGAGGTCTGAGCAGGTTGGAGACAAGGTGGATTCTTTTGAGGGGATTTGCAGTTCCGTGTCATGGGAGAGAGTGGAGAAAATGCTCTCAGAGAGGAGGGGAGAGTCTGGATCGTGCAGGATCTTGTAGATCATTACAAGTCTCCTGAACACCAGGGGTTAAAGCAGGGAGAAAAAGAGTTTAAAGTGGTACTCCATGGAAAGTATCATGCTAAGCAAAATGAGTCAGAAAGAGAGGGACAGACATAGAAAGATTGCGTTCATTTGGGGAACATAAAGTAACAAAATAGGAGACTAACACCCAAGAAATGCCGAGATTAGTACCAGGAATTTTGCTCCATGGCTTAGAGGCCAGCCACACATGCTAGGGGAAAAGGGAGCTCAGATAGAGAAGGGAGCACCAAATAAAGGGTGCTGGGAGGATCCTCCCAGGGTGAAAGGTGCATGCTGAAAGTAGACTATAGACTGAACATGATTGCCACTCAATGCCTGTTTTTGCAAACCACAACACCCAAAAGGAGAGAGAGAACAAAAGGGAATGCCCTGCCACAGAGGTAGGGTGGGATGGGGGGGATGGGGGGTGGGCACTGGTGGAAGTATGGGTACTTGATCATTGTATAATTGAAACCCAAGCACAAAAATTTGTAAGTCTACAACTGTACCTCATGGTGTTTCACTAATAAAAATTTAAAAAAAAAGAAAAAGAAAAAGAGCTTAAAATATGTTATGCAGGGCTGGAGCAATAGCACAGCGGGTAGGGCATTTGCCTTGCATGTGACTGACACAAGATCAATTCCCAGCATCCAATATGGTCCCCTGAGCACTTCCAGGAGTAATTCCTGAGTTTAGAGCCAAGATTAACCCCTGTGCATCACCAAGTGTGACCCAAAAAGCTAATGGTGTCCTCCGCACCAGGCTGTGGGGTGAGTGAGAGCCCTCCCCACCCCAAGGGACCCAGCCCCAGCAGCCGACCTCCACTGCCCAACCACTGCCATGCCCCAGGCCACTTTCCGAATGCTGAAACCGAGCCTCATGCAAGAATGAAGTCCCATGGAACCCAGATAATGCAGAACTTTGTGACCTTGGACTCTGGACTCAATGGGACCTGGAACAGAGATTCTCTGCCTGCTTTCCCCAGTCTCTGGTGACTCAGGGATCACATTCATAAGCCACACCCTGCCGGCACCAGATTATCTCCTCATCGGCCACCCTCCAGAACTCACGATGCTCCTCCCAGACGAGTATAAAAGGAGGCTCCCAGAACAATGCTACTGGACTCTGTGCTAGGCTGTGGGGTGGGAGAGAATCCTACCCACCCCAATGGACCCAGCCTTGGCAGCTGAACTTTGACCTCCACTGCCCAACCACCGCCACACTACAGGCTGCTTTTCAGACTGCTCGGCTGCTTCGAGGCTGTGTGACACATTATAAGACACTTCCTACCCATTTATGCCTCTCGGAGAGCCTGGCAAGCTACTGAGAGTATCCCGCCCACATGTGCAGAGACTGGCAAGCTTTCTGTGATGTATTCGATATGCCAAATACAGTAATGACAATAGGTCTCATTCCACTGACCCTTAAAGAGCCTCCAATAATTGGGAAAAGACGAGTAAGAAGAGGCTGCTAAAATCTCAGGGCTGGGAGGAACAGAGACATTACTGGCGCCTGCTCGAGTAATTCGACAACCAGCTGGATGACAGTAATACAGTGATATATATATATATATATATATATATATATATATACAGTGAGATATATATATAGTGCAACAGATAATTTTGGAGAATTTATTTTTCAATTATTGGGCCAAGAACTGAGATAGGGTGGGGCTGGAGCGATAGCACAGCAGGTAGGGCATTTGCCTTGCACGCGGCTGACCAGGGTTCGATTCCCAGCATCTCATATGGTCCCCTGAGCACCGCCAGGGGTAATTCCTGAGTGCAGATCCAGGAGTAACCAGGAGTAAAAAGCATTCAGAAAGTAGTATTCTGCAGACTGGGAGACAATTATTACTAGATTTGGGGGAACTCTAGACCTAAGTTTATAGACTGCTTTAACAACTTAAAAATCATTACTAGCTACGTGAGGTTGGAAAGTCATTCATATCTCTAATTTCAAATATTTTTGGGGGATGAGGGCAAAATTTATTCCTGGCTCTGTACTCAGGGGCTGAGGGATCACTCCTGGTCTGGCTCAGGGGACCACATAAGGTGCCAGGGATTGAACCCAGGTAAGCTGCTTGCTAGGCAAGCACCCTACCTTTTGTACTACCTCGCCAATCATCAAATTCTTATAAAAATTACAAAGCTATTAATGCAGGTTTTCCTGCATAAAATATTCCAGCACCAAAGGCTCTGCCGAGTGTCACTTCACCCCATCCTTCCCAGTGGTAAGCTTCCTACTAAAGATTCAGTCTCAGTTTCTTTTATCCTTGGGGATTTGGTATTCCCCTACTATATTTCTTCATATCCCACATTAATTTCAAATTCTGTAAGAAAAAAAGGGTGATAGTTTCTTCTTAGGACCCTATTGAAGATTCAGTAAGACATTGCATATATCTGGGTGATGGTGATTGGTGGATTTAAATGTGCTATTACTATTATCACTTAATCTCATTAATCATAGTATGCAAATTTTGAATCTATTCCTTTTAAGCTTTTACCCTTCCTGAGATCCTGAAATGATGAGGTCGTGGTGATAATTTATAATGACCATGAATGGAGAATTCATAAAATAGCTCTTTTGTGTGAATATAATATACTGAGAAGACAAATTCCTAGTTTCTCTTTTTTCTGGCCATATATGGTCATAGTTTGAAAATGACTTTCTCTTACTGAGAGTTCCAAAAGTAACTGGACTAAAGTTACAACTAAAAAAATAGTAAGCAGACCCCTTTTCAAATTATTTTTAGCAATGGTAGCTTATCTATCACGTCAACCTGAGACATGGACACAGGTATGTTTCTTGTTTCTTTTTCTTTTTTGGGTCATACTGGAACGTGTTTAGGACTTGCTCCTGGTTCTCTGTTCAGAGATCACTCCTGGTGGTGCTCCATGAGTTGGTCAATGTGCAAGGCCTTACCTCCAGCCTGGGAAGCAGAAACGTTTCTAAGACTCAAGGGAAAGGTCAGTTGTAGGCAGCTTTGCTTAGACACTGAGGAATATCCTACAGCAAGATTCATCCCAGGCAGAAACCAGAACCCCTAAGGCAATAGTGACAATGGGCATCTCCTCAGAGAGGAACATGTCTAATTCTTTTTGGTTTGGATTTCACAGAAGTCTGCGTTTGTAGGAAAGAAACTGCAAATTGGTTGGTGTAGCAAGTCTGTGTTTGCTTTATTCATTCGGTTACTTATTTAGTTATAAGTTAATAAATTTGTGAGGTGGGGCACACATCCAACTGTGCTCAGAGATGTTATTGGCTCCGTGTTCAGAAGAGACCTCTGCTGGTACTCTCAGGACCATAAGCAGTGCTGATGCAAACCAGGGTTCAGGATAAAGTGGCTGCATGCAAGCCAAAGGTTTTATCTCCTATACTGTCTCTCTGGCCGCAAGTCTTTGAGCTTCTCATCTCGTCATTCAGGAGACTTGAGGTGGCATATTGCTGGGCCATTCCTATATCTGGTTTTTTTCCCTCCTCCTTGGCTGTGCTCAGGACTTAATCCCTACTCTGCACTCCGTCTTGGTGGTGCTCATAGGATGGTATCTGGTGCTGGGCATTGAATTGAGGTCAGTCTCATGCCAAGCAAACATCCTGCCCTCTGTATTACCTCTCTGGCTTGACCCCTGCATTCTTTAATTAAAGACCTCTAACTTCATGCAGTAATGGGGAAACCACATGCTTGGGTCAGTAGGAACCAGTAGATTCCAGAACAAGGGTGGATTCCAGAGCAATCCGAAGGAGGAATTGTGTTCCAGGAATACTCTTGACACACATGAAGATGAGAACAAGGCAGATGCTAACTTGTGGCAGAGAAGGATCCAGGGAGGCCAAACAACCTAAATGACCTTTAGAATACATGCTTAAAAATTCCATTAACAGAATATGACTGGGGGTCTTTGGGGCCTGAAACTATCCCTTCCACTCATTTATTCATATTTTTAATGTCCATGTACATAAAAGGTAAAGGTAAAGGCCCTCCCGTTGATCGTCGATTTGCTCGAGCGGGCCCAGTAACGTCTCCATTGGAGACTTTGTTGTTACTGTGTCTGGCATATCGGATACTCTCGGTAGCTTGCCGGGCTCTCCGAGAGGGGCGGAGGAATCGAACTCGGGTCGGCCATGTTGGCTGCGTGCAAGGCAGACGCCCTACCCGCTGTGCTATCGCTCCAGCCATATTTAAAAAAAATTTTTATTAGTGAAACTCCATGTGGGACAGTTGTTGACCTTACAATTTTTTTGTGCTTGGGTTTCAGTTAAACAGTGATTGAGTACCCATCCTTCCACCGGTGCCCATTCCCCACCTCCAATGCTCCCAGCCTCCCTCCCACTCCCCACCCCCTCATCCCACCCCACCCCTGTGGCAGGGCATTCCCTTTTGTTCTCTCTCTCCTTTTGGGTGCTGTGGTTTGCAAAAGAGGCATTGAGTGGCTACCATGTTCGTTCTATAGTCTATTTTCAGCATGCATCTCTCATCCTGGGAGGGTCCTCCCAACACCCTTTACTTGATGCTCCCCTCTCTATCTGAGCTGCCTTCTCACCCACCATGTGCAGCTGGCCTCCAAGCCATGGAGTGAACCTACTGGTACTTATCTTGGCTATTCATATTTTTTTGAGGAGCTACTGCTGCCAGAAATTGTTTTTAGTGCCTGAAATTTTGGTCAATAATCAAGACTTGGTTCCTCGCATCTGAAGCCCATGTAGGAAGGATAAATATACATTAGTAAAATTTTTTCAGATAGTGTTTTTGGGCCCTTGGGGTAGATGCTAAGAAGCAAGATTTCTGTGTCTTAAGGAAGCTCAATTCTTCATCTCTTGAAAAGTCTCTATACTATTTTCTGTTCAACCTCTATGCCTTGTTTTTATTGACTCTTATTAGTTTACAGAAACTAATAGGCCAGACCTCAAACAACTCGGGACCAAGTTTCAAAGAAAAATTGAAAGAAAAAAATGATCTAAAGAGTCATAAGCCAAATTAAAGAAAAATTTATCTAAAGAGTCATAAGCCAAGAATAACACTAATAACATCTTTATTCTCTTTGCCTAATTTTCATGAGACAGTGCTCTCTTGTTAGGGATATAAAAAGAAAATGGAGATATACTGGAAAGAAACCCTTTGTTTCTTCATTTTGTTTTGGTACCATACCTGGTGGTGCTCAGGGCTTACTCCTGGCTCTGCATTCAGGGATCACTACTGTTGGGGCTTTGGGGATAATATGCTATGCTGGGGATTAAACCTGGATAAGCCACATGCAAAGCATGCGACCTTCTTGCCATACTATCTCTCCAGCCCTAGGCTCCTCCTTTAGACTTGTTTGCCTTTTACAATTTCAGTATTGCTCCAATATTATGAAAAAGAAGATATCTTGGCTAAGAGAAACTCATTACTCAAAAATTATTATATATTTACTTATATCTTATAAAATATATTTATATAAGTCACATATTTACTATATATTTTGCATATAATTATTTATATATTTATTTATAAATTAAATTCATGACCTCAAACGAATAGCTAAATCAATTTTATTCCTTTCGAATAATTCATTTAATTTAAGAAAAAGTGTTGACAATCGTGACAAGAGCCAAGACTCAATCCAAGTGCCCATTGAGAGGTGATGGGTTGCAGGAGCTGGAATCAATGAATACTACTCTGTCATTACAAACAATGAAATTGTGCTCTTTGGGACAATCTGGATGGAACTTGAGGTGATAATGCTAAATGAAAATAAGCAGGGAAGTCAGAATCTCCTGCCCCCACGCCAGGCTGTCTTCACTCTTCACCGGGGCCCAGTGGAGGTGGGCAGGTTGAGTTTATCTTCCCCACTGTAAGCAGAACCCCGGCAGTCAAAAGCCTCCAAAACCCAGCCACAGCCATGCTCAAGGCCACTCTCCAGACTCTTGGACAAGCCTCATGCAGGAAGGAACCAGCAGAAATACCCAGGTATGTGGGACCGTGGCTGAGATCTCCAAGACTACTGGATTGGTACTGGGCCTCCTCCAACCAGATCCCCCACTTTCCAGTAGCTTGGCAGTCACACCCACAAACTGCACCCCCCCCCCCCACTCCTCACACCATGTAATCTCATCAATGGCCAAGATCCAGAGACCATAAAACAAAGCTGGAGCATGCAGCCACAAGTGCGGCCATGTGACCTCTTATACTCTAGCCCACTGATGTACTTAAAGCAGCATACATGTGTTTGGTTTTAACATACTTGCTTGTATTCTCTTATATACAGGCTTAAATGGCCCCAGAATGAAATACAACAATCTTCACACTCTTCCCTCTTGTGGTAGGAAGATGCTCGCTGGTTGGGTGGGTGTTTGAATATTATCTGTAATGAACTATTGTAAACTACGTTATGAAAATTAAATGTATAAAAATCACACAGAAAAAGAAAAGCAGGGAAGTAAAAGACAATTACTGGATTATTTCCCCATGTGTGGAATATAAATGACTAAAGTAAATAAATTGGCAATAAAAAAACAAACCTTACTCTTCGCCTCAGTGAAAACTATGGTTGTTCCCAGAGGGACTGAAAAAACAGAGTGAGGGGAAGAGGTGTGGTGATAGTGTCACACATATACATGTATGAAGATAAACTATTGTTGTAACACTGTAAGCCAGTGAAAAGTTAATGAAAAAGTATTGATTATGGCAATCTTAGAATATTATATCCTATTACTACAGAGATGAATTGGAACTGATTCTTTAAAAATGATTGTTAAATTGTGCATCTGGCAGCTGGCAACTGGAAGATTTTCAGGCACGCAAAAAGAAATTGGGTGAATTACTATACGTAACAGACATCATATAACACCCCATTGTCTAAGTGACTAATATCACGCGACAGGAAATCAGCACTTGGGAGTAAATGTCTTCCAGTCTTTGGAAATGCAGTATATATTATCCAGTTACTCAGGCTGTGTCATGCAATACAAAAATAGTCCAGGAAAGACACATCCCACTTGACCTTTGTGGAATGATTTAATCAAGTTAGCTTGATACAAAAATATGAAAAGAATAATTGCTGATAAAAGCAGAACTGTGGCTTGCTGCTTTCAGATCCTCCTTTCTTTGGAAACACTTCACAAGCTTTATTAACACTTTAATGTTTTCATAATTGGGGGCATTTGTCCCTGAGGCTGCGTGGCCTGTCCCGAAGTTGGACTCCATTAGAGAGGAGATTTCTTATTGCCTAGGTTTTCATCCCCTTTCAGCACTCATCTTGATATCTTTGTCTGTATAATTAGGCAAATATGTTTTCAATTGTTTTTACGTGTGTACACATTTCACCCCTCTTGCTGCTATCTTGATTGATGTTTTATGGGATACATTTCCAACTGGTGGCCTCCTTGCTCAGAGAGGTGCCAACGTTTGCTTCTGTATCCACTTACACTTCTATCGGTTCCATCTGCAGATGTAATTGAAGATGGTCCTTCTCTTTCTGGGGCATTGCTGGACCTCCTGGGTTTTGCAGTGGGGACTTTATTACCCAATAGTTTTATCTACTTTATTTATTTGTTCTACCACATTATTCCTATTTAAAATGAAATATATGCCTACTTGAGAACATTTGGAGTCTGTGGATACTTTCTTTGTAGTTTGAGCACTAAAATTGTAATTTTTAAAAAACTTTTTTTTTGTGGAGAGGACACATTCAGCAATGATCAGGGGCAACTCCTGTCTCTGCAGTATTTACTCCTGACAGGACTGGGGGACCATATGGGATGCTGAGAAACGAACCCAGGTCAGCTGTGTGCAAAGTGAATGCCCCAACCCACTCTACTATCTCTCCAGCCCCACTATCATTTCAATTGTGACCACACGGCGAAGGAAATTTTTTTGCCTCAGAGCCTTTTCTGATCTCTCAAATATGTCACCTGAACCATCCCAAGAATGGAGGGCTTTATTTTCTTCAGAGCATAAATATCATCTTGAATGTTTGTGAATTGTGAAAGTGGGGAAAGATCCACTTGTCTGTCTTTGTTTTGGGTTAATTCTGCTCTGTCTAGAATTGCCTGGGACACATTGGGTCCTTCATAAATTCGATTAGTGAATGAACCCACTTATAATTTTAAGCACAGTTTCTCCTTTATGTTTATGCTTGATTCCTTCCTTCCTTCCTTCCTTCCTTCCTTCCTTCCTTCCTTCCTTCCTCCCTCCCTCCCTCCCTCTCTTCTTTCTTTCTTTCTTTCTTTCTTTCTTTCTTTCTTTCTTTCTTTCTTATGTCATATTAGTCAGGATAGGCTGGGTAATGCTGATGTAACAAATAAGGTTGAAGTTTGTAACTTAAATCAATGTAAATTTAGTTCTAGTTCTGAATAGTTTATGATGTGGGCTGGCAAAAGTGCTCTATTCTTGTGGCCACTTAGGAACTCTGGATTATAGAGCTTTTATCTCTGCACAGACTTCCAGTATGGTTGGGCACTGAGTTGGACATTGGCTCTTAAGACTTCTGCCCAGACATGACACCTTTTACATCTGTTTGTGCTTTATTAACCAAAGTAAGCCACATGGACTAACCTCAAAAAGGGCAGGGGAAATGTATTCCCAGCATGTGCCTGGGAAAATATCTGGAATTATTCTAACTACAGCACTTATAATGAAGATGTGGGTTAATAGCACACTTGGTAAACAATGGAAAATAATTTAATTTCTTACTCCAGGCCCCCAGTACTTCTCTCCAGGGGCAGCTCTGGAATATTGTACTCAGAATGTTCTCTTTATATGTAAACATATGTGGTTCATATATGGATATATGTATGTGCCCCTTTTTGATACTCAAATAAGAATATTCCATAAACACTGTTCTTTATTTCTTGGTTGTTGGATTGTTTTATTTCTACGTAATTTATGTTGAAAACCTTTCTATGTATATCACATAGTTCTCCTGCATTTGTGTTCATTGTCAAATATACCTAATTCTGCATTCCCTTTTTGATGAGAGAGTAGGGTGTTTCCAATCTTTCCTTTTGATGACAATGCTAACAGCACACTTAGATGAAGTTGTTGTGGTGGAGTGTAACAAGAACCAGCTTGGCTTGGCTTCAGAAATATCTGGTTTACAAACCCAAATCCTACTGATTAGCTGAATAGGCAACTCATTAAACCTCATGAGTCTTGGTTTTCTCAGCTATAAAATGGAGATTATTAACTCATCCCTTACAGGGTCATCATGAGAGATAAACAAAGTGATTTTCCTGCAGTCTCATGCCTGCTCAACAAATACTTGGTGAATGTTTCCAGTCATTGGATTTGAATTCAAGGAATTATTTGTGCTGAATCTTATTATAATAGTAGGTATCAGTCAGCATTGGAATGTATGGATACCATGAAGATTCATTCCCCCCCCCCATTTCTCATGTATAAAACCTGATTTTTACGGAGAAGGCAAACTGGGATTTATTAGTTTTATGATTTTCTTATTTCCCAGGCATAAAAGTATGAGAAGATGCTTTGCCATAAGCGATAAACACATCATAAAGATTCCTGAGTATGCACAAAAATAACCCTGACAGAGGTGGTCATGCCTGGGATCTCAGTTCTTTTTGGAGCTTGGAATCCCATTTGAGTAATAAACTACTTAGAGGGAACAAGACCATGGTGGGGGGTGGGGAGGGTTGAGTGGGGGAGAGTGGGGGAGACTGGAACGCAACCCAGACCAAACAAAAAAGCAAAAAAGGGTGAGCTGGGAAATTTGCTGTGGAGCCGGGATTCTCCCCATTAGCTAACTTGCACTTATTTCCTCACTGAAAGTATATCCAGCTTCAACAATCCTGCTGGAAATTTGAATGAGATACAGGTGTGAAAAAAAATCAAATATTATTCGACAGTGTATCGATTCATCACATGTTCCATACTAATGTTCTCTCTTGCATAACACATTGTAATTAATCACATCTCTCTCTCTCTCTCTCTCTTTTTTTTGCTAAATGTGTGGTTTTTGCTAAGTGTGCATTTGGTGTCTTTTCAAGTTTTCTGTCTGTCCTTTCTTTCCTTGTTGATTTAACTTTATTGAACGGTCATGATTCCTACAACAGCTAAAATTCAGTTTGAAAAAATCCTGCCTGCAAAGCTTTTTCAATCATTCTCTGACTTTACAAGCTAGTTATCTTGATTGTGATATGAATCAAATAAATACACTTTTCTACTGGTGTGACAGATTTTCTTCTGCTCATATTTCATTAGCCAATGCAAGCTGCACACTCATTCCAACTTCAAAAGTTCCACTCAACTTCTCCAAGAGATGTGTAAAGGACAACTTGAACTTCTTGTGTTTGAGTAGCACTCTTTGTTCCTGGCTCTGTCGCAGCTTGATTCTCTCATATTGCTTCTTAATTTAGTAAATAGCATCACTATTCACTTCATCGATCATGCCTGACAATTCAGAGTCTTATCAACTTAGGCGGCACAGCCAATTTAGGGGCACCTTCTAGGAGCATTCCATTAAAATCAGAAATCAGAACACAGATACAGACTTTTTTTTTTTTTTTGCTTTTTTGGGTCACACTCAGTGATGCCAGGCTGGCTGCATGCAAGGCAAACGCCCTACCGCTGTGCTATCACTCCAGCACAGCAGTACGGTGTTTGCCTTGCATGCAGCCAGCATGGCCGATTCAAGTTCGATTTCTCCGCCCCTCTCGGAGAGCCCGGCAAGCTACTGAGAGTATCTCGCCCGCAGGGCAGAGCCTGGCAAGCTCCCTGTGATATATTGATATGCCAGACACAGTAACAACAAAGTCTCCAATGGAGACGTTACTGGGCCCGCTCGAGCAAATTGATGATCAACGGGAGGACCTTTACTTTACTTACTTTACTCAGCGATGCACAGGGATTACTCCTGGCTCTGTACTCAGAAATTACTCCAGGCTGAGGGGTGCTGAGGGGACCATATGGGATGCTGAGAATCGAACCCGGGGTCGGCTGTGTGCAAGACAAAGGCCCTACCAGCTGTGTTATCGCTCCAGCCTCAGATATAGACATCTTTTATTCCATCTGTTGCTAACATTCCAGTGTAATCATTAGCTATTCTTACTCAAATCACTCCCTCAATACATCCTCAATGACATTTTAACTTTCGCCCTTTAAACAATCAAAAAAATATTGCCATCTCCTTCAATGCTGCTGGGGGACCACGCAGTGATGGGAATCGAACTAGTGTCCCTGCCATCTCCGGTATGTGCTTTTTTACTTTTCTAGTTATTTCTCTCTTCACCTCCACAAGTCTGTTCCCTCACTACTCCGTCTTGCGCGGTTTCTCTTATGCTTTGGAACTGAACCCAGGGCCTCCCCTTAAAAAATTAAATTAAAAAAAATTGTGGGCCAGAGCAATAGCACAGCAGGTAGGGCATTTGCCTTGCACGTGGCCGACCTGGGTTCGCTCCCCAAATTCCTGAGCTCAGAGCCAGGAATTACCCCTGAGCATCGCTGGGTGTGAACCCCCCAAAAAATAAAGGCAAAAAAAAATCGCGTTATCTGCTGAGTCATATCTTTGACCCAGAATGATGATGTTCTTAGACATAGGGCAAATCTTACAACTCCTTTGCTTCCAGTGACTTTTTTTCTTATAAAGTTCTTAGTTCCGCTAATGTTTTACAAACTGTGGTTTGTGATACACACAGTCTGCAGTTGTGTGTATGCGTGCATATATGCACATAAGCATTTACTGGCTTGTGGTGCAATGTGCCTTTCTTGCTTTGAATTGCAGTGAAAACCCTTGAAAACCCTGTCATTTATAATCTGTGCCAGCCCCCTCCACCCCCCACTCCCACATTCACAGTTTCTATTTTTGAATCCTCCAACTTACTCAACGTTAACCACACTGGCTTGCTTGCAGTATTTAACACTTTGCAAACTTGCTACCTCAGGGCATTTGCACTTGGCATTTATTCTTCCTATAACTTCCATCCTCCAGTAATTCTGAAGCTTCCATTTTCTCCACCCATTCCTGCCACTTTGTCCTCTTCAGAGGCCTAGATGTTGGTTTAAAAAATTTGATTCTAGAAAACAGTAATAATTATAATAATAATAGCAAATGGATAGGGGAAAACCTGTGTTTTCTCCGTATTAGAATTCAGATGTGTGTTGTTTATATGTCTATATGGATGTTTCTATATGTATTTACATGTGCTTGTGTGTATGTACATATTATATATATTAACACATACATATTGATGTGCATATATGTATATTTGTTGTATGTCTATATTATATATTCTGATATATGCATTGATGTGTACATGTGTACAGAAATGAATATGTGCAATATATATATATACAGATATTGATTATCTACCTCTTATAACCAAACCAGAAAGAGGTATTTATTTAATTTTTTTTTTTATTAGTGAAACACCATGAGGTACAGTTGTAGACTTACAATTTTTTGTGCTTGGGTTTCGATTATACAATGATCAAATACCCATCCCTCCACCAGTGCCCATTTTCCACCACCATGGATCCCAGTATCCCTCCCACCTCCATCTCCCCCATCCCACCCTGCCTCTGTGGCAGGGTATTCCCTTTTGTTCTCTCTCTCCTTTTGGGTGCTGTGGTTTGCAAAAGAGGCATTGAGTGGCAATCATGTTCGGTCCATAGTCTACTTTCAACATGCATCTCCCATCCTGGGAGGACCCTCCCAATACCCTTTATTTGGTGCTCCCTTCTCTATCTGAGCTGCCCTTTCCCCTAGAATGCCCGGCTGACCTCTAAGTCATGGAGTTATCGTCCTGGTACTGATCTCGGCTATACTTGGGTGTTAGTCTCCTATTTTGTTACTTTATGTTCCCCAGGTGAATGCAATCTTTCTATGTCTGTCCCTCTCTTTCTGACTCATTTTGCTTAGCATGATACTTTCCATGTAGTACCACTTGTACGTAAATTTCATGACTTCATCTTTTCTAACAGCTACATAGTACTCCATTGTGTAGATGTACCAAAGCAGAAAGAGGTATTTATAAATAAAAAATGAACCATCTGAAATTCTTTCTTCTTTGATATTTACACATATTTGCATATCTAGAGCTGCTTATTTGTTCATATTTAGCATATTATCCTGTGTTTTTATTATTTATTTATTTATTGCTTTTTTGGGTCACACCCAGCAATACTCAGGCCTTACTCCTGGCTCTGCACTCAGGAATTACTCCTGGCGGTCCTCAGGGGACCATATGGGATGTTGGGGATTGAACCCGGGTCGGCCGTGTGTAAGGCAAACGTCCTACCCCCCGTACTATCACTCCAGCCCCTACCGTAGCTGTGCTTTTATTTATTTATTTATTTATTTATTCTTTGCACAATAGTTTATAGAATAAATATCTTCCTAGGTAATACTGCAGGGGGCAAATCTGTCACAGTTCATCAACTACTTCTTGAGGGGCAGGGCGCATGCAGATGCTTTCTGTGACTGTAATTACTGGGGAAAACTTTTTGTGTATTTGTATCCTTCCAATCTTTCACACTTTTGTCCATTGGATGGGTTTGCAGAAGTTGAATTGCTTTGGTAGGTAAACAATTCTTTTGTTTGTTTGTTTGTGTTTTCTTTTTGGGTCACACCCAAAGATGCTCAGGGGCTGCTCCTAGCTCTGCACTCAGGAATCACTCCTGGCGGTGCTGGGGGATGCCCGGGATTGAACCTGGGTCAGTCGCATGCAAGGCAAACACCCTACCTGCACAATGCTTTAGTCCACTACAGTCAATGTGCCTTCAGTGGGCACCAGCAGTGGTATTCTGAGGCACTTTTATTTCCACCCAGCTAGCCTGATTCCGAAGTTGCCCAAAAGTGGCAATTAATATAAAACTCCGGTGGTGCTTATCTGGGTTGCATTCTGTGTATTTGCCTTTTAGAAAAAATAAATTCAAGTGAAAGCATCTGGGACGAAGGAAAATTTTTACATAGTTCGTAAAAGGGAGGAGGGCAGTGTTGAATGTGATGCTGGATGCAATTTCAAGTTCCATTAAATTTCATCGTTGGCATATGTACCCCTGAGTGTTTGAGAAGGAAATTCTTAAACATATCAGTAAAGTACCTTAAAGTTGTAAATATTTTAATATAATTTGACCACACCACTTGGAATTTAAGTGTCTTTTTTTAAAAATTAGAATTCACTTGGCATTAATGTCATAAAACAACTACACAGATATCTTCTTTGTTCTTTGTTCTATCTTTGTTCCATTATTTACTGCTTCTCTGCTTTATCTTTTATTTATTTATTTATTTTTGGCTTTTTGGGTCACACCGGCAATGCGCAGGGGTTACTCCTGGCTCTGCACTAGGAATCACTCCTGGCGGTGCTCAGGGGACCATATGGGATGCTGGGAATCGAACCTGGGTTGGCCGCATGCAAGGCAAACGCCCTACCCACTGTGCTATCACTCCAGCCCCTGCTTTATCTTTTAGAGCAGATAATTATTTGATTTTCCTGTTTTCTGAACACTTAATATTAGTTTAAATTTTTTTCTTAAAATATATCTTTAGGGGCTGGATCCATAGTACAGTGGGGAGGGCATTTGTCTTCCATGCAGTAGACCTGGGTTTGATTTCCAGCATCCCATATGGTACCCCAAGTACCATCACAAGGAGTAATTCCTGAGTGCAAAAGCCAGGAGTAACCCCTGTAGATTGCCGGATGTAACCCAAAAAGCCAAAATAAAAAATCTTTAGTTTGGGTCAAATAGAGTAAAAAATAACAATAACAACAACAACAACAAAAGGCAAACCCCAAAGGAATGTGTGGGCCAGAAAAAAACAGTGAAAAATGGACTAGATCATTCACCCAAGTGAAACAAATTAAATGGCATAACACATGCATATGCTCAGCAATAAAGTATAGATAGAGTCCATCAAAGATGTAGAAAAGGCAATTTTTCAACTACTAATATATATTCACTTTAAAAGAAAGCATTGTTTATATATATGTGTGTATATATATATATATATAAAACCTGAAGCATTGCTTTCATTTTTAAAAAATTTTTATTAGTGAAACACCACGAGGTACAGTTGTAGACTTACAAATTTTTGTGCTTGGGTTTCGATTATACAATGATCAAATACCCATCCCTCCACCGGTGTCCATTTTCCACCACCACGGGTTCCAGTATCCCCCTATCCACACCTATCCCCCCGCCCCCATCCCACCCTGCCTCTGTGGCAGGGCATTCCCTGTTGTTGCATTGCTTTCTTTTAAAATGAATTTAAACAATAAATTCCTGATATCAAAGCGTTATCATAAATAAGCCAAAAGCCAGTCATCTATGAAGACTGTTGTTAAATGATTCTCGACAGTGTGAGCTACCTGGATCTACTGCATCAGAGATTTGTACTCAGAACCTAGAGCCCTTTTGATCAAATGAGAATTTAGAAATGAGAGGGTCTTTCCTGACTGTATTATTGTGGACTCTGTTCTCTTAGCCTGAGCTTTTCTTTTCTTTTCCCTAAGAAAATGAAGAATTTGATTCTAGAAAGCAGTGGGGGTATTGCACAGAACATGCAGTTTCAGTGCTATCACTTCTATTCTGATCTTGCTCAAGTTCATCAGGGAAAATTAACTATGGCAGCTTATTCAGTGACTAAATCTTGATATTTTTCTGGCTTAATTCATAACATAACTGTAAGCTATTGCTCCGTGTTTATATTTCCCATCCATTTCTCACATTTCCAAAGCATGTTGATATGTGATCCGGGCAGTTTAGCTACCATAATTGGCATTTTTCTTGGGCCAAAAGGAAACAAATTCCTTATCCTCCATACTTTTTTAATTTCTGAAAAACAACAAGTAACATGGTTAATCCTCTTTTTGATCTTTTTCCCTTTTGAATTTTCCTTATATTCTTTCCCTCTTTTAATCTTTTACTCTCTTTTTAATCTTCTCATTTTGCTCCACCCCTTTTACTTGACTTCAAGTTATGTGTTTCTTTAAAAGAATTGGTCCAGTCTATGGAAATGGGTCTTTAGAGGCTGTTCAAAGGGCCATTATCCACATGGAGAGGCCCTACTCTTTCTTTTAAGAATTTTGTCACAGCACTTGCCAAGATGTCTCAACAGACTATCTTTCACAGTATTAATAGAACATCAATCTTGTGGACAAAATGATGCTGAATGGAATTATTTCCTGTGCTGAAGTAAAAATAAATTTTTTTTTTATCTGCAGATACGTGTGAGACAAAAGTTTATCTTAGCAATTCAGAAAAATTATTAGTCGATTTAACAAGACACTTGACTTTTTAAATTGGAGGCATCCATATGCACTCTTTTCTTTAATTTTGCTCAGATGACTTTAGTGAGACTTGTTATGCAGAAAGATAGGTTAGTTTCGAATGCAGGCACCGTGGAAGAGTTTATCCTTCCTTCCTATGCAATTTTGAAATGCTCATTACATTACAGTGACATTGTTCATGCCTATATTGTTCATGTTCATGTAGAATTTTCTCAGTAAGCAGTTTCTTGGAAGGAAGGAAGGGAAGGGAAGTTACAAATAAAAACTTAGAGGTCTCCTGCATCACTTGAAAGGCTTCTTTTACATGAGTTACCTATTTCTTGTATAAGGCACATTTTCAAAACACACTTATAAGATTGGCTGTTGGTCTAATATTACACCTTTCTCTTTCATCTTTCTTTTTACTACAAATCCTTAATGACAAATGCAGGCTGGCCAGTGATACTGATATACCGCGAGCTTAGCATGTGAATTAGCCATCAGACAATCAGTTCAGGGGTCAGGCTTAGAGAAACAGTGCAAAGTTTGCAAAATGCAGGTCGGCAGAGGTGCTCTCCACTTCAAAGGGGGCGTGCTTAGCCAGGAGAATTTGGACCCCGGGCAGAAACAGCTGGGATTGTCGTTTGCCCAGAGATGGAGCGTTTTTTTGTGTGTCTGAGCATGTTTGTAGCTGAGATAGGGTTTCACTACTTTGTAAAATAACAATTTACTTTAGATGGCTGTGTTGGTAAAACACAATAGGAAGTTAGAGTCCACAGAAGCCCGGGTCACGAATATCAAGCAGGGGGGCTGATGAAGGACAAATGACAATAAAAGAGGCCTCTGAAGTTTCCCCACGTGGTTGACTTGCCCAGGACAGTGAAGGATTTCATTTCCTGAGAAATTTATGAAAGCATTTCCTTTCCTATGGAGTGAAGTTAGAACATGGCTTTGTTTGAGCACTGAAATGAAAATATTACATCTTAAAGTCCATTTGGAAGATTTTAGAATACGCTCTTTCTAGCTTGTATGTTTTCTATTTTGTATGTTTTTTTTATTTTAATCTTCTATGTTTTCAAGTATAAGTATACGTAAGAGAGGTGGAGTTCAGGTTTTCATTTGAAAACAACTTAAATGAAACCACTGAATTTTTTTCAACTGCAACTGACTTTTTTCTTGGGGAAAAAAGAAAAGTTGAGCCAAGCCCCCATGTTACCCTAATATTATTAAAACTAGTTTTAATTAAAGTTGCAGGGAAAATTTGCATTTGAATGGAGTCTGTGAGTGCATTTTCGTTTCAGTTCTAGGGAACAGGCTTCTTCCTAGGATTCTCAGAGTTTTCTAGAAGCATCCATGCTCGAGTAGCTAGAATTCAGCTAGCTGGGAAGTTGCAGATCTCAAGGTAAAATTCTTTCCAGTTCCTGGGAAAGGTTACTACATGAATCTAGACAACTTGAGTTCCCCGTTTTCTCAGCATTTACTTCTCCACTACTGGAAAGAAAACTGGAAGGCGAAGTAAAAAATGCTACAGAAGAGAAAAAAAAATCCAAAATTCAAACCATATGACAATGCCCATTTCTTTGTTTTCTTTGTCATGTTGTTTTACTCTTTCCTTGCATTAACTGTCTTGTTGGGTTATAGTTGCTCCAAGAAAGCCATTTCAAAGAAAGATCTTTACCAGGAGTTCAATGACAGTAAGCATTGAAGCAAGAATGTGACCCGTATATGGTAGAGAAGTAGGACTTTGAAGACCAAAGGAGTCTTTGAACATTGAAACAAGGATGACTATGCTTAATAGTTGCAGAAGGTTACTATCTCAGGAGACAGAGACACCTACTCCAGCTCTTTCACCTCGATAAGCCAAAACTACAGACTCAATAAATGTTGGATGATGTCTGAAGCTAAAGACCAAAGGCAAACTTTCTAAAACACAGTTTTATTTATAGAAGAATCTTCAAGAAGCAGCAGAACTTATAATGATGTTTCCTCCCTTTATAAGTAGGTATGAGCATGCTACTATTTTATTTTACTTTTTTTATTAAAAAATTTTTAATAGTGAGACATCATGAGGTACAGTTGCAGACTTACACATTTTTGTGCTTGGGTTTCAATTAGACAATGGTCAAATACCCATCCCTCCACCAGTGCTCATTTCCCACCACCACAGATCCCAGTATCCCTCCCACCCCCCCCCCCCCCCCCCATCCCACCATGCCTCTGTGGCAGGGCATTCCCTTTTGTTCTCTTTCTCTTATTGGGTGTTGTGGTTTGCAAAAGAAGCAATGGGTGACAATCATGTTTAGTCTATAGTCTACTTTCCGCAGAGCATGCTACTATTTTATTAAGGAACATCAGAAATGATTTTTTGGGGGGGTTGCAGTCTTTAGTCTTTTAAATCATCACTGTCACTGTCACTGTCCTCCCATTGTTCATCGATTTGCTCAAGTGGACCCAGTAATGTCTCCATTGTGATAATTGTTACTGTGTTTGGCATATCGAATACATCATGGGTAGCTTGCCAAGCTTTGCCGTGCAGGCGAGATACTCTTGGTACAAACAAAAAAGAAGAAAAACTGAACCAAGAATGGTGAATTGTTGGAGAGAATTTGTCACTTGTGATATTATCTGGCTTCAAGACTGTGGGTTTTTTGTTTCATTGGGAATTAAGTCCAGAGAAAATATGCTGGAGCAGAACAGGTTTGTCTCTTCCTTGCGAACTAATACCACAGAATAAGGAAATATATCAATTCCCTCCTTTCCTCCTTTCCTCCGCACTCGATTGAGCTCATATGCAATGGGAAAATTAATAGCACAACATCTGCAGAACATAATTATAGAGCTGCTTTATGTCCATTTACTGCAAAGCTGGAAGTTAAAAGCTGACATTTTTCCTTTCCCTGATTTGAGAACATACATAAATCTTATAACACAAGTGTTTTTCTGATTTTCATTGGTGGTTATTAATGCTCATTTATTTTTATAGGTTATTCGTAGAACTATTTAATAGGTATATTTATTATTTTCCCTTCCCTTTGTTGTGATGACAGTGTATGTGTGTACATTGCGGGGGGCAGGGGAGGGGTGTGGTGGTCTGGGGAGGAGAATGTAGCAGACACATTTTTTTTGTACACACATTTTTTTCTTTCTGTTATTCTTTTAATTTTTTAGATTTTTTTTCTTAAATTTTTTTAGTGAAACACCATAAGGTACAGTTGTGGACTTACAATCTTTTGTGCTTGGGTTACAGTTATACAATGATTGAGTACCTATCCCTCCACCAGTGCCCATTCTCCACCACCACGAATCCCAGTATCCCTTCCACCCCACCCCCCACCCCCCATCCCGCCTTGCCTCTGTGGCAGGGCATTTCCTTTTATTCTCTCTCTGATTTTGGGTGCTGTGGTTTGCAAAAGAGACATTGAGTGGCAATCATGTTCGGTCTATAGTCTACTTTCAGCATGCACCTCTCATCCTGGGAGGATCCTCCCAAACCTTTTACTTGGTGCTCCCTTCTCTATCTGAGCTGACCTTTTCCCTTAGCATGTGCGGCTGGCCTCCAAGCCATGGAGTGAACCTCCTGGTACTTATCGCGGCTATTCTTGGGTGTTAGTCTCCTCTTTTGTTATGTTAGTCTCCTATTTTGTTACTTTATGTTCCCCAGATGAATGCAATCTTTCTATGTCTGTCCCTCTCTTTCTGACTCATTTTGTTTAGCGTGATACTTTCCATGTAGTACCACTTGTATGTAAATTTCATGACTTCATCTTTTTTAACAGCTGCATAGTACTTCATTGTGCACACACAATTTTTTAAAAAAAATTTTACTATTGAATCATGTTTGCATACAATGATCAAACACTCATCCCTCCTCCAGTGCATATTCTCCACCACCAATGTCCCCAGTATACTCCCCCTTCCCAATCCTCTCCCTGCCTTCATGGCAGACAGTTTCCCATACTCTGTCTCTACTTTTGGGCGTTATGGACTGCAATACAGATACTGAGAGGTTATCATGTTTGGTCCTTTATCTACTTTCAGCACACATCTCCCAACCCTAACAATTCCTCCAACCATCATTGTCTTAGCGATCCCTTCTTTATTCCAGTTGCCTTCTCCCCCAGCTCATGAGACAAGCTTCTAACTAATGGGCAATCTTCCTGGCCCTTGCGTCTTCTGACTTTGAGTGTCCATATCATATTATGTTACTTTATATTCCACAAATGAGTACAGTCCTTCTATGTCTGTCCCTCTCTTTCTGACACACTTCACTTAGCATGATACTCTCCTTGTCCATCCACTTATAAGCAAATTTCATGACTTCATCTATCCTAACTGCATAGTATTCCATTCAGCACATACTTTTTAGTGTTGATAAAGATCCCAAAAGGCACTGCCATTGGGATTGTGCTTGGCCTGTCGGTGATGCTGAGAAATGAACTATTGACCTTAAACCTGCAAGGCATATGCAAGAGCACGAGACATGCTGGGAACCTTGGACAAATGCATATATACCTAATACTATGTGAATGCAAGGGTGCAGAATAGTTAATATGCATTTATTTATTATGTGTCAGATGAACTAACTTTTGCCAATGGTTTCTTTTTCATTGTGCACTAATTTAGAGATCCTTTGTGTTTTTTTTGAATACCAGTAATTTTTCTTTTTCTTTTAGGTGAAGCAAAATGGTTAAAATTTTTATATTAAATTATAAAATATTAAGACACCATGATATACATAATCATTCATAGTTGAGTTGTCAGGTGTACAATTGTCCCAACACCATTCCTACTACCATCATTGATGTTTCTCCACCAATGTCCCCAGGTTCCCTCCCATCCTCCAGTCAGCCTTCTTGATAGGCACATTTGAAAGCTTGGCTCTTGTAGTTTGGATCTCATGCTTAGGGTATTTTGGCTCTGTGATATATATGTCTATCTATCTATCTATCTATCTATCTATCTATATATATATGGCTGGAGCGATAGCACAGTGGGTAGGGCATTTGCCTTGCATGCAGCCGGTCTGACCAGGTTGGGTTCGATTCCTCCGCTGCTCTTGGGGAGACCAGCAAGCTACCGAGAGTATCTCGCCCGCGCGGCAAAGCCTGGCAAGCAACCCGTGACGTATTCAATATGCCAAACACAGTAACAACAAGTCTCAAAAAATGGAGACATTACTGGGCCCGCTCGAGCAAAACTCGATGAACAACGGGAGGACAGTGTTTGTTATATATATGCCACAACTCTACACCACTGACGTTCCTAAGACCCTTAGTCCCTCCTCCTTTGACATTTCATCTATTGAAAGAAATTTAGAGAGATATGGGAGGAGACAAAAAGTGATGGATATGTGTTTAAGAGATAACATGTGCTACTCTAGAGGGGAAAACATCTTCAGTAATTTTCTTAAAGGGGTTATAAATATGATAATTTTACCTGTAGTAACATACATTCCATTTCACACAATACTCATGAGTAAGGATAGCTCCTACCATTTATAAAAGCATCATGAATACTGTGTGGTAGCTCACTTTTGCTATTGGGCTTATATGCATTATTTGAATGTTTATTATGTGGCAGACCTAACTCTGATG
Source organism: Sorex fumeus (assembly GCF_029834395.1). Classification (NCBI taxonomy): domain Eukaryota; kingdom Metazoa; phylum Chordata; class Mammalia; order Eulipotyphla; family Soricidae; genus Sorex; species Sorex fumeus. The sequence continues at coordinate 41,285,951 of NW_026606071.1, read as the reverse complement.
TGTGGAAAGGTGTTTGATGATTAGCACATTTCAAACTTCTAGAAAAATATGTAATGTGGAAGACTAACTTTATTAAATGCTTCCTTGTGCTAGGCAATGTGGTAAGGCATTCACACTGGTGTTATTTTATTTACTCATTACAATTCTCTAGGAGAATTGATCTCTGATTTTATTGACCCCAAGAGAGATGGAGATGTTTGTCCAAGGTTACACAGATGGAAAGTAAGGTTAACTAGATTTTCTTTTCTCTTGTTTTGTTTTGTGTTTTTACAGTGCTGTTGATTGAACTCAGAGGCAAAGCTTGAATCCCACCACGGAGACACCTTTTAAGTTCAAGCTAGATTTTGACCCATCTTTGTTTGATTTAAAATCTCCCTCTTTTTTTTGACCCTTGGTTATAGGATCTTATGCCTGGCTTGTTAGGACTTATTGGAGGTTGGAGGTTTAGTGTGGGTTCAGCTAAAAGTTGATGAATGATAAGCCTAATTAAACTCAGACCCTTGTGTCATGGAATATAATTCTTCCTGACAGAAGGATCCAGGGGCCAAGGCAGGGATGTGCCTTTGTGAGGATAGGGAGGATGGGGTATCACAGAGTAAGTTGTGGGGAGAGGGAGTCTATGTGGACCGGGAACTGAGTTTGTTGATAAATTATTTAATTTTTCTGTATCTTTGTTTTGATCCCTGAAAAGTTTGACATTGTACCATGATGGAAATAAACAAAATAGAAAAGGGGGAACACCAGTCCTTTTTTTTTTAGCCATACCTGTTAGTGTTCAGGGGTTAACTTCTGGTTCTGTGCTCAGAAATTACTCCTTGTGGGACTCATGGGACCATATGAGATGCTGCTGATCCAACTTGCGTTGCAGGGCAAAAACCCTACCTGCTGTATTATTGCTCCTTAATACTACCACTTTTGTTGCGCTTTTCTTTCCTGTCTTCTTCCTCTTAGACTTAGAATTTCTGCATATAAGAAAATATTTCCATAGTCAAGAATTGCGTCCTTAAAGAAATGCATTCACAGACATTGATGTATCTACTTGTTGATTACTTTCAGATTACATTGTTGATGACCTTGGAAGCATCCTCTTCCTCCTTCTTCCTTCCTCAGAGAACTTTTGCATTATTGTGGTATTGAATCAATCCCATGCAGCTGTCTGTTGCAGGGAAGGTTAATCCCACCATTTTCCCAGCTCTAGGGGTGGTGGAATTGGTCTAGGGGGATTCAGATTCTTCTCGATGCTGATTTGTTCACTACTGAGCCAGGGATCAGTGAGAGGAAACCCTTAAGCCACTTTCTGGGAAGTTTTGTGTCCCAAGACAGATCGAAGTTTGAAGGAAGAAGCAGACACTACTTTCTTTCTCTTGATGCTTCATAATGTGATGTTTGAAGCTTGATTTGAACATTTAGCTTCAATTTTTCAGAGGCATCTGAGGTGCACAGGAGAGAGGAAAGAAGTTGCTTTCTTGTCATCACTGGTCTGTTGAATTAACCAAATCCTTAAATTTTCTTCATCTGTGGGCTTTTTTTATGCCAAAGAGACAAGATTCTTATGGCTTTGGCTTGTTTAAATTTGGTTCTGTTGCTGGTAGCCCAATAACACTCTCACTAGTACAACCTACATTTATTATTATGTTTTTCTCCCAACTTTTGACATAGTTTTATTCCATCCCTCATGTATGGGCAATATTTAGATATACCGACATGTTATTTTGACCTCAGTCACTCAAGATTAATAGGGCTTCTAAGACGGAAGAGCTCCCATTAAACTCAGCTTTTTTTCAACTTGCCTCTAACACTGGACCCCTTTTAATCAATTTTTCTCTGTTTAGTGTATAATGTTTAAAGTGGGAAGAGATGTTTTTATTTCTTCTGCTATTATCATTTGTTGACATTGGCCACTTGTTATAATCCTACTGAAAGGGCAGGCTTGGATGATTATTTTTCCTACCTTCCCCAGAACTTACTTCCCTTTCATTTGTATTGCTGTGATGTCCAGGTGAGTATGATCTCACATACTTGATGTGGTGCTAGGTATTAGAAATGGGATCTTATTCTGTATGAGATGTTGTACTGGGGATAGAACTTTTGACCTTACACCTGCAGGGCAGGTTCTCTACCACTGAGACAAACCTTGGTGCTATATGGAACCATATTGTTTACAGAACACCTTGTTTGTTATTCTAACCTCTACTTGATTTAAGGGCTAGAGAGAGAGAGAGCACAGTGGGTCAGGGATTTGCCCTGTATGTAGCCAATGAAGGCGTGATCTTCATCACTTCAGAGCCCAATCAGGAAAGATGTCTGAGCACAGAGCAAGGAGTAAGTGCTAAACACTACTGGGTGTAGCTCCCAAACAATAAAAATACAAAAAACCCCCCCCATCGTTGACTTAGTGATCCCTTCTCTATTCCAGCTGCCTTCTCCCCCAGCTCATGAGGCAGGCTACCAACCATGGAGCAAAGTTCCTGGTCCTGTCTCTGCATCCTTGGGTGTCAGTCTCATATTATGTTATTTTATATGACACAAATGAGTGCAGTCATTCTATGTCTGCACCTATCTTTCTGACTCATTTCACTTAGCATGATATCTCCATGTCCATTCACTTATAAGCAAATTTTATGACTTTGTCTCTCCTAACAGTTGCATAGTATTCCATTGTGTAGATGTACCATAGTTTCTTAAATTAATCATCTGTTCTTGGGCTCTCTGGTTGTTTCCAGATTCTGGCTATTGTGAACAGTGCTGCAATGAACATACAGGTGCATATTTAATTTCTACTGTGTTTTTTTCTTCCTTGGGATATATTCCCAAGTTGTATTTCTGGGTCATATGGAAGCTCAATTTCTATTTTTTTAAGGAATGCCCATATTGTTTTCCAAAAAGGCTGGATCAGTCGGCATTCCTAGCAACAAAGAAAGAGAATCCCTTTCTCCCCACAGCACTGGTTGTTCTTGTTCTTTTTGCTGTGTGCCAGTCTCTGTTGTGTGAGATGATATCTCATTATTTTGATTTGCATCTCCCTGATGATTAGCAATATAGAGCATTTTTCATGTGTCTTTTGGCTATTTGTATTTCTTTCATTGAGGAAGCTTCTGTTCAATTCCTCTCCTAGTTTGGGATGGGAGATGTGTGCTGAAAGTAGATAAAGAACCAAATGTGATCACCTCTCAGTATCTATATTGAAAACCATAATGCCCAAAAGTAGAGAGAGAGATTATGGGAGAAATTGTCGGCCACAGAGGCAGGGGGAGGGTTGGGATGGGGGGATACAGGGAACACTGGTGGTGAAAAATGTGCACTGGTGGAGGGAATGATGTTCGATCATTGTATGACTGAAACTCAAACATGAAAGCTCTGTAACTGTATCTCATGGTGATTCAATAAAAGAAAAAAATACAAAGAGAGAGAGAGAGACTCATTGATATCTCTACAGAACCAATCACATTCTACCCTGGAATTTTGTTTTAAGGTTTAAAGTAAAAGACAGGTACAACACCAGCACACACATGCACAACACACAATGCACAGTTTCCTAAATTATCATAATTGGGAACATACTACTATACCTACCCTTGAAATCAAGTAGTAAAATTTTTTCTCGGAGATTCTGAAGTCTGTTTCTTTGTTCTATCACAATAAATATTTTGAATTTTATATGAATCACTTTCCAAAGTTGTTTTATTATTTTATCATTGCATGATTTATTTCTTGGGCACTATGGTTTCATCGTGCTAATTTACAAAAACAAAATATGAAACATTAGAGGTGTCTTAAGCTAGAAGTCTTTCTAATCTATAGTTTTCTCCTTATAATGCAGATTTTGACTGAATGCTCTGAACAAACACCATGACCTCTTATCGTCTGTATAGCAAACCATAATGCATAAAAGGAAAAGAAGAGAGAGAGAGAGAGAGAGAGAGAGAGCAAATAAGAAAGTGCCTCCCATAGAGGGAGGTTGGGGATAGGGGATAAGGGTTTGGAGGATGGTGGTAACAGGTGACATTGGTGGTTGGAGATGTGCACTGGTGGAGGGATGTGTGCTGGATCATTGTCTGACTGAAACCCAGTTATGAACAACTTTTTAATGATCTATCTCATGGATATCCAATTAAATAAAAAAAGGTAATGTGGAATTTGTGCCCAATTCAATCAGCTTAATCTATGGCTAAATAAACAGCAGTTCTATTTAAAAAAAAAAGAATGCAGATTTTGGTCATCTCTCTAGATCTCCTGAGGCTCTCCCACCTCCATCTAGCTGCCTGCCTGACTGGGCTGTGTAGGCTGATCCTGCCTTCCTGTGTCCATGCCTTTGCATACTCTCCCCCTGAGTGGGGCCGTGGACTTGCTTCTTCCAAATGGAATACACCAATGGTGGTGAAATTCTGAGACTATGTTATATTACATAAGACTTTGTCTTGTTAGCAGACTTGCTGTAGAACTTGCCTTGCTGGATTGATGAAGTGAGCAGGATGGTGTATGTAGACCCTTGGCTCCTTTTTTGGAGATACTCAACTCCAGACTGAACTGTTGATGCAGAGCTCGATGCCCTTGGTCCTCTTCTGTGAATCTGAATAATTCTGAAAAGAGTGATCTGATCCAGCTTTGTGGTACCCTATGGGGTCAGCAGTGTGACTCAGTAGTAACTCAATAGTAACTCTGTCTGATCTTGACCCAGTTTTGCTTTCTTACATTTTATTCAGATGCTCTTTAGTTCACTGTATCACTGTAATCCCATTGTTCATCGATTTACTTGAGTAGGCACCAGTAATGTCTCCATTCGTCCCAGCCCTGAGATTTTAGCAGTCTCTCCTTACTCATCTTTCCCAATGCTGCCATATTGGAGGCTCTTTCAGGGTCAGGGGAATGAGAGTTCACATTCCAATGAATCTTCTGCAGGAAAATCTGTGTCTCCAGATTTTCTTGCTCACACAGTTTCTTTTACTTGCAAGGCATCTTTTTTGAACAAGCTGGGTTGATTGACTGGTATAGTTTCTCTTGATTGGGTTTTGCTGATTGGAAACTCTTCATGCAATTCAGTATTTTCCTCTGTCCTGTAGCTTTCCCCCTGGAAATTGGCTTTGGGACACAAAGGATAGATAAAACTCATAACTTAAGTCCCACCTCTTTGAAAAGAGAAGGTGTTACTGTTCCGTTTACAAAAAGGTTGTCATATTTGCTTTGATTTTTGATGTTAGAAGTGTTAAAATTCAATTTCTAGAGACCCTACTTTTTTGGCTTCTGAAAAAATGGCATTGCTTAATTTTGTATTTTGATTTTATTTAAAGGCTAGAATATTTTCATACATATATTTGCCTTCATCTTCAGTGGTACAGTTCATACAGAAAAGATTTTTAAAATGTTTCTTTCACTTGTTCAGTTTTTATGACTTTGATTTCTAGCATTCTCAGATGACCAACATATAATAAGTATTTAAGTGTTTAAGTATTATAGTCCCATGGATTTAGACATATTTGATAGGTTTTGAAGTTCAAGCAGTTCTTATTTTGGTTGAATTTTCAATCAGTCTGTCTTTGGTAAGTTGAAACTTATTCAAATTGATGCTTGATTCTTTTTTCTTTGGATTTGTTTTCAGGACTCTGAAGCAGTTTTCAGGTGACTCAAAGGGAACTCCTGGTGATATTCAGTGAACAAAATAGGATGAATGAATCACAGCGAGGCCCTAATTATGTGGAATTGTTAAATTCCCTATGGACCTATCATACCAACAGTCTCAACCAGAGCCACTTCAGCAGTGCTCGGGTACCAGTCAGCCTGGGTCTCCTCTGAATCCAACACACTGCCTCTTGCTTGACCCAGAGCTGGGGAGCTATGACCCCTTCTGGTAGCTGATTTCAAACTGATCTACATTTCCAGGAGAATTTCCTCTTCCAGGTTGTTAACTGCCCTGTGGGGGCTTTTCCTTCCTTCCTTCCTTCCTTTCTTCCTTCCTTCCTTCCTTCCTTCCTTCCTTCCTTCCTTCCTTCCTTCTTTCCTTCCTTCCTTCCTTCCTTCCTCCTTCCTTCACTTCCTTCTTTCCTTCCTCTCCTTTCCCCCTCCCTCCCTCTGTTCCTCCTTTACTTTCCTGCCTTCCTCAATTTTAATTCAAAAAGTTCATAAACAGAGCAAAAGTCAATTAACAGAGTTACATGTCAACAACAAACAAAAAGAAGATAAAATGTTCCAGAGACATACTGTAAATTTTCATATAGAATCCTGACTGAAACTGTAGCTAAGCTATGGTTGCATAATAGTTCTGATCATTCCTACATTTCCCAGAAAGATCCTCCTTATATTTTTCCTTCTCTTTTCCAACTTGTTAATATTCGTCATTGCATTCAATAGTACACCATCACCCACCTCCCACACACACACAATCTTTGTCTAGTTTTAATCTGGCAATACCCACCTTACTGGGGTGAATATCCATGAACACATTTGTGTTAATAGCCTTCTCCCAATGCACCTGGTCAATGTAGATGAAATACTTCTTTCTGCCCACCTGAACTACCTTACTGGTTTGTTGACTCTTGCAGTCTTGAACCACCAAAACCTTGTTATCTTTGCTGATGGGCACAGAGTAGGCATGTTTCAACAACTTGGAGAGGATGATAATAATGTTCTGGCACACATATGGGTAGTATTGAAGTAGTATTTACAGTTTACACTGTGGTCAGAGGTGCCAAATGGTTTGAACTTCATGTTGATTGCATACCTGTAGGGGGTTTTCCCCTTTGTTTTCATCCATAGGGATACCAATAACATGCAGGTAGAGACTGCTGCCAATTTGGCCCGATCTACTTATTCTGAGGTTTGCAGAAATTCCTTGTCACTTAGTTTTTCATTGAGGTAAATGCATGTAACATAAAGTTGGCCACATTGAAGAGTATAATTTAGTGTGATTTAGTATACTCACCATGCTGTGCAGTAACAGGCTCTGTCTACTTCCAAAACATTTTTGTGGGCATTGAGTAATCACTCCTAATTTCCTTTGGGCCCTCAACTCTGGGAAACACCCATATGCCTCTCGTCTTTATGGATTTACCTACTTCCCATGAGTAAAATCATACAATGTGTGAACATTTGTGGCTGGCTTTGTTCCCTTCACACAATGGCTTCAAGGTTTCTCTGTATGTCCACTCTTCATCTCTTTATATGGCTGAAAAGCATTGCACTGTATGTGTCTACCACAATAAATTTATCTCTACTTGTCAAGCAGTTTTATTGACAATGTTTCTGAGATTTTGGTTTTGATATCTTTGTTTGGTGGGTTTCTGGATACTGATCTTGGGGGGAATCTTCAGATTGTCTCCTCTACTTCCATCATGTCCCCAGAATTCTATGAGAAATCTTAGACTAGGGCTTAAGTTCTGGGTGAGATATCAGTGGGATATCAGAGTGGAACGGAAGTGGGTGTTGCAGGGAAGGAAAGATACACAGAACTTACAGAATTCCTGGTACTTTCTGTCCTTAACTTCTTTCTTTTCTTAAGGCTGGTTGACAAGCAACTTTATTTTCGCCACTATTTTTATTAATTTTAGTCATTATGAGTATATTTCTGTTCTGTTCAACTAAGATGTTCTGATGCCCAACTCAGTCAATCTCATTCTTGGGTTTTATTTATGATTTTGCTCTAGGTCTATTTCTTCTTTGGGATTATAACAAGAATAACTTTTAGTGTGTGACTCTTCTCTAGTTGAAAAAAGTTTCTTTTGTTATAAATTCTAATGTAAAATGACTTTGTAGGCACGGACTCATATCTTTCCCCCTGATTTTGTATTTAATTATTTCCTTTGTAGTAACTTCCTGGCTCCTGAGAATCCCTACATGCTCAGCCTAAAACAGGGATTATGGAACTATATGTTAATTGAGGCTATGCTGATTTATTTAGCCCATTGAATAGGAACAGAGAGTATGACTAGCAGAGTGAAACAGATGCCAAACTTGGAGTTACCAATTGGTCCCTTCATGATGATCTAACACAGCACCCTGGAATGTAGAAGATATTGAGGGGAAAAAGCAGAGCTTCGTTAAAGGGGTTAGATGTCCTGGTCTCTGTACAGAGCAGTTCTCCAGACAAGGGTAATTTGATGGGGATGGTTGTAGCATGAACAGTTTAGCATTCACCTCACGTGGGGACATGGGATCATGAGTTTGGTAATGGGGTTTTTCATCAGACCTTAGTCTTCCCTTTTATGCCCTGACTGGTTTCTTGTGTTAAGTATTTTCCTTCCCTATGTATACATACCTACGTAGATGTTATGTGTATTTGTATCTATAAGTTCCACATGCAGATGTACCTAAGCATGAATGTACATATGCATATTTGCAATTTGATTATGTTTTACACATGCATATTGGTATGAACATAAATGCATGTTTTTTAAATTTTTGTGTCATCAGCGTAGAGAATATTAGAGTATCAGTGAGTTGTCAGGTATCACTTGATCACTTGATTTCCCGTTACTCATCGATTTGCTCAAGCGGGGCCCAGTAACATCTCCATTTGTCTCTGTCGCGTGCTATTGTATCCCAATAGTGTCTGTTTGTTCTAGGAATGTGAAGAGCCTCAACCTGATCGTTCAGGGTCTTGACGAAGAAGTTTGGCCATCTTGTAGGTGGGTGGCTACGCGGTCTTTTGACATCCTGTGGAATCAAGTCAATAATGGCTCTAGTCCAGTGGTCATCTCCAAATCTCATTATGTGTCCAAAAATCTGATTTTTGACAACTTGGCAAATGAGACAGCATCCCTGATTCTTGACTGTCGACCAAGGTCAGAACTTCAGATTCTTTCTCTCATTTGAGTGAAACATGATACTCCAAGCATAGCTTCTTCGATTCCTCTTTGGGAGACCTGGAATAAAGTTCTCATCCTGTTTTTGTAGGGCCCAGGTCTCTGAGGAGTACATTAATGCAGGAAGAACAGTGGAATTGAAGAGATGTGCCTGAAGCCGGAGGTTCTTCATTCTCTTAGCTATTTCTTTGATGCTCTTGAAGGCGTTACAAGCTGCTTTCTTCCTCCTACACAACTCAGGTGCCAGGTCATTTGTCATATTGACTTCTCGACCTAGGTACACATAACTGCTGCATTCGGAGATGTTCATTCCATTGAGAGCAAATGGAACATCAGTAACAAAACCATTTCTCATAAACATTGTCTTTATGAGATTCAGCTGGAGTCCGACCTTTCCACACTCATGGTCAAAGTCGGCCAGCATTTGTGCCGCTTGGCTAGTGTTTGGTATTATTAGAACGATGTCATCAGCAAAGTGGAGGTGGTGTAGTTGCCAACCATCTATCTTCATTCCCATTCCTTCCCATTCCAGTCCTCGCATGATGTTCTTGAGGGTGGCACTGAAGAGTTTCGGTGAAATGGTATCACCCTGCTGAACCCCTTTCTTGACATTGATGATCACTTCTTTGTAGAATAGTGAGATTCTGGTAGTGAATTCGTAATACAGCTCACAGAGGATCCTGATGTATTGAGTTTGAATGCCCTTTTTGGCTAGGGCTTTGATGACCGCTTCTGTCTCAACAAAATCAAAGGCCTTCTTTAAATCAATGAACATTAAACAGAGCGGCATCTTGAACTCCCGAGAAACCTCAATGAGCTTGGTTATAATGTGGATATGGTCGATGGTGCTGAATCCTTTGCGGAACCCGGCTTGCTTGCATGGTTGTCCTTCATCTAGTGTTCTGCCAATCCTATTGAGGATGACTCGAATGAACAACTTGTAGATGACAGGCAACAGGCAGATTGGGCGATTGTTGCCAATGTCATGGATGTCTCCCTTCTTGTACAGTAGTACAGTCCTGCTGGTTTTCCACTGGGACGGAACCTTGCATTCAGACAGGTAGTGTGTGAAGAGCCGAGCCAGTGTATTGATGAGTACTGATGGCAGGTTCTTCAGGTGTTCAGGTCTGACCTTGTCTGGGTCAGGTGCTGTGTCAGGTATAGGGATCAAGAAAGGAAGAAGGTAGAAGTTTGGCTATCAGATATAGGATCTGGGAGCTCTAGTGTCTAGAAGGATGATCCCTTGAGATCTGGTACATGAATAGTTGAGGGTGGGTTATTGGATCCAAATTTAGTTCAAATACATATTTACAGGTTTTGTGATGAGAAATCATTCTAGACTTTGTCATGTCATCATGTACTATGAATGTTTGTGCTATCATAAGCCCACCCCAAATGTTTTATTAATTGGATGTATTAATAACTTATTAAAATTTACTGTATAAAATTCACTGTATATCTTCTCCAATGTTTCTATCCAAATGGGGGTGCGGTGGGGGTGCGACAGGGTTGGGGGGAGGAGGAAGAGGCAAAGACATTGATTCTTTCATCTTTGACTTTTAAAGAATCCTCAAAACCTCTTTGTTTCCTTTCCCAGTGTGCACCCTGCAGGCAGAGAATGGAGGGTAATTTTAGAAATGGGTGATACATAATGAGACCCAAACCCAGGAGGTCACGACCTGTGGCTTCTCTAAGTAGAAAGTTTCTATTTTGGGAGGGCGGTGTGTACAATGGGCCCAGCAGATCTGACACAGGGTGTCACAATTGGCCTCCATTCTCCTTTTCCTTGAGCCAAAGCATACGCAAGGTCCATCTGGCAGTTTTTCTCTTTCTGCATTCTTTTTTTCAGTTCCTCTGATATTTGCACATGGTTTAGGATATTTTGAAAACATATATCTTTATCTACACCTTCAATGGAGACTCGAAAAAAACTGAGATTTTTTTTTAATGTCTTGAGAGAACCTTTCTTCAATCATAAGGATCTTCATAAAAAGCATTGCACCTATTGTTTATTTACCTTTTAGGTTTCATTTTACAGGATTTTAACTTTCTGACTGTTGGGGAAGAGCTATTTTCCTTTGTCAGGGGATTGTAAACATAACTATCCCTCCCTCCCTCCCTCCCTCCCTCCCTTCCTTCCTTCCTTCCTTCCTTCCTTCCTTCCTTCCTTCCTTCCTTCCTTCCTCTCTTTCTCCTTTCCCTCTTTCTCTCTCTTTCTTTCTTTCTTTCTTTCTTTCTTTCTTTCTCTCTTTCTCTCTCTTTCTCTCTCCTTTCTTTCTTCAATACTCTTGTTTTTTTAAATTTTATTTATTATTATTATTGTTATTTTGGGAAATTAAAGCTAAATAAAATAGATGCCATTTTGAAAATCAGTCAAAAGCATAAATTGATATCATTTAAAACATACCAAATTCCAGAACCAGAGATCAATTCACTGTCTTGTAAATAGGAATTCACCAGTCTATTCCTCAGCACGACCCACACGTCAAGTACAATTCCTGCATGCTGACAATGATGTCCCAACAGCACTCTATTTGGGGTCCCTGATGCTGCCACAAAATGTGCAATTTCTGGTAAGCTTGTGTGCGAGTACCACAACCGGTCATCACAACAGCAAATTGGAAGGTGGGGGCAGGGGAATGAAATACCAAGTACCCAAAATATCTTAATTCAGCATGAGACAAAGGTAGAATGTGTATTTTTAAAGACTCTTGGAAAAAAGCAACACTGAAAACCAATGCATGAAATGAGTAAGATGCTAGTAGTATCCAGGAACTCAGAGGTTCCTCGGTGAACTTATCACCACGTGATATGAGATAATGTCCTGCCAAAGAATGGGTCCATTTAGGGAGTAAGATGATTCTGTTTCCCAGGGCCAGAATATACTATGCAATGCCTGGGATCACATGACTTCAGAAAAATATTTCACGGCTAAGTGTGTGGGACTGGAATTGGGTGGACAAAGATTTCTTAGCCAAGACATTGAGCTTGTTTTCTCCTGTGGTTTAAGGATGGTTCTAAGACACCACTGTGTGTCCTCTTTGCGAAGTGAATGTGTTCACTAAAAAGAAGCTTGTAGCTCAGAAGCAGTCAGTTGCTGGGAAGGAAATGTCACAAGTTAAACAGGATAGCCAGGAAATGGCAAACTCTTCTCTGGAAAGGGTCAGAGAAGAAACATTTTAGGTCTTGGAGGCTGAGAGACAAAACTGAGAAAATCATGTAGGCATTTATATGCAAGAAAGAAAACATATTTCATAAATCTTTAAAAATCTGGATTACCATACAAAAGTAACAGTGTAAACAAACTTTGCATTGCAGGTCTGCAAATGAGAAGAGTGAGACTTTGGGCATCATGTGGAACTGTGATCAAAGTTAGTTGTCTCAGCTCTAGCAGCTGAGTGGTAGAGCCTGTCTTTTTTTTTTTAATTTATTCATTTATTTATTGAATTGCTGTGGGAAAAATTACAGAGCTTTTGAGTTTAGGTCTCAGTCATGCAAATATCAATCACAATTCCCTTTACCAATACTTATTTTTCACCCTGAAGAACCCAAATAACTCCCCAGTCCCCCCCAATGTCTGTGGGGTAGATGAATTCTAGTTAACACTCTGTCTACCTTGACTAGCTTCATTGTTTTGATAAAAGTCGCACCATTATTATTTAGACTTTACCCCCCCCCAAACTCAGCCATGCTGAAAAAGCATTGTGAAATGATCTGCTTTCTACAGCTGGGTTCAAGAATTAAATGATGTCGCGCGGCCGCTATTGCGGCTGTGGGGTTTTGTATTTCTGCTATTTTATTTATTAACCCTGCAAGTATTTCTACTGAGAGTCAGATAATTAAGAGATTGGTCTCTGTGTTTCTGGGGCCGTGGTCGTGCCAGAGAGCCGCTCGTGGGGGGCAACTGGTGACCTCGGTGGGGCGTGAAGGATGGGCCGGAGTGCCCCCACCCCGTCCCATGAGGTATCCATCATGCCTCCACCCCCGGCTCAGACCTGCTTTCCACTGGGCTCCCATGCAGCCGCCATCTTTCTTTCCAGAGAGGAGAGGGAGAATGGGAGCCTGTCTAGAATGCATTGTCCTGAGTTTGATCCCCAGTCCTGCATAGTCTCTTGGGACTGTCAGATGCAGAACTTATAAAAAAAAAATCCTACAAAGTTTATCATACCATCATTGAATCACTTGTAAATGTCCATCTTCAAATGTCATTCTTAGAGAAGCTTGGGGACTGCAGTCTCTGCAACCAAGTGCCTACAAACCTCACACCCAAAGTGTGTCCATCATTGCAACAACACAGAAGGAAGGGAATGGAAAAAATCTTTTTAGCCACCTGGTCTCAAGCAAACAAAATGATATCAAGGTGACACGTGATTGTCCTAACCTTCAGTCTGAGTGTGCTGTGCAAGGCTTATGTCTGTTGCTAAGGAGCATCACAAAAGCAGGGACCTATTTATGTTGAAGAATGTGTATGTGGGGCCGAGTGATAGCACAGTGGGTAGGGCGTTTGCCTTGCACGTAGTCAACCCAGGTTCGATTCCCAGCATCTCATATGGTCCCCTGAGCACCGCCAGGAGTAATTCCTGAGTGCAGGAGTCAGGAGTGACCCCTGTGCATTGCTGGGTGTGACCCAAAAAGCAAAAAAAAAAAAAAAGAATATGTATGTGTGATGGAGAAAAGTGGGAGTGCAGTTCTGTTCTTTTTTTTAATATCAGAAGTATAGTGCTCCCTGCAAATATTCACAGTGATTAATTGCAGATCTCTTTCTATTTCAGGGAGAGAGTCAATACCAGTACTCTATTATAGTAGGTATAGATAATGTTAAGCATTTTTCTCAATGTTTTAAGTTGTCGACCACATGTCAGGTGGGAATGGGTGGGGATGGGTGAGACATGGCAGGTTTTTCTCTTAGGAGTTTGTATGTGGAGGGACATCTTACATTTGCTGCACATTTATCAATGAACTGTGACTAGGATAGGTCTTCTGCATTCATAATTATATTTTGTTCCCACAGTTGTCCTTGAAAATGTTTCATCTTCTTTTTACATATCAGAGCTAGATTTTTAGTGTCATACCTAACAACAGCAGAGGACATCTGTACAAAACTCAACTCTAAATGCTTTCCAAGAAGTGTCTCATTGAATTCCAACCCTAATGTGTTTGGCATTATTTTGTCCATTGTTCATAGATGTGAAAACCCAAACACAAAGAGGTAAGAAACTACCCAGAGCTACTTAGCTGAGAAGAAGCAGAACTGGGGTTCAAATTCAGGCTTTTGTGCTCTAGCATCCAGAATCTCAGTATTAGGGTTTTTTTTTTAATATTAGAAAAATAAAATTATTTGCACAGGATCACACGAACAGCAATGATAAAGTAAATGTGAACTTCAGGAATTCGATCCAGGTTTCTTTCCAAAGATTTATTTCAATTTCTGCATGTACCCATTGCCCCTATTTTTACTTTTTCTTGAGAAGTGACTCCTTTTTCACAAGGGAATTGGTCCCATGGTATAGGAAAGGGTTGGGGCCTGTTCCACAGGAGATGATACAGTGTTATTCTTATGTTTTCCCAGAACAGAGAGAAAACTAAGAAGGATGAATGTGTGCCATGAAAAGTTACATACAAGCTTGAGTGGTGGAGTTGTGACCAAATAGCTGATATGTTCATTTGTGGGTATATCACATCATCTCTCCAATTATCAACTTTCTATCTGTAAAGCCAATAAAGTAGAGCTCATGAGGAAGAGTCTAAAGCATTCTTGTCTTCTATGATGCTTGGTTGTTTTGTTTCCCCTTGCCTGCATTTCATGTTGTTGTGAAAATTATTCTTCTAGCTAAGTCCAGTGTCTACCATTAGTTGGCTTTAAATAAAGAAAGACAACCACACTCAACAATGCGAGTGGCCTCTTTCAATAAATTAAAGACTTCAAGTGCAAACACTGGATTCCCAAAAGAACTTCTACCTCAAATAACAACAAATCTTGCCTGATTTTCCGGCCAGCCAACATCCTTAACAGAGTAGATTCTAGAGAATTCTGAGCATCATCTCAGTCTCTAAAATGGAACCATAACTATTGATGTCTTAAGGCCCCTAGATAATTTTTGCTTCTTGGTGATACAAATGCTTGAAATATCTTTATTTTACTTTCACTCATTCAGTTTACATACAGGCCTTCAAAATGAAAGCACTACCTTTGAATTCCACCCCAATTACAGAATGTCTTTGCAACACAATTTCGCTTTGAACAGTTCTGCTGTGGTGAAAATTCAGATATAGCTCCATCCTCCTAAAGTCTGGCTGATCTGCTGATTAAAGGAAAATGGCTTGGTGAATTCAAAGATGTTTTAAGTACTATATCTAATTACAAAGAAGAACATGTTACTTACCAAAATTTGAATGCATTCTATAATAAAAAACAAGGGCAATTAACAATCAAACAAGCAACTGCTTTCTTGACAGACAGATGACACAGAACAGGACTAAGAAATCGCAGAACGCTTTTGCTTGACGAGGAAAGCTGAGATGCTCCTTCCAGTTGTAAGGTAAGATCCAAAGGGCATTTGAGTTTGTGGTTATATGACCAGGGAGGTACTCAGGAAACACAAGAATTACTCTGCTTGGTTCTGTATTATTGAAACAAAGGATAATTGATCTTAAAGTGAGGGAAATGTATATTTATGATTTAGAAATTTTAAAATAAAAAACTTTTAAAAATTATTTTTAAGAGTATTTTTAATAATACTTGTTCGTAATGCCTATTTAAATATGCACTTTTTTACTGTCTTATTTTTCAGATATTTAGCTTAATGTTCAAAAATGGGTACTTGATCATTGTATAACTGAAACCCAAGCACAAAAATTAGTAAGTCTATAACTGTACCTCATGGTGTTTCACTAATAAAAAAATAAAAAAATAAATAAAAATAAAAATAAATAAAAAGTAAAAAAAAAATTCTGTAGGGAATTGTGACTAGCTCTCAGGGACTCAGGTGGTTAAAATTTTAACATCTTGAAAGTAGACTATGGACTGAACATGTTTGCCACTCAATGCCTCTTTTGCAGACCACAACACCCAAAAGGAGAGAGAGAACAAAAGGGAATGCCCTGCCACAGAGGCACTGTGGGATGGGGGGGATGGGAGGATGGAAAGGATACTGGGATCAATGGTGGTGGAGAATGGGAACTGGTGGAGGGATGGGTAATCGATCATTTTATAATTGAAACCCAAGCACAAAAATTTGTAAGTCTATAACTGTACCTCATGGTGTTTCACTAATAATAAAAAAATTTTAAAAAAAGTTAACATCAGGTGAGATGTGGTAGCTATACATCAAGATCATAAATGTTAATACCCTGATAAACATGTTACCTTAACTACAACAATGAAAATACAGCAATTAAAAACATACAAATTAACATGAGGCCAGAAAGAACTCAAAGAGCTGGAAGCCACATGCCTTGACATGCGAAGTCTGACACCTGAGTTCAGTCCTCT
Source organism: Sorex fumeus (assembly GCF_029834395.1). Classification (NCBI taxonomy): domain Eukaryota; kingdom Metazoa; phylum Chordata; class Mammalia; order Eulipotyphla; family Soricidae; genus Sorex; species Sorex fumeus. The sequence goes on along the minus strand of NW_026606071.1, from coordinate 41,269,664 downwards.
GTATCACTGGAAGTAATTTCTGAACACTGATCTTGGAGTTATTTCTGAGCACTGAGATTGGTAATCCAGGAGCACTAAACTTGGAGTAATCCCTGAGCACTGAGCTGGAATGGTCCCTGAGCATTGCTGGGTGCTGCTTAAAAACCACAAAAAAAAAAAGTTTATATCTATAAATTACCATAAGGTCTAGGAATAAAAGAATCCTAGAAAAATTTTTAAAAATTTTCTAGTAAATCCAACTCTTTCTTCTTCAAGTTAAGAATGGGCAATGCTACCTCTTTCTTCTGACTCTATGGATTCTACCTTCTGAAATGATAGTAAGTCTGAGATAGGGCTGAAGTGCTGATCCATTCCCACCAAGGGAATGCAGCCTTTTTACTTGCTAAAGTTTTAGAACTCTGTGACGGACTTCTAGAGATGTACTGTATGAGACAGTGTTCCAGGATGAAAATCAATAATCTTAATTATTTTCTGTGCTTCTGGGGGTTGAACCCATGGACCCAACATGCAAAGCATGCGCACTGCCACTGAGTTACACTCCCTAGGATTTTCCTTCCCACAGGATATTCTTTCCTTTCCTCTTTCCTTTCTTCCTTCTTTCTCCATCCTTACTTCCTTCTTCTTTCTCCCTTTCTCTATTTTTCTCTATTTTTCCTCTATTTTTCTTCCCTTTCTCCTTCCTTCCTTCCTTCCTTCCTTCCTTCCTTCCTTCCTTCCTTCCTTCCTTCCTTCCTTCCTTTCTTTGTAATTTTTATTAGTGAAACACCATGAGGTACAGTTATAGACTTACAAATTTTTGTGCTTGGGTTTCAGTTATAAAATGATCGATTACCCATCCCTCCACCAGTTCCCATTCTCCACCACCAATGATCCCAGTATCCTTCCCATCCTCCCATCCCCCCCATCCCACCCTGCCTCTGTGGCAGGGCATTCCCTTTTGTTCTCTCCTTTTGGGTGCTGTGGTTTGCAAAAGAGGCACTGAGTAGCAATCGTGTTTGGTCTATAGTCTACTTTCAGCATGCATCTCCCATCCTGGAAGGATCCTCCCAACACCCTTTACTTGGTGCTCCCTTCTCTACCTGAGCTGCCTTTTCCTCTAGCATATGTGGCTGGCCTCCAAGCCATGGAGTGAACCTCCTGGTACTTATCTGGCTATTCTTGGGTGTTAGTCTCCTATTTTGTTACTCTATGTTCCCCAGATAAATACAATCTTTCTATGTCTTTCTGTCCTTCTCTTTTTGACTCATTTTGCTTAGCATGATACTTTCCATGTAGTACCGCTTGCATGTAAATTTCATGACTTCATCTTTTCTAACAGCTGCATAGTACTCTATTGTGTAGTTGTACCAAAGTTTCTTTAACCAGTCATCTGTTCTCGGGCACTTGTGTTTTATCCAGATTTTGGCTATTGTGACCAGTGCAGCAATGAACATAGAAGGGCAGATGTCATTTTCGACTATGCTTTTTTGTCTCTCAGGGATATAGTCCCAGTACTGGTATTGCTGGGTCAAATGGGAGCTCAGTCTCTAATTTTTTGAGAATCGTCCCTTCCTTCCTTCCTTCCTTCCTTCCTTCCTTCCTTCCTTCCTTCCTTCCTTCCTTCCTCCCTCCCTCCCTCCCTCCCTCCCTCCCTCCTCCCCTTCTTTCCTTCCTTCCTTCCTTCCTTCCTTCCTTCCTTCCTTCTTTCTTTCTTTCTTTCTTTCTTTCTTTCTTTCTTTCTTTCTTTCTTTCTTTCTTTCTTCCCTCCAGTGGTGTTCAGAGATTACTCCTATCTCTCTGCTGAGGGACCGACCATTCCTGGCAGTGCTTGGTAAACAATGTGCGGTGATGGGGATCCAACTCAGGACTGCTGCATGCAAGGCAAGTATCTTACCTGTTATTTCTCTTTCCCTAGAAATTTTCATTTTTGACTAGCTTCGTTTAGTGACCCAGAGGCCAATAAAGCATGAACTGTATTTTAAGACAATAATTTGGAACAGAGTTACTTCCTTATAATTTTTATATTTTTTGTGAAATCTGAAACTCCTTGTAGTAAATACTTGAACCCTCAACCCTTTATTATATATAGTGATAATAAATTATATGTAGTGCTAATCTTTTCTACACATATATAATACCCATCATAAAGCATAACCAAGAATAAAATAAAAAACTTTAACATGATTTTAAGAAAAAACAAATAATACCTTACAAATGTTAGAAACTTACATATCTTTTGTTTTCATGCAAATATTGTCAACATGTTTGACACAGGTATTACTAATGATACGTTACCAAGAGCAGAGTTATCAACCATACTTTATTTTCAAAATATGGGTTGCATATATTATGAAGTGATTATTTAGTGATCTGTCTCAAGTTCAGTTTATTTGAATTCTTGCTTAAAATATTTCACAGCTAAAAAAAAAAAAGAAACCATGACTTTAAAAGATTCATATAATCCAATGAAAGACAGATATCCATGACTGAGCTTTATAAACTGTAATGCTCATTTCAAAATTTTATCATTCAATAATTTCAAGAAATTTGGTAAAATTCCATGTTGTCTGAGATACTTATTTCCTCGATTGAGTCACAATATGATGAATTTATGTCTATCTAAATTCCTTATTTGGAATATTACCAAAAAACACTTAAAAGCTTTTTTTTCCAGATTTGAGTGCAGGCCTGAATTCATTCACTTATTTTTTTACTTTTTGAGCTACAACCAGTAATGTTTGGGGATTATTCTGGGCTCAGTGCTTGGGGGACCATGTTACACGGGGATCACACCCTGGCCTTCCACAGGCAAAACAACCACTCAGTCTGCTGAGTGATGTCTCCAGCCCACACCCTGAATTTTTATGGTGAAATACATGTTTTCTTCTTATAAGCCATGTGACAATGAAAATATTTCTAAACTTCTTTTTTTTCAAATGCTTTATAATTATTTCCTCGGCTAGTCTTTGAGAGCCACATCCTTTTATTATTGTGCTATCGTATTCATTTGGAAGGGATAGATGGCATTTAAATACATGAATAAAGATAGACACAGATACATAGCGATGTGTGACATCTGTCTGCTAAATAGCACACAACTGGGAGTTCCTGCTCATCACAGTGAATTGGGAACACATATGTTATAGTAAAAGAATTATGCAAATCACTTTAAAGTTGGGGGACTTATCAAATTATTTTGTGAATAAAGTAATACATGGATCACCTAGGTGATTGTGATATGCAAATGTTTCCTGAGGCTTCCATGTCAAGACAAAGCACAGTGAACCTCCAGCGACGGATGGCGCTGTTTATTGGGGAGTCAATCCTCCCATGGCCTTCTGGGACCTTTGTCGACTTTTGGCTTCTACTCTTTTATTGATGGCTCTGAGTGGACAGAGTATGAGTTTCAAGTGTGATGATATCTCTGCAAGCTTAGCCTGGAATTGTTTGTTTGTGCCAGACAAATATTTTTGTCTTTCATTATTGTGCAAGAAACCTCAAAAGTGACTTCAGAACATTTTCTATTGACTTTTAGAGAAATTTTGTAAAGCCTATTACAGGACTTAAAAATTGCTGACAAAAAAAGTCACCGTTTATGTAATATATTTGGGATGCTCAGGTTTAAATGCCTTGACACGCATAATGACAAGCTTATCTTTACATAATAGCTCAGGGCACATCGAACACATTTTGTTATACTGGATTTTAAAAAAGACTCACAATTAAAAAGAATTTTGAAAATATCTATTATAAGCCCATCATCTTTTGGTCAAGTAGGATTTTTTTTTTTTAAACCAATGAGACTCAAAAATCTTGTACTGCAGATGAAAGTCTCAACTCTGCTGGCTTGTTTGTTTGTTTTTATAGTTCACTTGTACTTCAATTATTTGCATTATCTTCAGTACATGGTCTCTCTGCCAGACTCTTTACTTGTCCATTTTGTTACTTGGTTCAGTTAAAACCAGATAACATCACTCCTAAAACAATTTAGTCTGGCGCATGTAAACAGCAGAATTTTCCAGTGTGCTGCATGGGGATTGAAGAGCGCAGATGTCACGGTCAGAGCTCCTGTGTTCGAAAGTTCTGTTAATTTCCCAGCTTACTGGGGACCAAGGAACAGCGGGTCAGTAGGGCAAGTGAGGGCACAAGCATCAACCCATGCAATCGTATTAGGAAAGGGCTAGAGGGATAGTACAATAAATAGGGCACTCGCCTTGCACGCAGCCAAACTAGGTTTGATTCCGGTTATCTGGGTATCTGACAGCCCATACAGTCCCCTGAGCCCACCCAGGGTGATCTCTGAATACTGAGCCAGAAGTAATCTCTGAAAACCACTGGGTATGACAAAAAAAAATCAAACCAAGACAAGACAAAACAACAAAGGAATTAGGAAAGCATCACTTGCCTCTTTTTTTTTTTTTAAATTAGGACAGTATGTAGGTAGGATATTTAAATTTGTTCTCCTCTACCCAGAATATCACGTTTCACTCAAATGAGAGAACGAATCCGGAGTTCTGACATCCGTCGACGATCAAGGATCAGGGACGCTGTCTCATTTGCCAAGGTGTCGAAAATCAGATGGGCTGGTCACGTAATGAGATTTAAAGACGACCGTTGGACTAGAGCTGTTACTGATTGGATTCCACGGGATGTCAAAAGACCGCGTGGCCGCCCACCTACCAGATGGTCAGACTTCTTCGTCAAGATCATGAACGATCGGTTTGAGGCCCTTCATGTTCCTGGAGCGAAGAGATGCCATTGGGCTACACTAGCACGCGACAGGGACAAATGGAGACGTTACTGGCGCCCGCTCGAGCAAATCGACGACTAACGGGAAGTTAAGTGATTAAGTGATTAAGTGACCCAGTAACTGGGGCTGGAGCGATAGCACAGCAGGCAGGGCGTTTGCCTTGCTCGCGACTGACCCAGGTTCGTTTCCTCCGCCCCTCTGGGTGAGCCCGGCAAGCTACCGAGAGTATCTCGCTCACACGGCAGAGCCTGGCAAGCTACCCATGATATATTCGATATGCCAAACACAGTAACAACAAGTCTCACAATGTTACTGGGTCCGCTCGAGCAAATCGATGAACAACGGGAGGACAGTGACCCAGTAACTGCTTGAAGCATACTTTATGATGGATACAACTCATGGTTTAGAGAATACTATTTATGAAAACAGATTCTTTTTACTTATTTATTTTTGAGTAGGGAAACACATCCAGCAGTGCTCAGGGCTTACTCCTGGCTCTGCATGTAGGGAACACTCCTGGAGGCCTTTGGGGACCATATGTGGTGTCAGGGATCCAACCCAGCTCGGCTTGTGCAAGGCAAATACCCTACCCACTATATTATTGCTTTGTCCCCCTCTATGAAAATGATTTCTTTCATTTTTCTTAGGTAATAATTCAAAATCAGGCTTGGTTATATTGCTAATATCTGGATTATGCCAAAAAATCAAAGTTCATTCTGAATTTATTGTATCAATCAAACAAGAGCTCCACAAAGATGCAAAGAAGCAGTCTTCAGGTTGCATGGCCGGTTTCCAAAGTCTGGTAAGGCATTGCTTTATGTGGGGTTTGCTAAATCAGAATGTTTTATGGGATGTTCCAAATACGACTGTGGAGAACTGTTGTCAGATTCAGAACATGAGTATGACTTTTTATTGACAGGATTATTACAGTTCTACAAGAATCTAAAAAAACAGGGTTTGTCTTTATTTCTTTCAAGAATTTATCTTTCGATGGTGAATTCACCATTTAAACCATCGCATAGAGCTAAATGTTCAGACCACAGAGTTATCAACAATGAAATTATGAGATCCAAACTTTAATAATCTATCTTTTTTATTTATTTACTTATTTTTAAAAAAATATTTATTAATGAAACACCATGAGGTACAGTTGTAGACTTACAAAATTTTGTGCTTGGGTTTCAGTTATACAATGATCAAATACCCATCCCTCCACCTGTTCCCATTCTCCACCACCACTGATCCCAGTATCCCTCCCACCCCCCATGTCCCCCATTCCACCCTACCTCTGTGGCAGGGCATTCTCTTTTGTCCTCTCTCTTCTCTTGGGTGTTGTGGTTTTCAAAAGAGACAGTAAGTGGTAATCATGTTCAGTCTATAGTCTACCTTTAAAAGGTGCCTGCTGAGGGACTAGGAGTACTGGTCAATGGTTGGAACTAACCACAAATGTGAGGGAGGCTGAAGGTAGATAAGATAGAGAAGAGACTAGTATGACAATAATAGCAGGGAATGGTCATGCTGGACAAGATCTGAGTGTTAGAAGTTGGTAGAGGGATATTCTTGATAACCTTTCAGTATCAATATTGCAAACCACAATACCCAAAAGGAGTGAGTGAGTGAGAGAGTGAGAGAGAGAGAGACACAGAGAGACAGAGAGAAAGAGAGAGAGGAAAAGTCCCTGCCATAGAGGTAGGCAGAGGGTGGGGAATGGGGGGGTGATGGGAGGGAACCTGGACACACTGGTGCTGGGAAGTGTACACTGGTAGAGGGATGGGTGTACTGTATGACTGAAATCTAATCATGAACAGCTTTGTAAGGGTCTATCTCACAGTGATTCAATAAAAAAGTAAAAAAAGAAAAAAAAGATACCTGTTGATGACAGGCTGAGGGTGAATGGGCAGGATGGGAACCCAGGAACGCTGGTGACACTGATGGTGGAATTAATGATGACATATTGTATGTCTAAAACCCTACTATGATTAACTTTGAAAATCACTGTGCTTTAATAAAATAAAATTTGGAAACAAAAAAAGAAGGAAAAATTTCAAACTCCCCAAGAGTGTTGTATGTAGGGTGGGGGTGGGGGGGGGGGCTAGAATCTGTCATTCTGGCCAGTTTTCCTCAATATAAATAGCTGACTTCTAATTTGGAAAATAAAAGACTCTTGAGTCTTTTCTTTCCCCTTCCCCAGCTCCTCAAAATGTGAAATCATCTGTAAGTCTTAAGAGTGTCACTGTGGAAATTACTCACCCTTGGAGAATTTCATGCTAATAACCACAGCCACATTCCAGATAAATTAAGTGTGCATGAATTACTGCGACCCTGAACCACCATTCAATCTGCGCCTTCCTTCCATGCTGCCTCATTAGCATAATCCAGGGAACAATCTTCCTGAAGCCATACCTTCACCAAGACCATACTTTCACCGAGACCAAGGCCATGGCAAGGCAAATTCTGTTTTTGGCTTTTTAAATTTTGGCTTTGGGGCCACACTTGGGGGAGCTCAACAATTACTTCTGTCTCTGTACTCAGGGGTTACTCCTGGCTGGTTTGGGAGACCATAATTTGTGTCAGGGATCAAACCTGGGTTGGCTGCATGCAAGGCAAGAGCCTTACCTACTTCACTCTGGTTCCAGCCCGTGTTTTTTGCTTCTTCTTATTATTTATCCATTTATTTTGTTTTTGGACCACATCCAGCCATACTCAGGGGTTACTCTTGGCTCTGCACTCAGGAATCACTCCTCGTGGTACTTGGGGTACCGTCTGGGATGTGTGGTATCGAACCTGAGTCGGCCATGTGTAAGGCAAGAGCTCTACCCACGGTACTACCTTTCAGACCCTTTGGGTTTTTAGATGAATCACTGGCATATGACAGTCGCATCATCTCATGAGCCCAGGGTTTGTAAATAGAAATGAACCAATTTTCATTGTACCCATGTATTTGAAAAGGCAAAGGAGTTACCCATGCTGTATCTCGACAATCTGAGTCACTTGCCTTGTCCCCCAGTTTCTACACCAGCTCGTTGTCTGGCATTAAATGTTATTTAAAAGTTGAGACAAAAAATGGAAAAAAGAAATAAAGTGTCCTTCTAATGATAGATATGAAACTGCATGAACAAGAAAAATGAGTCTCACTGGGCCAATTGTTTCCAGAAAATGTGTTTTGTGAAATTTGCTTGGGGCTGAAACCATTCCCATTTATTGGATGGAATTAAGTACTTGAAATAGAAAGGTTTCCTTATTTAAAGATTCATGTGACCGATCACATGAAAAACAAAAGGGTAGAGAGGAGTTTTATTCAGGCACCCCCACTCTTTCCCCTAATAGATCCTTAAAAACATATTTTCAAATGACTAGAGGGGCAAATCAATATAAGCAGAAACGGTTAAATTCTTATTTGGAATTCCATGGGAATTAGGAGTCCGTCGACCAAGACTCTGGCCGAAAATGTCATGGTTGGACCATGACTTCCTATGGGGCTGCTGTTCACGGCCAGTTTCTTGTTTTTCTTTCTTCAATGTGTACATATGCCCAGGGGCTGTTTGTAATGGGAGAATTTTAAGAAATTCATAAATTTAAAACACCCCACACATTCAAAATTCTTTCTGAGTGTGTCATTCTAAAATTCTTTCCCCAAGTTCACAGAAGACAGCTTAGTAGCCCTCGTTTTGTGATAGTTTAAATCACAATTTCTTTATTGCTATTAGGTTCGCTATAGGTCAGTATAAGTTGGCTATCCGAGTTTAAATGGCCAGAAATCATTTTTGACATTTATTTCTTTGAAATACATATACATCACCTTTCATTTCAGAGAAAGTAAACAGTCTCAAGAAATGATGGGAATTTGTATGCCTTGACAAAAAAAGTTTTAACATGCGGACTTTTTAAAAAGTTTATATAATATGAATTAGCTTACTTTGTATATGGAGGAAATACGGACTCTTCAAAGCTCAAGATCTTTAGGAACTGAGTTCATTGAGGTTAAATTGTGCTCAGGGTTTAAGGTAAAGAAGAAAGAAAAGAGATTATACCTCTCCTTATGGCAGGAAGAAGTTCATTTCCAGGGTAGAAACTTCTGAAACCCATAAAATATGTTCCAGATTCAAGGCTGGATGAGTTCATGCATCATATCTAGACATAGCCCCTCTGCCGAAGAGCAAGGCATTTGGGAACAGCTTCCTTTAATTTATTCAATAAGGATCACCACGTCCGAAGAGTATGTGCGGGACACATTTTAGAAATCAATTAAGGGCCGAAGAATTAGTATAGTGGGGAGTGAGTTTGCTTTGCATTGTGGTTGACCCGGGTTCGATCCCCAGCATCTAATATGGGCCCCGAGGACCGCCAGGAGTAATTACTGAGTGCAGAGCATTTCTGGGCATGACCCAAAAACTAAAAACTAAAAAAAAAATCAATTAAAATTAAAATTCTTCCACTGAAAGTATTAAAATACTTCCACTGGGTACTAACGATCTAACGATTTGCCATTTAAAATCTAGCCCTTATAAATATCAGGAAACTGAAAGTGAAATGTGGGACACTCCTGAAACACATCATTGATGACTAAGTGCCAAGCTAATTGCAAAACACTCCTGATAACTCCAAAAGATGAAGGCGCTGGAACTAGGGCATCTTAAGCTTTTCTTATGCCATGATTCATTTTCAAAAGTCACGTAAACTTTTCAGAGTACTGCTGCTTAATACAAAAAAGCAAATTTCATAAGCCCCCTGAGGAAATTGATAATGTTGAAATTGAATGCAACAAAACCCCAAACCTGTGATGCAGTCTAACTGTGCACACAGTAAATATTAAGGACCGGCAAGAGGCTTGCAGCCACTGCTCTTTCGAAGTAGGGGCGAGGACAAACACCAGAGAATGCGCAACACCTGCAGTTATAATTTGATAGAAAATTATCTGTGATTCCTATTGATGGCAAGAGGGGAGAAAGTGCTCATCCACTGTTGTTTGGAGAAGGAAATGTTAGATTGTATTTAATGTTTTGTTTTGGTTTTGGGGTCCCACCCAGCTGTGCTGAGGGCTTATTCCTGCCCTCAGGGATCACTCTTGGCATGGTGCAGGGAGACCCTATGGGGTGCTGGGGATAAAATCTGGATTGGCCTCATGCAAGCAGGTATCTTACCTGGCGTACTGTATCTCCTGTCCCAGGAAATGTTAGATTTTTAGTAGAGGTTAGTGAAATGAAAATGTAAATCTTTCCAATCAACTTTACAGATCGTCCTGAGATCTCTGAGAGCACTTTTTACACACTCCTGGACCCCAGTCTAGAAACTTCACTGAAATGATAAAAATGTGAGTTCAGGGACTGGGGCTATGGGTTAGGTAGAGCACATGGCTGGGATATGCAAGGGCCTCTGTTCCATGCTTTGCATGGTCCACGCGATCCCCGAGAAATATTGGCAAAGCACAGAACCAGTAGGCACCACTGGGGCAACTGTCCACAGGAATATCTCTTTTACCTATGCCACTGGGTTGTGGCACCTATTGGGAAAAGAGCCAAATCAAACACACATGGTCACGGTTCTCCCGTTGTTCATCGATTTGGTTGAGTGGGCCCAGTAATGTGTCCATCGTGAGACTTGTTGTTACTGTGTTTGGCATATTGAATACATCACGGGTAGCTTGCCAGGCTTTGCTGTGCGGGAGAGATACTCTCGGTAGCTTGCTGGGCTCTCCGAGAGGGGCGGAGAAATTGAACCCGGCTCGGTCGGGCAGGCAGCATGCAAGGCAAACGCCCTATTGCTGTGCTATCGCTCCAGCCCTCAAACACACAATCCCCCTAATAAAATGTGAGACCATGACCGCAAATGAATTGCTTTACAGGCTTAATTTTGCAGAAGATTTGGCCTAATTTTGGTGAGTTTACCACGCGAGTATTTATTCTCAGAACGTGAAACACAAAGCAAAACTCTTACCACCAACATGAACAAAAAACCTAACAAACTGCAAAATGTTGGTTTAGATAAATGGCTTAAAAATACTGTCCTTTATGAAGGTCTAAACCTCCTAAAGTTTATAGCTTTATTTTTAAGCAGAGTTGTATTTTGTCAAATAGTACAACTTTGACTTCCCCCCCCCCCCCCCCCCCCCCCCCCCCCCCCCCCCCCCCCCGCTTTTTGGATCACACCTGGTGATGCTCAGAGCTTACTATTGGCTCTGCACTCAGGAACTATTCCTGACATTGCTCAAGGAACCATATGGGATGCCAGGGATCAAATCCAAGTTGATCACATGCAAGACAAATGCCCTTCCTGTTTTACTATGACTCTGGGACTTTGCCTTGTATTTTTTATTCACATGCATCTGAGTACATTGTTGCAGATTAGTCAAGAGAAGGAATCTATGTGGATGTATGCACTTACATATGCTTGAGTGCATAAAACGCCTCAAGAAGTGAAGAAATGTAGGTATTTGTAGATTGAAAGACACAGTAGACTATAATGTACCAATATTCATATGGCCCCTGTTGAAATTTATTCCTAGAGAAGTTGCAAAATCTTTGTTTGTTTATTTTTAAACTTTTATCTCATTCATTCTTATAGTCTCTGGAGAAACAAAATGAGAAAGAAATATTGAAAATAAAATAGCTATAGATAAATTAGTGCATAGAAAATTTGTGAGCTTCATAAAACCTTCTCATTGCAGCTAGAGACACTTTTGCCCAGACCCTTACCACATGAGTGTCATATCTTTGCCCTCTTGATCTTTGCTTCAGCATCTGCTTTAAAGTTTCTATAGTAGAACATGTGATTACTTCCTAAGAGAACTTTCTTTCTTTCTTTCTTTCTTTCTTTCTTTCTTTCTTTCTCTCTCTCTCTTTCTTTTTTTTCCCTTTATTTTATTTTATTTTATTTTTTTTAAAGTTGTAGATTTACAATTTTTTGTGCTCTCTCTTTCTTTCTTTCCTTCCCTTTCTTCCTTTCATTCTCTTTTTTCCTTTCCTTTGCAGTCACCTAATTTTTAGAAAGCATTTTCTCATAACAAGGAATAGTTTCATTGGCTTTTTTTTAGAAATCTTTATGATAGAATGAGTTGCTGAATACCAGGAGGAAGAATTCTGCCTTTTGTTTCAAGACTGAAGAGAAGAGAAAAAAATGTTGATTCTCATTGTACCACAACAGGTCACAAAATAACTTTTTAATGATTACTTGTGACTGCACCATCAGCCTTTGGAGAAAAAGGTTTTGTTGCAGTATTTAGCGTGTGATATGTCTGCAGTCAGGCCTAATAGATTTGCAACCTAGTTTTAACTCCCTGATCTGGTCTAAGCCATCGGACTTTTTAAAGCTGTAAGTTCTCATAAAAAATGGCAATAGTAATATCTGCCTCATAGAATTTATAATAAAAGCCAAATAAGGTAATGCAAGAAACTCTCTAGTTTAGAAGACAGTATATTAGAAGGAATGTTTCAGCTGCAGGCATTAGAAAGTCTCAAGTTAAAATAGTCGTGCCGTTGGCGAGTTTATATGCCACATAACAAGACATTTGTATCCGGCGGGGAATTGTAGACTTTCACTCTAAATGTTCCAGTCAGGTGATTAGAGATCTAGGTACTTCACATATACGCCTTATGTTTCAGGCATAGTGACCTTCATCACGTTGCATCTATCCTCTGTCTGGTCAAGATGTCCAAGATGCTGGTGGGGCTGGAATAGAGCCGGTAAGGCACATATTTGCCCGTGGCTGATCCAGGTTCAATCCCTGGCACCACATATGATCCCCCTTCGAGAGACGACCCCTGAGCACTGAGTCAGCGTAAGCCCTGAGCAGCACCTCTGGTATAGCTAAAAAAAAAAAAAATCAGGTTTTTACACAATAAGCTACACAGAAGTTCCTCTCTTATATCTCATTGGTCAAGATGTATCACATGGCCATTGCATAATCCAATCATTGAAAAGGTTGATGGGATTACTAATATTGGCTTTAATTCTTCAAGTCTCACTTGCTGGGTTTTGAGGAGGGTCATCCTCATTCTTTCCTAGAAGATTACTGTAGAAATCTAAGTTCTAGTAACAAGGAAAATGCGGAAAAATTAGACAACCAACAGTATCTGCATATTAACCCTTATTAACCCCTAACGTATTGCATTATTGTATTATTGAGAAAGATAAGAGATTATGACACAGGATGTTTTAGTCAATTCCTGTGAGCATGTTTTAGTCAATTCCTTACTGGCTGTCATCCTGGGCAAGTCATTTAGCCTTCACAGCCTCAGTTTTTCTATCATGAAATGGAGGTGTTCTTGGAAACTATTTTTTTTTATTGCAGTGACATAAAGGTTTATGTTTTAGGAACTGGAGAGATAGTACAGCGAATAAGGTACTTGTCTTGCACGCAGCGGACCCTGGTTTGATCCCAGGCGTTTCATATACTCCTCAGAACACAGATAGGAATAATTTCTCAATGCAGAGCCAGGAAAGACCCCTGAACTTCCCTGGATGTGACCCCAAAACTAAACAAATGTTTGTTTTAGGGGTTCAATGTTACTATCCTGCAACCATAATCAATATGACAATATCCTTCTAGCACAGTCCATTGGACACATTTCAACTGACTCCTTTATCCAGCTCTTGGTAGCCTCAGTTTTAGTACCAGAGTATAAGCGCTTGATTTTTTTTTGGGCATCGTCTGCTTTTTTGCTTTGTTTCTTTATGTACCATAGATGAGTGGCTCATCTGGTATCTATCTCTCTCTGATTTATTTCTCTTAACATGACATCCTCCAGTTCCATTCAAGTTGCAGCAAAATGTAAAATTTAATCAATTCTAACAGCCGAATAGGACTCTATTGTGTACATATAGCACAATTTTTTAATCCACTCATCTGTTGTTGGGCTCTTGGGTTGTTTCCAGAACTTGGCTATTGTAAATAGAGTTGCAATAAATGTAGGCGTGCATATATCTTTAGGAATTCACATTTTTATGTTTTGGGGGTAGATGTTAAAGAGTGGAATCTCTGGGTCATATGGAAGCTCTATTTAATTTTTTGAACATCTCCATATTATTTTCCATTGAGGCTGAACCAGATGACATTTTCATCAACAGTGAGAGTTCTTTCCTTACCACATCCTCCCAGCATGGGTTGTTTTTGGACATCTTGGTAGAGGACATTCTCACTATAATAAAAATGCAAGATTTAAACTTTTAAATTAAAACTGAGTAGAATTCCAATTTGTGATACACACACATATACATATATGCATATATATATATATAAACCCATCTTACTTGTCTGTGCATCAACTATTGGGTATTTGGGTCATTTATAGATCTTATCTTTTGTAAATACTGCTGTAATAAATATAGGTGTACGTATGTCTTTTTGGATTACTGTTTTGTGTTCTTGTGATAGATATCTATAGGTGAAATGACTAAATTATGTTTATTACTCAGGGTCTTATATGGGAAAACCATTTATCAAGAAAGAACTTTTGAATTTTTATTTAATATCACAAATAGATGTCATTTTATGATGAGTTTATCAATAATATAATGACAGACTTTCAGTTTTATTTTATTATTTTTGAGGGCTGGGGGAGAGTAGCACACCTGGGTGTGCTCTTGGTCACTCCTGGTGGTGTATGAGGAACATGTGATCTTCAGTTTCTCAAATGCAAAACTACTTTTCAGTTTTTTTTTGGGGGTTTTTGTTTTGGGGCCATACGTGGTGGCTCACTCAGGGATCATTTCTGGCAGGCTTGGGAGACCATATGGAGTTTCAGGGATCAAACATGGTTTTGCTAAGTGTGAGTCAAATGCCCTGCCCACTACTATCTCTCCTGATTTTACTGATATCTTAAAAAGATTTAAAAAATTGTGTGTATAATAAATACAGAGAAAAGTGCATAAAATATAAAGGTACAGATTAATGAGTTGTTAAGAAATAAATACTCATGTAATTCCTATTCAGGTCAGAAAATGACATTTCTAGTCTTCCAGAAGTTCAATAGCATCATGGAACATATATGTATATGTATAATTTATATATACACACATATGTATATAAAATCAAAAACTTTCTTTGATTTTATATATAGGTAAAATTAAAGAAAGTTTTTTGTGTTTGACAATGTGTCATAATTATCTCAGACTTTTTTATGTTCTACATGGTCCTGTAGAAATTATTATTCATGCACAAATATTTATGTTATGTGTGTTAGGCATCAATCAGGGAATATTCTGCTTTTTCATGTAACCACTCTTAAATATAGCATTTCCATCCAGACTAGATTGAAGACTGGATGGAATTGAAGACATCTGGCACCCAAGATCTAATTTTTATTACTGTGATTTCTTCTGCTAAGAACCTAGTCCCAGAATTTCAATTCTGCCAAAACTCCTTCCTAAACAGTACCAATCAGAATGTATGTGTATGAAGAAAATACTAAATATTGGTTAATAAACCATTGTAGGGAATGAGAGGGAAAAGTAGCAAAGTTACCAGAGCCAGGATTAGTGCTTTCTCTCAACAGCTAAAGTGGTATCACTGTCACTGTATCACCGTCATCAAATTACTAGAGCAGGAGCTAGTAACGTCTCTATTCCTCCCAGCCCTGAAATTTTGGCAGCCTCTTCTTACTTGTCTTTTCCCAATGATTGGGGGGCTCTTTCAGGGTCAGGGGAATGAGATCTATTGTCGTTAATTTATTTGGCATATCGAATACACCACAGGGAGCTTGCCAGGCTCTGCCCATGTGGCCAGGATACTCTCTGTTACTTGCCGGGTTCTCCAAGAGGTAAATCTTCTAATTCATGGATATGAGCTAAAATACTAAACAGAACTTTCCCTCCATAACAGGGAAAATAAAACCTAGATTAACCATGTTCTTAGTTCTACTTGACCAAGATTAAAAGCAAGATTGGAGAAATTTACTCTATTTTTTGAGTAGTTTTATGTCACAGACATAAAGTTATAAAGTTCGAGAATATTTATAGGAATACAATAATAACTAACATCCAACAAGAAATATTGAAGATATCTGGCTCCCAGTTAAAGTAAGTAAGTAAGGCCCTCCCGTTGATCATCGATTTGCTCGAGCGGGCCCAGTAACGTCTCCATTGGAGACTTTGTTGTTACTGTGTCTGGCATATCGAATACTCTCGGTAGCTTGCCGGGCTCTCCGAGAGGGGCGGAGGAATCGAACTCGGGTCGGCCATGTTGGCCGCGTGCAAGGCAAACGCCCTACCCGCTGTGCTATCGCTCCAGCCCTCCCAATTAAAAGTAACCTGAAATGGGTCAGAAATAGCTCAGCCAAATGAGCACATGCCTTGTATGTATGCGGGAAACCTGAGTTTTACTCCTGGCACCACACATTCCCCCAAGCACCTATGGAGATGACTCCCAAGTACAAGGTCAGGAATAGCCCCAGAGCACTCAAATACTCTCTGAGAAATCACAAATAAAATTGGTATCGAAGGACATCAAAAGTAGTTTTAGTACTTTATTTCCTATTTCAAGAAGCTAGAAAAAGATGGAATATGTTCAACAGAGTCACAGAAAATATGCAGGTGATGCAGTTCAATCTTCTGAAGATTGAGAATCACACCTCTAAAATAAAAATTGCACTTAATATGATTAACTATAGATTAAATATCACAGATGAAAAACTGAACGAATTTGAAGACAACAATAGAAAAACTTAAAGACATAGAAAGCAGGAAAAGAAAGATATGAAGAACGGAGGATAGGAAGAAATGAATGATGGAAGGAAGGAAGGAAGGAAGGGAGGAAAAAAGGAAAGAAGAAAAGAAGGAAGGAAGGAAGGAAGGAAAAAAGGAAGGAAGAAAAGAAGGAAGGAAGGAAGGAAGCAAGGTAGGAAGGTAGGAAGAAAGGAAGGAAGGAAGGAAGGAAGGAAGGAAGGAAAGAAGAAAGGAAGGTAGAAAAAGAAAGGTAGTAAAGAAAGAAGAGATCAGAACATCAGTGAATTGTTGGGTTAATTTCAAATAAACAAGCTGCCATGCACTTTTAGAGCCTGTGGAGACAATTTGGGAATAAAGGATGAGAGAGGGCATAAAAAAAGTCAAAGAAACAATGTTCTTAGTTCTACCTGACCTATATTAAAAGCAAGATTGGAGAAGTTTACTCGATTTTTCTCTTTATAGAGTAGACGAAATCTATGTATTCACAGATATAAAAATCAATAAATGCCAAGCACAAGTCTCATGAATAAAAAAATATCACCTAATAAAGCACACCATGGTGCTGGAGTGGTAGCACAGCGTGTAGGGATTTTGCCTTGCATGCGGCCAACCAGGGTTCGATTCCCAGCATCCCATAGGGTCCCCCGAGCACCGCCAGGAAGAATTCCTGAGTACAGAGCCAGGAGTAACCCCTGTGCATTGCCGGGTGTGACCCAAAAAGAAAAGAAAAGAAAAGAAAAGAAAAGAAAAGAAAAGAAAAGAAAAGAAAAGAAAAGAAAACAAAACATTGAGATGGCCTAGGGATTAAGGTGCTTGCCTTGCATAAGGATGATTCTGGTTTGATCCCCAGCACCACACATGGTCTTTTGAATACCCTCAGGAACCACTCCTGAGCATAGAAGCAAGAGTAGCTCTGAATATTACTTTAAAATCTCCTTCCTCCCAAAACCACAATTGATATACTAAAATTGTGGTATAAAGGAAATATTAAAAAACAAAGACTAAACTTCAGACTTTCTTTTCGCATTTAATATTACACAAGCAAATACCTCTTTCTTTTCCCCTACACAATCCCCCCAGACCCCTCTGTCTGACTATGTCTCTTGTCTCTCTCTGTCTCTTTCTTTCTCATACACACACACACACACACACACACACACACACACACAATTAATCTGAGCAAGGTTTCTGTTTCCAACATTTGGTTTGATTAAAACTAAGCATTTGCTTTGTGTAACTACAGAAGGAGAAATTTTATGTTAAAAGTTAATTCATCTGATCTGATTTGGAAATTGCATATCCCCTTAACCATAAGAACTTAAAACTCAAATGAGACAGCTGTTTCCACGTTCTTACTTGAGAATTAAGCCCCCAGCAAATGTTTCACAGGCATGTACAACGCCTTTAAGCTCTTGATGATTATCTACAGAAATTAGGATGCAATGACATCTGGTGTCTTCTTGATTAGATCTTTCATAAAAGTTTTAAGTGTTAAGAAATAAAATGGTTAAGATGAGCAGCCGATTTCATGGAACAAAGAACCCTTCTTTAGATCATACATCATTTAGGAATAGAACAGATATTTTCTACCATAGATGATATGGGGCAGCTTTGTATAATCACAAAATAGATGCAGCCTCATCCTCTACATCTACAAAAGAATTACAGAAACTTTAGGGGTATATTACAACTTGCTTTGTTTCTAGGTTAAAAATAACTGACAAAAGAAATAACTGACTTCCTAAGGGGCTATAGTGATAGTACTGTGGGTAGGGTACTTGCCTTACATGCCGTGGATGTGGACACAATCCCTGGCACCCCATATGGTCTCCCAAGCCCTCCCAGGAGTGATCCTTGAGCAAGAGCCAGGAGTAAACCCTGAATTTAATCTGGACTGGTGTTATTTGGACCACCAAGTGTAGCCCCCAAACAAATAAAAATATCACTGACTTCCTGATATTCCGATTGAAAGAAATTTTAATTTGACTAAATAATTTGATTAGCCATTCCTATTTCTTTCTATGGAGATTGCTGAAGACGTTACTGTCAGGATAAATGTTTGGATACTAGACCCAGACAATCTGAAGTTCCACATCCCTAACACTGTTTCTAAACAATCAATTCTGAAATTTTCAAACCTATCTTGTGTTGTCAGTTTTGCTACAACCCCCTTTCTTCATATATTCCTTCATAATTTCTTGCCATTTCTTTTCTCTTCCCTTATACTTTTGTAACATGTTTTCATAAAGCCAAATAAGACAACAAAAATGTTACATGATGTGGAAACAACATCTTATCTTTGGACTTTACCCATGACTTCCTTAATGTTGTTGCATCATAGTTTCTACTGAGGCTGCATGTTTTCTGGGTAGATATAGCGTCAGTCTCTCTCTCTCTTTCTTTTTTTTTTTCCAAGTGGTGAAATTACTCAGTAACTTTACTGAATAGGCAAGAACTGCAATAGTACTGACTCTTTCAGTTAATAGTGTCTAATTCAAGGGTAATTAAATTGAGAAACTAGCAATATCTATAATGTCCAAAATTCCAGACAAACATTCCTGCCTTGTTGAATAACTTGTTCCAAAAAAAGTTATTCACAGCTCATCCAAAGAAAATAAAATTTTTCACCATGTGAGAAATGTTAATGCTTAAATTGACTTCTTGATTGTTTTTTGGTGAAAAGTTCTGAAACTTACATCTAAGCATTTTTAATGTATTCTATCTCGCCCGTACGGCAAAGCCTGGCAAGCTACCCGTGATGTTTTCGATATGCCAAACACAGTAACAAGTTTCACAATGTTACTGGGCCCACTCGAGCAAATAGATGAACAACAGGAGGATAGTGATAGTGATAGTGATCCTCAAAGTGAAAAAGAACTGTCTTTGTTTATATGAAAGAAACAAACTTTTAAAAAATTGTGTAAAGGGGTTGAGGTGGGCAAAAAAATGTGTAAAGTTTCAGGTGGTATATTTCAATAACAAAAACTAGTATTTGTCTACAGGAACTGTCCTTTTTTGGGGTGTGGGGTATTTGGGTCACACTTGGCCATGCTTAGTACTTTCTCCTGGCTATTTGCTCAGGGATCACACTTGGTGAGTTTGGGGGCACCATATGCTGGGGAAATATCTTACCTCTTCTATTCTTTTCCTAGCCTCACTAAAGGTTCTTTCTAATATTGATTTTGGACCAGTCAATGATGTTTGTTTCTTTTGGTACTTCTAAAAACGTATCCTTTGCACCCTCCCAAGTGGATGAGGACCCTGTGAGTGATTGTGAATTCTTCCAGATTTGTTCTGTTCCTGTGTGCTTTGTGACTCCTCTCTAAAGGCTATCAGGCCTTTCTGTACTGATTTCAACTTCTACTTAGCAGCTTTGAATTGGAATCATTTGGCCTGTGGGGTGTGTGTGTGTTTGTATGTGTGTGTGTGTGTGTGTGTGTGTGTGTGTGGTTGGGTCAGTGGATTTTTGTGTCTCTATGTGCATGCGTGTATGTACATGCCATGGGGGATTAGATGGTTTTTGTATATAATCCTGTATAATAAATTATTCATTCCCCAGTCTTTGTCAATCTTACCTGTTACTCAATTCCTTGACAGGAGAAGAAGGTTGCCCAGGTCTGTCATCTTAAAGATAAATGCTTCCTGATGCCTGAAGTGAATCAGCATTTATCATATATTCATGTCCATTATCAAGAAATACCACCCACACCCATACCCCCCCCCCCCCCCCACACACACACACATCTTTATATCTGACTCTGTGCTTAAGACCACATAGTGCTGGGATTGAACTCAAGGCATGAAAACCCTTTGAGTAGTTTCCTTAGCCCTCTGGAAATGTTTTTAAGAACTATATTTGATGTATATCAATGCAGATTCACAAAATAGAAAGTGGTTTTGCCTTCTGCAGGCTTTGACAAGCTCTATGTATCACAGCTTTGTAAAGATCCATTTACAAACAAATATCTATTTTTTCTCAAATACTAATTCCTTCACACTTCACTTAAGCATTGAACAACATTGTAAACATGTTAGAGCTACTATATTCATTGCATGTGATTATGCCGCTTTTATAGTCCTTGTAGCATGAAGCAGGGCTATTTGTACACAATGCTCTCTCTGAACTCCTAAGTGCTGAGATTGTACAAAGATAAATTATACAGATTTTGAGAGGCTGAAATCTGATACCTAGTGTTGTTCTCAAGGTTCCATGAATGTCACAGGTAATTAATTACCAAAATCTTGAAAACCTTCACTTTCATTAAAGTAAAACTTGTAGGCAACCACACTCATCCTTCATTCAGGGACTGTACAATATGCTTTTCAGTTTAGCTGTCAGAGCATTCAGTCCAAATTACAGTTGCACCACAAATGTAGAAATGTTGCCAGGCTTTACAGCAAACTTTATGTAACAGCCTGTTAATATTTTATCTACTCTCATCATATCTCACCCCTAATAGACTTACTGAAATAACATCCCTTTACCTGCTATTCACAATTATCCCAATTACCTGGAAGCAAAACTTCAAGAACCATATCTCTTCTTTCTTCTCCATTGCTTCCTACTGAGTCAAAACAGTTCAAATACTGTTTTTCATTTCATGATTCCCTATATGTATACCCTTCCTTTTCATTGCCACCACTTTAGTTCAGCTACTTAATAGTTTATTTATGTTTACTCATTTTCCCCTAGTACTGTTACAGAGTGCTAAGAGTGTGATTTTCAGAGTTTCTTTCTTTCTTTCTTTCTTTCTTTCTTTCTTTCTTTCTTTCTTTCTTTCTTCCTTCCTTCCTTCCTTCCCCTTCCTTCCTTCCTTCCTTCCTTCCTTCCTTCCTTCCTTCCTTCCTTCCTTCCTTCCTTCCTTCCTTCCTTCCCCTTCCTTCCTTCCTTCCTTCCTTCCTTCCTTCCTTCCTTCCTTCCTTCCTTCCTGTCCCTCCCTCTCTCCCTCCCTCCCTCTTTCTTTCTTTCTTTCTTTCTTTCTTTCTTTCTTTCTTTCTTTCTTTCTTTCTTTCTTTCTGTCCCTCCCTCCCTCCCTCCCTCCCTCCCTCCCTCCCTCCCTCCCTCCCTCTCTCTTTCTTTATTTCTTTCTTTCTTCCTTTCTTTCTGTTCCTCTCTCCCTCTCTCCCTCCCTCCCTCCCTCCCTCCCTCCCTCCCTCCCTCCCTCCCTCCCTTCCTTCCTTCCTTCCTTCCTTCCTTCCTTCCTTCCTTCCTTCCTTCCTTCCTTCCTCTTTCCTTTTACTGAATCACTGTGAGATACAATTGCAACAGTTGTGTTTGAGTTTCAGTCATACAATGATCAAACACCCATCCCTCCACCAGTGCACATTCTTCACCACCAATTTCCCCAATATATCCCCCCTTTCCAACCCTCCCGCTGCCTCCATGGCAGACAATTTATCCCATGCTTTTTCTCTACTTTTGGGCATTATGGTTTGCAAGACAGATGTTGAGAGGTTATCACGTTTGGTTCTTTATCTACTTTCAGCATACATCTCCCATTCCGAACGATTCCTCCAACCATCTTTCAGAGTATCTTTCTTATCTTTGAAACTTAGTACTGTAGCACTGTCCTCCCGTGGTTCATCAATTTGCTCAAGCGGGCACCAGTAATGTCTCCATTGTGAGACTTGTTGTTACTGTTTTTGGCATATCGCCATGGGGATCTTGCCAGGCTCTGCTGTGCGGGTGGGATACTCTTGGTAGCTTGCCAGGTTCTCCGAGAGGGACGGAGGAATTGAACCCTTGTCAGCCGCATACAAGGCAAATGCCCTACCTACTGTGCTATCACTCCTTTGAAACTTAAGGATGATTAATGCCCAAGGTTTTTTAAAAATTATTATTATTTTAAAAAATCAAAAGCACTATGATTTTTTAAAAATGGATATTCCTTTTTATTTTTTTTTTTGTTTCTTTCTTTTTTTTTTTTTTACAGTTGTAGATTTACAATTTTTTGTGCTTGGGTTTCGATTATACAATGATCAGATAGCCATCCCTCCACCAGTGCCCATTTTCCACCACCATGGATAATATCCCCCCACCCCCAACCCCCCATCCCCCCCTGTCTCTGTGGCAGGGCAATCCCCTGTGTTCTCTCTCTCCTTTTGGGTGTTGTGGTCTGCAAAAGAGGCATTGAGTGGCAAACATGTTCAGTCCATAGTCTACTTTCGACATGCATCTCCCCTCCTGGGAGGATCCTCCAAACACCCTTTATTTGGTGCTCCCTTCTCTATCTGAACTGCCCTTTCCTCTAGGATACCCGGCTGGCCTCTAAGTTATGGAGTAATCCTCCTGGTGCTGATCTCAGCTATTCTTGGGTATTAATCTCATACTTTGTTACTTTATATCCCCCAGATGAATGCAATCTTTCTATGTCTATCCCTCTCTTTCTGACTCATTTCGCTTAGCATGATAACTTTCCATATTGTACCACTTGTATGTAAATTTCATGACTTCATCTTTTCTAAGAGCTACATAGTACTCCATTGTGTAGATGTACCAAAGTTTCTTTAACCAGTCATCTGTTCGTGGGCATTCAGGTTTCTTCCAGTTTCTGGCTATTGTAAAGAGTGCTGCAATGAACAAACAAGTGCAGATGTCACTTCGACTATACATTTTTGCCTCTCTGGGATATCAAAGCACTATGATTTGCCAAGTTATTTAAAGTTGAGTTTTAATTGCTCTCATCACCAGGGTCAACTTCCCTCCATCAGTATGTCAGTATTCCCAGGTTCCTTCCAATATTCACACCCCTCTACTGCCCCTGCACCTTACTCTTTTGACAGGCACCTTTTTATATTGTTAAATTTTGGTCTCTTGATTTCAGGGTTGCTGACTCTGTGGGTTGGCTATCTAGCTCTGCCATTCCTTAACACCACCCTTGTACCTGACTCCCCTGACCTGGCCCCGTTGCTTCTCATGTGTCTCTTCTCCTCACTCTCCTTCACTCTTTCTTTCCTCCTCCTCCTGATACTCTGGGACCAAGGTTGATCTGCACAGTTCCCCTTTGAAACGTTGCACTCCTTTAACCAGCTATCCTAAATACCACATATCAGTGTTTAGGAGCTTAGAGACTAGCTTCAGTGACCAGCATAGAGTGTCAGACTCAATTTAATTGGAGAGGGACAGACGAGTAGGACCACCAAGAGTATTATAGAAATTCCAGGTCGATTTACCCTACTTCACAAGCCTGCAAGATTCATACATTAAATATAAAATATTTCTCACCCAGGCATTCAAATGCTGTGATGGTTAGGCATCGACTTAGTTTACCCAGGTCAACCTCCTCTTTCTCTATGGTCTAGCTTAGTTTTCCTTTGATACTTCAAAATATTTTGAATAACCTCGTCTCATCCACTCCTATCTCCTTCCTCTACGTGTGTGTATTATACACACACATACATAAATACACACACACACACACACACATATATGTATATCAGTGTTCAGTTGGAATGTTACCACTCGTCTTTCACTGTGTATCTGTGTGATTTCTTCTCCCTTTCAATGTGCAGCATGTTTTTTTTACTTCTTTTCTTTTTTTACACTTTTGGACCATACCTGGAGGTGCTCAAAGGTTATTTCTGAATCTCTGCTTCGAAATAACTCCTGGTGGAGCTCGGAGGACAATATGAGATGCTGGTGATCAAATCTGGATCAGCTGCACTCAAAGCAAGTACCTTACTGGCTGTTTCATTACTCCAGCCCCAAGTGCAGGATTTTTATATATATTTTATAATTTTATATTTTTTATTTATTTTCATAATTATGTACATACTTGCCTGTGGGGTCTTACAGAAGTTACAGACATCTGTGTGTATATACTTGCTTGCAAGGCCTTACAGATAATAACTTATCTTTGCTGACTAGGGCTCAAACATAGCTGTTAAATTGAATTATGCATGTGATTAGGGAGGATTATTGTTGTAACAGACTGAAGAGAGAGAGGAGGTGCAAATTACCCCATGAATTTGGGGTGCACATCTCCTAAGAAAACTCATAGTCTCCTTATACTCATCCACAAATTGGGTCTGTCGATATCGGCTTTATTTATCTTCCAGAACGCTGGCAAATTAAATCTTGAAATACGGGTTTGAAAATACTTGAAAAGTGTTGAGATTCATAGAAACAGAAATGTGTTCGTGATGCCAGCACTAACGAAGTGAATAAAGAATCTTATGAAAAGTTTTAAAATGTGTTCAAGACCCTAAAAATGCATATTCACTGGTTTCTAACTAAGGCCCTGGTTCAAAGTCTTTGAACATCCGGGAGCTGTCATATAGATCCTGAAAGATTTTTGCAAATAAAGTTTGATCTGAGAACATCTGCAACCAGTTCTGGATTCCTACTTTGCTAAAGATATCAGGTTCTTTCTCAAAGTCCAGGTCATGTCTTGTTTTATTGAAATAACATTAAGTGATACGGTGCTCTTAAACCAAGCTGCTTTCAACTGGGAATATTCTGTCATTAACAAACTTCTCCATCCTCCATGGTTTGTCATCAGCATTGTTATGACCAGGTTTCTTATTTCCCTTTCTCTTTCCTTTCTAATAGTTTTTTAGTTAATTGTTCTGGTTTCACATGTTTTGCGATACCCCCCCCCCCACCCCATCCTATCCCAATCAACAACAAAAACAAAAATCCAAACCCAAACCTACCATTTCCATAGCACCTAGACGAAGGCTTCCCTTTTATCTCACCAAATTTAGATAAAGCTTAGATTAATACATGATCGGGGGAATTTGAAAAACAAGATTCTAAGTGCATCTTAAGGAACTGCTGTGGCTGCAGCATCACGCCAGACAATTTGCATACATAATCACTTATAATCCTCACAACTACCCCACTGAGTAAGGGTTCTTATCCCCATTTTATAGATGAGAAATTTGAGGCTCAAAGGGATTAGGAGGATCTCCCCAGGGCATGTCTTGATTCAAATCCTGGGTTGTCCTTTGAAGATTCCAAAGCCGGATTCTTATTTTCTATGGTACAATGCCCCCCAGATTGTCCTTAATTCCTGAGAAATTTCTTGAAGGACTATCTTGAGTCTATAATAAGTGCGCTGATGGTAACAAAAGGATTTTCTACTTTTATATCCTTCAAAGTCCCTAGGGCAACCCTCTTGGATACCAAAGACTCGGTGAGTTAATGTGAAATCAAGTACATCAGGCAAATCTTTCATCCTTATAAACTTTGTCTCAGTTATGCATTTTGTTAACATTGCTCTTCTCCTTGATCAATTCTTATAGATTAATGGTTGATCCCTAGGTTTTTCTATAATGAGCTATAATGAGCGAACTTCTTCACTGCTTCCTTAGCCTGGAACTCTGTATTACTGCTTACTGGAGGTCACCAAGGCTATGTCCTACTTCATTTGATCTTCTGTGATCTGTAGCTCAAAGCACTTAAACAAAATTCCTGACTCAACTTCTATGCATCTGTTCTTTTAGTGGCACTATTGACTATTTGGACTAAATAACTCTTTGTTATGGGGGAGGAGGGTGGGTGGGTTGTCTTGTGTATTGTCAGCTATTAAGCAGCATCTCTAACCTCTAGACTCTAGAGACCATTAAATTGCCCCTTTTCTGTAATAATGAAAGATGTCTCTAGATAATGCCAGATGTCTCCTGGGAGGCTAAATCACCTGCAGTGAGAGCCATTGCTTAAAGGATACTACAAACATGTCACAAGAAAGAATAAAGCAAAGGCATATATTTCAAAAATAAAAATAGAGATTTTCTATTCAAAGGCGCGCGCACACACACACACACACACACACACACACACACACACACAGAATAGGAACCATAGCTGGCAGAACTCTCGGGCCACGCAGTGTTGAGGATTGAATGCAGTGCATGCTACCACTTGAATAATCTTCCCAGTCCTAAAAGTCACCTTTCAATGAAATTTGAGTATGCCAGTCCCTAGGAATGGATTTCGTTGATTACATTAGTAGCATAAATTTTTTCCGACCATCACCTTTCTCTTAACTTTAAGTGATACTCATGGGTGAAAAATTAGCCCAAGTTTTTAAAGAACTTTAAGCATTGTATATGAATCATTTGTTCTGTCATAAAGAGGAACACCTCCTATTTTAAGATTGTGTTTTCTTTACTAAATTGTGTATTTCTATCGTGTTAGGGAGACTTGAGATTATGATTATTACTGGTAGGCACTTGGAGGATGTGTAGGTTAAAATGCTCATTATTTTCCTTAGTTATTTTGTGTTTTCTGAGTTCATTTGCCTTTTCCTCCTATTATTATTATTTCTCCTCCCCCCACACAAATTGAGTCCTTTTCACTTAGAATGTAAAATTTACTCACCTAAATGAATGGTTATTTATCCCAAAGGAGAAGCAGCCAACCCAAATGAAATCTAGAATTAGAAACAATTATATACCTATGTTTTCACAAACCTGTCAAAGAAATCTATTTTTCCCAATCATAACCTTAGCAAACCTATGATTTTCTGCTAAAGTCTGCTTTCTCACTGTGTAACAACTGATAATGAATGTGGTTTCAGAGCATTAATCCTATCTCTTTTGATGGTAGTTGTTCTCAATGTTTTCTCAGTCTGATAATAGGACTGTCTTAATAATTAGGGGATTATTCAATCACACCGCATTTCTCACTTTCAACAAACTTATTTTAATGCAAACAGCATATCTTCAGGTAATATTTTAAGCCGTAGGCAGTGCTATCTCATTTAGTCTTCACAACAAGCCCTGTGGGGTAGGTATTTTATTTTCATGTCAAAAACAAAACATAAAAAGAGACTTAGCAAGTTTAAACAATAGGCACAAGGAGTCACAGACTCCTGTGTCTCTATTTAATAAGTGTTGGCCACCTACAGTGTGTTAGGCATAAATCTAACCCAACAGAAACTGAATGCAAACAAATGTGGGTTTTTTTGGATCAGGAAATTCTTTAATACTCATGAGAAACTCGTGTGTATAAAGATATATGTTCGAGTATATTTGATGCACATATTTACAATAGATGTTTCTGTGAAGGTGGATTTATTCCCAAGCTTGTGGGTTCATTAGTATTGAGTAGAAGGTCTGCATACAAAACTCAGAGACTGAAGAAGTTAATGTTTTTTGTACAGTATAAGTGGATGGGTCTGGGTCCATGCACAATATCCAGGCTTCTTTTTTTTTTTTTTTTAGCCACATGCAATGTGATCCTGTCTTCAGTGCCCTGACCAGATGATGATGCCTTGGGTCTGTTCTCACCCCATTCTCTGACTGGTGCTTGACTTCTCGATCTGAAATCTGCAGCTAGAACACTGGGATTTATGCACCTTGCTGGGACTTGCTGTTCTTGAAGCTGTTTCTGGCAGGCCCTGTCGGTTCCCTCTCCCTTTGACTTTTTATCTCTGGCCATGACCACAAGTGTCCTGCCATCTAACTGGGCATCGGTGAGGGGACAAAGAGAGCATTGCCTGGCTGCAGGCTTCCTTTTATGTCCTACTATCTCCCACTACCAGCCATCCCTATTTTGACTGGATGCCTTTTCGTGGCTGAAATATAAGATGATCAATTCAATTTAGTTTATCTGACACCCCTCCCTTATACTCCCACCGTAACAGGAGATGAGAAAATGTATTAAGATAAATTTATATAATAGATATATGTGTTTATTGAGATGATATGTTAGTGTAGGGATACTGATATGCTAAATGTACTTAATAAACTGTAACCACATGAATGTTAGGTTTTTCTTGTACTGGTAAACAATAAAATAATATGCTAAAAAATGGAAGGAAAATAAAATAGAATGTAAGTCATAAAAATAATTAAAAAATCTCTAGGAGATAGAAAGATAGTACAGAAGATAAAGTTCTTTCTTGCATGTATTCTAATCTTGTTTGAATTCCCAGCACTTTTTGTACCACAAGGATCTCCAGGAGTGACCTCTGAGCACAGAGACAGGAATCTGAACACTATAGAGTAATAGCCTCAGGTCCTCATACCCGGTTTTTCCTAGTAATTGTGTCAAAATTAAGGTGGAGCTGGGGAGATGACTCAAAGGGTTTGAATAACTCATATACGGAAACCCCGCTTTGGTGCCCAGCACTTCAGCATTACCAGGGATACTTAATTCCTGAGTACCTTCAAGTGTGGTCTCCACTCTTCCAAATACGCACAAAAAATAATTTTTTATTGTTGTTTTTGGTCACACCTGGTAATACTCAGGGGTTATTTCTGACTTGACACTCAGGAACTACTCCTAGCAGTGCACAAAGGGATATGTTATGTCGGGGATAGAATTCAGGTCAGCAAGTGACCTACCTGCTATACTATCATCTCTCCAGCCCCAATTCAAATACTATTTTATTGAACTTTATATATAAAAAATTATATTGAGCAATTGATGAGTAATCACTATAAAATGCTGTGCGAAATATTTGTCTTTATTTTCTTCTTTAAAAAAGTCTTTGACATTGGGTTCCACAGATGACAAAACATTCTATTATGCGGGAGTCTCCCTGTGTGCTCAGTAACCACTGCATGTGACTTGGGTGGTAATTTGTTTGGGTAACACCAGCCCCTCAAGACATCGGTGATCTGGTGCATCCCAGAATAGCTCTCCATTAATCTGAAACCTGGTAATGGTTCAAGAGCCAGACAATAAACACAATCTAAAGACTTGGAATCAAGGGTTTGAATGATAACACAGCAGGTAGGTGTTTGCCTTGCATGTGGCCGACCCGGGTTCGATTTTCAGCATCCCTGAGCACCGCCACGGGTAATTCCTGAGTGTAGAGCCAGGAGTAACCCCTGTGCATCCCCGGGTGTGATTCAAAAAGGAAAGAAAAAAAGATTTGGACTCAAGATGCAGAACACCTATTACAGGGGAGACTGGATAGGTGGGAACTGAGAATTTTACGCTGGATCATCAGATCTGAAGTCCCACGTACTGTAAGCCATCTGCTGAATCGTGGCATGGAACATCTGGTTGAGCCACAGTGGATGCCAGGATGGGTATTGGGGAGGGGCACGGTTGGGGTTTGGTGAAGAGTGTGATAAGGTCAGAGTTCAGGGGGGTGATGGGTGGGGATCAGCTGTGCAGTGCAGGGGCAGCCTCACATGTATAAGCTCCTGAATTTGTACCCGTCCTCCCCCACACATAGAAAGAAAGGAAATTCAGGATGGAAACAGGGATAGAGACATCTAGTGGGAAGCAAGTTGCCAGAGGCCACGGAAGATGGGGTGAACTCAGGGAGAGGCCTGGACTCGAGGAGTGGGAGTCTGAGGGAGCCTCTAGGGACAGACTCTCTGGAGAACCAGACCGGAAGCTGTGGTCCTCTTTGCCCCCATCAAACGACCCGTGGATCTCCTGCTGTTTCCAGAAGTTTTTTCATTAAGTGCTTTTGTAGAGGAAAAAAAGCCCTGCCAATTTCAAAGTGGTCAAGATTGCAGATCCTAAAAATTATCATCCTGGGGCTGGAGGATGAAAGTACAGCAGTAGGGCTCTTGTTTTGCCCATGGCTGACCCGGGTTCAATCCCTGGTGCCCAGTATGGTCCCTCAGTCCACCAGGAGTGATCCCAGAGCCCAGAGCCCGGAGTAAGCGCTCAGCACTGCAGGCTGTGGTCTCCAAACAAAAACAACAAAAAGGAGTTTTCATGCAGAGAAAAGAAATGTGACTGTATATGTTAATGAAACATCTTGTGGTAATCATTTCACAATGAATTTCAAATCATCTGCTTGGGCACCTAAAAGTAACACCATGCTATATATCAATTATCCCTCCCCAACCACAAAAAAAGATAAAACAAAGGCTCCTAAGCATTGGCCTTCTTCTTTTCCTTTCTTGTACAAAGCTTGTAATAGTCTTTCATTGCACGATTAAGATGGGCCAGCGTCTAATATTATATCAGGACATTATATGTCCTATTTGTTTTTATCTTTTTAAGAGGTTGAGTTCTTCAAAAGGGAATGCCCTGCCACAGAGGCAGGGTGGGATGGGGGGGATGGGTGTGGAGGGATACTGGGATACATGGTGGTGGAAAATGGGCACTGGTGGAGGGATGGGTATTTGATCATTGTACAATCGGAACCCAAGCACAAAAAATTGTAAATCTACAACTGTACCTCATGGTGTTTCACTAATAAAAATTTTTTAAAAAAGAGGTTGAGTTCTTAATTTTATTAAAAATTGTTACTGTTCTTTGTATTCTCTTTCCCTTCCTCTTCCTTCTTTTTTGCTTTTTTTTGGTTGCAATTGGAGTGGCTTTTCCACATTCTTGACTCTGCCACTGACACACAAACCCACTGGATGTCACACTCTTTAGCGGCAGAGCTGCCCCCAGATGGTTCTGGTTCATGCTCTTGCCCATGAGGCATGCACATTTTTTTTGTGTTGCAGTATTCTTTGGGGATCACACACTTTAGTTGCACATCTCTCTCTCTCTCCCTCTCTCTCTCTCTCTCTCTCTCATTCACTCATACACACACACACACACACGCACAAACACACTCATACACTTGGCTGCAGTGCTCTGGGGATCACACACTCTGTTGTGGCTCCGTGGGACCCAGATAGTAGAGGGAATTGGGACTGTATTTGGCACATGGGCGCTTCTCGGGGGATTAAACTCAAGATCTCATGGCTGCAAGGCAAACCCTTTTACTACTGAGCCTTGTCTGGGCCCTATCTTTTACTATTTTTTTTCTTGGAGTACTTTGTCTCTTTTTCCTTTTTTCATCAGAAAGAGCTGCATTTGACTGGCAGGCCACTTGTGTTCATCGACAAGCAAGCATTTGTTCTCTGCAACACCCATCTCTCTGTCCCTATTATCCCTCCTTATCAGGCAGAGAGAGCCCTGGCCTGGGGGCATCCATCCTGTCCCTTCAAGGGGACAGTTTCAGCAAAAAGTGTTAATTTGTGAAGCTTCTGCTCTTTCAGTATACTGTTCTTTTTTTTTTTTTGAAAACCGTAATTAAAAATAAATGTAGGCACTGTTGTTTACAGTACTATTAATGGGAGAGTTGCATGCACAACACATTTGCACACCCCACCCTCCACCAGAGTGTGAACTTCCATTTCCATCCACCATTTTTCCAGGGTGCCCCTACCCCACCCACTCCTCTCCCCTCCCCTCCCCCTTTTAATCTATGGTAAACTTTGTACCAAAGAGCAGTTCTCAGTTTTGTTGCCTTTGGGTTTTCATTATACATCCACTTTGTTATATCCCAGACTGGAGTGATAGCACAGCGGTAGGGCGTTTGCCTTGCACGCAGCCAGCCTGGCCGAGCCGAGTTCGATTCCTCCGCCCCCTCTTGGAGAGCCCGGCAAGCTACCGAGAGTATCTTGCCTGCATGGCAAAGCTTGGCAAGCTACCCATGACGTATTCAATATGCCAAACACAGTAACAATAAGTCTCAAAATGGAGATGTTACTGGGCCCGCTAGAGCAAATCGATGAACAACGAGAGGACAGTGTTTGTTTGTTTGTTGTTTACATCCCATCACAGACTTGAGAGAGATGATTCTGTGTCTGTCCCTCTCCTGACTAACTTCGCTCAGCATGCCATTTTCGTTTGTTTGTTTGCTTTTGGGGGCCATACCAGGTGGTGCTCGGGGCTTCCTCTTGGCTCTGCACTCAGGATTCACTCCTGGTGGGGGCTCTGGGGACCAGACCTACTGTACTATCATTCTGTCCCTTTGCTGTACTTTAAAAATGTTATTAGAACTAATCCATTCTCACTAAACATTTATACTGATTTTCAAAGGCCCCCCACCCCCTTCCCTCCCTTGTTTCAGTTGTGCCACTATGACAGGAGCTTGTGCACACACATGGTTGTGGAACTCACACACTTGCTGTGGTGGGGTGGGGTGCTTCTATGCACCTGACTATGTGCTCAGGCCTCAACTTTCTGAGGCACCACCGGGAGGTGGGTGGTGGTGGTGGTGGTGCTGCTGCTGCTGCTGCTGTGGTGGTCCCAGGAGCAGAGCCTCAGGGGGGCAGTGATTGACTATGCAATTAGCAGTGGGGATCAAATTTGCAGCTACTGAACCCTTTCTGAACCTTGGCTTTACCCTTTTTTCCCTTATTCTAAGCATCTTTCCACACACCTTCCTTCCTTGGGGTGTGCAGCTTCCAACTAATACCTTAATGTATTTTTGATGGCGGCAGGCAGGCAGATAGGGAAGCCCCCCTCCCCAGACGGTGGCAGTAAATTTCCCGGGAAGCAAAAGCTCTGAAGTTGCAAAAGCCAATCTTGCAGAAGACAGGAGAAAACAGAAACTAAGGCCTGATGAGACCCTCACCTATCTACAGCAACAGACTTGGAGAAGCTCCTGCAGAAACAAAAGGCCAGGAAAGGAATTTCAAAGCAGACCATCACCACTCCAACCTCCTTGGTAACCTCCTTAGCAACAGCAGTGCTCAGAGGCTCATATGAGGTGCTGGAAATCAAATCATGGTTGACCATGTGTAAGGTAGGCATCTTAACCCTTGTAATATCTCCCTGGTCCCTAATACCTCAACATTGGCACAACCCCAGACTGACCAAGTTCTGCCAAAATGTAGGCTTACAGAGCACAAAAATACAAAGATGGTGGAATTACTCCAAGGAAAATCAAGAAACTCGGAATTAAAGATTTGGATCGGATTGAATCGAGGAGAAAAGTCTCTGCTAAGCTCCCCTCTTTTCTTCTGATAGCCGACATGCTGTGGAGATCTGCTTTGAACTCACTCTGAAACAGTCGTGCCAACGCCCCTTAGGCGTTTTTCATGGCCTTATGAAACCCATGTCTTTTCATTCAAGGGGAAAGGCCAGCACTTAGCAGAGTTTTTACGGGTTCTCCTGGCGCACACCAAACCACACATGAAGGGCGTCTTAGCGCACGGTATGGCTGGGCTGCCGTGCCAGAGAGTGAAGCTAGACAGACAGTAAGCTGTTTGGTGCCACAGCTGGTGGAGCAGCCCCGATTCCCCTGGCTTCAGGGGAAACGGCAAGGCCAACTCAGCGCCCCACAGTGTAGACTCACAGGCAGTTCCCCTTTCAGCACACCTGGGTCCCATTAGGAGCGGGACTCCTTCCAAGTCTCAGGAAGGTGCCAGGGTTCCTGGAGGGCCTTCAGGTTGGCCCTCCGAGTTGTTTATCCTTCTCAGCTACCAGCTTGCAGTATTTTCAAGGCTGCAGAGAAGAGTCATGGCATGGTGCAGATTGCTGGCCCCAAGAAACAGAGCTTTCTTTATAAATGCTGAAGAGCCAGAATGGATGTGTGTGTGCATGCGATGGATGTGTGGAGTGAGTGTGTGATACATGTGGTAGGTGCAGAATGCGTGTGTGATGAGTGTGTGTGGTATGTGTGTAATAGGTGTGTGTGTGTGTGGTTGGATGTGTGTATGGTGGGTGTGCAATGTGTGTATGATGAGTGTCTGATGGGGATGTGTGTGCTGGGTGTGTGGTGTGTATGGGGGATGGGTGTACTAGATATGAGATGCATGTACAGATGGTGGGTGTTTAATGTGTAGTGAGTGTGTGATATGTATATATGATGGGTGTATGCATGGTGGGTGTGTCATCTGTGTGATGTGTGTGTGGGTGTGTAATATGTATGTGATGGATGTGTGTTTGATGGGTATTTAACACGTGTGGAGGATGTGTGTCATCAGTGTGTGCACGGTAACTGCATCATTTGTGTAAAATGAGTGTATGTGGTGTGTGGAATGGGTGTGTGTATGATGGGTGTCTAATGTGTGTGAAGAGTGCATTTGATAAGTTGTTATGGGTGTGAGTGCTGTGTGGTATGTGTGCGATGGGTATGATATGTGTGTAGGATATGTGTATATGTGTTATAGGTGTGTTGTAATGTGTGATATGTGTTGATATTTGATAATATGCACTTGATGAATGTGGTGGCTAGGGGTTAATGTGTCTGATGATGTGTTGTGTGATGGAACTGTAAGGTATGTGTCATGGCTTCACAGACATTTCACGATGAGTAGGCATTGCATTGGAAGACTTTATCTCGTAAGTCACTCAGTTCTCTCACCAAGGATTCTTTTGCTTTCAAACAGTTGAGTCTGGTAGAAGAACACTGACAGCAACAATAGAAGCAGCAGCAACAATACTCTCTTTTCAAGAAAAAAATTTTATTTCATTCTCCAGTCAATTTATGCTGCTGTATATTGCAAGATTTTGTTCATGAGAAACCAGTACTGGAAACCACAGAGTCTCAATCAACAAAAAATGAGCGATGGTACAGGGGTTAGGACCCTTGCCTTGAAAATGGTCAATTCCAGTTTGAACCTGGATACTACGTGTGGTCCCCTGACCACTGAAAGGAATAATCCTTGAGGAGAGCCAGGAGTAAGCCCTGAACCCTAGTTCCCAAACTTAAAATAATAAATAAAAGTTAAGACATAATTGATGCATATTGTTCAAACCCAAACCACATAAGTGCTGAAAAAACACTCTTTATTTGTTCCATTCTCTGTCCCTTACTGGTTGTAATTGCTGTGACCGTCCAGAGGACTGATCTCCTGGTTTTACTCTGGTAAACAGTAGAAAGTACATAGAGAACACGTGTGTGTTTTTCCACTGGCATACTTTTATGCACATCTTTGAACTTTGGTGAGAATATAAGGTACATAGTATTAACATAATAGGTCATGTTCTGTTGTCTTTATTCTACCAACTTTCTTGTAGTGATGTACACCCTTTGTATAGACTTATAGTATTGTTGCATGAGAAAGCTATTATTTATTTAGCTATTCCATCTCGGTTAAGCATCTAATTTTTTCTCCTCCTGCTACTATAACTGCAAGCTGTAATAAACACAGATGTCCTGGCACATATATCTTTATGACACTTACAAATTGTTGTATTTTGGGGAAACTATTTTATTAACCAAAACACATGCAACTCCAAATGAATCTTTCTGATCAAGATAAGATTCTCAGCATTGGTTGGAGTCATTCTGGTCAAAAGCATGGGAATGGGGGCTGGAAAAATAATACAGTGGATAAGGCACTTGCTTTACGTGCAGCTGGCTCAGATTCGATCTCTGGCATCCCAGATGGTCTCCCAATACCTGCCAGGAATGGTCCCTGAGCACAGAGCTAGCAGTAACTAAGAGTACAGCCTCCAAACTAACAGCAACAGCAATAAAAGCATAGGCTGCAATCAGTTAGCTAGTTCTGCCATCTCAGGAAGATGCGTACAGTATATGTAAAGACTTTGAGACTCTGGAAGCAGACTTTTTTTTTTTTAGGAAAAGTCCAGTATTTCATTGTTCAAGAGTGATGTTTGATGTGTGGGGCCCTGGGATTGATCCCTGTATTCATTATGTGATTTTTTATGTACATTTTTTAACCTCTGACAATGAATCCTGAGAATGTTTTTCAAGTGATTCAAATCAGTGTATCTTTCATTTCCAAAGACAAGGTTATTTTTTTTACTTTTAAACTTATATTTTATTATTATTTTTTTAAATTAAATTTATTTGTTTATTTTGAATACCCATCCCTCCACCAGTAACCATTTCCCACCACCACGGATCCCAGTAACTCTCCCACCCCCAATTCCATCCCCATCCCATCCTGCCTCTGTGGCAGAGCATTCCCTTTTGTTCTCTCTTTCCTATTCAGTGTTGTGGTTTGTAAAAGAGTTAAGCCTGATTTTCAGGGAAAAACGTTGGAGAATTTACTTTCCATTGACCACTTCATATATATATATATATATATATATATATATATATATATGAAGATGTCGCGTGGCCGCATGAGCGGCTGTGTGGTTTGCAGTGAGAGTCCTGGTTCCTGCATAAGCGAGCTGTGCTAGTAGAGGCTCATGGTCACCGGGGTTCCCTCTGGAGGAGGTGGAATGCGGCACCTAACCCATCTGGGACTTCCTGGTGATCTCGCCTCTCTTCGGGAGCGGGGGCATTCTTGGTAGCTATGGAGGCCCCCGTGCGGCCTTTCTTCTCTGTGGCTGTGTGCTGTAAAGATGGTGCTGGGGTGCGGGTTGTGGGCTTTACTTCCAGAGTCAGAGGTTACCTGGGTGCCGGTGCAGTCCCAGCAGTTTGCAGTGAGAGTCCTGGTACCTGCATACGTGAGCTATGCTTGTAGAGGCTCATGGTCACCAGGGTTCCCTCTGGAGGAGGCGACAAGGTTTTAATTGATTATGATTCATCAGTGATCAAGGAACCATCCTTCATTTCCCCTGTCCTCCTCTCCCCACTCAACCCCCCCCACACACACACACACACATACCTCAAGCCTTAGGTCTAGCTCAACACTTCACCCTGGGACCAAGCTTTATACTTGGGGATATTCTGGTGCTCAACTATTTTAATGTGGTGGTGGAATTTGCCCCTTTGTTTTGGTATAATGTGGGGTGTGTGTATTATGGAACAATAATGGTCCCCCCAAACAAGATTTTCCTAGGGCAGATAGTAATTGTAGAGACATCATATATTTGCCAAGAATCTATTTTCTTGGACCCAGAGGAATAGTGTAGTGGCTTAGAGCCTTACAGACATTCAGTCACAAATCCCCAGTGTCCCATAAGTGCTGAGTATGATCCCAGTAGCTCAGCCATTAAAGCCTGGTGGTTCTGTTGTCTGTGACCACCAATGTCATGAAGCATTTCTGGCTGCACCACAATCAAGCGTGTGTAAACACTACAAAAGTTGTGTGACCTTTCCACCCATGTCCAGGAAGGGTGCCTTTTGGTAAGCACTTGTGTGAGTGCCACAACTATAACTTGTTTGATTCAACTACAGAGCAACAACATATAGAACATAGCATGTCAGCCCTGGT
The DNA here is from genome assembly GCF_029834395.1 of Sorex fumeus. Lineage (NCBI taxonomy): Eukaryota > Metazoa > Chordata > Mammalia > Eulipotyphla > Soricidae > Sorex > Sorex fumeus. Next base: position 41,232,496 of record NW_026606071.1, on the reverse strand, counting down.
GAGTACATGTGCAAGCACCGTAAGTAACGGGATACAGACTCTGGTGAACACCGTGGTAGTGTATGCGCTCTGCAACCTGACACATGACAAGTTGCATGTGAAATTTCTGGTCATTGCGACCCATTGTCAACCACAACAAAGAGGAGGGGGAGAAAAGGCAAAGAGTTGAGACTTTTTTTTTTTTGGTCATTTTGGATTCTGAGTAGCATCTCACCGAAAGGTTTTTGTCACTGTTCAGGGTGCTGCACATTAATACTATCACTTGATCACTTGACTTCCTGTTAATTGTCTATTTACTCGAGCGGGCGCCAGTAACATCTCCATTTGTCCCTGTTGCGTGCTAGTGTAGCCCCTGTTCACTCTAGGAACACGAAGAGCCTCAAACCGATCGTTCATGATCTTGATGAAGAAGTCTGGCCATCTGGTAGGTGGGCGGCGATGCGGTCTTTTGACATCTGTGGAATCCAGTTGGTAACGGCTCTAGTCCAGCGGTCATCTCTAAATCTCATTACGTGACCAGCCCATCTGATTTTTTGATGCCTTGGCAAACGAGACAGCATCCCTGATTCTTGATTGTCGACGGAGGTTGGAACTCCAGATTCTCTCTCTCATTTGAGTGAAACGTGACATTCTAAGCATAGCTCTTTCAGTTCGTCTTTGGGAGACCCGGATAGCGTTCTCATCCTGTTTGCGTAGGGCCCAGGTCTCTGAGGCGTATGTTTTAAAGCAGGAAGAACAGTGGAATCAAAGAGATGTGCCCAGAGCCGGAGGTTCTTCGTCCTCTTAGCTATTTCTTCGACGCTCTTGAAGGCGTTCCAAGCCGCTCTCTTCCTCCTGCACAGCTCGGGTGCCAGGTCATTTGTCATGTTGACTTCTCGACCTAGGTACACATAGCTGTTGCATTCAGAGATGGTCGTTCGTTGAGAGTGAATGGAACGTCAGGAATGAGGCTGGTTCTCATAAACATTTATTAATTCTATAAGCAATAGAAAGCTTGAATGAGTTATTTGTATAAACTTCCTTTTATGAGCTCTGCTGTTTTTCAAGACCCTTAATCATATGCCCAAGAACACTGGGGACAGTGCCCCAATAAAAATGGGAGTGACTTTTAACTAGCTCTCTACTCTTTGAGTTGATTACACATAAGAGTGCTTTCAAAACCAGAACAAATATGCTACCCTTCCCTTCCTTATGAGGAAGATTGCATCTCAGGAAAAGTCCATAATTATTACTTTAAATTTAAGGCAAAAAATATTTCCAAAAGCAGTCAGTAAACAGGACACTTGACATACAACTGTTTCAGTGCTGGTATAACTTAAAGAAATATTGGTCCTATATTAGTTAAAATGTTAGGGATCTGGGCAAGGCCCAATGCAGAACAGATTAATTTCATGGTTTCTATTTGAATTTGCACAAATTAAAATATACATCCTCACTTGTTGACTTTGAATCCCTTTCCTTCAATTAGTTCTGTATACTGAGCTGGTCAGATTGTAGTTTTAAGAAACAGTTCAGTTTGTTCTATACATTGCTGACCTATAACCAAAACTTTTGTGTTTGCCATAAATGGTTCAGTTTGTTCTATACGTTGTTATACTACAATTGAGCCTTTAAAGTGTGACATTGTGACAGGTCTTGTGCTTCAATTACACATTGCCTTCAGTGACAAGTCCAACAGTTCCCAAACTAAAACCATAAAGAATTCTGGGACTCTTCTTTTTTGTTCAAAGTCAGGCATAAACTTCCCAAAGACAATGGTAGAGTTTTTATTCAAACAGGGAAGAAACAATTTTTTAGTAATTTTTATTGGAAAAAAAGATTTACTTAGAGAAGAGTGAGCGAAGAGAAGGAGGGGAATACATGTTCAAGAAAGAACATGGTCTTCTCCTAAGTGGTAATGCAGAGGAGAGAAAGAGAAAAATAAGTATTTAAGAGAGAACACAGCCTTCTTCAGAGTGGAAAAGCAGAGGATGGCTTTAGGGAGAAGGATATACGCACAATTTGTATATATCTCCAAATTGTCCTGACCTGAAAGCTAACCAGAAATATCATAGGGAAAATCTTGCACTCATGATGGGCCATCCCCCCCCCCCCGCCTTTTTTTGCTGTTTTTGCGCCATACCTGGTGATGCACAGGGGTTACTCCTGGCTCATGCACTCAGGAATTACTCCTGGCAGTGCTCGGGAAACCATATGGGATGCTGGGAATCAAACCTGGGTCAGTTGTGTGCAAGGCAAACGCCCTACCTCCTGTGCTATCACTCCAGCACCCTTTCCTTTTCTTATCACAACCTTTGAATTCTCCCGTGACTTCTCTGCTGTGGGAGTCCACCCTTCTCAGGATATTTTTTATTATTATATTGTGTTACAATTATTCAGTAACTATAAGGCTCAAATTTCAAATTTATGACATCAATGAACAAAATGACTGCACCTTACCACACCAATGTGCATGCATTTGTCAGCATTCCTATGCCACATCTGGTATGATTTTCTTACCCCATCACATCTTCTCCCACTACTGCCTATCCATAAGTTGCATAGTTCACATCCAAGGGCTGATCACTGTTTAATCCTCACCTCTAATTTATTTTTATTAAAGATAGCCAATTCTTGGTTATAATATTTCAATCTCACATTTCAACAGCAATTAAAGAACTTGCTGTTCTCACAAAACAGATAAATACCAGACCTAACAAAACAAAAGATCAACTCAGTGACCTTCAACTGTAGTGAGTAAATTAGATCTTTGGAAGCTAGATGAAATTAACTTAGCATTATAGCAAAACTCAAGTCTCCTGACTTCAAGTCTATTAGGGTCCACCTTTCTAATAATAGCACTAAAGAAATAGAAGATGTGTGTGCTGTGGTGAGTCTTAAGGCAAAAACAATGAGTAATCTATGATTTTTAAAAATTGTTTTCCCTGCCTCATTTTCTCTATGTAACAGCTTTAATTTTTTTCTGGGTTCACATATATATTACAATACTCTTTAAAAACTATAAGCACTTTAAGAAGCTGTATTTTTAGTCACTTAACTGAAATTAATTGTACAGCTAGTATGATTTTGGACACTTGTTATAAATTAGCAAAACAAGAAAATGGTGAGCTTTTTCCATAAGGAAATCTGAAATACAAGTTTTCTGGTCTTTTAATAGTATTTTGACTAATACTAATATATAGCATATAATGCTTTCATGAAAATATCCCTTGTTTTTTTCTGGGGTGGGTGTAGGGTAGCACATCTTGGGGTGCTCAAGACTTGTTCCCAGGTTTGTGTTCAGGGATCACACCTACTTGGTCTCAAGGGACCCTATATGGTACCAGGGATTGATCCTGGGTCAGCTTTCATGCAAGACAAGTGCCTTAACCCTGTAATTATCTTTCAGGCCCACAAAATCTCCTTTAAATCTTTGAAAACTAATTTTGTAAATCCGCTATGATAATTGAAGAATTATTAACAATATTTCTTGCCAATAATAATACAGACACCTTGTTACCTTTTGGGAGAAAAAGTTAAAATTCTTAGAAAGACTGATCGATAAACCTTTCTTTCTTCGTCCCTTCCTTTATTCCTTCATCTCTCCCTCCATTCCTCCATCCTTTCTTTATCAACAAATACATTTGAGTGATACATTTTAGACTGCACTAAGAACTGGAAAACAACTGTTATCAAACGGATATAATTGCAGGATCTTCAACCAGTAGGAAAGTAAAAGGTCACATAAGTATATACATAACTATAAACTGTGATCATATTCAATATGCCAAACACAGTAACAACAAGTCTCACGATGGAGATGTTACTGGGCCCGCTCGAGCAAATTGATGATCAACGGGAGGACCGTGACCGTGACCGATAAACTGTGATTAATAAACTATGATGGAAAGGAAAGGGATAAATTGCCACAGGAAAGAAGATTTGAGTTAGATAGGAAAGTTAGAAAGGGCTTCTCTAAGAATTCAATTTAACACACAAAAGATGAAAGTGGTTAGGGAAGAGGTGGAAGAGGGACAACGTGTGGAGGCAAGAAAAAAAAACCACCTCAAAGGACTGAGGCATTTCGTTTGATTGGAGGCTTTGGGTGGATGCATGCATATGTGAATGTGTGGGATGTGGTAATGGTGGTGGTGGTGGTGGTGGTGGTGGTGGTGGTGGTGTGTGTGTGTGAATGTGTGGATGTGGTGGTGGTGGTGGTGGTGTGTGTGTGTGGTCCACTTGGAACTGAGGCTGGAAGGTGACTATGGTATTATGAAATCATCCGACTTTCCTCATGGGCATGCAATGTCTTCTATCTCAGGAAAAGAAGAATTCAGATATACAAGTCCCAATGTTGGTTATAGTTTGTTTCTTGTTTTATTCTTCGATACTTTTGTTTGCCTGTTGCACTAGCCATTCTGCAAGTCTTCAGCCAGATTTCAGATTTACAGATTTTGCTCTAGTTTTTGTAGTTAACCAGATTAAAACTAGCAATATCTGCTATTTGAAGGCTTTAAAGCTCTGACTCGTGCATGTTCTGTGCCCTAGAAGCTGTAGCGGCCTTTTGGTTTCAGATAAGACTCAACAATAGTTTTCTTCTCTGTCTTGACATTCAACAAATTTGTCACCGATAAGAATATAAAGGCAGGTACTACATTGTACATGAGTATTTTTCTCCTGTCTTCTTTTCTTTCTATAGAAAATAGGCATAGAGGAACTCATGAAATGTAAGCATTCAGATTAATAAAGCAAGTAATCATTCAATGTTCTCTCAGGATGCAAGATAGAGTGTTGTTAGCTCTCTAAACTACCCAGCTTGTCGCTCCCAGAGTAAACTCCTCCCTCTCTGCCAGAGAGAACCACTGTCTTATTATAGTATTCTATTATGGGATTATGCTACCCACAAACCTATTATGGCATTCCTCTCTTTTCTTTTCTTTATAGTTTTCCTATCTAATTATGTAGGCTTAAGGATTACAGATTAATTTCACCTGGTTTGGAAGTTTATGTAAATGAATCACCCAATGTATTCTTTGCAGCTTGATCTGTTTTGATCACATTGTCTAAGAAAACCTTCTATTTGGAAGTAAAGTAAAAACTTTTTAAAAAAAAATTACAAGAATGACTGTATAGCCATTTGCCTTTTGTTCAGATTTACCATTTCCATTCGTTTGCTTCTTATTGGAGTATCCTTGCTGACTCTGGTTTGGTTTCTAACATGGCATCTAGACTCCTGAGTACAGAGCCAAGAGTAAGCCCTGAGCATAATGAGGTATGACCCACATCTGTCTATCTGTCTGTCTTTCTCTCTCTCTGTCTGTCTCTCTCTCTTTCACACACATTTAAAAAAGACTACTTTCTCACGTAAGCTTAATATGGTGATCAAGTCCAGCCTTTTAAAAAAATTGTTATAATAGAATCCACTGTCTAATGATCCAGTTTTGTCAGTTGATCTAAGTGGCTTCATGGTATTCTTCTTCTGTCACTTCTCTTTAGTTGAGGGTTCAATGTAGGGGTCAGTGTTGCATTTAGTTGCCATGTCTCTTTAACTTTTATTCTATGATAATGCTTTTTTTTTAAAAAAAAATTTTTTGTGGTGGAGGATGGGCGCTGGTGGAGGGATGGGCACTTGATCATTGTATAACTGAAACCCAAGCACAAAAACTTGTAAGTCTATAACTGTACCTCGTGGTGTTTCACTAATAAAAAAATTAATTTTAAAAAATTAAAAAAATAAAATAAAATTATGTTTTACTTAAAAAAAATTTACTGAATCACTGTGAGACAGTCACAAGCTTTCATGTTTGGGTTACAATCACACAATGATCAAACACCCATCCCTCCACCAGTGCACATTCCCCACCACCAATATCCCCGGTATACCCCCCCCCTTCCCCTGCCTCCATGCCAGACAATATTCCTCATACTCTCTCCCTACTTTTGGGCATTATGGTTTGCAATACAGACACTGAGAGGTTATCACGTTTGGTCCATTGTCTACTTTCTGCACACATCTCCCATCCCGACCAGTTCCTCCAGCCATCATTTTCTTAGTGATCCCTTCTGTATTCCAGCTGCCTTCTCCCCTTTGCTCACGAGGCAGGCTTCCAGCTATGATAACGATTTTTGTAAAGCCTATGCTTCTTTATCCTATTTAAAATAAATTGTTCTTTATTTCATATTTGTCTTGAATCCAATCAATTGACAAGTGTCTTTTTTCCCTTAAGATTTGTCTATGTCATATTTTTTGTAGTTTTTTCCATTCTTGTTGCTAAGTTGTATGTGCATTAAATGAAAATACAAAGGTTAGTGATTATTTCATATGTGTGCTCATAATATTTAAAAAAAATTGAGTTGGGGGACATATGCCTGAACTTAAGGCTTACTCCTGACTCAGTGCTCAGGAATCACTCCTGGCCGTGCTCGGGAGACCAGAGGTAGTGCTGTTTGTTGAACCTGGGTCAGTCTGGTGTAAGTTAAGTGCCTTTGCTGCTTCACTAGCTATCTAGATTCATAATTTTTGTCGAAGAGAGAAATTCACTGAGACAAACTGCTGGATTTTCAGAAAATCCCAGAGAGTAAGTACACAGATTTACCTGGTGGGAGCAACCTGATGTCAAAACAATAATCTGAAAGAAATAAACAGCTTCTGAAGATTCAGCTCTGCAAACTTGAACCCCAAAATGATAGTAATCACAGTCCTAGGGCTTCAGCCTAAAATATCTGTTCTGAAGCAAAGTAAAATTATCAGTCAGCGATGCCATTGAACTAGGATCAGGGGGTATTAGGATGTACAGCTAATTGGAAAATGACTAGTGATGGATAAACCTCAGAAGCTCTAATATTCGGGGATGCTTATATGAGACTTTTAAAAATACTTTTAATCAAATGGACTCAAATCCTTTTGGTTAAACCCTTTTCCTCAATTACTAGTTCTCTTTCTACTCAAACCAACCAGAATTCAGATGGTATTTGCCTTGCCTCCATCAAGATATTCTTTCTCATGTCTAAGAGTGATCGTCTTTGTTGATACTTCACTTTGAAGTCAGTACAGGGTTGCAGTACATGACGACTTTTACGATAATAACCCTACATTTGAGCCAAAAGAATTCCAAGAACTAAGTTTGTTCCAGGAAGTGGTTTCAACCTTCATTCTTCCACGTTCAAATTCTGTATTTATCTGTAACTTGCCTTTGAAAAGGTAGATGATTGCACATTTTATATATATTTTCAACTTGTCTGGAATCCCATACTTCTTAATTATTTTTAATTAATTCAGATATTATAACCACAGTAATATTTTCTTCTTTCTCAACTAAATACATCTCCTAAGAAACTGATAAGTGGTTGTTGAAAACAAAGTTTGACACTGTTAGGTAATTCTGATTTGATCTTTCTCACAAAGGTGTTTACTCTGTTGAAGGATAAACTGAAAACTGTGTGTGTTTTGGTACTGTATCTTGATTAAAAATGAAAATAGTTTTATGTAACAGTAGAGTAGAATTTCTATTATCTTTGGGGATTTTAAGTTGTTGGAAGGAAATAATGCATATAATAATTTTTCATAGTAGCTTGGAGAAGAACTAAACAAAAATTCATTATTTGAAGATAGCAGACAGGCAGGCAAAAGGGTTTCCGGGTCCACAGATGACTCACATTGAGAATAATAAGATGTAGTTTTGAACAATGCAGCTATACAAAGGTATCAGATTTCAAGAAAGTAAATTTTGGGGAATTAAGAAATGTAGTGAATAAGGTGCAATAAGAGGAAGTATAAAATTCACAATCATGAAAGCAGCTGAAGAATCTTTTAAGACACCATAATTAAAGCTCAAAGAACCGCAGTACTTCTGAAAAAAGAAGAATGTGGGACTTAACAAAAATAGTCTGTGCATAACACACTGGAGAATGCAAGGAGAGCGGTGTAAAGATCTGAGAGGGAAAAGCAAATCATTCCAGAGCGATTGTTCTGTTTTCTAAACGGGAATGATAGGGGAGCAAGAGAGGGTTGTACAGAAGAGAAGTGAATGCAGAATTATCTGAAGCCATTGCTAACTGGACAGAAACAATCAAAACAGGATTATTTTTAGCCATTGGTTATGGGTGAAGAAAGGGGTGGTAAAACATTTTTTATTCAGAATAAAGAAGACATTAAAGGAAACAAAGTCAAGGAGATGTGCTTCAGAGGCTAAAATCTAAAATAATTGAAATGATTAATTTTCAACAATTAGGTTAGTTCTTTAACTGAGAAAATACAAAAACTTCTGGAAATCATTAAACTGCCAATGAATAAATGAATGAGGAGTTCTCTAGATCTGGTTAGAGGGATAATTCAAGTGCATAAGGCCGTGAAGTGAAGGGTTTGGAGAAAAGTTCAGGAAAATTAACTAGGTCCAGAGAAACAAATGTTTTGGGTCCAAAGAGACCCAAGAGCAAAATTTAACAGAGAAACCATTTGAAAAGGAAGTGGTGAATGGGGCACTTTTCTGGTGCTTGAACCAAATAAATTGTCGTTCTTAAGAACATATGGATACACGGGCAAACATATTAGCAGACTCTCAAACATTGTTTTCTTTTCTACTTTATGTTCTGCCCACCCAGTCAATATTTGGAATGATCTTACCTTTGGTTAGATGCTGTCTTCTCATGAGCTTTTTCTATTTCTGGCTCAGACATGTGACCAAATGTCAGAGGAATAAGCGAGGTAGCAATTGATAGAATCTTTGAGGTCTGGCAATTGTTCTAAGTATTACTGAACCCAATCCTTCTCTTAACAGAGAATGAAACAAAGACCAAGAAAGGAGGATACTAACTGAATATCAATAATTGGGAAATATTCGTAATGGGCTATAGTCCATCATTAAAGTTTTCCCCTTTTTACTGGCCACCTCATTATCATCTGTGGATCAATCCCAGTTGCATTTACTTGGTCAGGTCGCCTTTCTCTGTGGCACTGATGTCTAATGGGAGACAAATGACCTTGGTTTGGCTGGTCCTATCTCAGAAAACTATAGTTCAAAAGCTATTCAAAGATTAGGGAGAGTTTGGAATTATCATATAAGAGGGACATTGTCTGGAACAGATATTATTTTGGTTGCAAGATTTTGGTTTAAGTTCAGAGCTTTAGATTCCTGGGTTTTGTTTGTTTATTTTGGAGTCATACCTGACAGTGCTCAGGGATCACTCCTGTAGGGCTTGTGGGAACCAAGTGTTATGACAGTGATTGAAGCTAGGTCAATCATGCAAGGCAAATGCTTAATCTGCTGTTCTTTTTCTCTGGCCCTTAAGTCATTTTCTCAGTCGGGTTTGCATCCTTAGTGTCCTTTGTGATATTTGTGTGTGGGGTTGTATGTTTTTGTATTTTTCCCCCAATAACCAGAATGTATTGCAATAAAAAGTTTATTTGGTATTCCAAGCCTAAGTAAATTGGTGAATACAAATTGTCTTTTAGTTCATTTGCTTCCAATGACTTAAATTTTTTTCATCGAGCAAGACATCTTTTTCTATTTTTCAGTGGGGAAGAGGCAAGGTTATCCATGGGGGTAATAAACCAAATTAAGTAATGGAAGGACTTTCTGATGGAAAAAAGAATTAACTCTTGTTTTCCTCACTTGCCGTATTGCTAACAAAAGAGATATCAGTCTTTGTCTTCTGTCTTTTTTTTCTATCAAGAAGGTAATCATGACTTTGTAAAATGGAAGGAATTATTTTTCCCACCAAGAAAAAATAGAGATTTGTGATTTGAATCTCACTTGTCCAAAGGAAAGGTGAGGATAAATGGGAAAATGAAACAAAGCAAACCAAAGAAAGCAAAAACAAAACAAAATAATGCGGTGGTGGACTCCTTAAAGGTAGGCACCTGAGTCCAAAATGAACACATAATTCTAGGGGAATAGCTGCAACTTTTTTGATAAGGCTTGAATGGATGCTGAGGACAAAGCACCAAATGGCTGAATTTAGGCAATGCCAGAAATATGTCACTGAAAGTTAAACTGGTCCAGAGAAATAAGAACAGTACACGGAGCCTCCACTCTCTTGTAGATTAGCAATGTTGGGAAATAGATTTATACTTATGTATTTCAAAATGCTAAGCATCTGAGTATAAGTGAATAACTTCAGAAAAATTGTCAAGCAGTTTGTCTGTAAGATGTCAGACATTTAAATGTCTGGAATCCAAAGTGAGAAATTGTCATTTCTGTTTATAAGCTCCATGTTGTTAATGTGTGGTCTTCTGCTGAAGAAAATATGGTGGGTTATTTTATATTAAATCCTCACTATTGTGGATAGGTTCTTAGAAACTTCAATTTAAAGGGAAAGGATGTATAGCAAACTGATTTACCATAGACTAATTGATACAAATGAGTTAAGTTCCCAGGACATATTTCTGGTCACAAACCCATCATCAAATCTCTAAATAAAGACCCCTAAACATTGCACAAAACTTCTATTCATTCATTCATTCATTCATTCATTCATTTTTCTAACCTGCTTATTGCAGTTCAGGTCCATTGGTGGCAAGATACTATCCTGAAAGTTCAGGTCACAAGGAAAGACCCAATCCTAAAGTGGACCCTTCTCCATGATACCACACAACACACATATACACATTCATTCGGACTGGAACCAACCAGACATTCCAGTAAAATTAAGGTGCATATGCTTGGAATACGGATGGAGATAAGAAAACCTCTGAATATGTGCCCATGTCTTTGAATAGCTTGATATAAATTCAGGGGCTCAGCTATTGCTAAACATTATTTTTTTCAATAATTTTATTCTTCAACAGATTCAGAAAATAAACTAGCAGCATAAGTAAGATCAGCAAGATCCAATGCTGAAGTCTAAATATTCATTTGGTTTGGCCCCCAAAACTCAGTGAAACCACACACCCACAACCCATACACACAGACATACACTGCTTCCAAATACTATTATAGTGCAATATCACTGTGCAAATTCTACAATGGTTAAAATGATACAGACAATATCAAGTGTGGTCAAGCATATAAATCAATTGGAACTTTTTAACTGCAGGTGAGATTGGAATATTGGTAGAATAATTTTGGAAGATTAAAGACTCCTCAAGATAAATATGTCCTAGAAATTCTGCTACTGTGTATAAGAGAACTATGCATGTGTTTATCACAATGGGTGCACAGAAATGTTCATAGCTTTACCATTCACCCTGGAAATAATAGCCCCAAATTTGAAAGCAAGGGTCAGAGCTTTTTTAGAGTGGGGAGGGCATTTGCCTTGCACACGGCTGACTCACCAGGTTTGATCACCAGCATCCCATATGGTCCCCCGATCACCACCAGTAGTAATTTCTGAACACAGAGCCAGGAGTAGCCCCTGAGTACTGCCAGATATGACTCTCAAAAGCCAAAAAACAACCCCAAACAAAACAAAACCAGATGTGAAAGCAACCCATCTATACTAGAATAAATACACTTATTATGGTAGAGTGATACAGTGGGATAATTCATAAGCAATGAGAATTAATGAATGATAATTAAATCAAAGATACAGTGAATCTCACAATGCTGAGTAAAAGGAGTGAGACAAAAATAAACATATCAGATATACGATCTGTGTGTATGATTTTTAGAAATAGATACAAGTAACTGGCAGTGTTAGAAGTTAAGCCAACATAAGATTTGGGCCACACACTGTGCTTAGAATGAGAGGACTGTGAGGTAGACAAATTTTCAATACAACGTATTTTGTAGATTATTAGTAGTATGAGGTCAGGGTTCCTTCATGCATGAGGCTTGTCTGAACGTGTAGAGAGTGGTCTTAAGCATGGCTATGGCTGGAACCAGAGGTCTTCAGCTGTTGGGGCTCTGCTCGGGGTGGGTAGGGAAATTCAACCCACCCTCCTCCAAGGGACCCCAGTGAGGACAGCCAGGCATGGAGGCAGGAGACTCTGCGCTGTTCTCTTCCGGGAGCTGGGTTTTATAGTCTCTGGGTCTTGGTCATTGATGGGATTACACGGCGCCGGGGCAGTTGGTGGGTGTAACACCTACATACTGGAAGATGGGGGATCTAGGTGCAGGAGGCCCAGTCCCAATCCGAGTAGGGTTGGAAATCTACGCCCTGGGTCCCGCACACCCGCGTTCCTCTGTCAGCTCCCAGAAGAGAACAGTGCAGAGTCTCCTGTCTCCGCACCTAGCTGTCCTCACCGAGGCCCCTTGGAGGAGGGTGGTATGAGTTTCTCTCCCCACCCCGAACAGACCCACAACAGCTGAAGACCTCCGGTTCTAGCCACAGCCATGCTTAAGACCACTCTCCACAAGTTCGGACGAGCCTCAAACATGAAGGAACTGACAGAGGAACCCAGGTGTGCAGGACCTGGGGCTTAGATTTCCAAGCCTGCTCGGATTGGGACTAGGCCTCCTCCACCCAGATCCCCCATCTTCCAGTATGTAGGCATTACACCCACCAACTGCCCCCAGCGCCGTGTAATCCCATCAACAGCCAAGACCCAGAGACTATAAAACCCAGCACCTGGAAGCGCGCAGCCGTATTTCTGGCCATGCGACATCTTATTATCTCATTCTTACTCTGGAGAACTTGGCAGGCTACCAAAAGTATCCTTCCCACATGGCAGAGTCTGGCAAACTCCCCATGGCGTATTCAATATGCCAAAAACCAGTAACAATGATGGGTCTCATTCTCCTGACCATGAAAGAGCCTCGAGTGTGGCACTTTCTAAAATCTCGGGGCTAGGACGAGGGAGACGTTACTGGTGCCTGCTCGAGGGAATTGATGAACAACAGGATGACAGTGATACAGTGAGGTCAGGGTAGAGTAAAGGAACTTCACCCTTGGGGCCAAGTAGTGACTGAAAGAGAGCAGGAGGAGACTCCTGGTAGGCTGGCAATGAAATAATGTCTAAATGACAATAGGTATATATATATATTTTTTGTTTGTTTGTTTGTTTTTGTTTTGTTCTGTTTTGGGTCACACCCAGCTATGCACCAGGGTTACTCCTGGCTCAAGCACTTAGGAATTACTCCTGGCGGTGCTCAGTGGACCATATGGGATGCTGGGAATTGTACCCGGGTTGTCTGTGAAAGATGCCCTACCCACAGTGCTATCGCTCCAGCCCTAATAGGTATAGTTTTAAGACAATGAGTTCCATTTAGATATGTAGAATGTGGTCCTTTAGTCTCAAGACTGGGAGAGTGTGAGGGATGGAGTGATGGCACAGTGGGGAAGGTGTTTGCCTTGCACCTGACTGACCCGGGTTTGAGTTCTAGCTTCCCATATGGTCCCCTTAACACTACCAAGAGTAATTCTTGAGTGCAGAGCCAGGAGTAACCCTGGTGCATCTCAGGGTGTGGCCCAAAAAGCAATAAATAAATAAATAAATAAATAAAAGACTGGGAGAGGGTTAGATACCCCCAGATGGATCAACTGAGTTGCCTTTATGAGAAATAAACTGCATTATTGAATATTTTTCTTGGTTTGCCTTTTTGCTTTTGTCTGGCCTATTTTTCTAGGCTTTCACTGTATTGCTATTTGGTGAAATGTTTGTGAGCGTTTCTTCTTTGTAACTCCTTTTCTTGCTCTTCCAATATCTTTGCAGACCTGCTCATTTATCTGCTTTTGGGAGGTTTAGGATTGCTAAAAAGAAATGCAAAGACAAAGACACAAGTTGGATTTCTCAGTGGAATAATAAATAATATTGAAATTCAACCTTTGTTAGGGGAGAAAGAACTTTTAAAGTTTTTTAAAGTTTGAGTTAGTATAATATCACAAAACTGGAAGTCTCAGGTCATAGACCTAGGGTTCTTTTACATTCAGGACAGATTCTGCTATTTCTTTTGTACTCTTTCTATGACATCTGGGCCCGAGGTGTGAAGCTCTGAAGTAGAAGGAAAGGAAAGATCTGAAGGAGAATAGCTAAATCCTATCCTTTGAGCCTTAAAAACAATAGTGAGAGGAAAGACAGAGGTAAAGCCAATAGGTTAGATTCTCAATATTTCACCTAATATCACACACACACACACACACACACACACACACACACACACAGCCCTTCCATGACCCACACTCTGGACTTCAAGAGGGAAGGGCCTTTGAAATACTTGGTTAATTGTGGGAAGAAACTACAACTCATGAAAATATGGGTTGACCAGCAGTATCCATGAGAGGGGTCGAAGTTTTTACAGGGCAGAATGCAGACATACAGAATGACTTCTGGAGTAGTCAGAGTCCTGACTGCATCAAGAAAGAGAGGAACAGACATTGAATGACAGCACTCATTTGTGGAATAAAAAATAACATAATATGAGACTGACACTCAAGAACAGTAGAGACAGGGCCTGGAATATTGCTCCATGGTTGGCAGCCTGCCTCATGAGGTGGGGGAGAAGGCATCTGGAATAGAGAAGGGATCACTAAGTCAATGATGGTTGGATGGGGTATTTCCAGATCGGAGATGTGTGCTGAAAGTAGACTATAGATCAAACATGATCACCACTTACTACCTGTATAGGAATGTACCTGCCACAGAGGTGGGAGGTAGGGGTGGATGGAGGGTTGGCAGGAGAGATACTGAGAACATTGTTGGTGGAGAATGCTGGTAGAGGGATAGGTGTTTGATCATCATTATACGGCTGAAATTGAATAAAAAAAAAAGAAGTCTGCATGACAGCATCCTTGAGAATGGGTAAAGACAATGGATAGTGCTCCCTGAGGAGTGGTCAAGATTATGATGTATGCCACTATGCAGCACATCCAAAGTGCCCACAGAATCAATCACACATCTAATGTTTAACTTCAGAGACCAGAAACAGCTCTGACCAGTCATTCTGGAGTCATCTTCTGAAAGAAATCAGGGAAAGGAAAAAGTTCTGAAAGAACTTGGAGAGTTACTCAAAAATAATATTTAAATGACCAAATTACACTAATCTTCCTGGAACTAACTACTGGTCTCTTCACTCTCCATTTTGATGTGTTTTCATGAAGAAAATAGAGTCACATTATCTCTTCACCCTTGGAAGGATGAGTGAGAAATGATTTTATTACTGGCTGTTTGAAGCAGGTATTGTTTCTAGACACAACTTCCTTTGAAATTCATTTTCAGGTGAAATGAATTTATCTGCTTAAGAGAATGGCAGCTTATTTATACAAAACTTATCATTGGTAAATGGAGTAAGGGCATCCTACACATTTTCTCTTAGTTGAAAATTTGGGAGGAACCTCCAAGATTACTAAGTTCATGTTCTATATTGTCTAGATGAGTTGGAGTATTTACAAGGTTTGTCTGGGATCTTACAGACGGAGAGAGAGTCCCTTACACTATAAACAGAATCCCAGACTCCAAGAATATGTGTTCAGACTTACCATGTTAATTGGATGTCTCCATGCCTGTAGGATAAGATTTGAGGCCACGGACTTGGTTCTAACTTCTCTTGACATTAATTCCTAGTATGTAAAGTATGCTAACTGTGCATTTGAAATAAACTAGCTACTAGGGTCTGTTGACAATGTAAACCCAAAATAGCCTTGTGCAAGGAAATTAATGCTGCAAAGAATACTCAGTCCTTTCAGGAATGTTTCTGCGTAAACTTTTTGGAAAACAATCCTTCTTGAAATATCTGATTCAGTCATCATCATTCCAGTTTGGAGAATTCTTTATCTCCTAGTGTTTTTATAGAGTAAAATGAAAATGCGTGTAACAACAGTTACTTTCCCACACCACTCAATGGGAAATTAACAAAGTCTAGGTCTGAAAATAATGACACAAAATGATATAAGCCTACATTTTTCAATATAAGTGACAAGAAATGATTTTATACCACCTAAAGAAATGTATTTGAAAATTCATTGTCTATTGTACACAACAGTGAGATTCCCTCTATTCTTATTGACAAAGAAAGATTACTCCTACCAAAGAAAAGGAGGATATTATGGAGTAAGTGAAATGGGTCGGAAGAAGGCACACATGAATGAAAAATGATAAAGATGTTAGGATAAAGGAAACAGTTCACATTTGTAGAAGGATTTTGAAAGGTTTGTGAAATGGATCTTCCCTGGTCTACATTTCCTCTGCTCGCTGACTGGGATTTACAAATGATTGATTCTAGAGTAATTCTTTTTTTTTTAATTTTTATTAGTGAGACACCATGAGGTACAGTTGTGGACTTACAAATTTTTATGCTTGGGTTTCAATTATACAATAATCAAATAACCTTCCCTCTACCAGTGCCCATTTCCCACCACCACGGATCCCAGTATTCCTCCCACCCCCTATCTCCCCCGTCCACCTTGCCTCTGTGGCAGGCGATACCCTTTTGTCTCTCTAGAGTAATTCTTTATGGTTCTCTACCTCCGTGCAGACCTGACAAATTTATGCCCATGATGACTGGTTGTATCACTTCAGCACCATCAATTTCCGAATCACTAAGGAATCTTCCTGCCTGACCTTGTTGGTTGGTGCTATACATCAGAGGCTTAGTGAAGGATGTTTATCTATATGATCTTTATGCCCTCAAAGAGTTGATCAAAATATAAATGGACCTTATTAAGGGACCATCAGAAAAACAACTTGGGTAGGAGTCAGAACAATAGTACAGCAGGTAGGGAGGGCACTGGCTTTGCATGCAGCTGATCTGGGTTTGATCCCTCTTGCCCCATATGGACCCCTCAGCACTGCCAGGTGTAGTCCAAAAACCAAACCAAAAAGAGACAACTTGGGTAGGCCACTGTAGTTTCCCTCAGTTAATGAGCAGGAAGGACAAAAAGTATGCGGGAGTGTAGGGGGTTGGAGAGCTGGCTTTCTTCCCATTTCTCCCGGTGTCTCGGGATCACAGAATGGTATAATCACCAGGAAAACCAAGGAAAACTTTCTTTTACTTAAATCTTGCCAAATGTGAAAGAAAAGCATAGTGGTCAAAGTAGGAGGAACCTCTCTGTCCATCCTGAACAGATTTATGCTATACAGATGAATATTGACTGCTCTGAATTTATACAACATATCTAAATGGGCTGGAGCCATAGCACAGCAGGTAGGGTGTTTGCCTTACACGCGACCAACCCGGGTTCAATTCCTCCACCCCTCTCGGAGAGCCTGGCAAGCTACTGAGAGTATCTCGCCTACATGGCAAACCCTGGCAAGCTACCCATGACATATTCAATGTGCCAAAAACAGTAACAACAAGTCTCACAATTTGTTGTGAGACATTACTGGTGCCCGCTCCAGCAAATTGATGAACAAGGGGAGGACAATGCTACCTAAACTTCAGTCATGCTTGTTTTTTGTTTGCAGAAACAAGACTACAGAACATGCATTTCTTTTACATTGGTCTGAGGACAATTTTCTAAAACTTCATATATGTGTTTTATATATATATATATATATATATATATAAATTTATTCTTTCTCTTCACCTTCTTTTTTAAAATTAAATTTTTTTAATTAAATCACCATGAGATACAGTTACAGACTTACAACCTTCAACTTCTTTTAACTGTTGCTCAGACTACTGAATGGGGGTGTCATAATCTCTTGTTAATATTGTTCTCAAGTCTTTATTGTACATATATCTATTCATACAGGAGACTCTATTAGGCTTGTTGGGTTAAATATATGTGTAGACAAATTTTTAAATATTTAAAAATATTTATTATTCTATAATTGAGAAAACAAAAAGCCCCATTTTCCCTGCATATTTGTGTAGTTACACATGAAATTAAGCATCTCTTTAATATTTATTCACTTTGTTTTTTATCTCTGAATTACCATAAATAGTATTTTTCTAAGCAGTCTATTTTACTCTTTGTATTTGTTATTGAAGCCCTATGTACTCAATGGTGGTTTTAAATATTTTTCTGTTTATAAATTTTCTCTAGTTGCCATCTATCTATATCACATATAAATATGCATATCTATTTTTCTTGTTGTTTTTTGTGCAGGGTTGGGGGTCACTCTTGGTGATACTCAGGACTTACTTTTGACTCTGAGCTCAGGATTTATTCCCAGTGGGGAATGGGGACCCTGAGGGGTGCCAGGGATTGAACTCAGGTCATCTGGGTGCAAGGCAAGAACCCTACCTACTGTACTATAGCTCCAGCCCCTTCTTGTGACTGTTTTAACATTTTTTTTTATGTATTCTAGATTTCATGGAATGCTGTAAAGAGTTTTAAGATTAAAAACTGTTAAACCTGAATTTAAATGCAATGCCATCTTTAATTTGGTCTTTTTCAGTTCTTCTACAAAGACCTGTCCTTGGGTTTCTACAACCAATATTTTATTATTTTCATTTGACCAAGTTCTAGAAATAAATTGCCATGGGGTATAGAATAAAAATATAAGTCTTCTTGGGAAATGCTGGTTTAATAAGAAAGGGATGCTTTCCTTTTAGAATAGAGAACTCTTCAAGTTTAGCATGTGTAATCCCTGTGAAGGAGGGGTTGGTAAATATGCCATCTTCACATGAGCAAAATTTACGTGTCTCTAGAGGAAGGATGGTTGACTTATAGAGAGGGGCATAAGCAGAGCAGAGTCATCATTTGGGGTCAAAGAAATCCCACTCGTACTTAAATTTGACTTTTCAAAAATAAAGTTTATAGTGTGAAGACTTGAACAGCTGGGTATGTTGTAAGAATTAATACAAAAATTTCAATGCAACATATGCAAAAAAATTGATAACATTAACATTCACATAGCTAAAAAAGAAATAAAATTTTATAGCTGTTTAAATTTTAGCACAATTAGTTATGGACTTGGGCAGGAGTGATAGCACAGTGGGTAGGGCGTTTACCTTGCACTCAGCCAAAATGGCCGACCAGAGTTCGATTCCTCCGCCCCTCTCAGAGAGCCCGGCAAGATACCGAGAGTATCTTGCCCGCATGGTAAAGCCTGGCAAGCTACCCGTGATGTATTCGATATGCCAAACACAGTAATAACAAAGTCTCACAATGGAGACGTTACTGGGTCCGCTCGAGCAAATCAATGAACAACGGGAAGACAGCATTTGTTTCTTGACAGACAGTTATGGACTAAGTGAAAGAATGAGTGAATATGCCAAGACACTTAATCAAAAGGAAGGGCTTTTTTTTTTTTCCCTTTATTTTATTTTATTTTTTTTAAAGTTGTAGATTTACAATTTTTTGTGCTTTGGTTTCAATTATACAATGATCAGATACCCATCCCTCCACCAGTGCCCATTTTCCACCACCATGGATAATATCCCTCCCACCCCCATCCCCCCATCCCCCCGTCTCTGTGGCAGGGCAATCCCCTGTGTTCTCTCTCTCCTTTTGGGTGTTGTGGTCTGCAAAAGAGGCATTGAGTGGCAAACATGTTCAGTCCATAGTCTACTTTCGACATGCATCTCCCCTCCTGGGAGGATCCTCCAAACATCCTTTATTTGGTGCTCCCTTCTCTATCTGAACAGCCCTTAGGAAGGGCTTTTTGAGCTCTTATTAGGACCAAGAATCAAAGGCAAACCAACTTCTCTCATTACCATCAAATACACAAATACAGTGGAATACTGAGAGGTGAGGAGAGGTTGAAACCAGGTATAGTACTGTTATTGCTCTGTTCTATTTTGGAGATTTAGAGTTTCTGCGACAAATGCAATAAATCGTAACATTGAAAATCACATGTTTTGTGATCCTTACTAATTCAAAAGACAGTAATTTATGGTATTTTTCTAATAAAATTAAATGATAGGAATGCAAAACAAGTGGGAGAAAGTATTTATTCTAAATAGCAACACAGAATGGGAAACCATCAATAACCATATTGTAAATCATAGAACCTTAATGAATAGAGTTAAAAAAAAGAGTATTAGTAAAAGAAATGGTAGTACAGGGGCTGGAGTGATAGCACAGCGGGTAGGGCATTTGCCTTGCATGTGGCTGATCCAGGTTCCATACTCAGCATCCCATATGGTCCCTTAAGCACCACCAGAGGTAATTTCTGAGTGCAGAGCCAGTAGTAACCCCTGTGCATTGCCGGGTGTGACCCAAAAAGCAAAAAAAAATGTGGTAGTACAGAGAAAATGTCCTTACTTCTAAATTTGTGTTGCAGGCATCTCAAAGGATAAGGTCCCTGATCCATGGCTAGTGATGGAGAGTGCTAGTGATGGAGAAAGTCCACTGTCCCATGTAGGAGCCTTGGTGCTGGGTGAAATCTGATCAATATGTGAGACACTTCAGCAGTCAAGGACTGTATCTGGCAGGACACAGGAAAGAAGTGGTGGAGACTAGTAAGTGACCTGAAAGTGTGAGAACTGACTTGAGCTAATCACCAGTAGAGTATCTAGAAGAAAAGTTTCAGGATATCGACCACAAAGAGGTCTTCTGTCTATTTACTGTGTAAAGTAGAAAAAAAACATAATGCAAGGAAATTCAGAGAGGTTAATTGTGAAGTGAGAGTGATGGTATAGAGACTGGATGTTATATTGGTACCATTCACTGGCTTCTCCCTCTTGAACTTTCTCCCTCCCCCCCCCCAGATTTACCTTTCTTCATGAGATTTTCTATACATTCCCCTATTTTCGTCCCTTCAGTTTTCTAAAAAGTTCCCTGGGTATATCAAGCTTGTTCTCTACATCCCCTTTCAACAACTTTTGCCAAAAATAATGACACGTGTGGCATTAAATTAAAGTAACCTTTGCTAATCTCAATTTCAACCTTATTCTTTCTTAAAAATAAGAAAACTAAGAATGTTAAGTTCTAAATTTATGTTCATGATATCATGGTTGTTGCACTGCCTGCCTCCTCTCCTATGGAAAAGCTCTTCATTCAGACTGTCAATTTAAGTTCACCAGGTCTTCTTTTGGCTAGAGGGCAAGTGAGTAGTCCCTAGTCTATACCCTGATGAACCACCAGTCTTCTTGATTACCGGTCCTGCTGCACCTCTGGGTCTTTGGGTTTGCTGTTGGCTGCACTTTCACTTTTCTTCGATTCCTGGTAATCTGTTTGTTCTAGGTCATGTCATAGGCATCACAATGTTGACTTTTTTTTTTTTTTGCTTTATGGGTCACACCTGGAGATGCACAGGGATTACTCCTGGCTCTGCACTCAGGAGTTACTCCTGGCGGTGCTCAGGGGACCATATGGGATACTGGGAATCGAACCCGGGTCAGCTGTGCGCAAGGCAAATGCCCTACCCACTGTGCTATTTCTCCAGCCCCACGATGTTGACTTTTAAGTGACCTTACTGTATCTGAAGAAATCAAAACATTTGCCTTCAGATTCCTGGCACTGATCAATTCACTATATATCTGTTTTGCTCTTGTCACTTTAAGGTGCTTAGGACAAGCACAGACTCTCTGTCATGTTTATAAAGATGGAACTTTGACGCTACTTCAGGAAATAAAAGAGGACATGAGGAAATGGAAAGGTATCCCCTGCTCATGGGTCGGGAGACTTAACATTGTCAAAATGGCAATACTACCGAAAGCATTGTATAAATTCAATGCAATCCCTATAAGGATACCCATGACATTCTTCAAAGAAATGGAGCAAACACTCTTGAAATTTATATGGAACAATAAGCCCCCACGAATAGCTAAAGCAATTCTTGGGAAAAAGAAAATGGGAGGAATCAACCTCCCGAACTTCAAACTGTACTACAAAGCAGTAATAATTAAAACAGCATGGTACTGGAACAAAGGCAGAACTGCAGACCAATGGAACAGGGTTGAATACACTGACATCTCTCCTCAATCATATGCTCATCTAATCTTTGATAAAGGTGCAAGTAATGTGAAGTGGAGTAAGGAAAGCCTCTTTAATTAATTGTGTTGGCATCACTGGACGGCTACATGCAAAAAAATAGGCTCAGAACTCTGCCTAACACCATGTACAAAAGTAAGATCAAAATGGATTAAAGACCTCAACATCAGACCAGAAACCATAAGGTACATTGAAGATAAAGTTGGCAAAACCCTCCATGACATTGAAGCTAATGGTATCTTCAAAGATGCCATGCCACTGGCCGAGCAAGTGAAAACAGAGATAGATAAATGGGACTATCTTAAACTAAGAAGCTTCTGCACCTCCAAAGAAACAGTGACCAAAATACAAAGACAGTCTACAGAATGGGAAAGGATATTCACCGAATACACATCTGACAAGGGGTTGATATCCAGGATATACAAAATACTGGTTAAACTCCACAAGAAGAAAACATCCAACCCCATCCAAAAATGGGGCAATGAAATGAACAGAAACTTTCTCAAAGAAGAAATCCGAATGGCAAAAAAGCACATGAGAAAATGCTCTACATCATTAATCATCAGGGAGATGCAGATCAAAACCACAATGAGATACCATCTCACACCTCAGAGACTGGCCCACATTCAAAAGAACAAAAGCAACCGATGCTGGCGTGGATGTGGCGAGAAAGGGACACTCCTTCACTGTTGGTGGGAATGTCCACTGGTTCAGCCCTTCTGGAAAACAGTATGGACGATTCTCAAAAAATTAGAAATTGAGCTCCCATTTGACCCAGCAATACCACTCCTGGGAATATATCCCAGAGAGGCAAAAAGGTATAGTCGAAGTGACATCTGCACTTGTTTGTTCATTGCAGCACTCTTTACAATAGCCAGAAACTGGAAGAAACCTGAATGCCCAAGAACAGATGACTGGTTAAAGAAACTTTGGTACATCTACACAATGGAGTACTATGTAGCTCTTAGAAAAGATGAAGTCATGAAATTTACATACAAGTGGTACAATATGGAAAGTATCATGCTAAGCGAAATGAGTCAGAAAGAGAGGGATAGACATAGAAAGATTGCATTCATCTGGGGGATATAAAGTAACAAAGTATGAGATTAATACCCAAGAATAGCTGAGATCAGCACCAGGAGGATTACTCCATAACTTAGAGGCCAGCCGGGTATCCTAGAGTGTTGGAGTACTCGGAGCTTAGGTTTATCGGAATCGCACTCATCACAGTGCTCCCGAGTCACTCCCATTACTTTGTCTGCTTGTAACCACTTCTATGCTCTCTTCCCCAACCAATTTGTAAGGTCTCATCCTTCTTAGACACTGAAGCTCTACTTTAAGTTAATATTGCCTTTCTCCTCTCCTTATGTCTTTTGAGCAGTTTACCTTAATGCAATGTCCTTTTGTATAGATACAGGAAGACAATTAATTAATATTATGCTTTATAACTTAGGAATTGATTGGCTTTGAATATTATTCACTCCCGGGCATCTGCCTTCTCAACTTAAGCCTCAGTTGCCCTCACTTCCTAGCACCCCAAGGGCAGGGTCCCGACGTGGGACTGGATGGAACCAGGGCAAGCCTGTAAGTTATGTGCTACCCTGGCATCGCGATGGGCCAGGCCAAGGTGCCACGATTCTTAACTATAAGTTAAGAGTTTGATCATAGGCAAATGATGTCATGATCCAAAAGTAACGACAAGACTAGGGCCCTGCTGCTAGGAGTAGGAAAGATATCTGGCCTGAGCACTGCAGTCTGAGATCGAGATGGCCCTAGGAGAGCAATTCTATAAGCTCAAAGTATTTCTTACTGTGTCCATACGAAATGATTAATATTATGTATGCTTATATGTTGTTTGGACAAGGAGAGGAGAAACACGTCCTAGAAGCAGTTTTCTGTGTGTCCTGAGTAGCTTGGATGAGACTGCTTTTTTGGAGATGTAGATTCCAAGCTCTAGCAGACTGGTCTTTGTTGTGCTAATCTAAGTACTTGTAGCTTGTGAAAAGGTGAGGCCAGGATTACTGGCCTGCTGGAAACAATGTATGGTTTGCCGCCTCAACGTTCTTTCTGTAACTCCTTCTGATGACATCATTATATTGCGCCCTTTAGAGGTACTATGATCTATATAAGGGAGATTCCAGGGCTCTCTGGGGGGACACGTGCACCAGAGAACGGGGGGACACGTGCATCAGAGAACCTGGGAAGATGGGGCTGAGGACAGAAGCGGAGAGAACAAAGGCGCACGTGCTCGAGGATTCCTGAGGCCTCCATGACATACATCTCTTCCATGTAATAAACGGCTACTAAGACCAACTAGCTTGGCCTCGTTTCCTTCCTTCACCTGACCATCGCCTTCGACCTCCCTGGAGTGGGGAAACGGCAAGACCGCCGGCCGTTTTATTTTTTGTGTGTTTACACACTAGAGGAAAGGGCAGTTCAGATAGAGAAGGGAGCACCAAATAAAGGATGTTTGGAGGATCCTCCCAGGAGGGGAGATGCATGTCGAAAGTAGACTATGGACTGAACATGTTTGCCACTCAATGCCTTTGCAGACCACAACACCCAAAAGGAGAGAGAGAACACAGGGGATTGCCCTGCCACAGAGACAGGGGGGATGGGGGGATGGGGGTGGGAGGGATATTATCCATGGTGGTGGAAGATGGGCACTGGTGGAGGGATGGGTATCTGATCATTGTATGATTGAAACCAAAGCACAAAAAATTGTAAATCTACAACTTTAAAAAAATAAAATAAAATAAAGGGAAAAAAAAGATGGAACTTTGAAGGGAGAGAAGATAGGAGTTTGGGATAGTCTCTCTCTCTCTCTCTCTCTCTCTCTCTCTCTCTCTCTCTCTCTCTCTGTGTGGTGGGTTAGTGCAGTGGGGCATTGGTTAATACTAAATCCAAGGGATTAACATTTCTCTCTGGTCATTTGCTGGGACAGAAACTAGAAACTATTTTATCAAAGTAGTTTCTTCATGAGTTCCTTTCCTATTGTCATTTGAGTGCTTTTCACATTACTGATGGCAAGTATTTCTATTAAACATAGGGAACTTGATTCATGAACGATGTATCACACTGATTCATGAACATGAAATAATGAAATGCATTTAGAAATAATGACTTACTTTAGGAACTCTTCAGAATAAGCCATGCATAGAAATTGGATAGATAAGCAAGACATTTAAGGAATTCATACAACCCAGGGTCCGAAGAGGTACTACACTGGCTAGGGCACTTGCCTTTCATGAGACTGACCCACGTATGATTTCCAGGGCTCCGTATAGTCCTCTGAACTTTGCCAGGAATGATCCTTGAGCACGGATCCAGGAATTAGACGAGCACTGCTGGGTGTGAACCCAAAACAAAAAAGAAAGAAACAGTAGGAAAACCAGTTACATCCAAAACTGGCAGAAAAGCTTAACAAACACTTTACCAAACATTACATACAGCTGACCAACAGAAATGTTAAAAAATGCTGAAGTCACTTGTCAGGGAAATGCAAGTCAAAGTGACAAGATGTTACCACATATCAGTGAGAATGACCTGTATCAAAAATACCAGAAAAAAAAGAGCTGAAGGGGAAGTGGAGAAAAAGATATATTCATGCACTGTTGGTGGAAAAGTAAACACATCTGACTCTGGAAAGCACAATGGATTGTTCTCCAAATGCTAGATACAGAACTATTATGTGAGCCAGCAATTCAATTATTGATATTTAAAGAACACTAAAACACTCATTCCAGTAGATAGGTGCACACCTCTGCCCATTGCAGTGCTATTCAAAATAGTCATGGTATAGAAACAATTTGAGTGCCCAACAATAGGAATAGATCAGAAAAAATGAGATATATCTATGAATATATATAAATATATACAAACACACACAAAGTGTTATATTATTCATCTGTAAAAAAAGATATGATGTTTTCTTCTGTTACAACATGGATGGAAATGGAGGAGGTCATGCTAAGCAAATAGGTCCATGCAGAAAGACAAATACCAGATATTACTCATCTGTGGGATATAGAGAAGTAAAGCCAGGGATCAGACAAAGCCAAATGAAAACAAATCTTTGGACTCTGACCACAGAACTGAGGTTACTGGAGTAGGAGGGTAGAGTGCATGAAAGCAAGAAGGGTATTGTGGTAGAGGAACTTTGGTGGTGGGTGTGGTATGGCAAAATATATTTAGAAGAGAGGTGAAATTGTACTCGAATAACATACAATCTTGTAAAGCAACATTACTTCAATTAAAAAATATATGTTATTTGCCCCACGCCTGGCCTTCCTCGCCGGGGCCCCTTGGAGGGGGGCGGGTTGAATTTCCCTCCCGCCCCGCCCCAGCAGAGCTCCAGCAGCTGAAGACCTCCAGAAACATGCTGAGACCACTCTCCACAGGCATGAAGGTACCGGCAGAGGAACAAAAGCATGCGGGTCCCAGGGCTGAGATCTCCAAGCCTGCTCGGATCAGGGCTGAGCATCTTCCACCCAGATCCTCCATCTTCCAGTAGGCGGGGGTCACACCCACCAATTGGCCCCCTGCGCCGTGTAATCCCATCAATGGCCAAGACCCAGAGACTATAAAAACCCAGCTCCCAGAAGCACGCGGCCTCGAATCTTACTATCTCATTCTTACCTTGGACAACCTGGCAGGCTACCGAATGTAACCTGCCCACACGGCAGAGTCTGGCAAACTCCCCGTGGTGTACCCAATATGCCAAATGCCAGTAACAATGATGGGTCTCATTCTCCTAACCCTGAAAGAGTCTTGAGTATGGCACTTTTTAAATCTCAGGGCTAGCACGAAGGAGGCGTTACTGGTGCCTGCTCGAGGCAATCGACGAACAACAGGATGATCGTCATTGTGATCGTGATGTTACTCAGAGGTTGGAATGATAGTAAAGAGAGTAGGGAGTTTGTCTTGCATGCAGCTGATCAGCATTTGATCCCTGGAATCTCATATGGATTCCCGTGCACGGCCAGGAGTGAGCCCTTAGGTCTAGAGCCAAATATAAGCCAAGAGCACTGCTGAGGGTGGCCCCAGATCAAACCTTCAACCACCAAAAGTAACTCAAATGCAAATTAGCTGCAATGAGCGCATACCCTATTATTGACTCTGTAGAAAATATTTTAAATAAATATATCAGGGCTGAGTTGCTTTTTCTTTTTGTACTCAATAGAATCTTAGATTGAGAAATATATCTTTGTTTACTTACTATGGTGTTTTCCACAAAAGGGAAGGGAAGGGTACTTTTTGTTTGTTTTGTTTTGGCAATGCTCAGGGGTTATTCCTGGCTTTGCATTCATATGGGATATAGGGGATCAAACTTGGGTTTGCCGCCTGCAAGGTAAGCCTTAACCAGTGTACTTTCCAGCCCCGAGGGAAGAGTGTTTTAAGGAGATTAAATAAGATGCTTATGGTTACTCAGTTTATAATAAAACTGGGCATGGAACTCAGCTCTCCTGGCCCTTTCTGATTTGCTTACAGGTCATAGAAAAAAAGATCCCCAAAGATATAAATTGTTTTCAATGATGGCTGTACATATAGAAGTGCTAGAAAACAAACAAGTAAACCAAACCCCAAAATACCGATGCTCAGATCTTATAATCACCAATTTTCACTTTTACTTGGCTTGGGTGAATCTTGAACAGATATAGCATTTTATAAAAACTGACCCTGAATTATGGTAATTTATTGCAGGTGTTGGTATTAAGGAGTAGGCAATTCTGAATGGCGCCGTGTAATCCCATCAGCGGCCAAGACTCAGGGACTATAAAATCCAGATCCCGGACGAGAACAGTGCAGTCTTCTGCCCCCGCGCCTGGGTGTTCCTTCCCGGAGCCCCTTGGAGGGGAGCCGGTTGAGCTTTCCTCCCCGCCCCGACCAGGGCTCCGGCAGCCGAAGACCTCCAGGACCAGCCACCACCATGCTGAGACCACTCTCCGCACACATGAAGGTACTGGCAGAGGGACAAAGCCACGCGGGTTCCGGGGCCGAGACCTCCAAGCCTACTCGAATTGGAGTCGAGCATCTTCCACCCAGATCCTCCAAATTCCAGTAGGCGGGGGTCACACCCACCACCTGGCCCCCTGGCACCGTGTAATCCCATCAGCGGCCAAGACTCAGAGACTATAAAATCCAGATCCCGGACGAGAACAGTGCAGTCTTCTGCCCCGGTGCAAATGCGGCCAAGCGACATCTTATCAGAACTTTTTTTATGACATCTTATTGTCTCATTACTACTTTGGACAAACTTGCAGGCTATTGAATGTAGCCTGCCCACAGGGCAGAGTCTGGCAAACTCCCCGTGGCGTACCAAATATGCCAGATACCAGTAACAATGATGGGTCTCATTCTCCTAAATAGCCTTGAATATAATCTCAGGGCTAGGATGAAAGAGACGTTACTGGGGCCTGCTCGAGGCAATCGACGAATAACAGGATGATGAAATGAAATGAAATGAAATTCTGAATTTATGAGTATTTTTCTTCCAAACTTTGTAACTTTGATGGTATAGACCAAATATTCTTGACTATATTAATCAGCCATATAGTCTCCCATTAATTAGATTTTATTTATAACAATTTTCTTTCAAAGTTTTCAGTTTTTAAAAAGGGGAGCAATAATTTAGAAAAAACATTTGTATTCCACGACCCCGCATTAATACTTGTGAGCATTTAATTCAATTTGTTGAGTCTTTTATGTTATCATTAATAACAAAAATGAAATTCTGTTGACAAAATTGAAGTATATACCCTTTGGGGCTTTTATTTTACTTCCAGATTTTCCTCTATTATTAAGAAGGTCAAAGAAAAGACAAATAATTCACTCCTTTCCACCCCTTCTAATAATACAGTGGAAGGACATTTTTGCAATTAAAAAAAAAAAACATGTCCTCTGTGCCATAAGAAAGCTTTGACATCCTTGCAGTAAGCAGTGAGATTGTAATGCTTGGGAGAGGACCAGTGGAGTCAAGATAGTAAATACCTCATCCACAGTTTGGTCGGAGAAAGTGGCTTAGTGAGAAGCTTACAGAGGTTAGTTTTTAGACTCACAAAGGACTTGGGAATCACAGACCACAGACATGTATTTAGGAATGCAAAAATCGAATCGCTGAAGATATGCAGAGCTATTATTTTTCTTGGCTGAGACCAATAATTTTCTTCTTTCCCCCATAAATTAGGGTTTTAAAATGTTGTTGCTACTGCTTATTTCTCTTGGCATGTCAAATGACTGAGTTTCTTTGTTCCCACTGCCTTTTCTGTGGACCCTCTTGAGCTCCTTCTCTTGAGTAAATAATCTAGCTTTTCTGTGGCTTGTGTAGCAGCTTAGCACTCCTTCGGTAATGCTTTTCTCCTTTGGCTAAGGGGCTCTGTTAACCATGCTCTTAGCTAATATGCTTTACTTCTTTAGGTTCTGAAGTTAAGTGTGTTTTGTTTCATTGTTCCCAGTGGACCTTTGTCCCTTTTGCCCTATGTGCTATTCCGTAATCACCTTGACCTAGACTCCTGTGATGATTTTACACTCTGTACACTCATAGGCAGGTAGAGATGTTCAGTTGAATAAAGTGATTCCCCTGGAATCATTTGGATCTGGGGGTTTGTTGAATGGCATTGTGTTCTGAGCTTTTAGTTCTTATTGCCTCTTTTGCAAACCACAACACCCAATAAGAGAGAGAGAACAAAAGGGATTGCCACAGAGGCAGGATGGGATGGGGGGCATGGGGGGGTGGAAGGGATAGTGGGATCCGTGATGGTGGAAAATGGGCACTGGTGGAGGGATGGGTATTTGATCATTGTATAATTGAAACCCAAGTATAAAAATTTGTAAGTCTACAAACTGTACCTCATGGTGTCTCACTAATAAAAATTTAAAAAAAAACTGCAGACAGATCAGTCAAGTCTCGATGATTCTTAATATGTGACAGTTGTATCTTTAGAAATATTCTTTTAGATCTCTTTTGTTTTGGAGAATCCACACCCATTGATGCTCAGGGATTACTCAAGAATTACTCCTGGGGAACTCAGGGGACCACAGGGGATGCCAGTGTGTGTGTGTGTGTGTGTGTGTGTGTGTGTGCGTGTGTGTGTGTGTGTGTGTGTGTGTGTGTGTTTTGTTTTGAGGCCACCCCTGTGGTTCTCAGGACTTACTTCTGGCTATGTGTTCTAGAGATTATTCCTAGCAGAGCTCAGGGGACCATATGTGTCATGGCCTCCTGGACACACACTCAGTCTTCTGACCCAAAGTTATTAAATGTGACTCTGAAATTTCCATACGAGTCTTGGAAGCCTCTATAAAGAGTGATTTTTGCGGCTTGGGGGACTGAACCTGGGTTGGTTGCAATCAAGGCAAGTGCCCTACCGGCTGTGCTATTGATCTATCTGGCCCCTAGAAATCATTTTAAGTAACCTCTTTCATTCTCTCTCTCTCTCTCTCACTTTCTCTCTCTATTTCCCTCCCCAACCCTCCATGCCTCGCTGCCTCCATCTTGTCTTTTATCATCATGCTCTATACCACTCCAAATGAGCTTGGGCCAGCGCTAATTACTTCCCCCTTGTCAGTATTTCTGCTCAGAATTTGATGCATGCTCCATAGATGTCAAATCAAATTTTTGCCAAGAAAGAACAGACATGGAAGATCCAAGGAACTCCCACAAGCAGATACATGTGTTTTTATAGGTTAATGTCAAGTACATCAAAATAGACAAAGAAGAGGATGGAGGCCGGGGATATGCAGTAGCTGGAAACAGCATACCCATTTATTTAAAAAGTCGTAAGATTGAAAGCCCAGTGACTGCCAACCAATTTGTTCCAAGAAGTGGTTCGCTTCCTTTTTAAAATCTGTTAAATTTTAAGGATGGTGCTTATTGAGGCTGCAGTGATAGTACAGTGGTTAAGGAGCCTGCCTTGCCTGTGACTGATGCCAGTTGAATCTCAAGCATCCCATATGCCCCACCCCTACCCCCAAGTGCCCCGACCCCCACCCCCCGCCGCGCCCCAGCACCTCCAAGAATGATTCCTGAGCTCAGAGCCAGGAATAAGCCCTGAGCACCGCTGGATGTGTTCCCTTATCCCCCAAACAAAAACAAAACAACGAAAACGTGACTCCAAAACAACAAAAAAAGAGCTTTCTCTGTCTCGTTCTTCAGTTTGAGAATTGTGACGGTGTAAACATAAGAAATAGAATGCGATTGGCAACTTCAGTGTGATTTGTGTTTCGAATGTTCGGGAAGCATTTCCTTCCAAGGGAGGTCTGGGAAGGCTGAGAGTTCCACTCATCCAGGCAGCTCCTCTTTCTTTTTTTCACCTGGAAAATGGCTGATGATTCCAAGATGTTCAGACCCCACATATGCCTCTCAGAAGTGCGCTATGGGTTGCTAAATTGAGATTATACATTCTTAGGTAAAACTGCGCTGCTGCCTCCTTTGCTTTTAGGAAAGGAAATTAATTGAGAGGGGATGGAAGACACCCATATTTGCTTTATATCGTTCAACCTTATTTTGAATTCCAATTTTTAAAATAGCTTACAAATGGCTTATGGTCATTAATGTTGTTTTCCTTTTAAAATGTTCCGTTGCATATTAATAAGCAGTTTAATGCTAACAGAAGCTACATTGCCAGGCAAGCTGAAGATTGCCATATGCTTAACTTCTGTTTCATACAAGTATAAAGTTTGCAGAATGCAGAGTTGCCACAAATATCCAAGTGCAGAATTAGGTCCCATGTACAAGTATGTGAGTGAAGAATTTGGCTCATGCATATACCCTTGGAAAAAATTTTCCCATAGTTTTCTTTTCTCTGAGGTATTGAAGGGGCCAACACTTGTCCTCATGTTTCAAACATTTCAGCCCCCCTGAAACATTTTGATTGCCTCTTACATTGACTAGAATTGCACAATACTATGTTCCAAATGATATCTTTTACACTGGCTTCATATAATTTCAGAATAAATCCTCTGCTTCATATGCTATGCCCATATATATATGTATATATATATATATAGCTTCTATTTTTACTTGCTTCTTCCTCTGCTTTCCTTCTACCATTTCATCCAACATGTTTCAAATTTGTGTAGTTGTTTATATTTGAGACAATCATACTTGAAACCAACAATACTTACTTTATTTAAAAAATATTTGTCTTGATGCAATTCCCAATTTTGGGACCTGGCACATCAAACTCAATAGAAAGAATGCAAGCCTTGGGAAGATGGAATAAACCCATGATGTAATCGGCAGAGTTGAAGTGTTGATTCCACCCTTGTGGAATTAGGATCTTTATTTTATTATCCTCAAAATTCAACAATAACAGAAACATCAGTATAGTATTTTAGCAGTAAAAGCTCAATGTTTTGATGTGAATGAGGAAATTTTGGAAAAGAATGTAGTGGTCTTGTTTTTTGTCATTTCATTTCATTCAATCATGAAATATATAGATGCGTAAGCTCTGATGATATGACAGGTGTGTGTGTATTTATTTTAAATACTCAGATGTTTAAGTACTCAGATGTCTAATTAATACCATACCTTACTCAGGAAAGGGGAAGATGTAGTCTGGCTCTTCCCTGAAATTTAAAACTCACGTATGTTGTAGAGAGTTGCTTTTAGAGCTGGTCTTCATCTCATCAACAAGATAGAATCAATTATCCAGTTTCTCTGAAGCAATTAGACTTTCTTAGGTAAAATTGAGTTTTATGGATCCATCTTCAGCTAAGACTTTAGTTACTGATGTTGACAGGCCTCATAGGTGGCTTATGTGAGGTGGAGATGAGAAAGATGGTCACTTTCTCCCTATCCTCCTTGGCCATTCAGAACCTAGAGTTACCAGGTTCTTGTCTCACCTCACAGAAAAGAATTTCAGGAGTAGACAAACAGTGAACTGAAACAGATCTTATTTGCGGGGTTCTTGAAGGGGAGGAGGAAGAGAAATTGGGAGAGAGTAGAGAGTAAAATGCTCAAGAGAGAACCTGGTCTTCCTCAAGGGCAGAGAGAGCCCCTACACACGTCCCAGCATTAGACATGAAAGCATGAAAGTACACATCTCAAGACGGGAGATGCGGGCGCCACATGTGCTCAGGCAGCACATGTGCTTGGCCACGTGGGTGCAAGCAGCACATGAGTTCAGGCAGCATATGCTTGCCTGTCCTTTGTTCAAGGTGGCCTTTATAGGGTTTCTCCAACCTGCTCTGAAGTGGGGCTTCTATCTAGGCTAAAGTCAAAGTTGCTAAAGAGGTTGCCTAGAGAGGGTGGGAGTGGTGATGGTCTTCTTTGAAATTCCCTTCCTGGCCTTTTGTTTCTACTGGGGGAGCTTCTCTGGATCTGTTGCTGGTGCCAGGTGAAGTTCTTATCAGGCCTGAGTTGAGTTTCTGTTTTCTGCAAGGTTGGCCAATGCCTTGCAAGGGGGCCTTCCCTATCTGCCTGCCTGCCTCCCTACATTACCTGGAGCTCATTATACATAGATTTGAAGTCTATCTATTAATTTACCTGCCAAAAATAGTTTCTGCAGTTGCTCTATTTGGCCTATTTGCCCAGATTTGGTCTTTTGAGGGTTTGTTTTAGTTTTGTTTTGGGGGGTCATACCTGGTGATGCTCAGGGTTATTCCTGGCTGTGCTCAGAGAGTCATTGTGGTCTCTGAGAGCCATATACAATACAAGCACCTTAACCCCTGTACTGTCTTTCACTGTCAGATTTGGCCTTCTTAATTTTAGTTGACTTTCAATCATTTAAGATCCTTTGAAATTACTTCAAATCCTCCCTTCTTGATCCTTTACTTTTGATTAAGTGATTTTGTTCCCTCTCATAAGCTTTCTGAGTCTCAGATCTATGTTCTCACCTGTGTCATGCCAGAATATTTATTGCTGGCAGCCAGTTTCATACATTCTAACAGCCTCTGGGTTATTGAAGTAGATCCTTTCTCCTTGTCCCTCTCACTGGCTTGGATTCTCACAATCAACTACAGTTCTATCTTCACACTTTGCTTATCTTGAGTTGCTTTACAGTAGACCTCAAAGATCTGTGTACTAAAATTAATTTCGAACTTGATCTTCAAAAGCACAAAGGGGAAAAGAGGGGGATGGGAGAAGATGCTAACGATTGGAGTTTCTACTGTGGGAAACTAATTTTACCCTCGAGGTAGTGGGACCCTTCTGAAGATTGTGGGAAAAGCATTTCAGGAATATTCAACTATGGAAGTATGAAGTTTGGGGTATTTAGTCATTACTCCCAGTTCCTCAGGGTTTGAGATTTGTCTGTAATGGGGTGTTAACTCCTGGGGTTTATAGTCTTCTCTCTCCTTTGGTCAAATAAAGCAATTTGATAGATGGATGCAGGCTTTCAGGCAAGAAGCTGTGAACCCTCTGCATATTTAAAGATAGTTAGGGGCAGGAGTGATAGTACAGTGGATAGGGCTTTTGCCTTGCAAGTGGCCAAACTGATTTTTGATCCCTGGAGCTCATATGGTCACTCTGAGCTTGGCTAGGAGTGTGATTCCTGAGTGCAGAGCCAGGAATAAGCCCTGAGCACAGCTGGGTGTGGCCCCCAAACAAAATCAAAACCAAAACAAAACAAAAAGAAGCTTGGGGCCGGAGTTGTGGTTTAAGTAGTAGAGTATATATCTTGTATGTTGGAGGTCCTCAGTTCATTACTGATATTGCAAGGTCTTTGAGCACTGTTGAAGATGGCCCCAGGAAGACAAATATGAAGGATCTACCAAGCTGTGGGTGATCTTCACAGATAGTTGCTTGTTAGATATGGATAGAATCACTGTCCTCCCATTGTTGATCGATTTGCTTGAGCAGGCCCAGTAACGTCTCCATTTTGAGACTTGTTGTTACTGTGTTTGGAATATTGAATACATCACGAGTAGCTTGCCAGGCTTTGCCGTGTGGGCAAGATACTCTTGGTAGCTTGCGGGGCTCTCTGAGAGGGGCAGAGGAATCGAACCTTGCTCGGGCGGGCTGGCTGTGTGCAAGGCAAATGCCCTACCGCTACTGAATCCTAATTCTCAATAAACTAACTTAGCAGGACACATCAGAAATTGTTGCCAAGAATCAAGACATGCCAGCGATGAAGGTTTTATTTCTAGGGTGTCTTGTAGACTTGTTTTTCTGGATAGGGCTTTCACACTTGTGGCAATGGTTCAGGTTGCTGAGAAGTATCCAGTCTTTCCACTATGGATAAGAGCTGAGGGGCTGAGAAAGCATTGAAAAATAGGCAGCATCTAGAGAAGTCCAGTCAGTCTCGATAGCAGCACCTGCTCCACTCCAATCACCCTCATTAAGCCAATTCTAAATGATTCTGTGATTTATATTGATAAGAACTACTTGCTTTGCAAATATAAGTGTGGTGCATGCTTCTCATGCCAAGAAATTTTGTGACCAATAATTCAGATGCACTGTATTGTAGTCTGTGCTTTTCTTAACTCACATCTTTAAGCAACTTGACCAAAAAAACAATCATTTTGTTTGTGTCTTAAACATGAAGCAGTGCTGGGTGACTGAACCTGACATTTTCTTGAGTTGGACTCTATAAGCACAGCAGAGACATGAACAAAGACCTACATCAACTCTGCTTCTAATTCCGAGTTGGGGGAAGTATGGGTAATCTAAATGAAAGTCACATATGCACAGTTTATTTGTAGATATGGTTGTATAAGAGATTTTTAATGACTTGTATATGCTTAATTTGAATGCTTGGTAAATGTTGGTTATACGCTTATGCATATGGTATGTGCATTAAGCCGTTCCAAGGGTTGCCTTTGGTTATAAAGTCTCCATTTAAGAACTCTGGCAGTGTAAACCCTGCTCCACATCTGGTGGTTTCTTTGTTCCCAGGCAGTGACTAATTTTGATCAGATCTACTTGCACCTCCTACCTTCCAAGTAAAGAGAAGATAGGTTCCAGAATTAAAATACCAACATTGATGTCTATATATAGAACTTTAAAAATTCCTCTATAGGTCATAGGTTCTTCTTAGTCTTCTATACTGGAAATTAACTGCAAGGACATTAAGAAACCAAAGTTTATGCAAGAAAATCAGCTTACCCAGCACCATGGATATGACTAATCTTTAACGTATATATAATTTTGGTGATACTTTATTTTGTTGGTAACAGATGAACACCATCTTGATGTCAGCTAGTGCCCGGTGTCGTGTCAAATTAAGACTCATTTATGGAATCCTTTCAACACGGTAGAAGCTCTTGGGGTCATAAATTTTCTCAATAGTGGAAGTCGCTGTGCAAGACAGGAGTGAACATTTCAACATTCATCTCTCATTTTTCACCCCTGAGATTTCAGGGCTTTATCGACTTTCAAACTACCCTTTTCAAGTTCAACTAAGTCCCCATGGAAGTAGCTTTCTCCAGAAAGCAGTCAGAGATGAGAAGAGCCTTGATGGTGCACATGAAGGAAAAAAGGAAGAGGAAGAACTGTTAAGTCAGGAAATAAATCTATATATGAAGCTTTCAGGCCCAGCCAGAGCATCCCGTGAAGCAACAAACTGGTTGGCAATTAGCAAAAGGAAATATGAGGCTAAAAGTCACAGTAAACAGTCTTCCTTTGTTTCTCTCCAAGGAGTGCCAACACATTTTTAATTCTCAACAGATACATTATACCTAGAGCTAAACAAGGTACAGATTTATCTTCCTGGGAATAAGTATGCATTAACTCTGCAACAGTTTGGAGAAGGATTGAATCATTTATTCCATGGTCAGTAATAAACAAAAACACACAAAGAGGAAATTATTCCCTGAGTACACCAAAACCCTCTCCCTGTCTGCTTTTGTTTAATAACTATCAATGTTTATAACTATCAAAGTTTTCTGACTTCTTGTCAGAAAAAAAATCATTGCATTGTAGTTAGAAATTATTCAAACAAATGTGGCAAATTTCTTTGATGCAATGGTGTTGTTTTCTAGAAATGGATTCCTGAATGGATTAGAGACTTCTCTTTTTTCCTTTGTAACATTCTAAAGACTGAGCAAAGTTTTAAAACTACAACATGTTAATTGCAAACACCACATCCCATAGAGTAAGCAGGAAAACAAAGGGCAGCATTTAGGATACAAAAAATATGTCGATGATTTCGATTTAACAAGCATTGATAAAATAAACTTAGAATTAAGAAGTAAGCCTCTAGCTGTAATTGATAATTTAATCTAATTCATCTTTAAAATCCATGGAATAGTCAAGAGTTTAAGACACCTGCCACCAGGATACTGAAATCTGATGAAAGGT
Source organism: Sorex fumeus (assembly GCF_029834395.1). Classification (NCBI taxonomy): domain Eukaryota; kingdom Metazoa; phylum Chordata; class Mammalia; order Eulipotyphla; family Soricidae; genus Sorex; species Sorex fumeus. Next base: position 41,195,580 of record NW_026606071.1, on the reverse strand, counting down.
TGCTTGCCCTTGATAGAAATTGGAGGTAATTGAATTGCAATTATTACACTAAATTTGTTGAATGACATTCTAATAAACTCTGCTGAGGTAAATATCATAGCAAATATAATTTCTGATTTTCCTCATTTGAAGGAGATGAATGACAAAGTTTAATGCCATTTCCTAAACAACAGCTATAATGTTTATTACACCCTTAGTCTGTTCTGCTCTTGACTCAAAAGACAGAAAGGCATAAAACTGTGTATTTACATGGCTGGCGGTGAATTTCTCTCCCTTGTAGGAATGGTGAGGATCTTAGCTCTTTGATTATGAAATCTGTAGCATTGGAGGACAGATCAGAATGAAAATGAGCTTTAATAACACCGATGTTTGCATTCCACATGGAACCCAACTTCTAGATCATAGACACTAGTGACATTGGAACTTAAATTAAGAGGTCAAATTGACTTTGTTTTAGAGTTACTTCTGGTCAGAGAACAATTTAATGGATGCTGAAAAATTTAAAACTTATTTGAATTTAGTTTAGTCTAGAAGAGAATTTGAATACAGAAATGAAATTTAGTGGTTTGGATATGACTCTAGAAAATACCCCTTCAACTGAAAAAAAGGAGAAAAGTGATGGAGGAATAGGAAGTCATGATTGGCTTTATACCTTTAGCATGTTAACCTGCTAACCGTAAAACAACACCTGAGCTATGTTTATAAAAGTATAGAAATGGGCTAGATTTGAGAAAATGTTTTCCTTGGATAATAGGGGCTTTCCACTCTGGACATCCATATAACAACTAAATCAGATCATGGTTTTGACTAAAAGTCAATGGTGTACACTGTTACCAGTTTGTGGGAGCTGTTTTATGAAGTAACATAGACTGGTGGCCTAAACAACAGAAATATATTATCTCTTAGCTCTGGGGACTAGAAGTCCAGGGTCAAAGTTTTGGCAGGGTTATTTCTCCTGGATGGTTTCCCTTGCCTTCATGTGGGCTTTCTTTTGTGAGAGTCTTACTGTCTTACTTTCCTTTTGTTATAAATGCATCAGTCATATTGCAATAGGTTGCCCCTAATGGTTTTATTTAGCTTAATTACTTGTCTTGTTGCCTTCATTTTGCAGTATCTCTCATTGTAGAACCAAGTTTATCATGGTATCTCTGCCACTAGATGCCAAAGTGCACAATGTCTTCACAGGAATGGGCATTCTATTTATTTAATTATAGCATCACAAATATGCCTTTCCCTTGCAACTAAAAGCTCCTCCTGGTCTTTCTTCATAAAGCAGAAATTTACATGAGAAACAAAAGCTCCTAGACGTCCCAAATGCCACCTAAAAGGCTGGAACAGAATGCCAGATTTTTAAAAAGTACTCAAACACGTTTATTTATTATTTTTGATAATCAGCCAAAATAGAATTAATGAGTTATTGGACACATGGCGCATAAGTCCCATTAGACGACAAAACAAGGTTGAGGGCAAAAGGGACTATTTTGGTATGAGCAAGAAGAGTCTCTCAAAGATGGTCATGTCCATAGATGATGATGTGTTTCAATCCATGGAGACAAATTCTAAACCGCATCCAGTCTTAGTTTGTACCAATGCCTCTGACCTCCACCTTTCCTTGTGTCTTCTCCTGTATGTTCCATGAGTGTACAAGCTTGCTTTTAACTTTTATCTCATCTTCTTCTTTTGTTTTGTTGTTTTTTTCTCTGCAGTCTGTGCCTTGGCTTTTTTCTCCAGTTGACCTTCATGCTGTGGAGATCTCTAGGAAGATGGTACTATGGCCAGAACACACTTATTTAATATTCACTGTAAACATAAATAGCATTAGAACATATTGCTTACAAGGACCCTAGCTAAGTTACTTCTTTAAAGAAACCCCACATCTAGTCATATTCTGATGTCCTTTTGTTTAACATGGGGATACTTGGGGTCATAAATCAGCCCATAAGAGACAGGTTGTGTGACATCAGAGTCACATGGAGGATTATCTGAGAATACTGTAAAAGTATCTTGGTTGCCTGAACAATGATACTTTGTTTTGTGGGTATGCTGAGAAAGCTAAGTGGAGGTTCAAGGCAGCATACTTAATTTAATTAATTAAAAAATTCTCTACTGATAAAAATGGTCATTTGACCTTTGTCCCCAGATTTTTTCCTTCAAACACACAACTGTGTTCTTGAGTGCCTCTATGGAGGAAGTTGTCATTGACATATGTGCCACCCTAGGGACAGGAAGACTATGACAGCATCATCCTGGGAAATCATCTCTCCTGTCCTAATTTGGAGGATTTTGTCATTTTGGGGTTGTCTTTCAAATAAAGGAAAACACTGAGTTTGCTTCTCATTCCTTGGGATAATCAGTTGATAAGCCACAAGTCTCGGGATTCAGTTATTAATGAAGACAAACATCATTTAGGAGAAAGTCCCCTGTAGATCCTGCTTCTTTAGTAAGTTACTACTCATTAATTGTTCCAGCAAATAATTTGTATCAATGTTAGTCATAAAGAGAGATTATCAAATAAATCTACAGTTTGCAGTTCAGACTAGCTTCACCAGTTGAATGTGTGGATTCACTATTTATGTAATAATTTTCCCACTAGTTCTCCATTTATGAACTCATCAATCTAATGGGGCCTCCAAACTTGAGCTGATAATTTCTTATGTGGTAAATATTCCATGATGCAAAGTTTCCAGGTGCTTATTTTAGGCTTTATGTGAAGGGTGACATTTACGTATGTGAAACCATGTCATGTTTACCTTAAAGTACTTCTTCCTTTGATGAAGGCTAGCAGTTATGCAGCCATGGGAAATGTTAAAGTTATCTAATCTAAATGTGTTTGACTTTTTTGAACTGGAATGGCCCTTCATAGGGGGTAAGGTTAGAGTTGGTAACGAACTTTCAAGCTACTTGTTTTGAGGCTCAGAATCTACATAGGTGGGATGAAGAACTCTGCAGATAAAGATATTTTGCCTAAGAAGTTATATGATTTGTCCCAAACCATAGTTTTTTCTTACAGAGTGAAGGTAGCATGTCTTCAAGTTTGGGATTCTGTCTATTACCTTATACCTTCAGAGATCCAAGTCAGTTCCAAGAACCTATAACAGAGTATTCACTGTGTAATGAGTGTTTATTTTTTGATCAATCATGGTAATTATCTCAGTGTGTAGAAGAAAACTGACTTGGTTTTGTGTTTCTCATAATAGAGAGGTAGTCATTGTAGTCCTTCTACATTTGTAAAATATGTTCATTTATATTATTCCTAGCCTCAAAAAGACGTCTATCTTTGAAAACTCTTGAGCTCATTTGCCAACTTGGCTTGGCGCAAGCCTCAGGCAACCGCAAGCAAACGCAAAGCTTCCAAAGCAGTACAGAGAAATGATCAAGGAAGACCTCAAAGAGAGAAGAGAAGCAGTGCTGGCAGATGCGACAGAAGCCTAGAAAAACATTTGCAACGCCTGCCTGTCCTTCGCCAACTACAAGAACAAGATGACTGCCCTCCAACATCCTGATGGATCTATCACATCTTCCAGAAGGGCAATGGAGAAGATTATCCATGACTTCTACTCGGATCTCGACGATACCCACGTCCACCTGCCCACATACCAAATTTTGCAGAATGGATATGTCGTTCCCAATTCTCCCTTCCGAAATCCGACATGCCATTTTGTTGGTAAAGAAGTGGACAGCACCTGGCCTGGACAAGGTCAGACCCAAACACCTGAAGACCCTGCCATCAGTACTCATCAATACACTGGCTTGACTCTTCACACGTTACCTGTCTGAATGCAAGGTTCCGTCCCAATGGAAAACCAGCAGGACTGTACTACTGTACAAGAAGGGAGACATCCACGACATTGGCAACTATCGCCCAATCTGCCTGTTGTCTGTCATCTACAAGCTGTTCACTCAAGTCATCCTGAATAGGATTAGCAGAACACTAGATGAAGGACAACCATGTGAACAAAGCCAGGTTCCACAAAGGATTCAATATGATTGACCATATCCACATGATAACCAAGCTCATTGAGGTTTCTTGGGAGTTCAAAATGCCACTCTATCTAACGTTCATTGATTAAAGAAGGCCTTTGATTCTGTTGAGACTGAAGCAGTTATCGAAGCCCTAGCAAAACAGTGCGTTCAAACTCAATATATCAGGATCCTCCGTGAGCTGTATTATGGATTCACTACCAGGATCTCACCATTCTACAAGGAAGTAATCATTCATGTCAAGAGAGGAGTTTGGCAGGGTGATACCATTTCACCAAAACTCTTCAGTGCCACCCTTGAGAATGTCATGCAACAACTGGAATGGGAAGGAATGGGAGTAAAGATAGATGGCTGTCAACTACACCACCTCTGCTTCGCTGATGACATCGTTCTAATAACACCAAACATTAGCCAAGCGGCACAAATGCTGGTCAACTTCCACCATGATTGTGGAAAGTTTGGACTACAGCTGAATCTCACAAAGACAATGTTCATGAGAAACGGTCTCATTCCTGCCTTTCCATTCACTCTCAACGGAACAAACATCTCCGAATACAGAAGTTATGTGTACCTAGGTCAAGAACTTAACATGACTAATGACCTGACACCTGAGTTGTGCAGGAGGAAGAGAGAGGCTTGGAACGCCTTCAAGAGCATCAAAGAAATAGCTAAGAGGATGAAGAACCTCCGGCTCTGGCCACATCTCTTCAACTCCACCATTCTTCCTGCATTAACATACACCTCAGAGACCTGGGCCCTGCAAAAACATGATGAGAACCCTACTCGGGTCTCCCAAAGAGGAATCAAAAGAGCTATGCTTGGAGTATCACACTTCACTCAAATGAGAGAAAGAATCTGGAGTTCCGACATCCGTCGATGATCAAGAAACAGGAATGCTGTCTCGACTGCGAAGCATCAAAAATCAGATGTGCTGGACACATAATGAAATTTGGAGACGACCACTGGCCTAGAGCCATTACTGACTGGATTCCACGGGACATCAAAAGATCATGTGGCTGCCCACCTACGAGTTGATCAGACATCTTCGTCAAGACTCTGAACATTGTCGGTTTGAGATTCTTTGTGTTCCTAGAATAAGAAGACACCACTGGGCTACACTAGCATGCGACAGGGATGAATGGAGACATTACTGGTGCCCGCTCAAATAAATCGACGAGTAACGAGATGTCAAATGATCAAGTGTTATTATTCCTATATAATCTTTTTTAGTTGTTGGGGGGGGGGGTAGGAGCATTTGGCACATTTAGCTCTGCTTCTCAGGGACTATCTGGTGCTGGGGATGGAACTCAGAGTCTCACAAATGCAAGGACTCTTTCATCTGAGTCAGGTACATGGCCTCATGAATTTATACATTTTAAATATAATTTCCTTGCTTATTTCAACTGTTGAAAAATAGCAAAATGATACTCAGAAATCTCAATGAAATTAAAATGATTATTTTTGTTTATTTTAGTTACCTTGCTTTTACTCTTGGTATTGTTGGGAGTAAATGTCACAGCCGAGAAAGATAGGGGGTGGGAAGAGGGGGAGGGAGGCAGAGGAGAGGAGGAGAGGAGAGGTGAGGAGAGCAGAGAGAGAGAGAGAGAGAGAGAGAATGAAAGTGCCTGCTATAGAGACAGAATGGGGGAGGGTGGTCAGAGGGAAACCAAGGACATTGGTAGTGGGAAATTTTCCCTGGTGGAGGGATGGGTGTTGGAACACGGTACGATTGAAACACAACTATGAACAGCTTTTTAACTCTGTGTCTCACAGTAATTCAATAATTTAAAAATGATAATAATAATAGCAATCACAGCCAAAAGAAAAGATTGTTATTTTTGGTATGTGGAGGAAGTTGCTAAAGTTCCTAAAGAAGAAATATCAAGTGGGAATGTTTCTTGCATAGAAGTAATTGCTCCTCCAGAGTGATTTAAGATATGAGGAGTAAAGGACTATTGGGTACGTTGTTAAATAACTAAAGAACGCATCCATTTGATGCCTCCAAAGTTAGAAATTTTTAAAAAATATGTCACAATATTTCTTAATTATTCATTCACGTAGTAATTTCCTTGCCCTATTTTTCACTTTTTGCTCCTAATATTTCTTTTCTGGATTTTTTTAATTTTTAATTTTTTATTGGATCACCGTGAGATAGTTACACACTTTCACAATTACATTTCAGTCATACAATGATCAAACACCCATCTCTCCACCAGTGCGTATTTTCTACCTACATTTTTCCCAGTGTGCCTCTCGCCAACCCCATCCCTTCCCACACCCTGCCTCTGTGGCAGATACATTCCTTTTTTCTCTCTATCTAATTTTGGACATTATGATTTACAATACAGAAACTAAGAGGTCATTGTGTTTGGTCCTTCATCTACTTTCAGCATATATCTCCCATCCTGAGCCATCCCTTCATTAATCATTTACTTAGTGATTCCTTCTCCATACCAACTACCTTTTCCACCAGCAAGTGGGGCTGGCTTCCAACCGGTGGCATGATATTCCTGACCCTTATCTTTAGGTCTTAGTCTCATGTGATGTTACTTTATATTCCAAAAATTAGTGCAATTATTCTATGTCTGTTCCCCTATTTCTAATTAATTTCACTTAGCATGATACTCTCCATGTCCATCCACTTGTATGCAAACCATGATTTCATCCCTTCTAACAGCTGCATAGTATTCCACTGTGTAGATGTACCAAAGTTTCTTTAACCAATCATCTGTTCTTGGGCATTTGGTTTTGTTCCAGATTCTAGCTATTGTGAACAGTGCTGCAATAAACATACCAGAACATATGTCATGTCTGCTTGTGTTTTTTGCATCTCCAGGATATATTCCCAGAAGTCTTTCTCAGAAACACAGAACCCTTTGAATTATTATGTATTCAATCATTTTAGGGGGCACTGTTAAATTACTTATTTAAGGTGGGGCAGGGAAGCTGGAGATTCAAGTACAGGGTCCATAACATTCCCTAGAAGTGTTTGACTTAGATGTTCACATATACCTGAAATTTCCCTTACTCTTGTTTTAATTTTTTCCTGTTGTAATAATTTTCTTTTCTGAGAAATTGTCACATTTATGGTATCTTTAATAGCATTGTAAGAGGTATTATGTGCCAAGATAGTATCAATATTTTGTTTTTTCTTCCTTTGATTAAATTATCTTTGACTAAGTGGTGCTTAAAGGTTATTGGGGGCTGGCAAGATAGTACGGTTGGTAGAACATTTGCCTTGCATGCAGCCAACCAGGGTTCTATCCCCTGCATCCCATATGAACTCTGAACTCTCCAGGATTGATTCCTGAGAACAGAATCATGAGTAAGCCCTGAGAACCATAGGGTATGCCTTCTAAACAAACAAACAAATAAACAAATAAATAAATAAATTTAAAAGGTTGTTTTACTAATAATGTTTGGAAATTATGGACAATTTCAAAATCATTTAGAAAAAGTGAGAGTTTATGAGCTTGTGTAACTGGGATGCCTGTGATCAACTGGCTCTTGTTTTAGGCTCCATTCAAACTAATGAAGTTGAAGATGAAATGAAGTTCATTCTCTTTCTCTTCCATCTCTCAATTCTGTTTACGTCTGTTCAATTCTGCTCCAGTTTCCACTGCCACATAAACCACTCTGCACATTTACTATATTGTTGATGTTCTGTCTGTCTTTGGGTTAGGAATTTAAAGTAGAAACAGAAGAAATGGTTTTTTACTTTGTTACCCAATGTCTGAGACCTCAGATAGGAGAATTCTTGATTATAGATGGTGTGTGGGGGGTGCTGGGATTTTATGCAGGTTCACGTGCATAAGGAATTAAGTGGATAATTGACTGTGACCCTCACAGGAGCAGTGAGCCAGAGCACTTTTTTTGAGGAGCTGCTTCAGAGGACAGAGTCCAGGTTCCCCCAAGCAAGCATCCCTTGAGCATCAAATAACCTAATTCACCTGCTAGAAGCCAGACAGCATCACTTATACCATTTCCAATTCCAAGGGATGATTATTGTTTCATACAAGGCATTTCAAACTCTGATGGTGGGTGTGGAATTTGGTTATTGTGGGCTTGAAATTGAAATGATGTTCACTGTATAGTAACTCATGGCACCTAAATAAAACGTTAGAAAAAAACGCCCAAAGACATAGAAAAGAAGAGCATGTGAGATGGAAGACATTTTTTGTCATCATCTCTGAAAAAATATGATGATTCACTGTTTTATTCTCCACCTGACTTTTTGTATATGGCAAAGATGGTTCACAGGTATTTCAGGTTATTGTGGTTCTTGTTCTTATTGCTGGGGATCTCCAGAGAAGACCCTTTGGCATTGCCATTGTCCAGACTGTGTAAACTCATACAAAAGGCGGGGGCACAGCACACAGCGGCGTTGGCTCTATCTCTCCCGCCACCCGCGTTCGGTAGTCTCACCCTTCTTCCCCCTGGGGGGGTCGATGGCGATGGTCAGGTGGAGGAAGGAAATGAGGGCCAGGCTGGTTGGTATTAGTCGTAGTTTATTCTGATTCTCTCTCCATCTACACCAGTCTTCCTTCTCTGCCTCTTCTCTATTCTTCCTCCCCCATGCTACTTCATTCTCCTTCTCCATCCCCCTTCATCCTCCTTCTCTTCCTTCTGATCCTCTGCTCTTCCTTCTGATCCCCCTCTGATCCCTTCTGACCTCTGCTTCTTCCTTCTGAACCCCTCTGAACCCTTCTCAACCCCCAGCCCACTCCTACAGTCTAGTTAAATCGCAAAGCATGAAGGGTTGAGGTAATAATTACACATAGGCGTGGTCACAATCAATAGGGGTAGAACTCTTAGCCTCAGGGAAAGCCGCTCCTAGGACAGATCCTTTCTCAGCAGGACAACCCACCCTAGGGCGGATCCCAAGGGTGTGTCTCTCCTCTCCTTGTCCGACAAGCATATAAGAATATATAATATAAACCATTTTGTATGGATACAGTAAGAAATATCTTAAACTTATAGAATTACTCTCCTAGGGCTATCTCAATCTCAGACTACAGTGCTCAGGCCAGATAGTCTTTCCCACCCCTAGCAGGATCCTGGTCTCGTCGTTACCTTTGGATCATGACAGCATTTGTCTATGATCAAACTCTTAACTTATAGTTAAGAATCGTGACACTTTGGCCTGGCCCATTTCGATGCCAGGGTAGCTCACCGCTTGCCCTGAGTCCATTCAGTCCCTCGTTGGGACCCTGCTTTGGCGGTGTTAGGAACTAAGGGCAACTGAGGCTTAAGTCAAGAAAGCAGATGCCCGGGAGTGAATAATATTCAAGGCCAATCAAATCCTAAGTTACAAAGCATAATGTTAACAATCTTCCTGTATCTATACAAAAGGATATTGCTTTAAGGTAAACTATTCATAAGGCATAAGGAGAGGATAAAGGCAATATTTCATAAAATCCTAGATTTCTGGGAAACTGACCTTACAAATTAACAGTCTGATTAAGGGGAAAGCTGATTTACTGGGTGGGGAGGAGAGCATAGGGAAGACTGTTTACAGATAAACACAATGGAAGTGCCTCAGGAGCACTGTGATACATGTAACCAGATAAACCTAAGCTTCTTGTGGAAGAAGGACAAAGCAATGTTATCCTACGTCTCCCTCTTTTCTGTTTACAAAAACACAAAAATTTGAAATAGAAAGAGTAACAATTGCAAACAAAAAGTCTCATTTGATCACAATTTGAAGAGTTGTTTCTGCAACAGCAACAGTATGAACCTAAAATATTTGGAGCTATATTCCAATACAGACCAAGAAGAGTAGTATGATGAGCCAGGCTGGGTGGTAGAGTTAGAGCCTTGTAATTGCCAATGCATGCTCACTAGGTGATGAGGTGAATATATGCCAAAACAAAGGCAATAAACTCCCCACAGGAAAATAGTTCTTTTGATAACAGAAGGAATGGGAAAACAGCCAGATGAGACCCACCAATATTTACTATAGTTGGTTTATTTAATATTTAGGGGCTGGAGTGATAACACAGCGGGTACGGAGTTTGTCTTGCACATGGCTGACCTGGATTTGATTCCTCCGTCGCTCTTGGAGAGCCCAGCAAGCTACTGAGGGTATCCTGCCCGCAGGGCAGAGCCTAGCAAGCTCCCCGTGGCGTATTCAATATACCAAAAATAGTAACAACAAGTCTCACAATGGAGAGGTTACTGGTGCCCACTCGAGCAAATAGATGAACAACAGGAGGACAGTGCTACAGTGTTATTTAATATCTAACTATTGTTTTAGAGTTTCTTCTCTTTAAACATTTTTAATATTTTACTATTTTACTATTTTAATATTTAAACTATATTCAATATTTTTAGTATAACTCACCTCATGTGCCACCAGGAATTTTGCAATTTTTTCTGATAACATTTATCAGACGCTACCAAAATTGTTTATGTACCTTCTTATCTTTCCTGGCAGTGTCTAAGATTATATACATTTCCAGCCAAGTTTTATCGGATGCTATGTCTACAGTGTCACATGAAGACTAGAACAGTGATTCTCAAAGCAAGGTACAGCAGGATTAGCATCATCTGAAGAATTGTTAGATAGGCAAATTCCCAAATCCCCATCCTAGACCTGATAACTCAGAAACACTGGGTGTGGGGTTCCTAGTTCTTTGTCTTTCATAAAGCCTGCAGGTGATTCCAAAATTTGCTGAAGTTGGATAACAATGTCTCTATTTTTTTAAACCTAAAATAAATTTTTGTTTATTTATTTTTACTCAAATTTTGGGATAATACATTTACTTATTTATTTATTTAATGGATAACTGTGAGATACAGTTACAGACTTATAAACTTTTGTGATTACATTGCAGTCATACAATGATCAAGGACCTATCCCTCCACCAGTGCCCATTCTCCACCACCAATGTTTCCAGTATCCCTCATGCCACCTTCCCATCCCCTCCACCTCTGTAGGAGGCACATTTCATTTTACTCTCTCTATCTCCTTTTGGATTAGGGTTAGGGTTAGGGTTTGAACCATGGGAACACCTGCAAGGATGATTAGAGGCTGCCCTAAAAACGTCTACCCATTTTGGAGAGCTTGGCAAGCTACCGAGAGTGTTCTGCCCACACAGCAGAGCCTGGCAAGCTTTCTGTGGTGTATTCGATATGCCAAAACCAGTAAATACAATGGGTCTCATTCCCCTGACCCTGAAAGAGCCACCAACATGGCAGAATTAAGAAGGATGAGGAAGGAGAGGCTGATAAAATCTCAGGGCCAAACTAGGCTGCCACAACGAAGAAAGACAAAAATGACAGTTTGTACTTTCGATGCATGTATGCTGGGATGCATCCATTGAGGACCTGATGGTGCAAGTGTGAAAGATCAAGTACAACATCATTGGTCTGACCGAGACGAGAAGGCATCAATAATATCACGCCATTTTCGACACTGGGGAAGAACTGTTCCTCATAACATGCAACAAAAGAGGTGTCGGTGGTGTCGGTGTCCTTGTCAACACAAACTTGGCCATAAACATTGATTCATTCGAATGGCTAACAACCCGAATTGGACACTTACACTTGAATAGATGTGGCTCATTGCCAGCAGTTTCTATCTTTGTTGTCTATGCACCAACATCCAATTATGATGAACGAGAAATTGAGAAGTTCTACATGGAGCTGAAGAAGATCTATAAAGAAGACCATACCTTCTACAAGATCATTGTAGGTGATTATAATGCCAAGATAGGACTGAGAAGATCAGCCGAAGAACTCCACATCGGGACCCATGGCCTAGAATGGAACAAACAGGGTGAGAGACTGTCCAAGTTCGTCAGGTCGACCAAGACCATCCATGGTAACTCACAATTCCAGAAGGCCGAATATAAACGTTGGACATGGGAAGCTCCTGGTGGACTGTTGCACAACAAAATTGAACATAATCAATCAAGGATCTTGCCTGACTGATGTTGCTATTGTCCCAAAATTCCAAACAGGATCAGGCCACCATCTCCTTCGTGCAAAATTCTACTTCACAGAGTGGGGAGAAAGGACTTCAAAGTTTATGAAGAGAACTCCCAGAACGACCACCAACTGGGCGCATTTTGGCACTATTGTGGCAACATGGGAAGATGCCGTCATTGACAACATTGGCGAGGAATACAATCAACTGGTTCAGCACCTCCACGATTGTGCAAGGAACGCCAAGAGAGAGGTAGCCACAAAAAGACGTCTGTCTTTGAAAACTCTCAAGCTCATTCACCAACGTGGCTTGGCGCAAGCCTCAGTCAACCGCAAGCTAACGTTTGAGCTCGCAAAGCAGTGCAGAGAAGCGATAATTGAAGAACTCAAAGAGAAAAGAGCAGCAGTGCTGGCAGATGTGGCAGAAGCTGGGAAAAGCATTCGTAACACCCGCCTGTCCTTCGCCAACTACAAAAACAAGATGACTGCCCTCCAATGTCCTGATGGATCTATCACATCTTCCATAAGGGCAATGGAGAAGATTATTCATGACTTCTACTCAGATCTCTTCAATAGCCACGTCCACCTGCCCACATACCAAATTCCACAGGCTGGACATGTTGTTACTAAAGTTCTCCCTTCCAATATCCAATACGCCATTTCGTCAGTAAAGAAATGAACAGCACCCGGCCCAGACAAGATCAGACCCAAACACCTGAGGAACCTGCCCTCAGTACTCATCAATACACTGACTCAGCTCTTCACACGCTACCTGTCTGAATGCAAGTTTCCGTCCCAAAGGAAAACCAGCAGGACTGTACTACTGTACAAGAAGGGAGACATACACGACATTGGCAACTATCACCCAATCTGCCTGTTGTCTGTCGTCTACAAATAGGATTGGCAGAACACTACATGAAGGAAAACCATATGAGCAAGCTGGTTTTCAAATAGGATTTAGCACAATCAACTATATCCACACAGTAACGAAGCTCATTGAGGTTTCTCTGGAGTTCAAGATGCCGCTCTATCTAACGTTCATTGATTTAAAGAAGACCTTTGATTCTGTTGAGACTGAAGCAGTCATCAAAGCCCTAGCCAAACAGGGCATTCAAACTCAATACATCAGGATCCTCTGTGAGCTGTATTGTGGATTAACTACCAGGATCTCACCATTCTACAGGGAGGTGATCATTGACACCAAGAGAGGGGTTCAGCAGGGTGAAACCATTTCACTGAAACTCTTCAGTGCCACCCTCGAGAACGTCATGCAATGACTGGAATCAGAAGGAATGGGAGTGAAGTTAGATGGTCGGCAACTACACCACCTCCACTTCGCTGATGAAATCATTCTTATAATACCAAACATCAGCCAAGTGGCACAAATGCTGGCCGACTTCGACCATGCATGTGGAAAGGTCGAACTACAGCTGAATCTCACAAAGACAATGTTTATGAGAAACGGTCTCATTCCTGACGTTCCATTCACTCTCAATGGGACAAACATCTCCGGATGCAACAGTTATGTGTACCTCGGTCGAGAAGTCAACATGACGAATGACCTGGTACCTGAGTTGTGCAGGAGGAAGAGAGTGGCTTGGAACGCTTTTAAGAATGTTGAAAAAATAGCTAAGAGGATGAAAAACCCCCAGCTTTGGGCACACTTCTTCCATTCCACTGTTCTTCCTGCATTAACATATGCTTCGGAGACCCTATGAAAATGGATGAGAACTCTATTTGGGTCTCCCAAAGAGGAATTGAAAGAGCTGTGCTTGGAGTATTGCACTTCATTCAAATGAGAGAAAGAATCCTGAGTTCTGACCTTTATCGACGGTCAAGAATCAGGGATGCTGCATTGTTTCTCAAGGCATCGAAAATCAGATGGGCTGGACACGTAATGAGATTTGGAGATGACCACTGGACTAGAGCCAGTACCAACTGGATTCCACAGGATGTCAAAAGATCGCATGGCCACCCACCTATGAGATGGTCAGACTTCTTTGTCAAGACAGTGAACAATCGGTTTGAGGCTCTTCTTGTTCCTAGAATGAGCAGACGCCACTGGGCTACATTAGCATGTGGCAGGAACGAATGGAGATGTTACTGGCACCTGCTTGAGCAAATCTATGAGTAACGGAGAGGTCAGGTGATCAAGTTATCTCCTTTTGGGTGTTATGGTTTGCAATAGGGGTACTAAGTGGCCATCATGTTTGGTCCATAGTCTACTTTGAGCACACATTTCCTATCCTGAGCAAGCCCTGTAAGCATCATTTACTTGGTTGTCCCTTCTCTATCTCAGCTGCCTTTTCCCACAGCATGTGAGGCCGGCTCCCAGGCCATGGAGTGATCCTCCTGGCTCTTATCTCTATTATCCTTGGGTCTTAGTCTCCCAATTATGTTACTTTATGTTCCACAAATGAGTGCAGTCATTCTATGTTTGTCCCTTTCTCTGTGACTCATTTCACTTAGCATGATACTGTCCATGTTGATCAACTTATATGCAAATTTCATGAGAACATTGTTTCTAGATGTCCTATAAAACACTAATTGACTGTTGCATGAGCAAAAATCGTTCTGCACCAGCCCTATTTGTTAGAAAACAAATAATGCTCTTACCCTGGGTTTTTGTTGGAACCAGAATGAACAATTTGCCAGGCAATATAATTTTCCATGATGGAGTTAGAGCTGACATTGGGACTCCTCTAGTCAGCACAACCTGAGTAACCTCCTAGCCCTGGGAGCAGGTGTAGATGACATGTGGGATGGGGGGGGGAGTTGGTGGGGAGTTGGGGAGGACAGAGAGAACCTACTCTCTGTTACTTATGGGGACACTGATTGCTTATAAGCCAATGTCGCCAGGAGCCACCAGGACACTGAGGTTGTGCCAGAGAATTCTGCTTGTCTCTACATTTACATTTTCTTTTCATCATGTTAGTGGCAGTGCACTATGGCAAAAAGATAACTTATTCCAAATAGCGCAAGCTGTTTCCCCTCTGTCCCCAGCCTCTGTGCCTGCCCTTGCGTAGAGACACATGGAGACAAAAGCACATGTGGCCAAATTATCTCCTCAGTTACACATGTACAACTACTAATGATTTCAATGGGAGTTTCCCATAATAACCTAGGGTAGGATTTGGCCCATGCAATTTAAATTGAACTAAAGCCCAATTTGTAATACTTTAGTTGAAAACCAGCAGTGATTATAAGACTAGCGTGTGATTAAAGCTTCACCTTCGAAATCTGCTGCCCAGAAATTAAAAAAAAAGTTGAAAAATCATTATGTATTTTTTCAACTTGCAGTAAAGGATGAATTGTTAAAACTTCCAGCCTAAGAAAAGAATTAAAGTATTGGGGGAAATTGGATATTCAGGATGGCTGTTTTTCATTACTGTGCAGCTAATGAAAAAAGTGAGACTTCAAATAGGATTCTGCTTTCATTGTTTCTATTTCCCTAAAAGGAACTTCATCACATTTGCTGAAACCATATCTATAACTTTGTCCTGAATTTAGTCTAATTCTGGAAACAACATTTTAGGAATTATTACTTTAACATTGTTTCTTTCCTGTCTCCATTGTGTGATAAACTGTTCTAACAGGGAATGTACTGACAGCCATGAGTTTTACTCATGATTTGCAGGGACAGGAAATAGGAATTAAAAAGAGGTTCCTGACCTGCTCTTCTTGCAACCCCCAGCAACTACTGGGGTGGTAAGGACCGTGGAGACCACTCCTGGGTGGGGCTTTCACCAAGTTTGATGTCACACTCCTCGTAGCGTCTCCATGTAGTCGAGCATCACATATGGAGGTCTCAGGGACGTCAACTTCTGGCTTTCAAATCAAGATCTGGTTCATCAGCTGGCTTCCAAGATCAGGGACATCAACTGGCTTCTAAAAATCAAGATCTGGATTCAACCAGACTAGGAAATACTCCCATAAAGCTGCAACATCCCTTTGTCCTATCTAGGGGACAAAACAGCCACAAGAAATCATACTCTAGAAGTGGGAAGACACACTTTGCTTACTGATGGTTAAATGGTGAAGTCTCAATGCAAAGTCCACGTGGGAAGTTGAGAACACGCATTCTCAGTACCTAATTATTTTTAACATACACTTATTTCAGTGGTCGTACCGAAGTCCGTATGCTGTTGCTGATACCATGATCGCTAATCCCATGAAACAAATAGCACATCATTTTCTTTTATTAAATAAGTAGAAACCTATACAAAAGAAAAATGAGTAGCTAGATTGGAAATCCTGTAACTATAAAAGCATGAATCTGGGTCGAGGATGTTGCTCAGGAGTGAGCACGTGCTTTGCATGTGTGAAGCCCTGGCTTCCAGTCAGGGACTGCAAGGAAATACATAAATAAAATGCTAAAAGCTTGAGTTATACTTACTGTGTAACGGAAACATGGACAAAACCAACCTGACTTCAGAATCATGGAAACTGTATACAAATTCACTCCATATCATGGAGAAGAGGGTCTCTTGAGATGACTCAGAATTAATCTTAGTTTAGATTTTCTTAGCTTAGTCCTAAAGTCCTAAAGTGGGCTGGAGCGATAGCACAGTAGATGGGGTAGGGCATTTACCTTGCACGCGGCTGACCCGGATTCAATTCCTCCATCCCTCTTAGAGAGCTTGGCAAGCTGCCGAGAGTATCCCGCCCGCATGGCAGAGCCTGGCAAGCTCCCCATGGCATATTCAATATGCCAAAAACAGTAACAACAAGTCTCACAATGGAGACATTATTGGTGTCTGCTCTAAGAAATCGATGAACAACGGGAGGACGGTGCTACAGCACAATCCTAAAGCAGACTCTAAGATCTAGATCTGGTCTGAGCAGTCGATTTGTCAAGTGATCGCACAAAGCTAATGTGAGACAATGAGCAAAGTGACAGGGAAGGAGGAAACCTCATAAAACACCATCAATGAGTGGGTAACTGAGGCCCTATGACACTGGTAAGTCTTATGGGGCTGCATGGAAGCTACCTCAGAAATGTGTTATCAGCGGGTGGAGAGACTAGTAAATTTATCCATTGACTCATTGGTTGATAATATTTGTGGGTTAGCAGCTAAGGCTTGCTTTCAGGTAAGCAAGTCTTTGTGATGCCAGAGAAAGCTTTCAGGGAGCAATGAAACCAGAAATGTTGGTGCCATAGGGGGAAGGGAGCTTTTTGCCATATCTGCTAGTATGTTAGGGTGATCCGGACCTCTACTACAGGGTTTAAAGGTAAAAGGTAAAGGCCCTCCTGTTGTTCATCGATTTGCTCCAGCGGGCCCAGTAACGTCTCCATTGGAGACTTTGTTGTTACTGTGTCTGGCATATCGAATACGTCACAGGGAGCTTGCCAGGCTCTCCGAGAGGGGCGGAGGAATCGAATTCAGGTCAGCCATGTTGGCTGCGTGCAAGGCAAACGCCCTACTGCTGTGCTATTGCTCCAGCCCATGTAGTAACCCTTACTACAGGGTTAAGGGATGAAATAACGGTAGGGTGAATTTTGAAGTATCATAATTCATATCATGTATGGACGGTCACGGTCATGGTCACAGTCCTCCCGTTGTTCATCGATTTGCTCGAGTGGGCCCAGTAACGTCTCCATCGTGAGACTTGTTGTTACTGTGTTTGGCATATCAAATACATCATGGGTAGCTTGCCAGGCTCTGCCGTGCGGGCGAGATACTCTCGGTAGCTTGCGGGCTCTCTGAGAGGGGCGGAGGAATAGAACCCGGGTCAGCCATGTTGGCCGCTTATAAGGCAAATGCCCTACTGCTGTGCTATTGCTCCAGCCCATGTATGGACAATGACTATATTCAAAGTGTTTAATGTAAGTGATTTCTTGAGTCATCCTAACAATCCTATGAAATATCTTTTTGTGACAGATGAGGAAACCCTACAGATTTAGTTAATTCGCCACACCATTTTGAGTGGAATGTGGCAAAGCTAGGACACAAAATATATCTTTTGATACCATTATCCTTGCTCCTACATATTTTATTATTCTAGAACATATGCTTTCCTCACTAATGTGGCATCTGGATTACTTCTTCATTCTTGCCTGTCTCAGGACAATAGTTAAAAAATATTTTTTGTTTGTCTTTGGGTCACACGTGTCTGTACTCAGGGCTTATTTTTGGCTCTATGCTCAGAGATCAATGCAGGTGAACTTGGGGAACCATATGAGGGGTTAGCGATTGAACCCTGGTAATCTGCATATAAGGAAAATGCTCTACCTGCTGTACTATGTCTCACCCAACCCCCCACAAGGCAAAATACTTTAAACACACACACACACACACACACACACACACACACACACACACGCATCTCTCCCCTCGATTGGCTTCTCATTGCATTTAGAATGAAGTCTAACAGACATAACAATGCAAACAAACTCATCTTTGCATTCTTGTCTCTTTGCCTCTTTCATTACAATGCACCAGGTTTACTTTGCTCCTTCCAGTTCTAGCTGCTTCTCTGTTCTCTGACACGTAAGTTTCTTTCTGTCTCATGGTTTTGCACTTGGTATTCCCTCAACTTGATATACTTCTCTCTTGGCTCTTGATAGAGCTGGCTCCCTCTTCAGCTTAAAGATCACATTCACAGATCTCCAGCCCCAAATGTGAGCAAAATAATTCCAATTGCTACACGACTGAGCTATCTTCTTGGTTTCCCCAAGCTTTGATGGACAGTGGAGGATGATATACACACAATTCAATGGGGGTATACAGATACAGATAAAGAATGATACAGATGTAGATAGATTTTGTTGTATATACAGCACATGTATACATATTCCATGTGAATATTCTATATAGAGATACAAATATAGATTATAGATATTTTGTTCACAGAATTATTTAGGTATGTATATTTGTTATTGAAAGCAATCTTGTGTTTACAAAATTAAATTAGATTTAATAAAATTAAATAAAGTTATTTAGTATTAAAAAATGAAAATTAAAAAATTAATAAAAACAAGAAACACCGAGTCTTGGTTCAATTCTAAATTCTCCCTCAACAGTTTGGTCAGGGCTTCTAAAGTCTAGTCCTGTGATTTATGACTTGTCTGGAACATAATAGTTTCAAGGAGCCCATCCCAACAACATTGTTAAGATGCTAGATAGATTCCACTCTGGTTGTCAAATGAGAACTGTATACCCTCTATGGATGATATATTTCAAGACACACACAAATGGAATTCACATGAAATTTTATGTGCTTCAGAATAAAGTAATCCCTTATTTGTGCAGGGAGACCATAAACGCCAACATCTGTATATTTATGGAACAGAAAACTGTGAGACTTGGCTCACTGCCCCCAACAGTGGTGGTTCTTTCCCAAATCGCCGTAAAGTACACCTGTTCTGACTTGGAGTAGGCCTTCTGCACATGCAAGGCAGTCCAGCAGAATCCCCAGTCTGCCTTTCAAACGTGACTTTCGGAAATTGGTGTCATTACCTGCTATCACACATCATAGAGAACTCAGCAGTTCCAAACAAATTTATCAGGAAAAAGAGAAAAATGAATAATCAGCTCACCAAATTAATATCCTGCTTCCCTTTCATAATCTTTCTTTTTTGGCACATGTGGTAGAGGTCAGTGTGTGGTCCCAGCATGGAATATTTTAGAAATGATGCTTGTAAACAATGGGGCTTTCATGCATGGTGGGCATGTTCATGCAGGGTGAGCCTTTCCACCACAAAGGTGAAGGTGAGGCATGTAATTCTGAAGCTGGGCACAGGAAAGAACATTGTTCCAAAGATATTAGAGTTACATCTTTGATCAGGCACTAGATTGAGATCTTTGTAAAATTAGAAAATCTATATTTTCTCTTGAGACCTCAGTTCCCTTCTCTGAACAAGTTGTTTGAGCTCTGAAATTCTTTTATCTACATATTTTTACGCCCTAACTATTTTCAAGTTATTATTCCTTTAAATGGCATAAAGCCCAAGTCAATAAAAACAACTAAGTGATTCAGTTTTGGTAAATGTCTTGTTTCTATATTCAGTATTTTATCTTTGGAACCAGACACCAAAAGTCACAAGTTATTATTTTACGATTTCCCCTTGCACTCTTTGAGGCCTGCTGGAAATTAAAGAGTGCAAAGTCTTAGATGCATATTGATCTCCTGTTGACTTTCAGTGAGCCCATTTTTCAAACTCTCACTAGTAGGGTGATGGTTTACTTTTCCCATTTCTTCCAAATTAGGGCCACATGGGCTTCTAACTGAGTTCCTGTTGGAACAGAATGGGATTTAATCTTTGAGAGTTAATTGCCATGAAGGTTGGTCTGCTCTTCTACCGAAATCAGAGTCTACTTTTCTTAGCTTCATTTTTTTTCGCCGAAGGCCAATCTAGTCTAATTAGACAGGTGCTTGAAGGGACTGCTTTTGTACTCAATCTGTTACTTCTCCACACCCTACTGGTTGCTTCCATATCTACCACCATATATATATATATATATATATATATATATATATATATATATATGTTTGCTTTTTGGGTCACACCTGGCGATGCTCAGGGGTTACTCCTGGCTTTTCACTCAGGAATTACTCCTGGCGGTGCTTAAGGAATCATATGGGATGCTGGGAATCGAACCTGGGTCTGTCGCGTGCACGGGGAAACGCCCTACCAGCTGTGCTATCACTCCAGTCCCCACATTTATATTTTTACAACGTGTGTGTGTGTGTGTGTATCTGAGAGGATACAAGAGGGTGAGAGGGTGCATGAACAAGGGAAAGTGTGTATGTACACTTTAGAGAGAAAGTCAACATTTGGCGTTAGCATCCTCTGAGTCATGTCTCCTCTCCAAAATAAATTTTATGATCTTTCTGTTTGAAACATTGAGTTTAAATATCCAGAGTTGGGGGTGGTGATCATGCTGGGAGATTAGAGGACAGGTTAAATGTCCTCCAGTGAACTAGTAAGGAGTTCTCATAGTTCTCTGGCTGATTAGTTATTTTTGTTCCATTGCTCTCTGACTCCTTTTTTTTCTGTTTCATATTTCTTTTTTCTGTTTCATATTTCTATTTTATTGGCTCTTTCTCAAAGTATTCTAGTCACTGCTGGTCTTGGTGATGTGTTGATTGTATTCAGGACTGAAGGGCAAGGAAAATCTTTGTAATGTCCTTGAGCCTGTAGATATTAAGATAAGAGTATCCTGGGTTTGAGCGAAGCCTCTTTTGCTCTCTGCCCCACTTTCATTTGTCTCCAGTGGTAAGAAAGTGCTAGCAGATAGATTAGTTTTAGGAAAAAGTATGATACAGTCCTTTGTTTCTCTCTTCTGTATCTTGGTCTCTGTGTACTACTTTCTCCCTTTTCTGTATCTATTAATTTGAGACAGTGAATTCTGTTGTATTGTGGGCTAGGAAGTTTTCATTACCCTACTCAAAAGACCAGAGAAATGCACAAACTTGTTCAATTCAATAGTGAAACATCAACAGTTACCATCATAACTGTGAAGTTATGTCAATCTCATCTAGTTTTACTCCCTTCTTCCTCTTCTTTCCTTTTTTCGTAAGCAGGAAGGGTAATATTTTAATATCCAGGAATCAGAATATGAACTATGAAAATGTTTCTTTTTTTATTTTCAAGAAAAAGCCTCAGTTTTTCCCCCCTTGAACTCTGAAAAGATGGTATCACTCACTGGCCCTTCCTCTCCTGTAACTCCACTTTTTGGAATGTTTCATGAGACTGAAAGAAACGTCCAGAAATTTTTTACAAATAGAAACTAGATTAACCTTTCAGAATCAATTAAGACATGTAACTGTGACACTGGGGAAGTTTACTTAGCAACACAACAATCATCAGGATGGAATGATTTAATCATCTCCACTGAAAATGGAAATGGGAATAATGACCCAGCCTCAATTTTGAGAAATATGTAAGTGCATAAACATATGTCCTTGTGGGCTGCAGTTTTCAGTAATCAGTTTCTGCTTCTTACCCACCTGTGCAACAGTTGGGATTAGTCAAACATTTTCAATTATACATCATACCACACTCATGCAGTGTGGGAAAGACAGCATATGCAAAGCAACATTTCTAGCTTTCAAAACAAACATCAAAAGAGATATTACACAGGGCGTTTGTGGGAAATAAGAGAATGTCCTGGCTGTAAATTCATGGAGGTTTATGGATATTCTATTGGAGAAAGAGAATGGGTATTGAAAATGAATTGAGAGGGTTGTTGAGAGGTTGTTTTAGTTGGACACTCTGCAGTACTCTTTTTGATCACCTATGATAGCCACTGGGTTTTGTTTTTTAATATTTGGCTTCTAGGAGCAAGACCAAAATTTTTATAGTTCAACATTATAGTTTAGTGATAGTATGATCGTGCAATTTTCAGAGACATGACAACTAATCAAATAAAAAAGAGATTTTTTTCAATGAAATTTTAAACTGACTTAAAACGTTTATACTTTATTAAGTATATTTAAAGCATAGTCTTTTCAGAAATTTTATTTATTTTTCAGATGTTTTAATGTGTCTCAGAATTATGAAGAGATGAGTGAATAGAATTTCCCCAAAGCTTTGACTTTTCTTATAAATATTTTACATGGCCCCAGATAGAATATTTTTTTTCCTCTGGTGCTCCTGGCAAAATTTTCAGTCCCTGGAAAATGAAAGGGAGACTGAAAGCACTGGAAGAATGTAGGTCAGGAAGGTTTCATCCAGGGATTTTTTTTTTCTGATAGTAGGTCCCCAGGTGAATGCCTTTTTGGTTGGAGAGTGAATTTTTGTCCCTCGGTCTGGCATCCTACAGCCTGTTGGCTGGGATTCTTTCCTGTGCACCTGTGAGAATGCTCAAGGAAGCAATTCACAGTTGTTCTTGGACTTCTTGGAGAATTCACAACTGTGTGATTTTAAAAACAGGGATGCTGGAGCATTGCCTGATTGTGAAATGTTTGAAGGTGTTATGATATGCTCTGCCAGTTGTACATTTCAGACAGAAATAAATAAGATGCTCAAAACTGAGTTGTGCATAGGTGGAAAGCAAATACTTGAAATAACAGTAATACAAAGTGAAAAGTAATTGGACGTGTGGGGAATTGTGTCCCGGAATGTCTGATTTTATGATTTACACAAATTTACCAAACAAGAAAAAAAAAATAAATTGCTTTACATGGAAATTTCTTCATTAGATTTCTTTCTTTTTAAAAATAATAAAGAGCGTAGACTATAGATCGAACATGACTGCCACCCAATGCCTCTTTTGCAAACCACAGCACCCAAAAGGAGAGAGAGAACAAAAGGGAGTGCCCTGCCACAGAGGCAGGGTGGGATGGGGTGGGGGGGGGGAGGGATACTGGGATTTGTGGGGGTGGAGAATAGGCACTGGTGGTGGGATGGGTACTTGATCATTGTATAACTGAAACCCAAGAACAAAAATTTGTAAGTCTACAACTGTACCTCATGGCGTTTCACATATATATATATATATATATATATATATATATATATTATAAGGAGCATTGGGACCTGAGAGATAATGCAGTGGGTAAGGCACATGCCTTGCAGGCGTTCAATCCCAGGCAGCACATATGAATCCAGGCACATTCAGGAGTGATCCCTGAGCAAAGAGCCACTAAGCTCCTTGCTGGGTGTGGCCCCCAAAATAAAAAACCAAAAGAACTAAAGTAATATCACTGTATCACTTGTCATCCCATTGTTCATCAGTTTGCTATAGCGGGCACCAGCAACATCTCCATTTGTTCTTGTCTCGTGCTAGCGTATCCCAGTGGCATACTGGGGGCTCTTTCAGGGTCAAGGGAATGAGACCCATTATTGTTATTGTTTTTGGCATATCAGATATGCCACAGGGAGCTTCCAGGCTCTGCCTTTTGGGCGGGACCCTCTCAGTATCTTGCTGGGATCTCTGAGAGGAGATAATAATAAGTATTATTAATATTTGCATTTTAGAGGTTGGAAAGTGGGGGCTGAGTGGTGCCAGGTGTCAAACTCAGGCCCTTGATTATTCTTACCATCAGCAGACTTCATTGGTACCTCCCCTCCCCTCCCCTCCCCTCCCCTCCCCTTCCCTTCCCTCCCCTCCCCTCCCCTCCCCTCCCCTGCCCTATCCCCTCTCCTCTCCTCCTCTCCCCTCTCTCTCCTCCCCTGCTCTCCCCTCCCCTCTGCTTCCCTCCTCTCTCTTCACCCCTCTCCACCTCTTCCACTCTGACCTCTTCCCACTTCTTTCACCTTTCCTCCTTTCTTCTCCCCTCTCTTCTTTTCTCCTACCCTACTCTCCTCCTCTCTTCTCACCTCTGCTCCCCTCCCCTCTTCTCTCTTTGCCTCCTCTCCAATACTCTTCTCTCTTTTCCCATGCTAAGGGAGGTCTGAAGCTGAGCTGCTGCTTGGGCAGCAATTGTCAATGTTGGGAGGCCTTGAAGTGCCAGACACTGAACCCATTTTGGGACCTGTGACTGCTGTATTATCTCCACCTCCCTCCTTCCCCCATCAGATTTTTTATTGTCAGCACAAATGAAAGTCATCTATATTGTATTGAAAAATAATCCTGTACATCTGAGATGTTCTTCAAAATAATGTATATTTAAAAAAAAGAATGTATATTTTTTAAGGAGAAGTATACATGGAACAGAGGAAGTTGAAGGATCCACTTACTGTCAGGTTAGTTAAATTTACCATAGTGGTTACTGCTCTTGAGATCTTTAACCGATTACCTCCCCATCCTCTACTGAACCTGTCCCAAATTTTATGGCTACATTTAAGTAAGGTTGATGCACAGCCCTAGTTTGTTGGGTGGACCCTGAAGGTATAGGCCCTGGAAGTTTTGTTTTGTGTGTGTGTATGTGTGTGTGTGTGTGTGTGTGTTTCACCCTGACTGGCTGATAAAGTATATGACACAGAGGGTGAAGCTTATGTCTTTGGGTAATAACTTGCTAAATTAGAAGTGTTTTCTCTTTTAAATGGGTGGTCAATGTATGTGAGCTCCGGAATTGATCTTACCATTTTGATACTGTGAAAGTAACGACGGACAGTTTGAATAGGATGCAATAAGGAATAAGCTAATCATGGTCACAATCACGGTCCTCCCGTTGTTCATCGATTTGCTTGAGCGGGCCCAGTAACGTCTATCATGCGACTTCTTGTTACTGTGTTTGGCATATTGAATACATCACGGGGAGCTTGCCAGGCTTTGCCGTGCGGACAAGATACTCTCGGTAGCTTGTCAGGCTCTCCGAGTGGGGCGGAGGAATCGAACTCGGGTCGGCCATGTTGGTTGCGTACAAGGCAACCGCCCTACCGCTGTGCTATGGCTCCAGCTAATCAATATTATTATTTTCTTGGTCACTGTAATTAGTTTGGAGGTGGATTCATGAGTAGAGGTGATCCTTAAGGGAGGAGATTCTGACTTCTGTTCAATGGCTGAACATGGGAGACATGAGTTCTCAACAACATCTGAGAACTTGGGCATTTGATCAGTAAAGGAAGGCAACTCGAGGGTGGAGTTAGACATAATTTGAACAACTGTAGAGAAATGGGACTGAAACCTTGATCTAGCCTCTTTTGAAATTTTTCACTTTCTTCATTTTGAGTTGTATGGGTAATTTTTCCAAGTAAATAAACTCACTGAGTTGGAAATATGGATAGATTTAAATGGACTAGAGACAATGCTACTCTGTAAAGTAGAGCCAGTGTACTGTTGTGTGCTATCATACATGCAAAAATGCACATTAAGTTTTCGGAGGTGCCCTTGGAGAAACATTAACATGTAAAGGACAAAGAAGAATAAAACATGCGAATTAAAAATCTACACCTTCATTATGTAGGTCAAATGTCATAGTCACTTAGTTTCAACTGATTTACTGGAGAAAGCACAAAAGCATATAATAAGAATCAGATGTACTACAAGTTGCATACAACTAATTGGATTCAACAAATCTTGGAGATGTTTTTGCTTGTTTTTTTTTGAGCAATCCAACTATTTAGTCAAAATAGAAACTGTCTTATTTCAGTTCAGAGCAACAAATGAAATATATACAGTACAACATAAGAAAACAATGCAATTTTGCTCAATTGAAAGACACACACATACCAAGAAAACTACAAACATACATACACAAACACACAGAAAAAATTATACAATGACACACACAAATAATTTACTCAAACACTAAACTGTCTCACATGCTAAAATCTGATGATACTAACAAAGAAGAAGAAATCTGCTCTATCTCAACAATTATAATTGGCTCTAAAGAGACACCGTAGACAATTCAAATAGTAGTTATTAAACTGATGATAGATAGTTAATATTTTCATGTCTTTTCCATCTTAGAGAAAAAGCAAAAGACAAAACCATTTGTAAAGTAAGTCAAAGTAAAAATTAAACCGCACGGTAAAAACTAATAGAATTAGAAAATAATTTGAGCTTAAATATTACTTTTTTAAGTAAGACCACAAGGCAGGTACAACAAAGAAAAGGAATAAGAGAAAGGACTAAGTAAAAAAGAACAAGGAAAACAGAAGAGGAAGAGAATAAGAGTTAGAATTTACTAACTCTTATTTAATTTATTTGTGTTGCTTTGGGGGGCCACACCCAGATGTGCTCAGGACTTATTTCTTGCCTGTGCTTAGAGATCACCCATGGTAGGACTCAGGGAACTATGTGGGATGCTGGGAATTAAACCTTGGTCAGCTACATACAAAGTGAGAGTCTTCCCTGCTCTACTATTTCTCTAGCCAAAGAAGAGCAAATGAATAACACATGGATTAGAAAGTAAGAGGGAAATACATAGACCATTTTCCATATATTCATTTATTATTTTATCTTATAAATAACAGAAAGTTACTGCTCATAGTTTGGCTGAAAGGAATGAGATAATCCCAATTGTGTTCTGTGAAGGCCCTATTTCTGGTTCTTGAGGGCTGCCTTTTTGTTGTGTCCTCATATGAAGGAGAGGGTTAATGATCTTTCTGGAACCACCTCTTCTAAATCCATTTGTGGTCAACGACCTCCACAACTTTAGTAGTTGCCATCTAATAAAACTATCCCCTTTAGGGTGATGAGGTTCATAAGCATTCAGATAATAGCAGGTATATAGCTAAAAATGGAATTGCCAGATCAAATGCTGACTCCATTCTTTTACACTATGAAAAATAATTTTTGGGGGTGGGAGTTCCCTCCTAGTGATTCTGAAACAACCAATCATGTCAACAGTTTACTGTGTTTAACATTTAGTAGTTTAGCATCTCCTTTGGCCCAAAGATACAGGAATACTGGAAACTTGTGGTATCCCAGATTGACTGGGCACCCTGGGTGGTACTTGGAGGTGAGTAGGGCTGCACCCACTGATGATTGGGGGGGTCATGTGGTGTTGAGGATTAAAATGGGGTTGGACATATGCTCTTTAACCCCTATACTGTCTTTCTGATCCCATATAAGTAACTTTACTGAAACAATATTTATTATCACATTATAAAATGTTCATCTGTGTGTGATTCTAAGTTAATCTCTGTATAAACCACATGCATTTCACCATCAGGAGCTTTAAAACTTTGATCATGAACAGCAATTATATACTCAATGAATGTGTGAGTTTAGCTATGATTATGCTTTTGCCAAAACAGTCACTTGAGTGGGTCAAATAAGTTATCTCAATAAAAAGAATAAATCTAAGCATGTTTTATTGGTTTGGGGTTACACCCAGCAGAACTAATGGCAGAGGTCGCGGAGGGAACTATTTCTACAAGGGATCCCTGTAATGCTCCAGTATGGAGAATCAACCCAACAGCTCCTTCATACAAAAAATAAGTTCAGGCCCTTTTATCTATCTCCCCAGTCTTCTATTGTTTTTAATAACAGAGTTGATGTGTTTGCTTTTGATGTTCAAAGTTACTGCATCTAACCACTATCCAATCTCCCAAGACATTCTACCTTTGGAGTCTTTATGTTACTTCTAACCTGCCCTTTTCAATACACTCTCTCCTCCACCAACTGCCAATCTTAGCTTTATAATCCTAGGCCAAGAGATTATCATTGTTTAATGCTGTCTACTCTCTTGATTTGTTTTCCTATATATCACAGCTGAGTGAGTTTATCCAGGATTTGTCTTTATCCTCTGACTTATTTATGCTTTCATTTTTTTTACAAGAGCCAAAATGAAAAGTGTTCTGGAAGATGACCATGGTAATACTTGTTTTGCCCACAACCCTGTTGAAGGGGGCAATGCCCTGCTCTTAGTGCTTGCTGAGTTGTCTCTTAAGTTTTGTACCTTGTTTATCTAGACTTTGCACTCAGAGATTATTATACCAGATATAGGCATCTGGTGCCAGGACTGCAAAGCCATAGATTCTCCAGCAAATTTGAGCATGACCAGGCTCTCAGAGACAAACTAGACCAATCTGATTTTCCATCTCAGGGACCGAAACTAAGAACGATAAAGGAATCTGCTAGCTGGCAATAAAGCAGAAGCGGAAAAGTTGCCTTAAGGTAAACTTGAAGCATCCTAAGCCAAAACCAAGTGCAGTCAGATGGAGGAAGAAGGAGACTGAGGAAGGAGGAGAGTCTTGAAGTCATAAAGCTCAGTCACACTGAGGGCAGGGCTGAGTGGGAAGAGTCACACAGTTCTGCTTGTTGGCATATCTGGAGATGCTGTGATCTCCTAGTTCTGCCCCAGGTGGAGATGAATTACAGCACCTGCTTTGTGAGAAGACTGGGCTGCCAAGTGTATCTTTGCAACAAATTCTGCTATTTTTAAAAAAATTTTATTAGTGAAACACCATGAGGTACAGTTGTAGACTTATAAACTTTCATGCTTGGGTTTCAGTTATACAATGATCGAGTACCCATCCCTTTACCAGTGCTCATTCTCCACCACCAATGAACTCAGTAGCCCATCTTATCCTCCCCACCCAGTCCCACCTCTGTGGCAGGGCATTCCCTTTTGCTCTCTCTTTTCTTTAGGGTGTTGTGGTTTGCAGTACGGGTATTGAATGGCCATCGTATTCGGTCTATAGTCTACTTTTAGCATGCATCTCGAGTCCTCCAAACACCCTTTACTTGTTGTTCCCTTCTCTATCTGAGCTGCCTTTCCCCCAGTATCTGCTGCCATGCAGCAGACCTCCTTGTACTTATCTCAACTATTCTTGGGCATTCATCTCCCCTTCTGTTACTTTATATTCCCCAGATGAGTGCAGACTTTCTACGTCTGTCCCTCTCTTTCTGACTCATTTCACTTAGCATGGTACTCTCCACCTCCATCCACTTATAAGTAAATTTCATGACTTCATCTCTCCTAACAGCTGCATACTATTCCATTGTGTAGATGTACCAAGTTTCTTTCACCAGTCATCTGTTCTTGGGCACTCGGGTTTTTTTCTTTTAAAATAGATTTTGGCTATTGTGAACAGTGCAACAATGAATATACAAGTGCAGATGTCATTTCGACTATACTTTTTTGCCTCTCCAGGATATATTCCCAGAAGTGGTATTGCTGGGTCAAATGGGAGCTCAATCTCTAATTTTTTGAAAGTTGTCCGTCCTACTTTCTGAAAGGGCTAAACCCACTGGCATTCCCACCAGCAGTGAAGGAGAGTCCCTTTCTTCCCACATCCGCAAAGCACCGGTTGCTTTTGTTCTTTTGGATGTGGGCCAGTCTCTGTGGTGTGAGATGATAGCTCATTGTTATTTTGATCTGCATCTCTCTGATAATTAGTGATGTAGAACATCTTCTCATGTGCCTTTTAGCCATTTGGATTTCTTCTTTGAAAAAGTTTCTGTTCATTTCATCACCCCACTTTTGATGGGGTTGGGTGTTTTCTTCTTGTGGAGTTCAACCAGTGCTTGTGGAGTTCAACCAGTGCTTTTTATATCCTTGATATCAACCCTTATTGGATGGGTTTTGGGTGAATATCCTTCCCCATTCTGTAGACTGTCTTTGTATTTTGGTCACTGTATCTTTTGCGGTGCAGAAGCTTCTTAGTTTAATATAGATCCATTTGTTTATCTCTGTTTTCACTTGGTTTGTCAGTGGCATGTCATCTTTGAAGACACCGCTAGCCTCAATATCCTGGAGGGTCAAATTCTGCTATTACTTGAGATGACTGGAAGGTACGTTCATTCTAACAGAACAAAGGTGTTTGCTCAAATACTTAGCACAATTGGAGTGTTTCTCTCTCTGAGACAGACACAGATCACATTTAAGAGTTGATTGGGAGTTTGTTAGAGATAAACTGCAGTCCTCAGACATATTAGTCTGAGGAGTGCTCTTCATTCATTTGGGGGGGGACATTCAGTGGTGCTGAGAGCTTGCTCCTGGCTCTGCATTCTGGTGTCACCCCTGGCTGTACTCAGGTGACCGGATAGGACATTGGGAATTGAACTCTGGTTATCTGCATGCAAGGTAAGTACCCAACCCACTGTACTATCTCTGGGCTTCTGATTTTTATTCTTAAAAAGCGTTGAGGATACGGAGCTTTTGTTTATGTGCTTTATGTGTAAGTACTTACCACACTACTAGTTAAATTATGAAATAAAAATTCTGCATAGTCATTAAATAAGCCAATGGATCATATTACTTCCCTAGGGCTACTGTAACAAAGCAAGGGTCTTGACTAGAGAAACATTTTGTCTCACAAGAATAGATACTCCTTCTTTTTATTTTTAATTTTTTATTTATTTATTTTTGCTGTGCGGGTGAGATACTCTCAGTAGTTTGCCGGGCTCTCCGAGAGGGGTGGAGGAATCGAACTCGGGTCGGCCATGTTGGCTGCATGCAAGGCAAACACCCTACCCGCTGTGCTATCACTCCAGCGATATTTTTGGGCTGGAGCGATAGCACAGCGGGTAGGGCATCTGCCTTGCACGCAGCCAACATGGCCGACCCGAGTTCGATTCCTCCGCCCCTCTCGGAGAGTCCGGCAAGCTACCGAGAGTATTCGATATGCCAGACACAGTAACAACAAAGTCTCCAATGGAGACGTTACTGGGCCCGCTCGAGCAAATCGATGATCAACGGGAGGGCCTTTACCCTTTACCCTTATTTATTTATTTTTAAAATTTTTATTAGTGAAACACCATGAGGTACAGTTGTAGATTTACAAATTTTTGTGCTTGGGTTTCAATTATACAATGATCAAATACCCATCCCTCCACCAGTGTCCATTTTCCACCACAACGGGTCCCAGTATCCCTCCCACCCCCCCCATCAATAACAATGAGTTATCATCTCACACCCTGCCTCTGTGGCAGGGCATTCCATTTTTTTCTCTCTCTCCTTTTGGGTGTTATGGTTTGCAAAAGAGGCAATGGGTGACAATCATGTTTGGTCTATAGGCTACTTTCAGCATGCTTCTCCCATCCTGGGAGGATCCTCCCAACACCCTTTATTTGGTGCTCCCTTCTCTATCTGAGCTCCCTTTTCCCCTCGAATGTGTGGCTGGCCTCCAAGCCATGGAGCAAAACTCCTGGTACTTATCTCGGCCACTCTTGGGTGTTAGTCTCCTATTTTGTTACTTTATGTTTCCCAGGGGCTGGAGTGATAGCACAGCGGTAGGGCGTTTGCCTTACATGGCCGAGCTGAGTTTGATTCCTCCGCCCCTCTCGGAGAGCCCGGCAAGCTACTGAGAGTATCTCGCCCGCACGGCAGAGCCTGGCAAGCTACCCGTGATGTATTCAATATGCCAAACACAGTAACACCAAGTCTCATGATGGAGACATTAGTGGGCCTGCTCGAGCAAATCGATGAACAACAGGAGTACCGTGACCGTGATATGTTTCCCAGATGAATGCAATCTTTCTATGTCTATCCCTCTCTTTCTGACTCATTTCACTTAACATGATACTTTCTATGTAGTACCACTTGTATGTAAATTTCATGACTTCATCTTTTCTATCAGCTACGTAGTACTCCATTGTGTAGATGTACCAAAGTTTCTTTAACCAGTCATCTGTTCTCAGGCACTCAGTTTTTTTCCGGATTCTGGCTATTGTAAAGAGTGCTGCAGTGAACAAACAAGTGCAGATGTCACTTCGACTATACTTTTTTTGCCTCTCTGGGATATAAGAATAGATACTCTTATCCCAAGGTAAGGGTCAGCATTGTGGTTCCATTTTGAGGGTTCTGAGCAAGAATTAACCCCTCTTTTTCTTCTGTGTTTGGGGCGCTCCAGGTACTCCTTGTTAAGTTGGTGACACTACCTGTATTTCACACCATTTTTATTTTTTGTTGTTGTTGTTGTTGTTGAAAAAGCTTATCTGAGGCATGGTGATTTACAGTACTGATACTAGTAACGTTTCATGCACATAATGTTCCAACTCCATACTCTGCCCTAGTGTCTCACACCTCACTCCATTGTCTCACTACAGCCTTCCACTCAGAAATGAATTATTTCAAGTGGTGCTGGGGGACCATATGGGAAGACAAAGATTGAACCCAGGTTGGATGGATGCAAGGCAGATGCTCTATCTTTGTCCTATCGGCTCGATCTGTATCTGTCTTCCTTTGACTGACTTCACTCCGTGCATATACACTAGTTCAATCCATGTAGCAGCAACTTCCATGATTTTTTATTTTATTTTTTTAATAGCCAAATAGCAATTCCACTGTGTGTATATATTCCTTTTTTTTCTTTTTGGGTCACACCCAGCGATGCACAGGGGTTACTCCTGGTCCAGGAGTAATACTTAGGTATTACTCCTGGCAGTGCTCAGGGGACCATATGGGATGCTGGGAATTGAACCCGGGTTGGCCGCGTGCAAGGCAAATGCCCTACCTGCTGTGCTATCACTCCATCCCCTGTATTCCTCTTTTAAAATATTTTACTCATCTTTTCCTGAATACTCAGGTTGTTTCCAGATTTTGGTTATTGTGAACAATGCTACCATAAACATAGGATCCCAAATGTCTTTTTAAAATAGTGTTTTGGGGCCCTTGGAGTAGATGTCAAGAAGTAGAACTGCTCATTTGAAAGTCCAATGTTCATATTGTTTTCCAAAGATATTGAATCAATCAACATTGCACTGATGATGGATAAAGGTTCCTTTTTCCCCACATCCATGCCAACACTAGTTGTTTTTGTTCTTTTGATGTGTGCCAGTATTGCTGATGTGAGGTAATATATAATTGTTGCTTTAATTTGCATTTCCCTTATGACAAGTTATGCAAATTATTTTTTCATCTACCTATAGGCCATCTGTATGTGGTCATTATGGAAACATATGTTCATCTAATTTGGGGGGGATGGGTTGTTTGTTGTTTTATTTAATTTAAAATAATTTCTTGAAAATTTATTTATTAAAATTTATTGATAATAAAGTTTATTTATTGAAAATATATTGCACGAGTAGATGCCATTGGGCTACACTAGCATGCGACAGGGATGAATGGAGATGTTACTGGTGCCCGCTAGAGCAAATCTATGGACAACGGGATAACAGTGCTACAGTGCTACTTTAAAAACTCTTCATTGAAGCATAATGAGTTACAATACTATTCATGATGGTTTTATGTGTACATAATTCCGACACCACATCCATCATCAGAGAACCCATCTCCCTCTCCAAAAGTTTCAAAGGCCTCTCCCCTTCAATCACCCCAGTACCTCACAAATTCAGTTCTGTGGATCAACTCTCCTATTCGCTGATTTTGACCCTTTGTTGCAATCTTGCTATGTATTTTTACACAGTTGTTGTTGTTTTATAAATCTAGTATTTATATAGCACAGTGGGTAAGGCGTTCGCCTTCACACAGCCAACATGGCCGACCTGAGTTCGATTCCTCCACCCCTCTCGGAGAGCCCGGCAAGCTACTGAGAGTATCTTGCCCACACAGCAAAGCCTGGCAAGCTCTCCATTACATATTTGATATGCCAAACACAGTAACAAGTCTCACAATGTTACTGGGCCTGCTTGGGAAATCGATGAACAACAGGAGGACTGTGACCATGACTTCTAGTCTGTCGGTATCTTTTTATTCTAGTCATACTTTTTGCAGTAGAGAACTTAATTTGATATAGTCCCATATGTTATTTTTGCTTCCACTTACAAGGAAGGTCAGAGACATTGAGTCATTGAAGATACCTCTAGATTAAAAGTCATGAAGGGTTCTACCTGAATTTTTCCATTAAAGTTTTTTGATTCAGGTATGATACCAAAGTCATTAATCCATTTTGAATTGACTTTGTGTATGGTGTGATATAGAGGTCTGAGTTCATTTTATTATCTCGACTGGCCAGTTTTCTGAACACCTGTTCTACTTTACACTCATAGCTCCTTGGCTGAAAGATTAGCTGTCCATAGACCCGAAGATCTGTCTCTGGGGTCTCAATTCCATTCCAATGGTCTAAGAGTCTGTCTTTATTTATTCTAGTACCACATTGTCTTGATCACTATAGATATATGATATTATTTAACGTTGGTGTAAAAACTTTTCTTTGTACCAATATTCTTTTTTTTTTCTAAATTTTCATTGGCTATTTGAAGGCTTTTATTATTCCATAAGAATTTAAATCACAAAATCACAAATCACAAATCATCCTGTTAATTGTCAATTGCCTCGAGCAGGCCCCAGTAACGTCTCCTTCATCCTAGCCCTGAGATTATATTCAAGGCTCTTTAGGAGAATGAGACCCATCATTGTTACTGGTATTTGGCATATTGGGTACGCCACGGGGAGTTTGCCAGACTCTGCCGTGTGGGCAGGCTACATTCGGTAGCCTGCCAGTTTGTCCAAAGTAGGAATGAGATAATAAGATGTCATAATAGGATGTCACGCGGCCGCAAATGCGGTCCGGGAGTTGGTTTTTATAGTCTCTGAGTCTTGGCTGTTGATGGGATTACACGGGGCCAGGGGGCCAGTTGGTGGGTGTGACCCCCGCCTACTGGAATTTGGAGGATCTGGGTGGAGGATGCTCGGCCCAAATCCGAGTAGGTTTGGAGATCTCGGCCCTGGAACCCGCGTGGCTTTGTCCCTCTGCCAGTACCTTCATGTGTGTGGAGAGTGGTCTCAGCATGGTGGTGGCTGGTCCTGGAGGTCTTTGGCTGCCGGAGCCCTGGTCGGGGCGGGGAGGAAAGCTCAACCTGCTCCCATCCAAGGGGCCCCTGCGGCGAGGACAGTCAGGCACGGGGGCAGGAGACTGAACTGTTCTCTTCCGGGAGCTGGTTTTTATAGTCTCTGAGTCTTGGCCGTTGATGGGATTACACGGCA
The DNA here is from genome assembly GCF_029834395.1 of Sorex fumeus. NCBI lineage: Eukaryota > Metazoa > Chordata > Mammalia > Eulipotyphla > Soricidae > Sorex > Sorex fumeus. Next base: position 41,160,495 of record NW_026606071.1, on the reverse strand, counting down.
CCAGGGAGTCAGTTGATGGGTGTGACCCCTGCCTACTGGAATTTGGAGGATCAGGGTGGAGGATGAATTTAAATAGTATTTGATTTATGTTTCTAAGAAAGTGTTGTTGGTATTTTTATATGGACTGTATTGAATCTGTATAATGCCTTGGGAAAGTTTGCTACTTTGACAATATTAATCCCTCCTATCCATAAACGGGGTCTATTTCCATTTCCTTCCTTAATTTTCTTTTTTTTTTTTTTTGCTTTTTGGGTCACACCTGGCGATGCACAGGGGTTACTCCCGGCTCTGCACTCAGAAATCACCCCTGGCAGGGCTCAGGGGACCATATGGGATGCTGGGAATCAAACCCGGGTCTGCCACGTGCAAGGCAAACACCCTACCAGCTGTGTTATTGCTCCAGCCCCAATTGTGTCTTTTTTTAGTTCTTTTAATAGTGACATCTAGTTTTCTTTGTATAAGTTTTTAAGTTTTTTGTTAAGTGTTGCATAACATTGGCTCATCCTTCCTCCTTCCGCAGGGAGTTTAGGTTTATTGAGTTATTCCAACAACAGTGCTCCTGGAGGCACACCCAATTCCATCAGGCACTAATAATCCTAGATTGTTTTTCTCTATGTCGTTTGCATGGTTTATCAATTTCCTTTTGGTACAGACACAGAAAGACAGTTGATGCTATGCTTAGGTAACATGGGAATTAATTGACTCTGAATAATATTTACTCCTAGGCATCCAACATATTTACCTGACTTAATCCTCAGTTGCCCTTACTTCCTAATATCCCCAAAAGGAACATCCAAATGAGGGACAAGGATGAACCCAGGGCAAGCTGTAAGTTGCCCTGATATGGAAAAGGGACAAGCTAAGAAGTATAAGTTAAGAGCAAGATCATGGACAAACTCTTTCATGACCCAAAAAGAAGTAAATGAATAAGGACCCTGCTGGGGTTAGGAAATACTAACCAGGCCTACATGGAAGAAAATATTGACACTGTAAGAGGGAAGAGATCTAACTATGTGGAGGAAGGATTGACAGTATAATGGGGAAGAGATCTAACCATGCTGGGAAATTACGACGCTGCAAAGACAGAAATAACTACGCTGTAAGAGAGAAGAAGGAGAATGAAGCTAGCTGTAAGAGAGGAGAAGGAGAGAGAGAAATAAACTGACTACCAAGCAGCCTGGGGCCTTGTTTCTCCGTGTTTCCCCATTCCCCCAGCCTTTGTCCATCCATTGCCATTGCCGTGGGCTCACCATGGGAATGAGTGGTTGCATTCATTCATGGAATCACTGAAATACTCGCGTTCCACACACCCACACTCTTTGAAACTCACAGTTAAACTTATTATAGTCATGGATTTTTTGAGGCACTATTTTGAATGGAATTGTTCTCTTTTATTTCCCCCTCTCCTACTTTATTGTTTGCATATAGAAAGGCCGTGGATTTCTGTGTGTTGATTTTGTAGCCTTCCGATTTACTGTGCACCATTTATTTTTCCTAGGAGTTGCTTTTTTGTTTTCTTTTGTTTGGGTACAGTTTTCAGTGTTTCCTAACTATAGTAGTATATTATTTGCAAATAGTAGTAGTTTGATTTTTTTCTTGTCCAATGTGGATCCCCTTAAATTATTTTTCTTGTTTAATTACTGTGGCAAAAACTTCCAGCACTGTGTTGAATAATAGTTGCGAGAGTGGACAGCCTTGTCTGTGCCTGATCTTACAGGGCAGACCTTCAGTTTCTCACCATTCAGTATGATATCAGATGTGGGTTTGTTGGTTTTGGATTTAATGATATTGAATAAGGTTCCTTAATGGGTGTTAAAGTCTGTCAAATGCTATTTGTTTTATTAGTGTGATCATATGATTTACCTTTCTTTTATTTATATGGTATGTTAAATTAAATTGTGTATATTAATTCATCCTTGCATCGAGGAGTTAAGTAACATACCATCATGATTGGATTTTAAATCGTATCAATAAGTTTTACATCCTGATACATAAAAATGTATTCTCCCTTATAATTGGAAGGATTTGTCTACTTGTGTGATTTTATAACACCACATGAGGTCATTTAAAACTATTTCCCTGATTTAGGCTATTAGTGAAATCCTCCACTATACTTTATGGAAAAGGCACACAAAATCTTAATATTTTTATGGAAGTGTTTTATTTTACCTCATGGATTACCTGAAATCCAGGGATCAATGACTGTAAAATCTTAGCACGCTGAAGGTTGTGTGTTCGTGGGCTCTCTGGGAGGCTCTGTCTCACTGCCCACGTTTGGTGCTCTTGAGCTGCTGTGTTGTGGCCTGGATCGGGATGGCTGTTGGCCAAGGGCAGACAAAGGAAGAAATGAGGGCCAGGCTGGTCGATATCAATTGTAGTTTATTCCAATCCTCTTCACTCCTGTCTCTCCTCTGCCTCCTTCTCTCCTGGGCCCCAATCTGGAACCTTTCTCTTTCTGGCACTGACTCTGGATCTCTGGAGGCCGAGCCCTCTCACTTCTGACTCTGCTCTCGAAGCTTACAGTCTTATTTTATATAGCAATCACGTAAGGCAGTGACACAAAGGTGGGTTGAACATTAATAAATCAGGAAAGAGAGGTAAAACCACTCCTCCAGGAGATTAACTCAAGGATAAAATCTCATCTAAAGAGATTACTCCAGATTACTAGGAGATCCGCTCAAGGGTGGGATCCTAACAAGGGTGTGTTCTTTCCTCAGCTAGTAATCTACTTAAATAATTATAGTAAATCTACTTTTAATATTTCTAGCAATGTCATTCTGTGTGAACACAGTAAGAGATATAAAATCTCATTATACATTCCGTAGTCCTCAGGCCAGGTTAGTCTTCCTAGCCCCAGCAGGGTCCTAGTCTCATCGTTACTTACTTTGGATCATGACAGTATTTGTCCATACTCAACTTATAGTTGAGTATCGTGGCGCTTTGGTCTGGCCCATTTCGATGCCAGGGTAGCACAGAGCTTGCCCTGGGTCCATTCAGTCCCTCCTTGGGACCCTGCTTTTGGGGTGCTAGGAACTAAGGGAAACTGAGTCAAGAAAGCAGATGCCCAGGAGTAAATATTATTCGGAGTCAATCAACTCCCAAGTTACAAAGCATAATATTAACTGTCTTCCTGTGTCCATACAGAAAGGACATTGCTTACAATACAAGTTCAGTGTCCTGGGATGGGTGTGACCCAATAAACCTAAGCTACCTGAGGAAGGACAAAATAGTGTTATCCTACAAATGACATCTTCCTCCCAGCCCCAATACACACACACACACACACACACACACACACACACAGATCTCCAGGTCACACTTTGAGAACATATGTTCTGATTTTAATTTATCCAAGGAAATTCTATGCACACCATCTTGTACTATCTTGTCCAGAGCATCTGAACAAATTATCTTATTAGTCAATAGAACTAGTCCTTGCTTTTTAATGGCTCTTATTTATGCTTTTACAATATCCCCTTGGGAGCTTCAGAGACTTGAGTGAATTCACATTTTTTTACCATGAGTGAAGCATTCAGTATCTTTAGAAAAACTCCCTCAAGTTTAAACTGAATCAAATTCGCTATTTTTTATGAAGCATAACTTAATAACCAAAGCACTGAGATTTAATTATTGCTATTACATTGTTTTTTATAATGTGGAATTTCTCATCAATTTTTGAACATTTTTTTATTTCCCTGAGATCAGAAAACATTTTTGACTTCCCTAAGGAGGAAAATCATTTCTAAAAGAAAGGCTCATACACTTTCCTGAAATTTTGTAGATGCACCCAACGGTTTTTGAGAAGTGTGATTCTCTTGATGTAGACTGAAAGTTGCTTGGTAAACTTCTCATCCTTAAAGACAGAAATTAAAAGTTGGGCGAAAGCAATAGTATAGCGAGTAAGGCACTTGCCTGGCATGTGATTGATCTTGTGTTTGATCCTTGGCACCACATATGGTTCCTGAGTATTTTTGAGCGCAGAACCAGGTGTAAGCCCTGAGCACGGCTAGATATGGCCCTAAAACAAACAAACAAAAAAATCAGTCAGTTTTCTTCACACCATGAAACACCATTCAGTTCTGTCCTCTGAAGATTTTTCTTCTAAAAAAAAATAATAAATATTTTTCTTCTCTTATAAGAATCTTCCAAAGATGTCAGAGTGGCGGGGGTGGGGGAGAGAGAGAGAGAGAGACAGAAACAGAGAGACAGAGAGACAGAGACAGAGACAGACTCAGTTCTCATATCAGTTGTGTAGTTGGTATGGGCAGGAATTCTGTGCTTGTGTTACTTGTAATCAACTTGTCTAGAGGAAAGCATGACACTTGGATTTTTTTTTTCATCTAAAAAATAAAACACACACTGGATTGTGTTTTCAGCCAGATTCCTGTTTCGAGAAACACACATTCAGCTATGATTTAAGTAAAATGGGAAATTGATAAGTGTATGTTGTTGGGTGGAATATATATATGTATATATATATACATATATATATGTATATATGGGCTGGAGTGATAGAACAGCGGTAGGGAGTTTGCCTTGCATGCAGCCAACATGGCTGACCTGAGTTCGATTCCTCCGCCCCTCTCAGAGAGCCCGGCAAGCTACCGAGAGTATTTCGCCCGCATGGCAGAGCCTGGCAAGCTACCCGTGATGTATTCGATATGCCAAACACAGTAACAACAAAGTCTCCAATGGAGACGTTACTGGGCCCGCTCGTGCAAATCGATGAACAACGGGAGGACAGTGACATATATATATTTGCTTTTTGGGTCACACTTGGCCTTGCACAGGGGTTACTCCTGGCTCTGCACTCAGGAATTACCCTTGGGTGCTCAGGGGAACATAAGGGATGCTGGGAATCAAACCCGGGTCGGCTCTGTGCAAGGCAAATGCCCTACCTACTGTGCTATTGCTCCAGCCCCGGGCGGAATATTTTTAAAGCTGAACAATGGCTGTGCTACAAGGCTCAAGACAGCAGGAGTCAGAACTGCTTTAGGCAATTCAGACTGAAACCAATTTCAGAACTCATTCAGAATTTCATGTCTCATCTTCATTCTTTCTGTAGACCATCTTTTTCTGTGAGGCTAGAACCATTCTACTACCAATTCTACCTGTCATTTTATCTTACAATGACACCATCTTTAAGGAATGAACTTATCCCCCAGCAGTGGTGGAAAAAATCTCAGGACCATCAAGTGAACTTATTTTGGATGAGCTACCCAGTCTCAGACAAAGCACCATGAAATTCAGGCTAGGCCTTTGGTTACGTTTTGGTGATACTTCTTTGTCCAGAGAAGACTTCATGGAAGAAAACAGAAGCAATACTTTGAATCTAATGACCAGAACTGGAGAGTAAGAGAATAGAGACAAAGAGTGCCTCCAAAGAGGACAAATTTCATTTTTAAAAGGGAGGAGGATTCCTACAGAGACTAGTCATTGGAATCCTACCACAACAACTGCCTGGCCTCTCTTTACAAAATGCCTTCTGAAGACATTTGAAAAATACCACGTAAGCCAGCCATGGCCAATTTAATCATGTTGTATGCTTTGGAGTAGTGACATTAATTAATGTCTGTGGCTGAATGAACTTAGTTATTTAATAATTGCATTTTAATATTTCAGGTTACATGCTTTCCTAGTATTGCAAATCAGCACTTCGCAGGGAATAGTTTGCTGTGGCAAATAATGTGATGAAATTACACGGGTACTACTGAGTTTTACATAAAATTGGCATCCATATTAGTTTTCCACGAGAGTCACCAGGGTAAGTCTGGGTCTGTTATATAATGTGGTTTTCTTTGGGTATACATCAACCTGGTGAAACCTTCCTGAGACCTGTTACTATGACCCAGAGCCACTATATAATTCAGAGGACTTGACCCTTTGAGTCTGCATCTGGGCGTCAAGCACAAAGTCTGGCACAGTGAATATAGATTAACACATCACCTCAGGGAAAACCCTATGTCTAACTGCTCCACCCAAACAATGAGGTGTTATATGTGTGGATCTCAGGCTATGTTTATACCTTATTTCTTCCTTTTTATGCTTAGTTACTTTTATGTGATTGCCTGTCATCTGCTGACAATGTAGTTTTATACTTAACATGAAGAATATTTGCAAATATCTCTGCTCTCATTATTCTACTGTATTTTCTCTGGATAAATCACCATTTTTAGGATCGTGTTAAATGTCAAAAAGGCCTTTTGCTAGGTTTCAATCTATATTAGATTTCCTCTATTAAACTCTTTCATCCTTTCTTATTTTGTAGCACTTAATATAATTTAGAATGATACACTTGTAAGTTTATTAAATTAATGTCCTCTCTGTAACTTCATGAAGATAGCCATTATATTTTTTCCCCCTATTGTTGCACTGTCCTTCCTAGAACACAGGTCTGGGTGTATTAGGTGTTCAAATAGTTCTTCAGTGACTGAATGACTAAAAGAGAAAGTGCATTTCTTAGTCACATTCCTGCAGGAAATAAAATGTGCTTCAGGACTAACAAGCAATGGAAGAGGGTCAAATTAAGGAAAGCTAGGAGCCAAAATTCAGGCCAGCATAGGTTGTTTTCATTTGTTAAATATTGTCTCCCAAAATGCCCTGTGCTCTGTGATGTTCTTGAACATTGTCTGACAATATGACATACACATGTTTCATATTTGAATACAAGGAAGCAGAAGGCATCTGGCTTCCCAATGCGAGTACTTCTCAAATGGGTGGGGCTGACTAAATGCTTCCCTTAAGTTCTCTTTTCTTCTTCCCTTTCAGACTGGAGAGATTGACCAATGGAGGCTAGTGGTGCGACCATTCCCTACGATTAGTACCCAAGACCTATCCTTCACATATGAATACTCTCTGAGAAGAGGCGAAAAAATTGAGGCCAAAGTCAAGTGTGCTTCAAACAACTTTTCTTCTCTGAACTTTGGCATGTGTTTTTCAGTTAAGTTGAAATTATTTTTTTCAGTGGAACAGAAAAGCTATATTTTGTTTCCAACACTTCATCAACATCAAAGTATTGACCATGTTCTCTTCTGTGCATAGCACTTTGCAACTTGTGCTCTAGTTCCATTTCTGCCATTAATTATCTGTGTGGCTTGGGTATGTTATTTTGGTTCATGTCATCTTAGTTTAACTTCATTATTTGCAAAAATAATAAAAAAGAGATGAGTATAGGCCAAGGTCTTATTTTCCAGGTCTAACAATCAAGAAAGAGTAATAGTCACTCTCTTTTTTTTTCAGAAAGTTTATTTAATACAACAAAGCATTTGTTCAATATGACTAAGAAATTCATTTATCTAATTGGGTTCACTGTGTAGACCTGTATTATAGTAGATGAAACAAACTGGAGTCTGAGCTTGAATTATGTCTTTGTCTCTTGTCTGTCTCTGGGAAAGCTGCTTATTAAGATGTTCATTACCATATATATGTATATATATATATATATATATGTATATATATGAAGGAGAAGACAGCGCAGAGTCTCCTGTCCCCGCACCTGGCTGTCCTCACCGGGGCCCCTTGGAGGGGGGAGGGTTGAGTTTCTTTCCCCCCTCCCCTCCCCGAGCAGAGCCCCAGCAGCTGAGGACCTCCGGAACCAGCCATGGCCATGCTGGGACCACTCTCCACATGTCCGGATGGGCCTCATGCATGAAAGAACTGGCAGAGGAACCCAGGCATGCGGGTCCCGGGGCTGAGGTCTCCAAGCCTACTCAGATTGGGTCTGGGCCTTCTCCACCCAGACCTCCCCCATCTTCCAGTAGGTAGGTGTCACACCCACCAGCTGCCACCAGCGCCAGGTTGGTCCCATCAACGGCCAAGATGCAGAGACTATAAAACTCAGCTCCTGGAAGTACACGGCTATGTGACATCTTACTTTTTCCTTTGGAGAATCTGGCAGGCACCAAAAGTATCCTGCCTGCACGGCAGAGTCTGGCAAACTTCCGTGTCGTACTCAATATGCCAAATACCAGTAACAATGATGGGTCTCATTCTCCTAATCATGAAAAAGCATTAAAATGGCTCTTTTGAAATCTCAGGGCTAGGAAGAAGGAGACATTACTGGTGCCTGCTAGAGGAAATTGACGAACAACAGGATGATCATGATCCTGATCGTGATATATATGAAGAGATCACAATACCACTGTACATAACTAAAAGATTATTAAGAAAATGAAGTGCTCTGATCTTTGGTCGATTTCTGCACCAGTTCAGGTGAGGCTTGCTTCTAGCTTACATGACTGAGGCTAATGTGGAGTAGGAGGCAGAGTCTCTCCCTTCTGATCAGGTTCCAGTAGCCTCCACACCTGGCCTGTGCCATATAAACAGGCCAACACCAGAGCCCTTCCTGACTTTCTGCGTGCTGCTCCGGGTGAGACTGGCCTCCAGCTGACATCACTGATTCTAAGCTGGGTTGAGAAGCAGAGTTCCTTCTCTTCCAGTTAGCTTCTAGCAGTCCCATATAAAGGGGCCTGCACCATAGAAATGGGCTTACACACAGATCTACTCAACAAATTTCACAGAGTTCACAATTGTTTTCTCTCATTTGGTGATAGGAAGAGAGGCAGAGAATAAAGAAAGCATCTTCGACTTTATCCCTCATCATCTTTCAGGTCATCTAACTACAAAGACTCAGCACAACAATAACTCTGGTTATTGGGGGACTACACAGAGGAGCCCACCAAGGTCAATGTACAAAATCAGTATCACCAAAGACATAAACAACACCAGTAAATCCTCAGTGTCTTTAGTGATGTTATTATGAGTATGTTCAATGAGTTCAAAGAAATGATATCACAGCTGTCAGTGAAGCACAAGAAAATATGAGTCAAAATAAAAAATTTATCATCAGAAATGACAGATATGAAAACATAATAGATATAACCAAAAAAAGTCAATAGACACTCTAAATAGCAGAATAACTGAGGCTGAGCAAAAGATCAAGGAGTTCCAAGATGAGGAAGAAAGCAGAAGGAGACAGAGATGCTGGAAGATAGTCTGAAAAGAAATCAACAATGCTGTTTATTCCTCTTGAACTCATCCCAGAGAACTATGAGATGAACTCATGAGGAACAAGATAAAAATCGCAGGAGTCTCTAAAGAACAGGAAGTCAAATGTGATGAAGGAACAATAGTTATATCATTGATAAAAATTTCCCAGAGTTGATGATAGCAGGTACTGAGATCCAATAGCCCCAAGAGGGTTCCTGTGAGATAGAGTAAAGTAGCAAAACTCCAAGACACATTGTACTCAAAATGACAAAATCCAAAGATAGTGACAGAATACTGATAGCAGCAAAACCAAAAAAGGAACTTATCTACAAAAGAAAGCCCAGAAGATGTACAGTAGAGGAGATCCATCAAATGAAAGTCAGAAGACTATGGAGGGATAAAGTACTAACACTCAATATGGAGGCTGGAGTAATGGTACAGCAGATAGGGCATTTGCTTGCTTGTGGCTGGCCACGTCTGATCCCTTTCATCCCCTGAGAACTACTGCCAGGAGTGATTCCTGAAAGCAAATTCAGTAGTAACCCCTGAACATTGCTGCTTTGGTCCAGAAACCACAACAAAAACTATGCAAACAAACAAACAAACAAAAAGCAACAACAAAATGAACACCCAGACAAGAATACTCTATCTAGTTAGATTATCATTCAGGTTTGAAGGAACTATGCAGAGTTTCATGGACAAGCAACAGCTAAGGGAATCCATAGCCTTGAAACCAGTTTCGCAAGAAGCAATAAAAGAGCTCTAAAGAACAGGATGAACTTCCCAAAATGTGACATTGAGCATAACACTCACTTACTGGTGCATATGGTTTCTCTCTACTAGATTAAAAAAAGGTATGTTTATTTCCAGCTTGATTTTATACATTTTAATATGGATTTTATATCTTATTTATATTGGTTAAAATCTATTAGTAATCAATGATCACAAAATGACTTTTACTCATTTACTTTATGATAATTTCATTTGCCATTTGTTTAAGTTTTGTTGGAGCAAGAAATATGAAATAAATTTGTCAGACGCCCACCAAGGGGATAGAACAGGGGGCGGTTGAGAACCTGGGCACATTGTTGGAGACAGGGGGACACTGATGGTGGAATTATTGCAACAATGTATGCCTGAAATAACTATATTATGAATAATTTTGTAAATCATGGTGTCTAAATAAAAAATTAAAAAAATTAATAGAAGAATAAATATAATTAAGTGGTTAAACATAGTAAATGATTGTAATAGATGTATGTCTGTATGTCTGTCCTCCCGTTGTTCATTGATTTGCTCAAGCGGGCCCAGTAACGTCTCCATTGTGAGACTTCTTGTTACTGTGTTTGGCATATTGAATACTCTGGGTAGCTTGCCAGGCTCTCCGAGAGGGGCAGAGGAATCAAAAATATTTGATAAATATTAGCCATTATCTACTGAGACCTGATGCCTATTATCCAAGGGGTATAATAATAATAATAATAATAATAATAATAATAGCAATAAGAATAAATAGTGCGTTAGCTAAACTTGACTGAGTCCAAATAAATCTCTTTGTTGCTGGGTCTTAAAGATGATGTCGTAGTAGAATCACTTGAGGACTTTGTAAAACTCCCTATTTTTGTCCCTCTGTGGGAACTGGAACTCAGTAACTTGCACAAAATGCAGCTCCTCTATTATTATTGGTTATGTTATGCCTGACATTCTTGAGGGAAACTTAGGAGGAGCTATCTGGAAGGTGTTTAAATATTCACAACTGGAATTACAATATTTGACACTCATTTCCTCCCAGGTGATAGCAGAAGCCAGGAGTGTGAATGAGACTGTTCAGAGAAGTCATGAAGAAAGAGAAGGGAAGTGTAGCCCAGAACTTTGGAGAACATGAATATTTGGAGACAAGACTGAAAAATATGCTATGGAATGAATTGTCCATAACAAAATTCATATGTTGACGTGCTAATCCCCAAGATGACTGTTTATGGAAATAGGGATTTTAGGAGATAATTAAGGTTAAATGAAGTCATAAGGACGGGGTTCTAATCTAATAGAACTGATGTATTTATAAAAAGAGGAAGAGAAAAAGAAGAAATATTTTTCTCAGTACACAGAAGAAATACCATAAGAAGACAAAGCAAGAAGTCAGTCGTCCGCAAATGGGGAAGAACCTGACCCTGCTGGTGTTCGATGGGACTCCTTACCAAACTGTGAGAAATGAATTTCTGTTGCATAAGCCACAGGGTATCTTTTCAAATTAATTTTTTCAATTTTAGACAACATGGTTTATAAAACTGTTAATAGTAGAGTTGCATGCATAAACGTTCCAGCACCACACCCTCCACCAGAACCTCCTTTCCTTCCATCATTGTCCCAAGTCCCTACCCCTCATCCTATTTCTCTAGCCCCCTTATCCTCGCTTCCCCACATCCATGGTAAACTTCCTACTGAAGCCCAGTTTACAGTTTCTGTTGCCTTTGGACATATGTTGCACTGTCTGTAGCTCTGTCCTCCCATCGTTCATTGATTTGCTTGAGCGGGCACCATTAATTTCTCCATTGTGAGACTTGTTACTGTTTTTGGCATGTCGAATACACCACAGGGAGCTTGCCAGGCTCTGTTGTGCGGGCAGGATACTCTCAGTAGCTTGCCGGGCTCTCCAAGAGGGGTGGAGGAATCAAACCGGGGTCTGCCGCATGCAAGGCAAATGCCCCACCTGCTGTACTATCACTCCAGCCCATATGTTAATCCAGGACATATGTTAATCCAGGAAAATAGTTCTTCATACACTACACATGAGAGAAATCATTCTGTGTTTGTTCCTCCCTTGACTAACTTCACTCGGCATGGTACAATCCAGATCCATCCATATAACAACAAATTTCATGATTTCATTTTTCTCTAAAGCTGAGTAGTATTATAATTATGTGTATGGACCACAGTTTCTTCATCGAGTCATCTGTTCTAGGACATTTGGGTCGTTTCAGATTTGACTATTCTGAATAGTGCTGCAATAAACACAGGAACACACATGTCTTTTCATAATAAAGTTTTTGGGTCCTTGGGGTAGATGCCAAGAAGTGGGATTTCTGAGTGATATGGGAGATCAATTCTTAGCTTTTTGAGAAATGTCCATATTGTTTGCAAAAAAAGTTTGGACCAGTCAATATTCCCACCAGCAGTGAATGAGGATCTCTTCCATGTCCCCACACCATGCCAACACTGGTTGTTTTGGTTCTCCATGACGTGTGCCAGTCTCATTGATGTGATAATATATCATTGCTGTTTTTATTTGCATTTTCCTGATGATAAGTGATGCAGAACATTTTTATCTACCTTTTGGTCATTTGTGTGTCTCCTTTGAGGAAGTTTCACTTCATTTCTTGATGTGGTTGGTTTGTTTTGTTTTATTTTTTCCTTTTATTGTTTTTGGTAAAGTCCTACCAGAGCTTCATATTTGTTGTTGTATTAAAGCTTTATCAGATGAGTGATGAACACAGATGCAAAGATCCTCAACAAAAATTAGTAAACTAGATCCAAGAACACATTAAAATGAGCACACATCACAACAAAATAGGATTCATCCCAGGGATTCAAGAATGGCTTAATATACATAAGTTAATCAATATAATAAATTACATCAATAAAAAGGAATATTAAAAATCATATGATCATATCAATAATGCAGAGCAAGCGTTAGACAAAATCCAACAACTATTTATGATAAAAAAAAATCAGTAAAATGGGGGTTGATGGAACTTTCCTCAACATAGTTAAAGCCATTTACCACAAACCCACCAAAAACATCATACTTAATGGTGAAAAAATAAGTTTTCCCTCTAAGATGAGACACAAGGCACTCACACTACTATCATTCAGTGTTGTATTGGAATAAAAAGATTTAAAGGGCAACCACATTGTAAAAAAGTCAACCAATAACTATTTGTATATGACATGATATTATACTTAGAAAACCTCAAAGACTCTGCAAATAAAAAGTTTTAGAAACAATAGATGCATTCAGTAAAAGGCAGTCACAAAATTAATGTGCAAAGATCCATGGCTTTCATATATATAAATAAGAAAATAAAAGAGAGGGAAACTAAAAATAAATTGCATTCTCAATTTTGTTGCAGAAAATTAAGCACTCAGGAATCAGCTTAACAAAAGAAGTGAAAATCTTAACAAAAGAAGTAAAGAAAACTACAAATCACTATGCAGCACAATTAAAAACCCTGAATAGCCAAAGAAATCCTAGGGTAAAAGAAGAGAGACTTTGGGGCTGGAGCAATAGCACAGCGGGTAGGGCGTTTTCCTTGCACGCGGCCAACCTGAGTTCAATTCCTAGTATCCCATATGGTTCCCTGAGCTCCGCCAGGAGTAATTCCTGAGTGCAGAGCCAGGAATAACCCCTGTGCATTGCTGGGTGTGACCCAAAAAGCAAAAAAAAAAAAAGGAGACTTCTCTTTCACAATTTCAAACTGCACTACAAAACTAAAGTAGTCAAACAGTATGGTACTGTAATAAAGAGACTCTCAGGCCATTGGAATAGTACTGAGAGTCCAGAGATAGATCCTCAGTTTTTGATAAAGGAGGAAAAAAAGGAATAAAAGGAAAGCTGCCTTCAACAACTTATACTGGGAAAATTGGTTGGTCACATACAGAAACACGAAGACCCCTTTCTAACAAAAGGCCTTTATATTAAACCTGAATCCAAAGATTATATTGAGGAAACTATAGGTAGAATATGTAATGGCATTGAGTCTGGAGGCATCTTCAAAGATTCAGTGCCATTGGCCAAGCAAACAAAAGCAAAATAAATACATTGGACTACATCAAACTAAGAGGCTTCTTCATTGCAAAATAAATGATGACCAGGATAGAAAGGAATTCCTCTGGGGATGGAGAGATGGTACAGTGGGTAGGTGTGTGCCTTGTGTGTGGCTGACCTGGGTTCAATCTACAGCATCCCATATGATCCCCTAAGGCTCACCAGGAGTGATCCCTGAGGGCATCATGAGGGATAAGGCCTGAATATTGCCTGGTGTACACGCTCCCCCATTCCCCCCAATTAAAAGGCATCCCGCAACTGGGAGAATGTTTGATGTAGGCTATTTTGTTAAGCCAGCCTTAGCAGACAAAAAGCAGAGCAGAAAGCAGGAACCAATGGGTACCTAAAGAATACCTGTTAGGAAAAGAAAAGAAAAACATCAAGTCAAGTTCAAGTAGGATCTTCCTAAAGAGAATAGCAACCCGGAGAACCTTCAAAAAGTCATGACATTTGACTCATATTCACTAAGTTTGACAAACAGAAAGTCAATGTTGACTTTGGGGAAATTGGAGGAGGAGCTTCAGAATCCAGATTTAGTGGATTGAAAAGGAATTGTTAATTGATGACACGGGTTGGCGTGATACCTATGGCAAAAGCCTTGACTAGGAACTCGTCAGAAGTCCTTGGACTCCAATCTCAGCCAACTAAGTCTCATTTGAACAAGAGGCTTATAAAGTTTGAGTGCAATTAGGCTGATTTCTACACCATACCTTCTGGAAAACTGGGAATAAAAAGAGAGAGGGGACTGGTAGCTAGGAAGGAAGAGGCTAAAAAATGTTTTAACATAAGGCACTTTATTCTTTTTTAATGCAGCAACAGGGATTATTATTATTTTATTTTTATTGAATCCCTGTGAGATACACAGTTACCAGACTGTTCATGATAGGGTTTCAGTCATACAATGTTCCAACACCCATCCCTCCACCAATGTATACATTTCCCACTACCAATGTCTCCCATTTCCCTCCTGCCACCACCACCCAACCTGAATCTATGGCTGGCACTTTCTCTCTCTCTCTCTCTCTCTCTCTCTCTCTCTCTCTCTCTTTCTCTCTCTCTCTCTCTCTATTATATATATATATATATGTCTCTCCCTCCCTCTCTCTCACCTCTCTCACTCTCTCCTTTTAGGCATTATTGCTTGCAATACAGATACTGAGAAGTTATCATATTCATCTCTTTACTTACTTTTAGCACACAGTTCAGCACACAATGGAATTGAATTGAATATCCTGACACTGACGCTTAAATATATGATCACCTAATCTTTGGTAAAGAAGCAAAAAATATAAAGTGGAGCAAAGAAAACCTCTTCAACAAGTGGTGCTGAGAAAATTGGGGAGCTACACGCAAAAAAAAATTAAATTAAAAAACTCAGACCTCTTTCTAACACAAGGCACTTGATTCTACTGAGAATCTATGAGGGAGGAATGAGTTGAAAGGGGAAGACTGGAATTAAAAGATAAAGAAAGAATAAATAGTGGAGCAATAATACAAGGAGATAATATAAAATATTGAGGTAGAGAAAATAATTCATTTAATAGTGGAGATACTTCATCCTTTGGTCTGTGCAAGGGAAATATTGGTTGTACAGATTTTTAAGCAGATTTTCAGAGGTAAAGGAGTATATGTGAAATGGTTTCATCATTTCCCCCCTAAGAATTTTGAGGCATGAATGCCTGCTTAAAAACGACCAACAGAATGCTTAAAGTGAACTGAGGAGTGATCAAAATGAAGATCTATAAGATCTGGACTGGATAGGAAAGTATGCCTTGATGAGCGAATGAAGGAATGAAATGAAAGGGAAAGACTAAGAAAATGGAGTATTCCTTTCTCTATCTGAGCTCCCTTTTCCACTAGAGTGTGTGGCTGGCCTCCAAGCCATGGAGCAAAACTCCTGGTGGTGGAAAATGGGCACTGGTGGAGGAATGGGTGTTTGATCATTGTACAATTGAAACCCAAGCACAAAAATTTGTAAATCTGCAACTGTACCTCATGGTGTTTCACTAACAAAAATTTTTAAAAAAATGTAAATGATGGAGAATGGGCACTGGTGGAGGGATGGGTATTGGATCATTGTATAACTGAAACCCAAGCACAAAAATTTTTAAGTCTACAACTGTACCTCATAATGTTCCACTAATAAAAATTTTTAAAAAATAAAATAAAACATACCAGAAAAAAAAGAAAATGGATTACTTACTGAGCATTACATGGTTCAAAGAAGGTGGTCAGGAAATTGGAATTCTGTATGCCCAGCTAAAGCAATTCTGAACAGTATTAAGTTCTTAAGAATGGCCACAGGTAAATCACTTACTTACCCTGCATTTGGCTGACGTGCGTTCAATTACCAGCGTCCCATATGGTCCCTGAGCATTGCCAGGAATAATCTCTGAATATCACCGGTTGTGGTCCCTAAACAAACAGACAAACAAAAAAAACAGCTAAAAAGTGGGGGGATAAGTTACAAACGATGGTCAGAATCACAAAGATTAGAAATGTTGACTAGAGTACGTCAGATGGAAGGTCAAAGTGTACATTGATGTCATCCTCTGCAGCAGTCAGGTGGATGAGAGTGGATTTGAAAGTTTTCAAAGGAAGAGCAATGAGGATATCCAGGAAAAAGGTGGAGAGCTGAGGTTTTTGACCATTGGCCCCCATTCTGGTCTCTGTCTGCAGGTGTATAATGGTTGGAAACCACTGGTTGAGGATAGAGTGGGTAGAGAGAAATAATGATAATGATATGAGTGGAGAAGCTGGGAAGGAAAAAAAGTAGAGTGGTTTCCATCCTGTTCCTAGTTCCTATGATAAGCTTGAGTGATGCTTTATCCAAGTCACACAAGTTTCTCTCGTACCCTGTTCCTCCTTTCCTTTATCATTGGTAATCACCAGACAGAGATTTGCCTTATAGAAACTGCATCCTGCAGGTAAGAAAAGTTGGATGGAACCCTTGAGACTTTCCTGCCTCAGAGATTTTCCCTCAATATGGGTCCTTTTCTTCTTTCTAAGTAGAAAGACTTAATAAGACTTTAAAGGCTTTATAAACTTGCAATTTGAAAGTAGAGTCAATGTGGATAGGAGAGAAGTATGAGGTAGGAGTTTGTGAGAAAGAAATCCGTTGAGAGAAGTCTGGAAAGAATCACTAGCGCCCAAAGAAGTGCCATCTGGCTTTTAGAATTAATAACATGGTGGGGAGTGTTGGAGGATTTGAGCCTGAGTAGGAACAGGAACAGTTTCACATTTGGGAAAAATGATTCTGTAGGCTTCTAGAAAGATGGATGAGCAGGCAAAGAAGTAGAAGTCATATTAGCTAACATTTCATGTTCATGACTTGTTGGAGTAGGGTGAGGTTTGAATCAGAAGGAGTTGGGAGATAGTTTCAGAGATGCGGGTGAGGAATACAAATCAACATGGATTTACACAGGGATGGAAAAGAAAGGTGTGAAGGTTGGTCCTCTTTCAAAGATGAAATTCATACTGGGTTATAAGTATTGTAAACTTTTTCCTTGTTTTTGCAACTTTTCTTCAACTTTTCTTAGAAATCTTTCACTTGTTCTTATTTGTGCAGTCCTATTTATACTAAAATAGGAACCGCAGTGAAAATTTTATAACAGGTGTTTCATCAGAAGGAGAATTAAAGCCCTTTCATCGTGTTACAAGGAAGTCTACTGAGATCACTTAATATTTGCTTATATTCTTGTTTTCTTTGACTATCCTTTTTTTTTTACTTTTTTATTTGTTTATTTTTAAGCGTAACAAGTTTATTGGGAAAATAAAGGGAGAGAAGGGGAGAGGTAGATTAAGACATGGGATTCTCCAGAGCAAAGATTTTATTTTATTTTTACTTATTTGCAGTTAGTTTTAAATATGTCTCAAGTGAGGATCCATTTTCAGACATGATCCAGCCACTGCTCTGCTTTATTGCTGACTTCTGAACTGGTCTAAAATGAGCTATAAGGATATGTATCTGTTTATAATATACTTATGACAATTAAAACTGAAAGGCAGAGAAGAGGTTGGGGTGGAGAAGGCTGGGTGTGTTCAACATCTGAAAGTTTGCCAAGATGCAAAAATCTGGATTTGTCTGTTGTTTAACTACTTCATGGGGAAATTTTACTTGGATAATAGAATGGAATTGGCTGGATACTTGGTTTGCAAGAAGAAAATAATTAATAAGAATATGTTCCTTTAATAGAAGAACTTGATGCTAATACGTAAAAACTTGTTTGCAAGCACAGGTTTGCTTTAATTGCTTTAAAAAAATGCAATATGAGGTCATTTTTCTGTCTACTGTTTAACAGAGGCTTCCCAGGGTATGTTTGGAGAGGGACTGGAGCTATAGCACAGCAGGTAGGGCATTTGCCTTGCATGCGGTCAATCCGGGTTTGATTTCCAGCATCTGATATGGTCCCCCGAGCACCACCAGGAGTAATTCCTAAGTGCAGAGCCAGGGCACAAACTGGCAAGCTACCGAATGCAACCTGCCCACACGGCAGAGTCTGGCAAACTCCCCGTGGTGTACCCAATATTTCAAATACCAGTAACAATGATGGGTCTCATTCTCCTAAAGAGCCTTGAATATAGCACTTTCTTAAAAATCTCAGGGCTAGGATGAAGGAGACATTACTGGGGCCTGCTCGAGGCAATCGACAAATAACAGGATGGTCGTGATTCGTGATTCACAGAGCCAGGAGTAACCCCTGAGCAACGCTGCGTGTGACCCAAAAAAGCAAAAAAAAAAAAAGCCAAAAAAACAAACAACAACAACAACAACAAAAACCAACCAGGATATGTTTGGAGAAATGTGTTGTGAAGGTACAGCAGAGGGTCAGTGTCTGACTACAGATAACTGTGTTCTGTGGCCTCGGTTCCAGGTTGAAACTCTTGCCTTCTTAAATAACTAATTTGTCCTTTGAAGCATCATTAGCTTCACTTGTAAAATAAAAATGTGAAGTAATCTACCTCTGAGCGGTATTAAATGGGGGGAGAATATATGCATATTTTATCTCATTTAAAGAGAATTACTTGAGATAATATTTTGCAAAGAGAGTTGGTAAGTAAAGAGCATCTAATTTTGAAGTGCAGATGGTGCAGATGTTCAGGTAACATTACTACAGTCATTTGTGATCTATGTCATCAACTTGATAGCTTGTATGGAAGAAAGAATTCTTAGGTGCTGAAAGTAGACTATAGACCAAACATGATTGCCACTCAAACACCCAAAAGAAGAGAGAGAACAAAAGGGAATGCCCTACCACAGAGGCAGGGTGGGATGGGGGGGGGGGGGATAGAGGGTGGGAGGGATACTGGGATCATTGGTGGTGGAGAATGGGCACTGGTGGAGGGATGAGTATTCTATCATTGTATAACTGAAACTCAAGCACAAAAATTTGTAAGTCAACAACTGTACCTCATGGTGTTTCACTAATAAAAATTTAAAAAAATAAAGAAAGAATTCTTAGGAAGTATAAACATTCACTTTTCATCTTAATTACACATTTTTCAATCACAAAGAGTATTTGAGGGTTTCTTTTTCCTCCTTCCTAGTATTAAGAATTGCTAACCTTAAATCTTTTGGACTTTGAAACGATCCTTAATTTTTAACAAATAATGTGATTCGGTTTAGGGAGACAATGTACGGTCAGAGGGAAAAAATAAGCCCTTAGCAATCTGAGTCTAATAAGATGCTTCACTCAGTTCACAAAGTTGTGAATGGAAAGTAATAAGGTAAGTATGAAAGCTGCCCGAGGAAGCTGAAAGTGGTTACCAAAATATATTAGTAACCTTGTGATTACTACATATCATATAGTCAGTTTTTCACTATTTAGTGCAGTTTGATGGAATTTTATTCTAAAGACTGTTGGAATATTTGCTATTACTTCAAAGACATTCACTGCTATTTAGAAAGCTTACTATGTTGAAGTGGGCTGGAGCAATAGCACAGCAGGTAGGGCGTTTGCCTTGCATGTGGCAGACCCGGGTTCGATTCCTGCTTCCCTCTCGGAGAGACCGGCAAGCTACCAAGAGTATCCTGCCCACATGGCAGAGCCTGGCAAGCTCCCTGTGGTGTATTCAGTATGCCAAAAAACAGTAACAAGTCTCACAATGGAGATGTTACTGGTGCCCACTCGAGCAAACTGATGAACAACAGGAGGACAGTGCTACAGTGCAATATATTGTAAATCTTGTCACTGTGTCTGGAATATTGAGGGGGGGGGGGAAAGCCCAGTTATGCATTATTAGTCTCTTGAAAACACAGTTTCTCCAGGCTCAATGGAACTAGGAATGGGTGACCTCCCTCCATCTCCCTGTATTTCCGGTAGCTTGAGAGCCACCCCCACAAGCTTCCACTGGTGCTATATAATCTCATTAATGGCCATGATCCAGAGACTCAATATAAATCTCTCAGAAGAGAGAACGAAATGATATGCCATAGCCATGCCGCCAGACCCCGTGCCAGGCTATTTTATTTGGGGCCGACGGGAGCTGGGGTGAGACCCCTCCCCTCCCCAAAGGAGCCAGCCCCAGCAGCTGAAAACCTCCAGAACTCAATCACCACCCTGCTCACAGCCGCTCTCCACATGCTCAGATGGACCTCACCCATGAGGGAATCTATTCCTGGACCATGTAACTGTATTCGCAGCTGCACCCATGACATCTCATACTTTACACCACTAATATTCCAAGAGTAGTGCACCATATTTGATTGGGCTTAAAGCAGTAGGCAACCAATCTTAAGAGGAAATACATTTATACACATATATGTACATATATATGTATATGCACACAGGCTCAACCTTTAACAACATGTTACTAATCTCTTATAGAAGGGCTTAGTGGCTTCTGGGTGAAATACAACAATCTTCACATACTTTCCTCTAAGTCTCATTTTTAGTAGATTATGTTTTGTCTTTTTTTGTCTCATTTTTAGTGGATTATTCATAAAAAGCAATACAAAATAAATTATTTTGGTTCTGCTTGGAGGGCAGGGTATGATGTTCTGGATGGAAACATTTGAAATATGGTGGTGGGAAGGTATAATGGTGGTGAGATTGGTGTTCGAATATTAAATATAATCAAATATTGTGAACAACTTTATAAAAATAAAATAAAAATTTTCCAACTGGAAAAAAAAGAAAGCACAGTTTCACAAACATCTTACAGAGGTTTTAGTAAGAAAATGGTTTTTTTTTCTATTTAAAATAACAAGGAAGTAACCTAGAACATCCAAGAGAACTTCATGGAAGACATGAGAGGGAGATATTTCTGGACACCAGAGCAAGAACATGACTTCAAGGGAAAAGGAAGTTGAACAAAATTGACAAGTGATCAAAACAATGACAAAGGAGAAATGTAAGCACAAAGCAGAAAGAGAGCAGGAGGCTATCAGTCAACTGATGGAGTTTCAGGATCACTAAGTCATTGATGACTGGAGGAATCATTTGGGATGGGAGGTGTGTGTGAAAGTAGATAAAAGACCAAACATGATGGCCTTTCACTATTTGTATTGCAAACCATAATACCCCAAAGTATAGAGTATTGGGAGAATTGCCTGCCATAAAGACGGGGAGGGGTGGAATGGGGGGGGGTACTGGGGTCATTGGTGATGGAAAATGCACACTAGTAGAGGGATGGGTGTTGATTATTGTGTGACTGAAACTCAAACATGAAAGTTTTGTAACTGTATCTCACAGTGATTCAATGGACAAAAAAAAATCACTCAAAGGACCTCTGAGAGTCACAGATTCTCTATGGGTGTTGGTTTCAGGAAGACCCTGTTTTCTGGCCTGCCTGAGTCAGAAAATGAATGTGAAAATCAGATGAGAATTGAGGAACATAGGAAGCTACTTCGTAACTGTCCAAGGAAGTAGATTGGTTTTGTGAATGCTGATGTTTAGATGATAAAGAAGCCCTCTTCTCCAAAAATCCTACACGTGACCCACTACTGCTCTCTCCAGCGACATTTTGATCTCTGTTCTGCCAGCTTAGTCCAAGAGAGACAATCTGCCTCCAAGAACAGAAAAGTCCCAGAGTTCAATATTGAGGGCCAGTGCCTGAGGGGAAGTTGTGTAACCGCACAGGACTGGAACAAGGAGGCAGTCCTTAGGCCTGGATTCTCGTTTTCAGGTTCCTGAACATGCACATAGGTTGCAGAAGTAGATCTTCTTAGAGATGTCTTTTTTTTTTTTTATAAATTTATTTATTGAATCACCGTGAGAACAGTTACAAAGCTTTCAGGTTTAAGACTTGGTCATACAATGATGAAACACAAGTCCCTTCACCAGTGCACATTTTTCACCACCAAAAACCCCAGTATACCCCCTATCCCTCCTCCTCCCCTACCTGTGTGGCAGGTGATTTCCACATTACTCTCTCTCTACTTTGGTTACATTCAATATTTCGACACCATTATTATTTGGGATTTTCCTCCAACACTCAGACTTGCCGAAAAGACAACATTAGACAATTTGTTTTCTATTGCTGATTATGACTAGCCTATTATGGCCAGCAAGGATAGCAGCTTCACGGCTTTGGAATTCTAAAATTTTAATAATTAAATCTGGAGGGATTTCTGCCAAAAGCTGCTTTGTTTTGCTTGTGTGTCTCTGGGATCATGGCCGTTAAGCAGCTTGATCAGTAGCCGGAGGGGCCAATGGTGGCGGCGATTCCGGGTCTCGTTGGGACAGGAGACATCATTTCTTAGAGATGTCTTACACAAAAATAATCAAAAACTCCATTTACTATTTTATTCACCTGAACTGTATTGATGTTATACAAGGTAGGGAAAATATATGATTCCTCCATGGGAGAGAATGTTATGCTTCCTGATCAATTATGTCTATCACAATCAATCACAATCACAAAGCATCCTGTTAATCGTCGATTGCCTTGAGCAGGCCCCAGTAACGTCTCCTTCATCCTAGCCCTGAGATTATATTCAAGGCTCTTTAGGAGAATGAGACCCATCATTGTTACTGGTATTTGGCATATTGGGTACGCCACAGGGAGTTTGCCAGACACTGCCATGTGGGCAGGCTACATTCGGTAGCCTGCCAGTTTGTCAATTATGTCTATGAAGGATATTTAATCATGTGGGAAGATGTTTATGAAATAATGACATGAACTGGCTAAGAAGACCTGTATACACAGACATAAGGATGGATCAACATCTGGGAAAATGTACCCTGAACCACAAAGATGGCTTTTTGACTATTAGGATGTTGGATGTTCTCTTTTTATCTTATCTCTTATACTCTGAACCTCTTTTTTGTGGTGCTCACACACAACTCACTGTTGTGCAACAAAAAACTGCTTGTGGTGCCAGAGATTATGGACAACAGAACTAAACGTAACAGCCTTGATTGTGCTTATCACATGCGAAGACTCCAGAGATTTGAACTCATGACCATAAACTGGCAAAGCAGGCACTTTAAGCCCTGGTGCTACCCGGTGGGCCTGAATGAACTCTTGAAACAAAACTCTCAGAAGGCAAATATACATTCAAGGCTCTCCCTTCAATCAGATGATGTTCAAAGAAAATCCAAAGGCAAGTCCTATCAAACATGGTACTGCCAGGAGGCTTGGACATGAGCTTCAAGTGGATGTTAGGAGAAACTTTGACCCCTGGAGCTATGAAGCAGTGCTGTGACTATTTCTACTTCCTTCAAGACAAACAATTAACATTTCAGCCGCTCTTGTTCCGGGTACGATCAGAACCACGTGAAGGATTTAAAATATCACTGGAAGACATGATACAGAGCAGCTGCTGGCTGGAGGGGTCCCATAAATGTCACAAGGAAACTCATACCAATAAGGGAGGCAGGAGACAAAAATAATAACAATAATTCTTTGCATTCACATGGCATCTTTCATCTGAAGAGCTCAAAGTATTACAGATGTTATAGCCATTAAAACGTATGTGGCAAGCATTATTCTCCCTGGATTACAGATGGGGAGGGGACCGTAATCCTGTCATTCAGACTAAAACTGGAATAAACATATAATTCTCTTTGAGAGGAAATCTTTCTAATGTAACCCGTTCCTGCTGCAGTTTCCTATTGCTTCTGAGTGAAGAGGACGGGTCACATCCTTGGGTCTGGAATATCTGCTGCAGGTATCCAAACACTGAAATGAGATCACCGCTCAAGCCTTTTGCCCCAGACGAAACATATTTAACTTTTCAAGTCATTCTTCAGAAGCTCCAGTGTCCCTGTTCTCATTGCCCTATAACCTGGAGGTGGTTTTTGAGTTGAGTAACTCAAACCAGTGCCTGATGTGGTAGCCCTTATCAATTGGCAACATTACCTGCATCGGTTGTGAAGTTAGATCTGTGGAGTTTTGCACCCATTGTCTCTGACAAGATAAAGAAGATGTTTTCAGTTTGGACATCCGTTCATCTGAGAAGGCAATGACTTCTGTCCTACTTTCAACTTTCAAAATCTTCTTGATTCCTTTAAAAAATTTTTAATTAGAAACTCAGCCTTGAAAAAGACAAAATAGCTTACTCTCTTCAGAGAGCAACCATGATCTTTTATTTTTTTTTGCATATTCCATTTTGTCTTCATTTATGTGGATCCTTTAATGGGTTTTAAATAATACTGTCATTTGTCACGTTGCATTTCTTTCTATTCTATTTTGAGATTCACATTATAAGCATTTTTCCTCTGTGGGGGTAAATAAGCACCACAGTGACTGTATAACCAGGAAACCAAGTTTGTATTATAATTTGCTCAATTGTCCTAATAGGAGATATTACAGTTGCTTTCAGTTTTCTATTACCGTAAGTTATTCTTTGTAGAATATCTTCCCTTTCAACTTTCTTTTATGTATGAGGTGATTTTTTTAGGAACTTTGGATATAGGTTTCCAAATTGCTTTCCAAATAACTGAATCACAGTGTTTTCAGTGATGTTTGATAATGTCAATTTCACTGGACTCTTGTTAGAACTAAATTGTATTATATTTTGAATTGGCAAACATATTTACCTTGATTTTGAACCTAATCTGAATTTTCTTACTATTTGCAAAACTGGCTGTTTTACCCTTTCAGGGGGGAAATCGCACATAGATGAGGACTGACACGTAAGACTAAACTACGTTATGAAAACAATCTTGTTATAAAAATAATAGGAATAATACAATTTTGCACGAGAAAGCACCTGTCACACGAAAGCACAGTGTTTGCCTTGCTATTTAGACCAGTTCTGTGAAGAAACTGGAAAATACTATTAGTCTTAAAGATGAGAGAAATAACAGCGCGGGGGCTTGATGCCATGACATGGACCGATCGCAGTTTGAATGAATGATATCGGTGATGCTGTCTCATTGTTTGTTCTCATAGCCAGAGTGCTTCAGGCTTTGGCTTAGTCTTATCCAAATTCTCCAGGCATATTGCTTTTCCTTCGGTGTTTTGCATATACATATGCTTATTTACCCCATGCCCAGATAATCCCATAAATTATCCCATGCCCGGTTGAGCCAGTTTGGCAATGGGTAGAGAAGGGGGAAAAAACACATGCTTGTACATTTAATCTCTACTTAGAACAAAAATGATTTGCTTCTGCATCAAAGGACCAAACTTGTTTGTACATGTAGGCCCCCAGCTCAGACAGACTGATTGCTGTTACTGATATATTTAATATTTGGGGCTAGCTCTGATTCTTCTGAAACCCTAGGGGTGACTTTGCTCTGTAGGAAATCCTGGCCATAAACTATAGATTCTAAAGTCTGTGACAGTCCGAGGTACCTCCTTTCTAGACCGTTTTCTCATAAACGGTCTTCCCTTATCCATTCAGAGATGGTATTTCCCTTCTGCCAACACTTGGACATGTGTGTGTGTGAGATCCGGCCGCACCTCCGTGAACAAGGTTCTCTCCTGTGATGCTGTGGAGGATACAGACGCTGGTCTCTTTAGACAGAGCCCGGAGTTAAGAGTCTCCAGCCTTCAACAGTCCAAATCCTTCAAAGGAGGATGTACTTTGGCTCCACAGCTGGGAGGGAATTGCTTTTTAAAGCATGTAACCCAGGGAAATGTTTGGAATGCAACCAAGTGTCTTTTTGGGAAAACAGCGGAGTATCTAAACAAAGAGAACTTGCTGAGTTCTTTCTTTCCCCACGGGGGTCTCTGTCCCACAGCCCTCTGCCACGTTCACGTTTAGACAAAGTCAAAGAGGCGGAGAAGGCAGTTTTGGGGACAGACTCGTCTTACAGCTCAGAAATGTGGACTGGATTCATTAGGAGAAATGCTGCAGATTATTAAACAATGAAACCTTTTCAAGTGGGAGATAAAGTAATGAGAAGGGGCAGAGAGAGGTAGGAATGCAGACAGCAAAACAGCAGAGGGACTCTGATAAGATCTGAGGGAATCTGAGACAAATCGGATTCAGGCTCAGGATGCCCTCCACCTCAGGCCTCCTTTCGCTCCCTGCCCATGACCTTGTCCTGGCTTTCCAGTGGTCCCGTTCTCTCCACTTTCTGCCACTCAGGCCTCTAGAGACTGCGAACCTACTTACCTGCTCCTGCAAGTCTCCTGTGCAAAACAAAACAAGAAAACTCTCCATGCTCTGCCTGGTTCTGCTTCGACCACCTGAGAGTAATTAAGTGGCCTCTCCTACCTAGAGCTGAACCAACTGGTTCCAAAATTATATTTTCCTGGAACATCTTGTTGAACTGGAATGCTTTGGCAGTTAAGAAACCACTGCTCACACCTGAACAAATCAGTCTGTTTTTCCTGAAACCTTGTCCCTGTTCCCCTCCTGGCATGGGTGGGTCCAATTGTCTGGCAGAAGCTGACCACGGTGAGATCATGATGTCATCATTGAGCACAAGGTGAAGGGCTGCAGAAAGTCCAGAGATCAAGAGATAGCGTGACTGAGCCGTCAGATTCACACAACAGCAACAGCAATAGCGAAGGAAGGGAAAAAAATAAGTGGCTTTGGCTAAAAATAATGGAATGAGCATGCTACCTCCATGGGTCAGTTTTCCAAAGAAATAGAATTTTGAGATATAAAGAAACACAATGCTTGACATATAAAATAATGCTTACATGGAAACACACACACACACACACACACACACACACACACACACACACACACACCATGCATGGCCCCATGGCCCATACTCAACCCTTTTTGTTAGGAAACAAACAAGTAAACACTTTTCAAAATTCAAAGTTCAGGTCCCTGTATTTTTGTTAGGGGTACTTGCCACCTCCTTTTCTTTGGGCAAAAGGCAATAATTCCATGCTAATTTATAGGGCAATCTGAGAAAAAGAGTGTGGTCAAATTAAGTCAAAACAAATGCTTAAAAAGCACTTAACCAAATGAACCTTTGAAAGTGGTTCTCCCCTGTCCAGACCCAAGGTAATCATTTGGGTGGTGGGTGGAAAAGAGTACAAATTAGAAGCACTTAGGAAGACAAACGTATTAGAACTGGGAGGCGTATTTCCCCCCCCCCCCCCCCAACATTCCATTTCCATGAACGGAGTTGGCTCCTGTCTTCTCTGTCGATGGAAAACTGCTCTTGAAATATTTCAAAGAACCACTGTGACTAAAGCAGCAAATCCATTCTGAGATTGGAGCCCTTCACTCTCTGTGCAGGAGGAAAAGTCTCCCAGGGAGCCTAGAGAGCGATAGTATCCTAGCGGTCCCCACTCCCAACCAACATGCATGGCATCCATGCTCTTGCTCAGGGATGGATAGATCAACCAATAGGTCTAGGAGACATGGCAGCCAGGTGCTTTCTGAATGCTGTGTGGACACGAATATTTCTTAAGTTCCCTGATAAAGACAGCCACAAGAAAACCTGGCGAGGAGACAAAGTCCTTCTGTGATCCAGGCTCATTCCATTTAATGCAGCATTTGGGGGTTTGGGCTGGTACCCGCCCACTCTTTTTTCAGCCTACAAAGGAGTCGAGTGTTAACAAACTCTTGGAATTGAAGTGATACAGCAGGGGAGGGCATTTGTCTTGCTCACAGCCGAGCCAGGTTCGATCCCTAGCATTTCATATGGTCCTCCAAGCACTGCCAGGCATCATTCCTGAGTGCAGAGCCAGGAGTAACCCCTGAGCATTGCTGGGTGTGACCCCCACAAAGCAAAACAAACAAACAAACAACCTTTAAGAGTTGCCTCCTCAGCTTAGAGTTTATGTCTCTCTCACTCCCACCCCTGCCACTCCTTCCCTTTTCCTCCTTGGAAAGGATAACCTGTGTCTTTCATATTCATAATCTTACCTTTAATGGTGGCTGTAAACTTTGTGGAGGGTTGATTGTTCTGAAAGAAAGTTTTTAGACTGGATGAGGTGAGACACCCAGTTTGGCTTTGGAAGGTAAATGAAAGTAGAATTATTTAGAATGAATGTGCAGATTCTGCCTGCTCAGACCTTAGGGCTGTTAAAGGATAGTCCTGCCACAGACTCAATGGTTTCTCACTCAGTGTCCTTCTTCTCGATAACTACAGTAACTTGGCACCACAGCTTTATTTAATATCACTCCTCCTTACACAACATTATGAAAAATAGCAGCAATAATGTTTTACGCCAAGGATATATATATATATATATATATAATAGCAGGACTTCAGTACAACTAGAATTAGATATCGATTCTACTTCTTGCTGGCATGTTCCTTGGGTTGCTAATATAATGAATGCATTTATTTCAGAGTTTTAAAAAGCAGTTACATCTTATTCTTTCTTCAAAAATACACTACGCAAATCCCATGTCCCGGAGGAGCTTGTGGGTCCAATCTTTGATTGAGTGCAGCCTTGTCCTATTTCTGACCCCTGACCAATGTACTGGCTCAAAGATGGGATTTCTCAGGAACAGTGCAGGACAAGTCTCGTCTATGGCAGGAAGGGGTTTCAACACCATCAAGCCTTCCTTTATTCCCACAATGCCATCGCCAGCATTCCAGAAAAGAAGCAAAGCTTCCCTTGGTTTACATTTCTGCAGGAAATGCACAGAACTGTTTCAGAAAAGGTAGTCGTGGTTGGTACCAAGCACCCCGAATGGCTGGTGTTCGAATGCACTTGGGGAAAAAAAAAGTTGCTGGAGAGACAGAAGAATAACAACATGATGTAATAGTCTTTAAAGGATAAAATAACAACAGGATGAAAAGAGCTTTAATTCATTTCAGAAAAAAAAAAAAGATGTCAACTCTTCATGTTGGTGGATAAAGCTGCCAGATAATCTTTCTCATTTCAAAATCAATTGTGGGATTGAGAGAGCTGGGAGGGTGGGAGACCCAAGGGAACACAGTGCACAAGAGAAAAATCGAACAACTAGCGCCATCTAGAGGCTGTAGAAGAGAAGGGCGTAATCTCAAACAACCAACCTTCGTGGCAATCAGGTCAAATTATGGGTTCCTGGAAGAGGCTGGCTTGAATTTATATCTCTGTTTATTCTTTAAGCAGTGAGCTTCAATATCTGAGGCTGCAGTTTTAGAAATCGTTTATATAATGGATCATAAACAGTGAAGATCAAGTTCCAAAAATCACAGAGAAAACGAGGCCTTTGATGTGTTTTAACGAGTGAACTTTGCTGTTTCCACATCTGAGCTGAAACTACCAAGCGATAATTAAGGGGAAACTGCATTTATTTTCAAATTTCATGTGAAGTGAGAGTTTTCCGTGACCTAGAAACAATAAACCGATTGCAGAGTCAGAAGAGAATCAAAGTTCTGAGCAAAAAGCTATTTCTTCATTTTCATGCCATTAACCTGGAATTTAGCATTCCTCTTTGTGGGGCTTTTGGTAGGATTCTTAGGCTGTTTTCCAGGTTAAGCACAGTTAGGCCTTTGGCCCAGGGGGCTCCATGCCTGGATAACACATTTCAAGAGCTCAGGACAGGAATGAGTTCTTGGCGTAGGCAAAACAGAGAGGCCTTGGTTTAGGCATCGCGGTGGGACTTTGGCAATGGAGCCCAAGGAAAATAGTAAAGACCTTGAGGACTTACGTACTATGTGCCTAGGCTTTGGCAGCACAGAGCAGGCTCTGTCCTGAATCCCTAGAAAACACAGTTCCTCAAGTCTGGGGGTGGGGTCCTTGAGAGAGAACAGGCAAATGCTGGGGTACTGTCAGCTAAGCGGTGCTGTCATGTGGACGAGCTACCTCTGGTACACAAAGATGTGGCGAGGGAGTGTAGAGTAGGATAGGAAAGGAGGCTGCTGAGAGGGAGAGAGACAGAGAGAAAGAGAGAGGGGGAGAGAGTGTGGGAGAGAGGGAGGGAGAAAGAGAGAGTGGGAGAGACG
Organism: Sorex fumeus; assembly: GCF_029834395.1. Taxonomy (NCBI): domain Eukaryota; kingdom Metazoa; phylum Chordata; class Mammalia; order Eulipotyphla; family Soricidae; genus Sorex; species Sorex fumeus. Next base: position 41,130,432 of record NW_026606071.1, on the reverse strand, counting down.
ATAGAGAGACAGAGAGACAGGGAAATGGAGAGACAGAGAGATGGAGAGACAGAGGGAGAGATAGGAGAGGGAGAGACAGAGAGATGGAAAGGGAGAGACAGAGACAGAGGGAGAGACAGAGACAGAGGGAGAGATAGAGACAGAGAGAAGGAGGAGAGGGAGCGACAGAGGGAGAGATAGAGACAGAGAGAGGGAGAAGGAGAGGGAGAGACAGAGATGGAGAGACAGAGAGATGGAAAGGGAGAGACAGAGACAGAGGGAGAGACAGAGACAGAGAGAAGGAGGAGAGGGAGCGACAGAGGGAGAGATAGAGACAGAGAGAGGGAGAAGGAGAGGGAGAGACAGAGATGGAGAGACAGAGAGATGGAAAGGGAGAGACAGAGACAGAGACAGAGAGAAGGAGAGGGAGCGACAGAGGGAGAGATAGAGACAGAGAGAGGGAGAAGGAGAGGGAGAGACAGAGATGGAGAGACAGAGAGATGGAAAGGGAGAGACAGAGACAGAGGGAGAGACAGAGACAGAGAGAAGGAGAGGGAGCGACAGAGGGAGAGATAGAGACAGAGAGAGGGAGAAGGAGAGGGAGAGACAGAGATGGAGAGACAGAGAGATGGAAAGGGAGAGACAGAGACAGAGGGAGAGACAGAGACAGAGAGAAGGAGAGGGAGCGACAGAGGGAGAGATAGAGACAGAGAGAGGGAGAAGGAGAGGGAGAGACAGAGATGGAGAGACAGAGAGATGGAAAGGGAGAGACAGAGACAGAGGGAGAGACAGAGACAGAGAGAGACAGAGACAGAGGGAGAGATAGAGACAGGGAGATGGGGAAGGAAAGGGAGAGACAGAAGAAGAGGGAGAGAGGAAGAGACAGAGACGGAGAGACAGAGAGATGGAAAGGGAGAGACAGAGACAGAGGGAGAGACAGAAGGAGAGATAAAGACAGAGAAAGGGAGAGACAGAGACACAGAGGGAGAGATAGAGACACAGAGGGAAAGACAGAGGAGAGACAGGGACAAAGGGAAAGATAGAGAGACAGAGGGAGAGACAGAGACAAAGGGAGAGATAGAGAGACAGAGGGAAGGAGAAGGAGAGACAGAGGGAGAGGGGAGAGGGAGAGAGGGAGAGACAGAGTCACAGAGGGAGAGACAGAGATGGAAAGGGAGAGACAGAGACAGAAGGAGAGACAGAGACAGAGGGAGAGACAGAAGGAGAGATAGAGACAGACACAGAGGGAGAAGGAGATGGAGAGACAGAGAGATGGAAAGGGAGAGACAGAGATGGAGAGACAAAGAGATGGAAAGGGAGAGACAGAGACAGAAGAGACAGAGGGAGAGATAGAAACAGAGACAGAGGGAGAAGGAGAGGGAGAGATAGGCAGAGGGAGAGACAGACAGAGACAGAGGGGAAGGGAGAGGAAGAGGGAGCAGAACTGTGGAGGACCTCTGGCAGCAACAGGCTGCCCTGGACAGAGAGAGAGCAACAGTAAAGCCCCCAAGAGATGCAGCTGCAAGGCCTGCCCCGAGGAGACCCTGACACAGGGCGTGCTTGAGGAGAAAACTTACTCCTCCAATACAGAATATTAGTTTCCTTCTTTACCTGCTGGACTCAGGGACCCTGAGGCTCTCTGGAAGATGCTCTACAAGCCGATAGAGAGGAGAGAACCCAGGACTCACAACTTGGCCCCAGCAGGCCAGAGCTCAAGCCCCCCACCCTGAATTAAGAATGTCTGTCGGCGAGTGAATAAACCAGAAGAAGGACAAACACGGGATGATCTCACTCATCTGTGGCATATAGAATACCGAGTGAGGAAAGGTACTGGAGTCAAAGGGTACTTAGTGCCTCGATCCCCCTGGGCCCCAATGTTTAGAGGGAAGGACAGAGAAGGAAAGAAATCAGGGGAGAAGAAGAGAAAGAGAAGTAATGGGTGAACAGGCATCAGGACTTCAGTTCCACCCATGATGTGGAGGAGAGGCATAACCTTATGTCCAAAACACAACTCAACAGAACTGAAAACACGAGATCTAAGCTGCAACCCCTGAAACTTTGCAATGAGACAGTCCAGTAGACAGGTGGGGACCGGGTGGGACAGGACTATGGGAACACGGGTGGGAGGAAGTTGACACTGGTGGTGGGATTGTTGTTGAAATATTGTATGCCTAAAACTCAAGTATCAATAACTTTGTAGCACTGTAGCACTGTCCTCCCATTGTTCACAGATTTGCTTGAGCGGGCACCAGTAACATCTCCCTTGTGAGACTTGTTGTTATTGTTTTTGTCATAGTGAATATGACACAGGGAGCTTGCCAGGCTCTGCCATGTGAGCGGGATACTCTTGGTAGCTTGCCGGGTTCTCCGAGAGGGATGGAGGAATCGAACCTGGGTGGGCCACATGCAAGGCAAATGCCCTACCTTTTGTAAATCACAGTTCTTTAGTTTTAAAAAAAAATGAAAAAATATAAAGTAGGCTACAGGGACCAGAGAGATAGTACAACAGGCAAGGTACTTGTCTTCCACACAGTCAGAAGTGATTCCTGATGCAGAGCCAGGAGTAACCCCTGAGCACTGCAGGATGTGGCCCCCCAAAAAACAAACAAAAAATAAAATAAAATAAAATAAAAAGAATGTAGGCTACAAATAATCAGAAAGTTATCACTCTCTGGTACTTGAACACCCAAAAGAATCAGATACTTTATACCATTACATGTCATTTACAACTTTAAAAGCATGGTAGTTGTTAGATGGAGAACCAGGCTTTGTTATTTAGTGGAAAACAAGAAAGCAAATATATTATCGTGCCATAACTTTAATCCTGAACACATTTAAATTGACTTTTTTTGAAAATATGACTTAATCTCTTTGTAATCCACTGAATTGTGTATATAGACATCACTTTGAAAAGGCGTCTATAGGCTTTGCTGGACTGTCACAGAAAAGAAAAGTAAAGAATTTTCAGGTAAAGGAATAGTTAAATTGCTAAAATTGAAGCACGTGTAATCTGGTGCTTAAGAGTTTAGTATCTTTAACTAGTTATTTGGGTTCAAATTCTATTTCAGAATTGGGGTCTACATTCTCTTTTTACTTTGCCTTTCTGCAGTACCTCAGCATACCTAACGATGACAACCCTCCAAAAGGAGAGAGATGGACATTGGATGAGTTCATAGGCAACACAGTGCTTGCAGTGAGCACCCAGCCCTTAACCGTTATTAGGGTTAGCTCTGGTCCCACCGCACAAAGCCGCTGTTATGAAGTTTAGCAACTTTTCGCCAAAGAATGAAGAAATGTGATCTAAGTTTATTATCGGAACCAGAGGCCTCCTGACCCTTGGTGGCTGCAGGATAGTCCAAGGTAATCACAGGTCAAAATGGCATTAATGGGAGCGCACAGGTAGCCTACAGACCAATCAAAGGGAAGGGAGCCACCAGAAGGGAACGAGGTCATAAGGGGACCACAGCTAGAAAATGGTGGAGAAACATTCATCTAAAACTACAGTAGTTTTGGTCAGCATACTTCGGTAACTATTTCTTCAGGAGGCAACTATTTCACTTAATAAGTAAAAGCGTCATTGTTATTTCATATACTCTCTAAGCAAATATTTATGATAATACTTAAGGCTAATAGTCTCCCATTTTCAGAACCTTGGATAGTTAAGTGCCTGATTTAAACTCATATAGATGAAATGACTGGAACGCCAATTCAAATTCTGGGGGGATTGTTTTACACTCAACTAAGCTCTAAAAGCCCGAAGCTTTAGGAGTTCCCCATGTTTTAATAGTCTTAAAACATGAGACTGTTGAACATTGAAGGCGAATCCATTCTCTGCAAACAGAACTATATAAGGCTAAGAACCTGATTTGGGAGTTACTTCCACACTTCCACACTGGGACAGGAAGAAGAGTAAACGAAGGGTTTTCAAATACATAAACTCCTTTGGACTGTACCAGACACTTAGAAATTTTTTCTACAAAAATATGTTAAGCACTCATTGTGTTTGGGACATTTGATAGTAGAGGAATAAGGTTCTTGTCTTTGTGAAATTGAATTTACAAAGGCTGAAAGGGTATAAGGGGCAGGGAAGTATGTCATTGGCTGATAGAGAAATAAGAGAGAAAGTCTTGATGTGGAAATTCATCAAACTGTTGAGACAGAGAGAAGGACTAGAACTGAATTTTTGCTCTCTGTGACTCCGTGATTAACCCATGCCATCTCAGTGATTTCTGAGGAGAGCCCAGATGTGTGTGTGTGTGTGTGTGTGTGTGTGTGTGTGAGAGAGAGAGAGAGAGAGAGAGAGAGAGAGAGAGAGAGAGAGAGAGAGGAACAAGTTTGTTCTTCATCACATCACCAAAGTGACTATGACCTGTGTTTCATTTATTCATTTGGTACGACACTGACTTTCAGTGGAAAAGCCTTGGCACTGTAATCTCCACCTTGTTCCCAATGGGCCAGAGACTGGGACTGACTGTTCAGCTTGTCTCCAAACAGCACTGCTGACGACTCCCATTCCTCTGCCAACCTCTCATTGGTTGAAGGAGACAGGCCTGGACTGAGACTGTGAAGCACACCAGAACCTAGGACAAGTCACATTAAGAGTGCAAGGCTTGGGGGCCAGAGGGATAGCACAGCAGGGGGTGAGAGGTGGGGGTGGGGGGAAGGAGGTGTTTGCCTCGCCAACTTGGCCGACCCCAGTTTAATCCCTGATATCCTATATGGTTTCTCGAGCACCGCCAGGAGTGATTCCGGAGTGCAGAGCTAGGAGTAACTCTTGAGCATTGCTGGGTGTGACCCAAAAAAGCCAAAATAAAATAATAATAAAATAAAAATTAAAAAAAGTAGTCGATAGACCAAACATGATTGCCACTCAAAGCCTCTCTTGCAAAACACAGTACCCAAAAGAAGAGAGAGAGAGAACAAGGGGGAATACCCTGCCACAGAGGCAGGATGGGACGGGGGTGGGGGGGTGGAATGGGGGGGGATGCTGGGACCCGTGGTGATGGATGACGGGCACTGGTGGAGGGATGGGCACTTGATCATTGTATAACTGAAACCCAAGCACAAAATTTGTAAGCCTATAACTGTACCTCATGGTGTTTCACTAAAAAAAAAAAAAAGGTAAAAAAAAAGAAAAAAAGGAGTGCTAGGATTGTGACTTCAGTAAACTAGAGGCAAGGTTATGATTTGGACTATTGTATTAGTTATATGAATGTTCTTAGTTGGATTTGCTTACTTATATCTTCAGTGATGGTCTTGACTGGGTGAATTGTTATTCAATAAATTAGAATGTTTGAGCATATCCAACTCCACTCACCTCTGTCACAGACTGGCACCAGGAAATCAGCGTTAGGGTTTCAATTTTGACACTTGTGAGCTAGGAGGCTGAATTTCACTGATCTCATTCATTATGGGAAAGACCAGGATTTTCTCCTGAGACTTTTGTGAGAATTAAGTAACTGAATGCTCATGAGTGTCTTGGAAGAAGGATGCTCCTCGCACAAGACACGGGCTATTTGGACACCACCACGGTGGACATGGCATATGTATTAGAACCTGCCTGTGGAAATAATCCCCAGGAGATAGACAGGGCAGTAGAGTTCATGAGGCATGAACTCTCTTTACCTTGTGCTTGAGCCTGATCTTCCTCTGATGCTGGGATGATAACATCTGCCTAACAAGTGCCAAACAAGAAGCCATGGAAAGCAGCCAGACCTGCTTCTGGCTGAGGAGTGGTCACTAAGCGGTTCCTATTGTGACCTTCACTGAGCGACACTAATACAGCACAGAACAAGTGATTTATAAAATGTGTTATACATTTTAGTGCAGATGATGTCTTTTTTTTTTTTCTTTTGGCTACTTAACATTCCTCAAAGCTTACTCCTGGGTCTGCCCTCAGGGATCACTCCTGGCAGGCTGGGGGTGGGGGATAGGTGGTCCTATATAAGGGTGGGGGTACAGGGATTCAAACGTGAATCAGCTACCTGCCAGGCAAGTGCCCGACCCACTGCACTATCTTTCTGGCCCCCGTTGATGTTTTCTTAATACAAATATCTTGTGATTTTTGTTTGTTTGCTTGGGGGCCACACCTGGCAATGTTCAGGGTTTACTGGGTCTCTGCACTCAGGATTCACTCCTTGTGGTGTCTGGGGGACAAATTGGGTGGTGGGAGATTGAACCCGGGTTGGCAGTGTGTAAGGCAAGCACCCTTATCCACAGTACTATCTCTCAGGAACCTCTTGTCATATTTCGATGTGTGTGAGAGAGAGCATTAAGAGATGAGCCTTTAAACGATGGGTAGATTTTTCTTTTTTTAATTAGAGATTGCTACAATAATAAGCCATTGCAAGACAAATGTCTCTCAAAGGCATTTCTTGAATCCCCCTTCATGAATAACGGAGCAATCACGGTGCTGGACAGGTGAGGAACGTTTGCGTGAGCAGATCCAGGAGCTCACAGTGGTCTAAAGGTGGGTGAGCAGACCCGCAGCAGGAATGAGTATTTCAAGTCGAGGAGGAAGTTTGGCTCGGTAGGTGCTACAGACACCCCGCGAGGTATCAGCGACTGGGATGGGGAGTTTCTTTTTTAAACATTATTTGGAAACCGGGAATTCAAATGTAAAACTCAGGCCTCAGGCCCTGTGGACAAAGAGAGCCAGGTGGAACCTCTTCCCTGGGCCCGTTCCGGATTTACCCCTCCACTTAAGTCGCTTCGTCTTACAAAGGAGGGGGTGGGCGATGGGGAACTCCTCCTCACCGAGCCCGAGCTTTCAAGCTCGGCTGGCTAGGAGGTGATTTCCGTCTCTGCATCCCCACTAGCCCTCCACCATCCCATCAGCGCTTCTTATTGTTAGGTAATTGGCACGTTGGGCACTGCATTCTCTGGGAGAGGCGAGGGATTTCAATCTGCACCGAGGGAGAGGGGTGGGGTTAGTGGCTCCACGCCGAGCTATTCTCTTCCCAAAGAAGAAGTCAATTCTGGTCTGTGTTTTAGAAGCTGCAGGAGGTGCAACCTGGAGGCTGGGCCAGGGGCAGGAAGCGTCGGGCTCCTGGCTTGCAGAAACGCTTTCGAACTGCATTCCGGAACGTCCTTCCTTCCTTGGGCATGTTTCTGCTCCTTCTGCGTCTCTCCCTTCCTAATTAGGGCATTTCCTGTCGCTACCTGGCCCAGCCACGGTTTCCCAGGTCCCTTAGAAATCCCTCTTGGAAATAGTGACTTGCTGCAAGAGCCCCGGAACAGGAGAAAAAAAAAACCCAAAAACCCTTTTGGGGGGCTCCCGTCTCTTCTGCTGCCCTATACTGCCCCCTCCTGGCCATAGGGGATTTTACTTTCCTTAATCCTTGAGGATTTGGCTTCATCACGGAGAAAATTTAGAAATTTAAAGGGTTTATGACTGTCAGGGCTTCCAAGCACTTAGGTTGAAAAGGAAGAGAAGAGATATCTGCCCTCACCCTGAGCACTTCCAGGAATTGATCTCTGATCACAAAGACAGGAGAAATTCCTGGGTACGGCAGGTTGGTCGACGCCCCCCCCCCCAAAAAAGACAATGTTAATAACATAAATACAGATAGTTGCAAAATAATACTTATAAAAAAAGTCTTGCCAGAAAGAAAGAAATAAAGAAAAAGAAAGAAAGAAAGAAAGAAAGAAAGAAAGAAGAGTGGAGATATATCGAAGGGGTTGGAATATTCTTTTTATTTTGTGAATCTGTAAGATTCACGTGCTGGATCTTAAACATAACTCATTTCGTTGAGATTCTTACATTTTCCACTGTGGCCCCGTGGAATATACAGGGGGCCCACCAGAGGGCTTTATAAGGCCAGCAGTCAAGAAATACGATTCTAGCAGCTTCCGAATTAAAAGCAATTTTTAATGGATTCATAAATTTAAACATAATTGATGAGTTTCAATTCATTGTAATTTTGTTGTTACTGCCATTAGTTTTTGTTTGGGGACCGTACCCCGTGTTGCTCAGGGGTTATTCCTGGCTCTGCACTCAGGAATCATTCCAGGCTGTGCTCCGGGGACCATATGAGATGCTGAGGATAGAACCCCAGTCAGTTGTGTGCAAGGCAAACGCCCTACCTCCCTACTGTTCTATCAATCTGACCCCATAGTTGTGTGTTTTTGTTTGTTTTAACTGAAGCTCAAATTGTCCCACCTTTGCTCAGTGGCATATGTTTCAAATTGTGTAAATCCTTTTGCTAGTTCCCTTGCTGTCTGGTATCTAAAACTATTTCAATTTCTATTTGTTTGTTTGTTTGTTTGTTTGGAGGGCACACACAGTGGTGCTCAGGGTTTTTTCCTGGCTCCGTACTCAGGGATTACTTCTGTGGTACCATATGAGGGGCTGGTGATCAAACCAGAATCAGCTACATGCAAGACAAATGCCCTACCTGCTGTCCTACTGCTCTGGCCCCGATCAAGGTCTTGTCTATTTTATTTATTTATTTACTTCGTTGAGGGTCTATGGTTTATAAGCTGTTAATAATTGGGGAACCACACCTGGCTGTGCTCGGTGCTCACTTCAATGAAGGGCTGGAGGGACAATACGGAGATTTTTGGGATTTCATCTAGGTCAGCCAAGATATATTTTATTCCTGTATCAGAAATTTTTTTCAAGAACTTCTATTTTCTTTTAAAAAGAATTAATTACATTGGGAATTTTGCTATTGTGTTGGTCAGTGTTTAGTCTTCTGCATTACACAGTTTTGGCGTAAAAACAATATCTCTGTGTGTGTTTGTATGTGAATATACAGATACGTGTTTTTATTAAAATAAAATATCTTGCATAAAATAAAAGGTACTGCTGAGATCATTGGTTTCAGCAGTTGAACGTTCATGCAACTCTTCAGTAGCATCTTTGGACCCTTGGTCTTGAGTTGATTTTACAATTCTGTGTACCACTTAGGTAGGAAGGTTTTACTCACTAGCCAAGATCTCTGACATGAGAGGAACATGAGAACCAGCTTCTCCTTACACCTAGGTGTACCTTGGCTATAATTTGGGGAGAGTTAAGTAATTTCTCTTGCCCAATTTTCTCTTGATTCACTGATTGGCTAATTACAAGGGTGTGAATCACCTTGCGTCTCATATGCCAACACAGTTCCTATTTCGACACTGTCAGAGGACTCTCTCCACCTTAGCATGCTCCACTGCACCCTCAGGTGATTGCTGGGGAAGGTGGGAACGTGCACATTACGAGGTCCTCATAGAGTATGTTAAGAAGGAGCGTTTGTCTTGCTGTCTTCCCGTGTCTGCTGTGCCCCAACTTAATGCCTTCGTTGAATTCACCTGGAAATCTGAAACTATCTCTTGTCTGTTCCAGTCAAAATTTGCCTCTTTGGAACCATGGAGAGCAGAATTTCAAAATTCTCCATGACTATGTGTTACCTCGGGATCTTGATAACCTGCAGATTTCATGGCGGGGCGTAGGGGGTAGTGGCGCTGGGGACTGCCCTAGAGCCTGCATTTCTCACAAACTGCCAGGTGATTCTGCTGCTCTTGGCCCTCTGTGGACCTCCTTTGAGTAGCAAGGCAATCAAATCATCTGATTAAAGGGATTCCTTCTAATTAAAGTGTAAATGAATGTGGGGCTCAACACAGCTGGTGTTTGCATTTTAATGGGCTTGTGTTTTTTGCAGGAGTCCTTGGAGATTTCAGAAAGAACAGTGGTGAAACCCATACTTTCCTTTTTTACCCCTCCTTTCTAAAGTGATGGGGGTGTGTGTGATGAGGTCTAATCCAATAAATGTATGAGAGGTCTCTTTGGTTTGCCATCTCTTTTCTTCCTCCTCAAGTACATGGGCTCAACCATCCCCCTTTTCCACTCTGATTCAAAAGCATGAAAATTTCTTAGAAAATGCCTCTAGTAATAGAATATTAGCACTGTAGCACTGCCCTCCCATTGTTCATTGATTTGCTCGAGCGGGCACCAGTAATGGCTCCATTGTGAGGCTTGTTCCTCAATGTTAAATATTGTTCTGCATGAAATATTTATAAATCTTCAGTAATGGGTAGGTTTTGGCTCCACTTTTTTTCAGACAATTCAGATACCATTATTTTATTTTTTTTGGTTTTACTACAACTTAAATATCTGCCTTAGGAAGACCTGGCTCTTTCAGAAAGAATACTGCATTGGGGCAAAGAAAGTTTGATTCTATTCACACTCTGTATGCTCTCCACGGAGTGGTCCTGAACAATCACAGTAGTGTAATTGAATTTGGATTTCCCCATATTTCAAATCTATTCCTTAATTAAACATATATTTGTAACTATTGCGAGGTCTCCATATACCTAGTAGCACTGTAGCACTGTCCTCCTGTTGTTCATGGATTTGCTCAAGTGGACACCAGTAATGTCTCTATTGTGAGACTTGTTACTGTTTTTGGCATATCGAATACACTACAGGGAGCTTAAAAAAGATGCCGCTCTGTTTAATGTTCATTGATTTAAAGAAGGCCTTTGATTCTGTTGAGACAGAAGCGGTCATTGAAGCCCTAGCCAATCAGGGCATTCAAGCCCAATGCGTCAAGATCCTCCGTGAGCTGTATTGTGGATTCACTACCAGGATCTCACCATTCTACAAAGAAGTGATCGTTGATGTCAAGAGAGGGGTTCAGCAGGGTGATACCATTTCACCGAAACTCTTCAGTGCCACCCTCGAGAACATCATGCGACGACTGGAATGGGAAGGAATGGGAGTGAAGATAGATGGTCAGCAATTACACCACCTCCACTTTGCTGATGACATTGTTTTAATAATACCAAACATCAGCCAAGCGGCACAAATGCTGGCCGACTTTGACTGTGAGTGTGGAAAGGTAGGACTACAGCTGAATCTTATGAAGACAATGTTTCTGAGAAACAGCCTCGTTCCTGATGCCCCATTCACTCTCAACGGAACGACCATCTCCGAATGCAACAGCTATGTGTACCTAGGTCGAGAAGTCAACATGACAAATGACCTGGCACCCGAGTTGTGCAGGAGGAAGAGAGCGGCTTGGAACACCTTCAAGAACGTCGAAGAAATAGCTAAGAGGACGAAGAACCTCCGGCTCCAGGCACATCTCTTTGATGCCACTGTTCTTCCTGCATTAACATATGCCTCAGAGACCAGGGCCCTACACAAACAGGATGAGAACGCTATTCAGGTCTCCCAAAGAAGAACAGAAAGAGCTATGCTTGGAATATCACGTTTCACTCAAATGAGAGAAAGAATCCGGAGTTCCAACATCCATCGACGATCAAGAATCAGGGATGCTGTCTCATTTGCCAAGGTGTCAAAAATCAGATGGGCTGGTCATGTAATGAGATTTAAAGATGACCGCTGGACTAGATCTGTTACTGACTGGATTCCACGGGATGTCAAAAGACCGCGTGGCCGCCCACCTACCAGATGGTCAGACTTCTTCATCAAGATCATGAACGATCGGTTTGAGGCTCTTCATATTCCCAGAGCGAACAGATGCCATTGGGCTACACTAGCATGCGACAGGGACAAAAGGAGACGTTACTGGCGCCCGCTCGAGCAAATCGACGACTAACAGGAAGTTAAGTGATTAAGTGACAGGGAGCTTGCCAGGCTCTGATATACCTAATAAGTACAAAAATACTGAAGTATCGATCAATTTTTTATGTACATATTTTATTTTTCCTCCCTTTTTTTTTTTAACGGAATCACCGTAAGATACAGGTACAAAGTCTTCATGTTTGAGTTTCAGTCATACAATGATCAAACACCCATCTCTCCATCAGTGCACATTTTCCACCACCAATATGCCCAATATCCATCACCAATATGCCCATCCTGTCCCTCCTCCTGCCTCTATGACAATTTCCCCCATAATCCCTCTCTACTTTTGGGCATTATGGTTTACATTTTTTTCTTTGCTTTTTGGGTCACACCCTTCAATGCACAGGGGTTACTTCTGGCTCATGCACTCAGGAATTACTCCTGTCAGTGCTCAGGGGACCATATGGGATGCTGGGAATTCAACCTAGGTTGGCAGTGTGCAAGGGAAATGCCCTACCCGCTGAGTTATGGCTCCAGCCCTAATGGTTTCCAATTTTGTATATATTTTAAGTCAAAGTTTCAGGAGCTGCATTTATCTGTTCCCAGGGAGTCATTGAGGCACTTCGGAAAATGCCTCTACTTTTAACTGCGCTCCTTGATGTGGTCGGAGAGAACTTCCTTCCGTTTCTGATGCCTTCCTGAATCTGAGCTGATGTCTGGAAACTCGGACGATTCAGCAGGCTGGTTCTTAGAGCAACTTTCTTGGTTGGGTGATGGCCAAGGAAGGTGTCTAGTTGCACATGCATAAACTGTATCCGGTGAGCTGGGGTTGTTATAACTTGGGTGGGCTCTACTGTCAGGGATGCAGGCACTGGCCAAGAGGAAGCAAGAAGAAAACTTGCAGCAGATGGGACAGGGCTCAGGAACTTGCTCAGCTGAAGGGCCCATTCCAAAACCAACAGGGCAATTTGCAGTGTCAAGAAGGTCAAGCGTGTCACGGGCTCCCGAGGATCCGCACATTTGGAAGGTATCCCAGCCAGCAAGTGGGGATGGAGGGAACAAGCTACAGCCTCCAGAGGAGGAGTGGGGGGCAAAGACTCTGCAAGGTGTTGGCCCCAAGCCCAGTGGGCTAAGAGGGTTCTAGGCAGAGCTCCAGTCCCAGCAGTGGACTGGAATACAAAGCAGGAAATTGAGACTGAAATCTGGTGAGAGAACAGGGCTGCAGACTGCTGTTTAGGGCACATCACACCACAAGTCTGCAGTGGCAAGATGAATTCCAGACTCTTCTACTGGTGTTAATCCCTACTCTCCTCGGGCTGATTGACTCGGAGCCTGGATATGGCTGCGTCTCTAATTGGCCAGGACTGGGAAGGAAGAGATGAGGGAGAAATCAGAGGAAAAATGGATTCTCCACCTAACCTTGCTGGAATTTTACCTTATGTTGTTAGGGAATAGCCTCTGTGCCTTAGGAAGTTTATTTTTTAATTTTTTTTTATTAGTGAAACACCATGAGATACAGTTGTAGACTTACAGATTTTTGTGCTTGGGTTTCAGTTATACAATGATTAAAAACCCATCCCTCCAATCCCTCCACTCATGCCCATTCCCCACCTTCAATGCTCCCAGAATCCTTCCCTTCCCCATCCCACCCAACCCCTTTTGGGTGCTGTGGTTTATAAAAGAGGCATTGAGTGGCAATCATGTTTGGTCTATAGTCTACTTTCAGCATGAATCTCTTATCCTGGGAGGATCCTCCCAACACCCTTTATTTGGTACTCCCTTCTCTGTCTGAGCTGCCATCTCCCCCAGCATATGCGGCTGGCCTCCAAGTCATGGAGTGAAACTCCTGGTACTTATCTTGGCTATTCTTGGTTGTTAGCCTTCCAATTTTTACTTTATATTCCCCAGATAAATGCAATCTTTCTATGTCTGTTCCTCTCTTTCTGATTCATTTCACTTAGCATGATACTTTCCATGTAGTACCACTTGCATGTAAATTTCATGACTTTATCTTTTCTAACAGCTGCATAGTAGTCCATTGTTGTAGATGTACCAAAGTTTCTTTAACAAGTCATCTGTTCTCGGGCACTTGAGTTTTTTCCAGATTTTGGCTATTGTGAATAGTGCAGCAATGAACATAGAAGTGCAGATGTTGTTTCGACTGTACATTTTTGCCTGTCCGGGATATATTCCCAGGAGTGGTATTGCTTGGTCAAATGGGAGCTCAATTTATAATTTTTTGAGAATTGTCCATACTGTTTTCCAAAAGGGTTGGACCAGTCGGCATTCCCACCAGCAGTGAAGGAGGGTCCCTTTCTTGCCACATCCACACTAACACCAGTTTTTAAATAACAATAAATGTTCTGTTGGGTCAATACTTCTGAAAGATATAACTTGCTCTACTTCTATTTATTTCAGTTTCCCTTTTCATTGGTGTAAAATTGGTAGATTGATGTAGTGTCAGGCCCTTTGGCCAAATACTTTCAAGGATTGAATCTGTAGCTAAGTTGATTGCTCATTGCAACAAGGGAGAGTACATTGCGAGTATCTGGGACGGTGGGGTGGAGTGGGTAGGCTCTGGGTAGGGTAGGCTCAGTGAGAAGGTATTTGAAATGATTGATTTTTTCATTTCTGGGCCATACCTGGTGGTATTCAGGGGTTTCTCCTGGCTCTGCACTCAGGAATTACTCCGGGCAGTACCTGGAGGCCCATATGGGATGCTGGGGACCAAACCCAGATTCGCTGCATGCAAGGCAAGTGCCCTCCCCGCTGTGCTATTGATCCAATCCTATGAAATAACTTATTACAGGATCTGGTTTTGGCTGGGTGACTCTGGGGAGGGTCTCCGGAAGGTTTGAGTAGGAAGCAGCTCTGTCAGAAATCAGGAATGAGTCTATGATTAGGTACCTAAACATGCCTTCACTATAAGGAGAGTCACAGCAAGGATTCGCTTAACAGTTAAGAAGCTGGTTAAGACTACGGGTTAAGATTCTGAAGGGAGCACCAAATAAAGGGTGTTGGGAGGATCCTCCCAGGATGGGAGAAGCATGCTGAAAGTAGACTATAGACCAAACATGATTGCCACTCAATGCCTCTTTTGCAAACCACAACACCCAAAAGGAGAGAGAGAACAAAAGGGAATGCTCTACCACAGAGGCAGGGTGGGATGGGTGATGGGAGGGAGGGATACTGGGATCAGTGGTGGTGGAAAATGGACACTGGTAGAGAGATGGGTATTTGATCATTGTATAATTGAAACCCAAGCACAAAAGTTTGTAAGTCTACAACTGTACCTCATTGTGTTTCACTAATAAAAATTTAAAAAATAAAAAATGATTCTTGGTTAATCATATGAGTAAGCGAGATGTTGGGTGTTTTGAGGACCACATAATACCCACGTTTTTGTCTGATTTTACATGATACTATGAAGTGCTCCTATCTTGTCTCACTAAGATCCGTGTTTAGTGAGCTCATGAGAGTGGTGACGGTCAGAACAACTCCTCTGAGAGCCCAAGTCTTCCTGTAAATGCCAGATCAATGGTGAGATCTCAGTGTACTCTGCCTCATCCTTTTCTAGCAGGTCAGAATAAGTATGGTATAGTGTGTGTATTTTGTGTTCTTTTGGAAGTCAAAGTTTTGAGAAAGCTCAAAGGACTGCAGTGCATGCCTGTGTATATGAGACTCAAAGCTCCATACTTGGCACCTGAATAGCCCCCAGGGAAGCTAGGTGTAGCTCTGGAGATCCACAAGAACTGTCAGGGTGGGACCTGTGGCTACCAGCACTAGTGGGCATGGTCAGTATTACATCACTGGGTCTTAGCATTCATCCATCTGGCCAGGCCAAATTTGCTGGAAATAACTCCCTAAGTACTGCTGGGTTGGGAACAGAAAGCTTTATTTTTATACTAAAATTAATAATTGATTTTAATAAGTTCTCACACCTTCTTTTGCTGTCAGGAAATATACAAGATAATCATGCTCAGATGCTATTATCTGCATTTTACAATAAGAATGTGGTATTAAAATTAGGTAGAGGGATACTCTTGGTAATCTTTTAGTATCAATATTGCAAACCACAGTACTCAAAAGAAGAAAGAGAGAGAGTGAGAGAGACAGAGAGACAGACAGAGAGAGAGAGAGAGTGAGAGAGGAGAGAGAGAGAGAAGAAAAGCCCCTACCATAGAGGCAGCCAGGGTGGCGGGGGGGGGGGTGATGGGAGGGATCCTGGGGACACTGGTGCTAGGACATATACACTGGTGAATGGATGGGTATTGAAATACTGTATAACCAAAACCTAAACATGAACATCTTTGTAAGGATCTATCTCATGCTGATTCAGTAAAACAAACAAAAAGAATGTAGTGGTAGGGGGTTGGAGTGATAGTACAGTGGTTAAGGTGTGTTCTTCATATGCTGTATAGTCCCCTGAGCCTACCAGGGGTGGTCCTTGAGTACAGTGTCAGGAGTAAGCCAGGTGTGGCTCCAAAACAATCACAGCAACAACAACAAGAACAACAACAACAACAAAGAGTGTAGTGCCAAAGAATGTCATCACAGATCAAAAGGTGAGTCAGGAGGAACTAGAGACAATACACACTAAGCTTCTCTATTCTCATACTCCTGTTTCATTACCAAAAGCACCGGAAGGCAGCCTGTTGAGAATAACCCAAGGTGGTTTTGTGGGAGCTTTGGGGAAGTAGATGATGAAGATAATAGTGGCCTCAGGGTTAGGGATGAACATTGCCTTTCTTTATCATTGATAACTTCACTCTGTAATATGATACCACTCACTACAGCATGATTGACATTTTATTGTGCCAATTTATAGTTCTGGCTAGCTTTTTCACTCTGCATACGTCCTTTGAGTTTACTGTTCCTTCTGTTAAAGAGAGAATACTCATTCAATTTGTTTTCATTTTTTTTCTTCCCTAGATTATGTGCAACTTGAAGGCAAGAACAGTATCCTCAGGAGCTACTGCTGGAATACAACACTGAATAAAGGATTATGGGTGAATTACTGGTGAATTAAAGGGCTTGTTTATAGGTGGGGCATATGGTTGACTTTTCATAGAACTCTACGATTCTAGTGCCAAAATTTTAGGAGAAACTCAATCCCATCACCATCGTCATTGAAATTCTAATTCACGAATTTCTTCATCATTTTTTAATCCAAGTCATAGCAGTTGTCTTTCACAATGACGCGCAGTTTGATGTCCTTGGATGAGTAAACTGTTGTCTTTGTGCTCCTCTGTAGACTAATCTCCACAGAGAAACCAGCATCAATCTATTAAAATGCAAGTCAGATCATGCCATGCCACTGAAAACAAATGCTCCAAATTCCTTAATGCTTTAAGCCCAAGTTCTTAGAATGACCTTAAAGGTCTCACAGGATCTGGCCTTCTGTTACTGTATCTGTCCAGATCCCAACATACCTCAACCCTCGCTCCTTTAGGATTTTGTTCCACTGTCTTCTTATTTAAAAACACCTCAGATAGCCCTTGTTGAAATGATAATTTCTTCTGTGCCTCTCTATACCAGGCTTCTCTCTCTCTCTCTCTCTCTCTCTCTCTCTCTCTCTCTCTCTATATATATATATATATATATATGTGTGTGTGTGTGTGTGTGTGTGTGTGTGTGTGTGTGTGTGTGTGTTTTCCTAAGAATTTCTGGGTCATTCAGTACTGTCTGACATACTTATATATAATACTTATGTATCTTTTCTTTCTTCATGTTTCTACTCTTTAAAGTCAACTCTCTTCTTTCCAACACCGTCCTCCCATTATTTATCGATTTGCTCGAGCGGGCCCAGTAATGTCTCCATCGTGAGACTTGTTGTTATTGTGTTTGGCATATTGAATACATCACATGTAGCTTTCCAGGCTTTGCCATGTGGGCGAGATGCTCTCGGTAGCTTGCCGGGCTTTCCGAGAGGGGCAGAGGAATTGAACTCAGGTCGGCCATGTTGGCCACTTGTGAGGCAAACGCCCTACCCGCTGTGCTATAGCTCCAGCCCAATGTCAACTCTCTAAGATAGAATATTTTGTCTCTGCCATTTGAATTGCTGTTTCCCAACTTTTTATTTGCCATGTCCCCCTTTTGAACTTGTTTCTATTCTTATTCTGTCCTTAGGCCCTCACTCATCCTACAGGTTGTCTCTCAGTCTTGTGCTGTACCCCCCCACCCCCCTCAGCCCCCATTTACCTGATTTTCACCTGTGGTCCACTTGGAATACACCAGGGATATTCAGAGAACCATATGGTCCCCAGTTGAGGAACGCTGGTCTAGACCATGTTCTTCAAACTTTAACTTTATTTTCCCACTTGTGGACTGTCTGTACACCCACCCCACACCTGTCTGCATACCAGTTATATGGCGATTATAATCACTGCAGCAAACCATTAGTTCTTAACCTTTCTACACCAGTGGATTGGTGTCAGTTCATGGATCAGCAGTTGAATATTTTCCTAGACCTCGGCCAGGCATATTGGAGACTCAACAGGTGAGTTATTAATGAATGTAAACAGGCATGGGGATACTGAATAAATGGAGAAAGTTTTTTCTAAGAAAGACTTTGTGACAAGAAAAATCAATAACCAATATTGGAACCTGATTCTTATACTTGAGAGTCATATTAAAATTTGCACCTTGGCTGCTCATTGAAATGTGTAATAAACTCTATAATTTATGAGATGACTCTAGAAATTAGTGATGATTTCTAAGTTAACTAACTTTAGGATTCTGAAATTTTCTCACTTTTCTCTCTTTCAATGAATTCTCCACTAACAATAAGTTTGTGTTTACTTATTTTAAAAATAGCCATTTGCCTTCCCAGGATGGGAGAAGCATGCTGAAAGTAGACTATAGACCAAACACGATTGCCACTCAATGCCTCTTTTGTAAACCACAACACCCAAAGGAGAGAGAGAACAGAGGGGAATGCCCTGCCACAAAGGCAGGGTGGGATGGGGGGGTGGGGGTGGGAGGGATACTGGAACCCGTGGTGGTGGGAAATGGGCACTGGTGGAGGGATGGGTATTTGATCATTATATAATTAAAACCCAAGCACAAAATTTGTAAGTCTACAACTGTACCTCATGGTGTCTCACTAATAAAAATTAAAAAATAAAAACTGCAAAAAAATAGTCATTTTTCCATTGGTCTATATATTCATAAAAATCATCACATTGTTGGATAGGTAGACCTGATTTCTATGTAAAGAAAAAAAAAAAGCTGAAAGGATGCTCAGTGATGTCAAGATGGGTATGGCATTAAGGCCTATTCCTTCAAACAGGAGCATTTGGTGCTGAGGCCAGAGAGGCCCTGTCTTGGGCAGGGGTAGATGGTTAGGAGATAACGTATCTCGGCAAAACGTTCCCATATTCCTGAGATAAACAGATATAAGATCTGTTCAAGAGCCGCAGTAACAAAAACATGAAAGAGTAAGTACGTACGGTGTGGTTTTAGAGCAGGTGGCTTAAATCTGCACACAAATAAAGAAGTCCTTTTGACATATTCTAGTGATTAAAGAGAATAGCTGTTCAGTGACTGTAAGCTTACTCAGGTGTGTTGTTTGTTCAATGTGTTCTAACGCGCAGCTAAGACCTCCAGACCATGCAGGTTTGTGAGGTAATTGCCTTACTGAAAGCCAGATTACTTAATGTGTACATGACAGCTACCTGAGTGCGTGCCAAAACACTCAGACAGCTGGGAATTACCAACAGTACTTGCCTGAGGAAGGAGCCTGCATTTATTTACTTTTTTAATATTTTAATTTTTTACGTGTGCGCCCGGGTGTGGACCAGTTATTCAGGGAAATGAACCTCATTCCACACTACAGAGACCCCCACTGAGCTACCCGACTTTGCTCAAAAAATATCAATGAGCTCTTGAGCCTTCAACCCAAGAAGTACAAGTAATCTGACACTTGTCATTCTCGACAAGGTCCTTCCTTGAGAGTTCTGAAGTGCTATAGACATTCTGACATAGAAAACTCAATATTCTACAAACTCAACCTGTTTAGAGACTTGAATATAACAAGATTATATATCTATTCTATAGATATTTAAAAAGAACAGGATTGATATATAAAAATGGATAATATATAGTTCTGTTGAATTAAAATATGCTTCTGCTTTCTATTTAGTTTTTAATCTCACCAAACTCTTATTTTTTTACTTTATATTTTGTTTTGCTTTTTGGTCACACCTGGCAATGCTCAGGGTTCACTCCTGGCTCTGCATTCAGGAATCATTCCTGGCAGTGCTCAGGAGACCATATGGATTCAGGGAATCCTACCAGGATCAGCTACATGCAACACCCTATCCTGGAACTATCGCTCCAGTCCCTAATGTCACCAAACTTTTAACATAGTAACTTCTCACTAGTTTTATTTTTAGGGAAATAAATGAGAAAAATACATGTAGAAATGTTTGACATAGAGCTCATTCATGAGTTGTGAGCCCTTAGTTAATATGTATTGGGAGGTTGATATCAAGTTCAAACTGGAATTTTTGTTTGCAAAAATTTGGGCTTCTTCTAACAGGGTAGCTTCTCAGTTCTCATAATTTAATAGATCCTTTATCTGCAGAACCTGGGTACTGCAAAAAAGAGTTCCTGGAATACATACATTAACTAAACATTACTTATTACTGATTGTGGCAGGCTTTGAGATTCAGAAGGCAAAGACCCAAATTATAAAAATTATCTTAGGTGCTCACTAAGTACTGAAATAGGAGAGAGGAGAACAGAACTTAACAATGGAAAACGTGTCAGAGGCAAACTTCTATTTGTATATATTGTGTAAAATTGTAAAAAACTATAGATTTACAGATGAATGTGACATAATCAATTATAATTGTATTATGTTAATGCTTTATACCTTATATTTGCTATAGAACATATCTGACAATTGTAATTGATTACATAATGTAATTGGATATAACCTGACTTAATAGTATTATTATAATACTCTAATATATGATAATATATATAATACAGGCTAATTTTTATAATTTTAATGTATGATATTTTTATAACAAAATGTTACCTGATTATATATAGGAAAATATTTTATGTGATACAATGTGTTATATATTAAATGATGCATATTATAAATTATATAATACATTTTATAATATATAATATATATTAATTTTATAATACATTATATAATACTATTATATTTAAAATATAATATGTGTAAATGATATATCTTACATATGGAAAATTAGTATACACAAGATGTACAGGCTTGTTAGTTTTTTAAGGAAGAACATGAAATTTGGAGGTCAAAGACTTCATCTTTTGGCCAATTACCTTACCAAGAGTTTCCTTGAGCAATTTAAACTCCTTAATCTGTGAAATGACTATACAAAGAAAACAGATTTCTGACCATAAAGTGAGATATTGTAGGTAAAACTCTCTCTCTCTCTCTCTCTATATATATATATATGTACATATGCACACACATACACACACATATTGGCTATTATCATTTGATGTTATAGATTGAAACCAAATAAGTCATAGCATAAAAGAAGTATTTGGGGAGAAAGGAAAACACTGGCTAAAATAATCTGGAAAAATTCAACAGGGAAAATGGGCCAATATCAAACATCAAAGGTGGCCAGTGGCTTTGGAAAGAGGACAGAAGGAAGCGAAAGTCTCAGGGGATGAGCAGGATGAGCACACACAGGGACTTGGAGATAGAAGCTTTTGGCTAGGTGGCCCGAGTCCCTCCAGTCAGCTGAGAGGTTGAAGTCAAATGGAGTAGTGACATCAGAACGTCACCATTGCCAGAGTGTGGGATCAGGAGTGACACCATAGGAGGTCAGAGAGGCCAGCGGTTGCTTCCAGTTCTGCTCCTTGCAAATTGTAACCTTGGGTAAGTCAAAGTTTATTCATAAAAGTGGCATCTCACTCTCAGGATTATTGTAAATATCCAATGGGTCAATACAGATAAAGTATATAGCCTTGTCTGTGGTTTTAATGAATCACTTGGAAAATGCTAGATATTATTCAGTGGTATTAAATCATTCTGATCTATTCACATTGATCTTTATTATCATCAGACTACCTAAATCAGGACATTTTTAATTACTCCTGGTATAAATAATGAGCACGGGCAGAGCCTGGCAAGCTCCCCGTGGCATATTCAATATGCAAAATACAGTAACGACAATAGGTCTCATTCCCCTGACCCTGAAAGAGCCTCCAATCATTGGGAAAAGACAAGTAAGAAGAGGCTGCTAAAATCTCAGGGCTGGGAGGAATAGAGACGTTACTGGCGCCTGCTCAAGTAATTTGACGATTAACGGGATGACAGTGATACAGTGATAAATAATGAGAGAGATACAGAGAGAGAGAGAGAAAGAGAGCAAGAGAGTGAGAAGCTTAACAAATCAACCACTTGATATTTTTCAGATTCTCTTTTGGCAACATAGGTACCAATTTATTTTTCACATGAGCAACAGTATAGTTAACAGTTTGATAGTAAATGTTATGTAAATACTTTTTTCAAATCCTGAGTTTATTGGCATTTTTTGGTGCTTTTTGGGTCACACCTGGTGATACACAGGGGTTACTCCTAGCTCTGCATTCAGGAATTACCCCTGGCGGTGCTCAGGGGACCATATGGGATGCTGGGAATCGAACCTGCGTCGGCTGCATGCTAGGCAAACACCCTACCTGCTGTGCTATTGCTCCAGTCCCGGGTTTATTGGCATTTTGATACCTAAAAATTGAACAGTGGCTTTGAAGTTTCTCATCACTATTGTTTTCAAAGGAAACTGTCATGAACTATATTTGGGTTTTTTTTTTTTTTTGCATTTACGTATCTCTCTCTCTAATTTGAATTGTTTTGCAAGTGCTATGAAGGGGAAAAAGACTTGGAGGGGTGATTCTCTTCTAGGGCAAGTCCCCTCTTCTCCAGGAGACTGATTGAATCCTTTAAAATAAATCTGTTTCTACTTTCAGCACACCAAACATGATTGCCACTCATTGCCCCTTTTGCAAATCACAACACCCAAAAGGAGAGAACAAAAGGGAATGCCCTGCCACAGAGGCAGGGTGGGATGGGGGGAGAAGAGAGGGGTGGGAGGGATACTGGGACCCATGACCCGTGGTGGTGGGAAATGGGCACTGGTGGAGGGATGGGTTTTTGATCATTGTATAATTGAAGTCCAAGCACACAAATTTGTAAGTCTACAACTGTACCTCATCGTGTCTCACTAATAAAAATTTAAAAAAATATCTGTTTCCCTTCATTTGTTGTGTCTGTTGTTGCAATGGTGGGGATAGGACACATGGCTGGTTGTGGTGCTTACATCCCTACAGTACTTGCTAGGGGGTTGCACACCAGGCTGTGGCTTTTGCATACCCTGCCGTGGTGCTCACTGAGGTTTGCCCTCCTTCAGTGGCTGTGCTCAGTGGGACTCACACTCTTAGTTGAGACACACGAGTTAATGTTACAGTGCTCAGTGGGGATTTTGTTTTTCACACACACTTGGCAGTGAGGTAGCCAGAAACCATTCCAACCACTAGGCATCACAGACTGCAGAGCTGCCAGACTCAAAGAACACAGCTGCCAGATAGATCCCTGCTCGATACTACACGTGGGGCACCAGAGATTTCAACTCATGACCAAACACTCACAAGGCAGTTCCTCTAGGTTACTGCAAGGACTTAGATGCTGTCTTACTGGTTCCACCTAATTTATTTGTTCTCGGCAGCTATTGTGAAAGTCACAGAAAACCAGAAATGTTAGGGTGAGTAACAAGCAGTTACTGAAAATCTCAGTGCATGTCTAATGATGGGAGCTGTGGTCAGCGTGAGTTGTTTTGACTCAGCCCAGTTGTTTTGACTTAAATCCGGAAGTCTGAAAATGATGATCATTAGGGAAGAGCGAATCTGTTCATTCAGCTTTTCAGAGACTTGCCAGCTGATCCGCCAGACCCTCAGCCCTCTGCCTCATGCACAGGAGGAGTTTAGTTCGGAAGGCACATGCACTTTCAGACTGACCAGAGCAATTATTATTATTATTTTTTGATTGAGTTAAACGTATACTGAACCCTGCTCTCTGGTGCAATTTATATGTTCAAGATTGTCTTCTTCCAGTATTCTCTTGAGGTGAACAAAATTTTTTTTTATTATAGATTCAAGTGAGATACTCAAGTGGTTTATATTATATTATAGTTTATATTCTAAACAGACAAAACCTTTCATTTCCTGCATAACTTCACAGTTTCTGAGGAAATAACCTACGGTGTTTCTCTGTATAAAGAAATGCTGAAAGATAAAAATAAATTACTTAAGTTGAGCTAAGCAAAAAAAAAATACGTATTTTAAATATCATACCAATAGATGTGTTGGTGCTCAGCTAGAAATAACGGAATTAAAAGATGAAACAAATGAATTTAAAAAAAGACATAATTATGGCCAAGCAGTTCACTGGAATTACTGAACACTAAAATTGCTTGAATTAAATATTGACTTTGCCAGGGAAGAGGATTTTTAAAATGTAGGATTTTCTATGTAGAAATGATAGAAATGAGAACTATAAAGTTAATTTTAACTTATATAAAGAGCTTCTTTTCACTAAGGACACAATTTAGCACAAAAGCCCATTTCAGCTCTCTTGTGCATTAGAAAACATGTGATTACATAGTTCATATATAGAACATTATAGTATGTTAATATATTATAGCACTGTAGCACTGTCCTCCTGTTGTCCATCAATTTGCTCAAGCGGGCACCAGTAATGTCTCCATTCTGAGACATGTTGTTACTGTTTTTGGTATGTGGAATATGTCACGGGGAGCTTGTCAGGCTCTGCCATTTGGGTGGGATACTCTCAGTAGCTTGCTGGGCTCTCCGAGATGGACAAAGGAATTGAACCCCGGTTGGCTGCATGCAAGGCAAACGCCCTACCCACTGTGCTATCGCTCCAGCCCAATATATTATAAAATACATATATTGTACAGAACATAGTATAGATAGTTTATAACCAAATTATATGGCACATATGATTGCATAGTGATTACATTTACACAGTATAGCATGTTTAGTATGTACATGATTGTAGAGCATACGTGGTTATAAATCACATAGTGAACACAATATGTATATTGATTATGTAGCATGTATGATTACATGGTATATTGTATGTATATAGATTGAAGAGCATTTATGTTTATATATTATATGAATAGTATATATGCAGAATATATAGCTTGATGATTATATCACTTGTTTCACTTGTCATCCCATTGATCTTTGATTTGCTCCAGCAGGCATCAGTAACATCTCCATTCATCCCTGTCGCGTGCTAGTGTAGCCCAATGGCATCTCCTCACTCCAGGAACACGAAGACCCTCAAACCTTTTGTTCAGGGTTTTGACGAAGAAGTCTGACCATCTCATAGGTGGCCGGCCAAGCAGTCCTTTTGATGTCCCATGGAATCCAGTCAGTAATGGCTCTAGTCCAGTGGTCATCTCTAAATTACATTACATGTCTAGCCCATCTGATTTCCGATGCCTTGGCAAACGAGACATTGTCCCTGATTCTTGATCATCTACAGAGGTCAGACCTCCAGATTTCTTCTCTAACTTGAGTGAAATGTGATATTCCAAGCATAGCTCTTTCGATTCCTCTTGGGAGATCCAAATAGCGTTCTTGTCATGTTTTCGTAGGGCCCAGGTCTCTGAGGCATACGTTAGTGCAGGAAGAACAGTTGAGTCGAAGAGATGTGCCCGGAGCCAGAGATTCTTCGTCCTCTTAACAACTTCTTCAACACTCTTGAAGGCGTTCCATGCTGCTCTCTTCCTCCCGTGCAGTTCTGCTGCCAAGTCATTCCTCATGTTTAGTTCTCGACCCAGGTACACATAGTTGCTGCGTTCGGAAATGTTCGTTCTGTTGAGAGCAAATGGAACGTCAGGGACTAGTTTATTTTTCATAAACATTGTCTTGGTGATGACTATATAGCATATATAAATTATACATTATATTCTATGTGTAGATAAATTATGATTTTAAAGTGTGACCAGATACTTTATAGTATCTAAATATATATATATTCTATAAATAGTTATTCTAACTATAAGAATGTTTTTGTAGTTAGAATTATCCTCTTTTATACTAAATTTCAAAGTGTGTTTGTTTACTTTTTAAAAGTCATCATAGATCTGCATTTAAAAGCAGAGAGTCATGTCTACATTTCATAATAATAAACTTATTAGCAAATGGTTTGCTTTTTACTAGCTAATGTGGAACATCTTAGGTAAATTTCCCAGGTTGTGGAAATTTCTGTACCCATAAACATGGAGAGGGGATGGGCAAACTCAACAACATCATTTTCAAATTAAGTAATTCCCATGGAAATATTTTTATCTGGGGAGTGGGGTTGGCTCACCTGGTGCGACTCAGGGGTGACTGCTGGCTCTGCACTCAGGGGTCACTCCTGGTGGGACTCAGGAGAACCATATGGGGTCCAAAGATAGAACCCAGGTCAGCCACAAGCAAAGTAAGCACCCACCCTTTGTACTATCTCGTAGGGTCTTGGAATTTGCTAATAAGTTTATTACTATGAAATGTAGACATGACACTGCTTTGAAAATGCAGACCTATGATGATGTTTTAAAAATCAAACAAACACACTTTGAAATTTAGTGTAAAAGACCATAATTCTAACTTCAAAAGCATTCTTATAGTTAGAATAACTATAGATAGAATATCTATTTTTAGATACTATTAAAGTATCTGGACCTTGAAAGTGTTTTTAAATTGTCACATATGCAATGTTTTATGCAATGAATAAAAGTGACTAGTAAACCAATTAAAAATTCCATGTGACTGCCATGTGAAATGTTTCTGATACACGTCTAGCCTTAAAAGCTTTTGCTTTTTAAATAACTGATTGTAAATTTTTTCTTTGTGTTTTCCTTTCTCGCTTTTAATTTTAAAAGTTATTTCTAAATTATCTAAGTTTTATTTTGGCTCTTGTTTTGATTTTAAATTTTAGGGCCTTCTAAGTAATGCTCAGTATTTCTCTGTGATTCTCATACAACTGGACCAGTGAGTCAATGGCTGAGGATGCTGTGCTGTCGACTACCACATTTGGGGATTACCAAGACCACTCAGAGGAGCAGGGGTGTTTCCAGGGCCACACCAGAAGACACTAGGGAGCAAGTGGTTCTGGGGATCAAACTAGTGCTCCCCACATGAAAAGCATGCACCATATCTCTTGCACTGTCTCTCCAGCCCCTGCTTTTGAGATTTTTAATGGTCTTCAATATTAATCTTTTGCATTGTTCTACATTCTTTCTGTTTCTGATATTAATCATATTGTTTCTATTTTCATCTTATACCTTTCAGTATAATATATATATTATATATAACATATATAATATAATATAATATAAGCGATAGCACAGCGGGTAGGGCGTTCGCCTTACAAGCGGCCAACATGGCCGACCCGAGTTCGATTCCTCCGCCCCTCTCGGAGAGCCCGGCAAGCTACCGAGAGTATTCGATATGCCAGACACAGTAACAACAAAGTCTCCAATGGAGACGTTACTGGGCCCGCTCGAGCAAATCGACGATCAACGGGAGGGTCTTTACCTTTTTTACCTTTACCTTTCAGTATACTTTGCTTTTTTATTTTAATTTTGTTTGTTCAGGGGCCATACACAGTAATGCTTAGGACTTAATCCTGGCAGTGCTCAGGGAATTGTATGTGGTGCCAAGGGTTGAATGAAGGTTGGCTGCATGAAGGCAAGCACATTAGCTGCTGTACTATCTTCTTGGCCTTTAGAAGACTTTAGAGACTCTCTGATGTCTTGAAAACTGAGAGTCTACTATGTGCTAATTTTGGGTCTAATTAGCATAGAGTAGTCATGAACAATATTCTCCTTGTCAGGTATCATAAACAAACACACACAGATGCACACATCATCAGGATGTTAAATACTGTGAAGAAAGAGAAAGCAGAGACTATTGGAGGTAGAGGAAGAAGACTCTATGCAGAGGAAAGAGCAACTGGAAATGTTTTGAGGCATCAACCTCGAAAGCCAGTGTCACTGGGGTGTGTCTTACAGAGACTGAGCAGTGTTGAGCTAGGAAAGCCCAATGCATATCACAACCAACTTTGTGAACCTTGGAAAAGAACTTGTGCTTAACTTTTATGGCAGTCACTGGGGAGCTTAGCGTTGGTCAGGAACCCAGCTGACTGCTGTCTACATAGATGGCATGGATGCTTTGTTGGGAACTGACAGCATTGGGACAGAGTGAGACAATTTTACTACGTGATGCCATGATTGTTTGGACTTGGATGATGGTTGTGATGCTGCATAAAGGGTCAGCTTCACAGTTTAGGAGGGTATGAGGGGATTCTACTCTCAGGAGACCAACTTGCCATGTGACCTTCATCTTCATCACTCTATTTCCTGTCTACGACTCAAGTTCCTAATAAATATGATGCCTGTGTTAGAATTTGGCTGTTTCCTGGTTTCAAACTCTGCTATGGATATTTTGTTTCTGATGTTATTTCACTTCATTTTCTTTTATCATGATAAAATAGAAGTCTCTGTTACCTTAACAGATGGAAATGGAGCAGCACTAGCATCATTAAGGGAGGGCAGAGTCTACCTATGCTTTAACGAGCAATGCCTACTTCTCTGGCTGGAGCGACAGCACAGCAGGTAGGGCGTTTGCCTTGCACACGGCCGACCCGAGTTCTATTCCTCTGCCTCTCTCGGAGAGCCCAGAAAGCTACTGAGAGTATGTCGCCTGCACGGCAAAGCCTGGCAAGCTACCTGTGTCGTATTCGATATGCCAAACACAATAACAAGTCTCACAATGGAGACGTTACTGGGCCCCGCTTGAGCAAACCGATGAACAATGGGAAGACAGTGCTACAGTGCCTACCTCTCATGACCAGGGAAGGAGAACCTTCAAGGCCAAAGCTAAAGTTCAGAATGCTGCAGCTTAATAAACTGTCATCTAGTTTACTATAGAAGAAGTTAAAAGAGAGGGCAAGGGGATAGAGAGAGAGTCTAGGGGGTTAAGTCACTTAGCTTGCACATGGATAATCCCAGTTTTATCCCTGTTACCAAGTGATCTCCTGAGCACTGATGCCAGTAACTGCTATGCATTTCTGAGTATAGCTCCCCTAAAAGAAAGAAATTAATGTTTATGATGGTGGTGGGAAATGCAATAGCTCTACTATAGATATGTCAAAGGGTGTTATATAGATAGACACTTGAATTGGGAGTTTGGGGAGTCTGAGATAAAGATATAAGTTTGAGGTCCTTCGACTTATCAATAGTATTTAACTCTAAAGGAGTAAGAAATTAGTCTTGAAGAAAACAAAAGTTTGAGATTTTACCTTTCTATCTTAAAAGACTAGAAAAGATAAAGGAGCATTCAAGGATTCAAGGAGCACCTTTTAAGGATTGGGAAAGATGGAGGAGCATTAGAGGAGAGGAGTGGTCCAAGAGTCACGTGGAAAAAAATGTCTGAAATGTGACTGAGCATCGGACTTCTCTGAGAGAAGAATAAGGTTGAGAGAGATTAGATGGGGGCATTTGGTGATTGGTGATTGCACTGGATGCATTTGTGCATCTGTCCCAAATTCTCTGGCTTTAGTCTTTGTCATAGTGAGTGAGTCTACTTCTAATTGACCAGCTTCTCCCATATGTAAGTAGATGGTGCTTTGCTTCTGAACCGCCTTGTGTATCTTCATCTTTTTTTCTGATGCTGCAGGATGAATCTCTTATGGAAATCTCTCAGTACTCACATAGGTACTGGCATGTGGTGCAGAGGACTTAGTGTGCAGTAGACTGTCATTGACTAGAAGGAACACCTATGAAAGACTGCTTCCTACTCTCCCTCCATGGCGAAATGTTCTGGGATGCATCTGAGTTCTCACATCTGAGGGACTCAACAATAATCATACATCATAATTGTCAACGGAATATTGCACCCCTCTAACCTTCCCACCTTCCCTTTTTTATTTCCACTCTCCTTTACTCCTGATCCCAAAATAAGTCCCAAAATAGCCTTTTTCTGACTATGCCAGGAGGTTACATTAGTCTTTCTCAAGATATACCCCTGTCACTATTATCCCTGCTGGCTGACCTAAGTCACATCCTGCCACAGTCCAACTGGGATATCAAGCACCTGCTGTTAGAAGAGCTCACACAATGACTTAGTTGTAGCACTGCTGTTATACACTGGTAGCTATTAGGGATAGACAAGAAGACAGGCCTCTTCAGAACCGTTGATTAGCAAGCAAAGGAGCTGAGTGATGTGTGGGGAGAGAAATGGAATATCAAGTTGTATGGGAAGGTATGTATTGATGTGGGAAGACTTCCTTTTGACTTGTAATCTAGCATCCTGTAGAGAAGTTCGAGATGATCTCCAAACTGAAGAAATAACTCTTGAAAATTTGACCTAAATTGTGCCTTCAGTAAGTTAAGTGGAGCTGCTGGAACTACATGGGTGAGGGAACGTAGGAATTGCTGTATTGTATGATACTAAGAACCCAGGAGGAGCTGTAGATTATTTCCTTTCTCTCTAAGAGGCTCCGGAGAGCCTTGGCGGTGTCTTTGAGAAACCCTTTGTGGCTGGGTCTGAGTGGGAGATGTGTCCGTGACCTGGGACAAACCACTAGAAATGATGGGACTCTGGGACAGAATATTAGAAGCATGTACATAAACACTATAGGGTGTAACCAGCTGGCCTGTTGGCTTTGCTTTCTGAGTTCTCTGCAGATGGCCTCTGTCATGATTTCTGTAAAAAAGAAGAGAAATGCATAGAATTTTGGGATGCTAGTTAATGTGTTAAAAAAACTGAAAAAAAAAAAGCACCCTGTTAGTAAGACCATCAGCTGATACAATAAAAAATTGGTGTTTCTCACTCTGTTCCCAAATCAAAGTAAGTCCACAGGCGGGAAACCCATCAATGAAAGAATGCTTGAGTGTCCATGAATAGCAGCTTTGTGCTGAATGCGTGTATGCCCTCACTAAGTTCATATGTAAAATTTCTAACCCTCAGTATGGTGATATGAGGAAGTGAGGAAGTGTGGAGGCCTCGGGAATCGATGAGTCCTGTTATAACAAAGATCCTACAGAGCGTCTTATGTAAGCATATCATAGGGTGGTATGCAAAAGACCTTCTCCCTCACCACTCTGCCTCTGATCTTGACCACGCTAGCCGAGGACCCGTGGAAATTAATTTCTGTTGTTCATAAGCATCCATGCTGTCCTATTTTGCTATTGTGGCCCTAATAAACTTAGCAAGTTCCACTTTATATGAAGCCAATGGCAGCTCTCAGTTACTGGAGGAGAGAAAATGTCTGATTTCTGAGGCTGCTAGGTCAGGAGGACCCAAGGTCTCATAAGGACCACCATGGTGGGTCTTACACGTAGTAGCACCTCTACTCATGGGATTTGGTCCAAGACTGAGCCCTTGTGTGTGAACACAGATTTCATATTAGGAACCTCTGCGTGGATGCTGAAGTCACTGATGTTTACATCAGGGAATATTGACAGTGAGAAGGCAGTAGGGGGTCAGAGAACAGGAAATTCATATGAGATGGAGGCTGGGTTGCAGCTATTGCTTCTCAAGGGGGAAATGCTGGTGATGAGCTGGGGTAAAGCTGGATGGTTTCGATGGACAGGGCTTCTTAAGGGACTATCAATGACCTGTAGGTATGAACAACAATAAGCTCTCCCTATGGGCTGAACTCTCAGCTCAAGAATTCGTACCTTTCTCAGACGCTACAGTTTTCCACATATTTGTCTCCCAATGCACTTACTCTTCTTTCCCACAGTTTCCTAGGAGATTTGGATTCAACGCCAGACACCATTAACCCTCAGAAATAGAATGGAGATTGTTCAGCTCAGTGTGTTAAGAAAAAATGCCTTTCAGACACCTTCCCCTTCCCACCAGGGCCCCTTGGCTATTGAAAGAATTAATGAGATAATGTTCAAAGGGCTTAAAGCTCATTGGAAGAAAGGCAGTTGGTAAATACAAGGTATCATTACTTCTGGATACCAGGTAATTTTGCACAGGTGTTTCTCTCCTGAAGTTTTGGGTTTCAGAATGCTTTGTCACACTCGGAATGCATGTCACACCTGGACTGGTAAGAGTTTGGACTTAGGGAAACTGCACAGTGTGTTCTTCACTTGTCTTCTCCAAGTGCCCACATCAATCCTCAAACTGGTCTCAGTTTCTTAATACGTCAGGACATTTAGCCAAGACATCCAAAGGATTAGGAGGAGGGCTGAACAGAAAGCATCTATGGAATGAATTTCCACTTAGTTGATGCTGATATGTGTGTTTAGGTTCAGAAAACATGAATAAAATTAAACTTATATGTTTAAAGTTTTGTGCAACATTATATATATATATTTTCTCTCCATGTGTATATAGAAAAGGGCACAAGATATGTTCCCAGAGAATAATAGAGTATTCACTGTACACTAAGTTTTCTATGAGCCTTTAAGTCTAGTGGAACTAAGAGATGGTGAATCTCTCCTCTGCATCTGTTCATATTACTTGGTTCTTCATATCTTTGGATCTCCTTTGGTGTTGCTCACTGGTTTATACACCATCATGGTTCTGGCAGTTAATTGAACCTCCCAACAAGGCTCAAAGTTCAGACTAGAAGGGATAGATTTGTG
This sequence comes from Sorex fumeus, assembly GCF_029834395.1. Lineage (NCBI taxonomy): Eukaryota > Metazoa > Chordata > Mammalia > Eulipotyphla > Soricidae > Sorex > Sorex fumeus. The sequence goes on along the minus strand of NW_026606071.1, from coordinate 41,098,257 downwards.
CTTCGTTCTTTTTCTATTTGCATCTGCACAGGTCTTGACACAACTAAAAGATGAAAATGTTGGGTCTCTTTCAACGTGCCTTGAGGGCTGGAGAGACAATACAGGACTTAAAGGTGCTTTCCTTGCATATGACCAACTCTGGTTTAATTGCTGGTGCTGCATATGGTTCCCAAGCACCACCAACCTGAACTCAGAGCCTGAAGTAGCCTCTGAGCACTACTGGGTGTGTTCCAGAGATCCAAATCCAAACGAAACACTGTGCCTTGAAAACATCCAAATGGTGGCTCTCTTGAAGGAGCACCCACATGGATCATTCAGGTTTCCTTTTATAAAGCCTCTTTGGCCAGAACAGGCACATGTTTTGCTTACAGACTCTAGATGCCTGGGAGATTCCATCAGAGAGAAGAGCAGAGAACAGGTTGAATCGAGTGAAAACATCCTTGGCTCAGGGCTGTCAAACTGCCTCACCTATGTTCCTACCCATTTTCCACTGTCTGAGAAAAATGGTGGAATGGCTGGTAGTGAAATTGCCTCACTAGACATGACGTGTGTGTGTGTGTGTGTGTGTGTGTGTGTGTGTGTGTGTGTGTGTGATTTAGGATGGGATTAGAGAGAGAGTTAAGACACAGAGAAATGCAATTAGATTTAGAAAATAAGCAATGGAAAAATAATATTAAGAAAACAGAAGCAGAAATAACACAGATTCCCAAGTCTTTGAACACAGAGATGTCAGTTCCTTTTATGGGTCTAGTGAAGCGTGCCTGTATTTTTTCACTCCTCCCTGCTCCTTTTCGATTGAACTCGTACCAGGGACCCACCCTTGGCAACTTCCTCTCCATTCTGCACAACTCACCCAATTTCTGTTTTCTTTATGTTTGCTTTTAGGTCACACCCAGCGATACTCAGGGGTTACTCCTGGCTCTGCACTCAAGAATTACTCCTGGCAGTCCTTGGGGGACCATAGAGGATGCTGGGGATTGAACACAGGTGGGCCATGTACAAGGCAAATATACTATTGTTCCAGCCCCTGTTTCTTTTCTCCCCTCAAATATCACTTTACCTGTTCAGTTGTGACCTAGCAGAAGGCTCTTGTGACTCCTAATATTTGGACCTTCTGCCTGGCAGGACCCAAAGAGGTAGCTCAGGATATTTTCCAGAGAGTTTCATCATGGACTCTTCAAAATGGTATCTCTGTGGCCATCACTTGGGATTTTCATCCTAAGAGACCAGGCTTTCCTGGTCTGCTAGTTTCCTGGTTGGTGAGGAAGGGTCGGCGGCTGTGAGAGAGTGAAGCTTCTAACTCCAGCATCCAGGGAGATAATACAGGGTGAAGAGGAGAGCCCCATGTTAAGTAACAATCCAGGTTAAGTTAGAACACACAGAGAAAGTTTTGAGGGTGCTGGACCCAGGTATTTGTGTAAGAAATGTTGTTTCTACCCCAGAAGCTGTCTGCATGGGAAGAGAGGGTTTCTTTTCTCAGTCTTTACCTTCCTGCCCTTCACAGACAAGGAAAATTGGGTGACAGAGGAACTATGGAAGTACTGGCCCTCTCTAGCTGTAAAAGCAGCTTGGCTAGTAACCTACCTGGAAGACCCTTTGGTTGTCTATTGTCAAATAGGACTTGAGTTGAATTAACCAAAACATATGAAGATAATACGAGGTTCCAGCTAAATGTATTACTTAAAGAGAAGTATGTTAGAGATGTAAGGTGAGATGGGGCCCTCCACTGAGCCTGGGATTTGGGTGGGGTGGAGGAAGACTCCAGTATCTTGCTTAGGCAATTGGGAAGAAGGTGGTGGTGTTAGGAAACAATGGGCCTAGAGGAGGAGTTGGTTTGTGCAAGATGGGGCAGGGACTGAGTGGGAAATGATGTGTTTGGTTTGGTAAGTGTTGAGTGGAATATGTCAGTACGGCCTCCAAGTGGAGACTGCAGAAATGGGTGGGAGTGTAAGTCTAAGATCAGTAGAAATTTCAGGATTGGCAACTTGATCTGGGAGTCATCAGAATGGAGAGAGCCAGTTATTAAAGTTGATCTATGTTTCCTAATATGGATTAAAGGAATAAATATATGTTGAGAAATAATGGCAGTATCTATAAAGATATGTACATGTAGATGTTTCATATATGCATAATATGTATGTGCATGTGTGCATGTGTGTGCATGTGTGTGTGTGTGTGTGTGTGTGTGTGTGTGTGTGTATGTGTGTGTACCCACTTCCTGGAATGAAGTTCCTAAAACCCTTGTAATTTTCTCAGTGATAAGGACACTAATTACACCTTTTGTTATAGTACTTGGTCTGATTCCTTGAAATGGAGCAACTAATGCCTTGGAATTTTAGGCGGCAGAAATATATTTTATTCTAATGAGATAACTGCATGTGGGCTTCAGATAGGGTTGGGATGGGTACTAGTCGCCAGAAAAACCAAACCATGATCAGAATCTTGGAACTTTCCACTCAACCTCACTATCTTGGAAGGGGACTTTTCATGACCAATCTTGGCTGAAGGATGAAATCCCTGCAAAAAAAAAATCCCACAAATAAGTGGTTTAGAAAAATTCTGTGCCAGGGAACATGTCTACATGCCAGCAGGGTGGTACTATCAAATTCCAGAAGGCCATAATGTCCCTATGCTCAGGACCTTTCCACACTATGCTCTACGTTCCTCTTTATCTGGGTGTTCATTAATATCCTTTATTGTATTTGTTACTATAAGCAGGTGATATTTTTTCATAAATTTTATGATTCATTTCAAAATGATAAACAAACTCAGAGAAGAGAGGGAACAGGAGAACTTCCATTGATAGTGTTTATAAAAAACCTATAAACCATTTATGACTAGTGGGTCATAAGTACAGCTGGAAACCACTGTCTGAAGTGGGGGTAGTCTTGTGAGACTGAGCCTTTAATTTGTGGGACCTAATATTAAGCCCAGGTAGGTATTTGAACTGAGATAACTTGGATGGCTTTGACCTAGTGTAGCAGTGATTTCTGCTCTGTGGAAAACGCACACATTGGGCGTCAGAATATTATGTGAGTAAATGAGAAACTTGGAAGTGTTTTTCCTTTCCATGTACCATGAAACTCATGGTTCACTGCAATTATCAAATGATGTAATTTACTTGAAAGCAATTTGAGCTTTCAAAGAGATGCAATTGAGAAATTGTTTGTATTATTATTTGATCACCATTTATGGTATGATACATTGCATTGTGGGTAGTAAAGGGAAAGAAGATGAAATTCTTGACTCAAGGACTTTGCAAGTGATGAAAAGTCTGGAAAGAATATCTTTGCTTGGGGTGGAGCAATAGCACAGTGGGTAGGGCGTTTGCCTTGCACGTGGCCGACCCAAGTTCAATCCCCAGCAACCCATATGGTCCCCCAAGCACTGCCAGGAGTAATTCCTGAGTGCAGAGTCAGGTGTAACCCCTGAGCATCACTGGGTGTGACCCAAAAAGCAAAAAAAAAAAAAAAAAAAAAGAAAATCTTTGCTTTCAAACAGGAAGGGAGGTGAATCTTCAGGAGTTCTTCCAGAGTTGGGGTAGAAGAGAGGGAGAAAATTCCTGGTGGGGAAGTAGTAAAGTGTTCATCCTTTACTTCTTGACATAATACTATATCCACGGTGACATGAATGTTGGAGAATTTTTGTCTAATTTCTTTGGGACTCTTTTATAATCCAGGTAAATTATTGGTCATCTCCTCTAATTGGAACCTGGTCACTAGTTGAAAACAATGAAACATCTTTTTAGTTACTCTCCCTGGGGACTTACAGGGTCTGTGGGCAAAGAGATTAGCTAAGGCTCCAGTGTAATTTGTGGTGCTCAGAGCAAAATGCAAATGTAAAAGCCTTGAAAGACACATTATTATAAATTTTAAAATAGTGACAGTAGAACATTAAACCAGCACAGGGTCTTTTTAAGAAGGACTTAGTGCCATGATTACTAACCCCTGAGGATGACTGCCAAGGGTGTTTTTGGAATTTCCTAGAAGTATATCATTTAGGTCACCATTTAAATTAGGGGATGAACTCGAGTCTTCACGCATTCAATGAATGTTTGTTAAATCATCTCAACAAGTTTCTACCAGTGTGCCGGGTCAGATGAAGTGAGTTATGAGACTAGGTTATGTTCTAATTCCTTGAGAAATACTTTCCAGGATACTTAGAAAAAATATGATAAAACATGTATTCTTTAGTGTTTTAGTTTAAGTGGTACGTCCAAAATCATTATTGAAATTTTTCTTTCTTCTTTCTTTCCACAGAGCTCTCTATCTTTGAATGTGTTCTTTCTTAGGAAAAAAAAATCTAGAATTCAATTACTGATGGGAACTTACAGGGTCTGTGGGCAAAGCCTATTGGCTACAGCCAAGGATCTTGTGTAATTTGTGGTGCTCAGAGCAAAAAAATGCAAATGTAAGCCCTTAAAAGACACATTATTATGAAATTTAAAATGGTGACAGCGGTACATTAACCCTAGGCCTGGTCTCTCCAGGCTGAACTTGGTGCTGCTGACGTGACTGCTAATCCCCGAGGACGACTGCCCACGATGTTCAACCATGAAGTGGGTTTCACCCAATTCTTGCCCAAACGAATCTTTTCATTAACTTCTCAAGTACCACATCATGAAGAGATCAAGAGATTGTGGAGTCCAAGTCCCAGGGGAATTTGAGATTGGAGTAGTCAGGTGAAGCTGTGGGTAGTGGATTTCTTGTGGCTGTGACAACGGTACTTTCTATGCATGTCACCCTCTGGAAAATGTCAGTAAGCCTTGTGCTCCAGCAAAGTTATTCCTGGCCACCAGGATTGCTTAATTACTGAACTCCCATTCACGTTCACATACACTATTATTTCTGGTTTCTGTGCAAGTCTCACCTGTCTGTTCTCTTTTTTATTGTCTTATTATTGCAACATTTTTTAAAAACTTTATTTATTTACTTTTTAAACTTTTTATCAGTGAAACACCATGAGGTACAGTTGTAGACTTACAGATTTTTGTGCTTGGGTTTCAGTTATACAATGATTGAGTACCCATCCCTCCACCGGTGCCCATTCCCCACCTCCAGTGCTCCCGGAATCCCTCCCACCCCCCTACCCTCCCATCGCATCTCACCCCCGTGGCAGGGCATTCCCTTTTGTTCTCTCTCTCCTTTCGGGTGCTGTGGTTTGCAAAAGAGGCATTGCGTGGCAATCATGTTCCATCAATAGTCTACTTTCAGCATGCATCTCTCATCCTGGGAGGATCCTCCCAACACCCTTTACTTGGTGCTCCCTTTTCTATCTGAGCTGCCTTTTCCCCTAGCATGTGCGGCTGGCCTCCAAGCCATGGAGTGAACCTCCTGGTACTTATCTCAGCTATTCTTGGGTGTTAGTCTCTTAATTTGTTACTTTATATTCCCCAGATGAATATTGCAACATTTTTTAAGTTTGATGGATGGCCAGGATACAGGAGCCATGATCACTGGGGCTGAGTCACATGTACAGAGCATTTTCCTGCAGTACTTTCAGTGTTTGAAATGTAGCCAGATGTTTAAAATCTAGAAGAGGTAGGAGCTGAAGGTATAGTACAATGGGTCGCACTCTGGCCTTACATGTGACAGATCTGGGTTCAACCTGGCACCACATTTGGTCACCCAAACCCCATTAGGAATGATCCCTTAGTGCACCGCTAGGGTTAAGCCCTGAACACGGCCGGGTATGGCCCCAAAACCAATCAGATAAAAATCTAGAAAATTTTTAGCTAGTTTTTCTTCTCCTAGGGTGAGAAGGGATACTATAGAGATGACACTTGCTAAGACTACTACTTATTTCGTCCTCTTTCTCTTCACCCCTCAGACAAACCAACATTGTCCAACTTATGTATTATTTTATTCCTCAAAGAACACCTTTCTTTAGATTGAGCTGTATCATTAAGTCATCTGCTTATTTGGAGAAAATTCGTGGATCATTGTCCCCAGTCCCCACCCCAACCTTTTGTTGAATTTCCTGTTGGGATTGTTATTGTTTCCCAGCTGAGAATTCAGGGTAGATATTTCTTAGAGATCTCATTATCCCAAAGACCTTTCTGCAAACACTGCTTTGCCTTTTTGGTCTATTGGAAAATATGCCATGGATTTCTGACCTCTAAACCCACTGAATATTGTAAAAAGTCTTTTTTTTCCTTTTTGGGTCACACCTGGCGATGCACGGGGGTTACTCTGGCTTTGCACTCAGGAATTACACTGCCAGTGCTCGGGGGACCATATGGGATGCTGGGAATCGAACCTGGGTCGGCCGCGTGCAAGGCAAACACCCTACCCACTATACTATTCCTCCAGCCCTGGTAAAAGTCTTTTCAAAGATGGAGGAACTGTAGAAGTATTATTTTTGTTCAAAAGTTTTTAAACAATAATTTAGATAATTGTAGCACTGTAGCACTGTCCTCCCATTGTTCATTGATTTACTCGAGCGGGCCCAGTAACGTCTTTATTATGAGACTTGTTTTTACTGTGTTTGGCATATCGAGTACATCATGGGTAGCTTGCCAGGCTTTGCCATGTAGGTGAGATACACTCAGTAGCTTGCCGGGCTCTCCGAGAGGGGCAGAGGAATCGAAGCTGGGCCGACCGGGTAGGCAGGGTGCAAGGCAAATGCCTTACCCACTGTGAAGTTTTGGTATTGATATACAAAGTTACTGTATATCTCCACTACCAAAGTGTCTATAATCCTCGCCCCAACTATGTCATCTCTGGTCCAACATTCATTCCCTCCCATTCATTAATTTGTTAATTGGCAATTATGTTTTTTTGTGCACATTCTTACCTTCTTGAGCACCACCATGTGCTCAAGATCCTCCACTCCTGTTCCCGTACTATTTCAGAAATCTATTTGCTCCCCTCATGTTCCCAACCTGACACTCTCCGAGCTATATATTCTAGTATCAAAGGTTTATTATCGATTGGTATTGTCCATACCCTTGGCTATAATTTTCTCTATATCCCTGCAGTAAGTGAGATCATCCTGTACTTGTCCTTCTGCCTCTGGTTTATTTTACTTAGCATGGCACTCTGAAATTCCATGCAACTTGCTGTAAACTGCATTGAATTTGTTATTTTTCTAGTGGCTTCATAATATTCCATTTTATCTATAGCACAAACTTATCCTTTTCTGGACGTTTCGGTTATTTCATAATCCTGGTTCTTGTATTAAAAGCTGCAATGAATATATATCTTTATGAATTAATGCTTTTATCTAGGGGAGGCTGGATATCTAGAAATGGGATGGATCAATCAAATGCATTTTTACCTTTTTGGGAAATCCACAGAGGTTGAACCAGCTGACATCCTACCCGTGAATGAGTGTTCCTTTTTCACCACTTCCCCACCAACATATGTTGTTTTCAGTTTTCTTGGCATGTGCCATTCTTAATGGTGTGAGGTACCATGTCATTGTTATTTTGATTTGTGTTTTCCTGCTGCTAAAAGATAACAGATTCTTTAATTTCCAGCCAGTAATGTTTCTTGAAGCTGTATGAATCTTTCATTCAATGCTTTTTTCTTGTCATTGGCCATCTGCTGGTTTTAGGGCATCCTCCAGGCAATATTGAGCTTTCTGGAGATTTATCTGGAATACAGCCCCCTTTTGTGGAGGCAGCTGAGTTCTGTCATTTGAATTTTTGTTGTATTCCTTGTGCTTCCTAAGTGCTAATGCTAAGAATTGCAATTTTAGGGGCTGGATTGATAGCACGGCGGGTAGGGTGTTTGCCTTGCAAGCGGCTGACCCAGGTTTGATTCCTAGCATCCCATATGATCCCCCGAGCACCACCAGGAGTAATTCCTGAGTGTATGAGCCAGGAGTAACCCCTGTGCAATACCGGGTGTGACACAAAAATAAAAAAAAATAAAAGAATTGCAATTTCAGAGGGTATGCGCTATCATCAAGATTATGTTTCATGATGTTGGGCTATTGCTTATGTCAGCATTGTTAGCTCTGTGCAACTTCTACTTTGTACTAATTTCTTCTCAACGCTAACAAAAGCAGAGTCAAGTCTAACTTTCTAATGGTTGGGCAGTTATGGGGGGAATAGCTAGAATTGTGGGCTTACAGGAGTGCTTAGGCTGAGCACAATCTTCACCTGTCCCAAGTTAGCATTTGCACAGTTTGGGCTGGGGGCTTCCTCTGGGCCAGGTGAGCAGAACTTGTTGCTCACCTAATGAAGATTGGCGATACAGCCTGTTATTGGTGGGGCTTCCTGTCCCTCACGTAGGCGCAGGGTTATTAAGGCTAGGGTGCACAGTTGGGGATGAGGGAACAGAATTATTTTGATAAAACTCCATGAAATGAATAAAGATTGAAAATAACCTAGGTGCACAAGAATAGATGAATAGATAAAGAAACTATAGTGTATATATACAATGAAATGCTTCTCGACTGGAAGAAAAAGATGAAATCTTATAGTTTGCTGCAACATGGGCAGCACTGGAGGGTATCATACTGAGTGGAGACAAAGGGAGAAGGACTAATAGTGAATAATCTCTTTCCTATGTGGAGTATAAAGAAGCATAGTCAGGGAATAGAAATGGCCAATGATAACAACCCTGAGAATCTGCTGATAGAATAGACTTTGCTTAAGTGTTGGGGGTATTCAGGGAGGAGACATGGAGGGAGTGGTACAGGGAAGCTGATACTTTGGTGATGAGTGTAGTGTAGGAGCATTATATTCTTGAAACATTATTGTTAACAATATTTTAAATGATGGTGCCTAAAAACGATAACAACAAAACCTACAAAGACATAATGATTTTTAAAAAAAGAGCAAACAAAGCAAGAGAACACTATCGGACTGTTGCCTTCCCCTGATCTAAATTTCTCTTTCTCTCGTTTCCGTTTTTTTACACAGACCTGGTGTTTATATCATATGCTAGTTTAAATAGCTTTTCATAATAAGGCAAGAAAATAAACCCATAAAGAAACACATAAACATGGAAAGGAAAAGTCTACCCTTTTTTAGAGAAAGAACCCCTCTTCGATTTTCCATTTTCCAAATCCCTTCCACTTAGAAATTGGAAAACCACCTCTACACTCCCCAATTCTCTTTCCAGCTCACCTGTAATCCCTAGGGAGAACTGTTTGTGGGCGTGGCTAAGAAACACGTGACAAAACCGTCCAATCGAAGGCATTACTGTGTCTTCTCCGCAGGTGGCTTGGTTATACTTTGAAGGAACACAGTATGTGTGCAATTGGTGCTCAGTAAGACACAGAAATTCCATGACGGGAGAATAGGAGTTGTTCCTTTAGTTCTCTCCAAGTGCTCATTCCCTTTCTGGCCACATGAGGAATGTGTTGAGAGAGGGGAGAAAGGTAGAGGCTGGGTGGATTGTCTGATAACTTAGTCCTCACTCTTCAACCTCGGAAACTTGGGGATCAAACTGATGAACCTTAAATATTGCTTCAGTCACGCTGTTTATATACTGTGGAGCCAGGCCCAGCTCTAAAGAACGGCTCTCCCATGTGACATTTTCCACAAATTTATATCTCACTACTAATACCAAGCACGGTGCAGATATATCTCACTTTGAGTAACAACTTTGTATCGGGGGTATTTCCATGTAAATTGAGCCCAGCACATTAAATGGGATCATTTAACATACAGCAGGGCAGCTCTTAGTTCAAAGGAACCCTGCAGTGAATCCTTCGGAAAAGCAATGGTTCCTCTGTGACTCAAGTAATCACATTCTAATTTATATTTCTCTTAATTTGGATTGTAACTTAAAGAGTTTATAAATCTTCACTTAATGTAAGTAAATAAATTAGTGCGTATCCTATAATATTTTCCCCAGGGGTAAATGATCGTAGATGTTTCATACTTGTAATTATATTTAAGTCAGTGATTTAATCACCGCCTTAGGAGGGATACAGATGCCACGAAAGGTTTCTGATTGTTAGCTCTAAAGAGCAGAAACAGCCATTCTAGTCTGTTCAACTAAGAATGGCTCTGTCCCTGGGAGGCTTGAGTTCTTTGAAGAAAAGTTATAAAGGGCAGTGGGATTTCAGCTGGAAAATGGAATTTGATTTAAATCCTACCTGGATTCAATCCCTTGCCTTAGACCTGTTCTACTTCAGGCTTGTTTCTTAAAATCACGTAAGTTCACTTTCTTCAGCTGAAAAATTAATGGAAGGGCCCTCAAGATATATCAAAAAGAAGAAAACATGCTTAGTAGGTGAGGTCTTGGGTTAGATCCCAGAAGCTTCCCTAACCCAGCACCACAGAGTATAACCTTAGTATCTGCCAGCACTTCCGGGTCAAGGACAAAAACCATTAGGTTGGGCAAGCTGTGACTATATAAAAATTTGATGGAAAGATTCCATTTTGTTTCTGAGACTATATAAAAATGTGATGGAAATATTCCATTTTCCACTTGGTGGTGGGGAAACTATTTCCACAGAATATTTTTAAATAGGCCCAATCACATATATATTAGCTAGTGATAGCAAAAAGACTATATGCTTGATTGGTTATTTGTTTTCTAAAAATTCAGTTGTATCCTTGAAACATGTACTCCTGAAGACCTGGGATTCAGGTTTTTCTAACTGAACCTACCACACTGTTTTAAAGTGTGTCTGGAACTTAGCAGTCTGTAATAGAAAAGAACATCACGAATCCTAGGCATAGCTCAGCAGGTAGAATGTCTGCTTTGCAAATATGAGGCCGAGAGTTTGAACCCCAGCTCCACGGCTGGGCTGTTATCTGGGACCCTTGTGATTTCTGGATAGCATTGTCATTAAAGTAAGTGTGTGACCACACAGCTCAATTGTGGGACCCCGATAAGCACCGCAACCAAGTGTGTGTAACTCCCTACATCCACCGCAATCACTGCAGTAACAACATCCACAAACGGAAGGGAACGGGGATAAATCCATCAATCAACTAAAACAATGAGAAGAATGAGGAAAACACCATCTCACCACTTTGAAAAGGGGAAGATTTCTAGAGAAGATAAAGGTCGCCCTCTAGTGCAAGCCAATTGGAAAAACAGCCGCCAAATATAGAAGCTGATCACAAGGGACTTTTAAACAGGATTGCTCCCTGAATTATTATTTAATTCTGCTCATCTCTTTACTAATTTGTCTGGGCAACGAGCTCTTGTTTAATTGCCCTCCAAGTACAAGATTTATATTTTATAATGTACATCCCTCTGGTATTTTAAATCATTGAAGACAAAAATTTCAGAATGAGTTCAATTGTCTTCTTACTGGGTGGTATTTTTATCTTCGTAGTTGTAATAGAACTGCTAAGGAGAATCCTGCCTTGAATAATTGTGCTCTTATTTTAAATTAAATAATCTCAATCAAGATTATGAGCTAACATGGCTGATGCTGTATGTCTTGTTAAAAACCCTATTCCTGGTGAGCGGAAAGAGGACAGAGGAGCGAAAATAAATTTCATATTAATGACAGACATTTAACCACAGTAGCTTGGAGCACACAAACATGTGTGATTTTCCACGCATAGAATTACTGTATACTTACACTGTTTTAAATTGACATGAATATATCTTCACCAAGCTTTGACTTTTGTGCCAATATTTCTTCTTATTCTTTTGGTGTGTGTGTGTGTGTGTGTGTGTGTGTGGGGCGGGGGGTGGGGTGGGGGGCGGGTTCCTTGCACTAATAAAATGAAAGACATGCTTTTCACAAGCACACAGTTAAATATAAAAGAGTTCACTCTTCTTATATTCCTCTTACAAGACAGAATATGCATCTCTAGTACTATTTCTACTTATAATGAACAAACCAACACAAACTTACCAAAACACTCCTAGGCCTCGTGATGTACTGAAATTGACTCTTATTAACATGTAGGAGCCAACTGTTCCATTTTCAGGAATTTTATATGCTCATTGTTATAAAAATATTAAAAGTTACTTGCACACACTTTTACAACTAAACACACAACATTAAAAATAAAGATCATAGTTATGGAAACCTCATCACTTCCCCTTTAATTTAGGCGGGCATTCCAATGCCATATGAACATAGCCCTCCATGCCTGCTCTGCCTTCTATGTTGTATTTCTCCTCCTTATCTCTAATATTTTTCTCTCTTCCAGGTGTCTGTCCCCACTGCCAAGACCATCCACCACAGCCTTTGAATCAATCCCTTCACTCTTTCTACAATATGAATAATCAGGGTCACCCTACCAATCCTTTGCCTTAGAGAAGGTTTTTTCCTCATCTTTGTCTCTGCCTTTCTCCCTCCCCCACCCCCAAACCCTTAACCATACCAGCAGTTGCTCAAGGCGTACTCCCGGCTCTGCACTTAGGGATCAGTCTTGCTGATGTTCAGTAGACCATATAGGGTGCCAGAGATTGAACCTGGGTCAGCCACACTCAAGGCAAGCACCCTACCCACTAGACTATCTCTCTAGCACCTCACTTTTGTTTTTCTTTCTAATGGAAGAATTCCCAGTGAATCTAGTAGCTCAGGGAAATTCTAAGGATGATGTATTGGAAAAGAACGAGTGGGCTTCTCAGAGTCTTGACTTCCAAGTTAATAAATAGGGTTAAGATATGCTTACTCCAGCTGGGGAAATGCTGACCAGTGAGGGCGGAAAGAACTCTGGCATCATAATTACGCCTGTGTTGCACTCGAAGAAGTACATCCAGGGCTTCATTCTGAGCATGCTGAATTCATGAAGGCCAAGATAAGGAGGAAATTGATGACTCCACTGAATCTGACCTCTCTGTCCCATTGGATAGGATTTAACACCCTAGCAATAACTCCCGATAAGGTGCTAACTCAACATTAGCGTGGATTTTGGAGACATGGATAAAACAAACCAACCATGGCCAATACAAGAAAACAAAACCAAAACCTGCAGTCTTGTGATAGCAGAGGGTGGAGGAAGCTTTCAACAGGCTCAGGAAAGTGGGCTTGCTGAAATGGATATACTATGTATGACCAGGAGAACTCAGAGGGTGTAATACATCCCGAGGCCATAGGTCTGTACTAGTAGGTGGGCCCCAGTACAGTAATGGCTATCTCTATAAGTACAGTAATGGCTATCTCTACAGACCGATGTTACTATAGCAAAGATGATTTAGAGTTTTGCTCACTATTAGGAACTGAATGAAAGGATAAAGAACAATAGGAGTCTAGTGTGGAAACTTTCGGAAGCATGGAGTTCTCTATCTAGAAACACTGGATTAGCACCTAGCTGGGTCCCACTCCTTAAGTGATGGAGGAGATTATGGAGCTCTGGGGGAAATGAGTGGATAATTGTCAAGGATCCTATTCGGCTTGTACAGATTTCAAAGGATCAGGAAGCTTTGGGCAGCTGCTCTGATTAGAAATTCCCATCCCTTTCCCAGTTCCAAATCTGCACACTTTCCTAACCTGGAACCCCCTGGCTAATGAGGTAGTGGGATTTCTAAGGGGAAGGCCCTCAGTTACTGCACTCTAGAGACAAGTTAGTGTGGGACATTTCAAGACAGGTTGAGCCCACGACCTGAGTAGGCTTTAACTCCCACACAGTCACATTTCTTGGACTCCTCCTTCTAAGTTTAGTGGCAAACAGAGGATGCTTAGTCAATGAAATCTCACTAGGTTTGGCATCATGCTGGGTCTACAGGCTCTCTCATTTTCTCTGGTCCTAAAACATGTCACTGGGAGCTACATACTGGCCTGTTATTACTTTGTTCAACAAGGTAAGGCCTACCAAAGAAAGGAAAGTAAAGCAAAAGTTTCTGGAAGTGAAATATTCTGGAAACATGTCAAATCAATGTTGCAACATTAATTTGTGATTAATGTGAGTGATCTAGGGGATTCAGATACCTTTCACACCAAGAAATCCTTAGATCCCAATTGGGTGTTCCACACATCAACCTAATTCTAATACTATGTACCTGGAGAAACCAGTAGACTTCTTGGGGTAAATGTTTAGCCCCACAGAACTGTAGCCCCTTATTCAGCTATACATATATCAGATACTAGTTGCAAGTGTAGGTTATTACCGTTGCTTCTGATAGATTAGCTGTAGATCAAAAATTTTTATCACACTTTCCTTGGGCTCAATTAATTTTCTAGAGTGGTTTCCAGTACCCAGAAAAATCTTTCACTTACTAGATGTCAGATTTGTTGTGGAAAAAGATAACACAGAATAGTTGGAAGAAAAGGTTTCTCAAGTATGCTTCTCTCCCAAGTTTCCATGTGCTTATCAAACCAGAATTCTCTGAACCGCACCTTCTTTTCACAGTTTTGGGAAGACTTGCTACCATAGAAATGATTGATCAGGTTATTTGCCATTGCCGATTAAATTTGATCTCTAGCCCCTCTTTCTTCCCTGGGGGTCAGAGAAGTGAAACTTCACTGACCCTCTTATCATATGGTTGGCTTCTAACAATAGGCTTCCATTTCTAGGTGGTGCCATAAAATGTCTCATTAGTATATCAAAAGGATTATTTACAAGTCACTTAGAAATTTCAAAAAAAAAAAAAAGAAGCTCCATGTTCAAAACCATGGTTGAAGATCTACTATTTTTTTTTAAATAAAAAACAGAATGTTTCAGTTCCCTAAGGATCTAAAGAATATAAGGTCAAGGTGCCATGTTATCTTTGTTTAATTCACCAGTCATCCTCCTGCAGAACCCAGATGGATCCTGGAGGAGGAATGGAGGCAATGCAAGGTTCAACCCTAGTTTCATCCATCATGTTATTTTCAGTATCTTCATCTCAATACATAGTTGGTGCTCAGTGATTAGACGAAGGGATTAATTTCAATTACTATGAGAAAAGAGGGAAAGAGACATTCATATGGCATAAAGAACAGAGTGTACTTAGAGGTTTACCCAGGTTTATTTGAACTCTCCTTTGCTGTGTAGAATAGTCATGAGATCTGAACTGCCTGAATACCACAAAGTGTAGCATATTGATCTGTCACATCATGACATTATGATCTGGCAGGATGAGTGAAAGGTGGCTGAGGTCACAGGTGCTGCAGAGGGAGGGATATTTACCCTACAGAGATTTAGAACCATCCACATCTATGAAGTACTTAAAGATGATATTTGGTTAGAGGCATGTGGTAATATTTAAATTCTAAAGCAAAATGCACTTGATGACGTCATGTATTCTTCAACGCTGAAGAAAGCTCACACTCTTTGGATTAGGAGGTAGGCAATATAATTTACCCCTGGAGTTAGTGCTCTGGCTCACACATTGGGTCAGATACAACTCACAATCTTTGAGTGAAGCTAGAACCGAAATGAGCTCTGAAATGCATGACTAGTAAAAAAGTCTCTAGCAGCCATGGCATACCTCACTGGGAGTATTACATCACAGGTACTTGGGGTTTGGAGCAAGATTACATTTTCCACAGTGGGGAATTAAATATTACATTAAAATGTTTCTATCAGTGATGAACATTATATAATTCATGAAATGAAATCCAGTCATGAACAACTCTGTAACTTTGTGTGTCTCATGACGATTCAATAAAAAAATTAATTTTTAAAAATCCCTATCATAAGAAGGGAAAACTGAGTCAATGATGGTTGGAGGGATTGTACATGATGGGAGATGTGTGCTGAAAATAGACAAAGGACCAAACATGATAGCCTCTCAGTATCTATATTGTAAACCATAATGCCCCAAAGTAGAGACATGTATGGAGTATGGGTGAAATTGTCTGTGAAAGAGGCACAGGGAGGGGTGGGAAGGTGGGGTATTGGGGACATTGGTAGTGGAAAATGTGCACGGGTGGAAGGATGAGTGTTCGATCATTGTATGACTGAAACTCAAACATGAAAGCTCTGTAACTGTGTCTCATAGTGACTCAATAAAAAAAGAAAAAGAAAAAGAAAAAAGAAAAAAACATTCCTATTACATGCCGATTAGATAGTATAACATGTAGGGCACTTGCCCACAACAGTGTGGCCAAGCTGGTTTTAATCCACTACTCCATTTGGTCCCTCCAGGCCTTGCCAAGAATGATTTGAGTGCAGAACCAATAATAAGCTGTGAGCACTGGGTGTGGCCCACAAACAAACCCTAAACAAAAAATCCCTACCAGGTAGTTTGGTCCTAAATAATACGGGATCACAAGTAATCATTTTGTCAGAATAATTCACTACGAGTTGAATTCCATAAAACTCACTGAGTCAAAATGCATGTCTGCAGCGATCCATCATTAGATGAAAATGGTTCATCAGAACTGAGCATGAGTAGAAGCACAGGGAACAAACCTGCTCCAATGATCTGTGCCTCATATTCTCACGGCACCCAGTACCATACTAGAACTCTCTTCAGTGCACTTCTCTCAACATGAACTAGGGATGAAGAAAAAGCCAGAACTGGATCATCTCCTTTTTTGTAGGCACAAGACAACGACTGGGTCCTGGAGTACAGCAGGTAAGACATTTACTATGCACACGACTAGGTTTGATTCCAGGCATCCCACATCCCTCATTCCTACTTTGGACAAACTGGCAGGCTACCGAATGTAACCTGCCCACACGGTAGAGTCTGGCAAACTCCCCGTGGCGTACCCAATATGCCAAATACCAGTAACAATGATGGGTCTCATTCTCCTAACTCTGAAAGAGCCCTGAATATGGCACATTTTAAAATCTCAGGGCTAGGGCGAAGGAGACGTTACTGGTGTCTGCTCGAGGCAATCGACGAACAACAGGATGATTGTGATCGTGATCATGAATAAAAAATTAAGTTTATTTCTTGTTAATACTTGCAGTTATTTTAGATAAGCACAGTAAGAGATATAGATTGTAAAGATTAGTTCTCTGAGCTCTGAGGGAAAGAAAGGCTTTTACTGTAAATCCCAGACTAAGTCCCCAGGTCAGTTAAGCTTGTCTTTTCCCTTGGGGTCCTGTCCCTTAAGTGATAACAGCTCGCATCAAGACCATGCCTTTAGACGAAGTCATGAAATTTACATACAAGTGTTACTACATGGAAAGTATCATGTTAAGTGAAATGAGTCAGAAAGAGGGGGATAGACATAGAAAGATTGCATTCATCTGGGGAACATAAAGGACCTCCAGTTGATCATCGATTTGCTTGAGTGGGCCCAGTAACATCTCCATTGGAGACTTTGTTGTTACTGTGTTTGGCATATCGAATACGTCATGGGGAGCTTGACAGGCTCTGCCATGCGGGCGAGATACTCTCGGTAGCTTGCCAGGCTGTCCGAGAGGGGCGGAGGAATCGAACTCGGGTCGGCCATGTTGGCTGCGTGCAAGGCAAACGTCCTACCTCTGTGCTATTGTTCCAGCCCTGGGGAACATAAAGTAACAAAATAGGAGACTAACACCCAAGAATGGCCTAGATTAGTACCAGAAATTTTGCTTCATGGCTTGGAGGCCAGCCACACATGCTAGGGGAAAAGGAAGCTCAGATAGAGAAGGGAGCACCAAATAAAGGGTGCTGGGGGGATCCTCCCAGGATCGGAGAAGCATGCTGAAAGTAGACTATAGACCAAACATGATTGCCACTCATTGCCTTTTTTGCAAACCACATCACCCAAAAGGAGAGAGAGAACAAAAGGGTATGCCCTGCCACAGAGGCAAGGTGGGATGGGGGTGGTAGGGGGTGGGAGGGATACTGGGATCTGTGGTGGTGGGAAATGGGCACTGGTGGAGGGATGGGTATTTGACCATTGTATAATTGAAATCCAAGCACAAAATTTGTAAATCTACAACTGTACCTCATGGTGTCTCACTAATAAACATTTTTTTAAAAAAATACCATGCTTTTATAATTTCTTTGTCCCATTTTGATGCCAGGGTAGCTTCACTGCTTGCCATGGGTTCAATCCCAATCCCATGGTAGAACCTCTCTTTGTATGGTGTTAGGTACTATGGCAACTTAAGCCCAAGTCAATTAATTATCACAGATGCCCAAGAGTAGATATATTTCAGAGTCAATCAATTCCCAAATACTAGGAGCACAGCATTAATGGCCTTTCTGTGTTGAAGCAAAGAACATTGCTCTCTAGTAAAATAAAAGGGCTACAAGGGAAATAGAAAAGCCGGTCACTGTCACTGTCTTCCCGTTGTTCATTGATTTGCTCGAGTGGGCCCAATAACGTCTCCATTGGAGACTTTGTTGTTACTGTGTTTGGCATATTGAATATATCACGGGTAGCTTGCCAGGCTCTGCCGTGCGGGCGACATACCCTCGGTAGTTTGCCGGGCTCTCTGAGAGGGGCAGAGGAATCGAACTCGGATCGGCCATGTTGGCTACATGCAAGGCAAACGCCCTACCGCTGTGCTATCGCTCCAGCCGGTAATTCACTAAAAATACAAAGTTCAGAGTTACCAGAAAGTTTTAGCTCATAAGATACCAAGACTGACTTGGGAAATTATGACAAAGAGAGGTAAAACACAAAGGAAAGTTTGAAGATAAATTCAGGAGATTAGGAGTGCTCACAAGAGAACTGTAAACTTCTCTGGGGGGAGAAAAAGGAGCAATTCACTGGTGAGGCCTAAAGTATTTAGGGTCAATATCCAACACCCAGAACATTGTGAGACTTATTACTGTGTTTGGCATATTGAATATGTCACGGGTAGCTTGCCAGGCTTTGCCAGGCTTTGCTGTGCGGGTGAGATACTCTGGGTAGTTTGCCAGGCTCTCCGAGAGGGGCGGAAGAATTAAACTCAGGTCGGCCACGTGGTCCAGGTGCAAGGCAAATGGCCTACCTGCTGTGCTATGGCTCCAGCCACTAGTATGGCAATGAATATATAATGTAACCTGAATTTCTTTCCTGTTCAGAACTTGAGCTATATGTGAGTCTAGAATCAAAGAAATTCACTCATTAATTTTCATGTATTTATGGCTGAATTAATGAGTAAATTAGCTCCCAGAAATTAACTAGAGGATTTTAAGCATTTTGCTATATAGCTCTTTTAGTTGCAAGCATATTGCGTTATATATCATGATCCATTCCTGCACACTGTAAAAGAAAGGTCAGATCTTTTCATCTGAAGTTCATTAAGCCATTACTGTTCTCCCTTTTACAATCATCTGTGACTAGTAAACAAGCAATATACTTTATAGGCTGTGGTATGCAAAACTTTACTCCAAATGACCCACATGCTTCTTTTATGTGTGCCCGCTTCCTCCTCCTCCAAATGCAAATCAATGTTTTATGTCTGTCAAATACCAGTACACATTCTGGTGATTAACGACCCAGTGTTAATGTGACTAAAGAAATTAATTTTAGATGTGCCTGGAGTTTAGAAGTAATTTGTGTAAAAATTAGATCCTGCTGTGATTCAACTCTTTTCTACCAATCTGAAATATGCTGCCCTGGAAAATGTGTTATTGGCACATTTATCATCGATCACAATTCATTATTTCAAGGGCTGACAATTGTCTGGTTGCACATTTGTTAGTGAGCTGAGCCTTAATCATATATGTGGTTTTAAGAGTTTCTGTCCTACTAGATTTGTGTCTTTTTTTTTACAAGAGAATTTTAAAAGGGAGAAATTTCCCAGACCAGGAACTGAAAGGATGATAATTTTATAGAGTATTAAAAAAGAGTTATAAGGATTCAAATACATAAAGAAAAGATGGTTCCTATTTTATTTTTATGTTCTGATGAGCAAACTCAATCTTTTTTATTCCATTTAGTAATTCTAAGGACTGAGACTGTAAAATTTTCTGCCTCCTAGAAATTTCACAACACTAGATTTTTTTCTATTTTTTGTTTTGTTTTGTTTCCCTTTTTCCTTCTGAATTTCCAGAGGGATCAACTAAGCCAAACAGTAATTTAGATATCAAAGTCACATCAGGAGAAAATATGGATTACTTAAAACATCACTTTTGAAATATTTTCCTCCTTAAAAAACATTTTTCTTCACTTGCTCAGCAAGTTTTTTCAATCTTACACAGTAGCACTTACTGTTTTCAGTGCACTGGAGATATTAGTTAAGAAATCAGCTAAAATTAAGTGCCCCGGGAGAGTCTGAATTCGATTAAGAATAGACACCAGGTAATAAGCACAGTGTATAATCAAATTCTATAGTGTCCTAGAGGGTGCTAAGCGCTGTGGGGAAAATATAATAAGATGAGAAGGAACAGAAGTCCGGAGGATCTGCAACTTTGCAGGGTGTTATCACTGTTAAGAACATGGACAGAACTCAATCACCACCATGCTCATGGTCGCACTCTACACACTCGAATGAACCTCACCCATGAGTGAATCTATTCCTGGACATCTCATACTTCACACCACTTATATATCAAGTGTATCACACCACATTTGATGGGGTTTAAAGAAGGCAACCAATCTTATTGAGAAATACATTTATATAGCACATAAGTTTATGTCTGAGTTCTTCATGTCGACCAAGACCATCCATGGTAACTCACAGTTCCAGAAGGTTGAATATAAACATTGGACATGGGAGTCTCCCGGTGGATGGTTCCACAACAAAATAGACCACATCATATTCAATCGACAGTTTTGCCTGACCGATGTCACTGTTGTCCCAAAATTCCAAACGGGATTGGACCACTGTCTGCTTCGTGCAAAATTCTACTTCACAGAGCAGGGAGAAAGGGCTGCAAAGTTTAAGAAGAGAACTCCCAGAATGACCACCAACTGGGAGCTCTTTGGCACTATTGCTGCAACATGGGAAGATGCCGTCATTGACAACATTGACGAGGAATATAATCGACTGGTTCAGCACCTCCATGATTGTGCGAGGAACGCCAAGAGAAAGATAGCCACAGAAAAACACCTGTCTTCGAAAACTCTTGAGCTTATTCGCCAACATGGTTTGGCGCATGCCTCAGGCAACCGCAACAAACATCAAGCTTGCAAAGCAGTGCAGAGATGCAATAAAGGAAGACCTCAAAGACAGAAGAGCAGCAGTGCTGGTAGATGCAGTAGAAGCTGGGAAAAGCATTCGTAATGCCTGCCTGACCTTCGCCAATTACAAGACCAAGATGATTACCCTCCGACATCCTGATGGATCTATACATCTTCCAGAAGGGCAATGGAGAAGATTATCCATGACTTCTACTCAGATCTCTTTGATAGTCATGTCCACCTGCCACATACCAAATTCCGCAGGATGGATATGTCATTCCCAAAGTTCTTCCTTCCGAAATCTGACGTGCCATTTTGTCAGTAAAGAAATGAAGAGACCTGGCCCAGACAAGGTCAGCCTGAACACCTGAAGAACCTGCTGTCAGTACTCATCAATATGCTGGCTTGGCTCTTCACACGCTTCCTGTCTGAATGCAAGGTTCCATCCCAATGGAAAACCAGCAGGACTGTACTACTGTACAAGAAGAGAGACATCTACGACATTGTCAACTATCACCCGATGTGCCTGTTGTCTGTCATCTACAAGCAGTTCACTCAAATCATCCTGAATAGGATTGGCAGAACAGTAGATGAAGGACAACCATGCAAGCAAGCTGGGTTCTGCAAAGAATTCAGCACCATCGACCATATCCACATGATAACCAAGCTCATTGAGGTTTCTCGGGAGTTTAAGATGCCGCTCTGTCTAACGTTCATTGATTTAAAGAAGGCCTTTGATTCTGTTGAGACGGAAGCAGTCTTTGAAGCGCTAGCTAATCAGGGCATTCAAACTCAATACATCAGGATCCTCCATGAGCTGTATTACAGATTCACCACCAGGATGTCACCATTCTACAAAGAAGTGATCATCAATGTCAAGAAAGGGGTTTGGCAGGGTGATACCATTTCACTGAAACTCTTCAGTGCCACCCTTGAGAACATCATGCGATGACTGGAATGGGAAGGAATGGGAGTGAAGATAGACGGTCTGCAACTATACCACCTCCGCTTTGCTGATGACATTATTCTAATAACACAAAACATTAGTCAAGCAGCACAAATGCTGACCAACTTCGACTGTGAGTGTGGAAAGGTCGGACTACAGCTGAATCTCACAAAGACAATGTTTATGAGAAACAGTCTCATTCCTGATGCTCCATTCGCTCTCAATGAAACGACCATCTCTGAATGCAACAGTTATGCGTATCTAGGTCGAGAAGTCAACATGACAAATGACCTGGCACCTGAATTGTGCAGGAGGAAGAGAGCAGCTTGGAATGTCTTCGAGAGTGTTGAAGAAATAGCTAAGAGGACAAAGAACCTCGGGCTCTGAGCATACTTCTTCGATTCCACTGTTCCTCCTGCATTAACATATGCCTCAGAGACCTGGGCCCTACGCAAACAGAATGAGAACGCTATTCAGGTCTCCCAAAGATGAATTGAAAGAGCTATGCTTGGAGTATCACGTTTCTTTTTCTTTTTCTTTTTCAATTTTTATTATTGAAACACCATGAGGTACAGTTGTAGACTTGCAAATTTTTGTGCTTGGGTTTCGATTATACAATGATCAAATACCCATCCCTCCACCAGTGCCCATTTTCCACCACTATGGATCCCAGTATCCTTCCCACCCTCATCCTCCACTACCACCCTGCCTCTGTGGCAGGGCATTCCCTTTTGTTCTCTCTCTCCTTTTGGGTGTTGTGGTCTGCAAGAGAGGCATTGAGTGGCAATCATGTTCGGTCCATAGTCTACTTTCAACATGCATCTCCCCTCCTGGGAGGATCCTCCTAACACCCTTTATTTGGTGCTCCCTTCTCTATCTGAGCTGCCCTTTCCCCTAGAATGCTTGGCTAGCCTCTAGGCCATGGAGTAATCCTCCTGGTACTGATCTTGGCTATTCTTGGGTATTAATCTCCTATTTTATTACTTTATGTCCCCCAGATGAATGCAATCTTTTTATGTCTATCCCTCTCTTTCTGACTCATTTTGCTTAGCATGATACTTTCCATCTAGTACTACTTGTATGTAAATTTCACTCAAATGAGAGAAAGAATTCGGAGTTCTGACCTCCATCGACAACCAAGAATAAGGGACGCAGTCTCCTTTCCCAAGGCATCGAAAATCAGATGGGCTGGACACATAATGAGATTTGGAGATGATCGCTGGACTAGAGCCGTTACTGACTGGATTCCATGGGACGTCAAAAGACCACGTGGCCGCCCACCTACCAGATGGTCAGACTTCTTCCTCAAGACCCTGAACGATTGGTTTGAGGTTCTTCATGTTCCTAGAATGAACAGAAGCCACTGGGCTACACTAGCACGCGATAGGGGCAAATGGAGATGTTACTGGCACCTGCTCGAGCAAATCAATGATTAATGGGAAGTCAAGTGATCAAGTGAAGGTTTAACCTTTAACAACATTACTAATCTTTTATAGAACGGCTTAATGGCTGCTGGTTGAAATACAACAATCTTCACATACTTTTCTCTAAGAAACCTTTTTTGGATCATTTTTAGCAGATTATTCATAACAAACAATACAAAATACATTTTTTTTCAGTTCTGCTTTGGGGGCAGGGTTTGGGATTCAGGAAAGAAACATCCGAAATATGGTCATGGGAATGTGTAATGGTGGTGGGGTTGGTGTTCAAATATCAAATATAATCAAATATTGTGATTAACTTTATAAAAATAAAATAAAATAAAATAAAAGACCATGGACATTGGAGCAAAGACTTAGCTGATGGGGCCTTTGTAGATATGTGGAAATCTTCTAGAATAAGGAACAACTAGACTCAAGAATCTATGTTTGTCATTAATCATCAGGGAGATGCAGATCAAAACAACAATGAGATATCATTTTACAACACAGAGACTGGCCCACATCCAAAAGAACAAAAGCAACCAGTGTTGACGCAGATGTGGCGAGAAAGGGACCCTCATTCACTGCTGCTGGGAATGCCGACTGGTTCAGCCCTTTTGGAAAACAGTATGGACGATTCTCAAAAAATTAGAAGTTGAGCTCCCATTTGACCCAGTAATACCACTCCTGGGAATATATCCCAGAGAGGCAAAAAAGTATAGTTGAAGTGACATCTGTACTTGTTTGTTCATTGCAGCACTGTTTACAATAGCTAGAATCTAGAAAAAACCTGAGTGCCCGAAAACAGATGACTGGTTAAAGAAACTTTGGTGTATCTACACAATAGAGTACTATGTAGTGGTTAGAAAGGATGAAATCATGAAATTTACATACAAGTGGTACTACATGGAAAGTATCATGCTAAGCAAAATGAGTCAGAGAGGGACAGACAAAGATTGTATTCATCTGGGGAACATAAAGTAACAAAATAGGAGACTAACACCCAAGAATAGCTGAGATAAATACCAGGAGGTTTACTCCACGGCTTGGAGGTCAGCTGCACACACTAGGGGTAAAGGCAGCTCAGATAGAGAAGGGAGCACCAAATAAAGAGTATTGGGAAGATCCACCCAGGATGGGAGATGCATGCTGAAAGTAGACTATTGACTGAACATGATTGCCACTCAATGCCTCTTTTGCAAACCACAGCACCCAAAAGGAGAGAGAGAACAAAAGGGAGCGCCCTCCCGCAGAGGCAGGGTGGGATGGGGGGGGGTTGGGGGTGGGAGGGATACTGGGATCAGTGGTGGTGGAGAATGGGCACTGGTGGAGGGATGGGTACTTGATTATTGTATAACTGAAACACAAGCACAAAAATTTGTAAGTCTACAACTGTACCTTATGGTGTTTCACTAATAAAATAAAAAGAAAGAATCTAGTTTGGATCTCTATCAGGAATCTTCAAGGACCAGACATGAAACCAGCGTCGGGGGAGCAAACAATTATTAAGAAGGAATGTCACAGACAGGAGTTCAGAGAGGGATCCTGAGACCCAGATCATAGACAATCTTGTGGACCATGACAAGACTTTTAGTGTAAGAGAAATGAGGGAACAAATCAAACAGAAGAACAGTCTGATCTCTCACAAAGATCATAACTGTTGGGTTAATTACATACAGACTGTGGAGTGAAGAGTTGCTAGAGAGAGCTCAGTTCAGATACTTACAACTGTGCAGGTAGAAGATGGTGTAGCCTAACCAATGTAATGGTAGTGGTGTGATTAGAAGGGGGCCAACGTCTGGATAGAATGAATGTAAAAAAAAGTGACATACTAATATGAGCCGTGAGAACAGGGAAGAAATCGTGGATAAGTCCCAATTTTGGAGCCTTGGATGGAGGCTGATGGAATGACCAATACCACATATGTGTAATACAGATGGAGCTGATTCAATTGTGGAGGTTCAAGACTCCTTCCTTCCTTCCTTCCTTTCTTCCTTCCTTCCTTCCTTCCTTCCTTCCTTTCTTTCTTTCTTTCTTTCTTTCTTTCTTTCTTTCTTTCTTTCTTTCTTTAATGAATCACCGTGAGATAGCTACAGACTTACAAACTTTCATGATTATACTTCAGTCATACAATGATCGAGTACCCATCCCTCCACCAGTGCCCATTCTCCACCACCAATGTTCTCAGCAGCCCTCCCGCCACCCCTCTCTGTCCACCCCCACCTACCACCTCTGTGTCAGGCATATTCTCTTTTACCCTCTCTCTCTCTCTCCTTTTGGGTGTTATGGTTCATAATACAGGTAGTAAGTAGTGATCATGTTAGGTCTATAGTCTACTTTGAGGACGCATCTCCCATTCTGAGAAAGCCCTCCAGGCATCATTCATTTAGTGATCCCTTCTCTATTCCAGAAGCCTTTTCTCCCAGCATGTGAGGCCGGCTTCCAAGCTGTGGAGTGATCCTCCTGGCCCTTCTCTCTACTACCTTTGGGTGTTAGTCTCCCATTCTGTTCCTTTATATTCCACAAATGAGTGCAGTCATTGTATGACAAGACTAATTTTTGAAGAGGTTAAATTATCAACTGCTTGGAAACTTGAAATTGTTGAGTTGTGATCAGGATAAGACACCTAGCTTATTGAATTATCAGTATGTGGATATAACTGAAACCAGAAATGCAGACTGCAGACTGCAATGAGAGTAAAACTGGCATAAGCAAGTTTCATAATAAATATTTTTCCTTGTTCCCGAGCAACTATTCTTGGGAAGTCAATAAGTCATGTGTTTCTAGCAGAGTAGAGCTGAAGCACACTGGGTATCAGGCAGGTCCTAAATAAGTATGATTCTCTTGATCTCAGAATGCTTTAAGAAATTTAAGTTTACAGTATACAGAGTATGCCCATTTTCATTGATGAACTGTGGTTTACAATATTGTCAGTG
The DNA here is from genome assembly GCF_029834395.1 of Sorex fumeus. Taxonomy (NCBI): domain Eukaryota; kingdom Metazoa; phylum Chordata; class Mammalia; order Eulipotyphla; family Soricidae; genus Sorex; species Sorex fumeus. The sequence continues at coordinate 41,072,155 of NW_026606071.1, read as the reverse complement.
ACAGTTTGACAATGACAGTTTGACAATTTGTCAATGACAGTTTCTACAGTCTACCAACCACCAGACACCAGAGTGCCCGCTTCTGTCTACCAATACCCCAGAGGTCCTTTCACTCTTCTCTTCCCCCAGAGAAGCTCTGCTTTGTGAAATTTATTATTTTATATATAATTGTTTGTAAAACTACTTATTTGTTTTTATGATGTGGTGTGGGCCTGCTGGTTCAGTGTGAAGCAGGCAGGCAGGCAGATAGAGAAGGGCCCCCATGGCAATGCATTATTGCAATCAAGCCAATAATCCTAAGGCTGTGAAAGCCCACCTTGTGGACACAGTAACTTTACCTGGTTCTAGCACAGAGACAGAGAAGACTGGGCCCCTCTGAGAAAAGCCAGAACAAAACAAGAACAGAGATCAGGAAAGGAATATCAAAGAAGACAATCCACCGCTCCCCATTCTACACTTGACAATCAACATAGCAATAGGTTTTTTTCTAGGTACAAAGCCGGGGGCAGGTTGGGAGAAACCCTATAAAAGCCAACTTGAACAAAGGAAGAGTGCACACTTGCTGCCCAAACCCTTGTGCTGCCTATGCACATGTGTTGTTGCATATTGCACGTGATGCCAAAGCATATATACTGCCTGCATCTCCCCTTTTGAGAGGTTGACTTTCATACTTCCTCGTCTACTGATGAGATGTCATACCCTCTCCACTCTGGAAAAGCTGCATTCTGTCTTGAGCATTCTCTCTCTCTCTCTCTCTCTCTCTCTCTCTCTCTGTTATCTGTCTGTCTGTCTGTCTCTCTCTGTCTCTTGCTTGCATCCCCGCCCCTTCCTTAACATTTTCAAACAAAATAGACTATACTTCAATGCTGATCTTCTACTGACATTCTTTTCTGGGAGAAAGACAAGAACCCCCAAGGCCTGGGTTTCCTTTCCTGCAAGGAGCAAGGCTCACAGTCCTAGATTTCCCCAGTCGTTCTCTAGGCAGCAGAGGTGAATAGACAGAGAATGGCAGATCCCCTTCTCAAGGCTGTCCCCCTCTCCTCTCCACTTCATGTAGGTCACCCAGGGACCCCACTAGCGTCAAGTGTTTAGACCTTGTGGTGTGGTCCTTTGCTGGGCACTGCTTAGGGGCCACTAGGAGTCAATCCAGAGAGGCTTGGGGTGGAGGCAGGGCAAGAGGTATCAGGATCTGAATAAAATGCACCTGAAACATATAACAGGGAAGGCCCAGGGGCCGGGCTGATGGGTCAAAAGGCTGCTGTGCACACTTTGCATGCAGAAAGTCTGTAAGTCTGTGTTCTAATCCTCAAGTCCCCCCTTGGAGTAGCCTCTAAGCAATACCCCAGGAGTAGCCTCTGAATGCTGCTATGTGTGTCCCCCAAATCAAATAATAAGTTGCACTGTAGTAGCACTGTCCTCCAATTGTTCATTGATTTGCTCGAGCGGGCACCAGTAATGTCTCCATTGTGAGACTTGTTGTTACTGTTTTTGGCATATCAAACACGCCACGGGGAGCTTTCCAGTTTCTGCCATGTGGCCAGGATATTCTCAATAGCTTGCTGGACTCTCTGAGAGGGTCGGAGGAATTGAACCTGGGTCAGCTGCGTGCAAAATGAACGCCCTACCTGCTGTGCTATCGCTCCAGCCCCAAATAATAAGTTAACAAAATAAAATGAGGCACAGTTTTTTTGAGTTGGGAAACACCTTTTTAAATGTCCACTTTGTCTTATTTTTTAATTTAATTCTCAGATATAGACTATTCGGTTTTTTCATCCCCAGAGTCCAGTCCCAAGTTGCTAAGGCATGCAACTATATATACATTCATATATATATATATATATGTAAATATATATAGGACATTTTAGGCAACAAGATTTACTTTACCTATAAATTTAATTTACTAGACTTTCAGGATTTATGTATTTAGGAAGTTTTTTTCAGGCAGGAAATTGAAGCGTTTTAAGAAGGATATTAAAAACACATTTATACTGCAGTTAAGCTACTTGAAGGCTTGTAATTAAGTTTGCAAATTCAATTAAATTCATTCAGAGGCCTTAAATTTTGTGAAAATTATAAATAAAATAAGATTAATAAGCTGAACTGAAAGCTTAGGAAACAATGTGTGAATTTAATACACTGAATATTAATTTATAAACCAAAGTTTACATCTGGACAGTCTTGGCTTACACAAAAACTATTCTTAACAGCACCAGATGCTCACATTGTCTCCTGGAGCTGGTTCTTTGCTGGGGTCTCAGCCTTTCCATTGTTAGTTGTGCTTCTTTCAGCATGTCAAACAAAAAGTAAGGCTCAGTTTTTTGAAGCTCAGTATTCATTATGTGGCCTTTCTTCTGATTCTTATTTAATTTTCAAATATGTTTCTGAGGTCCAGCGTCTTATAATACCAACCCTATCAAAAGTTTCAGAATTCAGAATCAGGCCGGGAGGAGTCCCAAGAGCACCTGGGCTTAGCATACAAATTCCCACGGCAGACACGTAAGAGGTGGTCCATGCTCTGCTGGTCAGCTTCAGAAGGGGAAGCACAATCCCTCCATCGAGACTTCTCAGTTTGGAGTAACTTTAAAAGTCACTTTTTTCAGATCAGTGTTTCAACCAGGGACCTTATCACCCCCCTGGGTCCCCTCCAATATATTGGAGCCCATTGTTCATTAATTAAATTAAATCAAAATAAAAGGGGGCCACATCAATGGGGAAGCTCATGGCATGAGATCAGAGAGCCACCCAGTAGGACAGAGAGGCCACAGGAAGGAAACAGAGTCGAAAGGGAGCCACTGTCAGAAAGAGATGGGGAAATACTGCTTTACCTTTTCAGAGGACCATACCTTGCTGTGGAGTCCTTGAATATAGGATAACACTGTTTTGTCCTTCCTCAGGTAGCTTACGTTTATCGGGTCACACCCATTCCAGGGCACTGAACTTGTATTATAAGTTAATATTGCCTTTCTCCTCTCCTTTTGAATAGTTTACCTTAAAGCAATGTCCTTTCTGTATGGACACAGGAATACAGTTAATATTATGCTTTGTAATTTGGGAGTTGATTGATTCCGAATAATATTTATTCCTGGGCATCTGCTTTCTTGACTCAGTTGCCCCTAGTTATTAGCACCCCAAAAGCAGGGTCCCAACGAGGGACTGAATGGACCCAGGGTAAGATGTGAACTACCCTGGCATCGAAATGGGCCAGGCCAAAGTGCCACGATACTCAACTATAAGTTGAGGGCATGATCATGGACAAATGCTGTCATGATCCAGAGTAAGTAACGACGAGACTAGGACCCTGCTGGGCTAGGAAGACTAACCTGGCCTGAGGACTGCGGAATGTATCCTGTTGTTCGTCAATTGCCTCTAGCAGGCCCCAGTAATGTCTCCTTTATCCTAGCCCTGAGATTTTTTTAAAAGTGCCATATTCAAGGCTCTTTCAGGGTTAGGAGAATGAGACCCATCATTGTTACTGGTATTTGGCATATTGGGTACGCCACAGGGAATTTGCCAGACTCTGCCGTGTGGGCAGATTACAATAGGTAGCCTGTCAGTTTGTCCAAAGTTAGAATGAGATAATAAGACATCGTGCGGCTGCAAATGTGGCCGCGCGCTTCTGGGAGCTGGGTTTTATAATCTGTGGGTCTTGGCTGTTGATGGGATTACACGGTTCTAGGGGGCCAGTTGGTGGGTGTGACCCCTGCCTACTGGAATATGGAGGATCTGGGTGGAGGATGCTCAGCCCCGATCCGAGCAGGCTTAGAGATCTCAGCCCCAGGACCCGCATGCCTTTGTTCCTCTGCCGGTACCTTCATGTGTGTGGAGAGTGGTCTCAGCATGGTGTTGGCTGGTTCTGGAGGTCTTTGGCTGCCAGAGCCCTGGTCAGGGTGGGAAGGGAAACTCAACCTGCTCCCCTCCAAGGGGCCCTGGCGAGGACAGTCAGGTGCGGGGGCAGGAGACTCTGCCGGAATGTATAATGAGATATTTATATCTCTTACCTTGTGCTCATACAGAATGACATTGCTAGAAATATTAGAAGTAGATTTACTACAACTATTTAAGTAGATTACTAGCTGAGGAAAGAACACACACTTGTTAGGATACCACCCTTGAGCGAATCTCCTAGCAATCTGGAGTAATCACTTTAGATGAGATTTTATCCTTGAGTTAATCTCCTGGAGGAGTGGTCTTACCTCTCTTTGTTGATTTGTCGATGTTCAACCCACCTTTGTGTCATCACCCTATGTGATTGCTATATAAACTAAGAATGTACACTTGGAGAGAGCAGAGTCAGAAGTGAGAGAGCTCGGGCTCCAGAGATCCAGAGTCAGAGCCAGAAGGAGAAAGGGTTCCAGATTGGGGCCCAGGAGAGAAGGAGGCAGAGGAGAGACAGCAGTAAAGAGGATTGGAATAAACTACAATTAATATCGACCAGCCTGGCTCTCATTTCTTCCTTCGTCTGCCCTTGGCCAACACTGTCCTGATCCAGGCCACACAAAGCGGCTCAAGAGCACTGAACGCGGGTGGTGAGACAGTGCAGTCCAGTGAGCCTGTGAACACACAACCTTCGGCGTGCATAAAATTTTACACTTGATGTTCCAGAATATATTTTTTTCTTTTTGGGTCACACATGGAGATGCACAGGGGTTACTCCTGTTTCATACACTCAGGAATTACTCCTGGTGGTGCTCAGGGGATCATGTGGGATAGTGCGAATTGAATCTGGGTTGACCGGCTGCAAGGCAAACACCCTACCTTCTGTGCTATCACTCCAGCTGCCAGAGAGAATATTCTTTTCTCTAGGGTTAATATGTTCTTCCTCTTTACTTTTTATGTGATACTGGACAAGCTGTTCTTGATTTATAATGTTTCGCACTGACCAACACTTGCCTTGTGTGGTTCAGGAAGCCCATTTCAGACATGATTGTTACCCTCTCTGCCTTCAGCTCTACCAACCTCCAACTTGCCCTTCCTTCCTGGCTAAAATAATTAACCTGGAAAATGTCTTTGCCTATATAAGCCAAATAGCTTGATTTTCTAAACTTGTTTACACAATCCTTTCTCACATGAAAAAGGCTTGTTTATAATCAAGTGCTTCATACTACACAGAATTGAGGGTTAAAGTTGAACTTCAGTTCTTACAAACAATAATAAGAGGATTGTTTAGTCCTGAGTCTACAGACACCTTAAAATTGCGCTGAGGAGAAAATGGTGATGCTTTTTTTTCCCCTTTGCTTCCAAGCATAGAGAGCTCAGAAATGCCCTTATTATTACATCAAAGTCCTTCTTTGGTGATGGAGAGATAGTAAGAAGGTGAAGACACTTGTCTTACAGGTGGGTATCCCTAGTTTAATCCCTGACACTGCATATGGTACCCTGAACACCACCAGGAGTGATCCCGGAGCACAGAGCCTGGAGTACAATTGAGAGCGGCCACAAAAAACAAAAATAAAATGAGATAAAATAAGAAAAAATAGAAACTTCCTGCTTTGGGGATAAGGGTTATAATCCTAGCATCAGTTGACAGATCTGCCACATTCTGTTACAAGAATAGAGTTTTCAGGGGACTGACAATGGTTTAGCAAAACACCTGCCTTTGTAAGCACGAGACTCTGATTTCTGTCCCAGCATCACGCCACCTGCACTGAGCCAGATCCTGGAAAGTGTGCCAGCATTTTGGCAAGGTGTGCAGCCTTCTATGAGCACCACAACCAAGTATACAAGGGCGTATCACTGGTCCTCTTAACAACAGAAAGGGAAGGGCGCAGCAAGAGAGATAGGACAACAGGTAGAACACTTTCCTTGTAAGCTGCTGATCCCAGTTCAGCCCCCAACACCCCATATGGTTCTCTGACCCCCCACTAGGAGTCATCCCTGAGCACAGAGTCAGAAATAAACTCTGAGCACAGCTGGGGGTGCTCCCTCTTCAGAAAAAAAAAAGTAAGGGATGGGGTTAAAACAACCAAGAAGCAGAATTAAGTTTCCACGCATCAGAGCATCTGCCATGCATTTATATGTAGAAGTCATGCTAATTTAAAAATATAAAATTGATCAAATTGAAAATTTACAATGAAAATATCAAATTTAACTGGCATACGATTGCAGATGTTGAGTCACTGGAGGACTATTTGCTTTATCTATTTCTTCAGCGGTGAAATATGTATTAAGTGGGGAACCTGCTTGAGAAATAGATGGAGGTAAATTTACCCTGCAGTAACTGTCCCTATATTTGGTTAAGATTATGTACTTCTCTGTTTCAACTGTCCTTCGTAGCTCATCATCACTGAGATTCTTCAGGAAATGAGTTCTTCTGAAGGAAGAATCTAATGACCATATTCACTAAAGGAAAAGTAATAGAATTTTTGCTGACTGATTTTTTTTCTCACCGTTAATGCTTCCTTATGACAGTAATGAAAACCTTGAAATATTAACTCGATTAAATGTTTTATGGTGAGAAGGAATTACCATTTTATAGAACTTGAATTTCTGGCCCGATAAGGATTTTAGTGGGTTGGCAAAAGTGAGAAGGGTGGTAGAAAAATCAATGAATGAGACACAAATCTCCATGTGTGGACTTTGGAGGGATTTTTAACAGCCACATTTTGTTCTGATGAACTCTCCTTTTCCCAGAAGTACAGAGGATGTCCTCTGCTACGACAAGGCGGTTGGACTATCTGTCATCTTTAATAGTATCACTAATAATAAGAAAGCCATTTTCAGACCCTTTCATTTTAATTAGATGCTGGGTAACTATCATCATTACTCATTCTATTTTTCCTCAAGAGCTTATATATTACAGATTTTGTGGAAGTTGAAGTCTTATTTTATAGACAACTGCTTCAAGTCATTCTGGCTAATGCAAATGAATCTTAGATTTTTTTCACTAAAGGAAGTTGCAATTTTTTTAAAATCCTGGAGTCTGAGTGTGTCTACCCACAAGACATATTCACACACCTGTGATCATCTGAATGGTTGTGAGTATCAGTTTGATTTTGGTAGGCATTAGAAGCTTTCCATAGTTTGATGTAGGCAAAATCTCTTCACTTCCTCTCCATCTGTAGACCTAGCATCAGGTGTTTGTTTATATTTTTGAGGGAAATTTTGGTGTTCAGTGGGTATTCCTGCCTCTGTGCTCGGGACCATATGATGTCAAGGATGAAACTATTATCTATTGCATGCAAGGCAAGAGATTTACCCTGGGTTATCTTCGCGCCCACTCCCAGGTGATATATTATTTCTGTAAGCCACCATTCACTACTCACGCAAATGAATGCCATCAGCCATCAAACAACCCTTTGTCTTACCTTGGCAAAATCAGTAAGGCCTGTTCCCAACTCCTATTCTGTCTTTGATTGAACCACACTATCTTGGTAATAAGTTCTTTGCATGAAAAGTTTTCTGGAGGCAAAGTCAACCTTCTGGAGGAAGACTTAGCAGCATTGAAGTTGGAATTAAGTGACAGATGCTTTGTTGAGTGGCAGGGCCCAGGACTGGATTCAGGTGAATGACTTGGAAAGTTGTCAAGCCACTGGCCTTGCTGCATTTCTCTACTTACTCATTGTGGTTTGTGTTGCTCACTTTAATCAGCCACTGTCATGATTAATTCTAATTTTCCAGATGCAAAAAAGAAAACTTGATCAGCTGATTTAAAGACAGCTCTGTTATTTTGTCCTCAAAGACTAAGGAACCACCAAAGTTTATTTATGATTTGGACTCTTCAACAATAGCTCCCAGTGTTCCTGTTATTGGCAAGAGGACCCCCATATCCTCCTCAAGGCCCAAAGGTGGGATTTTGTTAAGAAAAGAGGTGACCAGACCCTCAAGAGAGTAATAATGATACTGGCCTAGTAAGATAAACTGTTCAATGATAGATGTAGCGTAGAAAACTCACAAGACAGTGCTTGGAACAGTTTAAGTACTTGTAACTATTTACTTTAAAAATTAGGGTGCAGCTTGTAGGACACTTGCCTTGCCCATGACGGACTCTGGAATTCCATATGGCTCCTTGAGAATCACCAGGAGTGATTTCTGTGTGTAGAGGCAGGAGTAACCCCTCGGTAACATCAGCAGGTATTGCTCTAAAACAAACAAATAATTATTTTCTTATGAGAATAGCTTGCTCTCAATAAACACAAATGTACTTTCCTTTTATTTTCTTGGCTCTTATTCCCACCCTTCTGCATGTTCCTGTTTTAAATGAGCTCTGTTTTGATTTAAAATCTAGACACTGTTGTTGTAGGAACCTCAAAAAGTCTGAGTTATGCAACTCTTCTCTGTGCTGAAGATACTGTGTCTTCTTGGCTCAGCAGGATCCTGACAAAATCTTTCTTTCCACGAAGACAATCTGGTCATTCTTGGAGCCCCAGAGATAGTACAGGAGTTAAAGTGCTTGTCTTGCATGGATTGGACCCAGGCTTGATTCCCGGTACTGAATAGTTCCCTGAGCACTGCTAGTGATGATACTGAGAGCAGAGTCAGGAGTAAACTCTGAGCGTTGCCTGTAGTGTCCTCAAAACACAACAAAATAATAATAACAACAATCTGGTTGTTCTCATTCTCTCTTCTTCAGAATTTCCCAGACTTAGAGATACGTTAATTAACAATTTATCTCTTTGTTTTTAGCATTTTGGGTCATACCCGGCGATGCTCAGGGGTTTGTCCTGTCTTTGCACTCAGGAATCACTCCTGACAGTGCTTGGGGGACCATAGGGAATGCAGGGGATTGAACCTGGGTTGGCTGCATGCAAGGCAAAAAGAAAAAGTATTGCTATTTATTCAGCCATTGATTAGGCTGATTGAATTGGGCATAAACTTCACCTTACTTTTTTCCCCTTTTCTATAAATTTATTTATTGAATCACCGTGAGAACAGTTGCAAAGCTTTTGGGTTTAAGTCTCAGTCATACAATGATGAAATACCTGTCCCTTCACCAGTGCCCATTTCCCACCACCAAAAACCCCAGTACAGCCCCCAACCCACACCCTCCCCCTACCTGTGGGGCAGATGATTTTCACATTATTCTCTCTCTACTTTGATTACATTCAACATTTCAACACCAGACTCACCATTATTATTTGGAAGTTTCTCCCAATACTCTGATCTGCCGAAAAGGCAACAGTAGACAATTTGTTTTCTATTGCTGATTATGAATAATATACGATGTCACGCAAGTGGCCACGCAAGTTTGGAATTCCAAAATTTTAACAACTAAATCTGGACGGATTTTTGCCAAAACCTGCTGGGTTCTGATATTTGTTCCTTAGTCTCTGGGATCATGTTCATTAAACAGCTTGATCAGGAGCCAGAGAGACCATTTGTGGGAGGCGACTCGGGGTCTCATTGGAGCCGGGAGGAAAGGGCTGGCTCCACCCACATGCTGTGAGGCCCTGGGTGTCTCGTCACTGCGGGTCTAAACCTGACTGTCCAATGGCCTCTGGAGGATGGCAGCCATGGAGCCACCAGGGGGAACAGGCCAAGGCACGAAATCTATTCCCACCTAGGGTGGCCTGGTGCCGGTAACCTACTGCAGGGACCAGTCCCATTTCTGCCAAAAGCTGCTGGATTCCGAGATTTGTTTCTGAGTCTCTTGGATCATGGCTGTTAAGCAACTTGATCAGGAGCCAGAGAGGCCACTCTTGGGAGATGACTTGGGGTCTCGTTGGGGCAGGGAGGAAAGGGCTGGCTCCACCCCCATCCCATGAGGCTCTGCATGTCTTGTCACTGCGAGCCCAAACCTGACTGTTCAATGGTGGCCACCAAGCCACCAAGGGGGAGCAGGCGGAGGAACAGCACCCTTTCCCCCCGGGGTGGTCTGGTACCCATTGCAGGGATTCATCTCTGCCAAAAGCTGCTGAGTTCCGAGATTTGTCTCTGAGTCTCTGGGATTATGGCTGTTAAACAGTTCAATCAGAAACCAGAGAGGCCTTGCTTTCAATTAATTATATGGCTGAGTCGGAGGTGGTTTGTGGGTGTCTACCTAACTTTAGGCCATTTACTTTCTTGGTAAACTTGGCCCAAAGTTTTTGGGGTCTGGCTATCAGCAATTTGGGGGTATCTGGAAGTCTGAAGGTGCCATCAGGCTGCTGATGCACAAGTTTCATAGATACAGATTGACCTGCTGGTGACGCCATACCCCAGTCAGGACAAACATTTTTAAATAACTGTTGAATTTCTTTTTTCTAAATCAAAAGGGAGCAAGTAAAGAGAAAATTTTTCTCCTTAGGATAAACAGGAAAAATTTATTTTTGGTAAGCACTGATTTTCTGAATAAAAGCTATCCAGGAGTTAGTTTCTACTTGCAAAATCTCATGGCTAGTTGAAGTAATTAAAAAGATAGTTCTGTTAGAAACAAACTCCTCTTGATTTATTCAGTTTCTGGTTGTCTCACTTCTGGCTTGTTCATTCAGAACAGCTTGAAGATAAAACTGACAGCTTCAATTACTCAGACCCTAGATCACTGCATTGATTCCTATAAATCTGAGTTATTTAAGGGGTGGTTCTTTGAGACAGATCTAGTATATATTATGGTATATATTATGGTCACGTACGAATGACCAAATGTTTTTATATTGAACCCACACTGTCTTTGTAGAATAGCTAAGTTATCACTAAACAGATCCAGGATGCCTTCTATTGTTAACCTAAATACTGGTGATTAAATCATGTTCAGTCAACAAGACAAGGTCAAGATAAACCTTCCACGGGGGGGGGTGGCTTCTGTTAACACTGGTGGACGTGACCGCTAGACACAGGAGACACAGACACATAAAACATAAAGTTAGGATTATTTCAGAAAGGAAATTTATCTAAAAAGTGAAAACTACTAGTTCTTTCTTTCTTTCTTTCTTTCTTTCTTTCTTTCTTTCTTTCTTTCCTTCTTTCTTTCTCTTTTTGTTCCTTTTATCACAAATGCTATCAAAGATTTCTTCTAAGAGTCGGGAATTAGCTTACTCATGAATTCATGTTTTTTTCAGCGTTTGATGTAGATGAAGTGTTTTGGAGCTATAAAAAGGCTCTTTAAATATTAAAGCAAATTCAAATGTCAGGATAGTTTCCCCTACTGTCTTGAAAAAAAACCTACTTGACCATTCATGCATGCCTAAATTTAGAACCAACAATATCCCACATAAATATGGAAATGCAGAAGAATCTGTGAAGGGCTTCCTCTACGTGTATAAATAGTAGAAGACATAAATATTCTTATATTTTGAGTCTTATGGAGTCATATAGAAAGTGGAGTTACTGATTTTCTGGTGCAGAACTATGCGGATACTCAAGCAGATACTCAAATAGAAGTATTAGTTATTCTTGGCCAATCAATAATAAAGTCCACATAGCAGGTGTTCTAATGCTTATCTCTTTTTAAAAAATTGAGGCTTTGTAACGAACAGTCTTAGTTCACAGCAAAATTGATGAAAATATTCTCACATGGCCCATAATTGCATGACTTCTAGTACAGACATTCTCCAGAGTTGATCAATCTACACTGGTTGTCATAATCACCCACAGATAAGCTTTGTTTTAAATTTATTCTTATGTTGTACATTATACATTGGGCAAGTGTGTAATAACAGGTATATTCCTTTATATTATCATTCAGAATATTTTCTCTGCCATAAAAATCCATTATACTTTCTACTTGTTCTCCAGCAAGAATTTCTGCCTCTTCCTCAATGCCATATAGTTGTTTGAAATTAAACTTGTATGTAGCATTTCAGATTGGTGTCATGGTGTCAATTTACTAACATGATTTAAGTATCCTCTATGTCTTTTCATAGCTTGACAGTTTCTGTTTCTCTAAAATCATCGAATAACATTCCATAGTCTGCACGCATACTGAAGGATGTATTGCTTGTTTCCAATATGTCCCTCAATATACATGCAGACTAAATTTGATAATTATGAATATTATTAACATTCATGTGCAGGATTTTGTATCGATATGTTTTCAACTCCTTTGTATAAATGCCAAGGAATATGATTGATTGCTGGTTTGTATGGAAATAGTATGTTTAGTTTGAGGCTAGGGAGAGAGCTGAAGTATCTGGAGTGAATGCCAGATGTACACAGGGCTCTGGGTTTGATCTGCTCATAGAATCTTCTAAGAAACACTGCAAGTAGTCTGTTGTGCCTCAGCACTGTTGCAGTGCCACCTCCCTTCAAAAGAGTATGCATAGTATTATAGGAAGCTGCCAAACTGCCAAAATACTGTTTTGCCTTCCCACCAATAATGAATAAAAGTTCCCCAGTCTATATTCCTGCCAGCATTCAGTATTGTCAGGACTTGGCTATTCTAATACACGTGTTGTACTAGTTTTACAAAATTTGCATTAATATCATGAATATATGGTGTGCGGATTATCTTATGTATTTATTTGGCTTCTCTATATCTTATTTTGTGATCTACCTACTAAGGTATTTAGGTAATTTTAAAACTGAGCTTTCAATTTTCTCCTTTTCTTCCTTTTCCTTTATGTGGTGCCAGAGATGGAAGTCAAGGCATGTACGTGTACTTCTACTGAGCCACATCCTGGATCCAAGGTTTTAGTGTGCTATGCTGAGGTTTGAGAGTTCTCTGTATTGTGTATTTTGAAAATATTTCTCTCAGAATATGTCTTGTCTTCCCAGACCATAGAGATTGGTTTGTTGTGTGTTTCTCCTTTCTTTCTTTCTTTCTTTCTTTCTTTCTTTCTTTCTTTCTTTCTTTCTTTCTTTCTTTCTTTCTTTCTTCCTCCCTCCATTCCCTCCCTCCCTCCCTCCCTCCCTCCCTCCTTTCTTTCTTTCTTTCTTTCTTTCTTTCTTTCTTTCTTTCTTTCTTTCTTTCTTTCTTTCTTCTTTCCCTCCCTCTCTCCCTCCCTCCCTCCCTCCCTCCCTCCCTCCCTCCCTCCCTCCCATCCCATCTTTCTTTGTCTCCCTCCCTCCCTCTCTCCCTCTTTCTCTTTCTTTCTTTCCCTACCTCTCTTCCTTCCTTCCTTCCTTCCTTCCTTCCTTCCTTCCTTCCTTCCTTCCTTCCTCCCTGCCTCCCGCCCTCCTATCCTTCCTTCTTTCCTCCCTCCCTCCCATCCTTCCTTCCTCCGTCTCTCCTTCCCTCCCTCCCTCCTTCCTTCCTTCCTTCCTTTCTTCCTTCCTTCCTATTTTTTTTGCATTTTAATGAAGTCTAACTTTATAATTAATGTTCATGGTTGAACCTTTGATGTTGAATCTAAAGAGCATCATCGTCCTCGAAGTCAGCTAGATTTTCCTCTTCTCCTGGAAATATTAGTTTAAGTTTTGAATTTAGGTTTGTGATCTACTTTGATTTAATTTTTGTGAAGGGTATAAGGTCAGTGTCTGGATTTATTTTTGTGCATGTAACTGTCCAGTTTTTCAACACCATTTGTTAAAAGATGGGTTGTCTTGTTTATTTTGGTTTGAGGGGCCACAATCAGTGATGATCAAACAGGGGTTACTTCTGGTTCTGTAAACAGGAATTATCACTGACCATCCTTAAGGGACCGTATCAGATGCCAGAGGTGAAACCTGGGTAGGCTGCTTTTAAGGTTGTACTATCACTCTGGCCCCTAAAAGATGAACTTTTCTCTATTGTATTATCTTTACTTCTTTGGCAGCTATCAGCTGACCATATTTATGTGGTTCAATTTCTGGGCTACCATTTCTCTCCCATGGATATATTTGCCTGTTCTTTCACCAACAGCATCTCTTTTCTTATTTATCAAAAGCATATTGCATAACTCCCCTCCACCCCAAATGCAAGACTAATAGTTTATATGTAATAAACTTTGCCTTAAGTTTGCCTAAGGTGAAGAAGAGATTTTTAGAGAAAAGCAAAGTCAACAAAATAGAAAAATGTTTTAGTAAGCCATCTTTCATTTCTGCAAGGGACACGCTTTTAAGGGCACATCAATTTTTACAAAAATAAAAGCCCAGAAATTAATTTACTTGTAAATTCAACCTGAAATTATGTCAATATTTATGGTTTCATTAAGAAGCTGTGTAAGTCAATGTGTTTGGAAATACTTATAACGGCTAAGTATGGAGAGTATAATAAGACAAACCTTGATTGGGAGACACATTCAAAAAGGAATTGTTGGTCAAATTTTACAAAGAATACTAAAAGTTCAATAATAAGAAAAAAATAAACTGTTTGGAAAATAGGCAAAACATTTGAAGAGATACTCCTCACCACATAAAAGGCAAGCATATGAAAAGCAGACCAATCAGCATGACATGTGAATATAGAATTGCAAATCAAAACAGCAAAAAAAAAAAATGCTCCTATCTATCCATTAGAATGACCAAGGTCTCAAAAGCTTAATGCACTAAGTGCTGACAAGGAGTACCTATTAACGTGAGCTCTCATTCAATACTGAGAGAATGCAAACTGATATGAAGGCTTCTTCAGCAGAGTGTTCAGTGATTTCTCAATAACTAAACTTCCTTTTACCATAGGATCCAACTTGCAGTCATAATTCTTGGAATGTCGCCAAAGGAATAGAAAATATAGATTTAAACAAAAGCCGTCCACAGATGTTGAGGACTGCTTTATTCATAATAGTTAAAACTTGGATGCAATCAAAGTATCTTTTAGTAGAAGAATTGAATCAAGAAACGGTGCTGCCTATGCAGCAGTGTTTTTTAACCCGAGTTATTTCTTGAAACCACTGACTATTCTGACTTTGTTTTTTTTTCCTGTGCCCCTTTCTATCCTTTATTTACAAGACATGCTCCCATTTATGCAATTTTCACCTGTGGCCCCTTGCAATATCCTGGGGACCTGCAGGGGGCCATTTTGCCTTCAGTTGAGAAATACTGATCTAGACAGTAAACTCTTATTTAATGCCCCCCCAAAAAAAATTAGAACTGGATCACATGTGCCACCATGCATGTTTTTCATGAAATAGACCTGGGCTCCACTTCTAGCCAATAAATAACTAAATAACAAATAAAAAAAGATAAAAATAGTAAAAGACGTGGAGGAACTTTAAATACACATTACTAAATGAAAGAAATCAATACACAAGTTTGTTTATTGTTTGATTATAGTTAGATGATGGTTGGAGTGATAGCACAGTGGTAGGGCGTTCGCCTTACACGCGGCCAACATGGCCGACCCGAGTTCGATTCCTCTGCCCCTCTCGGAGAGCCCGGCAAGCTACCGAGAGTATTCGATATGCCAGACACAGTAACAACAAAGTCTCCAATGGAGACCTTACTGGGCCCGCTCGAGCAAATCGACGATCAATGGGAGGGCCTTTACCTTTTACCTTTAGATGATGGTTGGTAAAAGGCAAAAACTATAAAGATAGTAAAATTATCTCTTTAACAGCAGTTTGGGAAGAAAATGAGTAGACAGAGTGGAGAATCTGTTTGGGCAATGAAACTGCTCTATATTATACTATAATGGTGGGTGTCTATCATCGGACATTCATGTCAATTCCTAAGAATGTACGACAATAAGCATGCACACTAATGTTATCTATGAGCTTCAGGTGATAATAAGGTGTTGGGTTTATTGATTTCAAAAGATGTACTACTGTGGCAGGAGATGCTGGCAATCGAAAGGGTTGAGCTTGATTTATATTTTAGTTAGTGTTATGCTTTACACTAAGAGTATTTGATTAATATTTCACATTACTAAGTGTACAAATATATCCGTATATTTAATAATATATTTTATATTGCCACATATATATTGAAAACAACATAATGTCAAAAGTAACAAAGTAAGAAAATATCAAAAATACATAGTCTCTCCTACCATTCTTTTTCTCTTTTCTTCTTCTTCCCCTCCTAGTCCACCTTTTTCTCCTGCTTCTCCTGCATGATAAAATTCAACATTAAATGCTTAAAAAATGAGACTGTGCATTTTGGATTTTCTGCTAAGAAATGAGCACATACCAAATATCAAGAGAAAAATATAATTGTTCAAGATTTCTTATACAGAAATCCATGTAAAATGCGTGCTTTTTGGAAGTCTCAAGTTTTGTGGTTTTGTACACCTAAAATAAAACGACATTGAAAATTGATGTAAATAATTTATCTAATGAGTCCTGTGTTTCTCTTGTATATTGGAAGGATAATCAGGCAAGTGACCAATTATCTTGAATTAATTTTACTTTTCTGAAAGACTGGATAGTTATGAGTGTATATATCTGTTGGGATGGGGTCCTGTATGTTTGATATCAATTTGTCTTTTTCTAAAATATAGGGCTATATGTTTGAGACTTTACCATACGGTTTTACAAACTGCAAGTTATGATTCACTAACAGGTAGTACTGCATGGGCCGGGAATCGAACCCAGGCCTTCCGCGTGGCAGGCGAGCGGGTAAGGCGTTTGCCTTGCACAAAGCCAACATGGCCGACCCGAGTTCGATTCCTCCGCCCCTCTCGGAGAGCCCGGCAAGCTATCGAGAGTATCTTGCCCGCACGGCAGAGCCTTGCAAGCTCCCCGTGATGTATTCGATATGCCAGACACAGTAACAACAAAGTCTCCAATGGAGACGTTACTGGGCCTGCTCGAGCAAATCGACGATCAACGGGAGGGCCTTTACTTTACTTTTACTTAACAGGTAGTAAAATCAGCTAAGTAGATTACAACATATGTATATATTTATGGATTTTTTTTGATAAATAAAACTAGAAACGACTAAAGCAAATGACATTCAGAAAGAGTTAAGTAATGAAACTTAAGTTTTAGGATTAGTTACTGGGATAAGATATAGATTGAATTTTTATTGTGACTTGCAAGCAAAGCAGATTGAGAGCCACTGCCTTAGACCACTCATAAATCCTTTTATGAATTCATGAAGAATATAAAGTAATAATACCAACCCCTAAAATTTACCCATTATCCTTCACTTCTAAGTACTTCCAGTTTTTAGGAATGATGTGATCTCATCTGTAATGAGGGCAGTTTAGAAGAACTCTGCAGAAAGCAGCTGTGCAAAGGGAACAGAAGCTCAGGAGACCTTCATACCAGAACTGCAAGTGAGTTGGATAGGAGAACTTGAAGTGATTGTACATGAGCGTGAACTTGGTCCTGAAGCTAGTTGCTCTGGCTTGGCTTTCATTGCATGCAGACTTCTCTACTGACTGCCCAAAACCTGTGTTGAACTTTTTAAATAAATCTGAACACCTAATTCAAGAAAAATACTAAAATCCTTCTAGAAGTCACACAAGCCTGAAGATCTACAATGTATGTGAATATTTACATTGTAGATTTGTACTCTTCCCAGGCTGCTCTTGGAATTGGCCTTCCTTGGGAAGTTTCTGAGGAGGACTGCTAATATGTTTGTGGGTGTTTTCATGGACGAGTGAAAGAACAAGAGGATAGAAAGAAAATAATATTAGACGTGTCAGGCTTTGGGTTGGAGTGTTCCACTGACACTTAGCCTATTCAGTCCAAACAGGATGCTTCAAAAAAAATGATGCACCATCACTTAAGGATGACAGTTAACTGCCTCACTGCCTCACAGCCTTGCATTTAATTCTTCTTGGAATGTCTCAAATACTCAATGGATAGTTTGCTCTTTAGGAGTCCTTGATTCATCCTTCATTTGAAGCGACTATATTAGACAAATTTTTGCTTTCTTTAAATAGGTTATTTATGGTCCTTGGTGAAAGAAAACTTTGAACAATTAGACCACCAGGACTGCAAGGTAGGTGCTGAATAGAAGAAAGAGGCAAAGCAGAAGGATAGTAGTGATCCTACTGTCTGAGCTGACATTTCTTTTTAAAATTTTTATTAAAGCTCCATGATTTACAACAATATTTAGAGTTGAATTTTAGACATACAAAATTGCTGCACCCATTCCACCAATATTTCTTTGTCCAGTTATTCTAAACACCACTAATAAGTGACATCATCCTGTGTTTATCCTTCTTTTTCTGGCTTACTTCACTTAACATGATGTCTTCCAGTTCCATCCATGCTACTGCTGTGATAGGCTAGGCACCACAATTAAAAAAAACCTACGAAGTCAGAATTTTGTCTCAAACTAAGAAGTCTTTATTAGCTGGTCAGATTGTTCTTGAGAGCCCAGCCTGGTTGAGGGATTAAAACGTGAGTTTTTTAAAAAATTTTTTTTATTAGTGAAACACCATGAGATACATTTGTAGACTTACAAATTTTTGTCCTTGGGTTTCAATTATTCAATGATCGAGTTCCCATCCCTCCACCGGTGCCCATTCTCTACCACCACGGATCCCAGTATTCCTCTCACACCCCCACCCTGCCTCTGCGGCAGGGCATTCCCTTTTGTTCTCTCTCTCTTTTTGGGTGCTGTGATTTGCAAAAGAGGCATTGAGTGGCAATCATGTTTGGTCTACAGTCTACTTTCAGCATGCTTCTCCCACCCTGGGAGGATCCTCCCAATACCCTTTATTTGGTGCTTCTTTCTCTATCTGAACTGCCCTTTCCCCTAGCATGTGCGGCTGACCTCCAAGCCATAGAGTAAACCTCCTGTACTTATCTCGGCTATTCTTGGGTGTTAGTCACCTATTTTGTTACTTTATGTTCCCCAGATGAATGCAATCTTTCTATGTCTGTCCCTCTCTTTCTGACTCATTTTGCTTAGCATGATACTTTCCATGTAGTACCATTTGTATGTAAATTTCATGACTTCATCCTTTCTAACTGCTGCATAGTATTCCATTGTGTAGATGTACTAAAGTTTCTTTAACCAGTCATCTGTTCTCGGGCACTCAGGTTGATTTTTTTTTAAGGGCAAAACCACATCATGGAATTTTACTAAGCAAGCACGCAATTACAGAAGCAGGAAAGAATAGCAGTTAGAGAAATGTGCATCTGGATCCAACTACAACTCAATCACAGCAGAATCCCTCAAACCCTATCCCAAGAACAGGTGCAGCAAGTTCCCTTGAGCCTTTGTTCAGAGAACAGAGCGCAATAAATCCTCCACAAATTGCATGATTTCATCATTCCTTACAGCTGTGTAGTATTCCGTTGTGTGTATGTACCACCCCGTCTTTATGACCCACTTCTCTGACATTGTTGTGGTTTAGACACTGGACCTGCAATACCTTCCCACACACTGTCACACTGTCACACTGTCCTCCCATTATTAATGGATTTGCTCGAGCGGGCCCAGTAACGTCTCTATTTTGAGACTTGTTACTGTGTTTGGCATATTCCGACAACCTTAAAGAAAGGCACTGCAACTATCTCCTCCTTACAGAAGGAAATGGAGACTCAGAAGAATGAAGCAATTTGCCCAGTTCCTGCACTGGATTCCAGGTGTACCTTGCTCCAAGGCGAAGCACTAACCTTTATTTGCATGAGGGTCAGGTCAATGGCCTGAATCTTTGCTAGGTGGGAAGCAAGTGGTACTGAAAGTTATTCTATCTATCATCATAAGGCTTGGGGCAGTGTCCTTCTATTTCAAGCCCTGGTTTCTTCCACTTAAGAGTGATTGGAGAGATAGCACAGCGGGTAGGGCGGTTGCCTCGCACGTGGATGCCTTGCACATAGCCAACCGGGGATTTGATTCTTCCACCCCTCTCAGAGAGCCTGGCAAGCTACGGAGAGTATCCCGCCTGCAGGGCAGAGCCTAGCAAGCTCCCCGGTAAGCTCTGGTGGCATATTCCATATGCCAAATACAGTAACAACAAATGTCATAATGGAAACGTTACTGGTGCCCACTCGAGCAAATCAATGAACAATGGGAGGACAATGCTACAGTGCTACAAGGGGGACAATGATAATTCTATCACTGATTTGTAAGAATTCCTTTGCCTAAGAGGCTTCAAGTCATTGCTGGGCTTTGGGCAGGCTCATAGGTAAGTTTCTTCATCCTGAATTATGGCAAAGCATGTGGGCCATCCAGACTTATCCAGATGTTAGCTGTGCAGACTAATCCAGAGGTCAACTGTGCAGAGTATGGCTTCTGTACTCTGTCTCCTTAGTTGGTAGCAGACCATGGGGATCTGCTCTGCACTTGAGAAGTCTTTCACTTTCCTGCTGATTTTCCCTGACCCTGGCACTTCATCAAGACCATTCTTCATGATCTTTTTTGTTAGAAGAGATTGCAGGAATGGGTCAACCTGGGGCCCATTCTACATGGATATCCTTGAGATCTCCTATTACTGCTTCTCTGCTGTCATATTTCCTTGTCCCCTAGCTAAGACCTTTAGGGATCACAGGAACCGGGGACTTAGCACTGGTACAAATAAATTTAAAAAAAATCTATAGCTGCCCCCATCGGTATGGACAGTGTCACTCACTGCATCTGTA
This sequence comes from Sorex fumeus, assembly GCF_029834395.1. Taxonomy (NCBI): domain Eukaryota; kingdom Metazoa; phylum Chordata; class Mammalia; order Eulipotyphla; family Soricidae; genus Sorex; species Sorex fumeus. Next base: position 41,051,903 of record NW_026606071.1, on the reverse strand, counting down.
CTGGGTGTTCTGACCACTCATAATTTTCTTCTGTTCCTTGAACAATTCCCTCTATGCCTTGCATTCGGTCCTGCTAGTCTTTCCATGAAAGATATATATATATATATATATATATTTTTCTCTTGGTTGTTTGTACTTCTAACACCTCAGCTTTCTAGAGATTGCAGCAGAGATATCTTCCGACAATCTCATTATTGTTGGACCTTTGGGACTCAACCTTCCTCACTTGCTACTAAAATTTATTTTGGAGGGTTTTAGGCCACACCCTTCTGTGTTTAAGATTTACTCCTGGCAGTGCTCTTTAGCTGTATGTGGTGCTGGGAATAGAATTGGGGTCAGCTGCATACAAGGCCACTTCCTTAATCCCTGTACTTATTTCTCCAGCCATTTTCCATATTTAAAAACATATCTGAAACTATAAGGTTGGCATCATCAGGTCAGGGATCCTTGTCTTCTTTGTTCACAATCCCTAGAGCAGAGTTTGGCAATTTAATTTGTGTATTAATGGATGGAGAACAGTGCAGTCTCCTGCCCCCGTGCCTGGCTGTCCTCGCCGGGGCCCCTTGGAGGGGAGCGGGAGCGGGTTGACCTTTCCTCCCCGCCCCGACCAGGGCTCCGGCAGCCGAAGACCTCCAGGACCGGCCACCACCATGCTGAGACCACTCTCCGCACACCTGAAGGTACCGGCAGAGGAACAAAGGCAAGTGGGTCCCGCCCGGGGCTGAGATCTCCAAGCCTACTCAGATCGGGGCTGAGTACCCTCACCCAGATCCTCTGAATTCCAGTAGGCGGGGGCCACACCCACCAACTGGCCCCCTGGCGCTGTGTAATCCCATCAACCGCCAAGAATCAGAGACTATAAAAACCAGCTCCCAGACATCATCTCATTCTTACTTTGGATAAACTGGCAGGCTACCTAATGTAACGTGCCCACACGGCAGAATCTGGCAAACTCCCCGTGGCATACCCAATATGCCACATACCAGTAACAATGATGGGGCTCATTCTCCTAAAGAGCCTTGAATATAGCACTTTCTTAAAAATCTCAGGGCTAGGATGAAGGAGACGTTACTGGGGCCTGCTCGAGGCAATCGACGAATAACAGGATGGTAGTGATTCGTGATTCGTGATTAATGGATGAATCAATGTGTTCCATTCCCTAGATATTTCTGTCTTCTCTGTAAGGTTTGCTTGGACCAAATGGCCACCAAGACCAAACTGGGATCAGCTGATGAGATAGCAACACTCCTGTGATCTAAGATCACCCTGTTCCCCCCAGCATGGAGGATGGGACTCAGGGATCACCTGGTGACAGAAAACCACCAGGATACCTTCTCTGCTTCCTCAAATCCATCCCCAACAGATAACAGGCCAGACCAAGCACATGGGTCCTAATGGTGTTTGTTCCCTTTTTCTCTTTTCCAACCCAAGATAACTTAAAAGCCCCCTTTGTCTTTCCCAGGGGCTGGTGGGAGGGGATGGAAGGGGGGAAATTCCACCCAGGACTGCACCTCACTCTTTCTCCACTTTATAATAAACTTCTCTTATTTCTTCAATTCATTCATCTCTGTCCCTCTGTCTGTGCCAGACAGGGTTCTCACATCTATCATTCTCCTGTTGGAATATATGCACCTTGAGAACAGAACCTTATTCATCCTAGTTGTCCTCTAGGACCTAACACAGTGCCCAGCATGATGGTTCCCTGCTTCCCTTCCCTTTATTGTTCTTATTGTTATAGCCGACAAGGATGGCACCCAACTGAGCGGTGATGCTGGCGCACTTCATAACTGACCTGGAGATGACACACTTTGCTGTGACACTGGGGAATCTCAAGTGACAGTGCCAATGAGATGACACTCATTATGTGTGTCAAGTCAGTCTCAAATGCACAGTGACAGTGTGTTATACTTGTGTGCTTTCTATGTAAGTAAGTAAATACAATGAATCAGTTAAACTTGGACTTGAAAACACTAGCCCATTTCTCATCTTTTCAGCATTTGAAAAGGTGGATATACTCATGGTGGATGATATACTCAGGGTGGATATACTCATGGATATACTCCATGTATAATCAGTCAGAATATTTACAAGTCATGTGAACATGCTCAGTAAAATATGTTTTGGGGGATGGGTGAAATTATCTAAAAAATATACTTTGCTTAAGCTCCCATTTCAAAGGCTTGGCAAACTGAGACCCTTTTTGCTAAGACCCTTTTTGCTGTGATCCTTTTTGATGAAACCTTTTGTGCTGAGACCCGTTTTGCTGTGCCAGAAGGGTATATAGAGGCCCCACCATTTCTTCTTTCTGATCCATGGTGAGTAGAGGATAAAAAGTGTCCCCTAAGAATGTTAGACAGGATTCTCTTCTTGGGGGCCTTTACAATGTTGTATGACAAGTGTACTTTCAATAAATTTAATGTACTGTCTCACTCCTGATAAATTTCTTTTACACCCCATGGCTTGGATGCAGCGGGTCTGGGTTGTAGCATCTTTGATCCCCTCAGAGGGGATGTAGGACAGTGGTAGAGTGCATGCTTTGTCTCCATGAGGCTTTGGGGTTGATCCCTGCACCACCACAAACAAAAAGATGTGTAAATAAGTAAAAAAAAAATAGGTTCTGGGGCCGGAGCAATAGTACAGCAGGTAGGGCTTATGCTTTGCATGCGGCCGACCAGGGTTCAATCTCAGCACCCCATATGATCCTCCAAGCACAGCCAGGAGTAATTCCTAAGTGCAGAGCCAGGAGTAACCCGTAAGCATAGCTGGATGTGACCCACAAAGCAATAAAAAAAAGGTTCTGTTCTTCTCTTTTGATAGGTCATCACTTGGAAAACAGAATTTTATCCCAGGACTCATCAAGAATTCCAAAGTTAAATATGGCATCATAGTCAGTGAGGGGGCAGGCACCCATGTTCATGGCTATATCCTTCTCCAACTTTGTGTTTCATACTGCAACAGGAAGCCTCAGTTTACCCTTGCCGGCTGTTGTGAGCAGTTCCCCCCTCCCCCCTTTTTTGACGTCCTGCAAATTCCTGGGCGTTTTCTGATAAACAGGGAGTTACCAATTGTCCACCATAAAATTCTGTCCCAGAGCGTAGGCTCACAGGGAGGCCAAGATAAGGGGAAATAACTAAGGCAAAAGGCCAGACAAGGATCTGTCAGATCCTTGCATCCTCTGCAACACTGGCCAAGAGCCCAATTTTCATTTAAAAGGGTCTATGGGAAACTCTTATCTTTAACTTCCCTGCATTCTCTCTAACGCAAGGACCAGGTTTCCCTATAAAAATCCCACTAAGAGTCATAGTTAACTTAGTTCTATACTAAGTGCCTCCCTACATGAGGAGTTTCTTTTTTTCCCCCTTTTCTACTTTCTAATAAACTTTTCTACTTTGCAACTCTGAGTCTGAGCAGCTTTTATTGCTCAATATTTTCATTCTTATAAGTATCAAAGAACCTGGAATCCTGAGCAAACCCGCCACTCCAGCACCATCTGCACCAATACCTCCCAGGAAAGTCCATAAGTGAAAACTTTAGTTCACCCATATTCCTTTTATAAACAACCACTCGCCTTGGGAAAATTGGAAATCATGGCTGTAGAAAGGTGCACTGGTCGTGGGATTGATGTTGGAATACTGACTGTAATAAATCATGAGCGACTATTTATTTTTATTATTTATAAAAATAAATAATAATGAAAAAAAGAACAAAACAAAAAGTTAATCAATAGTCACTCCTGAAATGGTCTCAGTCCTGAGGTCTGCCCTCAAGAATCTGGAGAAGCAGACCTCATCAGTCCTAGACAGTGAGTTTGTGGTTTGACTCTCACCCTACTCTGGGATACTGGAGTATGACCAAGGGGTAATGTTTTGAGGCTCCTGTAGGGCATGGTCCCTTCCTCTGAGCACTCCCTGCTCTGAGCAGAGGGACACAGCTATAAGAGGGGCACAGCAAGGCCATCTAAAACTTAGGGCCTTAATCTTAGGCAGAAAGGTAGTGAAGACTGGTTATTCACTCATCTGAAGTTAGGGCAGGTATGGAAGAGAAGGAAGAGAGGGAAGAGGTCACTTTATTAGGCACCAGTGATTTTATGTTCTCTGTCCACAGTAGAATACAAATAGCAAGCATCAATATTGCTGGAAACAGATGGGAGGAGAGATGGTAGCTTTCTGTCAGGAAGGTGCAGGCAATGTCCCCCATACTCTATCTCTACTTTTGGGCATCGTGGTTTGCAATACATACACTGAGAGTCTATCACATTTGGTCCTTTATCTTCTTTCAGCACACATCTCCCATCCCGAATGATCCCTCCAACCATCACTGACTTAGTGATCCCGTCTCCTATCCCAGCTGCCTTCTCTCCCAGCTCATGAGACAGGCTTTAAACCATGGAGCGATATTTCTGGCCCTTGTGTCTACTGTCTTTGGGTGTCAGTCTCATATTATATCATTTTATCAAATCCACTTTCAAGGTTGAGCAGGACCTCATCTCTAAATCCATTTGCCTGTGGACAGACCTTAGGGTGATGAGACCATTTGAGGGGTGGCTGTTTACAAAAGGAATAAAGATGAACAAAAGTGTCCCAATAAAGGGCTTTCTTGCCAAGTACTTTCTTTTAAGTTGTGGTATCTGCCCACTTGTTCTGCGGGGATCAGGGCTGTATTCTTTAGCTGTGCTACTCAACTTATGGCCGAGGTGCTCTTTAAGGCCCACTGCAGTGCTCACACACATACACATGTTCATTCATTTCCTGACTCTGATGCTTGTGTGTATACACACACATATAGATAGTATATATTTTTTTTCAATTGAATCACAGTGAATTACAAAGTTACAAAGATATTTATTATTGACTTTCAAGTATGCAGTGTTCCAACACCAATCTCTTCACCAGTGTCCATTCAACTCTGCCACTGTTCTCAGTTTTCTTCCCAGCTGACACCCAGTCTACCTCTGTGGCTGGCACTTTTCCCTCCACCATAGTCCCAGTGTTCCCTTTCCTAAACTTATCACCCCCGCTCCCCCTCCAGTCCACACTAACTAGTTTCCTACTAAAGACCAGTTCTCCTGCTCTTTTTGTTTCTAATGTCTTTAGCGTTTGATATTTCCCTACAAAGTTTCTTTATACCTGGCATATGAGAAGTCATTCTGCATTAACTCCTCTCCCTCTGACTTTACATCTACATCCATAGCAGCAATGGCAAGACTTCATCTTTTTTTCTCTTTCTTTATTTTTTTAAAAATTTTAATGAATCACCGTGAGATAGTTACAAGCTTCCTGTTTCAGTTACAATACACAATGATCAAACACCCATTCCTCCACCAGTGCACATACTCTACCACCAATATCCCCGGTATACCCCCCCTTTCCCACCCTTCCCCTGCCTCCATGGCAGGCAATATTCCCCATTTTCTCTACTTTTGGACCTTATGGTTTGCAATACAGACACTTGAGAGGTTATCATGTTTGGTCCTTTATCTGCTTTCTGCATACATCTCCCATCCCGACCAGTTCCTCAAGCCATAATTTTCTTAGCGATCCCTTCTCTATTCTAGCTGCCTTCTCCCATTTGCTCATGAGGCAGGCTTCCAGCTATGGAGCAATCTACCTGTCCCGTGTATCTACTATCCTTACTTGAAGAAAGACATTGATAGCAACACAATACTAAGTGGGAGACTTCAACACTGCTTTATCACCTCTTGATAGATCAACCAGACTCAAGCTTAGTAAGGACATATTTCATGAGGTTTTTTTTTTTTTCTCTCTCTCCATTGTGCTTGTGTACCATACTTTCTTCATCTGCTCTTGGATATTTGGGGTGCTTGTACATCTCCCTGCTGTAGTGTCTGAGGCTCATACACCTGTCTGCAGTGCTTCCACGCAACTGGTTGTGTGTCTGTGTGATCAGAAGGTGTGTGTGCCTCCAGGGATCACAGAGAGCAAGGCTACGAGACTCAAATAGCAAAGCTGTTAAAACTGTGATCTGTTTATGCTGTGGTACCAGGGAGTGATCTCGTCACCATAGGCTTGTGATTCAGGTATTCAAGTACCTTAGAGCCTCCAGTTCCCAGATTTTTTTTAAAAGAATCTATATTTTAGAGACAGATATGTGCTGACAATGAATATAAAAAGAAGAGCAATTGTGAAGCCCAGTCCTAAAATGTTGGATAACATTGTTTGTCCTTTCTTCCCAGCCACAGAAAGCTTAAGTTTATTGAGTCTCACCCATCACAGTGCTCCTGGAGCATTCCCATTCCTCTGTGTTTATCTCTAACCTCTCCTCCTCTGTGCTCTGCTTCCTCTCTCTGTTAATCACGTATATCCCCTAATCAGACCCTGTGACTTGTAAAGTCAAATTCTTCCGAGGACTCTGGATTTTGTAGATGCAAGTGAAATTTGCTTTTCTCTTTCCTTTATGTCCTTTACATAGCTTACTTTAGAGCAATAATGTTTTTTGTATAGACACAGGAAAACAGGCTTTGTGGGAAGCCCCATGAAGAGTTTCTGAGCGTCTGGGTCACTGAGGAGGCACCAGGATGGAGCAGGGGCAGGGCAGGAGAAGTGCAGGATGGGGCAGGGGTAGCTGACAGGAGAAGTGCCTGGTCCATCACTGTCTCCAGGAGGTGGGTCCCATGCCGTGGAGCCTGGGGGCCCCGATTACCATAACCTGGGGTCCATTGCATCTGTTCCCTGCTGAGGGCCCCAGGTGAGCAGCCTCCTCAGGGACCCCCACCGAAGGGAATCTCCAGGCATTTGCCCAACCTGTGTCCAGCCCATGCCCAGCCGGCCACTGCCAGCAACCAAGATGCCTCCTGGTTCTCTCTGCCTCTTGCCCGCCTTCCCGCTCCCTCTACTGCTGAGCTCTAGATGAAGATCTACCCCAGCATGAGCCATTAGCGGCTGGAGTCAGGAATCACGATGGTTCTAATAAAGTGCCTGGACTCTTAAAAAAATTGCTATGCTTTTGTAACTTGGGAGTTACTTGACTCCAAATAACATTTACTCCTGGGCATCTGTCATATTTACTAGACTTATGCCTCAGTTTCCCTTAGTTTCTAATTTCCCCCCAAAAGAGGGTCCTGGCATTGGGATTGAATGGACTCAGGGCATTCTGCAAACTACCCAGGTATGAAAGGGTACAAGTTGTAAGCTACCCTGGCATTGAAAAGGAACAGGCCAAGAACCATAACACAAATACAAATAATAAGTTCAGAGCACAGTCATGGACATACGCTGTCAAGACCCCAAAAGAAGTAAACGCATAAGTACCCTGCTAGGTTTAGGAAAGATTAACCTGGCCTGGGTACTGTAGTCTGGGATATACAGCAAGATGTCCCCAGGAAAAGCCACCCTTTTAGCTTACTCTGTCTATCCAAAATGGCGAGAAATATTAAGAAGTAAATTTAAGATGACTGTTTAAATGGATATGAACTAAGGAAAGGAGAAATACACCCTTAGATGGAATTCAGCCTGGGCTGATCTCCAAGCAGGATGAGATTCTGTCCTAGAAGAGCTTTTTCTGAAGGAAGGGCTTTGGCATCTATTCATTGTGCAACTATACGTATGTGTAATTGCTACCACCAACCCTTCAGGATTTCTCTATAACTGATGCATTGAGACTGGAATAAACAGAGACTGATTACCAAGCATCCTGGCATCGTTTCCTCCTTTGTTCCCCCATTGTGTTAGCTGGCCATGGTTGGGAGGTGGCTCTGGGCCACCGAACTCATGTGCTGTGCACCCACATTTTGAACATTTGAGCTCACACGAAAAGAGCACAAATATTTTGAGAGATTCTAAGATTTGCTGTACGAACCTAATAGACTCACACCTGTGTTCCTCTTCATTATTGCTTTATAAATAAAATTCTGAAAACATTTTACTTTGCCTGCTAAGAATTTTTAGGTGAAATGAATAGGTGGGAGGTTTAGTTAAAAGAAATAATTAGACTTTTAAAATAAAAGTTCTCCCAATGCAAATGTCGGGTCTCTTTCATTTTCATTAATTTGACTTAAAGGGTCTTAAAAAATGCATTAACGTTCCACAACATTTCATTCTAATTGTAATTGATGTTTCTTTTCTTCTTTAACCTCTGTCTTTCAGGCTCTCTTTTCAGCCTTTATTTTCATTTTATCACTTAGCAGTGTTACCATCATCACCTTTCTCAGTAACAGAGTTTGTGATAGTCAATAATTATGTGATTTTGAAAAATGATAAGTTCTTCTAATTGCTTTAGCTAATAAAATGGTTTAGAGCTGATAAGCTTGAATAATACTGCTTAATTGCCTTTGCTAAAGATAGAGTTGGGTGGCATTAGTTATAGTCTTTTAACTTTGAGGAAGCAATACAAATGTTAGAGACAATGGCTGTGAACCGTTGGGAAAGGAGTACTTAGATTCTCTTCTTGTTGGTAGGAAAAATCATAAAAGAATTTTAGACATAGCCCAGATGTAGAATCTTATAGTTTTTTTAAACATAATTTTCTAAAAGACAATGAAGCATCGCAGCAAAAGAAAAATAAATTTCTCATAGTGAATTAAAATGCTCTGTTATTTAAAATATTAAGAAAGTAGAAAGACAATGTCCAGAATGGGAGCATTTTAAAATCATATATCTGATAAGGGAATTTTATCATATATATATCCAATAAAAAAGGGTTCTACTTTAAATGAAAAGGAAATAAGCATTTCTTTAAAAATATTTTTTAATTGAATCACTATGAGATACACAATTACAAAGTTGTTCATGATTTGGTTTCAATCATACAATGTTCCAACAATTGTCTCTTCACCAGTGTACATTTTCCACCACCAATGTTCACAGTTTTTGCCCACTCCCTCAGCCCGCTTCTATGGCAGAAACATTTCTTCTCTCTCAATCTCTCTCTCTCTCTTCTCTCTCTCTCTCTTCTTTTGGTATTATCATTTACACTATAGGACTGAAAGATTATCAAGTAGGTAGAGCGGAAATATGAATTTCTTCAGATGGATGAATAGATTTTCCTTTAATAAAGTCATAACCATGTCTTGCTGATATATGGAAAGAAAATCAACATTATCAACCACAGGAAAACACAAATTAAAACCACAATCAAAGACCACTTCATGTTCAGTACGATGGAGACACAGATACCCAGAGGTGTTGCTAAGACTGTGAAATGATTAGAAGCTTCTTACAAGGTAAAACAGAGGATGGGGCAGCTGTTTTGGGAACTCTTAGGCAATTCCTCAACTGACTAAATATAGGATTATATGTGACCTAGCAGTTTCACTCATAGGCATATATATACATGAGGGAAATAAGAGCGTGTCTTCTGACCTGTACATGATTGTTCACAATAGCTGGAACAGCCCCACAGTGAATGAAATGTGGCTTATCCAAACAATGGGATAATGTTTGGTAATAAAAAGATCAGGACTACTTATGCATACGTTACAATATGGATGAATCTTTTTAAAAAAATTTTTTTTATTAGTGGAACACCATGAGGTACAGTTGTAGACTTACAAATTTTTGTGCTTGGGTTTCAATTATACAATCATCAAGTACCCATCCATCCACCAGTGCCCATTTTCCACCACCACGGATCCCAGTATCCCTCCTATCCTCCATGCCCCCCATCCCACCCTGCCTCTGTGGCAAGGCACTCCCTTTTGTTATCTCTTTCCTTTGGGGTGCTGTGGTTTGCAAAAGAGGAATTGAGTGGCAATCATGTTCGGTCTATAGTCAACTTTCAGCATGCTTCTCCAATCCTGGGAGGATCCCTCCAACACCCTTTATTTGGTGCTGACTTCTCTATCTGAGCTGCCTTTTCCCCTAGCATGTGTGGCTGGCCTGCAAGCCATGGAGTAAACCTCGTAGTACTTATCTCAGCTATTCTTGGGTGTTAGTCTCCTATTTTGTTACTTTATGTTCCCCAGATGAATGCAATCTTTCTATGTCTGTCCCTCTCTTTCTGACTCATTTCGCTTAGCATGATACTTTCAATATGGATGAATCTTAAAAATTAATATGCAAAGGAAACAGCTTCCAAAGACACATATTGCAGGATTCCATTGTTTTATGGAAAGTCCAGAAGAGACAGCAAATTAGGAGCATGGTTTGTTAAGATGAGATTCATTGGGAGAAAACGGGCAGTGATTGCTTAGGGTATGGATTTTCTTTTGGAATTATAAAAAGGTTACTGAGTTAGATATTGGAGATAGCTACATTATTGTGAATATGTTGAAAACCATTGAAAATTAGACTTGCATGAATGAATTGTGTAATATGGAACTGTATCTCAAAATGACTATAAAATAAGACAATTGTCTGCTATTATAATTTCGTAGTCTTTATTTCTGTGTTTCTGTTTCCTTGGCACTTTCTAGGGTAACAAATGTTTTGAAAACTAGCCAGTTTACAAAAGAGATAGCTTTACTCTCTCTATTATATTATGCGTAATACTTTCATCTTTGTTTTCTCTTCAAGTAAAATGCAATAAGATCCATTTTAACAACTGTATTTTATGATTCGCTCCATAAAGTAATCATAACTTAAATTTGCTGCTTTTTACAAATGTGTCACTCGAGTATTTTATTGTGAAGTGTTTCTGTGTTTGGTTCTTAAACATTATTGGAAGACTTTCTATTTGAATTCACCCAAAATCTCATTTGCTCTATGACATCCCTACCCAAACTTCTGTTATTTTTTCCAATTTAGGGGCACACCCAGCGCAGGCTATTTTCTGTTTTTGCACCCAAGAGCGATGCCTTATGGTGTATAGAGGACCATATTTAGTGCCAAGGATTTTAATCATGATGGGTGATGCAAGGCCAACACCCCTGTATTGTCTCTCTGGCCCAATCTTCTGTTGCTCTTTGTGTCCTAAAATGGGTCTTCTCACATCCACTGTGACTTCAGTCTGGGCTGTTCTCTACGCTGAAACTAGACTAGTTTTCACAAAAGTCGATAGCTTCAGGTGAGCATGCAAACACTCTGTTTAAGAAAAACCAAGAATGCAACGTGGTTGTTTCTGGACACTGGAGCAGGAGACAAGTGCACGGGGGAGGTGGGGCTATGGTGGAAAGGCAAGGAAAGACCCTTATTACAGAAGATCCCATGAACAACAGCAAGGCACTAGGGATTCCCCACCGCAGGGCAATTGTTCGAAGAAAGGACTAAAGAGGTGGTGTTCTGTGGTCTTAGGTCACAGGGAGATGAGGAGAGGGAGAACTTGCACGAGGGATAGGCTTCCAGAACAAAGTTAAGTTCAGCTTCACAGGTCTGAAGTTGTCAGATCTCTGGGAAGATATCCAAGCACCCTTCAGTCATTTAGGACATGAAGGAGAACATCTTTGCTTGGTAGGTGTTGAGTGATTTAAGGAGTGGGAACATAAATTGGTGAAGTCTCTATGGAAAATAGGCTGAGTGTTTTCAAAGAATTAAAAATAAACTGTCATATGAGTGAACAATTCCTCTTTTGGATACTCTAAAATGAAAAAGCAAAGCCCCCCGAAGCATTGTTTATACAAGGGAGTATTACTGAGTCATAACAAGATTAAAATCTTGTTTGTCCAAATGAATCATCTTTTAGGACACTATGTTAAGAAAAAAAAATTTAGAAGACAAATCCTGCAAGATTTGACTTAGACAGAGAATTTAAAAAACAGAAAACAAAAAACAAAGTCAGGGCTAAACAAAGTCAGTCATAAAATATGAGCTGTTTTCAGAGATGGTGTGAGGACAAAATAGACAAAGGGCTTCAAAGATACACAATGTTCTAAAATAAGTAATTAGTGTGGTGGAAATGAGGTGCATGGAGATTCTTCTTCTACTGCATATTTAGACATTTCTAAGACAGTAGACATTACAAATTCTTATATAAAATATTCTGTTTTATTTTCTTGGAAACATGAATATTTAAAGATGATACCTAGGAAGAGGAGTTATAGTACAGTAAATAGTGTGCTTGCCTTGCATTAGTCGACCTGGGTGCAATTCTCAGCACCCCATATGATCCCCCAAGTACCACCAGGAGTAATTCTTGAGGCAGAGCCATGAGTAACCCCAGAGTACAGCCAGATGGACCCAGACCCGCCCCCTGCCTCCCTACAAAGATTATACCTAAAGCGTGGTAGAAAAAAAAGGTCAAAATTTTGCTAAACAGAAGAGATAATTAATAAAGTCTTCTGCTCAAAATTCTAAAAAAATATTTCTTTTTAGTGATGTAAGTTTTTTATAGAAATTATTTTCAAAAATGCAAGGGATGAGAAAAGGAAAATTACAGATTAGAGAGAACATAGGTTTCTCCAGAGTGGAAATAAGCATGCAAAGAAATATAGAGACAAATGTGTTGAAGGGAGAACAGGGTCTTGAAGACCAAGCCCCCCCAAAAAGTTCTCATCCCAAGAAAAAATATTTTGTGACAAAATATGATAAGCTATGCTAATTAAAATTTTTTGGTGATACTTGAGTAGTATATACAAATATATAAGATCATTATATCATACATCAAAAACTAATGCAATGTTACATGTTAATTACATATCAATTTATAAAAGAGCAGAGATGAGTTAAATTATTCATCTTGATTCAGTTTTTCATCTTTTCTTTCTAGGAATGCCTTAAAACCAAACTATTGAGTACTATGGTTCCATAATAATTTTCTCATAAGCAATAGTGTTAACGTCATTATAATAATGACTTATAAATACATTTATATATAAATATATAATATTTGTTTATATATGTACTTAGTTTGAAAGTGTCTTGTAGCATGAGGTAAAGTGTGGATTGATTTCTCCTTACTGATAGTCTGTAATAAGCTTTGAATTTTTCAAGGTACCTCTCAGTTCAAATTATCCTTTTCCATGTTTTCAATAGTATTAATGGTTCAAAGAGTTTATTTTCAGTTATTGAAATAGCCCTAGTGACTTCCACCCCTTCTGTCTATTTTTCCAACAAAGACTTGTGTCTTAACTTTTACTGACTTTTTAGAAAAGAGTTTTGGGGTCACACCCAGCTTTTCTCAAGGTTTACTCCTGGCTCTGTGCAAAGGGACTCCTGCTGGGAAGTTGAAGGAACCATATGTGGTACCAGGGATTGAAGCTGGTCCAGTCACATGCAAAGCCAATGCTTACCCTACACACATTTTTTAGTTACAATGCTTACACACATGCTTGCCAGGGGGTTGTGCTTTGTGCTTGTGGTGCTTGGACTTATGTGCACTTATTCTAGCTGTAGTGATCACTGGGAATAACACACTTCAGTTGCAGAGCCACTGATCCATGCTTGTGTACATAGGTATTTCTGGGAATTAAATCTGTAGGTTGATGCTTGTAGGTCAAGTGCTTTTGCCATTCATTGAGCCAATCCTGGATCCTATTTTTGTGATTTTGTTTTATTTATTTTTTGGAGGCAGAAATAATGATGCAGTCTCCCATGCTGCAAATTATGTCATCAAGTTTTCCGCACTGTCTGAGGCTCGCTCATTTAAGGGTGCAATGGATAAGCCCTGCCCTGAGGAAATCACCTTCCTGATTTTGTTATTTCGTGGCAACTTATCTACTAGGTAATAGTAGATATTATTATCATTATTATTTTTTATTTTGCTTTTTGGGTCACACCTGGCGATGCACAGGGGTTACTCCTGGCTCTGCACTCAGGAACTACTCCTGATGGTGCTCAGGGGACCATATGGGATGCTGGGAATCAAATCTGGGTCAGCCGTTTGCAAGGCAAACACCCTACCGCTGTGCTATTGTTCCAGCCCCGATATTATTTTTGAATGAACACAGTTTTATTGATTTCTAGGACATTTTGTCACCATGATAAGAAAAGTATCGCCTGGTAGAGAATCTATTTGAATAACTTGATGAATTATTTGTATTTATCATCTAGGATTGGTTAATCTCTGCATGGAAGATAAAAGCATTGCATGAAAGTGGGTGTTGATGCATTTTCTGCAGCGCTTGAATCCCCTGATATTTTCATGCATATGATCACTTCATTGACATTCTTTTGTGCAAAATGGAAAAGCAGAGCTAGCCTAGCTCCTTCTTGAATTATGAAAACTTCTAAACCAATAAGTTTATAATTATTAGGATTTATTGCATGTCATTCATTTATCCTATTTTGTGTTCTTTTGATTAGCTGGACAGCTGTTTCATGGTATTTGCTTTCTTTGCGAACACCTCGTTATTGGTACTTGTTTTGGAAGAAAAACTAGGAAGGATCACTGAAACCACATCACATTAACTTCAGTTGTCCTTGCAACAAGCAAGATCAAGCAGCTAATACGTGAGCTGTGACACTACCCTACTGGGGATTGCTCTGGGCTGGTCTTGCAACTTCTCTAAAGTTGATTGCTTTCATTTCTAAGGAAGAGCCAAGGATTGGCTAAAAGAGAGCAGGTTAGTACTTTTCTAAATGAGTATGCCTCACATGTAGTAAATTTCAACTATTTTCAAAGTACTAGCGGTGGGTCAACACATTATAATAACCTGCATGTGAACACTGGTAAATATCATGTGATTGCTAGGAAATAACAGCAAACTAGCGGTTCCCCAATGGGATTGATTTGCCCTCCAGGGGAGTCTTTGGCAACGTGGACAACGTTGGTTGTCATAACTGGGGAGGTGGTATTAGTGACATCTACTAGACATGATATTGTTCCATATCTTACAACTTATAGATAGGTATACATCTTACATTCTTATAGCTAGAATGTCTCTCAACAGAAAAGAATAATTTGTTCAAAATGTGTTCAAGGGAGAATAATTTGTCCTAGGTATTAAATTCTGTAGGTATGATCTCATTTATAGAGAGCACTACAGGAATTCTGAAAAAAAAAAGGAAATATGTTTAAATCTAAGGTATTTCATTTTTTTGATTCATGTACTACTTTTATATGATTCTCTTGCTAGTAGGTGCTACCTGATATTGAATATCAGGTAATGAATAAGAGAAAGATTTTATCCAACTCATATGCGAATATGAAATGTACTTCTCTGGTAAACTCATCCAGATGGAGCAACACTTTAAAATTAAATTACCAGGTGCAGGAGTGATATATCACACAATATATGATAAGGTAGGGCTCTTGCCCTGCATATGTCTAAGCTGGGTTGGATTCTTGGCACCACATCTTTTCTCCAGGACTCTGTCATGAGTAATTTTTGAGCACAGAACCAGAATTAAGTCCTGCGTACTGCTGAGTGTGGCCCCAAACTAAGTGCATATATAAATTTGTGTTAGCTATATTTGTTGTGAATTCTAGGTAATTGGTATACTTTCCATGTCCAGCAGGAAAAAAAGTATTTATTTTTTTAAAAAAAATTATGTCTATTTTTTTCCTTACCTGGTTCAAGTCACAGGCAAACAATAGCATTGTGATGTTTTTTCCCAGCCTGATTCAAAGACTCCTTGCTCAGAAAAACCAAAATTTCCAGAGCCAGTATTACAACTCTTTACCCGAAATGGGTCAGAATCTTTGGGAGACAAAGACAGGGAATCTATATTTTCCATAAGTAATTCCAAGTGATTCAGAGCATTCTAAAATTTAAGAATCACTGGAGTATAACATGTAAGAGTTGTAAAAGAAAAACTGGCGAAACTGGCTTAGGAGCCTATTTTTGATCCATGGGTCTGTGAAACTGGGCTTCCTGCACCCCTGTAGTTTAGCATTTTCTTTTCTTTTTTTTTTTCCATGAGAAGCCCTTTAACATATTGTTCCTGAAGATTTTGTCTCACGTTCAATAAGAAGACCCACTATCTGAGCCCTTGGTAAGGCTATTAGAATGGAACAGCTGTGGAGAAAGGCAAGATGATTCTATATTTAGAAAGTTCTTTGGGGTTGAGTCAATGACAAATTCACTGCCGTTCCTCTTTGAATTGCTTGAGTTTGTAAAGCAGAATCTTTTATGATATTCTAGCCCTTCAAGCTGGCTAAAATGTAGGGTTATTGATGTGGCCGTTAGGAAAGATGATGCATTAAAAATCACATTTCTCTTCGTTTTTCACACATCAAATTTGAAGTTAAAATAACATCACACTTTTGCATCTTTACTTTATGAGTTGGTACACCTTTCAAGGTGCCAGTGTAAAGTCTACTGAAGCTAATTGCTAATAGGAAGTACATGTTTTGAGAGAAGAGTGGGAGGGGAGCAAATTAATTCAAACCTAATTTGCATTCCCTTGCCAAGTTTGAATTGGGACCAATTTGCAAACTGAATTATCTCTCTAGCCTTGATAGAGTTTATAATAATGCCGAAACTTTCTTAACTCATAGCGGTGCCTTTTTAATAGAGACACATTCACAGCTGCAGTCTTAGTGCTTGTAACATATTGCTAATAATTGAACTAATAAGATTTTAAAGTTAATTAAAAGGAGGGAAAAACACATAAAATGGGATGCAGCTCAAGCTGGTTGTTATGTAACAAGCTGACCACATTAAACTGCAGGGAGTAAAAGAATGAAATGTGTTAGTTGGTAATTTACCAACGATGATTCTTTTCTTTTCTTCTTCCTTCTTTCTTTCTTCTTCTCTCTTCTCTTTCTTTCTTTCTTTCTTTCTTTCTTTCTTTCTTTCTTTCTTTCTTTCTTTCTTTCTTTCTTTCTCTCTCCTTCCTTCCTTCCTTCCTTCCTTCCTTCCTTCCTTCCTCCCTCCTTCCCTCCCTCCCTCCCTCCCTCCCTCCCTCCCTTCCTTCCTTCCTTCCTTCCTTCCTTCCTTCCTTCCTTCCTTCCTTCCTTCCTTCTTTCCTTCCTTCTTTCTTTCCTTCCTGCTTGCTTGTTTGCTTTGCTTTCTCACTTTCTCTGCTTTGCTTTGCTTTCTGGCTTTCTCTGCTTTCTCACTTTCTCTCTTTCCTTTCCCTCCCTCCCTCCCTCCCTCCCTCCCTCCCTCCCTCCCTTCCTTCCTTCCTTCCTTCCTTCCTTCCTTCCTTCCTCTTTTTCTAATCCTCTCCTTCCCTCCCTTCCTCCCTCCCTCCCTCCTTCCCTCCCTTCTCTCCTTCTCTTTCTCTTTCTCTCTTCCTTTCACAAAGTTACAGCTTTGGTCAGTTCTTTTAAAAATAGTTGGTTACGTCTATCCCTCTCTTTCTGACTCATTTATCTTAACATGATACTTTCCATGTAGTACAACACATGCTAGGGGAAAAGGAAGCTCAGATAGAGAAGGGAGCACCAAATAAAGGGTGTTGGGAGGATGGTCCCAGGATGGGAGAAGCATGCTGAAAGTAGACTATACACCAAACATGATTGCCACTCATTGACTCTTTTGCAAACCAAAACACCCAAAAGGAGTGAGAGAACAAAAGGGAATACCCTGCCACAGAGGAAGGGTGGGATGGGGGGATGGGAGGAGGGAGGGATACTGGGATCCGTGGTGGTGGGAAATGGGCACTGGTGGAGGGATGGGTATTTGATCATTGTATAATTGAAACCCAAGCACAAAAATTTGTAAGTCTACAACTGTACCTCATGGTATCTCACTAATAAAAATGAAAAAAATAGTTGGTTAGCCCTTAACAAGAGCTGTTTGATAACATTATCTCGTTATTTTTTTTCTCAATTCCCAAAGGCAGCTAAATAGGTGACATAGCTATCCTATGTCACTTTGTGAAAGTGATAGCTTACGAAATAGTCTATAGGGCAGATTTAGAATTACTTCCCAGGACAGGGGTTGGAGGTAGGGGAGGTGGTATTTAATGCTCCTTTCTGAATTCAGGGTACAGAACAACTCTTCACAGCTTGCGTACTACCAGGACCCCAGAGCCAACATGAAGGACATTATTCAAATTCTGGTTCTATTTTTCAAAGACCCTCCAAACTTCTTTGCTATAGACTTACTTTCTTTCATTCCCTGTGTGTCCTTTATTACCATGATCATTTCTTTCTGCAGCTACTGATGATGTATTCAATATGCCAAACACAGTAATAACAAGTTTCAAAATGGAGACATTACTGGGCCCGCTTTAACAAATCGATGAACAATGGTAGGACAGTGACAGTGACATTTCTTTCTGCAGTGCTGTGCAGCTTTATTCAATGATAACCCTATTTGCCTTGTGGGCTGAGCACATTTTTAACAGATTCCTTGTGGTGTAAGCTTATTTCATTAGGTCATCTGGATGTAGGATAACAGAAGGACAGATCTTGAATAGAAGGCTAATATTGATTTGTAGACACAAAGGGTCTGTCCAATTTTTGAGTTTATTTGAATAACTACTGCAATGACCCTCAGATTATTATTATCCTTTCCAGTACAACCCTGCAATAATATTGATCGGAAATACTCAATAAGGACTGGAGCAATAGTACAGTGGGTAGGGTGTTTGCCTTGCACACAGCCATCCCTGGTTTGATTCCTCTGTCCCTCTCGGAGAGCCTGGCAAGCTACTGAGAGTATCCCGCCCACACAGCAGAGCCTGGCAAGCTCCCCATGGCATATTTGATATGCCAAAAATAGTAACAACAAGTCTCACAATGGAGACATTACTGGTGCCTGCTTGAGCAAATCGATGAACAATAGGAGGACAGTGCTATAGTGATCATACTCTATATATATATATATATATATATATATACATATATATGTATATATATTTGAAATTTCTATTTTGGGCATTCTTCATTAGTAATTGGCATCATGAAAAGAAACAAGTACATGACAGTCTAATATAAGCTTAAATTGAACATAAATCACTGCATTTTAAAATCATATTTTCAATCTGTGACTCTTCAATCTCTTTCTGACTGTAAAATTGTCAAGTCAGTACTAGGCATTCGTAGGATAATCAATACCTACTTCACTTATTGTGCATATTGTACGTAATTATATTGTGCATACTTGTATATTTTATAATCGTATACTACTGTATGTTGTATATATTTTCCTTAAAGAACAGATCAGTTAAGACAGAAGCAGCTAGTTGTTTCTCATTATCTATTTTCCCTCACAAATATTTGTGATGCAAGCTCCAATTTTAGGTTGACTTAAGATTGATTGGCATAAAGCTTTGCATTGCAAAAGATTGCCAGGGGACTACATTTTGGTCACGTGATGTAAATATGAACAGGTTATTTACTCTTTGAAAGGTGTCCATAAAGGTGTGTAATATTCCCTTTTCCTATGATTTTATCTTTCCTGACAGTGAGAATGTGGATGTGATGGCTGGAGCTAGAGAAATCACCTTAGAGGCATTATAGAGAATGGGGCCATGAATCGATGATCCACAAGTGGGAAAGGATCTGTGTCCCTGGGCTCTATAGAGTGTCAAGGTATACACTGGGCCACCATTGTTAACCTTTTTGAGAGATGAAATATTATGTTATTTATTTTGGCTACTTTATTACAGCAAAAATGAATACAAGTAACTCGTTTGTGTTCTTTAGTTCTAAAAATATTTCTTTACCATTCAAACCCCTTAATGTTTTCAAGTTTTTCAAAAAGGCATAACTTTCATCATCTCACAGATTGTTATAATTAATGAGCCTGAGGCCCTGGGGAATTATAATAAATCAACTTAAATGTTCACTGAAGGGTGAATGACTAACACCAAATCTGTTTCAGAAACCATGCTCAATACAGAACTTCCCACATCGAAGCTTCCTTAAACCTGAGGCTGGGAGGAAAAAAATCAGAAATTTGCCTGGTTGTAGTTCTGTTTGGATCCACACTTCTTCACCAGTCTCTCATCGGGTATTTAGGTTGCTTGTAGACAGCACCTGACTGTCCTCACCAGGGCCCCTTGGAGGGGGGCGGGTTGAGTTTCCCGCCCCACCCCGAGCAGAGCCCTGGCAGCTGAAGACATCCAGAACCAGCCACAGCCATGCTGAGACCGCTCTCCACACGTCTGGACAAGCCTCATGCATGAAGGAACCGGCAGAGAAACCCAGGCATGCGGGTCCTGGGGCTGAGGTCTCCAAGCCTGCTCGAATCGGGATGGGGCCTTCTCCACCCAGATCCCTAATCTTCCAGCAGGTAGGCGTTACACCCACCAGCTGCTGCCGGCGCCAGGTGGTCTCATCAACGGCCAAGACCCAGAGACTATAAAACCCAGCTCCTGGAAGCGCGCGCAGCTGTATTCTCGGCCACACAACATCTTATTATCTTGTTTTTACTTTGGAGAACCTGGCAGGCTACTGAGAGCATCCTGCCCGCACGGCAGAGTCTGGCAAACTTCCCATGTCGTACTCAATATGCCAAATACCAGTAACAATGATAGGTCTCATTCTCCTAGCCCTGAGAGAGCATTGAATATGGCTCTTTTAAAATCTCAGGGCTAGGAAGAAGGAGATGTTACTGATGCCTGCTCGAGGCAATCGACGAACAACAGGATGATCATGATCGTAGTCCTGTTTTATGAGCACTAGATTGATTTCTTTATACGAAGAGGTGAAAAGATAAGAATGAAAGTGTCAAAATTTCCTTTTCTCCTCCAATTTTGCTTAAGTCCCATATGAGTTCTATTCTTGATCATCAGATCTCAGGTAGTGAGTACGGTCACTGAGTCTTACTCTTAATCAAGCGTCCATGCAAGGCTCTGCAAGGGCACTATGACAGGAAAGCTCTCTTCAAAGAAGAAATATTCTAGTTCGGAATGTCTTGGCTCAGTCTCTCAAAACAAAGCAGGTCCTAAGATAAGAATTTAAACTCTAGAAATTTATTTGTGGGATGATTCCAGCAAACATGCGGAGGGAGACATGGAGGTAACTGAATAATAGATCAGTGTTTGGGCACATAAGAAAATGAAGGATTTTTTTCTTTTTGCTCTTTTTGGGGTGATGCACAGGGGTTACTCCTGGCTCTGCACTCAGGAATTACTCCTGGCAGTGCTCAAAGGACCATATAGGGTGCTGGGAATCAAACCCAGATTGGCCTTGTGCAAGGCAAACGCCCTACCTGCTTATGCTATTGCTCCAGCCATTGATGGATTTTCTCATAAACTAGATGGGACGTTCTTCAGGATCTCCCCTCCAATGGGTGAAGAAGCTGGGATGTTGATCCAGTATCTCTTGCTCTTCACTGGTTGAGGGGTCTGTGTAGGGATCACTTGATCACTTGACTTCCCATTAATCATCGATTTGCTCGAGCGGGTGCCAGTAATGTCTCCATTTGTTCCTGTCATGTGCTAGTGTAGCTCAGTGGCACCTGTTCGTTCTAGGAGCATGAAGAGCCTCAAACCAATCATTCAGGGTCTTGACGAAGAAGTCTGATCATCTGGTAGGTGGGCGGCCACATGATCTTTTGACGTCCCATCGAATCCAGTCATAATGGCTCTCGTCCAACTGTTGTCTCCAAATCTCATTATATGTCCATCCCATCTGATTTTCGATGCCTTAGCAAATGAGACAGCGTCCCTGATTCTTGACTATGAATGGAGGTTGGAACTCTGGATTTTTTCTCTCACTTGAGTGAAATGTTATACTCCAAGCATAGCTTTTTCAATTTTTCTTTGGGAGACCTGAATAGCGTTCTCATGCTGTTTTCGTAGGGCCCAGGTCTCTGAGGCAAATGTTAATGCAGGGAGAACAGGGGAATTGAAGAGATGTGCCTGGAGCCAGAGGTACTTCATTCACTTAGCTATTTCTTCGACACTCTTGAAGGCGTTCCAAGCTGCTCTCTTCCTCCTGCGCAACTCAGGTGCCAGGTCATTCGTCACGTTGACTTCTCCACCTAGGTACACATAACTGTTGCATTCGGAGATGTTTGTTAACAAACAAACAAACCTAGGTACACATAGCTGTTGCATTCAGAGATGTTAACCTGCCTAGGGATGTTAATTTACTAACACTTCTGGTACTGTGATAGACTAAGAACACTGCTGATGTCAGGCAGAGGTGCAGGTGCTTGGGATAAGAAATATTGTGTGTGCATAAAGATGAAAATGGCTTATGGTGTCATCTAAGTGACTATTGAAGAAGGTAGAAACAGTCCATCTCGTGTATGCTTAGACTGTATCGAGGCCATTCTATCTTATGAATTTAAATCTGCCAACACAGATTGCATACTACATGTTTGATAGTATAATCTTATGATCTCAAAGGAAGGGCAGAATACTGTAGCACCAAGGAATTTACAGATGACAGAAAAGTCACTTTAGCCGTAACGGCTGCCTGAGTTTTAAATATGAGGTGGGAAAAGGGGCAATGGATGTCAGGGTTATGGCATATTATGTTTAAGGGGTTGAGTAGGAAAATGCAAAAGGCACAATCTGTGAGTTGGTGGCTGAAGTCAAGGTGCAGAGTGGGAGACAAAGTTGGAAAGTGTTAAAGAATATTTCTTCTCAGGACCCTGGTACTTCAGACTAAGTGTTCTGGCTTGATTTTCTGCCAAGACATTCTTTTCATTTAATGGGGCTAAATTTATATATAATTAAAATTTCTAGTTCCAGTTTAATGGAAAATATTAAACAGTCTTACAGGAGTAATTTTAAAGCAACTGCTCTCAACCATTTTTTAAAATATCATAGCAGGCATAAAAATGTTAACCTGTAGCACACTCTTTTTTTATAAATAGGTATTTCAAACATCTCTGATGTTCATGCCACCCTTTAATCTCCAATGCAAAGATGCTCATTCAAAAGCAAATCAAGAGCCTTAAAGGTATTGGGATGACTGAAGCAATCTAACTAGTTAAGAAGGAAGTACTTTGCAATGTTGGTTCTTATAATGTTTACAAAAAAAGTATGGTCTTTCTCTGCCAAAGTAATTGTGGGGTAGAACTGTCTCTAACAAGATGACTAACCACTGTTGATTTAAAGTCAGAGCTGCAAATGGGTCACCTGCATGAAGAAGTCACATGAATATTTGTTATGATTGTTCTAAAGTGCTGGCTTTGTAAGCATGGGGAATGAGGCTCACTTTGACACTAAGCAGTGACAGCTTCACCTCACAGAACTAGGAGTCAAAGGGAAATCAAAGCCTAGGCATCTTTTACCAGCCACTCTAAAAATATACTTTTATTTCAAAAATCTACATTCATCGGACTCAGCACCAGGCTGTATTCACTTGGGGCGCCCCAGAGTGGGGCGGGTGAGAGCACTCCCCCCACCAAGGGACTCACCCCGGGCCGCCGACCTCCACTACCCAACGACCGCCACTCTCCAGGCTGCTTTCCGGACTCTCACCAAGCCTAACGCATTAATGAAATCCCAAGGAACCCAGATAATGCGGAACTTTGTGACCTTAGATTCTGGGCTCAATGGAACCCAGAAACAGAGATCCTCTGCCTGCTTCCCCCAGTCTCCAGGTACTCAGGAGTCACACCCATAAGCCACTCCCTGCCAGCGCCAGATAATCTCATTGACCACCCTCTAGAACTCACTGGCTGTGTCTCCCGGAAGGGAGCATAAAATGAGGCTCCCATAGCTATGCCACCGGACTCCAAGCCAGGCTGTCTTCATTTGGGGCGCCTCAGAGTGGGGCGGGTGAGAGCCCTCCCCACCCCAGGGAACCCAGCCCCAGCAGCCTACCTCTGCTACCCAACAGTCAACACACTCCGGGCCGCTTTCCAGACTGTGCAGCTGCTAATCATAGAATAGCATAGGACACTTTTTACTCATTTTCCATGATGGGTTTCAGACAGTAGGCAACAAATCATAGAGGGATATATCATAGAGTCTGCCAAACTCCCCGTAACGTATCCAATATGCCAAATACCAGTAACAATGATGGGTCTCATTCTCCTAAAGAGCCTTGAATATAATCTCAGGGCTAGGATGAAGGAGACATTATTGGGGCCTGCTCGAGGCAATCGACGAATAACAGGATGGTCGTAATTCGTAATATATATATATATATATATATATATATATATATATATATGAGCCCAGCAAGCTGCCAAGAGTATCCCACCCACATGGGCAGAGCCTGGCAAGTTCCCTGTGCCGTATTCGATATGCCAAAAACAGTAACAATAACAGGTCATTCCCCTGACCCTGAGCTGAAAGAGCCTTCAAGAATTGTGAAAGACGAGTAAGGAGAAGCAGCTAAATTCTCAGGGCTGGGAGGAATAGAGACGTTACTGGTGCCTGCTCAAGTAAATCAATGAAAAACGGGATGACAATGATACAGTGAAGCATTCATTTCACCCCAAAAATATACTTTCATTTCCGTTAAAATTACACTTTAATTTCAAACTACCTGGAACTGAGGAGCACAGTAGATAGATCTTGTCTTTTTTAAAAAAATTATTTTTAATAAAGTATTGTGATTTACAAACTTGTTCATAATAGAGTTGTTTCAGGCATGCAATGTTCCAACACCAATCACATCATCAATGTGACCTTCCTTCCACCTTTATCACCCAGTTTCCTCCTAACTCCTAGTTTTTCCCTTCCACAGGCACATAACAAATTTATGTTTGCTCCAACAAATAAGACACTAAATACCCATCTTCCGGAATTGTCGTACCATATTTGATAGGGTTCAAATATGGTAACACCTACAAGGGTGATTAGAGCTCACCCCAAAAGCCTCTATCCCTCTCGGAAAGACTGGCAAGCTACCGAGAGTATTCCGCCCACATGGAAGAGCCTGACAAGCTATCCGCTGTGTATTCGATATGCCAAAACCAGTAACTACAACTGGTCTCATTCACCTGACCCTGAAGGCTTCACCGACATGGCAGCATTGAGAAGGATGAGAATGGAGAGGCCGACAAAATCTCAAGGCCGACATAGGCTGCCACAACGAAGGAAGATAAAAATGATCGTCTGTACTTTCAATGCACGTACGCTAGCATCAGATGCATCCTTCGAGGACCTGATGGTACAAGCGCAAATGATCAAGTACGACATCATTGGTCTGACTGAGACAAGAAGGCACAAATCTCACCATGCCATTTTCGACACTGGAGAAGAATTGTTCCTCGGAACATGCGATAAAAGAGGTGTTGGAGGGGTCGGTGTCCTTGTCAACACAAACTTGGCCAAGAGCATCGATTCATTCGAATGCCTAACAACCCGAATCGGACGTTTACATTTGAATAGATGTGACTCACTGCCTGCAGTTTCTATCTTCGTTGTCTATGCACCAACATCTCATTATGATGAAAGAGAAATCAAGAAGTTCTATATGGAGCTAGAGAAGTTCTATAAAGAAGACCACACCTTCTACAAGATTATTGTGGGTGATTTTAATGCCAAGATAGGACCGAGAAGATCAGCTGAAGAACTTCACATCGGGACCCATGGCCTAGAATGGAATGAACAGGGTGAGAGACTGTCTGAGTTCATCATGTTGACCAAGACCATTCATGGTAACTCACAGTTCCAGAAGGCAGAATCTAAACGATGGACATGGGAGTCTCCCGGTGGACGATTCCACAACGAAATAGACCACATCATATTCAATCAATGGTTTTGCCTGACTGATGTCACTGTTGTCCCAAAATTTCGAACCGAATCGGACCACCGTCTCCTTCGTGCAAAATTCTACTTCACAGAGCGGGGAGAAAGGGCTGCAAAGTTCAAGAAGAGAACTCCCAGAATGACCACCAACTGGGAACTCTTTGGTACTATTGCGGCAACATGGAAAGATGCCATTGTTGACAACATTGACGAGGAATACAATCGACTGGTTCAGCACCTCCATGAATGTGCGAGGAACGCCAAGAGAGAGATAGCCACAAAAAATCGCCTATCTTCGAAAACTCTTGAGCTAATTCGCCAGCGTGGTTTGGCGCATGCCTCAGGCAACCGCAAGCTAACGTCCGAGCTTGCAAAGCAGTGCAGAGATGCGATCAAGGAAGACCTCAAAGAGAGAAGAGCAGAAGTACTGGTAGATGCGGCAGAAGCCGGGAAAAGTATTCGTAACGCCCGCCTGTCCTTCGCCAACTATAAGACCAAGATGACTGCCCTCCGACGTTCTGATGGATCCATCACATCCTCCAGAACGGCAATGGAGAAGATTATCCATGACTTCTACTCAAATCTCTTCGATAGCAATGTTCACTTGCCGACATACCAAATCCACAGGATGGATATGTCGTTCCCAACGTTCTCCCTTCCGAAATCCGACACGCCATTTCGTCGGTAAAGAAACAAACAGCACCCGGCCCAGACAAGGTCAGACCTGAACGCCTGAAGAACCTGCCGTCAGTACTCATCAATACACTGGCTCGGCTCTTCACTCGCTACCTGTCTGAATGCAAGGTTCTGTCCCAATGGAAAACCAGCAGGACCGTACTACTGTTCAAGAAGGGAGACATCCATGACATTGGCAACTATCGCCCGATCTGCCTATTGTCTGTCATCTACAGGTTGTTCACTCGAGTCATCCTAAATAGGATTGGCAGAACACTAGATGAAGGACAACCATGCGAGCAAGCAGGGTTCCGCAAAGGATTCAGCACCATCGACCATATCCACACGATAACCAAGCTCATTGAGGTTTCTCGGGAGTTCAAGATGCCGCTCTGTTTAACGTTCATTGATTTAAAGAAGGCCTTTGATTCTGTTGAGATGGAAGCGGTCATTGAAGCCCTAGCCAATCAGGGCATTCAAGCCCAATACATCAGGATCCTCCGTGAGCTGTATTGCGGATTCACTACCAGGATCTCACCATTCGACAAAGAAGTGATCATTGATGTCAAGAGAGGGGTTCGGCAGGGTGATACCATTTCACCGAAACTCTTCAGTGCCACCCTCGAGAACATCATGCGACGACTGGAATGGGAAGGAATGGGAGTGAAGATAGATGGTCGGCAACTACACCACCTCCGCTTTGCTGATGACATTGTTTTAATAACACCAAACATCAGCCAAGCGGCACAAATGCTGGCCGACTTTGACCGTGAGTGTGGAAAGGTAGGACTACAGCTGAATCTTACGAAGACAATGTTTATGAGAAACAGCCTCGTTCCTGACGTCCCATTCGCTCTCAACGGAACGACCATCTCCGAATGCAACAGCTATGTGTACCTAGGTCGAGAGGTCAACATGACAAATGACCTGGCACCCGAGCTGCGCAGGAGGAAGAGAGCGGCTTGGAACGCCTTCAAGAACGTCAAAGAAATAGCTAAGAGGACGAAGAACCTCCGGCTCCGGGCACATCTCTTTGATTCCACTGTTCTTCCTGCATTAACATATGCCTCAGAGACCTGGGCCCTACGCAAACAAGATGAGAACACTATTCAGGTCTCCCAAAGAAGAATAGAAAGAGCTATGCTTGGAATATCACATTTCACTCAAATGAGAGAAAGAATCCGGAGTTCTGACATCTGTGGACGATCAAGAATCAGGGACGCTGTCTCATTTGCCAAGGTGTCAAAAATCAGATGGGCTGGTCACGTAATGAGATTTAAAGACGACCGCTGGACTAGAGCTGTTACCGACTGGATTCCACGGGATGTCAAAAGACCGCGTGGCCGCCCACCTTCCAGATGGTCAGACTTCTTCGTCAAGATCATGAACGATCGGTTTGAGGCCCTTCATGTTCCCGGAGTGAACAGATGCCATTGGGTTACACTAGCACGTGACAGGGACAAATGGAGACGTTACTGGCGCCCGCTCGAGCAAATCGATGACTAATGGGAAGTTAAATGATTAAATGATTAAGCTCCAACAAAACTTAAAGGAATATCAAATGCAATACTAAGAAAATAAATCAATAAAAATACATTTGTGAGGATTTATTGCTGTGCAATTTTTAATCTATGAAAAAATGAAATTCAAATGATTTAATACATTATAATATAATGCCCATTTTCATTTACATAAATAAGTTTTCAACTCTGGACATCTAAAATATAATGCATCAAATTTTATTTTGTATTTGTATCTCATTGTGGTGGGCTGGAAAGATAGCACAGCGGGTAGGGTATTTATTGCCTTGCCAGTGGCCAACATGGCCGACCCGAGTTCAATTCCTCTGCCCCTCTTGGAGAGCCTGACAAGCTACCGAAAATGTCTTGCCCACATGGCAAGGCCTGGCAAGCTACCCGTGACGTATTCGATATGCCAAGCACAGTAACAGTTGTCACAATGGAGATGTTACTGGGCCCATTCAAGCAAATCGATGAACAACGGGAGGACAGTGGCAGTGATCTCATTGTGGTAAATATCATGTCTATGTCAATAAAAAAACTTTAACAAAATTTTGTGCTAAATTATTTGAATTGACATAAAATAGGAAAACCCAACAAATGTAAAATTTAGTAAGAGTTAAGAACATTAAGAAAATTTAAAGAGGATAATACAATTAGGCCTATAAAATTACAAAGTGTTTTAGTCTATGAAAGGAAACACTGGTTTTATATTAGAAAATATTATAGATACTGTTTAAGTGTTTGTATTAAGTAAAAGATTGCAATAAAAATCTCTATGGATGTAACAAAAAGTGTCTCCTATTTATTTCTTTATAATCCCTTTGCTTGCTATCATTCTTTACTTGTATGAACTATAGGCTTTTAAGTGTAAGATGTCACCTCTAAAAATAAGAAGAACACTTATTTTTCAGTGGCTTCAAATCTAGTTGGTGATTGGTTTTGGAGTGTTCAATCTTATGCTCTTCCTCGGCTTAAGTTAATTGGTAATTGTCATCACACTTAGAACTCTAACAGAAAATTCCTTAATATCTTTGAAAAGATTTTGAATCTCTTGATATTCCTTTCATCAAATGTACTTTTCTTATCTCTTGTAGTTAGAAACTACCTCTCTACAAGTCAGCAGTGTGTATTTCCAAGCTTCATCAACTGTGAGTACTAGCTGAGGTCCTCTTAATGGTTAGTAAAGATCAGATCAATATTGTTAATAGTTTGATTAAAACCTCTATCCATTTAACAAACAACTATTTATTAAGAAAGTATATTGGCCAAGCACAGTTTAAGGTACTAGGAAATTTTGTGCTTGAATAAAATGTTGTGCTTGAATTTGGTGCCTTACTCCCCACCCCTGAATTATGTAGCCTCATTTCATTTCATTTCATCATCCTGTTATTCGTCGATTGCCTCGAGCAGGCCCCAGTAACGTCTCTTTCATCCTAGCCCTGAGATTATATTCAAGGCTATTTAGGAGAATGAGACCCATCATTTTTACTGGTATCTGGCATATTTGGTACGCCACGGGGAGTTTGCCAGACTCTGCCCTGTGTAGCCTTTTTATGTAGCCTCAGTAAGTTTATATTCTGTTAGAAAAGTACACAGATATATTTGTAACCTGGAAAATGGCAAGTTTATTAGGAAGAAAACAAAGCAGTATAAGGAGATGGGAGATATTGTATTTCGCTTAGAATAAGGAAAAGAACTTTCTAAAAAAAGTGATAACTAACAGCTCAAAGAATATTGGGAGTCATTCATATACCCTGAGATGTACCAGAAGAATATCCACCAGTGAGGGATGGGTACTCGATCATTGTATAACTGAAACCCAAGCACAAAAAGTTGTAAGTCTACAACTGTACCTTGGACTGGAGCAATAGCACAGCGGTAGGGCATTTGCTTTGTGTGCAGCCTGCCCGGCAGAGCCAGGTTCGATTCCTCTGCCCCTCTTCGAGAGCCTGGCAAGCTACCGGGAGTATCTCGCCCACACAGCAAAGCCTGGCAATCTCCCCGTGACGTATTCGATATGCCAAACACAGTAACAAGAAGTCTCATGATGGAGACGTTACTGGGCCTGCTCGAGCAAATTGATGAGTAATGAGAGGACCATGACCATGACAACTATACCTCATGGTGTTCCACTAATAAAAATTAAAAAAAATGATAAAATAAAAAGATCAAATCTAGGATGTAAACATTCTCAGCACTGTCCTACACTGGCACTGCTGCTTAGACCCCCTGGCTGCAGAATGAGATGCTGGAACCAAATGTTGGGTCCTGGAGCTCGCAACAAGGACTACAACATTGATGGACAAAGGAAGCAAAGGAGGAGATTAAAGGAATGCATAGGATACACTTGCTCTTTAAAATATTCGTTGTCTAACACCCAAGGACAGTAGAGACAAGGGCCAGGAAGATTGCTCCATGGTTGGAAGCCAGCCTCATGAGCCAGGGGAGAAGGCAGCTGAAATAGAGAAGCAATCTCTAAGTCAATGATGGTTGGAGGGATAGTTAAGGATGGGAGATGTGTGCTGAAAGTAGTTAAAGGAACAAACTGTGATGGCCTCTCAGTATCTTTATCACAAATCATAATGCCCCAAAGTAGAGCAAGAGTAAGAAGAAAATTGTCTGCTACAGAGGCAGGGGGAGGGGTAGGACAGGTAAGGGGGAGAGATACAGGGGACATTGGTGGTAGAAAATGTGCACTGGTGGAGGGATGGGTGTTCGGTCATTGCACGACTGAAACTCGAATATGAAAGTTTTATAACTACTTCATAGTGAGTCAATTAAAAAATCATTGTCTAAAAAGGGGATTTAGGCCTCTCTCAAAAATAACAGTATAAGACATAATATTGAAAGAGGTCAAGAGTAAAAAAAAAAGTGTCCACCAGCAAATAGAGTCATGCACTTGGATTGTATTAGATCATGGTGGCAGCACCAGGGGCATTTCCAGGACTACACCCAGCAATACTCAGGGGACCATCCATCCAATACTCAGGATCGATGCCAGAGATTGAACCCAGGTCAGCACTAGGGCCAGGCCAAGTCCAACATGTCCTCACTGCACTAGGGCCAGGCCAAGTCCAACATGTCCTCACTGCCACATGAGCTCCCAGCCCTGAATGAGTATATTTAGTTATTACTTTGCATTTTGGGTCACACCTAGTGATGCTCAGGGGTTATTCCTGGCTCTGCATTCAGGAATTACTCCTGGCGGTGCTTGGGGAACCATATAGGATGCCGGGGATCGAACCCAGGTCAGCTGCGTGCAAGGCAAACGCCCTACCCGCTATGCTGTCGCTCCGGCCCCATGAGTTTATTTTTCAAGTGAACGTGCTAAGAGAAGAGGTATGTTCTCTAGAGCCAAGTCTAAGAATACAATAACCTTGGATCCTTCTCTGGTTTGGACAAGAGTAGTCTAGATGGATGAGAAAATCATGACTGGGAAAGATAATCGAGAATGAAGGATAGGCTAACAGAGATGGAAGCAGCAACAATGGGTCATTCTCTACTAGGAAACAAAGGAAACGGGAGGGGAGAGATGAGTTGGGCTTCATGATAAAGTGTCCCTCCTTCCCCTTGCTTATCTTCCCCAACAGACTCAAAGGTATCTTGGAGGGAAGATGCATGTTTCACGTCTAGTCTCTCATCTGCTTCCACCTTTTCCTTGGTTTGATTTACTGCTTCTCTTGCTCTTTGGAATCCACAGGTTCTTTGCCATTCTTTTCTTCATTGCTTTGGTTGCTCTCTCAGCCAGCTCACTCATATTGTGGACATATGGACCCCTCTTGCCTAGTGATGGCCCTTGAACATCTCTCTCTATCTCTCCCTCATCGTTGTCTAGGACTTCTCATTATTAATCTACACTGGCTGCCGGTTCCCATAACTTTTAAGCTATAGTACAATGACACATTAGGGGGCTTCACTATAAATTACACTCAATAATTTCTATTTCAGGGTCTTGATAGTGCATTATGATTTGCAATACAGGTTACTGAAAGGTTATTATGTATATCCCTTTACTTACTTTCAATACTCAGTTCTTGCTCTGACAAATAATTTTTATCTCTTGCTTGATTCATGTGGGATCCTGAACCCTTTTTCATATGCTTATATAAGGTTTTAATCTTGGTAAAGGAGAAAACCTGCATATTAGGAAACGATATTGAGCTAAAGCACTGATTGTCCTTGTATTAGGAATCTCTCTCGGGGTGTGAACTGTGTCTGTTTTTGGAAATCCAGTCCTTTCAGTAAGAATTTCAGACGAAATGCTTCTGCCTGACTTAGTCTTTTTCTCTCTTCTCATTTACTTCTCCAGAGGACAGTCTTAGGTACAGAAAGTTCAGGTCCAAGGCAAAACCCAGAATTTCCCTCATTGTCCATAGTTAAACAGTTCCTTAGAAATTGGATGTGTCTTTGATAAATATAATTCAAGTATTTTTTAAAATGAAAAGGTACTATTTTAGCATCCCCTATGAGGTGCTCTACAAAATTTTTTCTTGCTGAACTTGAAGATGAAGAAAAGTCTACATCTTTCTGAGATTCAACATTGATTTCTTACATTACTTTGGATAGAAACTTGTCTTTTCAAAGATAGTTGGAAATGTTCACTCTGGGTAAGAACCATTTGCTGGAAATAGGTAAAGGAATAAACATGATAACTTCTCAGTATCTGTATTGCAAACCATAATGCCCAAAAGAGGAGGGAGGGAGAGAGATAGAGAGAGAGAGAGAGAGAGAGAGAGAGAGAGAGAGAGAGAGAGAGAGAGAGAAACAGAGACAGAGAGAGACAGAGACAAAGGCAGAGAGACAGAGAGAGAAAGGAGATAGAGAGAGAAAGAGAGAAAGAGCAGTGATGGTGTTGGACTGGCAGTAGAGAAACTGGGAACATTGGTGGTAAGAAATGTACCTTGGTGGAGGGGTGGGTGTTAGAACACTGTATGACTGAAACCCGACCTTGAACAGCTTTGTAACTGTGTCTCTCACGATGATTCAACGGAAGCAAAAAAAAAAAAAGAAAGAGAGAAACTTGTCTTTTGAAAAATAGTCATAGGGTTTTGGGAGCAAGCAGATTTATAACTAATTGACAGTTACAATTTATAGTTTAGTTTTTGATTTTGTAAATGGCAACGGTATTTATTATGACTGTTTCTTTTAGAAAATGAACACACAAGAGACCAGACTATTCAATAGGCCTGGGGATTAAATAGTAAATTCAGCTAATCTTTGAAAGTTCATTGAGTCTATTTTGGATGTTACCTAGGAAAGTAGTAGTTAGCCTTCTCAGCAAAACAAACATTTATGGCCTGGGTAATGTTCTGTAAAGCGTAGCAAGCTGAAGTGGTTTTTGTTTCTTTCTTGGCTCTTTAAAATACCAGTTCAGCCTTTCTTCTCCTTTAGATGAACCCCTTCCCCTTCTGTACCTGATACACCTTCAGATATTCTCTGATTATCACCCTTCCTATTATTATGCAACTGTATAATGATCCTGTTTCCAATAGGAATGTGTCAGTGAAGATCTAACATTTTCACCTCTCAAAGGCAGTTGGTGGCAGGAAGGATACTGGGAACATTGGTGGTGGAGAACAGGCATTAGTGGAGGGATGGGTACTTGGACACTGTATCACTGAAACATAATCACAATCACACAAGTTTGTCAGTCTGTAACTGTGTCTCATGGTGATTCGTTAAAACAAAAACAAATAATAAGAAAAATATAACATTTTCACCTCTCTTACTGGTATGCCACCAGCTAAAATTAAAAAAAAAATGCTTTATTTGGTGCTAGAGTAGTAGCTCAATGTTACAGCAACTGCTTTGCAGGAAGGAGGGGGGTGAGTTCTGTGCCCCATAGCACCCCACATGCCCCGTGCAATCTCAGTCGCACTGCTGGCACTGCTTTTTTCTTTCTCTGGCACCACCATAGAGAGTGTAACCTCTGCTACCCTGAAGCCAAGTGTGTATAAGGACCAAGATGGAGTGAGACCTGCCACCCATCCCCAACCTCTCTCCAAACCCAGTCAGCGGTCAAGTTAAGTGTGGATCACTCCCAGTCAAAAGAATAAAAAAAAAAAGAAGGAAAAGCGAATCAATGGCTACTGTCAAGGTTAAAGGATAATTCTTAGCTTTGGACAATGTCCAGACAAGTGAGTCAAGAAAAAAACATACCAGAACACTCCACAGGCACAAGGCAGCATGAGCACCTTGAAGGAGATGTTGAAAGAGGAGAGGGCTATTGCCATGATTTTAGAAGCTTTCAGTTAGTTAGGTTGTTATTCATTTATTTATGTATTTATTTATGGGCTGAAGAGATAGCATAGCTGGTAGGGCATTTGCCTTGCACGCGGCCGACCCAGGTTCGATTCCTCCATCCTTCTCGGAAAGCCTGGAAAGCTACCAAGAGTATCCCGCCTTCATGGTAGAGCCTGGCTAGCTCCCTGTGACATATTCGATATGCCAAAAAGAGTAACAACAAATCTCACAATGGAGATGCTGCTGGTGCCCGCCCGAGCAAATCAATGAACAATGGGTGCATAGTGCTACATTTGTTTATAATAGTTGAATCACGGCGAGATAGAGCATTACAAAATTGTTCATGATTGGGTTTCAACAATGTTCTCACACCTGTTAGGTCATCTTAAAGTCTGAAGTCCCATAGAGAGCCAGTCACTCTAGGATTAAGGAATTCAGTGACTTGATCTTATGCTTTCTACGCAGGAAGACTGGCTTCAATCTCTGGCACATGTCCCTGCCACCCTCCTGTGAACACTACCAGGAGTGACCTGGTACTAAGTTGAGAGTAACCCCTGAGCGTTGCCAGATGTGGTCCAAAACCGAATGAATAAGATAAAAAGACAAAGAAAAGAGAAATAGTCACTCATTGTGCTTGGGAAAAACGAAGGAAAAGCCCATAATTTTCCAACCTTGTTATTTAGCGTGCTCCCAAGGTACTTAATAAGCAATGCACCACGTTCAATGGATCATAATCAAACAGGAAAGCTCCACCTCCAACCTGGATTTGAAGAAACCTGAAACAACCTGGCCAGTTTATAATTATCATGTGTTTTGTAATTGGGTGAGTGATTTATCATGAGTTCACAGAACCTAAGTTTCTGTTCAGAATCTTAGCAGGGACATTTTTTCTTCGTCTTGAATGACTGGCTTCATTTTCCTTGCTGAATGTTATTTATGTTCTGGGTAAAAAATAAGATAATGTTCTCAATTTATGCTTTACAGGTAGATGATTAATAAGAGAGGACTACATTGGTTTTGATATAAATCAAATTCATTGGAAAACAATACCACGTGACTAAGTTCATATTCCCCAACATTCTCTTAGTTTTGGGTCTCTGTGACCTGTGGGTAGGTGGAGAATTAAGATTTATCCTGCATGTCAATTTTAGCAAGTGTCTTTAATTGAATACTGATGCAATTTTCTTTCTTTTTTAAGCATAAAGGTATTTTCTATTTTGTACCATGAGAGTATGTGAATATTTTATGCTAAATGACACCTTGAAGACAGAAAAGAAGATGGAAAACCATAATAAAGTTAGATAATTGGTTTGGGAAGAGTGTTTAATCTAAGGTTTGAAACTTTTACCGGCTTGCATTGTGTCTGTGATATGAACAATGACTTTGTGTAATTCTTCAGGAAATTTCCAAGCATGGTGGCCTCTTAGAGACTATCAGGGATGTCTAAGGAACAGAATCAGCATAAGGGAAGATAGGAAAAGGCTGTAGCTCAGGTCTGGAACTTCTGAACCTCAGGCCATGTCAATAATAATATCAGAATCATTAAAATAAAGGGATTTTTACCTCACCCATCAATGAGATTAGTCTTACTTTGAAGTTTGAAATAAAATCTTATTAACAAATCAGAGCTGAGGCCTGCAGCTCATGTGCTCAACTTAAGGTAATTCTAACTGTATTTTACTGTAGTAAGAACATAAAGTGGAATCTCCAAACACAACTGTAGATGCAAATTTAATTCTATGATAAGAGATCATTTTAAATCTCAGTGAGACCATATAATAATATGAAAATGTAAAATACAACTGAAACACGATATGATTAAATGAAACTATGGAATAGCATATTTTTCCAAGTGTAATTGGTTTGCAGATGGCAGGCAGTTATTCATAGGATGCATCTGAAGACCATATACAGGAGAGTCTTCTAGTAAAGAGATTTTCCTAACCATTTTCTGGGCTTTATTTACCATACATTTTGAGGTCTTTGTTATGATTTAGAATTCAGGTGTTCACCAGTCTGCAGGCAAACTCTGGAGAAAAAACAAAAAAGTTTAATACAGACTTGGCATATTAAAAATTTGGAGTTGGTTGGAGGTACAAATCATATTGCATGCAAGAAATATTTGAAATAAGGGTGTGATTTGATATCTGAATTGGTCTATTAGGGACTAGAAGGGACTAGAAGATCAGAGGGGTAATTTGACTAGAATGTTTGGGTAATAGGTTATTTACTTATTTATTTTTAAAAGAGGTTTAGATTTGAAAGGATTGATATGGCATAAGAAGAAGAAAGGGCAAGATGCATTGAATATATCACATAACTAGAAGTTATAATAAGCAAATGAATCCAGAATGTACTCATTAAATAATTATTTATTGAGTTGCTATTAGAAAAATATAGCAATAAATATGATAAGGTCTCATTTTGGAAGTTTGATTGATTGTAATATGAGGAGATAGACAATAAAAAGAAAAACAGCAAGTAATTTTTAGATTGTGAATGTTTAGTTAATGAAATGATTTGAAAAAATAGAACAATAAATATATGGAGTTAGAGGTTTCAGTGCTTGTCAAAATGTTTAATGCACATATGAATCTTCTAGGGATTTTATTCATTTAAATCCTGATTCAGAAATTTTTTTGGCGGAGAAGGGTCATGCTCTGAGAGCCTGCATTTTCAAAAGATCACAGACAGGCATTGCCAATCAGTTCGACTTGGAATCACAAGCTCCTAGATAGTATGATCTAATTTTCATTTCATTTCATTTCATCATCCTGTTATTCGTCGATTGCCTCGAGCAGGCCCCAGTAACGTCTCTTTCATCCTAGCCCTGAGATTATATTCAAGGCAATTTAGGAGAATGAGACCCATCATTGTTACTGGTATCTGGCATATTTGGTACGCCACGGGGAGTTTGCCAGACTCTGCCCTGTGGGCAGGCTACATTTGATAGCCTGCAAGTTTGTCCAAAGTAGGAATGAGACAATAAGTTGTCATAAAAAAATGTTATGATAAGATGTCGGTTCCGGGAGCTGGATTTTATAGTCTCTGAGTCTTGGCCGCTGATGGGATTACACGGCGCCAGGGGGCCAGGTGGTGGGTGTGACCCCCGCCTACTGGAATTTGGAGGATCTGGGTGGAAGATGCTCGACTCCAATTCGAGTAGGGTTGGAGGTCTCGGCCCCGGAACCCGCGTGGCTTTGTCCCTCTGCCAGTACCTTCATGTGTGCGGAGAGTGGTCTCAGCATGGTGGTGGCTGGTCCTGGTGTTTACAATTAATTGATCACAGCCAGTTACAGATGATCTAATAATTATGGAAAATAAGGTTGGGTTTACAGGATTACTTGTATATTAGAGAAGGGAGGAAGGGAGGAAGAAAAAAGGAAAGGTTAAGAGGAAGAGTTGAACCCTATGGAGGTAGCCCTAGAATTAGGAGCAAGTTGAGGAATAAGAACTGTAGCCACAAACCCAGTGCTGAAAATGTCTAAGGTGGCAGATTTTTCCAGGCTGGAATCCAACAAGGCATCACATAGCCATCATGTAGATATTCCAAGAGAAAAGGATGCTTGTAACTGCACAATGAGGAGAAGGGGGCACTCTTCGAGGAAGATCTGGGTAAAAGGACGAAAACCTCAAGACATAGGATTACAATGATCTAAGCATGAGACTCTTGCAGATGGAAAATGAGTTAGCCAAAGTCACTGAAGATCTTGCTGTTCAGAACTTTGTGAGTATTACACTGTTAAAAAGGCAGAAGTTTTTTTGTTTTTCTCTTTGGATTCTCAAACATCTAAGATTCTACCCAGTAGCTGAATCTAGTGCCCATCTAGGGCACTCATGTGAGGATTTACACAGAAGTTAAAGATGTTTGAGTCAATTCCTAAGAGTTAGAGATGGGTCAATTAGTGGAGCTGTAGTGAGATCGTATAGGGCATAGAGCTTGCCCTGCACGTGACTGACTCATGTTTGATCCCCAGTACCGTAACATCTCATCCCCAGAGCCTGCTAGGAGTGAACTTTGAGCACAGAGTCAGGAGTAAGACCTAGTCATAGCTGGATGTGACTCCAACTCTCCACCAAAATAATGATAAGTAAATCAGTAATTTCTTTTAGAACCAGAATCTCAAGAAAGAAGAGCAGGTGACTGAAATCCTGAGTACTGGGATTAGGGATTATCTCCAGCCTATGGAAAGAAGAAGAGGAGCTGCTGAAGACGGGAGGAACAGGTAGGTGAGAAATTGAGAATGAGCAGGAAGTCAGGACTAGTTTATGTCCCCAAAGAGCAGTAAGTGATGTGTGAAGAGAAGACTACAGTCTTCTATGAAAACAGGCTTTTATTCCCAGACATCCCAACACCACCACTGCATTGAGACAGTTGTGTGCTCAAGCATTTCCAACTGAGAAGTGACTCCCAGCTTCAGAGGGGAGAGGAGGAAGAAAGGGAAGGAGAAGGGAGAGTCCAATGCTGGGGTCACTGCAAAAATCTAAATTTACGTAGCTACTAAATCCCAGAAACCTGCATGCCTCCCCAGGGTATACTGCTAATATGCATCCCGGAGGGGAGGACCTGATAAGAGCTTTTTCTTTTGTCTTTGTCTTCTGCAGAGAGAAGTTGTCTTTAGAAGATTCAGAGAATCCCAAGAGAAAATTGCATCTGTTAGCAGTTTACGAGGAGGATCCAAATTTTCTTACTTTCAGAGCAACGATCTTTTTATTGCCACCAAGGTACATGGTGACAAGTGTGAAAGAGAGAGGGAATATATAGCACACTTTTTTCCCCATGAGTTGATGAGAGCCTTAATTTTCGCATTCATTGACATTAGTCTTTTAGCCTTTCTAGATGCAGGACATAAGGTGACATTTCTCTGTGTTCTGCTTTCCACATGTTAGGAATTTGGGAAAAATCTTCAGGGCATGTTTTTGGTAGTGCCACGTTGAAATACTAGGTGGCAGTCTAACACTAACTTTGGTTTCAGAATTCCTCTCTGGTTCTTGAAATGGTCTTTTTACAGAAATCTTTAGAGATATTTGAAAATGAGTAACTTCAAGAGAAAGCTTTAAGAAAATAAATAAATGATGGTGTGTGCTACATTTGTAAGTTACCTTTCCCCCAGATCCAATTTTAAATTGCAAATGAGTGAGATACTAAAAACTTAGGACTTAATAGAAAAATAATAAAAGGGCATAGCTATTTCACAGGAGAAGAAATTCAGATGGCTATGAACATATGCAAAGCGACCTCTCGTAAGAAAGAAAGTTCAAAATTAAAAGAGAACGTTTGTAGTATCTCTCAATTTGACAAAATTATTAGCAAAGGATCTACCCTAAAGAAAAATCAGAGATGCGGTCTCAGATTTATGTTTGCGAACCTTCTTTGATGTTTTATTAACGATCATCTAAAGGCATGCATGCTTAGATGATTTTTTCTTAAGATGAAGTTTTATGCATTCCTAATTTATAGCAATTTATATTGTAGTTAGCCTCTAATGAAATTATATTAGTTGCAGCTAATTATTGTAAAAATGCAGACATATAATGTTTAAAAACACACAGAGGAGAAGTAGAAATTAACTCTCATGGGAAGGACTGTGGTTGTTATGCAGATTTTAGATTTTTCAGGAGAGTGGATAAGATCTAACTATGTAGAAGTAGGTCAGTGCCTGACTTATGATGAAGTAGAATCTCATTGCAGTGGATCACTTGCAGCTGATTAACCCAACTGTGGAGGGTCAGGATTGAGAATCTCTCTCCCATCACTATGATGCTGTTCTAGAATCCTGTCAGCATGAATACCTTCATGTTACATGAAGGGCTGCCTTCAACTCATAGCTTTCCTGGTGGCATCTCAGAAGCGAATGTGGGAAAATAGAAAGAAACCCAAATCTTCTTCTAGGGTGCAGAATAAAATATCTATAAATATTGCAAAAGGTATTAATCTGCTATTACTTCGTTCCTAACATTCTTTACTAGGGAGCATGATTTTTAAGGGGTCAAAAAGAGTTTATTGTTGCTTGTTTGGCTGTTTGTTTTCTGTAATGATTTGGAATAAACAAGACTAAGGAAAAAAATCAATAGAATTGTCTGGCCCAAGAAGTTCCATGTTGCATTCTGCTGAAAATATATTAATTCAATTGTTCAATTTGTTTACTTCTGAGTTAATATATTAAATTATTGTTGACTTTATTATAGAAATAGCAGATAAGAATAAAGGAAGCTTTTGGCAGAAATTTCTGACATCTTGGCAACAGTAAAGTAGAAGAATATATAGAATCCAATCTTGGCATTCAAAAACTGTTAACAATTTTTTAAGTTCTTAATTTCGAAATCAACATAGATTTGAATTAAAAGCCTCATACTGTTGTCAAATTAAAAACATAATCTTAATCTCAAGAGACTCAAAATTCTGGTGCTTTCATCACACATACCTGCAATATAACTTTTTGAAAGCTTGATTGGTGGTTAAATTTTGCAGACTCACTCCATCGCCAACAATTTGTATTTATTTATTTTTTCCTGGCAGTTAAAGGAAAACTATAGCAAGATGCTTTTTGAGAATGTTTTTTCCCTAGATTCTGTCTTTTGATTAAAATATGGACTGTGAGACTTTTAAGCTCTTTTAAAAATTTTACCATGATTAGAAAAATATCATTCACCATGAGAGGCTTTTTAAAGAAAAAGCCTAAAGAAGGTACCTTCTGTTTCTGGGCTTCCAGCCTCCAATGCAGACTTACCCTTTGTGTTGAATGATGTTGCCCCTGAACCATTCAGATCATTTCCATGGAGAATCACATAATATTCCATGGGGGAGAAACAGTGGCAACTGTGCCCCTGAGTCCTCTCATTTCCTAGATGAGCTTGCACATTTGAGTGGTTTTCCCTACATAGGTCAGACCCTATGCTAATGAAATGAATGAAACCACAGATTTTATTACAATGGAACACAAAAGAAGCTCATAATATTATTCATTATTTAAATAATTTGCATACTCAAAACAAATGTTTGGTCTGCCCCTTATTTGTACAGTTAAGAAAGTTGAGGGTGGGGGAGGATGTAGATTTCCTTTAGCAAGTGCAAATTTTGAGAGAATCTGGAACACCGGGGAAAGTAGGTGTTTGTAAGTACAATTTTCTTCCAGTGCTATTTGAGACCGTCCTAACAAAAATACTCTTGTTTTGCAAAGGGACATGGAATTGTTTGAATTTTCTTAGTTGGATGATTTTTGATTTCAAGGGTTTCTATAACATAAAAGATATGGATCATCTATTGCTTTTTTTTGTTTCATTTTGTTTTATTTTCAGGTCACACCTGACAGTGCTCAGTGCTGACTCCTGGATCTGTGCTCAAGGACCACTTTTGGATAGTTTGGGGGACCAGATGAGTGCTGGGGATCAAACATAGTTCACTCTGGTCCCTGGGGTTTTCTATTGCTGAGTGTCATTTCTTGCCTATTATTTTACTTTTTAGAAACATGGGAGATGAACTCTGTTTGACTCCTTCTTGACTGAGTGACATCAGAAGCTTTGAGACCGGAAGGAACCACTGAATCCATCCTTCTCATTTGACTGGTGAAGAAATCAAAGCCAGGGGATGTGAACTATTTTCTAAGGACAAGGACTGAGAAAAAGATCAGAGTGTCATGCCTGCCTGAAGAGGAATCTTTCTAATACCTACACTTACAAGTATTTCTTCCTAGCAATTCAACACCTGCTTTCTTTCCTGTGGAGACCAGCAGGCAAGTCTTAGCTTTGCCTCTCTGGTTGTGGTTTTGTCCAGGACTCTTTCCCAGGATGACTGGAACTTTATTTCTCTCCATTCATTGGCCTTTTGACTCCTTTCCAACAGATGGTGACAAAGCATTCTCATCTCTCAGCAGGTACTGTTTAAGACCTACTAATCCCACCAGAGATGGTTAGAGACTCTAAAACACCACCTACTGGAAAGAAAGATGGCGGCCGCACGGGAGCCTTGTGGACAGCAGGTTTGAGCCGGGGGCGGAGGGCAGCAGGGGCCTCATGGGAAGGGGGGCGTTCTGGGCCGTCCTTCACGCCCGACCGAGGTCACCAGCTGCCCCCCACGAGCGGCTCTCCGGCACGGCCACGACTCCAGAGCACAGAAACCAATCTCTTAACTATCTAACTTTTAATAGAAATACTTCCAGGGTTAATAAGTAAAACAGCAGAAATCCAAAACCGCGCGGCCACTATTGCGGCCGCGCGACATCATTTTATTCTTAAACCAAGCTGTAGAAAGCAAATCATTTCGCAACGCTGTTTCAGCATATCTGATTGGGGGGGGGGGTCGTAAACTCTAAACAATAATTGTGCATCTTGTATCGAAACAATGTATCTAGTCAAAGTAGATAGAGTATTAACTAGAACTCATCTGCCTCACAGGAATTGGGAGGGGTGGGAGGTGGGGTTCTATTGGGGTTCACGGTTAAAAATAAGTATTGGTAAAGGGAAATGTGTTTGATGCTTACATGACTGAGACCTAAACCTGAAAGCTCTGTAACTTTTCCCACAGTGATTCAATAAAGAAATAAACTATTAAAAAAAAATAAAAATAAAACACCACCTAAAACAGGGTCCAGGTGGGGTAGGATGCCTTCAACACATCAGATTGTATGTTAGGACAAGGGAGCATAAGGCTCAGGGGATGTTCTTCAGATCTTGGCTCTACCACTTGGAAAAGTGACTTATCTCTATGCCTCAGTTTCCTCTTCTGTAAGATAAGGATAAGAATGGTAATTCCTACCAATATGGTGAAGATTCAATGAGCTTATAGGCATAAAATATTTAAAATAATGAATAATCCAATAATTCAATGAATGGTGGTCATTGTAAGCAATAGGATTTAGTACATAAACAAGCACTGTCTTGTTAGCACTGTCCTCCCATTGTTCATCGATTTGCTCGAGTGGGCACCAGTAACATCTCCATTGTGAGACTTGTTGTTACTGTTTTTGGCATATGCCATGGGGTGCTTGCCAGGTTTTGCCGTGCAGGCGGGATACTCTCGGTAGCTTGCTGGACTCTCTGAGAGGAGTGGAGGAATCGAGGAATTGAACCCAGATGGGCCTGGGTCAGCCCAGGTCGGCCGCGTGCCAGACAAATACCCTACCCGCTGTGCTATCTCTCCAGTCCTTATATAAAAAAGATCATGTTGAATTTTAGTCAAGCAAAGTAGCATAACGTTTACTGTGTTTCAAATCTAGAGACTTCTTTTTTAAAAAAATTTCATAGAACAAGCAGTTTTTCTGATCTTCCACAGGACTATGGAGTCTATACCACTCTCTCTGACTATGCAACTTTCCTCCCCTTGCTTTGATTTTGTTTGTCCTTCAGAAATTAGAACCGACATTACTTCTCCATGGGACTGATTCTGCATCTTGGCTCATCCACTTACTTTATATGTATCACTGTATCACTGTATCACTGTCATCCTGTTGCTCGTTGATTTACTTGAGCAGACGCCAGTACTGCCCTCTCGAGTATGTAGCTTATGTGTAGCTTATATTATTTTACAGGTACTGGTTAATGTTCTCACGTTGCATAGGGATGATCTCTGAGCATAGAGCCTCGAGTAGCCTCTGAGCACTGCCTGATGGGGCCCTGAAACACACAAACAAAAAAAAATTATTGGACAGTGCTTTTTTGGGTTATGGATTTCTTAAAAGAAAACCCATATTTTATTTCTCTTAATATGTTCCCATCATAGAGGGAAATATATATATATATATATATTATGACTATATATATTTTCCATCTCTCTCAGAGAACCCTGCCAGCTATCGAGAGTATCTCGCCCACATGGCAGAGCCTGGCAAGCTACCATGGCATACTCGATATGCCAAAAACAGTAGCAATAACAGGTCTCATTCCTCTGACCCTGAAAGAGCCTCCAACAGAGTTGGGAAGGATGAGAGGAGAGGCTGTTAAAATCTCTGGGTTGGGATGAATGGAGACATTACCGGCACCCACTCAAGCAAATCGATGGGATGACAGTGCTATACTGCTCTATGTTCCCAAATGATTTGCATATATGTAGTAGTTTCTCAATAATCTTTGCTGCATAAATACTTGTTAACTATTTTATTAAAAATATTATTGTATCAATGCATACATATGGGCCTAAAGAGATTTGTATTAGCATTTTTTGGTCAACTGTATATATTTATGGCTTCACATATTATTCACCTAATAGATTTTTCTAGTTGTTTCAAAATTAACACTGTGAGTATGTGTTATAAATCAACAACTGAAATAGAGCTAGATGGCATAGTGTTATGTTAGATATTCTTGTATATGATTTGGTAAATACATTTCTGCCTTCGGGTTCATAAATTTTCCATAAGAAAAATCTACTGTTCTTATGAAACATCTAAGGCATATCTTAGGAAAGTCATTAGACAATGATTCTCAATCCCTGTGTACAGGTTACTTTGAATGTCCAAAAGAGGGAAACGTTTTAATGGGCTAGTAAATGAAGAGATTATTACTCCACTAAGGTTCTGTCCTCTCTCAGCTTGCTTAAATTACCTTTCTTCCTCTCCCCCTTCTTTGTTGTTACTCATGC
The DNA here is from genome assembly GCF_029834395.1 of Sorex fumeus. Taxonomy (NCBI): domain Eukaryota; kingdom Metazoa; phylum Chordata; class Mammalia; order Eulipotyphla; family Soricidae; genus Sorex; species Sorex fumeus. The sequence goes on along the minus strand of NW_026606071.1, from coordinate 41,007,555 downwards.
AGGGTTATTTATTTAATTACATAACAGCTTTGCTAAGAGTGCAGTGGAATAATTTGCCTTCATAAACCGGTTTTAATTGTATAATCTCTCTGGAAGATTGTCTACATTTTATTTACTATCTACTACTTTGTCTTCAAAGCTCAAGAGAGATTTATTTATTTTTTTTACATTTCACCTGATAATTTGTATGTCTTTTTGTCTATAAATACCCCTCTCAGTTCAAAACTTCAAATAAAATAATTCTCCATGCTTTTGTCTGAGGTTACTTGTGTCCCTGATATTCTGATATACTCGGCGGCACTGGTACTGCACTTAGAGAAGTAAGGAATTAAGACTGATGATCTGAGATTTGAAATTTTGGGCAATCCTTATGTGGCTCTAATGAGGATTGGTGAGGCTGTGAGCAAAATAGCAGCTGCTGGGGATTTAGAGGTACTCCCAGTTGATGTGAAGCTGGAGGATGAAGGGAAGTAAGAACAAAAACTGTCAACAAAAATACAGCGATCAGCTTAAGGCCTGTGAGGTTTTTATTTTATTTCATTTTTTATTTTCTTTTTCATTTGGTGGAGACAAATCAACAGATCAACTCACTTCTAACTACCCTTCACTCCCCATTTCCTTCTGGGTTCGGGCTGCTTTTGATATTGGTGTGTGCTTGTGCGGACACGCACTTATGCCCTTGTATGTGTGTGTGTGTACAAATAATTCTGTAGCAAGTTGCCTCCTTTAGAGGATGGAAAACGCTTAGCCTGTATAAAAGACGGGGGACAGGAAAGACGGTCATTTCTCTGAAACATCCTTTCTCTTGCCTACATGTACCTAGAGATGGGTGGGTCCATTTTAGCAACTGGATACTTATATGAACTGTGTCATTAAATACCCTTTCCAAGGTAGGGGTTGGTAGAGATTGGTTCTTACCAGTTGACAAATGAACTGAGTCTCAAAGAGGCCTAAGCATTTGCCCATTGAATTCAGCCTGTAAAAGTCAGGCGTGGGATTGAGGGGATGTGACTCCATGCTGTTTCCATCACACGCCTGCCTCTCCAACAGGAAAGACACAGCTTCAACTTGATTCAATTTCTGCTTTAGTGCCTCCCATGTGCCCACGAGTACGCTTGACTTAAAGGAATATACCAAGATGAATGGAAATATGTTCTCCCAGGCCCCCAACATCCCCCCCTCCATGGCTCTCAAAGCAGCATGTAAGAAGGATAGTAACTATTAAATTACTTTCTCTAGGCAATTCGTTGTGTGTAGACGAGAGTTAAACATTTCTTATTTAACATTAGCAGATGGTGAATGTATGCACTCGAAACAAAACAAAAGTAATAAAAAGAATTGGCACTTGAATCGAAAAGATGAACCACCATGCCTGCAAGATTCTCGGTCTCAATCACTCAGCAAAACAAAAAAAATCACTTCATAAATCAGTTGAAGTTGGTCTCATTCTGCCATTCACAGAACACGGAATTACTTGCTTAGACTGATAAATGGACGTCTTCGCCAGAGCACTGTCACCAAGGCTTATATAACTTACAGCGCAATTATTGCCTATGTCCTAGAAAGGACTTATTTATTTTAGCTTATATCATCATTTCAATCCTGAAGTGTGTTCTATTTTATGCATTTGCGTTTGAAAGCTGGAGTAGATGCTAGTGGAGAAAGAAGCTTTTCTAAGACAGTAACTGAAACATAATTCTGAGAAGGGAGTGATATGAAACAATGCATTAATTCTTTGCATTTTGTCACTCAGGGTTGAAACAAAAAGAAAATAGCAACTGCATTTGTAAAATTAAGGCTGGTGTGAAATTACAGCTGCATCACCAAAGTGTTAAAATGAGTGTGTGGAGCTTACAAGTCCTAAATTTGTTAGGCCACAACAAGTTAGTTGTTTGCAATTTAATTGTTGGGGTCCACAAGATTAAACCCAATTTATCACCACTAAGGAAAAAGTATATGTTTATATGCATTGTCTGTTTCTACATATATGCACGTATACATCTGTAATCATGTAAACTTGTGTGAAAACACAAATTATCTTAATTACCAAAGAAGATAAAAATTTCCTAGCCCCCACTTTTCCCCTCTGTATGTTACATAATCTCAACTAATGTTCCTGGGTAAGAGAGCTAAATTATAGCAGTACGTAATTCAGTAATTTTTTATTAAATTATTTATTTATTTATTTTGAATACCCATCCCTCCACCAGTGCCCATTTCCCACCACCACAGATCCCAATATCCCTCCCTCCCCCCATACCTCCCTCCCATCTTGCCTCTGTGGCAGGGCATTCCCCTCTGTTCTCTCTCTCCTTTTGAGTATTGGGGTTTGCAAAAGAGTTAAGCCTGATTTTCAGGGAGAAAAGTTGGATGATTTACTTTCCATTGATCACTTTGTATATATAAGGAGATGTCGCAAATGTCCTGGTTCCCACATACCAGAGCTATGCTTGTAAAGACTCATGGTCACCGGGGTTCCATCTGGAGAAGGCGGGATGCGGCACCTACCCCATCTGGGACCTCCCAGTGAGGTTGGCTCTGTTTGAGACCTGGAGCATTCTCTGGGAGCTGTGGTGCCCTTCCAGCGGTGTTCTTTGTTGCTGTGTACTGTGTAATTCAGTAATTTGACAAAACTTTAAATCATTTTCTTGGTTTCCCAAAAATTTTAGTGAAAGTTGAAAGTTAAATCTCTAAACCATTTTTGGGGGGACATTTATTTTTGTATTTTTGACTTAATATTGTAATTTTTTTTCTATGTCTAGATGATGGCATACCTACTTAAAAAACAAAATTAGAAATGTAACTTTCTGCTGAGTAATCATTCCATTTTTGATCAGAAATCTGAGATTTCCCACTGTCCATATAATCTCAAAATTAATAATAAAACATATAAATGAATTTCAAATATCAGTATCCATTTGATGTGTAATGAAGGTAACAAATATTGTTAACAAAATCAAATTCATATTAATTTGAAAGCGGAAGAAGAGTTTTTTGTTTGGTGTTGATTTTGTGGTCACACCTAAGTGGTCACACCCAAGTGGTGACACCCAAGTAGTCTTGGAAGTTGTTCTTGGCTCAGCGCTTGAGGGATCGTGTGCTACTGAGGACTAATTCCGGGATGCTTGCATGCAAAGCATGTGCCCCTTTGAGGTCTTATTTTATTACCTACCCATCATATATCTATCCTATATGCTTCTGTAGAATCACTATATATTTCTTTTAAAAATAATAAATGTAAAAAAGGAAAAATAATAACAACTAACAAATACAATCCTTTGGTAACTTTCAGGCTTTAATGGTTCCTCCTTCATTGTCTTTATGTTCTAGATTTAAAAAACAGTACTTCTACTTATTTTCCTGTTTCTCTTTAAAGTTACCAATTTTTTTACCTATTGCCTCATCTCTACACCCCACCAAGTCACCAACCATAATAAAGATTGATTCTCTTAAATATTTCATTTACCCTTTTTCATTTGCCTTTATCAAAAAATTTCTACTTGATAATGTTGAAGGATTTTCTATAGCAAGTCAAAGAACCAAAGTGTTGTTGATATGCCCACACTAACTCAGGCCACTTATACTTTTAGCACCAAAGGGTAGATGTTACCTGGTACCCTTTGGCCTCTTCTTCGTTTTTGTCCTATCCTTATTATGCTGAATTAAATAGTAGAGAAATATCAATAGAGAATGACAGAAAACAAAGAAAGATGATTGCATGACTTTATCCCTTGTACCATGCAATACTTTAAGTTTTAAATGCTGATTTCAATTAAAAATACGGAGGGCTCGAGCAATAGCACAGCAGGTAGGGCATTTGTCTTGCACATGGCCAATCTGGGTTTGATTCTTCTGTCCCTCTTGGAGAGCCTGGCAAGCTACTGAGAGTATCCCACCCACACGGCAGAGCCTGGCAAGCTCCCTGTGGTGTATTTGGTATGCCAAAAACAGTAACAAGTCTCACGATGGAGATGTTACTGGTGCCCACTAGAGCAAATCAATGAACAATGGGATGACAGTGACAGTGACAGTGACAGACCTTATAAATATTTGTTATTTCATTTCCTGAATGCTCTTACCTCATGAACACTCAAAAGACTCTTTCTCAGACTTGTGTTTTAACATTCTGCTTAGCCCAGCCCAAGGAAAAAAATTTCTCCCTCTGTCTATCTCCCTCTGTTCCTACTGTTTGATTCGGTGCCTAGGGCTTTTTGGAGGTCTCCAGCCTCTAGAAGTTCAATTCACTATCCATTGTGCCACAAAGCCAGCTACCTTTAATCTCTCTATTTAATCTTGTGGAACATCATGGAAGTCTAGACATCTAGTTAAAAAATAATCCCAAATGGGGTAAGGCATGGGAAGGTGAAACAGTGGGTAAAGATAAAACAATGTTAGTGTCTGGGATAGAAAGAACTCACAACATTTACACACCAATTTTGTCCCCATGACACCTAAATTGAGAAGCAAAAATTTTCTTGGTTTTGTAGATTTTACTTTCTTCCCTCCCAGAACTTTAGTCTTATTTTATTTCTGGAATTGAAAATTCTGACTCCCAATTTTCAAAAATGAATTAGTCTATAGAATTTCATCAGAATTAGTCTATAGAATTTCATCAGAAATTCTATACTTAGTGATAACTAAAGTGTTCATCAGAAACACTTTATTTAGTTATTACTAACTAATGCTAGTTCTATATATTATTGTGAATCATATAAGAGACAAATCCATAACAAGAAGTGAAGATACCCATACTATGGATAGAGCTAATAGGATGACAACTTTATAAGGATTTTTTTTTTACTTTGTGTCTATATTTTCAGGTATATGATGATTAGTCATTGAATATTATTAATAGAAGGTATGATGAACTAAAATTTTTGATAACACTGTTAAAGCTAAACTATGATAAAAAGTATCACACAAAGAAATGAAAATAAATCAAATACAATTTTAAAATATATGGAAAATTTATAAATTTCATACAGAGACACTGTTAATTTAAATATGTATATATGTATATTTATATATATATCACAGGTCATGGACAGGTATTGATATGTGGATATAAAGAGGTTGAAAATCACTGGTGAGATCTCACGCACACACACACACACACACACACACAAATTTGCCATTAAAAAAACGGTTTTTAGTTGTGATTTTACCTTATACACTTTGAAAGATTTTGTTGAGGTTTAATTATGTATTTTTTTCTTTTCCTAAACATATGGGCCATAACCATTGCTATTCCAGACCTCAAGGTCAATTCCAATGATGCTCAGCCCAACTGAGCACAATTAATGGCTTGTTCCTCAGGCCTGACAATTCTTAGGATTGGGGACACATGGTGCTGGGGATCACTCTCAGAGCTTCTCACATGCCAGGTATGTGTTTACCTCTCCCTGGCTAAGGAAAGCTATTTTTATTTTCACCTTTGTGAAAACATTTTGTACCCAGAAGCCAATACTTGGCCAACTAACAATTTAATGGTAGATCCTGAGAATGTAGTACTATGCAGGATGTTCCATGCTGGCACCACGGGGGGGGGGGGGGGCGGGAACGGGACACTCTGGTGGTACTTAAGGGTCTCCAAGGGTACTGTTGGTGATACTCAGATTATCCTGTAATGCTGGGGATCAAACTTGTGTTGCCTGTATGCTAGGCAAGATCTTTAACTTCTGTTTTATCTGTAGGCCCCAGAAATACATTTTTCAATCAGTGTCAGTCTTTCTTACATCTAAAACAGAAAGCAGAATAGAGTGGTCAAGGTGTTCCTAAGTGAAGGTGTTCCTTAATATGTTAACATGTAGACTGGTCCTTTCGAATTGCTCTTGGTTGAGAGCTGCTGGTATTCAAGATCATTCCATTCACCGTCATTACTCTGCCATGTGGGATGTTGAGAAGGAAGCATTTCTTCAAAGAGTGCTTCAACCCTGGTCCTGGGATTTTCTTTGAAGCAGCCGATCCTATTTGCAATTTTTATGCTTGGATTTTCTTGACTGGCCAGAAGTGCCCACTGTATCGCTAGACCTCATTATCCTCCTTTATATAAACCATAAGTAATTTGCTGACCGAATCCTTGAGGGGTGATGATTGTCCAGTGGGGTGCTGAGGGATCACAATGGAGTTCAAACACGCACAGGTAATCATGAGCACTTTGCAATTCCACACAGTTAACAGCAATTGTGAGAGGCACTCTGGCTTTGTAGATGTAAAGTAGGGAAAAATGTTCATCTCAGAATTGATGAGGAATGATGGACATTTTATTAGATGCCAGACATTATGTGGATTGATTATCCTACAAAAAGAAATAGTCAAACAATCGCTCATTTTATCATTATGTATCATTAAACATGGTCTTATTCTGAAGTGTTTTGACCATGGTATTTTCACTGATCTCACACTTATGTTGATTCTAAATATGAGAAAAATTCTGGAAGGACATTGGTACATTTTGTTATAAGGTTTAAGCAATAGTAATAGAATGGATCAGCTCCATTCTCTAGGAATTGATTTTTAACCTATGGGCAGGCCACTGGCACTGGTGGCAATAGCAAAGACTTAGAAACCTTAAGAAACGGGGGTCCCAAATTTTGGCTCTTTATGTAGTAATTGGAAGTCCTTGAGGGAGTCTCTTAACTCCTCTTATTTTCTTGAATACAAAGATAAAATAATATTTATTTTCAGGATTGCTTTAAAAATGAGAATTAATAAAATCTGGTGGGCATTCCACCAAAGGCAGCTGTATTATATGTGATCTACTCCAATCCGGGTAACAGGATGATGGTTTCAACTGTCATTTGGATTTATTTAGTTGGGCGTTTTTGTTTAAATTTTACTTCAAGTGATATTTAACTTGTGATTTTATGAAGATGAAAACTTAAACAGAACATAGTAAACCGTGTAAAGTTTTGAAAATGACTTATGCTCAAATATACACATATGCATGAACTTCAGATGGTGTTATGGATCAATTATGATGTAGGTTTGGCACACTAACTCATCTCATCACACTGGATTGGTTGTGTTCTTAGCAAAGAATGGCAATGGCTGTATTTCACATCTGGTCCTGCCATGGAGCCCTTTCTCTCACTATTCGATTTAGTAACACCTTCTGCTCCACTGTGGTGGCTCTTAGTGGATTCTTGTCAATCTCGGACGGACTCATGTTTTCTTCTATCACTGATTATATGCGGATAGCTATAAATTTCCAATCTGTGGTGTCCAGAGCCTGGGTCTTGACCTTATCGAGATTTCTCAACTATATTTGTTTTGTGCTAATGCTCATAGTCCCGCTGATTTTTGCATCATTTTTTTCCTGCTCTACATACAACTGCTCTACTAACCTCTCTATAAAATAAAGTAACAAAGATTTTTTTTTTTTTACAAAAACTCCACTCCTTCCTTAGTTGTGGCTTGCTCTGAAATCTTTTCTTCTGTTTTTGTCCTCGAAGTCTTTAAAGCCCCTATCATACCAGTGGGATTGGACACATCAAAAAGAACAAAAACAACCTTCTATTGGCAGGGATATGGGGGGAAAGGGATGCTCATTCACATGATGCTGATGAGGATGTCAACTGTCCAGCCTTTTAAAAAACAATACAGACACATCAACATACTAGCAATTAGGTTTGATCCAGCAACTCTACTTCTTAGCATCTAACACAGAGCCCCAAAAGTCTACTTAGTAAGGACGCTTGTACTCCTATACTCATTGCAGCACTATTCCTCTCACTGTATCACTGTCATCCTGTTGTTCATCAATTTCCTCATTTAGGCACCAGTAACGTCTCCTTCATCCTAGCCCTGAGATTTTAGAAAGTGCCACATTCGAAGCTCTTTCAGGGTCAGGGGAATGAGACCCATCATTGTTACTGGGTTTTGGCATATAGAATATGCCACGTGGAGTTTGCCAGACTCTACTGTGTGGGCAGGATGCTCTCGGTAGCATGCCAGGTTCTCCAAGAGTAAGAACTAGATAATAAGAGGTCGTGTAGCTGTGGCAAATGCGGCCATGTGCTTCTGGGTTTTATAGTCTCTGGATTTTGGCCGTTGATGGGATAACACGGTGCCGAGGGCAGTTGGTGGATGTAACGTCTACCTACTAGAAGATGGGGGATCTGGGTGGAGGAGGCCAGTCCTCCACCCGGTCAGACTGAATAAGACATTCTGGAAGATAAACACAATGGGATACTATTTGATTATAAAAAAAAAGTTGAAAGCATTTAATTCACTGCTACATGGATGGATCCCGAGATTATTCTACTGGGTGAAGTTAGTCAGAAGGAGAAAGGCAGACCCAGAATAATATCCTTCAGATAGGGAGTATAAAGCAATACATCAGGGGGACTAAGAAATGCCAAAGGCAACAGAAACTGATTATCAGGGGATGGGAGGCATAGGATGGGGTGGCGGTGAGGGCTGGGACAATGGTAGAAGGAACCGCTTTGGTAGAGGGTGTGATGCTGGAAAGTTTTATGCATAAAACTGTACCATAATAGTATTGTAAATCATGGTGCCTAAAAAAATAGCCCCCATGGAATTTCAGCTGTAGCACTGTCCTCCCGTTGTTCATCGATTTGCTCGAGCAGGCACCAGTAATGTCTTACAACAAATCGTGAGACTTGTTGTTACTGTTTTTGGCATATTAAATATGTCACGGGTAGCTTGCCAGGCTTTGCCCTGCGGGCGAGATACTCTCCGGTGGAGGAATCGAACCCAGGTCGCCATGTTGGCCACATGCAAGGCAAACGCCTTACCCACTGTGCTGTCGCTCCAGTCCTATTATGGTCAAACTCAATTTACATTTCATCCCCCTTAAAATTTTCTTATACTTGGATTGCCTTTGTAAAGAGTTTCCCTTGGCTACTGTTGCATTGCTGAAACAAATATCCATAAATTCCAGGTGATGGTGATTGTGTCATGTCCACTGACTACTAATTCAGTTCCTTCTAGTTGTGAAGCAACACTGCACAGTGAAGGGATCATGGAGATTGGACATGGGTAAACTGGGTTTGAACTTTTACTCTGCTATTTACTAAAGGTGTGACCTCAGCTATTTTATATAGTATCACTGGACCTCAATTTTCTCCTTTTTTTAAAAAATGCTAATACTCTTTCCTTATAGGGTTAATATGAATATCAAATTAAATAGTATTTGGGATTGAAGAGGAAGTACAGGAAGGTACTTCCTGTAGGTACATATATATTTTTTTCTCTTCTGAGATTTATTTATGGGTCTCTGAAGCAAGGCTGGTAGAAGAACTTACTGGGTGGTGCTGGGGTTGGTTCTTGGGGGTGCCTGCCAGTGCTATCAGGAGTATTGGGAAGTGGGGGGAGGTAGCTGATTCCAAATCCATGAAAACCTGGAGATTTCAGTCACGAAACCCAAATTTTCGGCAAATTATATCTCGGTGAGGTCCATCCTGAGACGGTGGAGTCAGGCCAGGGGTATGGCAGAGATTTTGGATTGTGGAAATAAGCTGCTGCTGGAGACTCTGCTTGGGCAGGCACCAGACTAACCTACCTCCCTCCAATTTACCACGGTCTGTTTGGCCTTGCATGGGTCCAAGATTAACTGTGGCTTTTGATCTCTTAAGAGATTTATTTATGGGTCTCTGAAGCAAGGCTAAAAATGAGCTTGTATAGCTAAGCAGATGTTTGTGGGCATGAATCCCACAAACCTAAGTTTTGGCCATTTAATTTCTCAGGAAATTTGGTCCCAAGTTGTTGTGGTCCAGCACAGTGGCAATTTTGGAGTATCAGAAAACCTAAAGGCACCATCAGGCTGCTGATGCACTTGCCCCGCAGGTACAGGTTGGCATGCTGGTGGCACCGTTCACCTGAAGGCACATGTTTTGCATGTGGCCTATTTGGGTTCACTTTCAGGCACCCTGTGATTCCCTGAACTTCCAGGGAAACCCTGGAGGGTCCCAAGCACTGCCAGGGATACCCAGGCAATCCAGGGCTGAGAACATTCTCAGACCTTCACAGTGAACCACTGACCTGGTTGACTGAGAATTGCCAGAAGTTCCAAAGGCCCCAAAGTACTATTTGTGAGTTCCCCTACCAAACCCTGAAAAACAAAAACAAAAACAAAACCCTTAAGCTCGTATTTGTCAAGTGCTTGGAGTAAGCAAATCCATCATTAAACCATTGTAACTATGAAGCGGGTTATCAATTTGTGTTCAGTGAACAATCTGGCATTAAGATTTCCCCTTTGAAATGGTTTTGCTACACTTTGATCAAGGTGTTCTCTGGTATCCTCCCCTGAGTTTTCTATGATATTTCTTCAGAGGAGGCAGGATTGCCCCTAACTGTACATGCCATAATCAGTGCATTTCTTCAGAAGTGAAACTCTACTAATGAAAACTTATTTTCTCTTACTTCCTAGAATTAATTTGTGCATTTAGTGAGAAGGACACGTCAGAACTATTACTCCAAGACTCCTCTCTAAGTTTCACAAGATCAGCAATTACCACATGGACTGTAGCACTGTAGCACTGTCCTCCAGTTGTTCATCAATTTGCTCGAGCTGACACCAGTAACATCTCCATTGTGAGTCTTGTTGTTACTGTTTTTGGCATATTGAATATGTCATGGGGAGCTTGCCAGGCTCTGCCGTGCGGGCGGGATACTCTCGGTAGCTTGCCAGGCTCTCCGAAAGGGGTGGAGGAATCAAACCCCGGTGGGCCACGTGCAAGGCAAACACCCATGGACTGTGTGGACACTGGAACCATATTTCCTCTTACCAGAGCCTCAAGTTCTGATTTAATGGGTTTGATTTTCACTGCTTCTATAAAGTACAGCTTACTGCAAACATGAGACTCCTTTACAATGCACTTGTGCTTCAGATTTCTACCACAGAGAGTGTTTCCCCTCACAGAGCCACTTAAAAATGTCATAGGCGAATATTTCCATGTTTTATTTATATTTACCTTTTTTCTTTTTTATGCAAAAAATTTTTGCCTTGAAAAGATAGACCATTATATTAGATCTATGAGAGTGTTGGTATTTTATTTAGGAATTATAAGAGATTATAGTTCATGCTAAACGTTATCCAAGCAATTGTTTATTCTATCAAGTATTCATTACATGTACCCTTCTCCATCCCGGCACATAAAGATCTCAGCAATAACGTCGAGTTTATAGTACCAGGAGCTTCATTTTTTAGAACTAATTTTGCTGATATATAATTGCTGGCATAAATGTTGGCACTTCCTTAACTAAAGTTGTGATAATGAGTGTTGCTATAATGAAAACAAATGAGATTAATGATCTTTTCCAGGTTTTTATCTCACAGTGGCCAGAAGATTGAAATTCCTTATGCTTTGGCTCACACAGGATTATTCTCTCTCCCTCCTGAACCTAAATGAAGTAGCAGAGGATTTACCTGCTTGTTCTTTTTGGGAAAGAAAAAAATGGTCTCAAGAGTATTATAGTGTGTGTTCATGTTGAAAAGCACCATACAAATATAAAACAGTTTTTTTTTTAAAGAAAAAAAGGCTTTCAGAGTGAATGGGAAAAAAAGGCATGGGTGTTTTCACTAAAAATTAGCATTATCTAACATAAACAAAATTGATAAAACAGTTAATCCTCTCTCTAAATAAGGTATGCAGTATAGCCAGAATAATTCAGAGTACAAATGTCAGCATAAAGTTATTCTAGAAATGTGGATTGACAACGAAGTGGATATAGATGATAAAATTACAGTATATAATTGATGTCATCATTTAACAAAACAAATGTTCTTGGCATATTATAATTGTGCCTATTTGTAGTAATTCACATTTTGTTGCTGCTAATTCAGATATTATGTTAGTCTTCATGTAAGCAGTAGCTTACGTCTACTTAAAGTTAAGCCAGAATTTTAGAGAGATTGTAGTGAATATGTTTTTTTTTTCTGCTAAGAATTGGGAGAATCCACAGTTTTTCCTAAAAACATATCACAGATTGCACTTTTCATCACTGTATTCAAGAACAATATCATTGAGTAAATATTTGCACTAAGATATTGCTATTTTAGGATTTCCTGAGATGTTTCACAAGGTAAATAATTAAAGGATCTGTCGCTGGGTCGCACAAAGCAGTGCTTGATATAGGTTTGATTTTTTTTCACTTGCCTTTTTGATAATCCATAACTGTCTTCTGTAATTATTTTCATCCCCCAGCCAAACAGAGATAAAGGATGAAACATGTTTCTTTTGCCTGCTCCCACAGAAACTCTGTTATCCTTGAAAGGCCATGTGACTGCAGAGAATCCAATCTGGGTCCAAAGAAGCAATCCACAAGGACAAGCTTAGTGTGAGCTGAAAATGAAGTTGTTACCAGACAGCAAACTGCAGTTCTCGCTTCTTATGAATATTTGAATGAGTAACTAAAAACAGCTCGGTAAACTCTAAGCAACTCTGGCAGCTGAAACTGCCTGGAAACCAGAACTCCACCAGGACCATGAAGAAAAGATCACTAGTTACCTTGCCCCTCTTTTTGCGGTGGGTCTACAGAGGACAGTATCAGATCTATTTTACTCAGATATAACTTCTGAAAAATCTCATTTATCTCAGCATTTTCAGAAGCCAAACATCCCCCAATTCTCTTGTGTTATCCCAAATTCATTAAAATGCAATGATTTCTAACAATCTTTTCAAGGCAAGAGGATGGCCATGTTTTTCTCAGACCCTGAAATATTGATGCCACTGTTGTTTTTACTCATAGAAAATTGGCGCTAGTCAATCTTTCATGAATATCTTTCAGCTTATTCCATGTGCGACGAAAGACAATGAGAACAGAGTCTCTAAAGTCAGAATTCTTTGAATAATTTTCCCCAAAGCTCTAATAAAAGGGTTACATGGCAGGTACATAGCTCAACTTATCTAAGCCCACACAGGTTATTGCTTTGCTTTCATAAAGTGCCAGGTAAATAGCTATTTATGTTGAGCTAAAAAAATTGAGACAAGATTTTGTCACATAGGAGAGTTCTAGAAAATATTTGCTGAAGATAGGTTCAAAAGAAATCTAAAGGATTATTCATTTTTATTTGACCCCTCGCTAGGTAGATAAAAGATGACTGCATCAATTATTTTTAATTTACTGAAATATCAACTACATAATTTTCATGTTGGTGACTTTCATGAAAATGACTAGCTATTTGATTCCTCTGGGTACCTCATGCACTTTATTAAATCTGTTTTGATGAATAGTGGAGGTAAAGTACAGTCCTTTTCATTTTGTAATTTTTTGGTTATTTTGGGGTCATTTCTGATGGTGTTCAAGGCTTATTATATTCTTGGATCTGTGCTCAGAGATCACTCCTGGAAGTGCTCAAGGGACCATATGTGGTGCTGGATATTCAAACTTGCATGGCAGAGGCCTTGACTCTGTACTATCTCTCTGTCTCTGGCTCCAAAGCAGAGCCTTCTACAAGTCCATATAGTCACAGTTTTTAAAAAAAGTTTATAAAATGGAGAAGTTGCTGCAACTCAAGTTTGGTGGCAGTGAAGATAAAATCAAACTGATGGGAGCGTCCATAAAGTTGTCATTCATTAAGTCCTCATTTATATAATCGCTCTGAAACGTGTAAAGATGGCAGTCTCTGCCTTCATTGAAGAAGGATTACTTAGTATTTTCAATGATGGTGGGAATGACCATGAGTTTCCAGGAAGCCAGATTGTCACCTTGATTGTTAAAATACAGTTTCTGTTAGAGCACCTGAAGGATGGAAGATACAACAGGCTTATTTGCTTTTTTTTTCTTTCTTTTTTGCTCTATTTGTACTTCAGACTGGAATTGGATTTGGCCAAACTTTCATTCTTATAAGGCATGCAAAATGCCATTCTAGTTTTGTGTTAATACAGTTGGTCCCTTTAGAGAGGAAGGAACTATATAGAATAAATATCGGTCACATCCACTTAGAGACCTACCCCTCAGGGTGAATAAGAACATAGTTTCTCTGGAACAACAGGAGAGGGCAGAAATCCATTTTAAAAAATTCAGAAGTAGTCCATTTGAATGTCGGTAGCAAAATCTCACTAAATTCAGCAGGGCCATGGGAATTGGAGGTTAGGCAGATTGCTTGCTATGTCGCCTGCAGAAAGTCACTTACATGCTCTCAACTGTTTTCTCAGCTGTGCAGTGAAGTGAGACTGGATTGACAATTACAAAGGCAGTGCAGCATAGCGTTTAGAGTTAGAAGACCTGGGTTTGCATTCCCAATCCATCACTTACCATTTGTGTCAGCTTCTTGAACCAGCAGGCCTCCTTGTGGAAGATGTATATATGTGTCTATGGCCGGGTTGATGAAGAACAAAAGAGTGGAAAGTCCATGTATGTGTTCTGATAAATGTGTTTTCGACTTCTCTTTAGGGTCTTCTCCAGTCTTAACTGTTGCTAAGTATTAATTGAATTAGATAAAGTCTTTCCTGCAATGGCTATAAAGAGAAGTGGGATTAGGGTTGTGTCTGCGTCTATTCCAGGTAGAGCTTCCACATGGCACAAAGAAAAGATTTAAAATGTGGTATTAAGGATGTCTGGTGTACATCAAGAAAGGAGTTGATGGTGAAGAACTGCAGGGTCAGTTGTTATCACTAAATATGATATTTTTAAAATATCTCCGACTGTTTTGTTTTATAGTCGGTAATGTACAACTTTTATAGCTTGATGTAATATTTTTATTTTAAGGGTATAATTAGGTTCAGAGTTTGAAAACATAAAAGTTATGTCCAAAGATTTGCATGGTTGGGCAATGAATAGCCACAGACTTATATTCATTTTTCATGCATTTTAAAAATATGTGAAAAATAGCCTATAATGAATGCAGTGAAATTAAAAGTGGCCACATAAGATTAGGGTGTGCTCCACTGTGAGTAAAATTCAGTATCTAGCAGATGTAGATTCTGCAAATTGTTAGGTGAAAGCATATAAAAATCATCCTTCCCTTAAAAAAAAATCACCTCACTTTTAGTGATTTTCAGTTATAAATTCCAACAACCCTACTTTTGGGGATTTTTAACCTGAAGAGTTAAGATCATCACATTTTAAGGGGAAGTTCATGTATTTAAGGCAATGTTTTCTTTAAGGATAACTAATTGGAAATGGACTATCTTTCCCATCAAAGTGGAAAATAAAAACAGCATATAGAAGGCATGAAATATGACAGTGACAGTAAATAGAATGAAGCTGAGACAGTTCTGAGATATCTATGACATCTCTTTAATATTTAATACATTTATATTTTTATTTGCTTGTAATTACATATGTATCAGATACTCAGTCTATGTTATGCTAACAGAATATTGTTTGAAGTGGTACATGTGTAGCTGTTTACAGTCATTACTCCTGAGGTGAGATTGTTTTTTAAAATACTATTTAAGTGTGGTGAAACTTGTTACCACAAGTGTAATACTTTTGAAATTAAGAAATAAAATTTAAATGCGTCTGGATGTTGAAATGATGTAGAAACCCAACAAATTTCTTCTGATCTCTTTCCCCCACTCCACCAGCAATTTAGTACTGATAATGCTTGCAAAATATGAGGTAGATGTGTTTAATGAACTTGATCTTTAGGTTGGTTCTGTGGTTTTCTGTCATGAGTTTGATCCTGACTGTCCTATTAGCTCCTTGTGTATTTCATCTCAGATGAAAATTTATTTCGTCTCTGAGCTTCCTCATCTATAAAATAAAAGATTTGAAATAATTGAGGGGTTTAGATAAAGAAATTTTCTCCCATCTCTGATATATTGTATTGTCTTTTGCAGTGTAATTTCTTTACCCACATACTTTCCATTGAAAAGTGACTCCATTCTAACATACATAGTCTTCCTGACTTTTTATCTTCAATATCATAAAAGTGGATCTATGGATGAGGAATTTCTCCAGTCTTTCTCAGTAGCTGCAAAAAGAAAGTTCAGAGCTCTTCTCTTTCACTTAGAATTGGTGACCAGGTATCCCTCTCGGATAGAAGTAACAATTCTTGGTACCCTGTGCTTTGCTTCACAGTCTTCTGACTGTGAGCATCAAGGGATGAGGCAAGTCTTCTCTGGGGAATACCATGCAATGAACCTGCATCATTTCATTGTTCAACTGGTTCATGGCACATCCTTGCAAAAATCCGTTCTTTCAAGAGTTTGCATTCCAAATGTGCCATGATTTGTCTAACACCATTAAAATTATTTTGTTCTATCTGACTGGAGTATGATCATGAATTATTCTCTTTCTCTGAAGAACCAAGTGTAACAGAAGTCTAAGGATGATTCACTGAGTGCAGGATCATGAGAGGTACAGAAGATATTTTTCCTGCCCTTTGGAAGTCTGAGTTTTTATTGAGGGAGAAGAAATAGCAACAAAATAAATCTACAAGCATACAATATCATGCGCTGCTAATAAATGCAGCACAGGTGTTATGAAGAGAGAGAGAGAGAGAGAGAGAGAGAGAGAGAGAGAGAGAGACGTGAGAGACAGAGACAGAGAACTTTTTTTCCTAGAGAATTCCAGTGTCTACTTATGGACTTGAAAGAGAAGCTCTTTATTTGAAAATACATAAAGGAAAGAGGTCAGAGATTTTAATTTTATCACTGTTATAAAAGGATTTCTAGGATTAGTTTTTGTAAATATATCATATGTCACACTTGGATTGATTTGTACTTAGTAAGCTAAAATAAGTTTCTCACTGTTATATTTCCTGTGGGTTAATATTAGCTTGGAACTCAGGGTTTGAAGAGATGGGAGCAGGTGTGGGTCTGCACAAGAACTTCATGAAAATAAAAAATATTAGATCTTTAAGGATTTGTTTTTATTGGAGTTTTTCCAATTTTCTACTTTTGTGTTTTGGCAAATGTTTATAACATGTAAGTATTGCAAATACATAATTTAAAAATAAGCAAATATTTATGCTTGAGGTTAAGTAGACATTTTAGTTCTTGACTTATGTATTTGTTAAATTCTACTTCAACTCTGTTATTTTGTACATTTTGGTACACAGTTTAAGTGACATTTATAGGAATACAGCCGGAAAGAAAGAAATGCTTGAGAAAAAAATAACAACTCTATTTCAGATGGAATTTTACTTATTCAACGCAAATTGACTGTTTCCCCAGAACATCTTGAATACCAGTAAAATTCTTCAGTTTGAAAAGCTGGTAGAAGAAAGGGTGATTAATCAATAGAGGGTATTCCTTTCAAATGTTTCTGGAAGAAAAGCACTTGGATGTTTTTGTGCTAGACCATTAGGGAATTCCCAGTGAGTAAAGAGTTCTGAAGATTTCTCCTTTAGTTCTAGGGTTTGAATGTCATGCTTTTGAAGTTTTTGTGATTTGTTTACAGTAGATACATTTTGATGGAATAAACTTCGTGGCCATTTCTTGCCACTGAACAGATCCAGTTGTAATGGTGTGAAGGCTTTGGGAACCACTTCATCTTCCCACCCAATACCAACCACCAATGCTGATGACTATGACCACTGTGTGTGGGCACCTTCTTTCTATTTTCTTCCTGGAAGGACCCCTCTATCAACCTGCAGCAAGTGGGTCACTTCTTTTGAATTTGACTTAGTTAAGGGAGATTTCGGAGCACCAATTCACCCTTGAATTTTTTTTTTTTTGCTTTTTTTGGTAACACATGTCAATGCATAGGGGTTACACCTGGTTTATGTACTCAGGAATTCTGCTGGCCGTGCCCAGGGACCATAGGGGATGATGGGAATTGAACCCCAGGACTGCCACATGCAAGGCAAATAAATGCCCTACCTGCTGTGCTATCACTCCAGCCCCGGGCCTTTGATTATGAACAAGAAACTGTCAGCTGACTGTGTGGCTCATTAAAATGGTATGAATATTTCTTTTCTTGCAAGATTGCAGATAGAGAAAGGGAAAGGAGTTATTTGAAAAACCTGATGTTGTCATAAACAGATACATACTTAAATGTATATAGTAGTTATTAAATAAAAATGGAAAGTTATGAGTAACAAAAACATAGTACAGAATATTCTTAATATCTATGTTAGGATTTTCCTGAAAACCAGAATCATAGGATTTATACATATATATATATAGAGAGAGAGAGAGACAGAGAGAGAGAGATAGAGAGAGAGAAAGAGATCGAAAGATAAATAGAGAGACAGAGACAGAATTATTTTAAGAAATTGGCTCACAAAAAGGAAAACCAGGCCCCTGCCCCTGGCTGTCTTCACCAGGGACCCTTGAGGGGGAGGGGTGGGTTGAGTTTCCCTCCCGCCCCGAGCAGAGCCCTGGCAGTTGAAGACCTTCAGAAACCAGTCACAGCCATGCTCAAGACCACTCTCCACATGCTTGGACAAGCCTCACACATGAAGGAACCGGAAGAGGAACTCAGGTGTGTGTGACCTGGGGCTGAGATCTCCAAGCCTGTTTGGTTCAGGACTGGGTCTCCTCCACCCAGATCCCCCATCTTCCAGTTGCTAGGGCAGTTATACCCACCAACTGCCCCCGGGCGCCGTATAATCCCATCAACGGCCAAGATTCAGAGACTATAAAACCAAGCTCCCTGAAGTGCGTGGCTGTATTTGCGGCCACACAACTCCTTATTGTCTAGTTCTCTCTCTCAGAGAACCCAGCAGGCTACCGGGAGTATCCTGCCCCCATGGCAGAGTCTGGCAAGCTTCCCATGGCATATTAGATATGCCAAAATCCAATAACAATGATGAGTCTCATTCCCCTGACCCTGAAAGAGCCTCCAATGTGACACCATTGGGAAGGACGAGTAAAGAGAAGCTGCTAAAATCTCAGGGCTAGGATGAATGTAGATGTTGCTGGTGCCTGCTCGAACAAATTGGTGAACAATGGGATGACAGTGATACAGTGAAAGGAAAACCACCTTACACTTTATACATCTCTGGAAAATGTGTCTGCTAATGTATATATTTTTCATTCTGGAATTTCCTCTGTCTTCAGTCAGCTTCCTCAAGTTAAAAATAATGAATAGTGTTCTGGAAGCTCTTATGCCCAGATCGATGAGCTCCGAGGAGTCTTACCTTATAGTTAAAGGTTCATATAGACATTTAACTTTAGTTGCTCCAAGAATTTCCTATCAGGTATTTTAAAGATTGCTACAAGGTATTCTGGCATCAGGTGGCAACCATTGACATGTCTGTGCATATAACAGAGACATAGAAGACAAACAATTTGATTAGAAAGTGAAATCTAATTGGGCATGGAATGGACATTTTTCTAGCAGTTCTATAATGTGGGTCTGTTACAAATCATAGCAAATTATTACATATTATGCATAATAGACATATCTGAAAATGTAATAGATATTAATATTTTATTTTCTATTTCATATTCATGCTCCTGGATTTTCTGAGCTCAAGGCTGGCTAAAAATTTATTTCTGAGCCATTTGTCTCTCAAGAATTCCTCTCAGTATAAAAGATCAAACCTTGAAAGGGCCCTTCTATTTAAGCTACTCCTAATAAAATTTTACAAAATGCATTGTCATTGTATTTCCTTTGGTTATCTGAAGAAGTATGAGAATACACGATTGTCTGTGATTAAAATTATAATGGTGGTGCTGGAAAACTCTGAGATGCTTACAAATTTTTCTGAAACAGCCTTGATATTCAGAATTTTTTTGTAAAGAGGTGGTAAATTCACTGACTGGTAACTTTTTTTCCAGAGGGTTGAAACTCTATTTGCTTGGGGAAAATACCTTGATAAAAGATTTAGAAGTGGAATGTTTAGGAATAAATTAGAGGAAGGCAGGGGAGGTTTTCTTCAAAAAATGAATTGTTTGGGAGGATGGGATGTTGAGAATCTCATTCTGTTGAACAGACCTTAGGTAATTGTATTAAATGTTTGGGAGAGCAGGTGTGATATAGTAGGGTAGAAAGGAAACATAGCCAGCACTGAGTTAGCTTATGAAAATTTGTATCCCAAATTGATAATAATCATTAATAATCTTAAAAAAAGAATAATGTTTGATTTAAAATTGTCTGTTGAAACTTCCCTTTGTTTCTATTTTCTTGAGTAAATTTTATCTCTCAGAGCTGTCCAGTAGGAGTGGAATGAAGCATTTTTTTGGTATTGAGAGGTCAGGAGAATGGTAAATAGAAGAAAAGAAGAAAAGAAAGATGCACGCATGAGCGCGCGCACACACGCACAGACACACACACACACGCACACACACACACACACACACACACACACCAGAAAGAATTCAGAGGTAGCTGGAAATCAGAAACAGAAATAATGAGTGAGGCATCCCTACAATTTGTAAATAATCCCAGTGAAAACTTTGCATTTCCCAAAAGATCTGAGTTGATAGTTGAAAATCATCTTCTACAGATTTTAAGTGACTTGGTGGCCCAAGATGACACCATTGTTACACAGAACAAGGACTGAATTTTTTATTTAGGGTGATAATTTTGGAACACTGATTTTAAAAATGCAGTTTTCATGACAAAAAAAATATAGGTGGTCCAAGGCAATGACTTGCAAGTACATTTTGTCTAAAATTCACTTGGCTGATTGGAACAAAGATGTACCCAAGTAATGAGTGTTGGTGTTTTCCAAAGTCCTCATTAAGTTACCATTAATTACAGTGCAGTGTAAATGCTCTCCCTTAGGGATTTGGAACTCAGCCTCTGCAGACTTTTGTAATTTCCTGCTTCTCTTCAAGTCTTTGAAGGTTTACATTTTATCCTGTACAGTCGTTAGATACTTGTGTTAAACTAAAGAATATTCCTCATTTCACTTCCATATTAAAACTCCCCACCTCCACATACTGTGTTTATAATGAAACTGATATGCTAAGAAAATTTCCCATTCCCTGTGTGCTATCACCTTTCCCACCTTTAAAAGTCCATCTTTTTTTTACCTAGTTATCTGTGGATTTTCTTCCCAGGTAGAATGTAAGGTCTAGGACAAAAGGGAAACTTTGATTACTCTTGTACACAGAGCAGGAGTTTAATGAAAATATATGGAACATATAAATAACCTGCTTACATATCTACTTGCTATACTTTGCATCATAGCCTCCAAAATAGAAATAAGCAACAAATCAGATAGGTATAGCCAGGAGGAGTGACTGAAGGCCAGAGAGATAGTATAGTGGGTAGGAAGCTTGCATTGCATGTGGTCAACTCAGGCTCAATTTGTGGGAACACACCTGGTCCCCCGAATCCATCCAGGAGGGTTGGTTCCCTGAATGCAGAGCCAGGAGTAAAACCTAGCACCACTAATCAACCTCTCTATCCCAATAGAAAAATAAAAAGAAATGACTGAAGCAAATCTCAGCTTTTCCCTTTCAGCTCTAAGGCTTGCTGTTATCTCTCTCTCTCTCTCTCTCTCTCTCTCTCTCTTTATATATATATATATATATATATATATATATATATTTCAGCTGGAGCAATAGCTCAGTGGTAGCTCATTTGCCTTGTGCACAGCCAGCCCGGCTGAGCCGGGTTCAATTCCTTTGCCCCTCTTGGAAAGCCCGGCAAGCTACCAGCGAAGTATTCCCCGTGATGTATTCAATATGCCAAACACAATAACAAGTCTCAGAAAAATGGAGACTATACTGGGCCCGCTCGAGCAAATAGATGAACAATGGGAGGACAGTAACAGTGACACACACACACACACACACATATATATATATATACATATATATATGTATGTATTTATATCTTGGTTCCATGGTTCCAATGACAAAAGTTGCTCTTAGCGAAAAGGTGACCTTTTTCAGACATCCCTATGTCCAGTTTAAAAAAATTCACACTAGAGTTTCTTTCTTGATAAGCTACAGTAGGTTTGCACACTGCTACCCCATCGTCTGCTTTCCTTCCCCTTTTCTAGATTCTTTGAATGGTCTCTAACACTTATCTCCACTCTTTACTAAGCTGAACGGAATCAGATTGGTCCACTCAACCAGAGTGATGTGGGGCCTCTCCTATAGGCTTGACTCTGCTTTTTGGTCCCCTGGTAGAATTGTCTGGTTTTCTCAGGAGAGGAACATGTCATCTATATAGCTTGTGGACTGGTTATGTCTGAAAAAGGAGGGATTCAGCCTTTTTTAAAAAATAACAATAACATCAAATTTTACCAATAAGAAAATAAACCTTTTTGAGTTGCTGTCCCAAAGGAATCAAATAAACTCCTTATTTTAAATTGTTTTAGTGCAAAGTGTGTCTTTAGGGGGCCACCAGTGGCTAAAATTGCTTGTCTTAAAGCAGGAAGACATGACTTCAATCCTTGATGCTGTTCACATATGCCTAGCATGATCCCAACTGTTCTGCTACCTGGAATCTCAGATGTTCAGTTTTCTGTAAACGGCCAGGTATGTGGAAGCACCATGGTGTGGAAGGGTATGACATCATCACAACTAAGGACATGCAAGCCCTGTGGTTAAGAGGGTAACAATCAGCAAGTGTCTACATGAACATCACTACAACCAGAACGCACATGCACATTGCCACTGGTGATCTTCACAGCCAAGAGTGTTTTCACTGTTGCTGTTATGTTTACAAACCCAGGACTATTCAGAAAACTGAGTTCCAAGAAAATCAGTCCACCGGAAGTCACACCACCATCAAGTGACAATTGAGTCTTAGTATTAGGTTTCTCATGCTCTTATTTCAGTCTGTTACTTCATTTTACTATAGGACTTTCATTTCAAAAACAGACCTCACCCCCCCTCCCCACCCGACACCCCACCATGGTGGTTGGAGCTGACCCCTTAGATGACATGGTTTCATGCTACTGACAATTATTTTTGTTTATAAAATACCTACACCACTGCTTAAAACTATTTAATGGTATAAACATAATTCATGTGACGTATTTACCTTTTTGTCCCTTAGTTTTACCAAATTCCTTTATTGTGTTGGGTCAACCTTGCAAAGGGTTTTGCAAAACCATTCTATTTATTAAAAAAAAAGTTCTCCTAAAAGAATAGCCCTTTGAATCCTACAGACATGCCTCTGTCATTCTGCCATCTTTCCTCATTTTCTTTTTCTACTGTGAGAATTGACATATCCTCTCCTCAATCCTAATTCTCATGAAAAAAATTGAAACAAAATATAACTGACATATTAATAAAAAAAAGATTTTCTCATGGACTCTCAGTAACCTCATAGATCTTTTTACCCATCTTTTAGATGATGGGGTAGCAGATCAATTCATAAAAAGAATGAATTGATTTTAAGTATAGCTGGAGCGATAGCACAGTGGTAGGGCGTTCGCCTTACAAGTGGCCAACATGGCCGACCCGAGTTCGATTCCTCCGCCCCTCTTGGAGAGCCTGGCAAGCTACCCGTGAGGTACTCGATATGCCAGACACAGTAACAACAAAGTCTCCAATGGAGACGTTACTGGGCCCGCTCGAGCAAATCGACGATCAACGGGAGGGCCTTTACCCTTTACCTTTACCTATAGCTTTTTATTTAAAGCAGTTTCCTTACTGTGGGGCAAACTGGAAGTTACCCAGGAAATGACAGCAGCCCTCGAACTTCCAACTCCTCTACCAGACATACTGCTCTTAGTGTTCAGGTCAGACATCTTTTGGTTTTATTCAGTAAACCTGAAAAAACTGTAACACTTTAACACTGTCCTCCCGTTGTTCATACATTTGCATGAGCAGGCACCAGTAATGTCTCTATTGTGAGACTTGTTGTTACTGTTTTTGGTGTATCAAATATGCCACCGGGAGGCAGAATACTCATGGTAGCTTGCCAGGCTCTCTGAGAGGGACAGAGGAATCAAACCTGGGTCAGCTGTGTGCAAGGCAAACACCCTATCCACTGTGCAATTGCTCCAGCCCTGGTTTTATTCAGTAATATTTATTAATTCTATTTTGGGAGTGAGTGGGTATTTTTGGTCAGGCAGGAAATTCTGAGGGGTTACTGCCTATGTTGTTTAGGGATTATATAGTGCCAGAGATTGAACCAGGGTTGATCACATGCAAGATAAGTGACTTTACCATTGTACTACATCTTTAGTTGTAATTTTTAAAATTAATTTCTTGCTTTATTAGTTGCTTTTGTGTTTTCACTCGAACTATGTAACCATAAAAAAGATTGTCCTTTTGTCCCAGAAGGGACTCAGCATGATGAAATATTTATCCCAGGAGAGTGGACTACCTGAATTATGCCTTGTATTTGCATGACCAAAGTCTTTCTACCCTCTACTTGGCTGTCAGGAGAGTTGTAAAGAGAAAAGAGACATGGTTTCTAAAATGCTTACAGATCTTCTGACATAGGAATTGCTGGGAAAATGACAATGATGTTGTCGAGGAAGGAAGAACACTGGTGTTTTATTTTATTTTATTATTATTTTTTATTTTTTTTATTTTTATTTTTTAAAATTTTTATTAGTGAGACATCATGAGGTACAGTTGTAGACTTACAAATTTTTGTGCTTGGGTTTCAATTATACAGTGATCAAATGGGCTGGAGCAATAGCACAGCGGGTAGGGCGCTTGCCTTGCACGTAGCCAACATGGCCAACCCGAGTTCGATTCCTCCACCCCTCTTGGAGAGCCCGGCAAGCTACCGAGAGTATCTTGCCCACACAGCAAAGCTTGGCAAGCTCTCCGTGACGTATTCGATATGTCAAACACAGTAACAAGAAGTCTCACGATGGAGACGTTACTGGGCCCGCTCGAGCAAATTGATGAACAACGGGACGACCATGACCGTGACAATGATCAATTACCCATCCCTCCACCAGTGCCCATTTCCCACCACCACGGATCCCATTATCCCTCCCACCACCCACACCCCCATCCCACCCTGCCTCTGTGGCAGGGCATTCCCTTTTAGAACACTGTTGTTTTAAACAAATAAGTTAACCCTGGGTAATACTGGCACACTAAAGGAAATGTTTTCTTGTAATCTCACATAACAGAGCATTTTCTCACTTCTGCTGAGTACCAAGTTAAGAAAATCATGGCAACTTTAGAAGTTACTGGGTGTAGTTTGCCCAAGAAAGCCAGTCAACAATTGTTCCTGCTAGGCTGACCTGGGAAATTCCAAAGTCCTGGAAGGAGTATCCAGTAAGAATAAGTTCAGAGAGAGTGTGTGTGTTTTGGGGGGTTTGCTGAAAGTCTATATTACGTGTTGCATGTTTAAGTCTTCCATCTATCCACAGTGTAGGCATCAATGCCAGGGTGGCAATCTTCAGAGAGGGGGGCTCCTCTGAAGAAACTAGGAGGGTTAAGTAGAGTGATAATTGTGGGGCCCTGGTCCCATGGGTATGAGTCTATTGACCTAGTGAGTCTATTTGTAAAGAGAAGCATAAAAATGCTCTTACTTCTCTGTTGTTTGAACCTGTTTCAACATCACAAAAGAAAGATATTGGAAGGGGACTATCATAGAACTATGGCAGACACCCAAACTCAGGAGCAGAGGTCTCACCAGACACTAAACTTTGGAGAAAACTGCTCCTGGACTTTTTTCAGAAGTGTGAAAAATTAGATTCTTTGGCTTTTAAGGCCACTTGGTCTGTATAAGTTGGTTATGGAAGGCCTGGGTCTTACAGTTGGCTGTTTTTAACCCTTGTAGAATAAAGTGAGTCATCCTCAAGAATTTGGAAGTGATGGAAGAGATCAAAGTCGAGGCTTCTACCAAGGCCAACAACCCTAGACTGAGTGTCAGCTTCAGTGTCTGAGAGAGTCTATTGTGGCAACAGCTACCACATGCCATGCTTGAGTAAGGCTCTTTATGAACAACAAATTATTTAAGCTTCCATTCCAAAGTTCCACTGGACTTTTTATCTCTGATTTTACATACATACGTAGGGCCTTGGAACGGTTATGGAATCCTCAAGCTCTCAATGAAGGGTTTTATACCTGTGTGTGTGTGTGTGTGTGTGTGTGTGTGAGAGAGAGAGAGAGAGAGAGAGAGAGAGAGAGAGAGAGAGAGACACTTAGGAAATAGTCAAATATCAATAAATCACAAGAAAATAATAAAATGTGGCCACAAAAGCTGACTTTATTCATCTTGAAGACTTCAGACTTCAGAGACTCATTGACCCCTCCTCCTTTCTTTTGACTTTTTGGATCACACCCAACAATACACAGGGATTATTCTTGGCTCTTCACTTAGCTATTAATCCTGGAGATGCTTAGAAAACCATATGGGATACTGGGGATCAAATCCATTGAGGCATGTACAAGACAAGTCCACCCGCTCCCCACCCCACTGTAATGTATCTCCAGCCCTGAGAATTATTCACTTTTAATGCTGTTCAAATCAGTTCCTAAAACCGTAATGTTGAAAGCCAAGGTTGGTTTTACAATCCACAAGTGATCTGGTCTGCCTTTTATTTTTTAAACTCACATACATTTTGTGTCTTCAGCTACATAATGAGCTCTTTAATATCTTCAGTTTGATTTGAACTTCTTCAAGTTTGTTCCTAGCTGGAAGCAATGTTGGGTAGACAATAAATACTCAGTAGAAACGGGTTGAATTCCACTAATCTGACAGCTCAAAAAAATTAGGTCTACCATAGGAATTTAGGAATTGCCTTAGGTAATGTTCGTTATTTTTCATGTCTCCTTTCCCTGGTCTACAGATTTCCCCTATGTTGCTAAACTTAAAATTACTGAATATTTCTTGGGTTTCAGAAGATGAATTACAGGTAAGAAGTAAGCTATTTTAGACCAGACATGTTTTGAAATCCAAAGTTTCTCACATGTTTCATTTCCAAGTAGCTTCAAGATATCATAAACATTAAAATTATGATACACATAACATTTTAAATTTGACAGAGCCAATTTGTATTTTGATATAAAATATTTATTTTTATTGTATTTATTTTTACTTTTTGGGGTCACACCAAGCTATGCACAGGGGTTACTCTGCACTCAGGAGTTACTCCTGATGGTGCTCAGGGAACCATATGGGGTCCTGGGAATCTAACCCGGGTCGGCCATGTGCAAGGCAAACACCCTACCCCCTGTGCTATCTCTCCAGCCCCAAAATATTTATTCTTTCTTTTATCAACATATGCTAAATAACCAATCCTCCTCATTCCTACATTCTCAGTGAGAATAGAGCAAGTCCCACAGAATCAACTCTACTCAAATTTTCCATGGGCAAGATCAAGCACATCAGTTTTTCTGTTCATTAAACTTTTAAATAAATGTGTCCTTGGCTTGATTCTAAGAGGTAAAATGAGTCTTCGAACTATTCCATAACTGTGAAGCAATCTAAGAAGTTGCATATTTGCTATCGCTTGATCACTTGAACACTTGACATCCTGTTACTCATCGATTTGCTCTAGTGGGTGCCAGTAATGTCTCCATTCATCCCTGTTGCGTGCCAGTGTAGCCTAATGGCGTCTCCTTGCTCCAGGAACACAAAGAGCCTAAAACTGATCTTTCAGGGTCTTGATGAAGAAATCTGACCATCTTGTAGGTGGGCAGCCATGTGACCTTTTGACGTCCTGTGGAATCCAGTCGGCTCTAGTCCAGCTGTCGTCTCCAAAACGATTATGTGTCCAGCCATCTGATTTTTGATGCCTTGGCAAACGAGACAGCGTCCCTGATTCTTGATTGTTGACAGAGGACGGAACTCCAGGTTCTTTCTCTCCTTTGAGTGAAGCATGATACTCTAAGCATAGCTCTTTTGATTCCTCTTTGGGAGACCCAAATAACGTTCTCATCCTGTTTCTGTAGGGCCCAGGTCTCTGAGGCAAGAATAGTGGAATTGAAGAGCTGTGGCTGGAGTCAGAGGTTCTTCATCCTCTAAGCTATTTCTTCAATGCTCTTGAAGGCATTTCAAGCCGCTCTCCTCCTCCTGGGCAACTCAGGTGTCAGGTCATTGTCATTTTGACTTCTCAACATAGGTACACATAACTGTTGCATTCGGAGATGCTCGTTCCATTGAAAGCAAATAGAACGTCAGGAATGAGACTGTTTCTTATAAACACTGTCTTCATGAGATTCAGCTGTATTCCGACCTTTCCACACTCACAGTCAAAGTTGGCCAGCATTTGTGCCGCTTGGATAATGTTTGGTGTTATTAGAACGATGTCATCAGTGAAGTGGAGGTGGTGTAGTTGCCGACCATCTATCTTCACTCCCATTCCTTCCCATTCCAGTCATCACATGACATTTTCAAGAGTGGCACTGAAGAGTTTTGGTGAAATGGTATCACCCTGCTGAACCCCTGTCTTGACATGAACACTTCCTTGTAGAATGGTGAGATCCTGGTAGTGAATCCATAATGCTGCTCATGGAGGATCCTGATGTATTGAGTTTGAACACCCTGTTTGGCTATGGTTTCATGACCACTTCAGTCTCAACAGAATCAAAGGTCTTCTTTAAATCAATGAATGTTAGACAAAGCGGCATCTTGAACTCCCGAGAAACCTCAGTGAGCTTGGTTAATTATGTGGATATGGTCGATTGTGATGAATCCTTTGTGGAACCTGGTCTGCTCACATGGTTGTCTTTCATCTAGCATTATGCCAATCCTATTCAGGATGACTGAGTGAACAGCTTGTAGATGACAGACAGCAGGCAGATCAAGCAATAGTTGCCAATGTGGTGGATGTCTCCCTTCTTGTACAGTCCTGCTGGTTTTCCACTGGACAGAACCTTGCATTCAGACAGGTAGTGTGTGAAGAGCTGAGCCAATTTATTGTTGAGTACTGATGGCAGGTTCTTCAGGTGTTTGGTTCTGACCTTGTCTGAGCCAGGTGCAGTTCACTTCTTTACCAATGAAATGGTGTGTTGAATTTTGGAAGGGAGAATGTTGGGAAGGACATATCCATCCTGTGGAATTTTGTTTGTGGGCAGTTGGATGTGGCTATCTAACACATCTGAGTAGAGGTCATGGATAATCTTCTCCATTGCCCTTCTGGAAGATGTGATAGATCCATCAGGATGTCGGAAGGCAGTCATCTTGGTCTTGTAGTTGGCGAAGGACAGGCGGGGGTTGCAAATGCTTTTCCCGGCTTCCGCTGCATCTGCCAGCACTGCTGCTCTTCTCTCTTTGAGGTTTTCCTTTATCAATTCTCTGCACTGCTTTGCAAGCTCGGATATTTGCTTGCGGTTGCCTGAGGCTTGCGCCAAGCCACATTGGCAAATGAGCTCGAGAGTTTTCGGAAGGCAGGCATCTTTTTGTGGCTATCTCTCTCTTGGCGTTCCTTGCACAATCATAGAGTTGCTCAACCAGTTGATCATATTCTTCATCAATGTTGTCAGTGACAGCATCTTCCCATGTTGCCACAATAGAGACAAAGAGCTCCCAGTTGGTGGTCGTTCTGGGAGTTCTCAACTTAAACTTTGCAGCCCTTTCTCCCTACTCTTTGAAGTAAAATTTTGCACTGATGAGATGGTGGTTTGTTCCCACTTGGAATTTTGGGACAACAGCGACATCAGTCAGGCAAAACTGTCGATTGAATATAATGTGGTCAATTTCATTGTGGAATTGTCCACTGGGAGACTCCCATGTCCAATGTTTAGATTCGGCGTTTTGGAACTGTGAGTTACCATGGATGGACTTGGTCGACATGCTGAACTCAGACAGTCTCTCACTCTGTTCCTTCCATTCTAGGCTATGGGTCCTGATGTAGAGTTCTTCGGTTGATCTTCTTGGTCCTATCTTAGCATTAAAATCAATGACAATGATCTTGTAGAAGGTGTGGTCTTCTTTATAGAACTTCTCCAGATTCACGTAGAACTTCTCAATTTCTTCTTTATCATAATTGGTTATTGGTGCATAGACAATGAAGATAGAAACTGCCAGCAGTGAGTAATCATCTGATTCGGGTTGTTAGGCATTTGAATGAATCAATGCTCATGGCCAAGTTAATGTTGACAAGGATACCAACACCACCAACGCCTCTCTTGTCGCATGTTCTGGGAAATAGTTCTTCTGCGGTGTCAAAAATGGCGTGATGTGGTTGATGCCTTCTCGTCTCGGTCAGGCCAGTGATGTCGTACTTGATCTTTCGCACTTGCACCATCAGGTCCTCAATGGATGCATCTGATGCCAGTGTATGTGCATTGAAAATATGGTCATTTTAGTCCTTCTTCATTTTGGCAGCCTAGTTCGGCCTCCACTACCTGCACTACCCAGAGGCTGCCACACTCTAGGCCACTTTCCAGACCACACAGCTGCAAAGCGTGACACATCATAAGACACTTATTACCAATCTTCCAAGATTACCGCTCCATATTTGATGGGGTTCAAATATGGTTTGAACATTGGGAACACCTGCAAGAGTGATTAGAGCCCGCCCTAAAAGCCTCTATCCCTCTCGGAGAGCCTGGCAAGCTACTGAGAATATCCCACCTGCACGGCAGAGCCTGGCAAACTATCCACGGTGTATTCAATATGCCAAAACCAGTAAATACAATGGGTCTCATTCCCCTGACCTTGAAAGAGCCAGTATATTTGCTATATTAAGAAAATTTGAAGATTGTGTATATTCATTTCCATAAAGATCGGTAGTACAAATAACAATGATGTTTGTTGTAGATTGGAATCTAGTGTATACTTTTAATATTTCAATGCTAATTTTATAGGTTTGATGTATGAGGCAAGTATTTGAAAATAGTTTTGTCTATAATATTTGTATACTGCCATGGCATATTTGGAAACTCCCAAGTTAAATACCAGGTTTTTGTATTGATTAATTAACGTATAGAATAAATTATTCACTTTGTGTGCATGTGTGTGTGTGTGTGTGTGTGTGTGTGTCTGTGCAACTGAAATATATCCTAACCCTACACACAGATTTGTATTGGCTCTTTCCTATGGCAGTCATTGTTAGCATCTGTTTTATACCCGCTTGGGCCTTTCTAGGTTTATTTACCACAATGGAGGTAATTTCTAGACACATGGAAGATCTCTCTGGAGTGACAGCACTTACCATTGCTTGTGCGGGAAGGTGTCTCAATTAAGAGAAGCACCAGTATTCTTGAGTGGGAGAATTCAGCCACACAAAATGCATTATTTCCTTCACTGGATGCTGAAGCATTAAGCCTCAGTTTTGTGCTGCCATAAATCACTTAGTTAATATACCTTTCAGTATATTCTCTGTCTGACGATTAAGCAATAGAGATAGCACAATGCCTGATAAAAATCTTAAGTTTGTTTTTAAAGGAAATCCTTGTAAATGTCTCTTGATCGATGGAACCACTTTCTTGTCACCATTACTCTGTTCTTTGGTAAAATAAATATGCCTTTCTTTTAAGTCTACTCATGAGGGCTCTGAATTTCTTTTACATTTTGTTTTGTTTTTTAGCTGTTGGGGTCACACCTGATGATGCTCAGAATTTACTTCTGGTTATGCACTCAGGAATTACTCCTAGTGGTGCTCAGGGGACTATATGGGATTCCAGGAATTGAACTTGGGTTGGCTGTGTGCAAGGCCAACACCCTGCCTGCTATATTATTGTTTGGGCTCCTGAGCTATGACTGCTTTGATTGTCGTATATCCAGCAAATAATAAGACTTTGCACATGGATGGTCCTTAATAATTGCTTGAAGTGGAAATGAATGCATGATATATATTTATGTATATATCTGTATTGGTGGTGGCTGGTCCTGGAGGTCTTTGGCTGCCGGAGCCACCACCATGCTGAGACCACTCTCCGCACACGTGAAGGTACTGGCAGAGGGACAAAGCCACGCGGGTTCCAGGGCCGAGACCTCCAAGCCTACTCGGATTGGAGTCGAGCATCTTCCATCCAGATCCTCCAAATTCCAGCAGGCGGGGGTCACACCCACCACCTGGCCCCCTGGCGCCGTGTAATCCCATCAGCGGCCAAGACTCAGAGACTATAAAATCCAGATCCCGGACGAGAACAGTGCAGTCTTTTGCCCCCGCGCCTGGGTGTCCCTCGCCGGGACCCCTTGGAGGGGAGCGGGTTGAGCTTTCCTCCCCGCCCCGACCAGGGCTACGGCAGTCGAAGACGTCCAGGACCAGCCACCACCATGCTGAGACCACTCTCCGCACACATGAAGGTACTGGCAGAGGGACAAAGCCACGCGGGTTCCAGGGCCGAGACCTCCAAGCCTACTCGGATTGGAGTCGAGCATCTTCCATCCAGATCCTCCAAATTCCAGCAGGCGGGGGTCACACCCACCACCTGGTCCCCTGGCGCCGTGTAATCCCATCAGCAGCCAAGACTCAGAGACTATAAAATCCAGATCCCAGAACCGCGCGGCCGCAAATGCAGCCGCAAGACATCTTATCAAAATTTTTTATTATGACATCTTATTATCTCATTCCTACTTTGGACAAACTTGCAGGCTATCGAATGTAGCCTGCCCACAGGGCAGAGTCTGGCAAACTCCCCGTGGCGTACCAAATATGCCAAATACCAGTAACAATGATGGGTCTCATTCTCCTAAAGAGCCGTGAATATAATCTCAGGGCTAGGATGAAAGAGACGTTACTGGGGCCTGCTCGAGGCAATCGACGATTAACAGGATGATGAAATGAAAAAAAAATGAAATATCTGTATTAGGGCTGGAGCGATAACACAGAGGTAGGGCTTTTGCCTTGCACGCAGCCAACCCAGCCGAGCCGGGTTCGATTCCTCCGCCCCTCTCGGAGAGCTCAGCAAGCTACTGAGAGTATCTTGCCCTCACGGCAAAGCCTCACAAGCTTTCCGGTTACGTATTCGATATGCCAAACACAGTAACAAATAGTCTCATGATGGAGACATTACTGGGCCCATTCGAGCAAATCGATGACCAACAGGAGGACCGTGACCATAACTGATATCTGCATTATACAATTTAGCATTACTTACTGTACTCACAATTTTCTTCAGCCATTACTATTATTTCATACAGAACATTTTCACTGTCATTGTCTGTCACTGTCCTCCCATTGTTCATCGATTTGCTCGAGTGGGCCCAGTAATGACTCCATTGTGACAATTGTTACTGTGTTTGGCATATTGAATACGTCATGGGGAGCTTGCCAGGCTTTGCTGTGCAGGCGAGATACTCTCAGTAGCTTGCTGGGCTCTCTGAGAGGGGTGGAGGAATCGAACTCGGGTCGGCCATATTAGTCACTTGCAAGGCAAATGTTCTACCGCTGTGCTATCGCTCCAGCCCAGAACATTTTCATCACCCCTAAAATAGACTCTATGCTCTCTTCTCAATCTCCACCTATCAACAGTCTACTTTCTGTATCTAGGTGTTCCTTGTTGAGACATTCAATGTAAATGGAATCATGGTACTTCTGTGTTTGGTTTCTTTCTAAAAGCCAGGTAGTAAAATATGCTCAAGGTTTACTCATGTGAAACATATGTTACAGTTTTATTTCTTTGTAACAAAATAACATTCTGTTGTGGAAATATACCACATTTGTTTATCTGTTTTTATTTGACTGACATTTGGGTCATTTCTATATTGTACTCCTGAATAATGTTAAGGATATTCATGGACAATCAACCACACCATTTTATATCCCTGTCAACAATTCATTAAGATTTAAGTTTTTCTATATCTCTACATTTTGTTCTCATTTTTATTATACTCTTGCTAGTACTAGAATAGATTTGATTTGAAAAGAATTGTTTTCAGATAGGATCTCAGTTTCCTATTTCCCCAGCACTTCACTTTCCATGGGATCAATCTCATTTTGCAGTTGAACAGAAAGGAAACTTCCTGGAGTGGTGGATATAATTGACTTATAAGACGGTTGCAATAGTTCTCCAGAAACAAGCATTTTATTTAGTATTCCCATATATATATTATTTTTTTTCATTTTGAGTCTTTAAGAGCATCAAAGAAATAGCCAAGAGGATGAAGAACCTCCAGCTCCGAGCACATGTTTTCGACTCCACCGTTCTTCCTGCACTAACATGTGCTTGAGAGAACCTAGGCCCTCCATAACATAAATTTCTTCTATGGGATAAACTTCCTTGTAATAAACTGCTACAAAGATCAACCGGCCTGGCCCTCATCTCTTCCTTCATCTGCCCTTGGTCAACAGCCATCCTGATTCAGGCCACACACAGCAGCTCTAGGGCACCGAACACAGGTGGTGAGATAGAGTTGTCCAGAGAGCCCGCAAACACACAACCTTCAGCGTGCATAGTTTTTTACACTTATTCATAAAGTACCATTGCAAAAACTCTGGTTTCATTACATAGTTGCTCATAGTTTTGACACCTAATGCTTCTGAATATTCTGTTGCACATTAACTTCATGACTTTAGACATGTTTTCTTAACTATTAAAAAAACTATTATTTTTTCATCCATTATACAGGGGTAATGTTATTTATCTCATGTATTATCTGACAATTAACTTGAAAAGATCAGATAACATGGTTTATAATACCTAGTACAATTTGTTAGATTTGTTTTCTTCCTCTGTCTAGAACTACTCACTCCCCTAAAATCAAATGAATTCAGAATATGCCCTTTAAAAAATTCATTTGAACAGAAGAAAGCTTTTCCTAAAACAGTCAATGCTAGAAAATTGTTTTTCAGATACTTATTAGATCAGAGATCGTTTTCTTAGGGTAATACATTCATAAACACGTTTATAAAATAGAATTTATTAATCCAGGTGATGTCACAATCTAGGATAGTTTGCAGGCTTTCTTAAACTGATATGTAGTCACTAAAATAACTATCCCTCACACAGAATGAAGATTACAATTAAAACTTTAGCCTCCCAAATTTATTGAAGAATTATTTCCCATGGAAAACCTGAGTTTTCTTATTATAAATTGTAATTGTAGCAATCTCCAAATCACATTGAAAACATAACCAATATATTAATTTGTCATTGACCCTAGGTCTGGTTGGCACATAAATAAGAAATGAAAATAATGCTGTGACCCAAGGGGCATCCTAAGGAATCACCCCCATATTGTTATTATTGTTTAATGGGCACACACGATAAATTAATGTAATGTTAATGGATAATCAGTTTATCTTCTTTTGACCCAGGACATGTAGAAAGTGTTCATTTGACTTACATTGCATTGCCAGTTATTTCAAACCTTAGTTATTCTTAGTTGCCCTCTCTTTATGAGCCTGACCCTAACAACAGGGTGACCACAATTTGCTGAAGTAGTAAAGAAGCAATTGAAAACGTTTAAAGATATTTCCTAAAAGTAATTATTCATTAGTGTAACTATGTACAAATAAAAACCTGAAATGGGATGCGGGCTGCTATTCCAGCCTAAAACAAAGGCATGGTTGTTTATAGAACAATCATTCTTCGAATCAATTATTTTTTTCTGATTAGATTATGCTCATAAAGAAATGAATGCAGTGCCCTTTAGAAATGCAATATAGTTATGAAAAAAAAGGCCCACCCTCTCGGTGTACATTTTAATGATTAGCAAAGCTATCTCATGTTTTGGATGGAGGCCCAGGAAATGATCCAAATGGGATTATATTTTCTTAATCTATTAGGATAATGTACAACTTGCTTCCATTCTCTACCCTACCCCATCTAAGTTGGCAAGTATTGTTAGCAGAGCCTGAAATAGTGATATTCCAGAGACAGACTCACATACAGTTTATCATCTACAGACGCTGTGTCTGTCATAGCTTGAGATCTTAAGAAGAAAGTATTGCTGACTCAATGAGAATTCGTGTGTTTTAAAACTTGATTGATTATGGGCACCCAGTTAATAGTCAGTGTGATCAGCATTATGCAAACAAGGAACGGTCATGGACTTAGTTTTGCAGGAGAGAAGGCTTCTCTCTCTCTCTCTCTCTCTCTCTCTCTCTCTCTCTCTCTTTCTCTCTCTCTCTCTCTCTCACACACACACACACACATACACACACTATAAAAAGCAACAGCACCACCTACTTCTTACCTTCACGTTTAAAATAAAAATGTGGAAACAAGACAGGTGATTTGGAGAAGTTATTATTTCTGTTTTTATTGGAAAATACTTTTTATAAAGTTTTAATTTTTTTAATTGAATCACAGTGAAATGAGTCAGAAGGAGAGAAACAGATATAAAATGACTGCATTCATTTGTGGGATATAAAAAATAGTATGAAATTAATATCCAAGTGTTTCTTAACACCTGTTCTTAATCTACATGTTGAGCCCAATAAACATGAGCACTGGGTAGGAGGGAGGCTGTTTTACTGTGAGCAGGTGACCCTAGGCAGACTACAACCAGAGTCATGTTCAGATTTAAAGAGACTCAAATGAAAAAAAAGTCGCACATCAAGTTTTGCTGTTAGCTAAGGTGGTTTTGCCCAATTATGACATGAACTCCAGAAGACTCAGGAGTAAGAACAGATGCTGCCAGTTATAGCAGGAAACGGGAATTGTCTTTCTTCCAACAGGGTTTGTGGTACCATTGTAGGGCCTTGGGTGAGAGATAACACTGAGGCTAGGAAGAAACTTTTTCTTGCTGTCTCATTTGGAGTGACAGCTGAGAAAACCAGGCAGGACACCTGGAAACAGAGGCCAAGCTGCTGTGCTTGAAATCTGTGGAATTTAGAAAATCATTGTGACCATGAGCAAGACATAGAATCTAGAGGAAACAATCTATCTCTGTGCCATCCAAAACCTGTTGCGAGACCGTGGCACTAGATGTACTTAACATATTTCGGGGGCCTGTTGACTGTGCTTTATCTTTTTTTTTTGTAATTTCTTTTTTTTAAAAATTTTTGTTAGTTAAAAAAAATTTTTGTTAGTGAAACACCATGAGGTTCAGTTGTAGACTTACAAATTATTGTGCTTGGGTTTCAGTTATACAATGATCGAGTATCCATCCCTCCACAAGTGCCCATTCTCCACCACCACTGATCCCAGTATCCTTCACAACCCCCATCTCCCCATCCCACCCTGCCTCTATGGCAGGGCATTCCCTTTTGTTCTCTCTCTCCTTTTGGGTGCTGTGGTTTACAAAAGAGGCATTGAGTGGCAATCATGTTCGGTCTATAGTCTGCTATAATCTTTCTATTTCCCCGTGAGAATAATCTATAGTCTATAGTCTATAGTCTTTCTATTTCCCGTCCTGGGAGGATCCTCCCAACACACTTTACTTGGTGCTCCCCTCTCTATCTGAGCTGCCTTCTCACCCACCATGTGTGGCTGGCCTCTAAGCCATGGAGTGAACCTCTTGGTACTTATATCAGCTATTCTTGGGTGTTAGTCTCCCATTTTGTTACTTTGTATTCCCCAGATGAATGCAACTTTTCTATGTCTGTCCCTCTCTTTCTGACTCATTTCACTTAGCATGATACTTTCCATGTAGTAACACTTGTATGTAAATTTCATGACTTCATCTTTTCTAACAGCTGCATAGCACTCCATTGTGTGGATGTACCAAAGTTTCTTTAACCGGTCATCTGTTCTTGGGAACTCGGGTTTTCTTCAGATTTTGGCTATTGTGAATAGTGCAACAATGAACATAGAAGTACAGATGTCATTTTGACTGTACTTTTTTTTACCTCTCCAGGATATATTCCCAAGAGTGGTTTTGCTGGGTAAAATTTCTAATTATTTGAGAATCGTCCATACTGTTTTCCAAAAGGGCTAAACCAGTCGGCATTCCCACCAGCAGTGAAGGAGAGCCCCTTTCTCGCCACATCCACTCCAACACCAGTTGCTTTTGTTCTTTTGGATGTGGGCCAGTATCTGTGGTGTGAGATGATATCTCATTGTTTTGATCTGCATCACCCTGATGATTAGTGATATAGAGCATTTTCTCATGTGCCTTTTATCCATTCAAATTTCTTCTTTGGGAAATTTTCTGTTCATTTCACCACCCCATTTTTTGATGGGGTTAGATGTGTTCTTCTTGTAGAGTTCAACCAGTGCTTTGTATATCCTTCATATCAACCCTTTATCAGATGGGTATTTGGTAAATATCCTTTCCCATTCTGTAGATTACCTTTGTATTCTGATTAATGTATCTTTTGAGGTGTAGAAGATTCTTAATTTAAGATAGTCCCATTTATTTATCTCTGTTTCCACTTGGTTGGTCAGTGGAGTGTCGTCTTTGAAGATATCATTAGCCTCAATATCGTTGAGGGTTTTGCTGACCTTGTCTTCAATGCACCTTATGGATTTTGGCCTGATGTTGAGATCTTTAATTCATTTTGATCTGACTTTTGTGCATGGTGTTAGGTCGAGGGCTAAGCCCATTTTTTTTTTGCATGTGGTTGTCTAGTTATGCCAGCACCACTTGTTGAAGATGCTTTCCTTGTCCAATTCACATTTCTTGCTCCCTTATCAAAGATTAGATGTTCATACATTTTGGGTTGTGTGTACAAATATTCCACCCTATTCCATTGGTCTGCAGCCCTGACTTTGTTCCAGTATTATGCCGTTTTAATTATGACTGCTTTGTAGTAGAGTGTGAGGTTGGGAAGGGTAATGCCTCCCCATGACTTTTCCCCCAAGAATTGCTTTAGCTATTCGTGGGCATTTGTTGTTCCATATGAATTTCAGGAGTGCTTCATCTATTTCTTTGAAGAATTTCATGGGTATCCTTATAGGGATTGCGTTGAATCTGCATAATGCTTTTGGGAGTATTGACATTTTGACTATGTTGATTCTTCCTATCCATGAGCAGGGGATATGTTTTCATTTCCTCGTGTCCTCTTTTATTTCATGGAGTGGTGTTTTGTCGTTTTCATTGTAGAGGTCCTTTGCGTCTTTAATTAGGCTGATTCTGAGGTATTTGATTTTCTGGGGCACAATTGTTTATGGGATTATTTTTTTCATGTTACTTTCTCTCATTATTTATGTATAGGAGAGCCATGGATTTTTGGGCATTGATTTTATAGCCTGCAACTTTACTGTACAAGATTATTGATTCTAGGAGTTTCTTGGTAGAGGATTTAGGATTCTCGAGATACAATATGTTATCATCTGCAAATAGTGAGAGCTTGATTTCTTCCTTTCTTATCTGGATTCCTTTAATGTCTTTTTCATATCTAATCTCTATTGCAAGTACTTCAGTACTATGTTAAACAGAAGTGGTGATAGTGGACATCCTTGTCTTGTCCCTGATCTTAGAGGAAAGGCCTTAGTATTTCCCCATTGAGGATAATGCTTGCCATTGGTTTGCCGTAGACAGCTTTGACTATCTTGAGGAAAGTTCCTTCAAAACCCATTTTGGTGAGAGTTTTCATCATAAACGGGTGCTGGATCTTGTCAAAAGCTTTCTCTGCATCGATTGATCTGATCATATGATTTTTATCTTTACTTTTGTTGATATGATGGATTATGTTGATTGATTTCTGAATGTTAAACCATCCTTGCATCCCTGGGATGTATCCCACTTGGTCGTGGTGTATGATTTTTTTGATGAGTTGTTGGATTCTATTTGCTAATATTTTGTTGAGCATCTTTGCATCCATATTCATCAGAGATATTGGCCTATAGTTTTCTTTGTTGGTGGTATCTTTATTTGCTTTAGGTATTAGGGAGATACGTGCCTAGTAGGAGCTGTTTTGGAGATTTCCTGTTTTTTCAATTTCCTGGAAAAGCTTGAGGAGAACTGGCAAAAGGTCTTCTTTGAATGTTTGGAAGAATTAACTAGTGAATCCGTCTGGGTCTGGGCCTTTGTTTTGGGGAAGACTTTTGATTACCGCTTCAATTTCTTTGATATGAATGGGTCTATTCAGGTATCCCAAGTCTTCCTGGTTCAATCTGGGAGATTATAGGAGTCCAGGATTCATTCTTTCTTTCTTTCTTTCTTTCTTCCTTCCTTCCTTCCTTCCTTCCTTCCTTCCTTCCTTCCTTTCTTTCTTTCCTTCTTTCTTTCTTCTTTTTTTCTTTGTGAATCTTGCTAGTGGTTTACCAATCTTATTTATTTCCTCAGAGAACCAGCTCTTGGTTTCATTGACCTTTTGGATTGTTTTTTTAGTTTCCATTGTTTTTTAGTCATTAATTTCTGCTCTAAGTTTTATTATTTCTTTCCTTCGGCCAATTTTGGATTCCTTTTGTTGGTCTTTTTCTAAGATCTTGAGCTGTGTTGTTAGGTTATATATGTAGGTCCTTTCTTCTTTTCTTAGAAATGCTTGCAACACTATAAATTTTCCTCTTAGCATGGCTTTAGCTGAGTCCCATCGGTTCTGGTAGCTTGTGTCTTCATTCTTGTTTGCTTCCAGGTATGTTTTGATTTCATCTTTGATTTCCTTCCTGACCCACTCATTGTTCAACATTGAGTTGTTTAATTTCCAGATGTTTGATTTGGTTCTCCATGTCTGTGTGTGATTCACTTCTATTCTCAGTGTGCCATGGTCTGAAAAGACTGTTGATACTACTTCTACCTTCCTGATTCTATTGAGGTATGTTTTGTGGCCTAACACATAGTCTGTTTTGGATAATGTTCTGTGCGCACTGGAGAAGAATGTGTATTCTTTCTTTTTGGGGGTGTAAAGTCCTGTATAGGTCTATTAGCCCTTTCTCTTCTATTTCTTCCTTCAAAGCCAATGTTTGCTTGTTGAGTTTTGTTTTTGTTGATCTATCCAGAGGTGATAAGGCGATGTTGAAGTCTCCAACTACTATTGTGTTGCTAACAATGTCCTCCTTAAAATCTGTTAGCAGTTGTTTTAAATATTTAGCTGGTCCCTCATTAGGCGAATATACATTTAGAGTGCGATTTCTTCCTGTTGTACGCATCACTTGTTAAATAGAAAATGATCTTCGCTGTCCCTTCTCATCTTTTTCAACCTGAAATTTATGTTGTTGGATACTAGTATGGCCACCCCAACTTTTTTGAGTGAGCTGTTTGCTTGCAGGATTGTTTTCCATCCTTTCACTTTGAATCTGTGTTTGCTGTGATTGTTCAGATGAGTTTTTTATAGACAGCAGAATGTTGGGTTCTGTCTCTGAATCCATTTTGCCACTCTGTGTCTCTTGATTCATGCATTTAGACCACTGACATTGAGAGAGATTATTCTCATGGGGTTTTGTGCCATCTTTCTGTAGTGGTTGGTTGTGTTTCTAAGTGTTTTCCTTCTTATCTTACAGGAGCCCCTTTAATCCTTCTTTTAGATTTGGTTTTGAGTCTATGAAGTTCGTGAGCTGTTGCTTATCTACAAAAGGGTGTATAATTCCATCAAGTTTGAGTGAGAGTTTAGCTGGATAAAGTATTCTTGGTGAGGAGTTCATTTCATTGAGTTTTTTTTTTCCACTATATCCCACCATTGCTTTTGGACTTGGAGGGTTTTCTCTGATAGGTCTGCTCTAAATTTAAAGGGTGCTCCTTTGTTAGTGATTTCCTTCTTTGACCTTACTGCTTGCAGTATTGTCCACAGCATCTAACATTCAGACTATAATACCCCTTGGAGTGTTTTTACTCGGGTCTCTTTTAGCTGGCACCCTTCTGGTTCCTTAGATCTGGATGTCTGCATTCTTTAGCTCTGGGAAATTTTCAGCAATAAGTTCTTTGACTGTGGCTTTTTCATTGGGTTTGCCTCCCTGTCCTTCTGGTACTCCAATTATTCTAATGTTGTTCCTCTTGGCGTCATCCCCTAGGTCTCTGATTCTCCTTAGAGCTATTTTGAGGTCTTTTCCCATTGCTTGTTGTTCCTTATGCGATTTCTGTTGCTCATGTTCAAGCTTACTGATCCTGTCTTCAGCTGTGATTCATCCTACTGCTAAGGGCACCTACTGCGTTTTTAATTTCATCTACCGAATCCTTTATTTGTGACACTTCTTTTTGTAGCATTTTTATTTCTGCTATTATTTCTTCCTGTATTTTCTCAACTATCCGTTCTACCGTTTCTTTCATTTCTTCCTTTAGATTTCTAGATATCTCCTCTATTGATACTTTGAGTAGATTCTTGAAAATCCTCTGCATTTTGTCTCAGAATTCTTTATTGGAGAGAGCATTTTTGTGGATAAACCTGGTTGAGGATTCGGGACTCTTTTCTTTGTCCTCTCCTTGTAGTGGAGGTTTGTACTATTTCTTCATGCTGTTTTGTTTGTCTAGTGGTAAAACCCTGGAATTCACTAGTACTGTTCCCTCTGATCGTGGGAAAGGATTCAGGATAAGGTTGGTTGATGGTGGTCACCCTTCTTCCTTTGTAGAGTCTGACCTTCCTCTCAGGCATTATTCTTTGGCTTATGACGGGCATCTAGCGAAGTTTTGGAGGAGGTGCTCTTTAATATTGGGCTTGTGCAGCTTCTTGAGTACTGGTCTTTTGTTAGAATTGGAGTAGGCCGGTGGATTTTTGTTGTATTGTAGTTGAGGTGGCCAGAATTTTTTCCACAGAATTAGGTGATAAAGGCTGGAATGAAAGTCCAGAGTGCTGGGAGTTGGAAATATAACTGCGGACCTTCTGAGGTCACCCACCTCGGAGAAGGCCACGCCCACTTAAAGTGGTGGCCACGCCTCCAGCCTGTCCAGATGCTAGTCCACAGACCTGTTGGGGTGGCGACTAGCTGGGCTGGTGTTTGCTGCAGAAGTGGAGGCAGATGCTCCAGGCCAGGGTCCCAGCAGCGGCTGGCTTTCAGGGTGGAGAGTTTAGGTGTGTGTGTGTGGGGCGCCAACCCTTCCGCTGGGCAGGTACCTCAATGAGTGAGCAAAGAGAGGTGGAATGGCTCAGCTTTGGGCTTGCTCAGTGTGCCTCAATTCCGTCCCCCACAGACCAAGGTGAAAACCGGTCATTCTCAGGGGATCTAGTTAGACGCATGGCCCCGGGAAGGGACCCTGCCGCCAGGTGGGTACCTGGATGAATGAGCCAACTGTGCTTTATCTTAGTCTAAACCC
Source organism: Sorex fumeus (assembly GCF_029834395.1). Taxonomy (NCBI): domain Eukaryota; kingdom Metazoa; phylum Chordata; class Mammalia; order Eulipotyphla; family Soricidae; genus Sorex; species Sorex fumeus. Next base: position 40,964,901 of record NW_026606071.1, on the reverse strand, counting down.
AGTGTAATATTCTTGTCTGAGAATTGCTAGGCACAAACCCTTGATTATCCAACAGAGCATTCATTGCTCTTTCTTGGATAGGACTTGCATGTAAAAGAACTAGAGCTCCCATCTCCCTTTCTCCCATCCTCAAATAACTGTCTCATTACAGACACATTCTGTTTGGACTTTGCCCAACTAGAATCCTATTTTGTCTAGTCGCTGTGCATATAAAAGTAACTCTAAATCACACACACACACACACACACACACACACACACACACACAGGGGTGTGGGTGAAGAGAATGCTTCCTTTCATATTAAATAGCTCCTGTCATATATATATATATATATATATATCTGTCGTATATATCTGTCATATATATATATTTTGGGGAGCATCACACCCGATGATGCTCAGGGGTCACTCCTGGCTCTGCACTCAGGAATTAGTCCTCACAGTGCTCGGGGGACCAAATGGGATGTTGGGAATTGAACCCAGGTCGGCCACGTGCAAGGCAAAGGCCCTACCCACTTTGCTATTGCTCCAGCCCGTCATATATTTTTCAAAATTAGTAAGCATTCATTTGAATTAGGAATTTAAAGTTAAGAAACGAAGGAAAATTAACCTCACTGCAGGAAAGGAGATTTTCCTCATCAGTGAAGAAGCTGCATGTGTGGAGGTGAGGCTTTCCTGTTGTATAGATTTAACTGGTGTTAAATTTCATGAGTCTCTGAATTTAAAAAGAATCTTTCTTTCTTTCTTTCTTTCTTTCTTTCTTTCTTTCTTTCTTTCCTTTTCTTCTTTCTTTCTTTTTCCTTTCCTTCTTTCTTTTCTTTATCTTTCTTTTCCTTCTCTTTTTTCCATTCTTTCCCTCCCTCCCTTCCTTCCTTCTTTCCTTCCTTCCTTCCTTCCTTCCTTATTTCTTTTTTTTCTTTCTTTCCTTCTTTCTTCCTTTCTTTTGGCATGCAGACCACTTTGATATTCACTCATTTATTCATTGAATAAATATTTACAGAGCACCTACTCTACCTACACAGGGGTGGCAATGGGGTGTAATAAAATAGCTGTAGAATGTAACTAATAATTATAGACATATGTTTTGAGCTCAACTCATGTGTGTGTGAAGCATTGAGATGTCTTGCACATGGTGTGCAGAGGTACAGAAAGTGTACTCTTTATAATAAGTTCATAGTTTAAGACTGATCAAACTCAACATTTATAATCATTCTAGGTTATATGTGGTTAGAGCTAGAGTTATAAGGAAGGAGTGCATAAAACTTTTAATTTTTTTCTGTTGGGGTGCATACTCAGCTGGACTCAGGGCTCACTCCTGGCTCTGTGTTTAGGGATCACTCCTGGATGTGCTCAAGGGATCATACATGGTGCCAGAGAATTAACTCATGTTAGCCAAGAGCAAGACAAGTGCCCTCCCTGCTGTATTATCTTTCTGGTCCCATAAATTTTGTTTAAGATATTCTTTGTTTATGTTTGTAGAACTTCACTCTGGAAACATTGGTTCTATAAATATTAAATCCATGAGAAAGGAGTGATCAAAGAAAAAAAAGAAAAAGAACACTTCCTTTAGTTTTTGTCTTGGTCAAGATCTAGCTCTGGTGTATCCATGAAACTCCTTGCTGTGAATAGGATTCCTGAGTTGTCCTTTTGTACATGAACAGGTAAATGTGTTTTATTCACTGTTTAGACTTTGCATGACCCGGTGAATGCAGGTTGCTGAGATTCTCTGAAAGGATGCTGGGAGGGAAGTTCAGCAGTTCATTGAGCCAGAGATTTCTGTACTGCCTTCAGGATTCATGGTGTGAATCCACTGCTGACATGCTAACTCTTCCTGTATGCCCCACTACCCACAAGGCTAGCACCAAATTAATTGGCAATATAGAATGTCACTAGAGAGACATTTCTAGAATCAGCTCATTAGATTTCTATAGTGCAAAGAAGCAAGATAACTGCTCGCCACGCACCACCATACAGAATCTATAATGGAGTTTAAAGCTTCTAACATCTCTCTAGCTGTGTTTTCCATTTAGTATTCCTTTAAGTTTTTCTAGCTATTTAGTCATCTGGGGGGAGGGACGGGAATGATGGTTAAATTATTAATCTGAGGGGAGATTGGTGTTTTTCAAATATTTATTGTCCTTTAGTTTCTTAACCTTTAGCCAATTCCATGTTTGTCACAATTTATTTTTTATATATGTTTTTGACCTTCTCTTGGCAGATGGCTTCAATATTATTGTCATTGAGAATGATCCTGACACTGGGCTACAGAGATGCATTTGTGTTCTGTTTCAGCATTAGAGAAAGCCAGAGCACTTTTTGAAAAAAAAAAACTGTTGTCATACATCACTGTCAGTATTTTGAACCACTAAATTGTTATTAAAAATTCAGGGACAATAATCCATTTTGAGAATACCATAAGAGAAGCAAATACTGTAATGACTGATTGACATTTCAGGAATAACATCATTCATGACATGCTAATTTCTCTGCAACCCATTTCCTTGGATAAGTGTCTATTGTATAAATATGCTTGGTTTCCAACCTCTTCCCAGCAATTGCTTTGGATGACAGTCTTGATATTACAAAAGAAAATCATCTGAAATTTGCTTATGCTATACAGGGGGAAAAAAAACTTTTCATGGCTACGATAAATGACGTTCTTTACCATAAAATAGTTCTGTCTTACATAGACTGGACTGTTTTTCAAGAAGAAAGCTTGTAAGTGCTTAAATGGACAGTGTGCTGTTTTGTGCTGGTTTGTGCTGGTTTTGGTGTGATGAGCTGTATTGACAAACAGAGTAATTGGAGTTACGGGGATGGGAGAATCCTGGTTCCACTCCATGAAAAACTGTCCCTATGACTTTGGGAATAAAAAGGGACTTAATTTCTTACAGCTCTAATAGTCTCTGAGTATTTTTATTTAATTTTGCTGTTACTTTTTAAGCAAACACAATTGGGTTCATTCTAGCTCTCGTAGACTATGAGATGATGCCTGGCTTGGAGAAAGTTTCCCTGATACCATTGCCTTATATTCTTTATGGGAGGTTTACTAATTCTTTTTTGCAACCAAGAGTGGATAATTGATTTAATGATCTCATGGTTTTCAAATACCTTTATCCCATGAACCATTTGGGCAGGACAAAGGGGTTACATGATTTATTCTATAACTTTCACTTGCCAAAGCAAAAGAAATGGAACATGGTTTTATTGGTGAAAATGTGTTGCTTTTTTAAAATCAGATACAAATGAGAGTTATCATAAACTATTAATGCTTTATTTTTGTGGCAACAGAAAGCAGAGATTTGTCTCCAAAGAGATAGTACAGAGGATTGGGTGCTTGCCTTCCATGGTGGTGACCCGGTTCAATTTATGGCAACAATCCCAGATGGTTCTCCCCATCCCCAGCCCAACCAAGAGAGATCACTGAAAATAGAGCCAAGAATAAGCCCTGAGAATTACCAGATGTGGTTTAAAAAACAAAACAAAATAAAACAAAAAATACCAGAAAGCGTAGATCCCAGTTTCATATGAAGATTGATAGCAATGGTTTTCTTTCATGTAGAGTCTAAGTTTATAAAATACTTTCCTTTCAAAAATATTTCATTTGACCCTCACTAAACAGAGTGAGGGTCAAATGAAATATTGAGAGTCAAGCAGAAATATTTTCTGTTTGAACAGATTAGAAAATTTGAGCCATGTTATAAAGGGTAGTTCTAGATCAAGTCCTTATCTTCTATTTCTTTTTATTTTTATGCTTTTAAATTAAAATTCTGTAGTTTAAATGATATTAATAATTTTTATGCACATAAATCCAACATCACATTCATCATTTCTGTACCCCATCCCTCTTAAAGGACTCAAATGTCTCCTCTCAAATTCCCCCTCACCTCAGTGATTATTTCTATTATTATGTTGCCTTTGAACATTTGTTGTTACCTGACTGTATCTTTAAGTCTCACAAATGGGTGAGATCAATCTGTAGCTATCCCTTTCCTTTCCTTCTGACTGACATCACTCAGTATGATATTCTCCAGTCCATCCATGTTGCTGCAAACTGTATGGTTTTGGTTGTCTTCTATTTATTATTTAAATTACTTTTGCATCCATGCTGGTCCATGGTCCACACAAACCATGAATTATTGAGTGCCTAAAACATTATTTTTTTCAAGACTTTAAAAAATGAATCAATTTTATTTCTTATTGAATCACCATGAGATGCAGTTACAAAGATTTCATGATTTTCAGTCATAAAATGATCAAACACTCATCCCTTCAGCAGTGTACATTTTCCACCACTATTGTCTCCAGTGACTGGGCTGGAGCGATAGCACAGCGGGTAGGGCGTTCGCCTTACACGCGGCCAACATGGCCGACCCGAGTTCGATTCCTCTGCCCCTCTCGGAGAGCCCGGCAAGATACCGAGAGTATTCGATATGCCAGACACAGTAACAACAAAGTCTGCAATAGAGACAGACGTTACTGGGCCCGCTCGAGCAAATCGATGATCAACGGGAGGGCCTTTTTTTTTTTTTTTAATGTCTCCAGTATTCCTACACTACCCTTACCTCATCCAACTGCTGCCTCTATGGCAGACAATTTACCTCTTTCTCTCTACTTTTGAGCATTATGGTTTGCAATACAGATACAGAGAGGCCATCATGTTTGGTCCTTTATCTAATCTCAGAACACATCTCCCATCCTGAGCAAGACCTCCAACCATCATTGACTCAGTGATACCTTCTCTATCCCAACTGCCTTTTCCTCCAGCACATGAGGCAGGCTTCCAACCTGGAAGCAACCTGTCCTAGAGCAATCTTTCTGGCCCTTCTCTCTACTGTCCTTTGGTGTTAGTCTGATACTATGTTATTTTATATTCCACAAATGAGTGCAGTCATTCTATGTCTGTCCCTCTCTTCCTGATTCATTTCACTTAGCATGATACTCTCCATGTCATTCAATTATAAGCAAATTTCATGATTTAATATTTTCTAACAGCTGCCTTTGATATCTACTCTTCTTAGTAAAGTGTGAATTTGAAAACAACCATAAGATGACAGCATTCATATGGAAGAGATAATTGTAATAATAAAAGACACTTAATATTTGTAAGAAATATACAGTATACTGAGTAGATATTTCAAGAGATTCTTGAAACAACAGTCTGACTTGGATATTATTATCCTTTGATTACAAATGTGGAATTTGTGATGCGAATTAATGTCTGTCTTACACCTCTAGTATATGGTAGAGCTTGGTTTCAAATCAGATTTATTCATGGTATTTCCATCACATGACAATATAGGTTTAATTAGAAACCACTGGGGAACCATTTTGTCTGTTCTAATTGATAGGAAGTTTTCAAAGCACAGTACAATTAGGATTTTACTAATCATTACTCTTTTATAAAAGAGAGAGGGTACATAAGGGGCAGACAATATAAAATACTTGTCAAAATATGGTTAAAATAGCAATTAATCATCACAAATTGACTTTTATTGGTTTACTTTCTGATAATTCTACTTGCCATTCTTTCAAGTAATATAAAATAAATTTGTTATATGACTGCCAAGGTGGGAGGGGAAAGCTTCGTTTATGACAGAGAAGATATGATGATTACCGCAATAAGATCCAAGTTCAAAATAAAATTTAATGCAATATATTTTAGGTGGCAGAGTTGGAAACTTAGTTATGTAAATTAGAATAGGCAGTATACTACATTATATTAAATGACTTGAATTTCTTTATTTTCATAGGTTGAAATCATATAGCAATCAATTACTGCAAATTGACTTTTGTTGATTTATTTTCTGACAATTCCACTTGCCGTTTCTTTAAGTTTTGTTGGAGCACGCAATGAGAAATAAACTTGGTATATAGCTTCCAAGGGGGTAGATTGGAAGGTGGTAGAGACCCTGAGGACACTGGTGGGGGAGAGGGGGCATTGGTGGTGAGATTGATATTGAAACATTGTATACCTGAAACAACTCTATTATGAGCAGCTTTGTAAATCATGGTGTCATAAAAAAGGAAAAAAATGAAAACCTATAAACTCTATAGTAAAACAATATTCTACTGCTGATGTATGATATTGGGGTCATAGGTAAAGATACCAATTTGAATCTTTTGAGGGTTGCCTTAATAAAGGGGCATCTCTCAAAGTTTGTCCTTCTTTCTTGTCTTTTGACTGAATACAAAGTAGTTGTTTTGATCCAAACATTTTTGAAATACATTTCCTGTATAAAAAAGTCAAAGCCAACATTATAAGCATTTATCATTTAAGCAAACATATTTCTTTTAATGTCGCAGAGCATTAATATCAGAGATGATGGAGTATCTGTTTGAGGGCCTGCTCCCTTCTTCTCCCATGATCACTGTGATTCAGATTGATTAGCTGAAAATCTGAATTTCAGAGTGAAGCTATAAGGAAAATCAGGATATTGAGACTCTTAAGGAAGAGATGCATCTACACACACAGATTCCTTTCACTTTTGATGCTTTGGGTATTTTCATGTATACTGCATAAAGAAAACTTTCAACTCAAATTTGCAAATAATTACTGATGGATCTTAAAAGTAGGTGGCACTCTTATCTTTCCCATTTCTAGGATGTAACAAGACATCATTAGAAAGGTGTAGACAAAGAGTTAGTGTAGACAGCAGTAATAGTGTAGATGAACGGTGTTGGACTAGTGGCTCTACTTGGAATGCTGGTTGGAGTTATGAGTAAATAAAGTGAGACAGGACAGAGGCTGGCTCTGGAAGAACAAAATGTTTTTTTTCTTTTTGGGTTACAGCCAGTGATGCACAAGGGTTACCCCTGGCAGTGTTCGGGAGACCATATGGGATGCTGGGAATAAAACCTGGGTCAGCCATGTGCAAGGCAAACACCCTACCCACTGTACTGTTGCTCCAATCCCCAGAATGTTTTTTTTTTGGAATAATGATACATACCTCAGAGTGTCAGTTTCTACAGCATTTCCAGTATCTTAGATGATATCCAAAATCACTCTGTTATTTTAAACAACTTTCCTGGTTGACATGATGACTACTTAGTAGCTGTATTGCAAACCATAACACTCAAAAGGAGAGAGAGAGATAGTAAAAGAGAATGTGCCTTCTACAGGGGTAGGGTGTTTGGGGGTGGTGGTGAGAGGATACTGGGAACATTGGTGGTGGAGAATGGGCACTGGTGGCAGGATGGGTGCTTGATCATTGATGACTGGAAAGTAAGCACAAAAGTTTGTTAAGTCTTTAACTGTACCTCATGGAATTAAAAAACAATAAGCCACTTTCCTGATTGAAGGACCAGGAAGCTAAAGACATGGTCTCAGATTTTGTGCTGATGGCCACAGATGCCCTTGTAACACGTCTGAAATACAATAGTAACCTTTGATATTGTTCTCAGGTTGTATGAGAATTAGATGAGGCACCAATCCTAGTATTAAGTATTGGACACTGATACTTCTGATAATGGAAATAACAAAAAGCATTCCAATAATAATTATTGTTCAGAAACTGAGACCCATCAGGAAGAACTAGAAAAATGTAATGCCTGGGGGTAGAATAAGGAGAAGAGTGGATGAGAAGGCATGTTGTTTTCTCTGCTTTGAATTCTGGTCTCAGCTAGATCTGAGGTCCGGTTGTCTCCTGGACTGCCCCTTTTGGGCTTTGTGATTTAATGCTCATGTGGTTTCATGGCCTCGCAGGAAAACCAGAATAATATTTCCTCCCACTAAATGCTAGGAGGATCTGTTGAATGGGAAATGTGCAGCAGAGTCAAAGCTGGACCTGGCAATACAAACTGTGGTTGCTGGCATGGTGAAGATGTAAAAATCCAGCACTCGAAATCAAATACTTTGGGGGGGGTGGACAGGAATAAAAGACAGCCATCTTACCATTGACATTCACGACCTGTTAGCGAGAGCCTCTGGGTTCCATATCTGTGATTCAGAGACAAATATTTTGTTCCTAGCAATCAGTGATCCATTATTGGTAGGCCATCCATACCAAGAAAAGCCAATTTTAGGGGTCTGCATCGAAGAATGGCTGGAAAATGCTTGTTAATATCTCACAAAGAGAGTGAGAGATGTTGAAAGTATTCAAGAGAAGGTCTTCATTCTCCTAAATAGAAATCCCTACACATTCTTTTGTTTCAGGTACAAGAGATCATGAGTTTCCTATTTAATTAACTTAGATAAGGATGGAATCCATTGTTTGTAATCTCCCCCCCCCCCACCCATCCCAGGGGAAAATGCTTTTCAACTGACCATCTGCTCCTGTGCCTCTTCTTGCAAGATGCAGTTAAGTATAAATTTGGCAAAGACCAACAGGAGGACAGTGGGCTCAGAGGTAGGTGGGGGTCTGACAAGTGTCACAAAACCAGGACAAATGAAGGTTCTTGACAATACTTAGTGCCAGCATGTTCCCACTGGTTCAATGTGTATCACATGAAAACCGGAATAATATTTCCTCCCTTTAAGGACAGTCCTGGCCATTTTCCACCCACTGTCAGAGGATCTATCTCTCAAAGATATTTTTTCTTGCCAAAAATACAAGCATGGTCAAGATGGAAATCCTTTTCTTTTTGTTCTTTTTCTCTTAAATACAACTTAATGAGTGGGGTGATTTCAGAACTGCCGAGGAAAACAAATCAATTCTTTTTGGTTTTTTAAAAACTAACAAGAAATGCTGAGTGAGTAAAAGGCTCCGAAGCATTCAGTAAATGCAGCCACATCAGGAGGGAGGTCAAGTTAAAATTGTGTTTGACTGTTGGAGTTTACTAAAAAAATTTAAGTACCATTACTGGAGATAAAATATTATATGTGTGCATTAGCTCTTGGCTAGATAGCCAATACTCATGTACATGGTATAATTTTTATATATAAATGGACGTGCTACAAATTAATGCTTTTTAATCTCAACTGCACCCACAAAGCTGCTCAGAAACCCTGTTATTCATCTGATTTCCTATCACACACCCACCTCAGGGGCAACTTGGCCTTTTGTAACTTGGGCCAGCTCTAGTCCCAAGAATTTCAGCTTCTTTTTCACAGGCTCCCTTTATTTTCTTCATCTTCCAAGTCAGACCTTGGTTTTTATTCTTTTCCAACTTTTTGGTGTCTTGGATAGAAGATCTTATGGTTAGTTCTCTGGTATTCTGGTTCTGAGGTTTGCAAAGCTCTTGCTCATCTTCACATCTCTGTGGCTAAAATTCAGGTTGTTTGAACTGATTATTTACTGGGCTTCATAGACTCTCTTGGGAATGGGGTCTCTTTGGTTTGATAGTGCCCTGAGACCCCTTGCTCCATGACATTATAATCTAGCACCTATCATAGTTTCCTCCTAGCTCCAATCTTTCACTTTATGTGACAGATTTATCGAATTCTTCTTTGATTTCAAAAATAACCTACTTCAAACCTGATATGAACCATTTTATTTTCTCCTTTTACTATAATACTTATGAAAAGTGACTGTCTCTGCTTTCTCATCTTCTATCCATATCTCAAGAAGAAAAGCCCATTGTTCCTCTGGCTTTAGGTTGCTGGATTTTTCTTTTCCCTTTCTTGTGGATTCTTCTCATGCTACTTTTGCCTCCCCAAAGTAGCATGAGTTTAATTTGGAGTTTAATTCAAAGCATAGCTTATGGATGTCATTTCTCATCTTCTTCCTGGTCCCAGCACCTTGCCCTTCTAGCTTTGAAGCTTGAACTCTTTTTCTAATCCTGGTGGTATTTTTTTTCCTTCCTCCCTTCCCACTTCCATTGTTGAAGTCCAACTAGTACTTAAATGACTAGCTAAAGATTCAAAAACTTATACAAATATAAACAGATATTCCATGAGACTGAATGTTAGGATATTTCAGTTATTGAATTAATTTCTATATTTGAACTAACTTATTATCTCATTCCTACTTTGGACAAACTGACAGGCTGCCAAATGTAACCTGCCCACATGGCAGAGTCTGGCAAACTCCCCGTGGCATACCCAATATGCCAAATACCAGTAACAACGATGGGTCTCATTCTCCTAACCCTGAAAGAGCCTTGAATATGGCACTTTTTAAAAAAACAATCTCAGGGCTAGGATGAAGGAGATGTTACTGGGGCCTGCTCGAGGCAATCGACGAACAACAGGAATGTCCTGATCATCGTGATCGTGATCGTGAACTAAGGAATCCAAAATCTACATACCTATACAAGTTCCTCTGTAAGACTCCAGTTCCTTATTCACAATTCCATTGGTAACTTCATCTTGTGTATTACTAGTGCTATGACAACATTAAAAATAAAGCTGTACATTTTCTCTTCTTACCCTCTTGCCTTCCATAATTCTATTAAGGACTCTATAACAAAATTGTAAAAATCTTATTATTTTTACTTTTCCCCATTTTCTTTTGTGCTACCTTAACTGGTCAGCATGCTCAAGACACACTCTTTTCTTATCATTTCCAGTCTCTATCTATTCTTTTTTCCTAGTCCTACACTCTTAGATCAATTTCTCTTCCCTTCTCTTTTCTGTACCACTAGAGTTGTCCTCACTGGAGTTATTGACTACTAACATTGCTCTTACTATTCAGCCCCCATACTGCTCTTAATATTTTCGAAGGCAGTTGTGTCATACTAAGTAGTACTCAGGGGTCATTTCCAGCACTGCTCATAGAAGCAAGTGGTGCCAGAGATTGAATTTGAGCTTACTAAATTCAGATTATTCTTTTGCATTATCTCCCCAGTCTTATTCTTAGAGGTTTTTTTACAACTAGAATATCACTGGAATAAATCTTCATGTTAATAATATTCTATGTTCTTCTATTTCAGGAGTTTAATTCAAAGCATAGCTTATCGATGTCACTTCACATCTTCTTCCTGGTCCCAGCACCTTGCCCTTATAGCTTTGAAGCTTGAACTCTTTTTACTAATCCAGGTAGTATTTTTCCCTTCCTCCCCTCAAACTTCCATTGTTGAAGTCCAACTAGTACTTAAACAACTAGCTTAACATTCAGAAACCCTTATACAAAGCTTCCTCTGGCAACCTTATTAGAATTAGCTTCTTCCATCCTCTTTAAATGTGTTTGTACTGAGCCTTCTTCAACACATTCCTGCCTTACGTTTCTGGAAGGTACATAGAAGTCTGTTATTATTTCTATCCCATAAACACAGAGCACTCAGTGCTTCGTGGTTCAAACTGAAGTAGGACCAGAAAATAATGAAAACAAGAACTTGATGTGTATTTTGAGATAATTGAAAGAGATAGATGTTTTTCAAAGATTTTATCTAGGAATGTTCAAATAAGGAAACGTCTCCAATGTTTGTGTTTATCAGCAATTCAATCGGACAGGTAAACAATGATGGTAGAAAGATAGAAATGAAAAATAATGAAATATTTTACCTCTGACAAAAGATAAGAATCTGACACCCTTTCAGGAATTTTTATAGCCTCCTCTTCTCCTAATCAGGATAATAATGTAAAATGTCTTTCAAGAATATTGTAAATGTTAGGGCTATTTGTCCCAGAGTCTACTGCAGCTGAGCTGACTGTACATAGGTGATAAGGGTGGATAAACAGTTATTATGAGAGGGAGGCTGAGTTTATATGTGATGCATCATGATTAAGAAAAAAGCTGGGTAATATCCTGGGGGACTTAAATGTGCATTAACAAAAAAAAAAGAAGAGCAGGGTTAATGATTCCGTATGAGAAGAATGAGTAAACATAGATTAGGATTGTATTTCTGGAACCAGCAATGTGAAATTAACTGAGACAGCAGTGCACTGTCTGATACCAATGCCAAAGAATTTCTGTGCTGAATGGCAGAAGTTTTCATTGGATGGATTCATACAAAGAGAACTTTGAAGATATTTTCTCCCAAGGTTTTCAACTTCTTTGCTAAGAAATGAAAATATTCAATATAATCCACTCATTCTAAGACTGATTTAACAATATTTAGCATGAAGCATCAGTTACTTACCATCAAGATCGCATCTCATGGCATTTTGGAAGAAATGACAGACAGAGAAAAGATGATAGTCCTTCAAATGGGCCTTAGGAACATTAAGAAAACATGGCACAGTCAAACATTCTGTACCAAAAATACAACCAATTTAAAAGCTGAGAATGACTGACTTCAAATTCAGCATCCTGAGAACTGATTTTGTGAAAAACTCTAAGTCTAAATTAATTTTAAGCCATTATTTTAAGTAGGAAAACACTTGAAGCTTCCCATTTAAAAAACTACATGTAAATCCATCTATTTGATGGCAGTAACTAGATACTTAAAAATGTGAAGTTTAGTTCTGTTTTCCTATCAGATGCATACCATCAAAGGGAAATTCAGAATATTTTCAAAGTGTCCTGCATTCAAGAAGCAAAAGAACTGTAGCGTAAGGTTGGTACAGAGGGAAAGGGTAGAAGAGCTGAAGTATTGACTAGAAATGATCCCCATGTTTTCTAAACAACACCATTACTAGCAGGGCATTATGAAAAAAATACTAACAGAAAACTACTCTACAAAAATAAATGGTCCAATTTTCCAGACACACCTGAGAAGGGACTGTAGGTGTGGGAGGTAGACAAAAACAATCCTAGTTGCCGGTATAAAACCATCCTCTCTCCTGGGCCCTAACTTCCCCTCACCACCCTCTGTTCCTGAGGACTGATGATCCCAGAAGCTACACATCTTTTTCCCCAAACGTTTCCACCTAAGGTAGACCAGGGGGCATCTGTGGGAGAATGAAAGATGGTCTAGACATTCATCTTTTTTCTCTGCTTGAGGGTAGTCCCAGAAGAACAGGTTACACAATTCAGAGAGCCCAGTGTAACATGAAAATGCATTTTTCTTGCTTGAACATAGTTATACTGTTCAAGATGATAGAGATGAATGAAACTAAGTTTGAATTAGATCCTTTCCAATGTGAAACCTTGGGTGACAGAACAGATTGGATGCCAAACTAGTCCTGAATTCTGGCAAGGGCTCTCTCACTTTGATGATTTGATTTACACTCACTGGGATTGAGTGGTGTCTCTCCAATTGTCCTTTAACCCCATCTGTGGTGGTGATTTGCTGTGACTATATGTTTTCGGGTTATTACAGCTTTCCTGACTCTGAACCTCCTCTCTCTCTCCCCATCTTATTTTCTGTGAGTAAGTTTCCCTGTTGGATCTCTTCTTCTGAACTCTGTTTTGACACTAGCTGGTAGTTTCATCCTGGATGACAAGAACCTGAACTTGCACCATCATTGTCTTCTATTGCTGTAGACATCAGTAATAGACAATTGCTCTGTCTCTTAGGCATCAATAAAAGATAACTATACCATCCCTTCCAGTCTAAACTCAGCATCAGAATGCTTCTCAACATAATATTAGAAAAGTGAAAATTGGGTGGCCTTTCTGCTTAAGATTGTCATTTTAAAAGCACTATCCCTTCCACTTTTGGCTATGGGGAAGATGGGAGAAGCAAAAGAATTACTTAATTAATCCCTGATTATTTTATTATTCCCTAACTGAGGAAGCTTTCTCTAGTTCTATTCTAGTTTTACACAGGTATTTCTATTCTATTATTTCTTCAACTGTCCTTAGGAGAATGTTCTTGAAGTGGAACTAATAGTTGAAGGGGAATATGTATTTTTTACATTGATTGATAGTGCCATTTCCAAAAGGTGGTATGAATATTTGAGTTCTTAAGTATAAAGTATATATAATATGGTAAGGATTTTTCCCCCTTCATCACAATCCATAGTTATTAACTTGTTTTCATAGATCACTTTTTTGCGATTCTTGAAAATTGACTTTGAATCAGTTTCAAAGGCACTTAGAAGTTACCCCATTTAATTCAGCTTCCAACTTACTTTTTTAATAACTGTCTGTCTGTACATATGCATGCACATATTATTCCTCCTTCCTTTCTCTGATTTTTTTGTTATTGACACAAGTGGAAAGTTCCATTTCCTGGTTGTCGTGATATCTACTGTGGGTCCTAGTAGTGTTTGTAGTGTTCATACACACCTGGCTATGAGGTGATCACAGCACTTTGTTGTGGTTCCTGGGATCCCCACCAGCAGAATAACATGGATCTTATAGGTGGCCTGTGGGATGTTGCCAGAAATCTGACTTCCAAGGCAGGCACTTTGCCCAGTAGAATCCCAGCCAAGCCCCAACTTATTTTTAAACAAAAAAAGTATCAGTCTAATCACCTCTCAGTCACCATAATGGCTTTCAGTGGACTTAAGATTGTTTTTCAAAAGTGAAAATACATTTTTCAATTATCAATTTTTTCTTGTTTTTGAAGATAGTCAAAGCAATAAGTCTCTGTCCCTAAAGAATTGAAAAGAAGTAAAGAAACTCTTGTAAGGAGTGACTGACTGCAGATTTAAGTAGATAGTTTCCCAATATAATCTCCTTGGGGTGGGTGGGATGGGCATATTACCTTTGCAAATCTATTATATTGGCTTTAAAGAAGTTTCTTTCTGTTTTATATCATGCCATTTTAATTAGTGGAAGATTACCTGTAATTTTATTAACCTAAAACCTTTTCCAAAATGCTGTCAAATATTTATTTAGAATAATTTCCAAAAATATGGTAACACAAAACTCAAAGATGAGTTTTAAGAAAGTAGTCTTTCTCCTGGGATTGCCCTAACTGAAAACAATGTCTTTTCTAAATATGCAATAAATCTCATTGCTTGATCTTTACAAAATAGGCTACTCTTTCAAGAGCTGGGCCCAACTTAATTTCTAGTTTGCCTTTTCTAAGAAGAGCAGCAGAAAAGTGCTCTCGCAACATGGAATGTGTTCTCTTACATTTGTTCCGGAAAGTGTCATGTGGCTTTCAAATGACCATAGAGCAAACAATGCCCCACCACTTCTGGTGAAAATCTGCAGGTTTAATGGCAATGTCTGGTTCAGTAATATAAATTTTTTTGTTACCCTTAGAAATAGGAGATCAATGACTTATTCTTATAAACCCCTAACTCTTAAACAGTCTACCAGAAAGCTGATTCCAAAAAACAAGACTGGGCTTTGCATTTAGATAGAGACTTCAACGAGTCCCTAGGTAGATGTGTCCTCCTTCTGAGGCCGTGTTTTCACCCCATCAGACACATAAATGTCTACAGGTCTCAGCTCTTTAATTCCCAGCAGGGAGGAATGGGATCAAGAGTATCGGGCTATTCTAAAATACCCTGCTGTTTTTATGATAGACAGAAATAGCTACAAGAAATACCTTAATCATTTTTACTTGCAGAGTCATGTAGCTTTTTTTTTTGGTCTCAAAAGTTAATGATCACCAAGGGCCCTCACACAGGCACACAGAATCCCAGCCCTAAGTCACCTTTACAGTAAAGTACCCAAATAAAACTGTACTTCTCTCAAGTTTCATTCTTGTGATACCCTTCAGGGTTTATAGGCTTCCCTTTCATTTCCTCTGCCAGCCATGTTGCAGTTATACTATGTCAGAGCCCAAACAAGGTAGTTACCAGTGCCAGACTAATCCAGCTTAAATTTGCACTCCTGGTGTAAAGTTGATTGAGGTCTGTCGCCATGAATCAGAGTTCTAGGCAGTATTTGGACCCCTTATTCTTCCACCTACAATTCGGTAGACCCTTGAATGCCTGCAGTGAACTTCCTTCTTCATTTCACCTAATGAAATTCCTCTTTTTTATTTTCTTTTTTATCATTGAAGTTCAGACAAGTCTGGCCCTTTCTCATAAACTGGCCCTAGTTTTTAAAATATTAGCACTATACATGTCTCCTTCTCTGAACCTTGTAACATAAAATAAAATGTTTTGAACCTGTTATATTTTGTTATTTTTTTTCTGAAAGGGACCATATGCCCTTGAAAGGCAGATGGCATGTCTGTCTACCCATAGTTCCTTCTCGAACACTTCCAGCACAGTGCCCTATAGCCGTGAAGCCAAATCTCTGAATTCTCTTTTACTTTAGAAATTCAACATTCATGCAGGAAACGATGTGGGCATTAGGGATTCTATTGATCTGTTCAAATGGAGGGTTTTGTGACAACATTTGTTTGTTTCATTTTTTTATTTTGATGTGTAATTCCATCAAATATATAATATCCTCTTCATGAATGTTAAGTGGGTTATACTACATTTCACACCATAGTTTTCAAAATTTGAAGTTCTACTTCTTAGGGAAATTTAGAGGTCTTTTAATATTTTATTTTCTTTTGACTTCCTATTTCATACTTTCTATGTTATCATGTTCTTAATTTATACTCATCTGAAATCAGAGAGCTATTATAGCAGATAAGGTGCTTATCTTCCTTGTAGTTGACACAAGTTCTATCCCCAGCAACATGTATGTTCCCGTAAGCATTACTAGAAGTGGTCCCTAAGTGCAAAGCCAGGAGTAAGTCCTGAGCACAATCAGAGGTGGCCCCCCCCAAAATAAACGGTAATTTATATCTAAACTATTCAAATTATCTATGAATATTTAAATATAATTTAAGTTAATAATAAATATTCAAATTCTAGGTAAAACTACGTTAAACTTATTTATAAAATTTTAACTTTTTTAAATATAAGGGGAAAACTTGATGATTTTTGAGGACCATCTTCTTCCAAGGGGTGAAACTCAGGGTCTTAAATGTGCTAGGCATGTGCTGTGCCACTTAAGAGTCACAACACTCACCCTTATTTTTATTTATTTATTTATTTTTTTATATAATTTATTTATTTATTGAATCACTGTGGGAAAAGTTACAAAGCTTTCAGGTTTAGGTCTCAGTCATGCAAATATCAAACACCTTTCCCTTTACCAATACTTATTTTTTACCACGAAGAACCCCAATAAAACCCCATCCCCCACCCCTCCCAATGCCTGCGAGGCAGATGAATTCTAGTTGGCACTCTATCTGCTTTGATTAGATTCATTGTTTCAATAAAAGATGCACCACTATTATTTAGAGTTTACTCCCTCCCCCCAAATCAGACAAGCTGAGAAAGCATTGTGAAGTGATTCGCTTTCTACAGCTGGGTTCAAGAATTAAATGTTGGTTTTGGATTTCCACTATTTTACTTATTAACCCTGGAAGTATTTCTACTGAGAGTCAGATAATTAAGAGATTGGTTTCTGTGCTCTGGAGTCGTGGCCGTGCTGGAGAGCCGCTCGTGGGGGGCAACTGGCGGCCTCGGTAGGGCATGAAGGACGGACTGGAACGCCCCCCTTCCCATGAGGTTTTAGTCACCCCCACACCCCCGGCTCACACCTGCTCTCCACAAGGCACCCATGTGGCCGCCATCTTCTTTCCAGAGAGGAGAGGGCGAATGGGGCAACACCCTTTCCCCTCCGGGCAGACATGATGGCCTGGATTAACGCATAGTCCGTTCACTTTTCTGCTCCAAGCTGCTGGGTTCTGCATTAAGTCCTTGTGTTTCTGGGGCTGTGGCCGTGCTCCAAACTTAACTCTGATTTTCAGGGAGAAACGTTGAGTGATTTACTTCCCATTGATCACTTTGTATATACAGAGATGTATATACAACTGGGATGCACCTACCCCATCTGGGACTTCCCGGTGATCTTGGCTCTTTTTGGAACCTGGTTTCTTCTCCGGGAGCTGTGGAGCCAGCCCTCCATGTGGTCCTTCTTCTCTCTGTACGGCTGTGTGCTGTAAAGATGGCGCTGGGGGGCAGGCCGTGGGCGTGACTTCCGGGATCAGAGGTTATTTGGGGGCCGGGATGGTCCCGGCGGTTTGGAGGAAAAGTCCCGCATACTCGAGCTATGCTTGTGGAGGCTTCTGGTCAACGGGGGTTCCATCTGGGGGAGGCGGGATGCGGCACCTACCCCATCTGGGACTTCCCGGTGATCTCCGCTCTTTTTGGAACCTGGTTTCTTCTCCAGGAGTTGTGGAGCCAGCCCTCCATGTGGTCCTTCTTCTCTCTGTACCCCTTATTTTTTTTTTAGCTAACTATTTACATGGAAAATTTCAAGCAGAGAGACATCAGCAAAATAGTATAAAAAACTCATATGCCAATTATCAGCTCATGACAGATCTTCCCATCATCTCTCATTCTTCTCTCTTATTTCTTGGTATATCTCAACTGCCATACAACAATCTGTAACATGTTGATAATATTTTCAAAAATAAGTGAATATAATGATCAAATACAGTAGAGGTTTGGACAACATGAAAGCTCCACAAAATCATGAAAATTTGACTGTAGAAAAGCTTCATTAACTTGACTTCTTCATAGAGGAAAAGATCAAAGCATTACACCAGAAATTATGACTGAAAGCTAGGTATTCTTTGTTCATAATGACCTTCCTAGGTCATTTCTACATGTAGCTCATATATAGAGGGCATAAAGTTATTTGTTATGTACTCTGCTTGTTATAGGTTTATCTTATTTTTCTCCGCTAAAAACTCTTTGTCATGCTTTGCTATTGTAGCACTTTTGCAATAAAAATAAGTTGAATGATGCTTGGAGAGCTCACTGGGATGGGAGATGCATGCTGAAAGTAGATGATAGACCAAACATGATGGTCACTTATCTGCATTGCAAACCATAACACCCAAAAAGAGAGAGAGTTAAAGGGAATTTGTCTGCCACAGAGGCGGGGGGAGGGGGGATGGGATGGGGATGGCGGGAGGGATACTGGGAACATTGGTAGTGGAGAATGGGCACTGGTGGAGGAATGGGTACTCCATCGTTTTATGACTGAAATATAATCACAAAAGTTTGTAAGTCTGTAACTGTACATCATGGTGTAGCACTGTAGCACTGTCCTCCCGTTGTTCATTGATTTGCTTGAGCAGGCCCAGTAACGTCTCCATTATGATACTTGTTGTTACTGTATTTGGCATTTCAAATATGTCACGGGTAGCTTGCCAGGCTTTGCTGTGCGGGCAAGATATGCGGCCGAGGTACTCTCGGTAGCTTGTTGGGCTCTCCGAGAGGAGTGGCCATGTCAGGTTGGCTATGTTGGCTGCACACAAGGTGACTCATTAAAAAAATTTTAAAAAATTTAAAAAGTATAGTTAATATAGTATGAAAATCTCTCTATAGATTACTATTTTCTTTGTGGTATTTTATATTTTTCAGAGTTTCATAAAATGGCCCACTTTTTTCTTTATTTAAAAAACAATTATTTTTCTAGTGGCTATAAAATAGACCATTGTGCATATATATCACAACTTTTCCAGTCATCTGTTCTTGGAAACTTGGGTTACTTCCATATCTTTCCTATTGATTTAAAAGCTGTAATGTAAACAGGAGTGCTTGTATCTTTTCTAATGAATTTTATTAATGCATTGGGATAAGTATATAGGGGGTAAGATAGCCAGGTCAGATGTGAGCTCTAAAAATTATTGTAACACTATTGCATAAACTATAATGAAAATCTTTTAAAAACCATACTATCATTTCCTTACTTTTACTTTGTTATTAAAAAAATTAAAAAAAAATCTTTACTGCTTGAGTTCCTGTAATTTACACTGTTATTAATAATAGTTTTCTCTATATGTAATTCTAAGAGCACAATCATTGCCAGTATACACATTTCCCTCAGACAATGTACCCAAGGCTACCCCCTTCAAAATCCATCTCACCCAAACTCAATTCTGTGAATCTGTTCTCCGTTCTTTGGTGCGTAGACAATGAAGATAGAAACTGTTAGCAGTGCGTCACATCTATTCAAGTGTAATAGTCCGATTCGGATATATATATATATATATGTATATATATATATATATATAACCTTCTTGATCCATTCATCCATTGTTGTACATTTGGGTTGTTTCTATATCTTAGCTGTTGTATTAAGCACGGCAATGAACAAAGATGTACACACGATCATCCTGTTATTCATCGATTGCCTCGAGCAGGCACCAGTAACGTCTCCTTCATCCTAGTCCTGAGATTTTAAAGTGCCATATTCAAGGCACTTTCAGGGTTAGGAGAATGAGACCCATCATTGTTACTGGTATTTGACATATTGGGTACGTCACAGGGAGTTTGCCAGACTCTGCCGTGTGGGCAGGTTACATTCGGTAGCCTGCCAGGTTGCCCAAGATAAGATGTAGAGCGGCTGCTTTGCAGCTGCGTGCTTCCGGGAGCTGGGTTTTATAGTCTCTGGGTCTTGGCCGTTGATAGGATTACACGGAGCTGGGGGTCAGTTGATGGGTGTGACCCCTGCCTACTAGAAGATGGAGGATCTGGGTGAAGGATGCTTAGCCCCGATCCAAACAGGTTTGGAGATCTCAGCCCCGGGACCCACATGCCTTTGTTCCTCTGCCAGTACCTTCATGCTTGTGGAGAGTGGTCTCAGCATGGTTGTGGCTGGTTCTGGAGGTCTTCAGCTGCTGGAGCTCTGCTTGGGTGGGGAGGGAAACTCAACCTGCCCCATCCAAGGGGCCCCGGCGAGAACAGCTAGGCGTGGGGGCAGGAGACTCTGATGTACATATATCCTTTCAAATTCATGTTTTTGTGTTTTGTGTTTTGATACTAAGAAGGGTAGATACCAAGAAGTGGTATCACTAGGACAGTAGTTGTCTGGGAGTTCTATTATATTTGAAAAAATTATCTCCATATTTCTTTCTATAGAAGTTGAACCAGATGACATTCCCACCAACAGTGAATGGGGGTTCCTGTATCACCATAACTCTGCCAACACTTGCTGAACATTCCTAAAGTATTTTGATAACACTTAAAACATGATATATAATCCCTTGATATTTATATATATCTTGCAAGTGTCCATTATTTTGATTTTCTCAAATGCTATATAGAGCTTTTATAAAAGGTAAAAAGGTAAAAGGCCCTCTCGTTGATCATTGATTTGCTCGAGCGGGCAGCGGTAGGGCGTTTGCCTTGCACGCAGCCAAATGGCTGACCCGAGTTCGATTCCTCCGCCCCTCTCGGAGAGCCCGGCAAGCTACTGAGAGTATCTCGCCCGCACAACAGAGCCTGGCAAGCTCCCTGTGACGTATTCGATATGCCAAACACAGTAACAACAAAGTCTCCAATGGAGACGTTACTGGGCCTGCTCGAGAGCTTTTATAGCTGGAGTAAAAAAGAAAAATCCAAATTAAAATCACATACTACGAGCTGGATAGATAGAACAAAGATATGGCACTTGCCTTACATGTAGCCAACAAAGGTTTAATCCTTGGCATCCCATAATGGTTCATTGATCCCCCAAGAATCCCTGAGCACAAAGCCTTGAGCACTGCTAGTGTGGCCCCAAATCCCAAATCAAAGAAATAATACATCACATATTGCAGTTTTTTAAAATATCTTTAAAGTCTATTGAAGCTTTAGATTTTCCTCTCTTCCCTATTCAGTCTCGGTTTCTCTCATTTTCTCTTAATGTTTTATTGTTAAAAATTCAATCTTGTTAGATCTAATAATTTTTTACCAATCTGTCTTGTTGATTACATTTTTATTGTGTTCATTCACATTTTTGAAATAATAATTAAGCCCTATTTACTGTTTTGTGTCTGCAGTCCAATGTCCAAATAGTTGCCAGTGTAAAGAACATGTATATAATTCAAAATGTTTGGTTTTTGTTTTGGGGCCACATTTGGCTTTATCATCCTATTAACCTGTATACATGTGTGCACTCACATTTAAGGTTAAAATAATCTTTTTAAGATAAATGTGCTGGTTATTATAGCAGTTGAAAAAAAATGAAACTAAACGTATGTTGTATGAAATCTCTCTCAGAAGTTTTTTAATTCTATGTGAATTTCACATTTTGCATATGCTCAACCACTTCTCCCTCCCCTCCCCCTGCCCCCCCTCCACACACACACACACACACACACACACACACACACACACACACACACACATCTTAGGTATTTACCTGTATTACCCAGAGTCAGATATTGGAATCTGATGAGAACTAAGAAGAAATTCTTAATCTTACTGGGAAATGACACCTTTATTGAGAAACTAGAGTATTTGCATGAAACAGCTGGAAGGACCGCTTTTGAAGTGTATGATGTGTTTCTTAGCGCCTGCCCTTTCTGTTCTCTTTGCTGCATCTGGTTCGGCTTCGCAGAGCAAACCAGCACATAAAGCATCCCAACTTTAGGTTTAGTTTCCAGGAAATTGGGTGAGAAGTATGTAGCTAAATTTCCTGGGGCCTGAATTGTATCTGTCTGAGAACAGATGTTTAGGTTGATAGATTGATAGATGGGATTGAGCCACTACTGAGAATTGGGGCCTAAATTATAGAGGAGCCCATATGTAGTCTAATTTACCCTTTATTTGTCATATTGATACCCCCTAGATGTCCAGGGAGGGCTGCTTTCTTTCCTTTTTAAGTGGAGAGGGGTTGCAGGACACACCCCACTATGCTCAGGGGTTACTCCTGGTTCTGCATTCTGGAAATATTCCTGGCGGGCTTGGGATGACATATAGGATTCCAGGGATCAAACCCATACAAAGGTCTGGCCCCCAGGGCTGCTTCCTTGCTAAGCTTGGTAGTACTTCTTTTCTTTTGTAACGGCAATTTCTCCAAATATCAGTCATTTGAGTTATCACTTTCAGGATTTTTTTTTATTAGTGAAACACCACGAGTTACAGTTATAGACTTACAAATTTTTGTGCTTGGGTTTCAGTTATACAATGATCAAGTACCCATCCCTCCACCAGTACCCATTTTCCACCACCATGGGTTCCAATATCCCTCCCACCTCCCATCCCCCCCCACCCCACCCTGCCTCTGAGGCAGGGCATTCTCTTTAGTTCTCTCTCCTTTTGGGTTCTGTGGTCTGCAAGAGAGGCATTGAGTGGCAATCATGTTTGGTCTATAGTCTACCTTCAGCATGCTTCTCCCATCCTGGGAGGATCCTCCCAACACCCTTTATTTGGTGCTCCCTTCTCTATCTGAGCTTCCCTTTCCCCCAGCACGTGTGGCTGGCCTCCAAGTCATGGAACAAAATTCCTGGTACTAATTTCAGCCACTCTTGGGTGTTAGTCTCCTATTTTGTTACTTTATGTTCCCCAGGATTTTTTTTATTGCTCCATCCTACTTTTTACTGCCACGCAGCAAGTAACACCAAATATGAAAGCAAACTGAACTTCACTGGATTATCTCTTCTCCTTTTCCTGAGGCAAAAATGAAGAGCAGCTCATGTTTTCAATGGCTCACTTGAAGGTTGGTATCCCCTTTAACTTCACGAAGGTCACTGGGAAAATTCTAGCTTTTGGTGATGGTAAACTCAAAGCCCTCACTTTAGAGCTGACTAGCATCTGGCAGTACACTGCAGCTTTTAGAGACTGCTGCCTTTCTTTACGAAAAGGCCTTCTCCAGATCATAGCACTTTTCTTCTTTAAGGTCAATAGAAGTGGTCCCTAATCGACTTTGGTATTGTCTGAAATTATGTGAGGAAGACACAGAATTGTCTATCCCATTATCACTGTCACTGTCCTCCCGTTGTTCATCAATTTTTGCACGAGCGGGCCCAGTAATATCTCCATCATGAGACTTGTTACTGTGTTTGGCATATTGGATACGTCACAAGGTAGCTTGCCAGGCTTTGCTGTGCGGGCAAGATACTCTTGGTAGCTTGCCGGGATCTCCGAGAGGGGCGGAGGAAATCCAACCCGGCTCAGCCAGGCCGGCTGCTCACAAGGCAAACCGCCCTACCGCTGTTCTATCTCTCTGTGAGTTTAACTCATCTTGGGGACACTCTACTCTTGTATTTGTTTTATTTCCTTTGTGTCGATTTGTATGTAGACCATGGAAATATGTGAAATGGAAAGTACCTAGAGGAGAGTTTTTATACAATTAGCACAGAGAGTTTTTATACAATTTACTTTTGATTTAACTAAATATGTTGCATGAATTTATATAACTCCAATTAGTTACCAAATACTTCTTAAACATCTAGTTCTCTAGTCTATATTTTCCAATTCATTCCCCATTTTGCTACTATTTTGAAACCATATTATTTCTGGTTTATCCCAGGGAAAAATAGCATGTCTTGTGTGCAGAAGTATTTCATAAAGATGATATTAAGTAATACAGGCTTCAATTATTATGTAAAGCAGTATGCAAATTCAATTAAAGGGAGGATCATAATAGTAGTTTTCTAAGCTTTTATGTGTCAGCCTGGAAAAAGTTGAGAAATTCTGTGTTAAGCTAATATTGGTCTGCATAGCTTTTTTTTCATAGTATAATACAGTAGCTATTAACCCATCAGAAAGTTGTTTATGAAAATAAAGCAGCAGTATGTCACCTGTTTTCCATTAATAACAGAAGCTTTGTAATTATAGAAATATTTTGGTAAAGTATTTTATTTTTCTACATAAAAATACACATATTTTATTCTATTCATATTCCACTACCTTGAACAAAGCTATTATTCTCTGAGACTTTTGTTCTCCACATTTACATGGCATCTATATCCAGTAAATATTGTTATCTGGCCATATACATTTTTTCAAAGTGACTTGATGTTTTTACTAAAATGTGACATGTATACACACACACAGAAAAGATGTGTATGTACACAATAAATATTTGCTTTTAAAGTGATTTACATTATAAGTGAACACATGTATAAAGCAACACCCAGTTCTTTTATGGTAGTCACACCAATGTGTCATTATTTCTGGTTCAAGGTTATTATTAATCTGACATGTTGTCATAAATTAGTTCTGTCTGGTTTTGAGCTCTGTAGAGTTCAAGAAGTCATGCATGAAGTGTTGTTCAAGGGCCAAGGTTCTATTGCCCCAAATCTTTCTGTGCCTTATTTCATAGTTGTGTGTTAATTTCTATAAGCTTCACAGTGTTCCATTATAAGACAGCCATAACTGTCAGCCATGACTGTGTGAGGGTCAGTTGTCAAGAGTGAAGTTAGTTGATTGTTTTAGCTACAATGTTTGGGTTTCACTCTAGCATCCCAACTCTGTGGATAGCATCCAACCAGTAAGCAAGAATGGTCAGAGGGCTCTGGCTTTAAAGACTGTACATTGGATTCTTCCATTGGTAATTATTCCCATAGATGGTGTCCATGGGGTTGGTAGAGATGTTCTCAGAATCACAAGATAGCCTGTCCATCCTCCCTAATCTTCCTTACTTCTCTTCCTCTTAAACCTGAATTAGAAGGGCATTTCTTGGTGCTGCAGGAATATAACAGTGGATAGGTAGCTTGCCTTGCATGCAGCTGACCTGGGTTCAATTCCCAGTACTCCATAGGGTTTCTCCTAGCCTTTCAAGAGTGATCTCTGACTACAGAGTCAGAGATAAGTTCTGCGTACTACAATGTGTGGCCCAAAAACAAAACCAAGATCAACAACAAAAAGGTAAAAACTACCCATTGTTGGTCGGAATGTCTGATTTAAAATCTATGGAAAGCAATATGGAGATTTCTCCAAAAATAGGAATAGTATTCTCATATGTCCCAGCAATACCACTTTTTGGCATTTATCACTCAAATACTGTAGCACTGTCTGTAGCACTCTGTAGTCCTCCAGTTGTTTATCAATTTGTTTGAGCGGGCCCAGTAATGTCTCCATCGTGAGACTTGTGACTGTGTTTGGCATATCTAATACATCACGGATAGCTTGCCAGGCTTTGCCGTGTGGGCAAGATAGTCTCAGTAGCTTGCTGGGCTCTCCGAGCGGGGCTGAGGAATCAAACTCGTGTCGGCCGGGTCAGCCATGTACAAGGCAAATGCCCTACCATTGTGCTATCGCTCCAGCCTAAATACAAAAACATTAACTCAAATTAAAAAAAAACACATTAATTTCAAGGACAGGCAGGTGGGAGAGGTAGCCCATCCCTGACTTTGTGAGAGCCTGGAGATTTCAGTCACAAGCCCGCATACCTGAGGTTTTCAACATTCATTTTTGAATGATGCTTGTCCTGAGCCTGTGGAATCTGGCTGTGAGCTTTGGGGTGATTGTGGAGTGTGGAGATTTTCAGCTTCCGGGCCTCTTTTTGGGTGGGTGATGGGCTCACCTGTTCTCCTCCCAGGTGCCCTGGATGAGACTCATCCTAGCACGGGATCTCGAAGCATTTCTGCTGCATGTTGTTCTCTTTCAAGATTTATTTGTAACCAAAGGTTATTTTATAATAAAGTATTGAGTTATCATGTAAAAATATATACCTCTTTAATTTGAAAGAATATATGCACACCTAATGCACACCTACTTTTGCTTACTGTTGCACTTAGTACCTAAGATATAGAAACAACTCAAATGCTGTTACAGATGAATGGATAAAGAACGTTGTGGTATATAGACACAGTAGAATACTATGCAGCTCTGAGAAATAACAGAATCAGTCAATTTGCAGCAACATGGATGTAACTAGGGGCTATCATGCTGAGTAAAATCAGTCAGAATGAAAGGGAAAGGCAAAGAATTATCTCTCTTGTAAAAGACGTAAAAGATACACAGTGAGGTAGCAACAAAGATCCAAATGCAACTTGATAGGGAAACTGATTCATTTAATTGACTTGGGTGTGTGCATGGGAGGAGGGTTGGTGTCCTTTGGGGTGGGAGACAGAAACACTGGTAATGGATGTGGCATTGGAATTACATCCTTGAGGAACCATTATTAAGAGTATTGTAAACCAAAATAATGAAAATAAATAAAATTTTTAAAAAATGCTTTGGACATCTCTCCAGTGTGCCGGGGCCCAAGGCACCTTCAATAATACTCAGCCCAGTGGTGTGGGCCTGATGATGTTGGATGTTATCATGCCTCTCAGGAGGGCAGATGCCAGGGACCAGACTCTTCATGTCTGAAGGCATGCACTCTGGCCCTCTGAGCTATCTCCCTGGACCACTATCTTTTTTTTTTCAATTTATTAAAAAAATTGTTTTCATAAAGTTGTTCACAATAATGGATTCCATTCAATATTTCGATACAGTGCCACCACCATTACACCTTCCCACCACCATTGTTTTGAATTTTCTCGCCAAACCTGCTGAAAAGGCACATGCTAGTAATGATCTTTGTCTTTGAACAGTCCTGAAGATAGTTTTTCTTCTAGAAACTTTTATTTTCCAAATATAACATAAAATTTATTTGGAAATGACTTCTGTGCATAATGTGTGGTAGATATCCTAATTGTTTTTTTCCATAAATGATAGTCAAAATATTTATTTGTGTCTATTCATCACAGTGAAGAAGAGAGATCATTCTTCCTGTACTGCATTTTAAACTTTGTCATAAATCGCATGATGTATTTCTTTCCTTTTTTGTTCCATTGATCTATTGTATATCCTTGAATCAATACTGTAATTTTGTCATTATTTAACTTTATGATAATTATAGATATCTAGTGATTGATTAATTCTTCCAGTTTTTTCATTTTATCACACAATTGTCTTGGATATTCTAGTGTGTTCATATAGATATATAATCAGATGTCAAATTACACAAATATACTATTGGAACTTTGGAGTTTATGGATCAATGTGAAGAAACTCACTCTTTATACATAAATATTGAATTCTTCAATCCAATCATATGGTATATCTCTTTATTGTTAAATATTTTCTAATTTTCCTCAATAATGATTTGTGATTTGTAGTTACAGTGTTCACGTATGTTCACTTATTTGACTTTTTTCCCCCCATAGGTGATGAATTCCCTATCAGCACTTCAACAAAATCAATGAGTGAAAGTCTAGTCTTTTTTCTTCCCTCTCTCTCTCTCTCTTTTTTTTTTTGGTTTTGGGGCCACACTCAGCAGTGCTCAGGACATACTCCTGGCTCTGTGCTCAGGGACCACATCCCATGAGGGGTACTGGGGATCAAATTTGGCAAGACTGTGTGCAAGGCAAGAGCCCTACCTGTTGTATTATATCTCCAGCTCCAAACCCTATAACTTGTTAGCCCAGTATACCTGTAAGTTCTCACAAGTAAGTTTTTGGGGGATATTATGAAGTTTTCTTTTTAAATTTTATTTTTTTACATATTTGTTTATGGAACACACAAATGAGCTAATTTTAAAATATATTGATATAGGCAATAAGCTTAATTCACCTAAAATAAAATTTCTTTATTATTTTCTATGTACATATTCTACTGTACTTAATGAGTTTTATTGTTTTAGAAATATTTTTACTTTTTTGTTTTTTATTATATTGAATGGACTAACTTACAATATAAATAAAATTGTTGGTCAAGCATCCTTATTTCATTCTTGATCTTGTAAATAGAGAAACATTTGTGATGTTTCAATATCAGCTGTTATTTTGTTGGAGATATTCTTTGATGGATTAAAATGTTAATCCTAGTTTACTGAGCTTTGACTTCAGCATAAAATGTATATTGAATTTTATCAAATGCATTTATGTATCTATTGAGAAGTTACTCTGTTAGTATACTGAATTGCATGACTTTATCTTTAAATGTTAACTCATCCTCCCTACACCTTAGAATAAATTTATCTTGGTAATAAGAACATCATGATTGTATTTTTACTAATTAAAAATGACTAATATTTATCTCAGTCAGTTATGTACAAACTCATGAGATATATTTGATCATAGTTGTCATTTCTCATGATATTCTTATTAGGTTTTGATATCAAAGTTATTCACACCTCAAAGAACAAACTAAAATATTTATTTATTTGTTTGTTTTTTAATTGAATCACCATGAGGTACAGTTACAAAGCTTTCATGTTTGAGTTTCAGTTATATAATGAGCAAACACCCATCCCTCCACCAGTGCACATTCTCCAACACCAATATCCCCAGTATACCACCCTATTCCCAACCTACCCCTGTCTATTTGGCAGACAATTTCTCCTACACTCTCTAGTTTAGGGCATTATGGTTTGCAATATAGATATTGAGAGGCTATCACATGTAAATTTTATTTTTGCTTTTTGGGTCACACCTAGTGAGGAACAGGGGTTACTCCCAGCTTATGAACTCAGGAATTACTCTTGGTAGTGCTCGGGGGACATACGGGATGCTGGGAATCGAACCCAGGTTGGCCGTGTACAAAGCAAATGCCCTAACCACTGTGCTATTGCTCCAGCCCCACATGTAACATACTTTTTAAAAACAATGTTTTCCTAATTCTCAAGGAGTCATTTAACTCTTAGCTAAATTAAAGAGTATTTAGCATACCCAGCAATATTATTCTCTGTTTAGAACAAAGCTATCTAGACCTGTAGTTATTTTTATGACTGAACTCTAAATATAAAATGGATTTTTTGACATATAAATAGGCTATTAAAATTTTAATTTTTTCATGTGTATCAGTTTTTGAGGGGATTTCTTGGAGTAATATTCATTATTTAAGTTTCAAATTTTTGACATAAAGTTACCCTTTTACTGATTTTAAAGATTCCACAGAATTTGAGGTAAGAGTGTTCTTCATTTCTCTTCTAATGTTATTTATCCCTATCTTTTTATTGCTTGAAATTGTGAGTGATTTGTCAATTTTATAAGACAATTTTTAATAACATTTTTCTATTTTAGTTTAATTTATTTCTTCTCTTTTTTGTTTGTTTTTGGTCACACCTGATGATGCTCAGGGGTTACTCCTGACTCTGCTGTCAGGAAGCACTCCCTGGGAAACTCAAGGGACCATATGGGATGCTGAGGATTCAACCCAGGTCAGCCACACGCAAGACAAGTGCCTTACCTGCTCTGCTATTAATCTGGTCCCTACTTCTCTTCTTAAATTTTGGTAATTATATTCTTTTATTGAGACATGAACATAGATGATTGCTTTTTAGATCTCTATTTGTAGGTGTTGTCTTTCTGCTATTCATGTGTGTATTATATAAAATTGGGGGATTTTTTATTTTTGATTTAGGATCATGTCTGGCTGTGCCCGACCTACTCCTGGCCTTACCCTCAGGGTTCACTTCTAGAAATTTTCAGGGAACCATAAGTAGTGCTGAGCCTTGATTCATAACCCTCCGTAAAATATCTCTGACCCCTAAGTGGTTTTTCTTAATAACTTCTTGTATTGTAAATATTAAATCATAAGGGTTGTATATTCATTGTATTATTTTCTAATGTTTTAAAAACATAAGATTTTCCATTTACATGCTGATTTGTTAATAAATCAAATTTTCAAAAATTTGAAATACTCCTAGTTAATTAATTACTTTTTAGTGATTTAACTCCCTAGTTTTATTCCACCAAACTCAGGAAATCTGATACATACCTATTTTGTCTGTTGAAATATCCTGAAACTCACTTTAAGTATATAATTTGAGTAAACATCAATTCATATTTGAAATATGTGTATTCTGTAATTATTCTTTACAGTGTTCTACTATTTCCAGTTAAATCATGATAACTGAACTGGCCAAATATTCTATATTCTATTGAGTTTTTACTTGTTGTCATTGCTTTTCCCCATTTTGCTGTGAGAGTAATTTTCAGTGTCTCAGTACGATGTGTGAAAAATCGCCCTAGACTGAAAACCTGTTTTCTATCAGTTTGAGGTTTTGAGTTATTCTCTTTTTTGGCAAAATGTTTTCTTCTACTATACCAAGATGTGAGTCTTTGTACTTTATTTAGGGTTTGTAGAAATTCTCGAATCAATAGCTTGATATGTTTTTTTCAACTTTAGAATATTCCGACCAACATCTCTAAAATTGAATATTCTCATGTTCTCTCTCTTTTATCTTTTTATTCTTTTTTTTCCTTTTTGGGGGTCACACCCAGCGACGCAAATGGGTTACTCTTGGCTTTGCATTCTAGAATTACTCCTGGTGGTGCTCAGGGGCACCTAATGGGATGCTGGGAATTGAACCCAGGTCGGCTGCATGCAAGGTAAATGCGCTACCCACTGTACTATCGCTCCAGCCCCAATTCTTTCTCCTTTTCTATTGGGACTCCAACAATGAGTATGCTAGGTATTTTTCTTCATGGTCTGTACATTTCCACTTCTCTTTGATGTTTTTCATTAAATATTTCTATATTTCAATTGAAATATTTTGCACAGAATGTTCTAGTCTACTAATTTCCTCCTGTTCCATTAAGTTGCTATTAATGATAATCATTTATTGAATCTTTAATTTAAAATGTAGCATATTTCAGTTATGGATTTAATTTTTAGCTTCTAAGATGAACTACTTCTCCAGTAAAATGTACATCTTGTCATGCATTTTCCTATTTTAAGTCTCCTTTTTGGAACATATGAATCATTGCTATTATAAAGTTCTAGATCTATATTTCCAATATGCATATTTTAAATTCGTGATTCCTTCATTTGGGATTATACCAAGCAGTGCTTGGAGGCCCTAGGACATGCCTTCTAACACTCAGTTTTTGTTCAGAGTGATCATTTCCAGCTATTGTCATACTGGTCCCTTCTCTGACTTAACTGCTCTCCCCTCACTCCCCACACCATCCCCACATACACTTGTGGCAGTTTCCAACCACTGACCAGTTCTTCTGGCCCCTTGGATATCATTTTCCCTGCCACTTTAAAAAAATATCCCACAAATGAATGCGGTCATTTTTTAAATACTCCCAACCCCATTCCATTCTCAACCACCACTAAGGAGTAGAATAGTTGCGACAATTGACAAATCACTCACTTTGTTACATCATTTCCACCCAAAGTCAGTAATTAACATTAGCATTTGCTCAGTGTTGTGTACCCAATGGTACACAACATTTGATACTGTGTAATGCCAAACATCCACCACTGCAGTGTGTCTTGTTTAATAGTTTCATTGCCTAGGAAGTTGTCTGTGGTCTGCGTACTATTTTGAAGTTGCTTAATAGCTCTGTTTGTCTTAACACATTGATTCTCTAGATCCCCCAATTTTTTTTTTGAGTTTTGAAAAGTTGAACATATTAGTGTGTGTGTTCCAGGACACTAGCATTACTGGAAATGAATATAGCACTGTCCTCCCGTTCATCGATTTGCTCGAGTGGGCACCAGTAGTGTCTCACAACAAATTGCGAGACTTGTTTTTACTGTTTTTGGCATATCAAATATGTCACGGGGAGCTTGCCAGGCTTTGCCATGCGGGCGAGATACTCCGGTAACTTGCCTGGCACTCTGAGAGGGGTAGAGGAATCCAACCTGGGTCGGCCATGCCGGCTGTGTGCAATGCAAATGCCTTACCTGCTGTGCTATTGCTCCAACCTTGTTGAACATATTAAAGCTGCATTGTTTTAGGCTTTTTCTATGAATTTAATTTTTCTTCAATATTCTTTCTCTTTAAATCCTAGATGTATTAATTTATTTTTGAAGCTTAAGTAGCTGCTATTTTATTTTGTTTCATTCTACATTGTATGCAACTTTTATGCTTCCTTCTCTTAGGTAGAGGTCTTTCCTAATGGAAACTAGTTCTTTAGACATGTTGACTAATAATATCACTAAATAATAATTGATCTTTGATGTAGCTATTTTATTGACATACAATAACTTCAAAGTTATTAAAGACAGAAAAGCTTAGTTCAGGGTGAATATATCAATTTTGTCTATAGGGTCTACTTATTCATTCATTTATTCCTCCACATATTTACTGAGATACTTAATATGCCAATGAAAAATATAAAATAAATGTTATAAAATGTTACTCTAGTGATATAGATGTAAATTTAGTAATGGTTACTGAATTTGAGAAGATTTCAGCCTACTAGAAAGATAAGAACAGAAAGATCTCAAGTTTTGAATTCAGATGTACTCATTATTTATTAGTTGTGACCTTGAACAAGTTATTTAGATATTTCTGAGCTTCAGCTGGGGGAAATATTGAGTGTTATAAAGATTAGATAAGATGCATGTAATATGCCTACTACTATATCTATAACACAGTAAGATATAAATAATTTGTACATCTTATTGGTATTTCAGGCAAGGAAACAAATAAAGTGTCAAGTTCCTAGGAGGGTATTGTAAGGCTAAGAAAGAGTTTAATTTTTAAAGAGTTTAGAATATGCAGGAAATATAGACAATCGCATCCAAACTAGGTGGTAATAGTAGCCATTGTGTGTGTATGTATGTGTGAGAAAGAGAGAGAGAGAGAGAGAGAGAGAGAGAGAGAGAGAGAGAGAGACAGAAAAGAGAGGTGGGCTTAGGAGATAGGAATAAGGAAATCATTGACAGTAGAGTCCTTTATATTACATGATTAATTAAGCATTTTAATGGTTTGGCACAGTTTCAACAGAATACAATGACAGACCAACCTACTTTTACATATGATCAAGGGTACAGACAAATAAGGAGATCTTTACAAATAGCATCATACTGGAGTGGGAGGTGGTGGTGGTAATAGCTCATCTCATAGTTACTGCTCTCTTCTCTAAATAGACCTTCCTGCAAATTCTTAACTTCAACAGAGACTAAGACATTTATATCGACTTAAAATTTCTTGGACTTAGTCTTTCATATGGTCTATCAGTCTTATGATTCTGAACTTGAATTATATGTGGGAATGCCAAATCTGCTTATTGCTTTTTTTGCCGCAAACTCATTTCTACACCATGTAGTGAAATTATTAACAATATATTTATGATTGATGGTAATACAAGAGATATATATCTTTCATGGGAATTATATATGAAGCATTTATAATGTCATTTCACTGGTATGTCAGGGAAGAATCTTGGAAGAAGAAATCGAAAATGAAATCAGACATCTAATAGGAGTTGCCCAGGTAGAGAGAGGGAGAAAAGTTATTTTAAACAATGGAAAGACGTATGTGAATGGAGGAGGACAGTGAGTGTTGGAGGACTGTATAAATTCTGTTGGCACAGTGTTGGTAGTCTGGAAAGAAGGGAGTAAAATCATACTGTGTTGACAAGTTGAATAGCTTCTGATTATTCAAGCCTGGTTGACAATGAGTGTTTTTATGTGGATCCTCACAATATCATATGGAGACATTTCCTTGAAGGCCTCTTATCCTTTCTTCCCCGAGGCGAATTGAAGTATCTGAAGGTAAATAACAACCTTGCTTAATCTTTGCCTACTCCATGGAGTTTGGGATTAAGAAGTGTGCCTTGGTTTCAGTCTTCCTCCTTTGTACAATCTTGCCTTTCAGAAAGTATGATTTGTATCCATCAAATGGTGGGGCAGTTTCCTAAGCTGACAGAGAAAAAGAGCTCTAGAAAGTCCATGCATGAAAAATCCCAACATATCAATGAGTTAGAATTTGAATGAAAGATTTCATAAGAGCCTAGATTTGTGTCTGGCACAATGTTACTCAAGAGACTGCTAGACCAAATCAGAAAAGTGAGTTAACATTTAACAGTAAAACACATGGTTTTTATTAGAGTAAAATATTCTCCTTGGTGGTTTTTAGCCTGTTTATAAACAGCTTGAGTTATTTGTAGAAATGTGTTAAATAATTATGCAGTTACTAAATACTTCACTTTTTTGTAATTGGCACATCTTTTAGATTGGTATTAAAGAATGTGACTTACTTTAATGCTTTTGGATGTGGGAGAAAGTCAAGCTGTGGTACAGTGCTATTTTTCTAAGAGTCCACTGCGGTACTTTTCTTGAAATAGGAAAGCAACATCTATGAGTGTTGGAGATTGTGTCCCAATTTCTTTTCATAAGACCAGTACCATATTTCTCCATCAATTCCAGGCCTTCCCCTTCATGCTTCTTAATAGACTAAGGCAGGATAAGTCTGGATCTGGTATGTTTCCATCTTATCTAGGAACTCTGTGTATTTGACCAGACTGAAACATAGACAATCTATTCGTCATTACAGATGGCCTTATTGTTGATCCCAAGTTAATGCCAGTTTATCTGGAGCTGCCACGTTCTTACCAATCAACATCTCATATCAAGTGACAGCTAGCTTGAAGAGGATTTGGAGGATGATAAATGAAATGGAAAAAATCAATGACGACAGGGAATGAGGAGGCTTTGTAATCAGTGCAGGTGCATGGAGATGCTAAGGGGTATATTCAGAACATCCCTCACATGTAATAGTAGAAGCTTCTGGAAACCTCTGTGTTGGAGAATGGAAGTGGTGTCTTTAACACAGGCAATAAAGATAGATATTTTTAAAAAATAGACCCTGGATAAAGCGACTTGGGGGGGGCATCTTATTTCAAATAAGTACTTATATTTGGACTGGAGGGATAACACAGCAGGTAGGGTATTTGCCTTGCACGCAGCCAACCCCACTGTCCCGGGTTTGATTCCTCTGCCCCTCTTGGAGAGCCTGGCAAGCTACCAAGAGTATCTCGCCCGCACTGGAAAGCCTGGCAAGCTCTCCATGACATATTCGATATGCCAAAAAGAGTAACAACAAGTCTCACAAAGGAGACGTTACTGGGCCCGTTTGAGCAAATTGATGAACAATGGGAGGACAGTGCTACAGTGCAGTGCTACTTATATTCAATTCAATGGGGGCTGGAGCAACAGCACAGTGGGTAGGGTGTTTGCCTTGCATGTGGCTGACCTGGGTTCAATTCCTCTGTTCCTCTCAGAGAGACAAGCAAGCTACTGAGAGTATCCCGCTCACACAGCAGAGCCTAGCAAGCTACCTGTGGTATATTCGATATGCCAAAGAATAGTACCAAGTCTTGTTGGGAGGATCCTCCCAGGATGGGAGAAACATGCTGAAAGTAGACTATAGACCAGACATGATTGTCACCCATTGCCTCTTTTGCAAACCACAACACCCACTAAGAGAGAGAGAACAAAAGGGAATGCCCTGCCACAGAAGCAGGGTGGGATGGGGGGATGGGGGGTGGGAGGGATACTGGGATCCGTGGTGGTGGGAAATGGGCACTGGTGGAGGGATGGGTATTTGATCATTTTATAATTGAAACCCAAGCACAAAAATTTGTCAGTCTGCAACTGTACTCATGATGTCTCACTAATAAAAAAAAAAAGAACAGTACCAAGTCTCACAATGGAGACATGACTGTTGCCTGCTCGAGCAAATCAATGAACAATGGGAGGACAGTACTACTTATATTGAATATAAGTAATCTTATGAGCTAGATGCTATCACTGGCTCTACTGAGAAGACAAGTAATTCACCGAGGCCCACAGACTTAAGACATGTGGAGAATGGCCCTGCACCCTGGGCTGTGTGATACTGGGCTCATGTCTTTTATCCTCATCCTCCCTTTGACTTTTTCCTTTAGTTTCCTGACCTTTCACCATCTGTCTATTTTGGTTCCATGGACTGGTTTTTTTTTTCTTAACCTCATGACTTTCTTCAAGTCCTGCTAGTTCACATTTGCTGCCTTATAGACCCTGGTATTAGCGTGTTCTGCTAGATGCCAGACAAAAGAGTGTGAAAGAGCCAGGTATGAACGGTGGTGGTACCCTGGCGGGCACGCCTGCAGAGTGCCTAGACTTGGCTCTTGGCGATTACTTTCATGGCTGCTGCTCTTACACTTTCCTTCGCTTAATAAAACAGTGTTAGCATTACCCACATTTGTTCTTGGCTCTGGAGCCCAGGCAGTCTGGTGTGCCACCCTCCTCTTCCCCCCCTTCAGCCTCCCCAGCCCTGTGAGAGCAGCATCTCAGCCAGGCTGTTCCGAATGTCAGCTGTCCCTGCTCCTGGGGACTTCTTCCCACACCCGTTCCTTGGTGGCACTTTAGCAATTCAACCCAACTGTCCATCCGAGGGGCCCTGCCGTGGGTGGCAGAACAAGGAGGGGCGGCCCTGAATGGCAAACTGTCAATCCTTTGTCCATTCCTCCCCCTTTGCCATTTCCACCTCTTTGCTGAAATGGAATTTGAATTTCAAAAGGTTTCAAGAACGTTTCTTCAAACCCACAATTTCCCAGCAGCTTGAAAACCTCTTAAAACATTACCTTCAATCTGCTGCTAGCGATGAGTGGATGTTGGGTACTTATGCGAGCTGTGTCATGCTGGTTAGTCATGAGCTGCCTTCCGCGGGCTCCTTGGCTCACCCGCAAGTGCGCATTCAAACCAACGAGGCTCCCTTTGGTTTCTGGAAAGAACAGACTGATTCTCAGAAAGCCAATACCTATGGAGTCTCTGCAGAGGAATAATTCCCGCAATGTCTAAGGGAGGCTCATCTAAATCAGGAAGTGGCGGGTTGGAGGAGAGGGTGCAGGCATGAAGAGAGGATTTGTGCTGGGGGCCTGGGGAGTGGGGTTCTCTCTCTCCTGGGGTGCCTTGTGAGGTGCTGTTCTCGGTTGTGACCTGTCTTTGGCAACATAGTCATTTTTATTTCGGCTGAATAAGGCTGCTGCAAGGGGGCCTCCGTGGGAGTTCCATTGTCAATTCTGCATTAAAGAACCATTAAAATCAAGTGTTACTGTAAGAAGCTCTGTCTGCCTCGCCGTTTCTCAGAAGAGCTTCGGGCCTCTTCCGAGGCCTGCCTCCTTCGTCTTTTCATTTTCAGGAGGGGGCTGGGGGGGAGGAGAGGAGGCCCCTAACGAACTGAACCTTTTTAATTGATTATAAAAACAGAAGAGAACACAGCAGTGGGAATTGTTGGCAGTGCTTTAGAGCAAGTGGCAAATTGCTGCATATTCATTTGTTTCTCATTGGCCAAGATGAATCCTCTTTTGGTATTAAAGCAAATGTGCTGTGAAGTTGTAGAGGACAGGGTTTAACAACTTTTCCTGGCTGAAGGCCTAGGGATATGTTTGTGTGTGTGTGTGTGTGTGTGTGTGTGTGTGTGTGTGTGTGTAAGGGCAGGAGGACCAGGAAGCAGTGGGAGTAGGGAGCCAATTAAGGTGGGGGTGGGGAGTGACTTTGGGGGTGTCTTAGTGAAGCAAGAGCTGTGAAGTCCCACTCTGGTCTCTGCAGTCCCTGAAAAGAATCCATTTCCTCATGTGGGTATTCAGTGGGAAGGTTGTCTGAGACTGCATCATGGCACTGTAGCATTATAGCACTGTCGTCCCCGTTGTTCATTGATTTGCTTGAGCGAACTCCAGTAACTTCTACATTGTGAGACTTGTTGTTACTGTTTTTGGCATATCAAATACACCATGGGTAGCTTGCCAGGCTCTGCCATGCTGTGGGATACTCTTGGTAGCTTGATGGGCTCTCTGAGAGAGAATCGAACCCGGGTCTGCCGCGTGCAAAGCAAACATTGAACCCGGGTCTGCCGCGTGCAAAGCAAACGCCCTACCCGCTGTTGCTATCGTTCCAGTCCATCGTCACTGTGGAGAGGAATGAATTTACTATGCATCACAACAATTGCAGGAATCATTTGACTGCACCAGGGCCCCACTGGGTTTATAATGCAATGATTTTGGTCATCCAGGAAATAGAACAGAGTTGTCTGGTGACAGATGAGAGGAGCTCGTTCATCTGACCTTTGCAGTGAGTAGGGGGCCTGACCACTTCCTGTGTGTGAACTCAGGAGTTCTCTGCATCTGCCCCTCACAATCATGCTGCCTCCTTCTCTTCCAACCTGGTTGGACCTTCACAAGGTTCCCCCTTCAGTTCCAGTCTATCTGGACTCCCAGAGACCATTCAATTTATTTATTTATTTATTTATTTATTTACTTTTTGGGTCACACCCAGCCATGCGCAGGGGTTACTCCTGGCCCTGCACTCAGGAATTACTCCTGGTGGTGCTCAGGGACCATATGGAATGCTGGGAATTGAACCCGGGTTGGCCGCATGCAAGGCAAATGCCCTACCCGCTGTGCTATCGCTCCACAGCCCCTATTTTTTAATTTTTTAAAAATGGTTCTTTTGTTTTGGGACCATACCCAAAGATGCTCAGGGTTTCAGTCCTGGGTCTCTACTCATGGATCATTCCTGGTAGGGCTTAGGGGACTCTATGTGATGCTGGAGATAGAACCTGAGTCTGTAGCACGAAAAGCAATTGCTTTACCGTCTGTACTCTGTCTCCACCCCAGAAAGTCTTAATTAAGAAGTACAAAGCGTTCATTTGTGGGTTTTGTTTTGTTTTTGTTTGGGACCAAACCCAACTGGGCTCAGTCAGGACTTTCTCCTATTTCTGCACTCAGGGATCATTCAAGATAAGGTTTGGAAGACCATAAGTGGTGTTAGGGATTGAACCAAGTTTGGCTCTGTGCATGGCAAGTGCCCTATCTGTTATATTATCTCTCTGGCCATTTTAAAGGATGGACTATTTTCTGCCTTCTAACCTATGCTCTTGTCATTTCACTTAAAACACTTTTGTCAACCCCTGCTCCTTTCCTGTAGGTCTGCATATATCCTTCCATTTCAACTCCATGATGCTCCCTCCAAGACATCTTCTATGCATACTCTGGCTGGTGGAGCCTTCCCTGCAGGAAGAAGGACAATGTTCACAACAGAAATTTCCTTTAGAACAAGACCTCCAACTTTAATTGCTATGACTAGCTTTTCTCAGCATAATAAGCATCTGCGCTGCAGATCTTAATAGTTTTGAATAGAAAAATTCATACTTTGGGTGTTTCCATTTTTTTTTATTATGAAAATAAATGACATCTTGGAGATAATGTTAATGATTTGAGGAATAAAATTCTGGAGAAAAGTAGAGTCCTTTCTGTTTGTTTCTGTAAAGTACTAAAAAATTTGAGAGGCAGAGCAATAGTATAGTGGATAGGGTACTTACCTGGTGCATGATTGATTTGGTTTAATTCCTAGCATCCCATGTCATTCCCTCAGCACTGTCAGGAGTGATTCCTGAGAGCAGAGCCAGGAGTAACTCTTGAGCATCAATGGGTGTGGCCCCGAAACCATTATACACACACATACAAAAAGAAGTACTAGAAAATTTGGTCACATATCTATCCTTAAATCAGTGTAAGAGCTCACAAAATTTTATAAAGTCTTCCTTTCATAGCATTGTTTTGGGTGGGCAATACATCTTTAACAGTAAATGTGGTAAACATTTAATAAATTCAGAAGGTTTAGTGAATGTATACTTGAAATATTAGGTCATTCTTAAAATTACATTGTCACTTGTTCTTTATAAGTCTGGAGAGCAGTTTCCCTCTGAGGGTGTGCTTGTTCTTTGGTTGTGAAGAGAAAAAAATCATCTCCAAGTAAACCTCAGACACATACAAGAAGCACTTTATACACTGAATAAAGACCATCTGAATTGTGCAATAGAAA
This sequence comes from Sorex fumeus, assembly GCF_029834395.1. NCBI lineage: Eukaryota > Metazoa > Chordata > Mammalia > Eulipotyphla > Soricidae > Sorex > Sorex fumeus. Next base: position 40,924,968 of record NW_026606071.1, on the reverse strand, counting down.
AAAAACTCATAAAGTCTTTAAAAACTGTTCACTAAAGCAAAAGTCAACCATATATTAAAATATTATCGTGTTTTCTCTTGTGAATCAAGATAAGTTTTTGAAATCTATTTAAATATGAGAAGAGAGAAAGTGGGGGATGTGTTGAGAGAATGCAGGCTTCTGCAGAGTGGAAAAAGTAAAGAGGTATAAAGAAAAACAAGCAAGATACATGTTCAAAGGAGAACACAGACTTGAACAAATATTTTATTTTATATTAAAACAAATATGAATCTAGCTTTTCATTCTGATGCTATAAAAACAGGTCTTTTGGCTGAGCTTGAATTCTCTGACAAAAATCTCCCATTGCGGGGCTGGAGCAATAGCACAGCGGGTAGGGTGTTTGCCTTGCACTCAGCTGACCCGGGTTCGATTCCCAGCATCCTATAAGGTCCCCTGAGCACCACCAGGAGTAATTCCCGAGTGCAGAGCCAGGAATAACCACTGTGTATCGCTGGGTGGGACCCAAAAAACAAAAAACAGAAAATAATAATCTCCCATTGGATTTCAGGCATCAATAACACACACAGTGTGAAGTATACACTTTCCAGTTTTCCTTTTTTAAGAGGAGAGAAAGTTATTGGAGAGATAATCTGAACACAAAGTCTTTTATGTTTTTCTCCAGTCTGCAATGGTTACTTTTCCCAAACTTACTTTAATCATTTCTTTGAGTTGCTTACGTTATCTATCATCTATTCTATAGCATGCTTGCACTTTTCCTAGAAACAACATTTTTTTAAAATATTATTTTCTCGTAGACTTGTATACTACTTACCAAGGATTTTTCATCACACAATGGGTATCAGTGACTGTGGGAACAAACAGACAGTCTTGGACAGCATCCACAGGACTGGAGGGAGGAGGTTTACTGGGCATCTTGGCTAGAAGCAGCCAGCAGGCAGTCAGATCAGTCAGGAAGATTTGCAGAGCAAAAGGGTGGGGGGCGTTGGTTAATCACTGTTCAGTGGTGTTTAGCTAAAAGAATTTCTCTGTATCTAAATATGTTTAATATTTTATTAAGGCCAGTTATTTTTCAACATATGAAAAGTTCTATAGAAGTAAGAACATTTCCTGGATATAGTAGGTGCTCATTCATCACCTGCTGAGTGAGCAAATGACCTACTAAAGGTAAGATTCATTCTAGTCCAAGCCTTTGCAGATAATTTCCTTCCCAACCCCATTTTTCGCAAAACCAACTTTATCGATTGATTCAAGACCAAGAACCACAGATGCAGCTATAATAAACCCAAGCGATGGCAAGACACTTAAATTTTTCCTTTCTTAAATGAATAAATGAGCAGTGTAAAGTTGACCTGCCAACCCAGAGATTTTTATTTAAAGAAAAGTCAAGCAGTTCCTACTGCTAACACCTATGTCATAAATAAGCATGACATATAAAAATACAATTTTATTTGATGCCAAAAACCTATTCGTGCAAAAGGTAGTAATTACAATATATCTAGAAATATCTGAACGAAAACTAAAGAAATTTTGCAAATCTTGATTACCTTTATATTCTTTTGCAGTGATGAATAGTGGTATTAGAAGGCTGATTCTGAAAATAAAAGCAGATAATTTTTAAGAAATTTATGCTTATCAAATGCTTTGACTCTGTGTGTGTGTGTTTTGACTCAGTGTGTGTATGTTTTACTTCAATGAATAAAGGCATGGTCTCTTTCTTTCAGAAAACTGAAATCTGGTGGACCACACTGGGTTTAGTATATTCATTTTATAAGTCATGGTACAAAACAAATCTGTGACAAGGAAGTATGAAGAAATGAGAAATTGGACCCAACCAGATAGATTAATAGATTAATAGATTAATAAAGCAACTTCAGAAGCTAATACTTAGTTTATTTTTGGCTAATAGATTTTAACCAAAGGAAATACAGTAAACCTTCTTGGGTCTACTATATAGAGGTGATAACTTGACTTGGTCTAGGTGGGAATGAGAGTTAGAAATGAGAGACTCCAATAATCTAGATCCCAATAAGCTCTATTACTCTTCCTTGAGATTTGTCAGGACTAGAGACAAAGTAATATAGTTGAACAATAACACTTCTGAACCAGGGGCCATCAGATCCATCTGATTATAATAGTAAGGGGGGGAAGTACTGAGAGGGGGGTGGACAGCTGACTTTGCTATAGAAGCAGCACATTAAAAATGGGAGATATTAACCTCCACCACAAGTTCCTGAGGGCAATCATTAGTCCAGTCTGTGGGCTTTTCCTGGTGATCTGGAACACTTCATTTCCTTCCCTGTCATCCAAAGACATGGACTCAAGACAGGATTTCCTCTTCTGTGAAGTGATGAGCCTATCCTCCCAACTCTAGAGAAAATCAGCGAGGATTGTGTTAGAAAAAAAAGCAGATATCACAGGAAAGGTAAAAGTAAAGTAAAGGCCCTCCCGTTGATCATTGATTTGCTCGAGCGGGCCCAGTAACGTCTCCATTGGAGACTTTGTTGTTACTGTGTCTGTCATATCGAATATGTCACGGGAGCTTGCCAGGCTCTGCCGTGCGGGCGAGATACTCTCGGTAGCTTGCCGGGCTCTCCGAGAGGGGCGGAGGAATCGAACTCGGGTCAGCCATGTTGGCTGCGTGCAAGGCAAACGCCCTACCACTGAAGAAAGAAAAATCGTATGTTGGAGGGAAAACGATTGCTGTTCCCTGCTTATCTTCAAGCTGAATGGTGGGGATGGAAAAGTTGAATGTGTTTTCAAACCAGGTGCTTGATATCTATGATGCTGATTTTGATCCCCAATTATCACCAAGTGTCTTGCACACAGTTCTGCAGAGATTTTCCTGTGTATTGTAAGAAGACAACTTAAGGTATTCTCCATTTATTTACTGATCCCAATTCCTTCATGGCTGTAGGTCACTTCATTACTTATAAAATGTGTATGTACACAGTATGCAACTTAACTTTTAGAAACAATAAACAGATTTTGAGCAGCTAATTTGGAATCTAGTTGCAGCTATAACATTTTAAAAATTGTTGTTGTTTCTGTTGTTGTTGTTGGTCACAACTGGCTGTGTGTAGTGACTACTTCTAGGTCTGTGCTCTCAGAAATTACTCTTGGCAATACTTGAGGTCCACATGCAGTACCTGGGATTGAAATCTGGGATGGTAGCATGCAAGGCAAGCACCTTAAACACTGTATCAACTACCTGGCCCCAGATATGTATTGTGTTTTTTTGTTTGTTTGTTTGTTTGTTTGTTTGTTTTTTGGTGGTAAAGAACACCCAGCTGTGCTCAGGGTTAACTCCTGGCTCTGTACTCAAGGGGACCATATAAGGGATTGGTGCTTGAACTTAGGCTAGTTACATAAAAGGAAAGCACCCTACCCACTATACTATCTCTTTAACCCCGAACTCTAAGATTTTCAAAAGAAAGTATATTTTCTGGATCTATGAAAAAATCATCAAGAATGTAGAAGAAGTAAAGTGGGTGATGGATGGAATCTGTTACTCTAATGCGTCATGGTTGGATGTAGGTACTGTGATGGTTGGGTAGTGAGAGTTAATTTTCTTGGGTCCACTAGCATTGGCCAAATACCAACTTTTAAAAAGATGTATCTATCAATATTATTCATATGAGAACCTCATAGGTTGGTAAATTGCCAGAGAGTCCAGACAAATTTATCTTTAGAGAGTGATCCGTTTTTTATGGAACACCTAGAGGAAAATTTCAAGGAACCGCAGACCTCAGGTTTATTAATATTTCAATTCTAGAAAACTCTGCCTGTATTTCTGATTAACTAATGGCCATGTCATAGGCAGTGAAAAAGCCCTAAAGAAACAGTATTGTTGTGATAAATAGACCAATAAATTGTGCATGTATTTTGGGTATTTTGTAATATTATAAAAGTCTCTGGTGACTCAATTTCTCCAATCATTTCTCTTTCTAGTGGGAGATGGCCTTCTGTGACTTCTTCAAACCTTTAGAAATCGAAAATGTGTTCTCTGCTCCCTCTACCTTAATTTGTTCTTCATAGCCCTCTCTAATAGAAGACTCTCATATTACACCTATCTTTATGATCTTTAAGGGCTGGAACAATAGCACAGCGGGTAGGGTGTTTGCCTTGCATGCAGCCAACATGGCAGACCCAAGTTCGATTCCTCTGCCCCTCTCGGAGAGCCCGGCAAGCTACTGAAAGTATCTCGCCTGCAGGGCAAAGCCTGGCAAGCTCCCTGTGATGTATTCGGTATGCCAAACACAGTAACAAGTTTCACAATGTTACTGGGCCTGCTGGACCAAATCGATGAACAACGGGAGGATAGTGATGATCTTTAAATTAGCATAGTATCTGCAACTAAGACACATGTCATAGAGTAGGGATGTGATTCATACTATAATTAGAAAAATGCTTCTAGTTCTTTTGGGGGGTGGGGTGGGGAGGTACATATCCTGTAGTGATCAGGGCTTACTCCTGTCTTTTTCACTACTGATAGTGCTCAGGATACCTTATGTAGTACTGGGGATCAAACCACAGTCAGTCAGCATCCTGACTCTTGTGCTGTCTCTAACCCTATTTTATTTTTTAAAAAAGGTATTTCAGTCCTATTACATAAAGACCTTGTGGTTTAGTATCACTCATAATTGTTTATATATGGAAAATGTAGTTTTTATATTTCACTATTCTCTCTCTTGATGTGAATTTTATTTATTTTTTTTATCATTTGAGATTCATTGCCATACTGAGTACAAGAGCCCAAATATAAAAACAGTCCAAATGCCCAACTACAGAGAAATTGATCAAGAAGTTGTGGTATATACACACAGTTTAATTCTGTGCAGCTTTCAGAAGGAGCAAAATCATGCAATTTATAGCAATATGGGTGGACCTAGAGGTTATCAAGCTGAATGAAAATCAGAAGGAAAAGGATAGAGATAGAACCATCTCTTGCTTATATCGGACTTAAAAACGTTTTTTTTTTTTTAACAGAGGTCTTCTCAGAGATGTTTTGGGCCCCAGAAACCACTCACGGTGATAGATAATCTGCCACATGCTGTGGGCTTGACTGTTCAGTGGTCTGCCTGAGAGGCAGTGACGCTGTTCCATCCAGTGGTGCTGAGGACAAGGGTACCACCCTGATGTTGCTTAGGAACCTCTAACATGCAAGGCCCTCAAGGCATGAGCTTCATCTCTGTGAATTATCTTCCTATCCCTATATTTTGATCCCCCTTGACATAAAGTTTACATTTGATATACAGAGTTAACATTTGCTTTCCTCCCTTTATTCATCTTGAGTATCTTTATTTAAGTCTTTGATGTCTTTTATAATTTGGATACTAGGCCTCTATCTGATTCATGGCATGCAAATATTTTCTTTCATTCAAGAGGACATTGTGTTAAGTCAAGTAAGTTAGAGGGAGAGGAACAAATATCTATCCTCCATCTGTGGTATACGGATAATCCGAACAGAGGAATAGACACTACGGGAGAATGAGGACCTTTCGGTTCTGATTATAGAACCGAGATTACCAAGCAGTGGGAAGAAGGATTGGGGAATGATGAGGATGACTAGAAGTGACACAAGGACAGTTTTAAAGTGCCATGGGCACTGTGGTAGCGCTCAAAATACAGTAGCCTGATTCATCCAAAGCACTAAAGTTAAAACTATGATAACCATCTCACCTCGATTATTTATAAAATAAATAAAATAATGCTTGTTTGTCTATTGAAAAAAATTTGGACCTATACAGAATTCCATTTTATGGGTATACCATACGTGATTTAATAATTTTTTTATGCAACCATTTTTCATTTGCTATTCACTAGCCATTTCAGCCCCTAAAAAACAAGGCTCAATGAACTCTTTCATAAGTCGTTTTGAACATAGACATATATGTATAATGCATATGTAGGGAAATTTCCCAGAAATGGAATCTCTGGGTTCGAGAGATTGTGCATTTCTAATTTTAATATGGATTGCCAAATCCCCCTCCATTGGGCTTACACCCACTTACACTCCCACTGGTGATGTCTAAGAGCTGGTTTCTCTGCAGCCTCAACCATACTGTGTATTACAATGAAAGCTTTGTAATCTTTATTAGGCAAATTCCCAGGATTAAAGAGCTTTCGGAGAAAGGAGTTTGTTTTATATTTAAAAACCTTCTCAGTCTTTTGTAAACTGCTTCCCTTGGGCAGAAACAGCAAAGCAACACTTGCTATGTCCAGGCAGTGTGCCAGGGATGGGGAAACAGAGGTAGATGCTTGGGGTTTGTTGCTCCCTGGTTCCCCCCGACCTCCTTCCCCAAAGTTACCAAAAGCTGTTTATTGATTTTGGGTTAGAATAGAAGATTTTACTACAATATCTCGTCCCTCTCCTTCCAGGTATGATGGTAAAAGCTCTCTTTACTCACTTTCTTTGTCCTCCCAAATCCCACCTATAGCCTCTCCCTGTCAAATAACTTTTCTAAGACGTGATTTGAAACATGCTAGTCACGCTCACATTTATAAGAACTCCTCAGGACTACTGGATGGAGTCAAAATTCTTTACTTCAGCATCTCAGACTTCTCAGAGGCCTAAGTTGCCCCCTCGCCTCCAATTATGATATGCGGTGGGATGTTTTCTTTGATATAGTTCTCTTCCTTTCCTTCTTTCTCTGGAGAATTCTCTCCCAACTATTCGTTTTTGTATTCAGTGTCACCTCCTTTATTCTCTTTGCCCGAAAACACTGTCCCAGACTCTAACAATTGCAATGAATTGTTCTCCCTTCTGAGACCTATTGTTCTGTGAATTTGTTTTCCCTCCTCAGCTGATCATGTTGAAGACCAAGCAAGGCCAACTTATATTTAGTGTTATTAGTGCTAACAAAGGTCTAGTCCCAGAGACACAATAACTTTGTCTAATTATTTCATGAAAATTGATAAAACTTTTGGACCAGTTCTAAGATTACCTTCCAAGGAGAAAAGATTTCAGTTTCATGGTTGTGGAAATGGAAATAAATAGACTTCAGTTCAATAAACCTCCTGATTGGGTCATTTTGTTCCAAACTTGGACTGGACTTTTAGGTTTAGATTTGTGAATATTTGAAAATATGGGCCAAACTGCAGATTGAGAGGCAGCTTTTCACACAGTGGCAGTGAACAGTCAGATCTATAGCCAACCACTCCTCTTTCTTTTTGCACACAGCTTTATGTCTACTTCCAGCTGCCTATGAAGCTTGGAGAGACTGTGCAGTGAATTCATTCCATGGATAGAGCCATGAATACCACTCCAGGTCTAACACATACAAATTCCTGTGAAATGTTCCACATTAACCCTACATGCCTCTAGGTCAACTGGCAAATTTTCAAGGCCTAGAAAAGGGTAGAGTTGTATAACAGAACTACGACATGCAAGACCTCTCCCCAAATATCAAGTGGGGCTTGGATAGGATTAAAAACAAGCGTTTATTGTGCTCAGCCATAAATCAGACAATAGGATGCTTTGTTACAGAGTTAGCGTATTCAAAAAACACAATAGCCCATTTGTGTTCTTCAACCCAATGCCCACTCAGATCCTTCATGAGGAGATAAAGGGTATTGGGTCCACCCCACCTCCGCAAACAGAACAAAATCATAATGGAGGTATATACCTTTCCCTTCCAGATCAACTCTAGAAAAAAAAAAGCTTATTGGTTGTTCTTGCTATATAGATGTGTCACCCAAATGTAAACAATATGGTGAACAGACCTTGATCAAGACTCAAGTGTCAAGATGGCTGTGAGGAATGGCATGTTGTAATGGAAGCTTCTACTCAAGTCTTATTTATGTGCAGACACCATGTTCCACGTTCTCTTTCTACAGACACTTTGGTCCCCATTAAGCATAGTTGTCTGACTTCTTTCTAGGCTGATCCTTACCATACCTGAAAAACAATGCTTTCAGCTCACTGTCACCATAAATCCTGCTTTCAGCCTCAGAAGACTGAAGAGAAGCAGGTCTGCTGAAGCATTTTCAATGTAACATTTATATATTTTTTCTTAGGTGACAGTCATCAACCTAAATTGACCTAAAAGTTATTTCCAGAATCTGTATTTATGTTCACAGTATCAAACTTACAGATTTCTTTTTTCCCCCCCTTCGTCTATAATATTCACCCCTGAGGGATTCTTATTGAGTCTTATGACTAAAATAAGCTATGAGCTGATGACTGTCAAATAGATACCAGAAACCGTCATTTTTTGACTTCAGGTGCTTTTTCCTCAACTTCATCCACAGCATCCTTTTCTTGCACCTGTAAAGAGGCATCATTAAACTTCACCTGAATTCTTGCTTTTTTCCATGCTTCCCTCTATCTATCTAAATTGAGAGACACATTATTCTTCCACTTAATCAGAAAAAATATATATGTAAATATATATTTATATATAGCCCTGTAGCACTGTCCTTCCGTTTTTCATCCATTTGCTCGAGTGGGCACCAGTAACATCTCCATTGTGAGACTTGTTACTGTTTTTGTCATGGGTAGCTTATATATAAAAATATTTTATATATGCTGGAGCGATAGCACAGCGGTAGGGCGTTCGCCTTACAAGCGGCCAACATGGCCGACCCGAGTTCGATTCCTCCGCCCCTCTCCGAGAGCCCGGCAAGCTACCGAGAGTATTCGATATGCCAGACACAGTAACAACAAAGTCTCCAATGGAGACGTTACTGGGCCCGCTCGAGCAAATCGAAGATCAACGGGAGGGCCTTTACCTTTTAATATATATATATATATATATATATATATATATATGTATTTCTGTAGCTCTTCCGTTTCTCAACCCTAACTAAAGGCTGTCAATACACTCTGGTATTTTGGCCACTTCTAAGCACATTATCTGTAGTTGTTTTTGTCCATCTATGCTTGTTTTCTGTCTGGACTAGTATGGTCCAGTCTCCATTCTCCATTTGATCCCTTTAACTTCGTAATTCTTAACAGAAAGGGCCTTTCTGCTCAAGACAGGTAATGCCGGTGCTCTGCTTAGAGATATCCAATGTCCCTGCATTAGATCAGGGAAGAGTCTGTCACAGAAACGAATGTATTTCAGCAGTCACTTGGTGCAAATTTGCAGAGTATGATGCTTTCATTTGGGTGAAGGTTGATTCAGGCCAAAGTTTCTCACCATTTCCATGTGGTTTTGAAGGACATGGCCTAAAGTCAGAGAGATGTGAGGACATGTGACATCTCCTTGTTGCCCTATCTGGAAGCAGTACATCTCACTTCTGCTCCGAGGAAGGCTGGTGGCACAAACCCATCTATGAAATAATCTGGAAAATGTGTAGAACTCCTGGTTATTCAGTGCATGTTCTTCGTTCTCAGTGCTTCTCTCAGAGAAAGGGGGAAGTCTTTGCGATGAATTGTGAGGACTTCTAGCATCTTCCCACCACTGCCTTCTTCTTCATGTTTCTTTTCTTCTTTTTTTTTGTGTGTAGGGGGGTGCATACCACACATTGCTTAGGCTTTACTCCTGGTTCTATACTCAGAAATCACTCCTGGCAGTGCTCAGGGACCAGAAAGGATGCTGGGAATTGAACCTGGGTCGGCTGCGTGAGAGGCAACTGCCCTACCCACTGTACTATCTCTCCAGTCCCAGCCTCCACCACCTTCTTGAATCACTCTGCTCCTACTCCATTATCCTGCAGTTGACTGTGTTTGTCCATTCTCGTGTGATTCCCAGCCTTTGGCCATAGCCGCTGCACTCCTGCTGTAGATCACCGCTCCTTCTGTAAACCCAGTCGAGAATGCTCCATTATGAGACATTCACATTCCTTGCTCCCTCACTTCCTAAAGAATCTGATACAGAACATGCATTGCAGCAGCTTCACTCACAGTGCATACCCCCTTCCTTGCCATGTTTATCTTGTTAGTGCTAGTGATTATATAACATAGATATTTTTCTTAATTATTCTGTTTGTTCATGATCTCTTTCATCAGAATACAAATTCACTGTGGGGTCAGGTATTTCTGTTCAATCTATATAAATTTGGTGCATTTATTCAATAAATGAGTAAGTTATTCTTTCTTAAGCTCCCCCGTAATCCTTTTATTGAGAAATGATGAATATTAAACCTGAAAATTATTTTATCCTCAGTCTGGATTCGAGCGAACAACCTATGACATCTGATGGGTTTTGTGTGTGTGTGTGTGTGTGTGTGTTGTTCACAAATGTGATATAGAGAACAACAGGAACTAAATACAATTGTTTTGTTGTGTATTTTCTGACATTACTTGTGACATTGTGCTATGTCTTCTAACATCAAGTAAGTCCCAGATTCTCTAATTCTCTGGAGCACAATGTGGTGAAACATTAAAAACAGAAATTTTAAGAAAGTAAATTCAGAGGACATGTTTAATGACATGTTTCCTGAAGACAGCAGCAGAGAAAAGTATAAGAAAATAAATTCAGAGGACATGCCTTGTTAATGACATAAGTAATACTACTTTGCAGGTAGACAGCTGTGAAGAAAACTTCTACCTGTGCACCTATCTATGTGGAAGCTTCAAATCTCCTAGCATGAGTCTTTCCAACATGCATGTAACCCAAATCTGATTTAGATGTCTCATTACTTTTTGTTTGTGTCCATTCAGAATAACACCCTATGCCTCCCCAAATAATGATCTAAGTATTTGTAGAATAAGAAACCATTCAATATGATGGTTACATATTATGTTATACAACTCCCAACTTCCTCATAGAAGCAATTTCACAGCCCTAAAATTATTTTTAATCATTTCTGTTGCTTGTTGTTGGAGCATAAAAGAATACATGTGGACAGAGCCAATTGGAGATACGAAGTGAAATCATGGTCTAAGTTCTTCCACAAAAAGAATTATTCTGCTAGGAGCTGCCCTCATTTGGTGAGGGATGGTTAGCACCTACTATTGGTCTCCTAGCAACACAAAGCTTTCCTGCAGCTAAGACAAAGGGTCATTTTTGCAACTTCTCTTCCTTTTCTCTTGGAATCTAGGAAAAGAAATTAGCACCGTAGCTCTGTCCTCCCATTGTTCATTTATTTTGCTTGAGCGGGCCCAGTCATGTCTCCATTTTGAGACTTGTTACTGTGTTTGGGATGTTGAATACATCATAGGTAGCTTGCCAGGCTTTGCCATGCGGGTGAGATACTCTCAGTAGCTTGCTGGGCTCTCCGAGAGGGGCAGAGGAATCGAACCCGGCTCAGCCGGCTGGGCTGGCTGTGCGCAAGGCAAACACTCTACCCACTGGGCTATCGCTCCAGCCCTATGAAAAGAAATTAGTCTGGAAAATTTCCAGAACATAGAATGTATTGGAAAAGGTATGTGTCTTGTGGGTGGGGAGCTAGGATGAGGGGCAAAGCTTCTGAAAAGACAAGGGAGAGGGAAATTTGGGAGGCAGTGTAATATGAATAGTGGGAAGAAGGCATCAGAGTAGTCTTTCTGAAGCTGCAAGTGGCGAATAGAGACATTTCAGGAGCATGGATTCTCACTGTAATCCAAACAACGTGTCTTCTGGTAGAGCCCAAGACAAATAATGCTCATTCACCAACTTGTCACTTATTTTGTGTGATGAATAAATTGAACGGGCACTTGAGAACTCGGCTTTCCTTTCCTTTAACAAGCAAATGCATAGATTTCTTCCCTTTCTAAATTCTGTAGGCCTTGTATTAATTACGTGCTTCCTGGTAGTCTATTCCTCTCCCTAGAAAAGTTGTTTTTTATAGGGTCTCAGGAGTTACGTAGCACTGTCCTCCGGTTATTCATTGATTTGTTCGAGCGGGCACCAGTAATGTCTCCATTGTGAGACTTGTTGTTACCGCTTTTGGCATCTCGAAAATGCCACAGGGAGCTTGCTAGGCTCTGCTGTGCAGGGTACTCTCGGTAGCTTGCTGGGTTCTCCAAGAGGGACGGAGGAATCGAAACCTGGTCGTCTGCATGCAAGGCAAGTGTTGAAGCAATCGCACAGTAGGTAGGGTGTTTGCCTTGCATGCAGACTACCTGGGTTCGATTCCTCCACCCCTCTCAGAGAGCCTGGCAAGCTACCGAGAGTATCTCGCCCACACAGCAGAGCCTGGCAAGCTTCCTGTGGCTTATTCAATATGCCAAAAACAGTAACAACAAGTCTCACAATGGAGATTTTACTGGTGCCCGCTTGAGCAAATCAATGAACAACGATGAACACTGTGCTACAGTGCTACAGTGCTCACCAGTTATGAGACCACAGTCAGGCCTGGCTTCCTTCTCCGATACCCACTTATATCCATCCACCTATGTGCCATTGGCCAAAATTGAAACCTTAAAGTCTCAGCCTCCACCTTTGAATATAAGAATAGTTGCAAGGGAAAACATTTGTCACTGCTTCTTCTTTTTTGTTGCCCGGGTTTTTTGCAGAGCTAGTTCTGGTCAATTAGATATAAACAGGAAAATTTGGTAGAACTTCTGGGTAGAAATTTTGACTAATAAAAGACACTGTTTTACTGTGAAAGAGAATGGACTCCGCTTGAGTGAATCTTCAAATATTTTGGCCCCTTTCAATGAAATCAACTCAGGCAAAATCTACCGTGGAAATCTTGCGTATTGATGTAATGGGAAAGGAATTAGAAAGTATTATGTTAAGTGAAATAAATTGGGGGAAAAGGACAAATACTGAATAATCTCAATTAACTTTGGTATGTGGAGAGGCAAAATAAAGAAATGGTATCAAATAAAGATAAAACCTTAGTTTTAATATTAACTGATATTACCAAGCAGTATCACTGTGTGACTGTTACCCATTGCTCATAGATTTGCTTGAGCAGGCACCAGTAATGTCTCCATTCATCCCAGCCCTGAGATTTTAGCAGTGTCTCCTTACCTGTACTTCCCAATGCTGCTGTATTGGAGGTTCTTTCAGGATCAGGGAAATGAGGCCCATTATTGTTACTGTTTTTGACATATTCAATACACCATGGGTAGTTTGCCAGGCTCTGCCGTGCTGGCAGGATACCCTCAGTAGCTTGCTGTGCTCTCCGAGGGAGATGGAGGCTCAGGAAAAACTGCATCTCTCTCTTCTGGGAGCTTTGTTATACTTTTATAGTTTTATATTCTCTGGATCTTGGCCGTTGATGAGATTACATGGCGTTGGGGGCAGTTTGTGTTATGACTGCCAAGCTACTAGAAAATGGGAGATCTGGGTGGAGAAGGCCCAGTCCCTATCCGAGCAGGCTTAGACATCTCAGTCACGAGTCCTGCATACTAAGCAGTAAGGGAAGAAAATGAGGGGAATGAATGGCTGTACTGGAGACTGCAAAGGGACAGTGGTGGAGGGACCGTGGTGGAGGGATTTGGATACTTCATTGGTGGTAGATGTAGAAACTACATCAAAGCCATCAGTTCTGATAGTAGTGCAATAGCCACTATTGTAACTATGTAACTATATTAAAATAAATTTTTTAAAAATGTGCTACCATAGGGCTGGAGCAATTGCACAGTGGGTAGGGTGTTTGCCTTACATGCTGAGACCAGGGCGACCAGGGTTCTATTCCTCTGCCCCTCTTGAACAGCCCGGCAAGTTACCGAGAGTATCTCTCCCTCACTGTAAGGCCTGGCAAGCTCCCCGTGTATTCGTATTGCCAAACACAGTAACAACAAATCTCACAATGGAGACGTTACTGGGCCCGTTCGAGCAAATGGATGAACAATGGGAGGACAATGCTACAGTGCTACATGCTACCATAATTTTGGGCTATGATGTGAGTTGGATCTACATGAGTTTGGTAGAATGTCAAGATAGCAAGAAGCCAAACCCTTTGATCTTCTCTAATGGCTATACCCACTGTCTACCATCAGGTAGTTTTATCATGACAACAATTAACCCCTATTTTTTTTTATTATTAATGAAACACCATGAGGTACAGTTGTAGATTTACAATTTTTTGTGCTTGGGTTTCGATTATACAATGATCAAATACCCATCCCTCCACCAGTGCCCATTTTCCACCACCATGGATAATATCCCTCCCACCCCCATCTCCTCCATCCCACCCTGCCTCTGTGGCAGGGAAATCCCTTGTGTTCTCTCTCTCCTTTTGGGTGTTGTGGTCTGCAAAAGAAGCATTGAGTGGCAAACATGTTCAGTCCATAGTCTACTTTCAACATGCATCTCCCCTCCTGGGAGGATTCTCCAAGCACCCTTTATTTGGTGCTCCCTTCTGTCTCTGAGCTGCCCTTTCCCCTAGAATGCCCAGCTGGCCTCTAAGCTATGGAGTAATCCTCCTGGTGCTGATCTCAGCTATTCTTGGTTAACCCCTATTTTTAAGTCACTATTTGTTGTCTTTCTGTTGGCTAAATTATTTTATCATTTACCATAAAACTGAGATCCTGTTTCATTGAGTTGTAATATAGACTGTCTTCCCATTTTTCATTTATTTGCTCAAGTGAGCCCAATAATGTCTCCATTTTGAGACTTGTTGTTACTATGTTTGTTATATTGAATACGTCACGGGTAGCTTACCAGGCTTTGCCATACGGGCGAGATACTCTAGGTAGCTTGCCGGGCTCTCCAAGAAGGGCGGAGGAATCAAACCCGGCTCAGCCGGGCTGGCTGGGCACAAGGCAAATGCTCTACCGCTGTGCTATCGCTCCAGCCCGTAAAATAGACTACTTCAATATAATAATGAGTCAAAGTGTTAAATTCCCAGAAACTACATCAAAGCCATCAGTTTTGATAGTAGTATAATAGCTACTATTGTAGGTATGTAACTATATTAAAATAAATTTTTAAAAAATATGTTACCATAATTTGGGGCTATGAGGTGAGTTGGATCTACTTGAGTCTGGTAGAATGTCAAGATATCAAGAAGCCAAACTTTTATCCCCTCTAATGACTGTGCCCACTATCTACTACCTATCATTTTTCTAATTCTGTATTAATAATAAATTATTTTCTGTTTAAAAATTATCTTGTACTAGGACAGGAACAATAGTCCAGAGGGAAGGAAGTTAGCCTTACATGCAACTAACCCAGGTGTGTAAACTCAAAAAGGCACCAGCGGCAGTCTATCTCTCCCGCCGCCCGCATTCTGTAGTCTCATGCCTGTTCCTCCACTCCAGGGAGGTCGATGGCGATGGGTAAGCGAAGAAAGGAAATGAGGGTCAGGCTGGTTGGTCTCGCAGTTTATTCTATTTCCATCTTCATTGTTTTCTGATTCTCCTCCTGCTTCTTCTCCCCCCATGCTACTTCATTCTCCTCCTCGATTCCCCTTTATTCTCCTTCTGGAGTCTGGATTCTAGATCCCCTTTCTCCTTCTACTTCTGGAGTCTGGATCCTGATTCCCCAGCCCGCTCTTACAGTCTAGTTATATCCCCCAACATGAGGGCTTGGGGTAACAATTACACATAGGTGTGGTCACAATCAATAGGGGTAGAGTTCTTTCCCTCAGGGAAAGCTGCTTCTAGGACAGATTCTCATCATCAGGTCGACCCACCCTAGAGCTGAATCCCTTGGGTGTGTTTCTCCTCTCCTTGTCCAACAAACATTTAAGAATATATAATATAAATTATTTTGTATGGATACAGTAAGAAATACCTTAAACTTATAGAATTGCTCTCATAGGGCCATCTCGATCTCAGACTACAGTGTTCAGGCCAGATAGTCTTTCCTATGCCTAGCAGGGTCCTAGTCTCGTCGTTACTTTTAGATCATGACAGCATTTGTCTATGATCAAACTCTTAAGTTACAGTTAAGAATTATGGTACTTTGGCCTAGCCCATTTTGATATCAGGGTAGCTCACAGCTTGCCCTGGGTCCATTCAGTCCCTCGTTGTGACCCTGCTTTGGAGGTGTTAGGTAGAATGTCAAGATAGCAAGGAGCCAAACCCTTTGATCTCCTCTAATGGCTGAGGGTTAAGTTGAGAAATCAGATGTCCGGGAGTGAATAATATTCAAAGCTAATTAAATCCTAAGTTACAAAGCATAATAATAACTGCCTTCCTGTATCTATACAGAAAGAACATTGCATTAAAGTAAACTATTCAAAAGGCATAAGGAGAGGAGAAAGGCAATATTAACTTACAATACAATTACAGTGTCCTAGAAGGATGTGACCGCACAAATTAACAGACTTTGATTAGGGGGGAAAGCTGATTAACTGGTTGGGAAAGAGAGCATAGAGAAATGGTTACAAATAAACAAAGGAATGGGAGTGACTCAGGAGCACTGTGTCAGTGTAACCTGATAAATCTAAGCTCCTTGTGGCAAGGGAGAAAGGATAAAGTAATGTTATCCTACACCCAGGTTCAAACTATGGCATCCCATTTGGTCACCTGAGTCCTGCCAGGAGTGATCCCTGAGTATACATCCAGGAGTAAGTCCTCAGTACTGAGATGTATGATCACAAAACCAAAATATGTTTTTTAAATTTATCTTGTAGTAATAAAAAAAATGAAAGTAGATTATATTTGGTTCCTTTTGGAACCAAATGTCTATGTAAAAAATTGAGAGTTAGACATTCTCTATATAGTTCCCCTTATAAAATATCATGAATAAACATAATTTCTCTATTCTTGTAATGTTTCCTAGGTAAAATACAGAGTATAAAAAATTCCAGCTTTATTGTTCTAATTCTGTCACTGCTTTGTAATTTTGCATAAATTTCTTGCTCAAAGTCTTTCTTCACATTTAAAATGAGGAAATTAAACTAGGTCAGCATTTCCCAAACTGTACTCATGAAATGTTCATAGATGTTTTATGAAGAAAGAGATTGGTGAAATAACTTTTACTTTATGCTTTCACGGTAACTTTATTGGAATGTTTTCTGTGTGCCCTTCTTGGAGATACTTAAGTATATATGCATATTATGGACTTTGAGAAGTATAACAGATATTAAGATACTGTTATTTAACAGGAAATATATGCGGTTTTAGTTTTAATTTAACCAGAAATTTCTAAATTTATTTGACTGCAGACCATTTAATCAGCAAATATAATAACTACTGATCTAGAATTTTGAAGATCAGGATGCCAAGACCAGTTGGTTTATAAGTTTCCTACCACTTTAGCATTTACTAATACTTTGGAAGGATTCCCATGACTCTTCATATTTCTAACTCCGTGTTCTCAAAAGCTCTAAGTTACTTCACATTAGATATCAATGAATGGACAATTTCATTGAACTAAAGGCATGGGAGATGGGAAAATTATTCAGTGATCACATAAGGTTTAAAGAGAAGGATCCTTTACACCATTTTTACAAAAATACTTATAAAAAGATAACTGAACACTGGTTGAGTGTGATGAATGTGTGGATAATTTTAAGTATACACCCTCTCTTGTCCTTTAAAAATAGTATAAACTTGAGGTCAAATTATTACATTGGTTAACATCGAAGACTCAAATTATATTCTTGTTCCTAAGTGAGAAAGCTGGACCAGAGTGCAAAAGGGTTTATCAAATGTCTTTGTTCTCTCAACAGTGGCAAACAGTCGATTATATTTCTTTACTGTTGGTCTGCTGGAGGAAAGTAAATCATGTCTGGATTTAACATACATCTCTGTTGATGTTAAACCACAACAGAAAAAGGAACATCAATAAGTCAAGTTTTCATGCATGTCTGTTTTAATACAAGTGTGGGGTGTTTGTTTCACACACATGTACCTTAGTGAAACCATCAGAAAAAAAGATAGATAAATCCAATTGAATTTTCCAGCCTGGGCTTCATGGATGGATTTCTACTTTAGATTTATTATAACTCATTGCTAAACGTCATTATTCTAGTTTACTATTTATGCTCAACTTTTGTCCTTTGATTATTAGTCAGATTTTGGAAAAATTGACTTTCAACAAATTTATGAAAATCTAGTATAAGCACAGCATTTTAATTTATTTATAATATAAGATATCCTTGACCTAAGGAAAAGAGCCAGCTCACAGGACTATGTTTTGTTTTGTTCTTTTGGCCACATCCAGCAATATTCAGGGTTTACTCTTGGTGGGTCTTGGAGAACCATATGGCATGCTAGAGTTTGAACCCAGTTTGACTGTGTGTAAGGCAAGCATCCTACCCACTGTACTATTGCTCAAGCACCAGGATTAATTTTGCTTAGCAAATAAACTGTAAATAAAGTAAAATCCAACAGAAAATTAGAGATTTTTATGGGTGGGCAAAACATCAAGCTTCAAGAATATGATATGCAACTAGAATGCAACTATATAAAAATTATTACTGTATGGAAATCTCCTTGTTAGGGAGATTAGTTAATGCATTAGTTTATGCATACGTTTATGCATTTTCAATCACATATTGAGTGTTTATGTATACTAAAAGAATCTTTCCTGTAAAATTAGGATATTGATCTCTGTCCACCTGCACTGAATACTCACAAAATAACGCTTAGTATCAAGTCATTTTATTTCTTTGTTCTCCATACAGAGACTTCAAATCTCAGCAATAATCTCATTATTTATTAAACTAGTCAAGGATTTGACTTAATTCCCATTATTTACAACTTAGAGAGATTCTTTTAAATGATGAGCTCACCGTTTTCAAGAATGATTCTTTGTGATAATTTGTTTTCCAGATTCTGACTCTGAAATTTATCTGGCCCTTACAACTTATTACTCATGTATTAAATATATCCTTGTGACATTTAAAAATTAATTGAATAGTTTTAATGGCCTTATGGTATCTATACAAGGATACTTAAAAAGCACTTATTGATTCTGCAGCCCAGAGGCTTCCCCAGAGGGCCTGCATGCACCTGTAATCCCAGACTCTTGAACACCAGTTCCTTCAAAGTTAGTTCTCCAAGCTGCCTCTCTGCCCAGTAATCGAGATAGTATGTGAGATAAATAAAAACAGACTCTCGTACTAATGGAATCGAATCTAGAGTCCAGATTAAGTCCTCAAATATATGGGCAGCTAGTCTTTGACAAAGCAGCACAAAAGTATAGCAAGGGAAGCCTATTTAACAAATGGTGCTTGAAAAACTGGTTAGCTATAGTTAAAAAAAATAAATGCCCCGCCCCCCCCCAAAAAAACTCGGATTCCCCTTCTCATGGCATTACTTCAGACCAGACCTTTATTTCAGACCAGAATCAACAAAATAGATTGAGGAAAACTTAAGCAGAACACTTCATAACATTTGATCTAGAGATAATCTTCAACGATTCAATCTCATAGCCAAGAAAACAGAAGAAAAGACAAATCCACACGATATCAAACTAAGAATCTGTACAAAAATAGACTGGGAGAAAGTATTTGTTCACTATTCATCTGACAAAGAGCTAATGTCCAAGATATAGGAAGCACTTGTAAAACTTTACCAGCAAAAACTCATTATTCATGCACTAATAAGGAAATTTAACTTCTTTTGGAAAAGATATCATTATTAAGATACTGTTATTTACAATATTGTTAGTGATGGTTTTCTGCATCCATCACCCCAATGCCACACTCATCACCAGAGTGCTCACTTTCCTCCATCAAGTTCCCTGTCATGCCTCCTCACTCTACAAATTCAAACTTGTGGACCATCTCTTCAATGGTGGACTTGATATATTTTCCTGTACTTCCTAATTCAAATCACTCTGATTTAGTAAATTCTGATGTGAGTATGTTTTTTTAAAAAAAATGTTCAATTACACTATTGAGGGATTTTTAAAGGAAATCAGGACAAATGTATTCTATATGCAGGCTGGATTTTAATCCAATCCTCCTATGATACCCTTCTTTCAATCAACATTAAGATAGATAATTATAATTTATGATGGTTGGAGTTTCCTTACGGGCTAGAAAAATAAGCCTTGTGGTGGACTGTTCTATTGTAAAATATCTTGGGGCATTCTCCACAGAAAGAGCAACTTCTCAACTCAGTAATTTTGCTTGTCTATCTATCATTGCATTACTGCTACAGCTTGAGGGGACTGAAGAAAAATATTTAAATCGTGATATCTGTATTTATGCCTAATAACTTATTTTCAGGATGATTTATCTTTATCAGAAAGTTAATACCACTTTAAGGACTTTTTAACAGACTTCTTCAATTTCATTCTTTCTGTTGATGTCACAAGAATACAGATATTTCTTAAAAATAAAATTAGCTGCAAATTGGACTCCTGTTCAACTCTTTCTTGTTTCTGCTTTTGTGCTATTGCTGGTGACACTGTGTGTGTGATATTTTCTGAAACTAAGAAATTCTCTGATCCTATGATACAAACTGGGTGAACTTGAGTGTCCCGCAATTCAATGCAAATTTTACACTGACTTCCTGGAGTTAGCACAGACTTGTTCCACAGGGTGACCTACTCTTTATTCAGTTGCCAGCTGCAAATAACATGTCCAGGTTCCTCAGACATCTGCATTGCTACAAATGTTAAGGTTTTCATGAGTCCCTTGATAGGTTTGATAATTTTGTTTTGTTTTGAGGTCACGTTTAATTATCCTTAGAGCTGACTCCTGGCTCTGCACTCAGGGATCACTCCTGGTTCAGGGGACCATATAGGGGATTCCAGGTATCTAATCCTCTGGGCTGCTTACAAGGAAGCATCCTACCCGCTGTGCTATCTCTCCAACCTGGTTTGATAATTTTTAGACAACTTTAAAAATTCAGGAAATTATTTATTTTTACTTAAAAAAATAAACAACCAATCAGGAATAGCTAAATAAAATAGAAGTAAAAAGCAACATCGTAGTGGAATGTGGAGGCTGTGGAATCCTCATGTCATTTCCAGAGTACCAGAACCTGGTACCTCCACCTATGAAAGTGGAACTTCTCCCAATTCCTGCCTCTAGAGTATTTTGTGGGGTGAGATTTCTTTATGAAAACCATCTTTGGTTAAATGATTGGTCATTGGTGCACAATCTCTAGCTCTTCCAAGAATGGTGTTGAAGGTTCCAACAACTTTAATCATGGTTTGTTTTTTTCTGATGACCAGCTACTCTCCAGATGCCCTAGGGATCTCCATCAATTATTCCAACTCATTTGCATACAAAAGTTATTCTTATCAGTCCAGAAAACCTAAGGGTTTTAGGAGATGCAGAAAAGGAACCAGAAATAAAATGAAGTGAAAACATTTTTATTACACTACAAAAATATCCTCTTTGTTTTTAAGCCACATTCTGTGATGTTCAGGACTAACTCCTGTCTGTGTGCCCAAGACATACTCCTGGCTCTGTACAAGATCACTCCTGAAAGTGCTCAGGAGGTCAAACATTCATTAAATGAAATATTGTAACCTCCAAATTAACAATCATAAGCATTATTGGAACTTAGATTCAAAGAGATATATTTTAAAAATTTGAGGCTTGTTTAATAAAACAAAAAATATATATTAACTGATTCAATATACATAAGAAGGAATATGCATAATCCATTATAGACTAATGGATTGTTGTGTTTTGTAAAACAGAACAAAAACAGATAAAATAATTTGAGTGCAATAGAAAATTCTTATGTAATATTGTTAAAGTCTTTCTAAATGCATACTTATTCTGATAAGTCTAAGATTAATACTTATATTAAGTTTTATATTATATAATATATATTATATAAATTATATATATAACTTATAAGTTATATGTATGTATATGTGTGTGTATATTTATATATATATATATATATATATATAGAAGGTAAAGGTAAAAGGTAAAGGCCCTCCCATTGATCATCGATTTGCTCGAGCGGGTCCAGTAACGTCTCCTTTGGAGACTTTGTTGTTACTGTGTTTGGCATATCGAATACGTCACGGGGAGCTTGCCAGGCTCTGCCGTGTGGGCGAGATACTCTCGGTAGCTTGCCGGGCTCTCCGAGAGGGGCGGAGGAATCGAACTTGGGTCGGCCATGTTGGCTGCGTGCAAGGCAAACACCCTACCGCTGTGCTATCATTCTCTCTCTATATATAACCCCATCAACAGCCAAGATCCAGAGACTATAAAACCAAGCTCCCGGAAGCTTATTGTCTAGTTCTCACTCTCAGAGAACCCAGCAGGCTACCAAGAGTCTCCTGCCCACATATATGCCTGACTGGGAAAACCTTTTAAGGTTATTAGACGTTGCCCCAAAAGTCTCTATCTCTCTCGGAGAGCCTGGCAAGCTACTGAGAGTATCCCATCCACACAGCAAAGCCCGGCAAGCTTCCTGTGGTGTACTGGATATGCCAAAAACAGTAACAATGATGGTCCTCATTCCCCTGACCCTGAAAGAGCCATCAGGCTACACTAGCATGTGACAGAGATGAATGGAGACGTTACTGGTGCCCACTTGAAGAAGTCAATGAACAATGGGGTGATAGTGATAGTGATACTTATTCTGATTCTCTATACTTAGTAGGTTAAGGACAGGTGACAGCTTTAAGACCATGGCAGTATGTGGATTCAGTTGCATTACTATAGACTGCCAGATATTCTCATGCCAACTTAATTGAAGAGATAAAAATCAATTAAATGAGAACCACTAATAAACTGATCACGAAAGAGTTTATTAATCTCTTGTTCAATTCATCTTTGAACATTTTCTTAGCCTGAAGAGTTAAACACTATTATTTTCCATTCTTATCTCAGCCAGAAGTAATCTATTAAATTGAATCTCATAACACTTAGAAACTCTTTGCCTGAACACATTCTCTGTTATCATTATCCATTCAGCCTTCTCTCACTTACGAAACTCTACATTTGCTGGGTTTTAAGATAATATTTTTTTCTTACTTAGGCCCTATTCACTCTCTGGTATATAGGGGTATGCTCTGCTAAGTATTCCAGGATCCCATAAAGTGATCATAGTGAGAATATCACTTAATCACTTAACTTCCCGTTAGTCATCGATTTGCTCGAGCGGGCGCCAGTAACGTCTCCATTTGTCCCTGTCGCGTGCTAGTGTAGCCCAATGGCATCTGTTCGCTCTGGGAACATGAAGAGCCTCAAACCGATCATTCATGATCTTGACGAAGAAGTCTGGAGCTATGCTTGGAATATCACGTTTCACTCAAATGCAAGAAAGAATCCAGAGTTCTGACATCCGTCAACGATCAAGAATCAGGGACGCTGTCTCATTTGCCAAGGCGTCAAAAATCAGATGGGCTGGTCACGTAATGAGATTTAAAGATGACCGCTGGACTAGAGCTGTTACTGACTGGATTCCACGGGATGTCAAAAGACCGTGTGGCCGCCCACCTACCAGACGGTCAGACTTCTTCGTCAAGTGAGAATATAAAGACCTAAAAATTTGGAACCAATGAAACTAGAGCATTCTGCAAGTTGGTTGATGATTTTTCTAGACCTGAGTTGTAGTTCAATTTCTTCCTTTGTACAATTTTGCTTCCTTTTGCTCTTTCACACCTCTTAATCCCTAATAAATATTTTGTAAAGGTAAGGTAAAGGTAAAGGCCCTCCCGTTGATCGTCGATTTGCTCGAGCGGGCCCAGTAACGTCTCCATTGGGGACTTTGTTGTTACTGTGTCTGGCATATCGAATACTCTCGGTAGCTTGCCAGGCTCTCCGAGAGGGGCGGAGGAATCGAACTCGGGTCGGCCATGTTGGCCGCTTGTAAGGCGAACGCCCTACCCGCTGTGCTATCGCTGGAGCAATAGCACAGCGGATAGGGCGTTTGCCTTGCACACGGCCGACGCGGGTTTGATTCTCAGCCTCCATATGACCCCCTGAGCCCTGCCAGGGTAATTCCTGAGCAAATATCTTGTATATCCCAATATATATAGTCACATCTGTTTCTGGTGAATCCACATCTATTATAGTCATAGTCGATAAATCAGTACATAAAACTTGCAGTATCTTTTTCAGTTTGACTTAAAGCACTTCCTTGTTAGAGACGGGTGGGTATTTTCTTAATGACGGGGATGAAGGCAGACTAAGAGCTACATAGTAATGATAGGAGCTCTGACCACACTGCTCTGATAATACTAAAAGACAGCACTGTGTTCTCTTTATCAATTTGGGAATAAAAAATGCAACACTGATCAGTAGAAAGATTTAGAAGTGTGATTCTCACCTCATAAATTGGCCAAGACTTGAAACTGTCTCAGCAATTCTTCACTTTGCTTGCTTAATAAAGAATGCTTTGGGGGCCAGAGAATTAGTACAGTGGGTAGGATATTTGTCTAGAACGTGGCCCACCCAGATTCAATCCCCAGCATCACGTATAGTCCCCTGAGCACCACCAGAAGTAATTATTGAATGCAGAGCCAGAAGCAACCATTGAGCATCGCCAGGTGTGACCCAAAAAAGCAAGCAAGCAAGCAAGCAAGCAACAAAGAAAGAAAGAAAGAAAGAAAGAAAGAAAGAAAGAAATCAAGAAATCAAGAAATCAAGAAATCAAGAAGGAAGGAAGGAAGGAAGGAAGGAAGGAAGGAAGCTATATATATATATATATATATATATATATATATATATATATAGCCATCCCTAGCTGTATTTAGGACTTCTGGCTCTGCACTCCGGGATCATTCCCAACAGGAGTTGAGTACTTTTAGCTGAGAGATGGATGAATAAAAGAATGAATAGATGAGTAACCATTAATTGAAAACTGCCAGGTAAGGTTCAAAAACAAATGTTTGTATTTCCCCCCCCCCCATGTTTGTATTTTTTAATACAATCCATATTATGAGGCATAGTCTTCTGTATATATTATGTATACTATTTGATGTCTTTCTATAAATTTATATCTACAATAGTTTTTGTAAATTAAGTCTGGGTTAGGGTTAGAATTAAAGTTAAGGTGTGTTTCTTAAGCTGTCGTCCTTCCGAGTGCCTCAGAAGATTCAGTATTGCTGTGCATTGGCATGGGAATTACATCTGAGTTATTTCTTCCCTACTTTTTTTTCCTTCCTTTCTTTTCTTTCTTTTCTCTTTGGGTTACATCTGGTCATACTCAGGGCGACTCCTGGTTCTGCACTCAGGAATTACTCCTGTTGGTGCTCCAGTGGACCATAAGGGATGCAGGGGATTGAACTCAGGTTGTTGGCATACAAGGCAAATGCCCTACCCACTCTACTATTATTCTGGCACCTATATGTGAACTATTTCTTAGACACATGAAAGGGAAGGGTTATGTCTTCCCTCCTCTGGATATAGCACCTGGGTCCTAAACTTTGACTCTTGGTAGGGGTTTACTCCTGAAGTATAAATTCAGGTCAGTTGAAAAATTGTAGACTAGACATCTAGCCCAAACTGAAGATAGCCGAATGCCTCATTAAATATAAATTTTAAATGCCCCCTCCCAGTAGTGTTGGCTTCTATAACACACACACACAAAAACAGTACTTGCACCATATGGCTTAGGGGGTACTTACAGGCACTTAGTGGGGGGAGGGGCATGGCATACTGAAAAAGATGAGATCATTGATTCAGTTAAAAAGATATGAACTGAGCAGAGATGCATACAGGAGTTGATGTAGATGTCAGAAATTGATTGTAGCTATCTGGGATCTTTTGTTTACAGCTTTAATCGGCCCATTCAGCTTCTATACCTATAATGTAGAGAATAACAATGGACAGAATGATTTTTGTTTTCAGTGTCTTATATTACCAAAGGCTTAGACTTTATTTAGCAGTATTTTAGAAGTCCTACTGACTTCTCCCTCTTTTGTTCACTCTAGAAAGATCATTAAAATGAATTCTCTCCCATGCCATGTCAACATTCCCAAGGAAGATTCATGATTGGATTATGTTCCTCAGCAATATAAATCAAATGTGATGGCAGGGATATGTTGATGGCTTGAAATAAGTGAAAAATAAATTAGGAAATGAGAAGGCCTGGGGTAGCAAAGACATAAATTTAAAATGTAAATCTCAAAAGATAAAAATTACAAAAAGCCATTTTGAAAACCTGTTGTAGATTCTTTTAAGTAATGGGGAACAATAGAAGTTTGTGAGTGAATTTGGTTTTCAGTAACAAGGAAATGAGCTCTTATAACTGTAAAGGAGAAAAATCTACAATGTTAAGAAATAATAGAAGTCCATTTCTAATGGTACTATAGCCTCAAGGCATGTCATTTAGAATATTTTTAAAACATTTAGAATTAGAATAGATTTGGTTTTGGCTTTTGAAAAGAAAACTCTACACTGAGTGCTAGTCATCAGGCTAGGCAAAGTTACTACAATTAATTTATTATCATCATTGTTCTTACTTTTCTTCCTCTGTCTGATTTCTTTTCTTGTAAAGTTGTATGAGCATGATTCTGAATCTACATTGGTTATCAGAACTTATGGAAATAAATTGAGGAATGATAAAGGAAAAAGGGGTCAGAGGCTTTGATCTTTACTAGAACTTGAATCTGAACTTTTCTTTTAGACAGGCTATATGATCTTGAACTGGGCTGGAGCCATAGCACAGTGGGTAGGGCATTTGCCTTGCACTGGGCTGACCCGGGTTCAATTCCTCCATCACTCTCGAAGAGCCCAGTAAACTACTGAGAATATCCTGCCCACACAGCAGAGCCTGGCTAGCTACTGTGGCTTATTTGATATGCCAAAAACAGTAACAAGTCTCACAATGGAGGTGTTACTGGTGCCCGCTCTAGCAAAAATCAATGAACGGGAGGACAGTGCTACAGTGCTACAGTGTTATATGATCTTGAACAAGTTGCTTGACCTTTGAACCCAAGTTCCTAACTCAGAGATTTGGCATAAAGGAAGTGAGATAAGGTCTAAACCAAATACCACAGTGCTTGCTCACAGTATATATCTAATTATTGTAGATTATTAATAGATTCCACTTTCCTTCCCTCTGAAATTTGAAACTTAACAACGCAAGATCTTAATATATGTAAATTTGTCCTAGTTTAGAGAGAAACATATCCCTTGTGGCAGAGATAAGGAGGATGATTAAAAAGTTCCACTAAATTAATAAAAAAAAAGGGGTGCTTTTATAATCTACAGAGGTTTTAATCTATTGAAATTTATTAGAAGGTTTCATATTGAAAGGTTTATACATCCAGTTATGCACACCCAATGCCCTTTCTCACATCTCATTTTTAATATGTTGGAAGAGTGGGTCAGGTTGTATATGATTTAAATCAGAATTGAAGGTAAATGGTGGGGTATTTTAAGTTTAGTAAGTTTGAATATGAGTTAAATGTGAATGTGTGTTTTACTTTAAATATTTGACAAACAAAATTTTATTTATGGCTTCTTTTATTTTTCTCTTCCTTAAACCATGACATGAAAATAAAAGAATACTTCCTTTATGGAGCTATCGATACACAGGTCAAGTCTTAAATAAATGTCATAAAATGAAAAAGACAATAATAATAAAGAATAAAGCAATAATAATAAAGTAATAATAATAATAAAAACAGAGTCTTCAGAATAATTGAGAAACAATTAGGAAAAGCGTCATTAACAACTAAATTAAGAGAAAGTGGAAGAAATGAGAGTAGGGAAATAATTCAGTTTTGTTGAGTTGACAAATTTTTAGTATACTGTACTTTTCATTCCCACCCCATATTCCAGCATACCACACAGGGCAATTATGCTTGCTGACATCTAAAAGTACAGTTTCTGCTGAGTGAGAATTTAAGGCAGAGCTCTTAGGTTCCAATATATTTTCCTTCTCTTTCCAAGAGCAATTCCTTCTCTGGTCATTTGGAAGCCACGTAGCCAGTCAGTGAGAGAATGATAGCTGTGTTCCTTGCAAATACTCTTCTCTGATCTGAGCATTCCAAAAATGCACACAAATAAAATAGAAAGCAAAATATCTAAATATTTTAGTAAAACTAAGCCACCTCTGATATTGGTACAGTGGGTATACATTCATTTATATTTATCTCCTGTGTTGAGAAGATTCTCTTAGAAAATCTGTCTCCCAGAAGTTTTGGGTCAGAAGTAGCCAGAAGGCTTTTCAAGAATGCCCTACCAACTCTTCTTCACTGCTGGTGGGAATGCCAACTGGTACAGCCTTTTTGGAAAACATTATGGATGATTCTCAAAAAATTAGAAAATGAGCTCCCATTTGATCCAGCAATACCACTCCTGGGAATATATCCTGGAGAGGCAAAATAGTATAGCAGAAATGACATCCGCACTTTTATGTTCATTGCTGCACTGTTCACAATAGCCAAAATCTGGAAAAAAACCTGAGTGCTGGAGAACAGATGACTGGTTAAAGAAACTTTGGTACATCTATACAATGGAGTACTATGCAGCTAATAGAAAAGATGAAATCATGAAATTTACTTGCAAGTGGTACTACATGGAAAGTATCATGCTAAGTGAAATGAATCAGAAAGAGAGGGACAGACATAGAAAGATTGCATTCATGTTGGGAACATAAAGTAACAAAATAGGATACTAACATCCAAGAGTGGACGAGATTAGTACCAGGAGTTTTGCTCCATGGCTTGGAGGCCAGCCACATACTCTAGGGAAAAAGGGAGCTCAGATAGAGAAAGGAGCACCAAATAAAGGGTGTTGGGAGGATCCTCCCAGGATGGGAGAAGCATGCTGAAAGTAGACTATAGACCAAATATGATTGCCACTCAATGCCTCTTTTACAAACCACAACACCCAAAAGGAGAGAGAGAACAAAAGGGAATGCCCTTTTGAAGAGGTGGGATGGGATGGGGAGGATGGGAGGGGTGGGAGGGACACTGGGATCATTGGTGGTGGAGAATGGGCACTGGTGGAAGGATGGGTACTCGATGATTATATAACTGAAATCCAAGCACAAAAACTTGTAAGGTCAACAAAAAAAAAAGAAAAAGAAAAAGAAAAAAGTATGTCCTACCAGATAAATAAAAGACCCACTTTTAAACTAAGGTGGATAAAGTTTATATAAACTTAGTATTCTGCATGATTATTAAAGAAAAGGTAAAAATGTTTTCAAAATAGAAGGGAGAATACCAAATCTCTACAAGTAAGTCTTCCATCCAAAATGAGCCACCAATGAACTCATTCGTTTTTTGTTTTTTGGTGTTTTTTTTTTTTTTTTTTTTTTTTTTTGCTTTTACACCACACCAAGCACCAAGCGATGCTCAGAGGTTACTCCTAGGTCTATACTCAGCAATTACTCTTGGAGGTGCTCAGAGGACCACGTGGGGGACCATCTGGGATGCCAGGGATTGAACCCTGGTTGGCTGAGTGCAAGGTAAATGCCCTTCCCTCTGTGCTATCACTCTGGCTCTGAATTCTTAAATTTTCTCTTAGGAAATTTCACCCATAGCTGATTGATGATGGAATAAAGAGTCCCAGGCCTGGGACTTCTACCATTCTAATCATGCTGCACAGGAATGATGATCTGTGATGGGTAAGGAGGTTATATGGGGATGTAGGGACTTGTTATGTATTGTAGGTATTTGTTTCATTTTTACATGATACTGGGCCCAACTGATTTATCATCTTGTCTCAGAGTGATGAGTAATGCTCACCTCCTTCATTCTTACCTTATGGCTCTTGTCTTTTGAACACATGTGCCTCCTGCTTGTCAGCTGGTTCCTGTCAGCTCTGTGTGTGGCTGCGGGGGCTTGCCAGTCCCCTGAGGGCTTGCTAGCTCACACACGGTCTGTATGGATTTTTGGAAAAATCTCTAAAGGAAAGGTTTGATGGAACAGGGTGGAGCATTTGTAGTGTCAACGCTTCAGAAAAAGTCTGCCAAGTCCTTTCATTGAGACTGACTGAAATGAGGTTTCTACCAGAAAATGAATATGAAAATTCACAAGCAGTCAGCAATGGTTCCATGGGAACTGAGGATTGAGAGGAAAGTCTCTTTCTCTCTATGAGAGTAAGAGCACGGACTCTTCTTTGTAATTATGGCGAAGACAAGCCACTCGAATTGCCTGAGAAGCTTGTGGCTAATGGCACAGACTTTTAAGTAAATAATGTGTCCAGGTCTTGGACTAGGCTGTGGGAAGAATACAGGAAGATCTTCAAAGCATAAATTCCTTGCTAACCATATTGCTGTGGAGAAATCTGGACAGGGAGAAAAGAAACACATTATAATAAAATTTTGAATTTAACCTTGTAGAGTCCTAGATTCCTTTTATTCATTCATAATCTTTCCAAGAGGTATGCTTAGGAATACAATGTTCAGAAGAAGAATGTACTGCGAATCAACATTCTCTGCCTTGAAAAAACCATCCCCCACTTTGATAGGTTAATTTGAGAGGTTTGCTCAAGAAGTGAATATTTAATTAACAAAACCAAACAAGATACATCTGCATATGCAACAGAAAGGAACTATCTGTGCTAAATTGTCTTTTTTTAAAATTCAGTGAATGACAAATGTTCAACCATGGATGAATGGACAAAGTTGGGATATATATATATATATACATATATACACACACACATATATATATATATATATAATGAGGTACTATGCAGCTCTAAGAAAAGGCAAACATCCCTGAACTTTTCTGCTATCTGAATGGAACTTGAGGATGGGATGCTGAATGAGGTCAGGCAAAAGGAAAAGGATTGCTACAGAATGATCTTCCTTAAATGTGGATTTAAAGATATGAAGAAAGAAAGTAGCAAATGACCAAAGGTAACAGAATTGGAAAATTGGTCCAGAGTACTGAGTTTATGGGTGATATGGAGAAAATGCAAAGAGATATTAGGACTTTGGTGGCTATATATGGGGTACTCTGGTGGAAGATGGAGCTACTTTTTATGAAGTCATCACCAACAGAATTTCATTGATAGTTTCTCTATAAAAGTAAAATAAAACAAAAGTTAGAAATAAAAGAAAAATCAGGGAGCTAGACAATACAAGTTTATGGAACAAGAATACTTATAGGGGATAAATAAACTATTACACTTATTTTTTTCTTATGAAATACAGGTTTCCATATCTCACCTACACCCTTTATTAAACCACAAATGATTTACAACCATATAAAATATCAATTCTAAGAAGTCTGGCAAAATACCAAACATGAATGTCACTCTCTGTTTTATGAGTTACAATGTTAAAGATATTTCTTGGCGAATTTCTCTTTCTATACTAGCTATTTTTTTCTATATAAGATGGTCTAGATAACATCAGTTAAAAGGAGTAGCAGATAATCTAAGGTACTGTCCTTCCACAAAATAGTGATAAAACTGACAAAACACTTCAGAATCTATTCTAATAGAACTCAGAAAAGCAGTCAGAGCTTCAAAGCAACCATAAAGTACTTCATTATAAAAATAAGAAGAGGGGCCGAAGCAATAGTACAACAGGTAGGGCATTTGCCTTGCACACAGCAGACCCAGGTTTGATACCTGGCATCCTATATGGTCCCCTAAGCACCACCAGGAGTAATTCCTGAGTGCAGAGCAAGAGTAACCCCTGAGCATCATTGGGTGTGACTCAAAAAGCAAAGAAGAAGAAGAAGAAGAAGAAGAAGAAGAAGAAGAAGAAGAAGAAGAAGAAGAAGAAGAAGAAGAAGAAGAAGAAGAAGAAGAAGAAGAAGAAGAAGAAATGAATCTTTGTAGGAGAGCTTTGAGGTGTTTTTCATTTACCTTGGACCCATCCCTCCTCCCCATCTTAGTAGTGATCTTCTTTCTTTTCTTTTCTTTTTCTTTTTTGAAAGGTGGGGAGGTGAATCACACCCAGTGATGCTCAGGTGTTACTCCTGGTTCTGAACTTAAGAGTTATTCCTGGTGGTGCTCAGGGGACCATATGGAATGTCAGTGATTGAACCATGGTTGACTGCATGCAAGAAAATGCCCCATCCTCCACACTACTGCTCCAGCCCCTCTTTTTATTTAATATATTTTCAATTTTTCCTTAAGTACTTAATTCTTACTTACATTTAAATATTATTTAACAGAATGTTCTGCATTATTACATGTTTTATTATGTAAAAGTTATAGGTGTGAATTAATAAAAACCGACATCTGCAAATGCTACATGAAGCTCATTACTGGAAGTGCAATCCTGTCCATCATGCAAATGACCACATTTATGCAATTTATAAATACATTTCCCCCCTACCTTCCAGTAACTACTAACTTTGTTTGAAAGTATTGTTATTTTATTTCATTGGTTTTATTTCTTTCCTGTGCTGCATAGGAAAAAAGCAAAGTGCTTGTATTTCTTCATGTGTAATTTCACTGAACGTGATACATTTTGAGTCTGTCCATGTTGCTTCAAATGATATTTTGTATTTTTATAGCTTAATAGTATCACTGTATCACTATCATCCCTTCCATTGTCAAATTATTCAAGCAGGCACTAGTAATGTCTCTATTCATCACAGTCCCGAGATTTTAGCAGCCTCTTTTTACTCATCTTTCCCAATGATTGGA
Source organism: Sorex fumeus (assembly GCF_029834395.1). NCBI lineage: Eukaryota > Metazoa > Chordata > Mammalia > Eulipotyphla > Soricidae > Sorex > Sorex fumeus. The sequence goes on along the minus strand of NW_026606071.1, from coordinate 40,892,760 downwards.
GGCTTTTTCAGGGTCAGGGGAATGAAACCTGTTGTAGTTACTGTATTTGGCATATTGAATACGCCACACAGAGCTTGCCAGGCTCTGCCCGTGTGGCAGAATAGTCTCAGTAGCTTGCCGGGCTCTTTGAGAGTCATATATTTATATATTTTTCTTTATGATTTGTTGCATGCCCATCAGATATGGTGTAATAATTGTGGAAAATGGGTACAAAGTGTCCTATAATGTGTCATGAAAGCAGCCTGGAGCATGGCAGTGGTTGGGTAGTGGAGGTCAGCTGCCGAGGGGTTGGGTCCCTTGGGTGGGGAGGGTTCTCACCTGCCCAACAGCCTGGCATGAAGTTCGATGGCATGGTTCTGGGAGCCTCATTTTATACTCCCATCTGGGAGGAGTTCCAGTAACTACTACCTCATTGGGTGGCCAATGAGGAGATTTTCTGGTGCCAGCAGGAACTGGTTTATGGGTGAAATCCCTGAGTCACTTGAGACTGGGGGAAGCATGCAGAGGTTCTATGTTCTGGGGTCCTATTGAGTCCAGAGTCCAAGGTCATGAAGTTCTGCATTATCTGGGTGACAGTGACAGTAACAGATAATATTTAGAAGTGGGATAACTAGATTGGTGCGATTTTAAGGTTTTAATGAAAACAAATGATATTAAAGACAGCATTTCCATTTTCAGTACAGATTCCTACTAGTGTCTGAAGCAGACAGAGCTTCTTCTTCTTCTTCTTCTTCTTCTTCTTCTTCTTCTTCTTCTTCTTCTTCTTCTTCTTCTTCTTCTTCTTCTTCCTCCTCCTCCTCCTCCTCCTCCTCCTCCTCCTCCTCCTCCTCCTCCTCCTCCTCCTCCTTCTTCTTCTTCTTCTTCTTCTTCTTCTTCTTCTTCTTCTTCTTCTTCTTCTTCTTCTTCTTCTTCTTCCTTTTTTGGGTGAACCCTGGTGATTCTCAGGAGTTACTGCAGATTCTGTGCTTGAAGAATTACTCATGGCGATACTCAGGGTACCATACAGGATGCAGGAGATCGAACCAGGGTCAGCTGCATGCAAGGCAAATACCCTCCCTGCTGTTCTACTGCTCCAGCCTGAGCATATTATTCTCAAAAATATATGGTTGGATATTGTGATCAGTCTGATTGATGCTTGAAGGGCTAGATTAAAAGGTTTGTCATTGTTTTTTCTAATTTGGTGCTTCTAGGATAAAGAAATGGGCACAAGGAAGGGTTTGTTAGGAACATTTAAAGATAGCTATATCAGCAAGGAACAAAGAATAAACATGCTATTTAACTTAGAAGGAAGATCTGGAAAGTGATATGCTTTGAAGAGAGAGCTTTATAAAGCTCCAACAAATTCTGAAGAATCAAAAGGATGTTAAATATTCAGGGCAAGGTGAACATTCCGAACACATCTGAGAAATATTCAAGCTCTTTTATTGGCGGACCATTATGTTCCATGCAAATAGGTAAATAACTAAAAATAACTCAATATAGAGTTATAAGCTGCTCAACTGAATTTAGAAAGTGGATATCAACACACACACACAAACACATAGAAAAAGTGAAATATATCTTTTGGGGGAAGTTTCTAGAATTTAAAGAATTGTGTGTCAAATTACTAGTTGACTAATAAGCTAGTGATACAGATGTCAGAGACTACAAGTGACGAAAGATGTAGCACTGTAGCAATGTAGCACTGTCCTCCCGTTGTTCATCGATTTGCTCGAGCGGGCCCAGCAACGTCTCCATTGTGAGGCTTGTTGTTACTGTGCTTGGCATATCGAATACATCACGGGAAGCTTGCCAGGCTTTGCAGTGCGGGCGAAATACTCTCGGTAGCTTGCTGGGCTCTCCGAGAGGGGTGGAGGAATCAAACCTGGCTCAGCCGGGCTGGCGGCTTGCAAGGCAGACACCCTACCACTGTGCTATTGAAAAATTAATCAAGGAAACATAGAAACAATAATCACAATTTGCAGAAATAACAAACTGTGAGATAGAGGAAGAACTTGATTTTACTAGTTGCAATATCTAATACCAAACATCCTATTAAAAAATGTAACAAAACACTCAAAGATATAAGGATGTACTCCATGCTCTGGATGTAACATGCTCTGGAAACAAAATTTAGTTGGGGAATGTCCCTAGAGAGTTTAGACATTGTGATTAGCAGAAATAGTTTTGAAATAATCTTTTTGAGTATTTTAAACAGTTAAATCAAGAACAAATAAATCATGAACAGTTTTTAAAATTCATGAACACGTAAAGGAGAGTTGAGAATGATGTCTCACTAAACCGTATATTAATATTATATCATGGAAATTAGAAAAAGGAACTGTGTAGGTTTCATGATCCTAGAAAAACAACTCCAAGGGCAGAAATAGCATGCTTGAGCAGTCAGAAATAGAAAATATCAAATGTAAATATGGGTAAATTGAGCTTGACCAATTGAGAAGAAAAGATAACAAAGACAAAAGATTGGAGTCTAACATATATGTAGCATAATATCAATCATACTAGCCTAAGCCCAATATTAGTCTTATAAGAAGAGAAAAAGAAAGGAAGTAATATTTGAAAAATATTAGTTAAGCCTTACAAAATTTAACCAAAAATTGAGAAGTCCACGAAAGTAACACAGCAAATTCTAAGTAAGATAAACTAAATTCAAATGGATTTATGCATTAAATTTAAGTGTGTTATAATCTAATTTCTGAGTGCCAGACACAAGTGAGAGTTCTGAAAACATCGAAGGAGAAATGATGCTTTATATTCAGCTAAATAAGAGTCTAAATCAGAACAATGGATTTATCAGAGACATTCTGAAAATGAGAAGACAGTGGGTTGTCATATTCAAAGTTGACACAATGAGAAACAAAAGCCTGAAAACTGTGAATAAAAAATATTCTTTCCCTAGAATTGGTAAGATAGTTCAAAGGGCTGGAGTATACATTTTGCATTAAGGACCCCAGGCTCAAATCCAGGTACCACAAGATCCTAGTAGGAAAATTGTGAGTGACCCTTAACAGTCAGGAATAACCTCTGAGCATCACCAAGTGTGTCATAGAATCCAAAATAGAACCAAACAAAAACCCAATGAGCCTCCAAACAAGCAAACGACAAAATTCTGTCTATAAAAACTATTCCTCAAAACTTAAGAATAAATTAAAACATTTCCTGATAAATAAGGTAAAAAAATTGTTTCTAGCCCATTTGCTCTACAAGAAATGTAGAGGAAGGTTTTCATGTTGAAATTATTGAACACTAGAGAGTAAATAAAATCCCTGTGAATGGATCAAGAATGATAGAAGTTATATAAATAAATATGAAAATCAGTATTAAAACGTTAGCAGCTTTAAAAAATATGATTTAAAAACAATTACAGGACTGGAGAGATAGCACAGTGGGTAGGGTGTTTGCCTTGCACGCAGCCGACCTGGGTTCGATTCCCAGCATCCCATATGGTCCCCCAAGCACCGCCAGGAGTAATTCCTGACTGAAGAGCCAGGAGTAACCCCTATGCATCGCTGGGTGTGACCCAAAAAGCCAAAAAAAAATTACAAAAATAATTATAAAACTATGTTGGTGGAAACATAGGTATTAAGACATAATTTATAAAAATGATAACATAAAAGGTGATCATGAATTTATAAAGGAGCAACACAATTGAATACTGCTAAAACTAAGTCGATATTAATTAATGTTAGATTTTTATGGGCTGGAGCGATAGCACAGCAGGTAGGGTGTTTGCCTTGCATGAGGCCAACCTGGGTTCGATTCCACCACCCCTCTCAAAGAGACTGGCAAGCTACCAAGAGTATTCTGCTTGCACGGCAGAGCCTGACAAGCTCCCCATGGCGTATTCAATATGCCAAAAATAGTAACAACAAGTCTCACTTCACGTTCCTGGAGCGAGCAGATGCCACTGGGCTACACTAGCACATGACAGGGACCAATGGAGATGTTACTGGTGCCCGCTCAAGCAAATTGATGAACAACAGGATGACAGTGCTACAGTGCTAGATTTTTATAATTAAAATATAAATTTTAATTTATAGAGAAATTATTAAGAAAATAATTATATAAATAGCAAAGAAAATTGGAAGGGGGTCAAAGTGTCATGCAAGAAAATATTTATTTAACAAAAATGGCAGTGATGGTTAAATATAGGAAATAAAAGACTTGATATATAGAAAAAGAATAATTACTGAATTTTTAAATCAGTAATTCCATTACATGTGAATTTATTAAACTATCCAATTAAGTGAAGAAGACTAACATATGAAAACATATTTTTCATTATTATTTGCTCACAAAAACCTTAATTGAAGGGCAAGAGAGATGGCATGGTGAGTAGAATACTTGCTTTGCACAAAGCCAACACAGATTTAACCCCTGGCATCCCATATGGTCCCTCAAGCACTGCAAGAGTAATTGCTGGCTGTAAAGCCAGCAGCAATCCCTATGTATCGCTGGATTTGCACGCCCCCCAAACTAAAACAAAACACAAACAAAAATAAACTCATTACAGAAAAGTTGAAAGTGAAAAAGGATGGAAATAATTTTGCTCTGTATGTAAATATGAAAAAAAAGCCTGGACTGACTAATTTAATATCAGGCAAAACAGTCTATAAAGCATAACCTTTTAAAAGTAACAAAGAAAACATTATATGATAGCAGAATAAATAAGCGAGGAGAAAAGTAATGAAATTACACTATATATTCTAAACAAAATCCTCAAAACACGTGAAGCAAAAACTAATTCAAAGAAAAAATAGATAGTTCAAAAATAATAGTTGGCTACATCATCAACCCATTAAAAAATAGATAACAGAACCAATATACAAGCGTTGAGCAGTCTTTTGATATAGTTGCAATGCACAGTTTGAAAATGAAATTAAGAAAACTATTCCATTTGTAATAGCACCAAAATGAATAAAATATTTAGGAATACATTTAACTAGGACAGTGCAACTTTTATTTACCAAAAACAGTAAAACCACTTTTGAAAGAAATTAAAGAAATGGATAAATGGAAAGACAGACATAGCTAATGGTTAGGAATATTTAATATAATTAAGAGGTCAAAATTACTTAAAAGGATATGCAGATTTAATTCAACTTTTACCAAAACCTCAATTTCTTCTTTACAGAAAATGAAAAATCTGATTCTAAAGTTTATATGGCATTTCAACTGACCCTGAACGAACGGTTTTGAAAAATAAGAACAGTATTGGAGAACACACACTCTCTCACTTCAAAACTTTTCTTCAGCTGGGCTGGATGTTCCAGTTGATGAGACACTTGCCTTGCACATGGCTTACCTGGGTTTGATCCTTAGCATTGCATATGGTTCCCCAGGCCCACCAAAAGTGATCCCTGAGCACATAATCAGGAGTAAGCCCTGAGAGCAGTTGGGTATAACCCAAAAAACAAAAATGAAACAAACTATCCAACTTTTTATCTGTCACTCTGTCACTGTCCTCCCGTTGCTCATCAATTTTCTCAAGCAGGCCCAGTAACGTCTCCATTGTGAGACTTCGTTGTTACTGTGTTTGGCATATTGGATACGGTGCGGGGAGCTTGCCAGGCTTTGCCGTGCAGTTGAGATATTCTCGGTAGCTTGCCGGGCTCTCTGAGAGGGGCAGAGGAATCGAACTCGGGTTCGCAATGTTGGCTAATCTACAATAATTGTAACCTTGTAGTACTGACTTATGGATAGACAATGAAAAGAAATTGAGTTCGGGAATGTGTCTGAATATTTCTAGTGAAATTATTTGGGGCCATAAACAATGCTATTAAGACTAGTCTCTTCAATAATTGGTGCTTGTACAACTTACTATTCTCATTCAAAAGAATAAACCAAGCCAGAGCCTCACACCATATAGAAAAGTTATCTCAAAATGGATCAAAGGATCTAAATGAAAGAAGAAAATGATAAAATCCTTAGGAGTAAGCAGAGATGTAAATGTACATGACTTATGATTTAGCAATAATTTCCTACCTGTGAAAATTAAAGTGCAAGCAATAAAATAAAAAATAGAAAAATTGGTTTTCATAAGATTGTAAAACTTTGGGACTGGCAGATAGTACAGTTATTAGGGTGCATGATAAGAATGCATGCGAGATGGGTTCAGTTCCATCACGCAGTTCCCTGAACATCAATCACCAGGTACAGCTCTGGCGGTTCCCACAGCACCATCTTGGTAACTTGCAAGAACTGAGCACTCTTGCAAGAACTGAGCAGCACTGTATCTTTAAGACCTTGCATTAACCCACCAACCTAGTTGATGGACCTACTGGTGGGAGTCCGGGTCCTCATGAGAACCACTTGGGTGCCTACATATCTCCATGTAACACTCATGCGTTTTAGGGAACTGAAAAATGTGAAAAGTCTGACTGGATAGAGAAATCTGATGTGTGTGTGTGTATGTGTGTTTAATGAACTATTACTTGGCTACAAGAAAAGATAAAACCATGCACTTTGCTACTATGTGGATGGAACCAGAGGATATCATGCTGGGAGAAGTTAATATGGAAAGGGACAAATATAGAGTAATATCCCATTTTTGTGGGATATAAGGAAACAGTAAAGGAATAACAATAGCTGAAAGGAGCAGAAACTGAGAACTGGTTGACAGAAATGTTTTCCAAGGGCAGAAGGTGTGAGAGCTGGATGTTATGGGTCTTGTGATAATAGTGGAAGAAAACAGATACTCTAGACTAGAGTGTAGTGTTGTGTTGAATGTATTGAATTCATGAAGCCATATCACAAGCAACATTGCAATTCCTGGCACCTCAAAACAAGCAAAAAGACAGGCAATTGAATTAGAGACAATTTTATTCTTTATTATATTTATTTATAAATATGATAAAGTCTAGTGTCCATAATATTGAAAGAACTTATGCAACTAAAGAACACAATACAAAAAATCTAAAGTGAGCATAATCCCCAAGTATGTGTTCCCCAATATAGCTAATAAATGACCAAACTCACAATAAAGTCTTTAACATAATGAATTAGACACCAGAAAAATCCAAATGAAGCCTTCAGTGAGATACCACTTTGTATCTATTAAGAATATAAGAGAGAGAGAGAGTAAGAGAGAGAGAGAGAGACAGAGAGAGAGTAACAAGTTTGGACAATGATATGGAAAAACTGGAAACCTTAGACACTGCTAACAAAACTTAAAAATGATATAGGATATACACACAGACAGTAAAAATAAGAACCAGGAGAACTGGCCAACATATGGAATCTTGCCACAGTGGAAAGGTGGGTGAAGGGCAATTAGGATAGAGAAGGGATCACTATGACAGTGATGTATCACTGTATCTCTGTCCTCCCATTGTTCATCGATTTGCTCGAGCAGGCCCAGTAATGTCTCCATTGGAGACTTTGTTGTTACTGTGTTTGGCATATCGAATACATCATGGGTAGCTTGCCAGGCTCTGCTGTGCGGGTGAGATACTCTTGGTAGCTTGCTGGGCTCTCCGAGAGGGGCGGAGGAATCGAACTCGGGTCGGCCATGTTGGCTGCGTGCAAGGCAAATGCCCTACCGCTGTGCTATCGCTCCAGCAGTGATCTCCAACAGTGATAGTTGGAGATTATCATTCTGGACAAGAACTAGTGTTAAAAGGACAGAGAGAGAGAGAAGAAGGAGGAGGAGGAGGAGGAGGAGGAGGAGGAGGAGGAGGAGGAGAAGAAGAAGAAGAAGAAGAAGAAGAAGAAGAAGAAGAAGAAGAAGAAGGAGGAGGAGGAGGAGGAGGAGGAGGAGGAGGAGGAGGAGGAGGAGGAGGAGGAGGAGGAGGAGGAGGAGGAGGAGGAGGAGGAGAGAAAGAGAGAGAGAAAGGAAGGAAGGAAGGAAGAAAGAAAGAAAGAAAGAAAGAAAGAAAGAAAGAAAGAAAGAAAGGAAGGAAGAAATTGCCTGTCATAGAAACAGGGTGAGGTGAGGTGGGGTGGGGTGGGAGTTGGGGATGATGGCAGGAGGAAAACTGGGAACAGTGATGGTGGGAAATGTACACTGGTAAAGAGATGGGTATTGGAGAATTGTATGACAGAAAACCAATCATGAATAACTTTAGCTGTGTTTCTCACAGCGATTCAATTTTTAAAAAAAGAAAGAGAAAGGAAAAAATAAATAAAAATGATACAGTCTCTGTCAAAATAGTTTGATGGGGATACACAAATGTACATAGAGCAATGGCTCTATGACCCAGCAACTAGCTCTACTTTGATGGATATCCAGGAGATTAGAAAGGAGGTGTTTAAACAAAAAAACAGGTGCATGAATGTTCGCAGTAGCATAATTCATAAAAGCAAAAAAAAGTGGAAACAACCGAGATATCTGTCAATTGAAAAGTGGGTAGCAAATATATCCTATACACAAAATAAAAAATTAATCAGTCATAAAAAGGGATGAAGAACTAATATACATGTCAACAACATGGATGAATCTCAAAAATAGTGTTCAAAGTGAAATAGCTACCAAAAAACAAAAGCTACAATGTTGTATGATTCTCTGCAGGCTACTTTAGGGTGTTTATGTGGACAGAATAACCTCTAGGGTTGCTGATAGTGTTCTAGATTTAGGTAGTGGTAATTGTTATTCAATACTATGAATGTATTGAAAACCAGTAAATTAAACCTTTAAAATGTTTGGGAAGTTAATTCTATGTGAATTTCACCTCAATAAGAAATACAGTGGAGCTGAAGAGATAATACAGTATGTAGGGCACTTATCTTGCATGTGACCAACTGGGTTTGATACATGGTACCCCAAATGGTCTCCAGAGCACTGTGAGGTGTTATCCCTGAACACAGAGTCAGAAGTAAACCCTAGACACAGTTAGTATAGCCCCTTCCCCCAATGTATATATGGGATTTATTAAACAAGTAGTGTTTCCACTGAACAAAAGTCTTTAAAACATCCTTAAATCATATAGACTCTTTCTTACTGAGTTATAGTCCTCAACCAAAAAGCCTTTATATTTCTTCAGTAATGCAGCCTCTTCTGTAGGGGCATATATCATTCTGCTATAATTAACACAATTTCCTTCTGAAATCACATTTGCAAAACTATAGATGTGTTTTCAGTTGTCTTGTCTTCCTTCCAGATAACATACCAGCATCATGCATTATGTCAGAAACTGCAATAATTTAATCAATATTCTAATTAAACAGTCCCCACTATAAGTATTTATATACTATGGTGTTGACAACTGGCTTTTAAAGATCCCAGAGTTTAATAGTTTTGCGCATCATTTACAGTTCCTCTGCACCACTGACATGATTGATTAGCACCACAATAAGAAATTATGTCTTCTGCGGAATCCAACGTACATTGAGAGAATTGATTATAATTCCCTGGGGAGGTCAGGTCTTATGATGCAAATGTTAATTAATTTTTTGTATTAAAGGCTAAATACAAAGATTGAATCGCTTTTATTAGAACTTCTTTTAATGAATGTACTGCCCTTTGAACCCAAACAGTTTATCTTTTGGCATATGCATCTTATTAAAGAACAAAACAATTGATTATGCAATTATCCACATGGAGTCTCCCTCGTAGGTGATAGAGTTATCCTATAATGATTTCTCAGTAGCTGCTAAATTTAATCTCAAACTGTTAGCAGCTTTCTTTACATTTATTTTTCTCAGTTCCTTCCTTCTTTCTCATATTCTCTTTGGACAATGATTTGGAGAATAAGTCAGGAAGCTAAAATGAATAGTATCATTTTACATTTTAATGTGAGGACTTAGAAAGTAATGGATTACATATGCTGTTTATTTTAAATACATTGTACTAGGAAAGCATCATGTCAAAAATCATTACAGTTATGTATATAGTAGAGCAGTCTATAATTAAACTAGAGCATTACTAGGATATATTTCATAGGCCTTTCTGGGCAATGAAAGTTCATGACTCTAATGGAGTACATTGTGTATGTATTTTACTAGAAATTTCACTGGAAGTTTAAATTAAAATGTAGCAAGGGAGGTTTGCAGTTGACCGGTCCTCATAATGTCAGACCTATGTGCAAGGCAGGCAGAAATTTTAAACTCTTTACAATCTATCATTACTGCATTAAAATTCCTTTAAAATTAATTTTCTAAAGCTTGTTTTACATGCCATCCTACACAAGACTAGATTTCTGAAAACCAAAGGTATCTTTTAGAATTCTCCACAGCGTAAGCTCATTGTCATGGTTTATTTTCTTAATGTTGTTTTCGTCTTCCTTCAAAAACAGTTTTGTAAGTGTGCAATTAGTTTGAAAAATCTCATTAAGCATCAAATGAGAAAATCATTAAGTGTGCGCATTACCGAAAGTGTATCATACTTGTAAGTGTACATTATGTAGAGTCTATGGTTCAGAGTCACATGCTTGGTGGACCATCAGAAGATACATCATCAAGGAACCATCTCACATTCTAACTCTATGCCATTTATCTAGGTATCTGGGTGGCGATCAACATTTTAGATCTCCAGTTTTAGATAAATTTGTTCAAGGCTTTTTTTTCTGGACTATATTTATAATTGATGGCTCCTACAACTTCCTCTCTGATACATCTCATCATGTAGAGGAAGCAAAACAAAATGACAACTTGAATGAGTTTTCTTTAATGTCTTCCTACCCACAACCTTCCTGTTTATTGGCATCTTCCTTGCCTTCTTAAACTGGCGCTTAATATCTCTTTGAGAATGGGAATGTGTTAACATGATATTCTGCTCAGACATATTTCATCCAAGCAGTGCAAGAGTAAAGGGCACCAGGACTTCTTCACAACACTGCTGTCCCCTCCTCAAAGTTCCAGAAGAAGGTATAAATCATAGCTTTCTGAAGCATGATGGTGCATGTGGTCTACTTTATAAATAATTTAATCAGAAACAATTCTATTTGTTTTCTTTTAGTATAATTTTGTACATTTTCAACAACATAATGAGTGATAGTAATTTTTTTTTCTTTTTTGTGTCACACCCTGCAATGCACAGGGGTTAGTCCTGGCTCTGCACTTAGGAATAACTCCTGGTGGTGCTAGGGAACCATTATGGGATGCCAGGGATCAAACCCGGGTCAGCCACATGCAAGGCAAATGCTCTACCTGCTGTGCTATCGTTCTGGCCCCAGCAACAATAATTTTTGGCAGGGAAGATGCCAAAATCATTCAATCATACTTTCAGTTTCTTACTTTAAGAAAGTGAGTAGAGTAAGTAGAGTAAGTAGTAAACTGATTGGGCCTGATAAACAGTAATCAAAGATAACAGGTAAACATATCTAAGGAGTTTAAAAGGAGCCAGAGAGAAGAAGAAGACAAAAAAAGCCTCTAAGATATTGGTTTAGAGACTGTCAGGAGCTTTGAGTTGTGGGAGATGGAGTGTCAGAGCAGCTGTGTCATAGTGAATGAAATGGAGAGTCAGACATTTGTGGGATATGAAAAAAACAGAGTGTGATTGAAACCAAAGCACAAAAAATTGTAAATCTACAACTGTAAAAAACAATAAAATAAAATAAAAGGGAAAAAAAAAAGAAAAACCCTGACTGGAAAAGAAAAAAAAAACAGAGTGTGAAACTAATACCCAAGGATAGTAGAAATAAGGGCATGGAGGATGGTCCATGGTTGGGAGCTTGCCATAAGTGGTTGGCGAGTAGTGAGGAGGACAGTTAGGATGAAGGGACCACTATGACAATGAAAGTAGGTAAAGGGACAAGCATGATAATCTTTCAGTATTATAAACCATGCAAGGGTGCAGGCTGTTGGCAGAAGCCCCCTCGGCAGAGAGCGCGGGAGAGAGACCCCCAGTAGGCAGCAAGGCTGGGACCCCCGCGTCAGAGAGCCTATGGCCCTGGGACTGAGTTCAGTCTGTCCTCTAGGCATCTGGGGGCTGGGGCTGTGGGCCTGGGCGACCCTCCCAGGGCAGGAGGCTCAGCCTACACGCTGACCCTGCCCTGTGCCCAAGGCCAAGTCGCCAGGGCTGGGGGCAGCCACTGTCCAGCCTGATCTTCCTCACCATCCAGACACTAAAGCCCACAGGCTGGGGACAGGCCCCAGAGCTGGGCTCCCACTGGGCTGTGCCCAGCCTCCAAAAGAGGCGCCGCGCTGGCCACACAGCAGGAGCAGGCCGGTCCTCTCCCTCCCTGGGACACGCTCCACTGTCACTCAGGGTGGGGTCCAGTTCACACAGGCCCAGGAGAGAGCAACAGGAGCCAAGCAGTAGGAGAGACCAACAGTGTCCCTGAAGCCAGCTGTGGCCTGCATGGGGCTGGAGAGGCCGCCGGACAGCTGGCCATCAGGGCAGGTTGGGCTCAATGCCGCCTGCTGCAGCCCTGTAGAGCGAACAGATGCCATTGGGCTACACTAGCACGCGACAGGGACAAATGGAGACGTTACTGGTGCCTGCTCGAGCAAATCGATGACTAACGGGAAGTTAAGTGATTAAGTTATTATAAATCATAATTACCAAAAGGAACGAGAATGAGAGGAGAAAGAGGGAAAGAGAGAGACAGAGACAGATAGAGACAGAGGTAGACAGAGATAGACAGAGACAGAGATAGAGACAGACAGAAACAGAGACAGTGATACAGACAGAGCGAGAGAGAGATAGAGATAGAGAGAGAGAGAAAGAGAGAGAGAAGAAAAGTGCTATAGAGAGACTGGCTGAGAGGGGTAGCAGGAAGCAAACTAGGGACATTGGTGGTTGGGTAATGTGCACTGGTGAAGGGATGGGTGTTGGAACATTGTATGACTGAAACCCAAACATAAACAACTTTGTAACTGTATATCTCACAGTGATCTAATTTTTTTTTAAAAAAGAACAGAAATAAAAAGAAATGGAGAGTGAAAGAGTTGGGAAGAAGGGATTTCAAAAAGACTGATTTTACATTATACAAGAGTTCTTTTCTTTTCTATTGGTGGCTTATTTGTATTTGAGTAGATTGAAAGTTTTACAATTTATTTAGATGTTGAATGGTCATTTCTTAAAACGGTACCCAAGGTTGATCTGGGACCATAGGTTATTCCATTTTACATCACATAACGATAACCATGAGTACTCATGTTTGGGGAATCTCACTAACAAAATGGGCATATTGAGGACTTATCTCAGCTTTACTTAGTGTTATTGTCTCAAGTTTTGGCTTTCAGTGAGTTTCAAACCTTTACTTTTTTGAACAAAATTTTTCTTTCTGGATCAGTTTTCTTGAGACTCTGCTTTCTGCATCCTACTCCTGGCATTCATTCAGAATAATGATTCGAATCTGAATTATCCGTCCTTCTCCTGAGATGAGCTTCTAAAACACATGACCCAATTCAAAGAAGACATTCTTTTAGTGGAAACTCCTGGTACATTATAGTGCTACACCACCCACGCCCCCCCCCCCCCCACATACTATGAAAATGCATCAAAACAACTTCTATTTTGTATATGCAGTTTCCACCCATTTCCCTTATTTTTCGTCAAAGAAACTCTTTCCTTTTGTAATCCATAAAGGCTTTTCTGTGAAAGACAAGTCATGATAAAAATCAAATATGATGGGTTAAATCCTTTTGTTGGATGTGCTTGAGTCCCGTTTCATAACTGGTCCAGCAAGTGGTCCGTTGAGCACCTCCAAGAATGATCCACTGTGCACAGAATCAGTACAAAGTCCTGAGTGCTGCTGGATGTGTTCGAAAAACTAAGAACTAAATCAAATATGAAGCCAAAAATTGGTTAAGCATAGTGCTTTTCTGAGTGCTAGGCTTGTGGTGGAGGGCAGAAAGGCAAGACCATTTCCTTCAGGGAACTTATAATAAAAAACGGAGTAATAATTTAAAAAATCGTACATATAAATGTATAGTCAAGAGCCAGGAGGACAGAGATAAGCTGTTTTGAGTGCTTCTAATGGGAAGCCCATGTGTGGAGCATGGCGACAGGCACAAGAGCTGATAAGATCTGTCCCTGCATAGCAGATAAGACCTGTCCCTGCATAGTGACCCAGTAGAGAGTGTCTGGGCGCATTTTACAAGCACCAGAAATCTGGTGTGGAGTCCCATCCCCCAAGAATTATCACCTAGCTGCATTCCTAACTGCATACAGCATCTACCCTTATCTTGGATTGGGCTGGGACAAAGCAGAGCTGGTCAGTTATGTTAAACTTTATGTGATTGGACCATTCTCTTAAGCCAAAACCCTCTATAAAATTTATTTATAGTTGACAATAAAGTGAGAGGCCATCAGCTGTCTCCCAGAGTGATTTCTCTGCACACCCATCATCCTTCGCCCACATCTGTTGGGACTTGGTGCACAACATGTCTGGGCATCGTTGGGGAAAAACAGTTCCCCAACACCTATGCTAGATGAAAGCCAAACATGTCTTCTCTGGGGAAGTTACTAAAAACATGAGAATATTTCTAGAGATTGATTAAATCATGAGGACAGAGAAAAGTGGGGTCAGGTCAATCACAGGAAAGAGATGTGCAAGGGTCCAGAGGTAGAGAATGTTTTCCCCAAAGTGAAGGAAAGTTAGTGCAGCAAAACAACTGCGATGCACCAAAGAGTATGAAAATATATGCCTGAATGATAGCAAAGAGGGGGCACCATCACACGGGATTTAATGAGTTGTGTTAAAGGTTTTTTATTTCACAAGAGCTTTGGAAATTCATAGACATTTAAAGCAAGGAAGGAAGGAGCATGATCATATTTGCTTAAAGAACAGCAGACTGGAAAGAAAATATTCTACTGGAAGAAGAGTTGGAGTCTCTTACCACAATCCAGATGAGGTCTGATGGCATTTTGGTCTAGTTTTATAATACGGGTGATGGGATTAATGCAAACTTGGAAAATGTAGAGGAGATAAAAATGCATGAGACTGAATAATAAATTGAGCATCCGGGTAAGGTAAGAGGTCAAGGATAATGCTCATTCTGGCTCCTGCAGCTTAGTGAGAGTGGGACAATTTTGCCGATGTCAAAAGCAATGAGAAAGTTTAGATTGGGGAAGAGATGGGATGATGATGAAGCCAGATAAAGAGCTCTGCTTGGTCATGCTAGAATCTCAACTGCCTTCAAGTTAGCCAAGTTAAGATGCTATCACCCATAAAGCAAGTTATTAATGACTGCCCTACAGTTGATTGTATTTTACAAAAATAGAGTATGTAAACACAGTCTCGTCGCATATAACATCCTCAGTAAAGGTGAGGAGAGAGTACTGAAGTGGGATGCTATATGAATATTTTAGCATGGATGCCAGTAGGTAAACAATTTAATCACAATTCTATATTTATATTTAAATTCAGCCAACATCAAGTTTCTATTACATAGAGGAGAGTCCCTATGTTTCCTATTAGCCTTTGAACTCTTGAGTAATTTAATTCCAAATACAAGATCGACAAGATAATATATTGCCAACTTGTGCTATGCTATTTTTTTCCTGCATTCACTTGAGCCTATGAGTTCACAAAACGTCAGTAAAAAAAATATGGCACCCTGGTTCTAAATAATTGCAGTATTTTAACTTTAATTTAATTACCATGCATTGAACAGTAGACCTTTAAAACTATGGTGATTTGCCTCAGTGAGTTAGACTCATCAGTAAACCTCATTATTCTCAGCACATAAAAGAATATATGTCTCACACTTTATAACACATTCCTTAATGTGCTCCCACAGTGCTAGCAAAACTAATGCTGGAGCATTTGCAAGCCTGGTATTTTTCCTTTTAAAACAAAAACCTGCAAGTGTAAAATTTTGAGGGAAGAACAGTGGAGAAAGTTAGAGAATTAAGATGCAAATTCCGGCTTGGCAGCATTGAAAGAGTCACAAAATATTGGTGAGCTGATATTTTTTTTTCCTGACAGGTGACATAGAAATGATCTATGGAGTTATGACAGTCTATGTATGAATAGAAAAATGATACCAGAGACCTCCAACTGAAAATTACTTTGTAGTGGACATTCAGGGTGAATTCATCTGAATTTCTACAGAAAAATTTTCCAAGAGAAACTTTGATCACTTTGACGAAATCAGTGAAAATGGAAGACTGATAAAGCATTCATTGCCTTAATTAGGCGATGATTTTCTAATGCATCAAGTAGTTTATCTCAAAAGAAAATAGTTCCCCCAAATTAAACAAAGAAAACAGTCTGTGGGAGCTAGTTCATCCATCTGACTAATTATACAAATGTCATGAGTAGAGGGTGGGGTGGGGAGGAAGGGAGGGAAGAAAATTAGAACTCACATTATTAAGGGGAATGAATTTAAAGAAGACAAGTTAAGTAATTGGACAGAAAGAATTTCTGGTCAAATGATTTTCATTCTTATGGGTTTGACTCCGCGAGCCTCAGGATGATATATTTGGGGCAGCAAAAATGCAGGCTTTCAATGACTTTGAAAGGCATTCAATCTGAGAAGGCTGCAGACCCAAATGGACCCAGTCCACTTCGAAGATGGTGTGGAATAAAACCATAGTGCTAACATGAAGGAGTCACTGGGGCTGTGCAGATCAAATAACAGTCCTCTAATCCCTGGATATTAAAGAGCAATGCGGCTTTATTTATTCACTGATGAATTACAGGAGATGGTCTGGCACTTGTGGTTTGGATGAAAATGCACCATTTCTTTTTCTTATCCTGCTTCTAATCGCCCCACAGCCATTAGACTTTGGTTTGGACTTGCAGTGGCGGGGGCCTTTCTGAGTTGCCCTTGTGCCAGAAAAAATATTCCACTCTTGCAGCCACACAAGTGGGGAGGTGGTGAGACAGACCCTAGAGCGCTCCACGGAGAAGGGCCTCCCACCCCACGTTTTTTGCTGTTAGGTATTTTCCATGACTACCCCTGGAGGATTCGGGAGTTTCTCCTCCAATAACTTGATCTTGGAAACATTTCAGAACTAGAAGAATTTGGAATAGTAATAGACTCTGTCTCTTCTCTTTGACTCATTTCCGGTCTCCTACAAGTCTAGTGAGTTTTCAGAATAATATGCATAGTTAAAAAGGACTTAGTGGGAAGAGCCATCATTTTCTAAGATGAGACGCAGTTAGGACACCTATATTTCCTAAGGAAATCGTTCAGAGTAACTGGCTTTCATTAATTCAAATAGCTCAAATTTTTACTACTTTACTTGCTGACTTCTTGCAAGAATTTCCTTGACCAAAAAAGTCTCCAAAATCTCTTCTATTTTTTCTTTTTAGCACTTGTTCTGGTTCAACTTTCCTAGGTCATTTTTCTTCTTGCTGTCAGAAACAAAGGACATTCCATTTTATCTGAACCCCAGTATTTTCTCTCAGACCAGCCTATATTAGTGTTAAAGACCCATTTGACATCCCACGGGGCCCATCTTTCCCCAAGCGAGTAAATATTTCTCTGAAGTCCTTGATTTTCAATGAAGTTTTCTGTCATCCAGGATCATTAGTTACTACTTGATCCTTGTCCAAAAGATTCATTGTTCTTTTTCCCATCCTCACATTTCCAAACCTATTTGACACTTGATAATTTTTTCTTTTTTTGCTTTTTGGCTCACATCCGGCGATGCACAGGGGTTACTCCTGGCTCTGCACTCAGGAATTACTCCTGGTGGTGCTTGGGAAACCATATGGGATGCTGGGAATTGAACCGGCGTCGGCCACGTTCAAGGCAAAGGCCCTACCTGCTGTGCTATCACTCCAGCCCCAACGCTTGATAATGTCTTACAGGGACAATGGAACCAAGGAGTGTGGGGACCAGGAGAGTGGGGTAGTGTGACTGGTCTGCTGTGTGTAGCAGCTCACTTGAAAACATGGCCTGAGAGCTTAAAACATGTGACACTTAGACCAGGTACAGCTGGAGGCAGAGCAAGAACATACCCACCACCTTACTCAAAGCAGCAGGGCACCTGTCAAGAACATAAATATCGCAGCCGGGCAGTTTCTTGATTTTTACGATTATTTTGAATTTTCCTGAGGCTGCCTGTATTGTCAGAGCAGCAATGCCTTGTTAGCAGTATGTGAATATATGACTAGATAAGAAAGCTAAAATGAAATTTGTCTTCCTCCACGGAAAGGGTGACACTTTCATATCAGAGTGATGACTGTTAGTAAAAACGCAGATACAGATAGAGACAGAAGTCATTTTCTCCTTCATTTTTTCTCTTTTTCACCTTAAAAATATTCTGGTTTATGACACAGAGCTAGTTATTACTATTACAGATGGATAAATTGAGGCTAGTTGGATGAGTGTATAATAACTTGAAAGTGAATCTTCCTTTTGCAATTATGTTCAAAAATTTATTTTATTTAAAGTATTTTACCATTTTTATCAAGGCACCAGAATTTACAATACTGCTGATTATACTTCTCACGTAGACACCCTTCTAACACCACAGACATTACCAGAGTGCTTGCCTCTCCTCGCCAATGTCACAGAGCCACCTTCCCTCCAGGTAAGCTCAGGTTTATATAACAAATCTCTAGTACATCTGATGCTGGCCATTTATTTTTCCCTTACTATGTTTTGCTATGTCTCACATATGAGATAGATTTTTTTTAGGGGACACACCTGGCTATGCTCAGGGCTTACTCCTGGTTTTGTGCTAAGGGATTACTCCTAGTGGGGTTCAGGGGACTCTATGGGGTGCCAGGGATCAATCCTGACTTGACTGCATGTAGGGCAAGCACCCTACCCACTGCTCTATAGTCTGACCCTGAGAGAGATTTTTTTTTGCTTTTTGGGTGATACCCAGTGATGCACAGGGGATACTCCTGTCTGTGCACTCCGGAATTACTCTTGGTAGTGCTTGGGGGACCATATGGGATGCTGGGGATCGAACTTGGGTCAGCCACGTGCAAGGAAAACACCTTACCCACTGTGCTATGGCTCCAGTCCTGAGAGAGATCTTTTTCTAAAACATGATTTTGACAGAGGCCCAGCTCTGGGCAACAAAGCTGAACGGCTCCAATTCCAACAGGTACAGCCCGCCCCCAAGGGCCTGGGTTCCTCTCTAGGCACGCGCAGCTAGAAACAGCCCCGAGACAGCCGGTTTTCAACCCCTGAGCCGCGTGGGACGGGCACAGAGGCCCAGCTCTGGGCAACAAAGCTGAACGGCTCCAATTCCAACAGGTACAGCCCGCCCCCAAGGGCCTGGGTTCCTCTCTGGGCACGCGCAGCTAGAAACAGCCCCGAGACAGCCGGTTTTCAACCCCTGAGCCGCGTGGGACGGGCACAGAGGCCCAGCTCTGGGCAACAAAGCTGAACGGCTCCAATTCCAAACAGGAGACATTCCCAACTCCTCGCCCAGTGCCAGGGACTCTTTCCGGAGCCGCGGCCGCGTTAGCGGCCGCGAAATATTTTCCCACTACATATGCTATAGGAACCATAAGCTAACTTCTTAGATGGAAACTTCTCTATTTTAGCTCAGCCACTAGAAATACAGTTGCCAATAACTCATAAGCCTATCTTAACTCACACTGCATATCAAGCAGAATAGTAACACTGAACGTGAAGGACTAAACCACACCTCTCACAATGGTAAAGCAACGCAAAAGCCCACCAAACATTCATATTGAAGAGTCTAGCCCAGATGACACCAACAGTACTGTAGTGTTAGACAACCTCTCTGACAAGGAATTCAGAAGGGAGCTACTTAGGATGCTTAGGGAATTAAAAGAAACAATGGAAAGCAATGCCAATAGAAGACAAGAGGATCTAAAGGCAGAAATGAGGAAAATGCAATCAGAAATGTCAGACCTGAAAAATCTCGTAGGCGAATTGAAAAGCTCAGTGGAAGGCCTCAGCAGCAGAGTAACAGCGGCTGAGAACAGAATCAGTGAGCTCGAAGATGAAGTTCAGAGACTCTCCCGAAAAGAGCAGAAAATGGAAAAGAGACTCACAATTCGGGAACAGATGGCAAGAGAAGATCGTGATGAAGCCAAGAGGGGTAACATAAGAATTATTGGAGTCCCAGAGGGACAGGAAGAAAACCTCGATGAAGAAGAAACTGTCAAAGACATCATTGCTACAACATTTCCAGAGCTGAAGAAAACTTGTGACCACATTCAGGAGGCCCGAAGGGTACCAGCTAGAAGAAATCCGAATAAAAATACCCCAAGACACATTCTGATCAAAATGACCAAAACCTTAGACAGAGACAAAATTCTGAAAGCAGCAAGATCGAAGAAAGAAATCTCTTACAAAGGAGCATCCTTAAAATTCACAGCTGATTTTTCTGATGAAACCCTCATGGCCCGAAAACAGTGGTGGGACATAGTAAAAAAACTCAATGAAATAAATGCCTCCCCCAAAATACTTTTCCCAGCAAGACTCTCATTCATAATAGAAGGAACAACACACAGTTTCACAGACAAACAACAGCTCAGGAACTTCATAGACTCAAAACCATGGTTACAAGAACAACTAAATGGGCTACTTTAAGGCAAGAAAGGCCCCTCAAATACACCCAATTTTAACATAACAATGGGACAAAATCCCATAACAATAATCTCTCTCAATGTCAATGGGCTAAACGCACCAATTAAAAGACATAGAGTGGCAGGATGGATTAGAAAATTGAACCCAACATTCTGCTGCCTGCAAGAAACGCATCTCAATAGTCAAAGCAAACACAGACTCAGAGTCAAAGGCTGGAAAACAATCCTACAGGCAAACAGCTCCCATAAAAAAGCTGGGGTAGCCATCCTTATATCAGACCACATTGATTTCAGAGTGAGGAAGGTCATAAGAGACAGTGAAGGCCATTACTTATTGATCAGAGGATCTGTACAACAGGAAGAACTTACAATAATAAATGTATATGCACCTAATGAGAGACCAGCAAAGTACTTAAAACAGCTACTCATAGATTTGGAAAAAGACATCAATAGCAACACAATACTAGTGGGAGACTTCAACACTGCTTTGTCACCTCTTGATAGATCAACCAGACTCAAGCTTAGCAAGGACATACTTCATTTGAGGGAAACAATGGAAGAAAGGGACTTAGTAGATATATACAGGACACTTCATCCACAAAAAGCTGAATACACATTCTTCTCAAGCGTACATGGAACATTCTCCAAGATAGACCACATGCTGAGCCACAAAACATGCCTCCATAAAATTAAGAAGGTAGAGATTGTATCAACAATCTTCTCAGACCATAATGCGCTGAAATTAGAAGTAAATCACACACAAAAACAGAAAACTGAATCAAACACCTGGAAATTAAACAGTGCACTATTGAACAACGAGTGGATTAGGCAGGAAATCAAAGAGGAAATCAAAAGATTCCTAGAAACGAATGAAAATGAGAACACGAGTTACCAAAACTTATGGGACACAGCAAAGGCTGTGTTAAGAGGAAAGTTTATAGCTCTACAAGCATTCCTCAGGAAGGAGGAGCGAGCACACATAAGTAACCTAACCTCACAGCTTAAGAGCTTGGAGAAGGACCAAAAAAAGGAGCACAACCCGAACAGGAGAAAGGAAATAATAAAACTCAGAGCAGAGATTAACGAGATGGAAACCCAAAAAACAATCCGAAAGATCAATGAAACCAAGAGCTGGTTCTTTGAGAAAATTAACAAGATCGATAAGCCTCTAGCAAAACTCACAAAGAAAGGGAGAGAGAAAACCCTAATAAACCGAATCAGAAATGAAAAGGGGGTCATTACAACAGAAACCACAGAAATTCAGAGGATCCTCAGGGAGTACTTTGAGAAGCTTTATGCCACGGAACATCAAAACCTCGAGGAAATGGATAAATTCCTAGACTCCTACAGACTCCCAAGGCTGAACCAAGAAGACCTGGAATACCTGAACAGACCTATCACCATCAAGGAAATTGAAATGGTAATAAAAAGTCTCCCCAAGCACAAAAGTCCTGGCCCGGATGGATTCACTAGTGAATTCTTCCAAATCTTTAAAGAGGACTTACTCCCAATCCTCTTTAAGCTTTTCCACGAAATTGAAATATCAAAAACACTTCCAAACAGTTTCTACGAAGCAAATATCACACTGATACCAAAAGCAGACAGAGATACCACAAAGAAAGAGAATTACAGGCCGATATCCCTGATGAACACAGATGCAAAGATCCTCAACAAACTACTAGCAAATAGAATCCAACTACTCATCAAAAAGATCATACACCATGACCAAGTAGGATTCATCCCAGGGATGCAAGGATGGTTCAACATTCGGAAATCAATCAACATAATCCACCATATCAACAAAAGAAAAGATAAAAAGCATATGATCATATCAATAGATGCAGAGAAAGCATTTGATAAGATCCAGCACCCCTTTATGATGAAAACCCTAGCCAAAATGGGTATAGAGGGGACCTTCCTCAACATAATTAAAGCCATCTACCACAAGCCTACAGCAAGCATCATCCTCAATGGGGAAAAACTGAGAGCCTTCCCTCTAAGATCAGGGACGAGACAGGGATGCCCACTCTCTCCACTGCTGTTCAATATAGTACTGGAAGTACTTGCAATAGCGATTAGGCAGGAAAAAGATATTAAGGGCATTCAGGTAGGAAAGGAAGAAATCAAGCTCTCACTATTCGCAGATGATATGATACTCTACTTAGAGAACCCAATAACTTCCACCAAAAAACTCTTAGAAACAATAGACTCGTATAGTAAAGTTGCAGGTTATAAAATCAATACCCAAAAGTCCATGGATTTCCTATACGCAAACAGTGAGAGAGAAGAAAGCAACATGAAAAAAACAATCCCATTCACAATTGTGCCCCAGAAAATCAAGTACCTAGGAATCAGCTTAACTAAGGAAGTAAAGGACCTGTACAAAGAAAACTACAAAACGCTACTTCAGGAAATAAAAGAGGACATGAGGAAATGGAAAGATATCCCCTGCTCATGGGTCGGGAGACTTAACATTGTCAAAATGGCAATACTACCGAAAGCATTGTATAAATTCAATGCAATCCCTATAAGGATACCCATGACATTCTTCAAAGAAATGGAGCAAACACTCCTGAAATTTATATGGAACAATAAGCCCCCACGAATAGCTAAAGCAATTCTTGGGAAAAAGAAAATGGGAGGAATCAACCTCCCTAACTTCAAACTCTACTACAAAGCAGTAATAATTAAAACAGCATGGTACTGGAACAAAGGCAGAACTGCAGACCAATGGAACAGGGTTGAATACACTGACATCTCTCCTCAATCATATGCTCATCTAATCTTTGATAAAGGTGCAAGTAATGTGAAGTGGAGTAAGGAAAGCCTCTTTAATAAATTGTGTTGGCATCACTGGACGGCTACATGCAAAAAAATAGGCTCAGAACTCTGCCTAACACCATGTACAAAAGTAAGATCAAAATGGATTAAAGACCTCAACATCAGACCAGAAACCATAAGGTACATTGAAGATAAAGTTGGCAAAACCCTCCATGACATTGAAGCTAATGGTATCTTCAAAAATGCCACGCCACTGGCCGAGCAAGTGAAAACAGAGATAGATAAATGGGACTATCTTAAACTAAGAAGCTTCTGCACCTCCAAAGAAACAGTGACCAAAATACAAAGACAGTCTACAGAATGGGAAAGGATATTCACCGAATACACATCTGACAAGGGGTTGATATCCAGGATATACAAAATACTGGTTAAACTCCACAAGAAGAAAACATCCAACCCCATCCAAAAATGGGGCAATGAAATGAACAGAAACTTTCTCAAAGAAGAAATCCGAATGGCAAAAAAGCACATGAGAAAATGCTCTACATCATTAACCATCAGGGAGATGCAGATCAAAACCACAATGAGATACCATCTCACACCTCAGAGACTGGCCCAAATTCAAAAGAACAAAAGCAACCGATGCTGGCGTGGATGTGGCGAGAAAGGGACACTCCTTCACTGTTGGTGGGAATGTCCACTGGTTCAGCCCTTCTGGAAAACCGTATGGACGATTCTCAAAAAATTAGAAATTGAGCTCCCATTTGACCCAGCAATACCACTCCTGGGAATATATCCCAGAGAGGCAAAAATGTATAGTCGAAGTGACATCTGCACTTGTTTGTTCATTGCAGCCCTCTTTACAATAGCCAGAAACTGGAAGAAACCTGAATGCCCAAGAACAGATGACTGGTTAAAGAAACTTTGGTACATCTACACAATGGAGTACTATGTAGCTCTTAGAAAAGATGAAGTCATGAAATTTACATACAAGTGGTACAATATGGAAAGTATCATGCTAAGCGAAATGAGTCAGAAAGAGAGGGATAGACATAGAAAGATTGCATTCATCTGGGGGATATAAAGTAACAAAGTATGAGATTAATACCCAAGAATAGCTGAGATCAGCACCAGGAGGATTACTCCATAACTTAGAGGCCAGCCGGGTATCCTAGAGGAAAGGGCTATTCAGATAGAGAAGGGAACACCAAATAAAGGATGTTTGGAGGATCCTCCCAGGAGGGGAGATGCATGTCGAAAGTAGACTATGGACTGAACATGTTTGCCACTCAATGCCTCTTTTGCAGACCACAACACCCAAAAGGAGAGAGAGAACACAGGGGATTGCCCTGCCACAGAGACGGGGGGATGGGGGGATGGGGGTGGGAGGGATATTATCCATGGTGGTGGAAAATGGGCACTGGTGGAGGGATGGGTATCTGATCATTGTATAATTGAAACCAAAGCACAAAAAATTGTAAATCTACAACTTTAAAAAAAATAAAATAAAATAAAGGGAAAAAAAAAAAAACATGATTTTGAACATGGTGAAACCTACACAGGTATAGATAAAGAAAACTAAACCTCCAAAATTCCACAAAACTGTAAATCAATAAGTATATTTTTCAAAAACTGTGTCTCTCTTTTTATAGGGACAAATTAAAAATGAATAATATAAATAACTATGCTAATACATTTAAAATATTCTATTTAGTAAGAATAAGAAGAGAATTAAGAAAAGGTAAAGGCCTATAGAAGCATAAACATGTCTTTTATCCTAAAAAGGGAAAATTGACTTGATGTTAGAAAATATATTATAGATAATGCTTCAGTATCTTCATTAATAAGTAAAACATTATAAAAATCCGTATTGATGTAAAAAATTACCTAAATAAACATAGTATATTCAGTATAAATAAAACAATAATTCATTATTGGAAAGGTATAAAACCCTTAGCAAGCAAAGAATGTTGGCTGTGTGCAAGGCAAATGCCCTACCCGCTGTCCTATCGCTCCAGCGGTAGGACATTTGCCTTGCACGCAGCCAACATGGCTGACCGGAGTTCGATTCCTCTGCCCCTCTCGGAGAGCCTGGCAAGCTATCGAGAGTATCTCGACCGCACAGCAGAGCCTGGCAAGCACCTCGTGACGTATTCGATATGCCAGAAACAGTAACAACAAAGTCTCCAATGGAGACGTTACTGGGCCCGCTCAAGCAAATCGATGATCAACGGGAGGGCCTTTACTTTACTTTACTTTACAAGCAAAGAATAAGCAAAACTTTCTTAACCTGGTAGAAAGCAACCACAAGTACCATAGTAAGTGCTATTCTCAATGGGCAAAGTGCTGAGAAGTTTGTCTTGTCTTTTAAAGACTCTCCTTTAATGTTTCTTGCAAAACTGGTTTAAGGGCCATAATTTCCTCAGGCTGTTGTCTGTCCACGGAGCTCTGTATTTTCCCCTCAAATATGAATGTAATCTAACTGGAGAGAGAGTTCTTGGGGGAGATGTTCATTTCATTAAGTTATTACTTTTTTCCTTTTACTACATCCCACCATTATCTTTTGACGTGTCTTACTTGATAATGTGCTGTGAATCACATGTGTTTTCCCTTGCATGACCTTCCCTTTGTTGATCCTGCTTCTTTCAATATTCTGTCTCTGTCATTGGTTTTGTCACTCTGCTCAAAAAGAGTTTTGGATTTTTTCTGTGTGGGTCTGTTTTTCCTGGAACCCTTTGAACCTCTTGGATCTTGATTCTTGTCCTCTTCAACTCTGGGAAATTTTTGTCTATGGTTTCTTCAGGTAATGGTTCTTCACCAAACTTGACTTCTGGTTCTTCAGAGACTTTGAGAACGCTTATTTTTTTCCTCTTGAACTCATACCATAGTTCTGTGGTGTGTTGTTGGTTTCTTTTCCAGCTTTCCCTCATCTCCTATTATTTTCTAGAAGTATCCTGTATTTAACCTCGGAGCTTATCAATCTTTTCTTTATATACTATTATTCTGCTGTTCAAACCTTATACTGAATTATTTTCATATTTTTCATTTCTGTCACTTCAATTTCGGTAACATTGTAGTTTTCTTATTTCTGTTCTTATAGTTTTTTGTTTGTTTTTTTTTTTTTGTTTTTTGAGTCTCACCTGGGGGTGCTCAAGGGTCACTCCTGGCTTTGCACTCAGTAATCACTCCTGGCAGTGTTCAGGGGACCATATGGGATACTGAGAATCGAACCGGGGTCAGCCATGTGCCAGGCAAATGCCCTACCCTCTGTGTTATCACTCCATCCCCTGTCCTCATAGTTTCTTACGTTTTGATGGTTATTTGTATAATTATTTGTATCAACATTAACTTGAGATCATTAAATCTGCTCAACATGGTGTCACTTAAGTTATTCTCTGAGAATTTACAAAGTTGTTTAATGATGGTAGAGCATTCCATGTTCTTTTCACTTGTTGAGCTCGGTTGGCTATTATTCGTCTTTCTAATTGTGTCTGCTGTGTCCTGCTGTGCTGAGGAAGAATCTTTGTAGTTATTCCCCCTGGGAGTCTCTGAGGGAACAGACCATGCATGTTCATCCTCCCCTTCTTCATCCAGTGACAGGAAGTATATGTGTTAAAAGTGTGAGGTGTGATGAGTGAAGCAATTATAGAGCCATGTCCATACTTGTGTGGCTCAGGACATATGGAAATGTGCCTGTTGAGATGACAGAGGGTGGGTGTGGAGGCTTCAGGGACCCAACTTCCAGATTGGACTGGAATCTGCTTTCTTCTCCAAAAAGATGCCAAAGATGTCAGCCTGAAGTTTAGTCTCACTTGGAGGAGTGGGGGAACCAAGAAGATATTTGTCTCACGGAGACATTTTTCTGCTCCAACATAAGGTTTGACCCTCGTTTAATTGTGTTATATATGTTAAAGTGTTTGCTCTGGCAGGAGATTTATTCTTTTATTCTAGTCACAGATTTTAAAAAATGTCTTGGAAGAATCAACTAGCCACAAATATTTCTCAGCTGAGACTTCTAGGGTGATCTCCGGACAGGGGTGAGCCAATCCACCCTATCAAAGTCCTAACAGTCACAGTCACACAGTCCTACCTCCCACTGGACTGTCTAGTTAGATATTCTGGATTTTCTGGAGCAACATCTCCAAACTCTACAATACTGAGGTCTCAGTAGTATCACACTAGATTGGATAGAAATGTAACATAGAAGCCAATCAATCTTGACTAACAAAAACATTAACACAGAAGGCTTATCTTGCAACACCAGCTTTGTAAATCCCTAGACAAGGATCACTGACCCCATGGTGAGATGCAACAGTTTCTACAAATTTTCTTCTATATGAAAATAGCTTTTGATCATTCTCTTAGCCAATTAGTGGCAACTGTAGCACTGTAGCATTTTCCTCCCGTTGTTCATAAATTTGCTCTAGCAGGACCAGTAACTTCTCCACCCTGAGACTTTGTTGTTACTGTGTTTGGCATATTGGATACATCATGGGTAGCTTGCCAGGCTTTACCATGCAAGCGAGATACTCTCGGTAGCTTGCCGGGCTCTCCGAGAGGGGCGGAGGAATTGACCAGCTTGACCACGTGCAAAGCAAATGCTCTACCCACTGTGCTATCACAAACAATATAAAATAAATGATTGTGGGTATGCTATGAGGGTAGGCTTGAGGGGTGGTTGGAAGAATGGAGACAATGGTGGAAGGGAAATGACAGTGGTGGTGGGATTGGTGTTGGAATATTGAATGACTATAATAAACCATCATGAACAACTTTGTAATCTATACTGTAAACAAAGTGGGGAAATATCTCTAGTACTGATAAAGAAACATTTTGTTATGGGGGCAAAAAAAGTCCTTTAAAAGGTAGATACCTGCATGAAGAAATGCTCCACATCGCTAATCATCAAGGAGATGTAAATCAAACAACGAGATATCATCTCACACCATAGGAACTGGCACACATTCAAAAGAACCAAAGCAACCAGTTGTGGTATGGATGTGGGGGAATAGGGACACTCTTTAACTGTTGGTGGGAATGATGATTGGTCGGGATTTTCTGAAAAACAATACGAACATTCATTCAAAAACTTTGTAACTCAAACATGAAAGCTTGTAACTGTATCTCACAGCGATTCAATTTAAAAAAAGATAGATGCCTTTTTGGGAAGCAAGTGTTCTTTTCGAAAAATCTTTATTTAAACACTGTGGTTTACAAAGTTGTTCATACTACATTTGTAGTGAGCATTCAATGTTCCAACACCAATCCCAGGCTGTGAGTGATCTTTTATCCAACATTGTCCCCATTTACTAACCATCCCCCATATGACCCTGCAATACCACTTCTGGGAATATAGCCCAAGGGTACAAAGAAGCATAGTAGAAATGACATCTGCACCTATATGTTCATTGCAGCACTGTTCACAGTAGCCAAATCTGGAAATAAACTGAGTGTCCAAGAACAGACAACTGGATAAAGAACTTTGATACATCTACACAATGGAATACTCTACAGCTGTTAGGAGAGATGAAGTCATGAAATTTGCTTATAAGTGGATAGAACTGGAGAGTATCATGCTAAGTGAAATGAGTCAGAAAAATAGGGACAGGCAGACATAGAAGGACTGAACTCATTTGCAGAATATAAAATAACATAAGACTGACACCCAAGAAACAGCAGACACAAGGGCCAGGAAGATTGTTCCATAGTTGGAAGCCTGTCTCATAGCTGGGGGAGAAGGTAACTAGAATAAAGAAGGGATCACTAAGACAACGATGGTTGGAGGGATCGATAAGGATGGGAGATGTGTGCTGAAAGTAGATAAAGGACCAAACATGATATCCTCTCAGTGTCTGTATTGAAAACCATAATGCCCAAAAGTAGAGCGAGAGTTTGTGGGAAATTGCCTACCATGAAGGCGGAGGGAGGGTGGGCAAGGGGGGTTTACTGGGGACATTGGTTTTGGAGAATGTGCACTGGTGGAGAAATGGATGTTTGATCATCATATGATTGTAACTCAAACATGAAAACTTGTAACTGTATCTCATGGTGATTCAATGAAAAAAAAATATAGGTGGCTTTTTAGGAAGCAAGAGTTATTTTTAAAAAAACATACTTTATTTAAATACTGTGGTTTAGACAGTTGTTCAAATTAAATTTGTTGTGGGCATTCAGTGTTCCAACACCAATCCCAACCTGTGAGTGACCTTTTATCCAACATTGTCCCCATTTGCCTAACTATTCTCCAGTCTGCCCCCTTAAGCAGGTTCAAAATAAATTTTTATATTGCTGCTACAACTAAATTGCTAGTGGAATTATCAGCAAATGCTTCAGTAAAAGAAATTTGTGAAAATTGTTATATCTCACCGTGGGGTAATTAAGTCCTATTTTAGAGTTTGCTAAGTTGTTTGTTGCTAGTTGACCCTTTTGTCTTATTATTTTTGTTTATTGATCTTAGTTGCATCTATGTTAATTCCCCCACCTAATTTGGTGTGCTCCTACTGGGATGTCAGTATTGGGGCGTCGGGAGTGTTGTGCTCCATAAACTCCAGCATCTGTAGAACTAGGCCCAGAGTACGCATGGGAGCAGCTCTAGGAAGTAGGTGTGGCTTCTGGGGATTTCAGCAGTATAGGCCATGGTGGGGCTGTCCACCCCCACTCCAGGAAAACCCCAGAGTTCTCAACCTCAAAACAGATGCACCCGGAATTTTCATTAGCTTGGTGTTTCTACAGAGATTATTCATGAAGTAGTGAAGATAGGCCATTGGCATGGTGGCACCTATGGGTTTCAGAAAGCATGGGTTCTGATCTTTGTATCAGAGAGCTGAAGTGTTTCTATCAGAGTACAGTTAACTTGACATCTATGGGAACTGTGTCTGGGTAAGAGAAAAAGAAGAGACTGAACAAGAGTGTCACTCAATGTTTCTTTTGCAAGCCACAGTGCTCAAAAGGAGAGAGATAACAAAAGGGAATGCCCTGCCACAGAATCGGGGCAGATGGGGGGATGGGGGGATGGGGGATGAGAGAGATACTGGGATCCGTGGTGGTGGGAAATGGGCACTGGTGGAGGGATGGGTATTTGATCATTGTATAACTGAAACCCAAGCACAAAAAATTGTAAGTCTACAACTGTACCTCATGGTGTTTCACTAATAAAAATTTAAGAAAAAAATTTTAAAAAAAGAGAAAAGAAGACCAACTTACTATTGGGATCTGATAGAGAATGTATGGAGGCAAGAACACAGGGAGATTAGCTGCCCAGAGTACTACTTCCTCAAGACTTCCTATATCTTATTAAATGGAACCCTGTTCTGAGCCTTTGACTGCCACATGGTCAGCACTCTTTCTAGAAAATTTGCAGTAATTGTGAACACAAAGTTGCCCCTCTACATGCATGCGTGCACTCGTACACACACACACACACACACACACACACACACACACACACAAATTCCCCATTACTCTAAGCAAAGCTGGTCTTCACTCCACATTATCTTGGCTTGGTTTCCTCCTACTTCCTTTTTCTCTATCTCAGTCCTACAATACTTACCGGAGTCTTTCATGATCTTACCTCATTAGACCCAGAGATAAAGTTTTTGTTTGTTTGTTTGTTTTTAAAGCAATCTCTTCTTCATGTTTTTTCCCAATTTTGAGAGGTATAATTATACTGCAAATATTAATGTATATTATTAGATGAGTTTGAATGAGTCTCTATACTCTGTTATCATAGTAAATATATCAATCCCTTAAAATCAGTTTCCCATGTTTCTTTGTTTTATATTGATTGTGTGGAAAGAATACTTAAATAGAAACACACACTTAGCCAAACTTTCAAGTACAAAAAATCATCTTGCTAACTACAGGTACTATATTATATATAAGATCTCTGGAACTTGTTCCTCATGTGTATATAACTGTAATTTTATAACCACTGAATATCAGCCCCTTATATTCTCTCTCCCACTCCCTGGATTTGACATTTTATTTTTTACGTATATACCTTTGACTACTTTAGATAACTCATATAAGAGGAATGGTAGTATTTTCCCTGTTTTGAATGACTTATTTCATATAGCATAATTCCAGGTCCATTTAAATGTACTGAAATATTTTTTCCACAATGAATTGTTTTCATTTATTTTAAATTGAGTCATATAAGCCATAATGGGAAGAAAAGATGGGGGTATTGTATTCCTTTCTTTTAAGTGATATTCCAAAACTCTAGAATTCATCGTATTGAAGTAGGAACAGATTATCATATCAGTCTACTGGAATTGTGAGTCCAGAGGTGAACCATCAGATGTATGAGCAGTTAATCTATGACAAAGAGACCAAGTGTATGAAGTAGAAGGAAGAAAGTTTCTTCAAGTTTCTTCAGCAAATAGTACTGAAATGGTTAACCTCAAGCCAAAAAAAAAAAAAAGAAAAGAAAAGAAAAAGAAACGACAACTCTCACACATACACAAAACTAATAAGAACAGATTAAATATGTCAATTTCTGACTATAACCATTAAATGCATTGGTGGAATGCTCCACCATATTGACTTTAGCAAAGAGAAGTCACTGAAGTCACTGGCAAAGGAAACAAATCAGGAATAAATAAGTGGGACCAAATCAAGCTTAAATTTTTCTCTACTGGCAAAATAAATGTGCCTAAGGTTTCTAAAAACAACTGAAAGGAATGGGAGAAAATATTTACTGATCACACACTGAGTAAAGGAGTAATATTTAAGCACATAGACAGCTCCTCAACAACAGATAACCTTATGAAAAATTGGTAGAGAAACTAAACAAACACTTACTTTAAAAAGACATACAGGGGCCGGAGCGATAGCACAGTGGGTAGGGCGTTTGTCTTGCACGCAGCCGACCTGGGTTCAATCCCCGGCATCCCATATGGTCCCCCAAGCACCGCCAGGAATAATTCCTGAGTGCAGAGCCAGGAATAACTCCTGAGCATCGCTGGGTGTGACCCAAAAAGCAAAAAAATTAAAAAATAAAAAAATAAAAAAGACATACAGATGGCAAAAATGCATATGAAAAAGTGCTCATAATGACTGATTATCAGGGAAATGAAAATCAACATCAGGGAAATGGAAGAGAACCCTCATACCCTGTTGATGTGAATATCCTCTGGCTCGACTATTATTGAAAATTATTCAGAGCTTTCTCAAAAAATTATAAAAAGAACTTCCTTATGATGCAGATGTTCCCTTCCTGGAAACGTACCCTCAGAGCACTATAACATAAACTTACTAGGAAATATGCAGAGCTGTAATTATTGAAGTGCTATTTAAAATAGCCAAGATCATGAGCCTCTACAAGCATAGCTCTGGCATGTGGTTACCAGGACATTTTTTCCAAACCGTGTGGCCGCTTATGTGGACGCAGGACATCTCCTTATATATGAAGTGATCAATGGAAAGTAAATCATCCAATGTTTCTCCCTGAAAATAAGGCTTAACTCTTTCGCAAACCACAACACCCAAAAGGAGAGAGAGAACAGAGGGGAATGCCCTGTCACAGAAGCAGGGTGGGATGGAGGGATGGGGGGGATGGGGGGGATGGGGGATGGGAGGGATACTGGGATTCGTGGTGGTGGGAAATGGGCACTGGTGGAGGGATGGGTATTTGAAATAAATAAATAAATAAATAAATAGCCAAGATCAAGAAAAATAATCAAAACACCCAACAACAGATTAGTGGATAATAAAATTGTGTTACATATGCACAGTGGAATGCTACTCAATTACGAGAAAAGACAAATCTTGCAGTTCACTGTAGCTTAGAACCCAAATGCACTTACTTCACAGTAAGTGAAGTAAGAAGAAAAAATTTCTGGGTGATTTTGCTCATATGCAGTGTAGAGAAACTATGCAAGAGATGAGACAAACACTTACAGCCCTGAGGGTCAGAAATATAATGCTGCAGGTAGGGAGCTTGGCTTCCATGAGTTTGACCTACCTTCAAGTCCCCAACACCACATATGATCCTTAGAACATAACAGAAATGATCCCTGAGTTCATTAAACCTTGAACACAGGTTGGCCCAAAAGCCAAAAAGAAAAGAAAAAAAATAAAGAAAGGAACTATTGAGATAGTGCCAACAGAACAACAAACTGAGGCTGCAGTGTGGGAAGAGGGAGGGAGAAAAAAAGACCCTAGACAGTGACAGATGGTTGTTGACACTAGTGGTGGGAGAGGTAGCAGGCCTGCAAGTATAAAATAATAATATGTGTGATATTCTAAACTATGACCTCAATAAAACGTAACAGAAAAAATAAGGTGTAATTGACAAGTAATATTTTTTACAGTAGCCATACCTAGAGGTGCTTAAGGGCTGTCAGAATAAATCTGGCAGTGCTTGAGAAGCTATGTAGTAATAGGAATTAAACACTTCCACATGAGGCATATCTATATTCCCAACATATACTATTTATTAAATATATTAATAAATTAATAATTAATTTAATAAATATAATATTTATTAAATAGATACAGGCTGGAGCGATAGAACAGCCTTAGGGCATTTGCCTTGTGTATAGCCAGCCTGGCCGAGCTGGATTCGATTTCTCTGCCCCTCTTGGAGAGTCCAGCAAGCAACTGAGAGTCTCTTGCCCCCGCGGCAAAGCCTGGAAAGCTAACTGTGATGTATTCAATATGCCAAAGACAGTAACGACAAATCTCAAGATGGAGACATTACTGGGCCTGCTCGAGCAAATCGATGAACAATGGGAGAACAGTGACAGGATTAGATAGATATAGCAGTGTTGACATATATTTTAAAATGATAAACACAATCATTCTAGCTAACATTGCCATCAAACTCTTACAACTCAAACTCTTTTATCTTTTATAATTTGCACGAGCGGGCCCAGTAACATCTCCATTGGAGACTTTGTTGTTACTGTGTAGCGGTAGGGCGTTTGCCTTGCAGGCAGCCAACATGGCCCACCTGAGCTCGATTCCTCCGCCCCTCTCGGAGAGCCCGGCAAGCTACCGAGAGTATCTCGCCCGCACGGCAGAGCCTGGCAAGCTTCCCGTGACGTATTCGATATGCCAAACACAGTAACAACAAAGTCTCCAATGGAGACGTTACTGGGCCTGCTCGAGCAAATCTTTTATAATGAAAACATTTAATAACCACTTTCAGTAACTTTCAAATATGCAATACAGAATTTATGAACTAAAGTTGTTTTGCTGAAAAGATGCATTATGTTCTATATTGCATCCCAGAAATTATTTAATAACTGGAAGTCTTTAGATTCTATTTACTTATTTAATCTACCCTCAAATTATGTCTCTAACAACTACCCATTATTGATTCTATATATTAATAACCTTGTGTGTCAATGAATATGTATGTATATGTTGCGTTTTTAGATTTCAGACATACATGGGATCATATAGTCTTTGCCTTGAACTGACTTACTTCGCTTAGTAAATGACTGCAAAATCCATTCATGTTGTCACAAATGGCAAAATTTCCTTCTTCTTATGGCTGAATGATATTGAGTATGTCTATGAATATATTTAATTCCACAATCATATGTATGTATATCCATACATCACATATTATTTATCCTGTTATTTGTCAATGGACATGTTGGTTGTTCCCATAAGTAAGAAAATATTTTTTAGTTATTTTTCCCTTTATTTGTATACATCCCCTTTATTTGTATAAATGCTGGATCATATAGCAATTCTATTTTTAATTTTTTGAGGAAACTCCACATTATTCTAGTAGTGACTGCTCCTATTTATATTGCTACTTTTTCATAACTATTTTAACATGTGAGTTGAGACCTCATTGCATTTTAACATGCATTTCCCTCACTACTAGTGAAGTTGACCATCTCTTCATGTACCCGTTGACCATCTGTATGCCTTCACTATAAAAATGTTTATTCAGATTTTCTCCTCAGGCAACTATTAGGCAACTATCATTAGTAGTTTCTAGTATCCATAATAATAATGAACCAATGCCTTTATGCATCTTTTCTTCCTGCTGTAACATAGAGAACAGTAGAAAAAGAGTGAAAATAAAAGAAAAATTATATCTTCATGGTAAGCATTAACTTTTAATTTAATAACTATAAGTTTTGGTTATAATTCTATAATTTAAGAATTTAAAAATTAATTAATAGTTTCAATATCTTGGTATTATAGAAGTTTCTTCTGTAAATCTTTTGTTGTTGTTACTTTTGAGATCTGCTTTTTAACCAGAACACATTTCTGCTCCCTTACTCATGAAAGAGAAGACAGAATATAAAGAAAATTAATCATTTTGAAAAATCCCTCTCATAATAGATTTATAGAATTATGGTTGGAATTTAGATACCCTAATCCATTATTAGCCCAGGAAACCCTAATTTTAGAGTATAGCTCTCAAGTAGAGCTAAAGTTCACCCAAATTCTCATGGCATCTATTTTGTAAGCAACACGGGGATATAAGAAAATGTCTCTGACACACTTCAAAAAACAAAATAACTGATGCAAGTAATCTACCACATGCAGAACTAAGCATTCTTAAGGCAAGTAATAGAATTCAGGGGAATGAGACTTAACTACAACTAAGAAGAAAAAATCATATCCAGGGCCTAACATCAGACTTTGGGCATGGTGCATACAAGGCCTTCGCCAGGAGAGCCACAGAGAAGCATCAGGGTAGAATAGTGCTTGTCTGAGTGGTTTGTTGGTCTCCATGGTGATAGTAGTCCATCACCTGGTCTCCAGACAGTTCT
This sequence comes from Sorex fumeus, assembly GCF_029834395.1. NCBI lineage: Eukaryota > Metazoa > Chordata > Mammalia > Eulipotyphla > Soricidae > Sorex > Sorex fumeus. The sequence continues at coordinate 40,856,879 of NW_026606071.1, read as the reverse complement.
GACAGTTTCAGAGGAAATGCAAAAAAAAGTGATTTTTTCATAAATATTGCTGAATTTGAAAGGTATGATTAATGGAAGTTTCTGCTTATCTACAAGGACTAAGTGGCTCTGTCCTCACTATTTTAGTCGGTAAACAGGTTGTATTCTCTCTCAACTAATTCTTCCCTAATCTACATATGTTTGTTTGCATTTGTTAGATATTTCATGTTCTGTCATTACTTTTCTAAGGTGCTATAGTTTTGATTCACAAAAGTGGAGCAGTGGCTCAAAAGTTGTTAACTGAAGCATGAAAGCAGTGATGAAAATAGTGAAGCCACAACTTGGAATTACAATGTTGATAGAAACAGTGAATTGGGTCTAGATGCGGATATAGAATGTAGTGCTGCATTTGCTAAGATACGTGAATTTCTAATGTAGTAAGTTTTTCACAAGCTGCAAAAGTGCAAATAGGGACAATGAATGCATGAACATCTGATTTTGTTGGATCAAACTTTTATTTTCCTTTAAGACTGCAGTGCTCTGTTGGACTTTATCAAATAGTGGCACAAAGCCACCACATTTTCAGAAATTCTGAAGTATAATCAATACTCCAGAAATTTCATCAGGGTAAGTTTTGGAAGGCATACAATATGCCATGTACCACTCAATGTATACATTTTTGTTTCTAAAATTCCAAGAAAGGGCACTTAATAATTTTTTTCACTGTAGGAGAAAAAGCAAAATAAGCACAAACAACAAAATATGCAAACGCCAACAAATCATTGTTCTAATCACAATATAGTTGACAAACTTTTAAAATGCAATGATAAGTATTTTATTTGTAGAGGAGGAAGTAAAGATACTGAAAAATTATTATTTTTAAAAATTTTATTGAATCACTGTGAGATAGTTACAAGCTTTCATGTTTGGGTTACAATCACACAATGATCAAACACCCATCCCTCCACCAGAATACACTTCCCACCACTGATATACCCGGTATATCCCCTCTTTTCCACCCTCCCCCTGCCTCCATGGCAGACATGATTCCCCATAATCTCTCTCTACTTTTTGGGCATTATGGTTAGCAATACAGACCCTGAGAGGTTATCATGTTTGGTCCTTTAACTACTTTCTGCACACATCTCCCAACCCGACCGATTCCTCCAGCCATCTTTTTCTTAGTGATCCCCTCTCTATTCCAGCTGCCTTCTCCCCTTTGCTCATGAGGCAGGCTTCCAGCTATGGAGCAATCTATCTGTCCTGTGTATCTACTATCTTTAGGTGTCAGCCTCATGTTATGTTGTTTTATACTCCACAAATGAGTGCAGTCCTTCTATGTCTGTCCCTCTCTTTCTGACTCATTTCACTTAGTGTGATACTCTCCATGTCTATCCATTTATAAGTAAAGTTCATGACTTCATCTCTCCTGACAGCTGCATAGTATTCCATTGTGTAGATGTACCAAAGTTTCTTTAACCAGTCATCTGTTCTAGGGGACTTGGGTTGTTTCCAGATTTGGGCTATTGTGAACAGTGCTGCAATGAACATATTGGTACAGATGTCATTTCTACTGTGCATTTTTGCATCCTTGGGATATATTCTCAGAAGTGGTTTTACAGGGTCATATGGAAGCCCAATTTCTAGTTTTTGAAGGACTGTCCATATTGTTTTCCAGAAAGGCTGGACTAGTGGACATTCCCACCAACAGTGAAAAAGTGTCCCTTTTTCTTCACATCTGTGCCAGCACTGGTTGCTTTTGTTCTTTTGAATGTGTGCCAGTCTCTGAGGTGTGAGATGATATCTCATTGTTGTTTTGATTTGCATCTCCCTGATGACTAGTGATGTGGAGCATTTTTTCATGTGCCTTTTGGCCATTTGTATTTCTTTTTTGAGGAAGCTTCTGTTCATTTCTTCTCCCCATTTTTTGATGAGGTTGGAGGTTTTTCTCTTGTACAGTTCTACTAGTGTCTTGTATATCCTGGATCTTAATCCCTTATCGGGTGGTTATTGGGTAAATATCCTTTCCCATTCTGTGGGCTCTTTCTGTATTTTGGTCACTGTTTCTTTTGAAGTGCAGAAGCTTCTTAATTTAATGTAGTCCCATTTGTTTATGTTTGTTTCCACTTGCATGGTCAGTGCTGTTTCATCCTTAAAGACTTTTTTAGCTTTAATGCCGCGGAGTGTTCTGCTTACATTTTCCTCTATGTACCTTATGGATTCATGTCTGATATTGAGGTCTTTAATCCACTTTGATCTGACTTTTGTGCCTGGCATTAGACAAAGGTCAGAATTCATTATTTTGCAGGTAGCTATCTAGCACCACTTGTTGAAGAGGCTTTCCTTGTTCCACTTCACATTTCTTGCTCCTTTGTCAAAGATTAAGTGGTCATATATTTGGGGGTATGTGAAAGAATATTCAACTCTGTTCCATTGGTCTGCAGGTCTGTTTCTAGCCAAGTACTGTGCTGTCTTAATTACTACTGCTTTTTAGTACAGTTTGAAGTTGGGGAGGGTGATGCCACCCATCTTCTTTTTTCCAAAGGATTGCTTTAGCTATTCGTGGGGGATTATTGTTCCATATGAATTTCAGGAGTGTTTTGTCTATTTCTTTGAAAATTGTCATGGGTATTCTGATAGGGACCACAATGAATTTGTATAGTGCTTTGGGTAGTATTGCCATTTTTGTAATTTTAATCCTCCGTATCCATGAGCAGGGGATGTGTCTTCTTTTTCTATTGTCCTCTTTTATTTCTTGAAGTAGTGTTTTGTAATTTTCCTTGTATAGGTCCTTCACCTCTTTGGTTAAACTGATTCTGATGTACTTGATTTTCTGAGGTACTGTTGTGAATGGGATTTTTTTAATGTCTATTTCTTCTCTTTCATTATTTGTATGTAAGAAAGCCATGGATTTTTGTGTATAGATTTTGTAGCCTGCCACTTTACTAAACCAACCTATTCTTTCTAGGAGCTTTTCTGTAGAGTCTTTAGGGTTTTCTAAATATATTATCATATAGTCTGCAAATAGTGATAGTTTGACCTCTTCCTTTCCTATCTGTGTTCCCTTGATACCTTTCTCTTACCTAACTGAAATGGCCAGGACTTCCAGTACTATATTGAATAGGAGTGACGAAAGTGGGCAACCTTGTCTTGTGCCAGATCTTAGAGGGAAGGCTTTTAGTTTTTCCCCATTGAGAATGATAATTGCCTTGGGCTTGTGGGAGATGGTTTTGACTATATTGAGGAAAGTTTCTTCAATGCCTATTTTGCTGAGAGTTTTCATCATAAACAGGTGCTGAATCTTGTCTTGTCAAATGCTTTCTCTGCATCTACTGATATGATCATATGGTTTCTATCTTTTCTTTTGTTGATATGATGGATTATGTTGATTGATTTTTGAATGTTAAACTATCCTTGCATCCCTGGGATGAATCCTACTAGTCTTGGTGTATGACCTTTTTGATGAGTCATTGGATTCTATTTGCTAATAGTTTGTTGAGGATACTTGTGTCTGTTTTCATCAGGGATATTGGCCTGTTATTCTCTTTCTTTGTGGTATCTCTGTCTGCTTTTGGTATCAGGGTGATATTTGCTTCATAGAAACTATTCCGAAGTGTTTTTGGTACTTCAATTTTGTGGAAAAGCTTAAAGAGGATTGGGAGTAAGTCCTCTTTAAAGATTTGGAAGAATTCACTAGTGAATACATCTGGGCCAGCACTTTGGTGCTTGGGGAGAATTTTTATTATTGTTTCAATTTCCTTGACGGTGATAGGTCTGTTCAGGTATTCCAGGTCTTCACAGTTAAGCCTTGGGAGGCTATAGAAATCTAGGAATTTATCCATTTTCTCGAAGTTTTTGTGTTCCGTGGCATAAAGCTTCTCAAAGTACTCCCTGAGGATCCTTTGAATTTCTGTAGTTTCTGTTGTAATGACCCCCTTTTCATTTCTGATTCAGTTTATTAGGCCTTTCTCTGTCCCTTTATTTGTGAGTTTTGCTAATGGCTTATCGATCTTGTTTATTGAAAAATTATTTTTATCAAAAGACATTGTTAGGTATCATACAATATCAGTGATATTGTAGCAGATATATTTTGTTTTTAGTTACCGAGATCACCAATAATTAGTTTTTAATAAGTTCTTACCAACAAGAGTCAAGAGAACAGAGACAGAATTTTTCAAGAAATATTTCTTTAATTTGTGCCTTGGGTGTTATATCTTATTTAATTCTTTTTTAAAAGTAGACACAATTGTTATCTCACCTATTGAGAATTTAGAAAATCAAAGTTGGAGAAGTTGTGTGCTTTTATTATCTCTGGAAAATATTTCTAAAGGGAAAAATTATTTTATCAGAATGACTTACAAAGGCCAATTGGGATTAGAATTCAAGTGAAATTAATTACAAACCAATGCTAATTCCTAACTGTAGTAGCTTGGATTTCCCAGGAAACTACTCTTATAGGAAAATTAGCATTCAAGATTCCTATGAAGGGTGTTCTTAGATCAATGCCAACTACATGGTAGAGAAGGCAGGAACAAACAATGGAATGACTAGACAGAGGCATGAAGACCTCAGCCTACTGGAAGTTTCTGTAGGTGGTTAAAAGAAAGAAATTATGTTTTGGCAAAAGAGCTTGGTTTTAATCTAGGAGGCAAGAAATACCTGGCAGTGGTCAGGGGCCATTCTTGACCCCTCAGGCGTGACCCTGTTGATGTTCATCAGTTCATACAGATCCAAGGATAAAACTGGGGTTGGCCGCATGCAAAGAAAACCCCTCACCTATTGTATTATGTGTCTGGCTCCAAGAGCAGGGGTTTTATAACTGTGGAGCTAGATACTTATAGAGTCTCAGACTTTGGAAGTATTTGTTATCTTTGGCAAGTCAGAAGAATAAGGGCTGTTGGTGCTGCTAGCAAGCAGGTAAACAGGCTTTCGTTTTGAACTGTGTCACTTCTTAGAGTGCGATCTAAGGATAAAGGAACAGTGGAATCAGTTACTTCCTTTTCCACCTTACAACGGTATTATTGTTGATAAAAAGATGAACACGCTTGATTTTTTTTTTTGCAGGCAGGAGTGATAGCACAGTGGGTAGGGCATTTGCCCTCCAGGCAGCCGACCCAGGACGACCCTGTTTCAATTCCTCCGCCCCTCTCGGAGAGCCCAGCCAGCTACCGAGAGTATCACGCCTGCACAGCAAGGTCTTGCAAGCTACCGGTAACGTATTCGATATGCCAAAACAGTAACAACAAGTCTCACAATAGAGACGTTACTGGTACCCACTCGAGAAAATTGATGAACAATGGGAGGACAGTGACAGTGACAGTTTTTTTGCAGTCACACCCTTTTGTGTTCAAGGCTTACCCCTAGCTTTGGCCTATGGGCCCAGGGTGCTCTATTAGGAGCCATGGATTGGCAAGGCAAGTGCCATGACCTCTGTATTATCTCGCTAGCCCATTTTTTTCATATTCCAAGAACTTTTAAGGATGTCGTATATTCCCCTATTATGGAATATTAATAATGACAGGAACTAGCCAAAATTTAAAACAAAATAATACCATCAGCCAGTTCCAATTCTAGTCATATTCCTATGAATTACATATATCACATATCTCAGCCACACATAGTGTCTAGAGTAAACCAAATTGAGATGTGTTTGATTATTTTGCAGATAGACAAACTAAGTTGTGAATTTACTCCACATATAACAGGACATGGAAAATTTAACACTCATTTGGCATGATTACCCAAGTTGAAATATCTCACCTTTCATTTTTTGAGAATAGTATGTCTTTTATTTATTTATTTATTTATTGAATCACTGTGGGAAAAGTTACAAACCTTTCAGGTTGAGGTCTCGGTCATGCAAACATCAAATACATTTCCCTTTACCAATACTTAATTTTCACCACGAAGAACCCCAATAAACCCCCATACCCCAACCCTCCCAATGCCTGTGAGGCAGATGAATTCTAGTTAACACTATCTACTTTGACTAGATTCACTGTTTCGACAAAAGATGCACCATTATTATTTAGAGATTACACCCCCCAAATCAGACATGCTGAAAAGGCATTGTGAAATGATTTGCTTTCTACAGCTGGGTTCAAGAATTAAATGATGTCGTGGCTGTGCAGTTTTGGATTTCTGCTATTTTACTTATTAACCCTGGAAGTATTTCTGCTGAGAGTCAGATAATTAAGAGGCTGGTTTCTGTGCTCTGGAGCCATGGCCGTGCCGGAAAGCCGCTCGTGGGGGGCAACTGGTGACCTCGGTAAGGCGTGAAGGATGAGCCGGGAACGCCCATAAGGTTTTAGTCACCCCACCACGACCAGCTCATACCTGGCTTTCCGCAAAGCTCCCAAGCGGCTGCCATCTTTCTTTCCAGAGGGAGAATAGTATGTTTTGGTAAAAAAGTACACTATGGCAAAGAAAGAAGCTTCCTAGTTTCTGGATCTATTTTTTTATCTAAATACAGGGAACTCTTTGACATCTTAAGACTCAGAGACTATAAAAACCAGTTCCCAGAAGAGAATAGTGCAGTCTCCTGCCCCCACGCCTGCTGTCCTCGCCGGGGCCCGTTGGAGGGGAGCGGGTTGAGCTTTCCTCCCCGCCCCGACCAGGGCTCCGGCAGCCAAAGACCTCCAGGACCAGCCACCACCATGCTGAGACCACTCTCCGCACAGCTGAAGGTACCGGCAGAGGAACAAAGGCAAGCGGGTCCTGGGGCTGAGATCTCCAAGTCTACTCAGATCGGGGCTGAGCATCCTCCACCCAGATCCTCCGAATTACAGTAGGTGGGGGTCACACCCACCAACTGGCCCCCTGGTGCCATGTAATCCCATCAACGGCCAAGACTCAGAGACTCTAAAAACCAGCTCCTGGAACCGCGCGGCCACATTTGTGGCAGCGCCACATCTTATTATGACATCTTATTATATCTTTCCTACTTTAGACAAATTGGCACACTACCGAATGTAACCTGCCCACTCGGCAGAGTCTGGCAAACTCCCCGTGGCGTACCCAATATGCCAAATACCAGTAACAATCATGGGTCTCATTCTCCTAAAGAGCCTTGAATATAGCACTTTCTTAAAAATCTCAGGGTTAGGATGAAGGAGACATTACTGAGGCCTGCTCGAGGCAATCGACGAATAACAGGATGGTCATCGTCTTTGACATCCTAAAACTCCCATAACTGTAAATATGGTTTGTCTCATTTGGTAAAAGTAAAGTGTAAAGAGAGAAGTTAATTGAGAATGTTTAAAAGGACCAAGATTGCTCTCATTAAACTAAATGCACACTTTAGAAAAAGAAATTTAAGATTGTTGTCTCTCTTTGATAAGAAATCATTTTATCACTATTCTTAATTTAAAATGTATTTAATCAATTTCCTAATTGTAAAAAATAGATTTAAAATATACCTGCCTATGTATCAAATATTGTTTGAGTGATCAATGAACACCAGTTATTAAGAACCACAGTATAATGTAAAATGGGTCAGATATCAGATTGTGATTACAATTCTGTTATAGTAGAGATATGAAACTTGGGGTGATTGTTTAGCTCTTTGTCAAGATCCTTTTTAAAATAAAAAGGTTTTAAGGAAAGTTCTTTTGGAGACACAAGGAACTTTAAAAAATATTATAAAATGTCTTTAATAGCATATCTGATCCCCCCCACCACCACCAAGAAACCAGTGGTCCATTCCCTACCACTATGTTATGAGGACAAAAAGCATCTTTGCCAAATATTTCCATGTCCCCAGTGGTCACTACTTTAGGTATTTCCAAGGTCAAATTAGTTTCAAATTTCTATGGAGTCTATGAACATTATCTGGCATGCATGATTTGTGACTTGAGGGATCAGGACTTGATTACTCAGGAAATTCTCAGTTTTTCCAGATGGCAGATGATGGCAAGTAAGAAATTGCTTCTGAAAACACTGTATGAGAAAAAGCCAAGGATGTGACTGTACATTTCAATTGAACTCTGGAAGATCAAAAGGTCAAAGTAGCAGGCAAAGTATGAGAAAGCAAAGGAAAAGGAGAAAAGCAAAGTTAGAGGAAAAGGCATGCAAAGTCTGTGCCATCCTCTGTACTATTTCTCCAACCCTAGAGTCATTTGATGAAGTGAAAAACAAGATAAAAATGGACTAAAATATAACAAAATTCACACATTAATGGGATATGAGTCAAATAAATTAGTTGTGAGGGAAGTAAGATTCAAAGTATTTGGAAAAAGGTGGTCACTTAATCACTTAACTTCCCGTTAGTCGTCGATTTGCTCGAGCGGGCACCAGTAACGTCTCCATTTGTCCCTGTCGTGTGCTAGTGTAGCCCAATGGCATCTGTTCGCTCTGGGAACATGAAGAGCCTCAAACCGATCGTTCATGATCTTGAGGAAGAAGTCTGACCATCTGGTAGGTGGGCGGCCATGCGGTCTTTTGACATCCCGTGGAATCCAGTCAGTAACAGCTCTAGTCCAACGGTCGTCTTTAAATCTCATTACGTGACCAGCCCATCTGATTTTTGACACCTTGGCAAATGAGACAGCATCCCTGATTCTTGATTGTCAACAGATGTCAGAACTCCGGATTCTTTCTCTCATTTGAGTGAAACGTGATATTCCAAGCATAGCTCTTTCTATTCTTCTTTGGGAGACCCGAATAGCATTCTCATCCTATTTGCGTAGGGCCCAGGTCTCTGAGGCATATGTTAATGCAGGAAGAACAGTGGAATCAAAGAGATGTGCCCGGAGCCGGAGGTTCTTCATCCTCTTAGCTATTTCTTCGACGCTCTTGAAGGCATTCCAAGCCGCTCTCTTCCTCCTGCGCAGCTCAGGTGCCAGGTCATTTGTCATGTTGACTTCTCGACCTAGGTACACATAGCTGTTGCATTCGGAGATGGTCGTTCCGTTGAGAGCGAATGGGGCATCAGGAACAAGGCTGTTTCTCATAAACATTGTCTTCGTAAGATTCAGCTGTAGTCCTACCTTTCCACACTCACGGTCAAAGTTGGCCAGCATTTGTGCCGCTTGGCTGATGTTTGGTATTATTAAAACAATGTCATCAGCAAAGCAGAGGTGGTGTAGTTGCCGATCATCTATCTTCACTCCCATTCCTTCCCATTCCAGTCGTCGCATGATGTTCTCGAGGGTGGCACTGAAGAGTTTCGGTGAAATGGTATCACCCTGCCGAACCCCTCTCTTGACATCAATGATCACTTCTTTGTAAAATGGTGAGATCCTGGTAGTGAATCCGCAATACAGCTCATGGAGGATCTTGATGTATTGGGCTTGAATGCCCTGATTGGCTAGGGCTTCAATGACCGCTTCCATCTCAACAGAATCAAAGGCCTTCTTTAAATCAATGAACGTTAAACAGAGCAGCATCTTGAACTCCCAAGAAACCTCAATGAGCTTGGTTATCGTGTGGATATGGTCGATGGTGCTGAATCCTTTGCGGAACCCGGCTTGCTTGCATGGTTGTCCTTCATCTAGTGTTCTGCCAATCCTATTTAGGATGACTCGAGTGAACAACTTGTAGATGACAGACAATAGGCAGATCGGGTGATAGTTGCCAATGTCATGGATGTCTCCCTTCTTGAACAGTAGTACGGTCCTGCTGGTTTTCCACTGGGATGGAACCTTGCATTCAGACAGGTAGTGAATGAAGAGCCGAGCCAGTGTATTGATGAGTACTGACGGCAGGTTCTTCAGGTGTTCAGGTCTGACCTTGTCTGGGCCAGGTGCTGTTTGTTTCTTTACCGACGAAATGGCGTGTCAGATTTCGGAAGGGAGAACTTTGGGAACGACATATCCATCCTGTGGAATTTGGTATGTCGGCAAGTGGACATGGCTATCGAAGAGATTTCAGTAGAAGTCATGGATAATCTTCTCCATTGCCATTCTGGAGGATGTGATGGATCCATCAGGACGTTGGAGGGCAGTCATCTTGGTCTTGTAGTTGGCGAAGGACAGGCGGGCGTTACAAATACTTTTCCCAGCTTCTGCCTCATCTACCAGTACTTCTGCTCTTCTCTCTTTGAGGTCTTCCTTGATCACATCTCTGCACTGCTTTGCGAGCTCGGACATTAGCTTGCGGTTGCCTGAGGCATGCGCCAAACCACGCTGGCGAATTAGCTCAAGAGTTTTCAAAGACAGGCGTTTTTTTGTGGCTATCTCTCTCTTGGCGTTCCTCGCACATTCATGGAGGTGCTGAACCAGTCAATCGTATTCCTCGTCAATGTTGTCAACAATGGCATCTTCCCATGTTGCCGCAATAGTGCCAAAGAGTTCCCAGTTGGTGGTCGTTCTGGGAGTTCTCTTTTTGAACTTTGCAGCCCTTTCTCCCCGCTCTGTGAAGTAGAATTTTGCATGAAGGAGACGGTGGTCTGATCCCGTTCAAAATTTTGGGACAGCAGCGACATCGGTCAGGCAAAACCGTCGATTGAATATGATGTAGTCTATTTCGTTGTGGAATCGTCCACCAGGAGACTCCCATGTCCAACGTTTAGATTCTGCCTTCTGGAACTGTGAGTTACCATGGATGGTCCTGGTCGGCATGATGAACTCAGACAGTCTCTCACCCTGTTCGTTCCATTCTAGGCCATAGGTCCCAATATGAAGTTCTTCAGCTGATCTTCTCGGTCCTATATTGGCATTAAAATCACCCACAATGATCTTGTAGAAGGCGTGGTCTTCTTTATAGAACTTCTCCATCTCCATATAGAACTTCTTGATTTCTCTTTCATCATAATGAGATGTTGGTGCATAGACAACGAAGATAGAAACTGCAGGCAGTGAGTCACATCTATTCAAATGTAAACGTCCGATATGGGTTGTTAGGCATTCAAATGAATCAATGCTCATGGCCAAGTTTGTGTTGACAAGGACACCGACGCCTCTGACATCTCTTTTATCGCATGTTTTGGGGAACAATTCTTCTCCAGTGTCGAAAACGGCATGGTGAGATTCGTGCCTTCTTGTCTCGATCAGACCAATGATGTCGTACTTGATCATTCGCGCTTGTACCATCAGATCCTCGATGGATGCATCTGATGCTAACGTACGTGCATTGAAAGTACAGACGATCATTTTTGTCTTTCTTCATTGTGGCTGCCTAGTTCGGCCTTGAGATTTTGTCGGCCTCTCCTTTCTCATCCTTCTCAGTGCTGCCATGTCGGTGAAGCCTTCAGGGTCAGGTGAATGAGACCAGTTGTAGTTACTGGTTTTGGCATATCGAATACACAATGGATAGCTTGCCAGGCTCTTCCGTGCGGGCAAAGGTGGTAAATTTTTAAATTATATATCAAGAGAACACAATGGGAAAATAATCACTAGTTAAATAATGTTGTGAAAAAGCAGGACGTAAAAGTAATACAAGACAGGTTTGTATGTTTAGAAAGTAGATGAAGAAATAGAAGACAAAACCCAAGTGAAACTGAAACAAAGGATAAAATATGAATAATAAAATTTCAAAGCAGTTTCCTGATGAACAATGAAGCAAAAATCGTCATTAAACTCTTAGCAAACTAATCAAACAACATGTCAAATGGATCATACATCAAGATCAAGAGGGATTCATGTCAGGGATGCAAAGATGGTTAAATGTATGCCGTTTGGTTAATTAATACTTCATAACTACAGAAGTAAAGATAAAAATCATATAATAGGAGGTTTACAGGTAGTCTAGCTTAAAAGTTTTCATGCTCAATTTGTACACCCTGGGTTCTACCCCTGGTGCTGTGTATGGTCCCCATGCCCTGTCAGGAGTGATCCTTGAGTGCAGAGCCAGGAGTAAACCCTGAAGACCTCTGGCCGTGCCCTTCCCCCACCCCAAATTATATGATCATATCAATTGATACAGAGGAAGTTTTGTCAAAACAAAATCCAGCACCAGTTTATGATAATGACCTTTAAAAATATAGGCATGAAGGGACATTTTAAAAGATAGCAGCAGACTTTTACAGCAAATCCTCAGATGTATATATCCTCTCATCTGATATCAGGCACAAGTAAATGATACTCACTTTTCCCATTATTATTCAATATAGTACCATAAAATCTAGTGGCAGCAATTAGGCAAGTAAGATAAATCAATGCGATCCAGTTGGAAAAAGAGGAAGTTAAATCATCACTATTTGCAGAAGCATGCTCATATACATAGAGGACCCTGAGGATCCACTAGGAAATGTTTAGAAATAATAAAACCATTACAGTAACATGTAGGTTACAAAATCAATACACAAAAATATGTTTCATTCCTCTATGCAAATATGGATCTAGGAGAGAAAGAGATCAAAATGACTATTTCATTCAAAATAGTCTCCAGCGACATCAAGCACCAAGGAATCATATGAACAAAAATCTGTGCAAGACCTAAACCTCAAGTCACTTCTGAAAGAAATTGAAGAGGTTCTGGAAATGAAAATATATTTCATGTTTCTGTACTGGAACAATTAACATTGTGAAAAGGGCCATCTTATGTAAATTCTTATAATGATTTAATGTAATTTGCATTGAAATATAAATAACATTTTCAAAACCTTATTTCATGTTTATTAGGGTCATATCAAGCTGGTCTCAGGGCTTACTCCTGACTCTGCTCTGGAATCACTTCTGGCAGTAGTCAGGCTACCATATGTGAGTCCATAGTTTAAACCTGTGTTGGCCAGCACAAGCACCTTGTCTTCTATACTAGCTCTCCAGCCCACTTTATTTATTTATTTTTTGAGGATATTATTTTTTTTAATTTTTATTAGTGAGACACCATGAGGTACAGTTGTAGACTTACAAATTTTTGTGATTGGGTTTCAATTATACAATGATCAAATATCCATCCCTCCACCAGTGCCCATTTCCCACCACCACGGATCCCAGTTTCCCTCCCACACCCTATCCACCCATCCCACCCTGACTCTGTGGCAGGGCATTCCCCTTTGTTCTCTCTCTCCTTTCGGATGTTGTGGTTTGCAAAAGAGGCATTGAGTGGCAATCATATTTGGTCTATAGCCTACTTATGGCATGCTTCTCCCATCCTGGGAGTGGTTAGAAAAGATGAATTGAGAATCCAGTGACAAACTCACAGGTCTATGGACAGCTGATTTGTGACAAAAGAGCTGGAAACATAAGAAGAGTAAAGATAGCATTTTCAACAAACAGAATTGGAAAAGCTAGATGCCCAGGTACAGAATAATAATAATAATAATGAAAGCAAAGCTGAATCTGCATCTCACACTTTACCACAAAGTCGATTTGAAGTGGATCAAAGACTGTAAAGTTAGACCAGAATCGATGAAATACATTAAAGAAAACATAGAAAGCTTCAATAATTGGACCTCAAAGATACTTTCAATGGTATGATTCTATTGGCAAAGGCAACAGAAACAAAATAAAAAAAAATGGGACTCCATAAAATTTAAAAGTTTTAGCATGGAAAAAGAAATGCAAGCTAAAGTGAAAAAAACTCTCTACTGGATTGGAGGAAATATTGGCTTGCAATATGTCATCTAGAGGGCTAATATCCAAGATTTATAAATCACACATGGAGATCAACAACAAAAATGCAGAAACACAATGAAAAATATTAGGAGAGGAAAGGAACATATAGTTTTCTGAAGTAGTTTTCTGCATGACCAGTAGGCATATAGGATTTTATTAGAGAAATCTAATTTTAGTGGCAATAAAGGTATCATCTCATACCAATATAATGGAACATATCAAAAATATTAGAAACCTGTATTAGCAGTAATGTGATAAAGAAAATGGACTCTCACAGCTGGTGGGAATGTTATTCAGTCCCTATGAAAACAATATGAATGTTTCTCAAGAAATTAAGACTATAGAGCTTCCATATAACTCAGCAATTTCACTTCCTACTTTCTGCTCCACAAGACACTAAAACATTCATTTAAAAAGATCTATGTATACCATTGTTCATCACAGAACTTGATGCAATAGCTGATACATGGAATCAACCCACGAGCACAACAGATTCATAGATAATAAAGGTGTGGGACTCAATGGAATACTATACAGCCACAAGGAATGGTGAAATCATGTAATTTGTTCTATAACTTGGATGTAACTGGAAGATATTGTGTTAAGTGTAGTCAGAATAATAAGAAAAAATATCTGATTTCTCTCTTATCTTTGGTAAGAGTATGAAAGATATCAAAGGTGGGCCCTTAGATAATCAAAAAGGCCAGGGAAGAAGAAACATGGGGTTTGGGGAAGGTAAGTAAGGAGAAGTTTGGAGATCACGTAGGGGCAAAGGTGAGAGAACTAAGACACATTAGTGGTGTAGAGGGAAAGTAGATGTATATAGCTAAACCGCACAGTCAACATTATTGTAAGCATGGGACCAAAAATACAATAATTAAACATGTGTCCTTTAAGAAAGGTTGACTGATTGTGAGGGGGAACCTGGGGACATTGGTGGAGGGAAGTTGACTCTGGTAGTGAGGTTGGTATTGGAACATCCTATACCTGAAACTCTGTTCCTGACGGGGCTGGAGCGATAGCACAGCCGGTAGGGCGGTAGGGCGTTTGCCTTGCAGGCAGCCAACATGGCCGACCTGAGTTCGATTCCTCCGCCCCTCTCAGAGAGCCCGGCAAGCTACTGAGAGTATCTCGCCCGCACGGCAGAGCCTGGCAAGCTACCCGTGACGAATTCGATATGCCAAACACAGTAACAACAAGTCTCATGATGGAGATGTTACTGGGCCCGCTCGAGCAAATCGATGAACAATGGGAGGACCGTGACCGTGACTGTTCCTGACATCTTTTCAAATCATGGTAACTAAATTTAAAAAAAAAATGGCATACAAGAATTAAATGAAAAAACCTTCAAAATACTCTTGAAAACCTCCCGAATTAGATTTGAGCAAGGGTAAAAGCCTACAGAATTTTTAATCAAGAAGCCTCAGTATCATAAAGATATTAAATTATAGGTTTTTATTACTTATTCAAGTTCACTTTTAAATTTTGCTTGAAAAGTTCACCAGGCAAAAACTGGCAGGAAAATTGTGAACTAGAGGTTCATTGGAAATGATAAATCCCACAGTATAATGGTCTGAAATATGTGTTACTCTAGGTGACAGAGGTGTATGAACAGACAGATGGAATAAGTTAGAATTTACCACAATTTATAAGAATATCTGGAATATGAAAAAAAAAAGGCATTTCACATCTTTAGAGGAAAGTTGAAATATTGGGTAAATGATATGATTAGATCTGTACTCTCCATGAAACAGGTAAAACTCCAAATTGATTGGAGTTCTAAATGTAAAAATCTAAAACAGACAAGTGAGGGTCAGAGAGACAAGCATTGTGGAAAAGCATTGGGCTTGTACATGCTCTATCTGGTTTCAATCTCTGAGCACCTGAACATAGAACCAGGAATAAACCCTAAGCACAGCTGGGTTCTGTTCCAAAACCAAACCCAAAACCAAAAATCTTCACAGAGACAAGTCCTATATGTTAGCATGGCTAGACACTTTCTATGTAAGAAATAGAGATACCAAAGTGTGACCACAATTCATAAGCCATGTAAGATAATTAGGTTCACAGTAGAAAAATAAAAAAAAATTCGTAACTAAAATCACTATTAGCAGAGTAAAAGATAACTTTAAAATATTTGCAACTTTCAGGCTTTTTAAAATATAAATAGTTATTAAAATTGGAGTGAAAAAGACTGAGACTCCAACAGAGATGGCAGAAGAACGTGTTGAAAAGTAATTAATTCACAGAATGATTATAAATGTCCTTTACATCTGAAATATTAATCTCACTCATAATAGGAGAAAAACATTAAATTATAGTGTCATTTCTCATGTGTGATTGACAAAATAAAATATTCAGAAGTGTGGAATTTTGGCAAGGCTATAAGGAAACTGTCATACTTTTTGTGTGATGATGCTGTTATATAATCCCTATGGATGGGGTATTTGGTAATATCTAGGAAAATTAGATATGTGCTTATCCTTTTCTCAGTAATCTCATTCTAGGAATCTAGCCTAAAAATACAGTGGGAAATATGAAATGACTTATGCTAAAGATTATTCACTGTGGCATTTTTTATAGTAGCTAAAGATTGAAATCAACCCCAGTGTTCATCAATTTAAAACCGGTTGAATAAACTATGATGTATTCACACAATGTAATATTGTGTAGCTATATAAAAAGAACGAGAAGGCTTGAGAACCAAGACAGAACTTGAGGGAAAAAATAAGTATGGAAAAAGTTCTGTGTTATTTTGGGAGTAAGAAAACGGGATTAAAAATATAAATGTAACCATAAATCTGTGCAAAAAATATTGATAACTAACTAAAAGTGAATAAAAAGAATAAGAAAATTGCCCAAAGAATAAAGAATCAAGAGAATGGAGAGGGCAGTAATGAAAATGTGGATTCTTTAGATGTATTTGGTTATAGAGTTTAGACTTTGGAATCATGTAATGTTTTACATATTTATAATTTAAATATAGTAAAAAAAGAAGAAAGCAATTCCTAAAGATAAAAAATTACAAACATCTGTTACTGACAGAATAGAGAAAGAGTATTTTCTCACACATTGGTAGTGTGAGTTAAAACATTTTTTAAAGCAACCTGCCTAGCAATATCTATTAAAATGATGTGTGTATGTGTGTGTATGTGTATTGACTTCACAATTTCAGTTCTCAGAATCCAAAGCTGAGAGGCAAAAACATTGAAAGATACAGGACATGACATTTGTTGCAGAAAACATTTGGAGATGAACTTATTTTTAGGAGACAGGTCAATGAAAGTATTTTGCTAAGACAAAATTGCATGGTTTATTGTTCTAAAATTAATTGGAACTCTACCAGGAGACTTACAATAATGCCTGAAGTCGAATTATATCACTTATATGTGATATTTAGAGTTACTGGCTGAGGAAATGCAATGGTTTATAGGAGGGGATACCTATACCACCCTTAGCCTCAGAGTATAGAAAAGAAGAAATAGATTGAAGGGGAAGAAAAGGAGAGATAAATGAGAGGAAACAGGAGCAGAGACCAAGGGAATTCAGATACATTGGTGGTACTAAGGAATGACAGAGCTAAACATCCAAACCACAAAGTCATCAACATTGAAGTCATAAAACCCAAACTGTAATAACCAAATGTAAAGATGCCTGTCGGGATGGCAGGGCTGGGGCTGGGGTAGGAGATGGAACCTGGGAACACCATTGGAGGGAAGTTGATATTGGTGGTGGTGTGGGTGATGGAATATTGTTATGTCAAAAATCCAACTATGAATAATTCGTGGTGTTAAAATAAAATTTGGGGAAAAAATCCTTGTATTGTTTTTTAATAAGAAAGACTACATACTTGATCACTTGATCACTTGACATCCTGTTGCTCATCAATTTGCTCAAACAGGTGCCAGTAACGTCTCCATGCATCTCCATCGCGTGCTAGTGTAGCCCAATGGTGTCTGTTCGTTCTAGGAACATGAAGGCCCTCAAACCCATCATTCAGGGTTTTGATGAAGAAGTCTGATCATCTCGTAGGTGGGTGGGTGGGTAGTGGAGGTAGTGGAGGTAGTAGAGATCTGCTGATTAGGAATTTATCTGGTACCCATAGGGTGGGTCTTCTGTGTGTAATCCCTGGGTCGCTGGAGGTTGGTAGAAGCACACAGGGCCGGGTAGGTGGGGCTTCTGGTGTTAATCCCTTGGTCTCCGGAGATCTATTGGAGCAGGCAGAGGATCTCTGTTCCCGGATCTGTTGAGCCTGGAGTCCAAGGTCACAGAGTTCCGCTTACCTGGTTCTGTGGGGCTTCATTCGTGCGTGAGTCTCAGCCCAAGCATCCAAAAAGCATCCTGGAGCATGTTGGCAGCTGCATAGTGAAGGTAGTGGCGGAGAAGGGGGTCCCAAGACTACATACAAGTGTGTATAATATGACATTTACTTTTGTGAAGCAAGACATAAAGGGGAAATCTTGTAGATAAACATGTGTGCATGCATGCATGTATGTATATGTATGAGGCATCAAGATCATGAGGAAAACATGTAGGACTGCATAGAAATGAAACATATCTGAGTTTGAGGCAAATGTTAGGGAATATGAGGGTCAAACAAAAACTATCTTAAATACAGGTGAGAAAGTTGCTTTAAAATGGATAAAAAATAAAGTTTATATTTGCACAATTTGATTGCATATTTCTTTTCATTTGTCTCTTTTTTTCTCTCTTTTTTCTTTTTTCTCTGTTTTTAGGCCACATGAGGTTGTACTCAGGGTTTACTCCTGGTTCTGCTTTTGAGGATCAGTCCTGGCGGGACTTGGGGGTCATATGTGGTGCAGGGATTGAGCCCCAGTTGAATGCATGTGAAATAAGTATTGCATCTACTTTACTATCTCTCTATACATGCAGTTTGCTTTTTGTCTGTTAAATTATATCCTTACAAATATATGACACAACAGGACAGTCTTTAAGAAAAGGCATGCAGATATAACTTAGGCATGGTACACATAATTAACTAAAATCTTGAGGGGAAAAATGAGAGAAAAAGAATGGAAGATCAAGTGTTAGGGCTTGAAGATGGTAGGAGAGAGAGAGAGAGAGAGAGAGAGAGAGAGAGAGAGAGAGAGAGAGAGAGAGATCTGAGGCTTATATAACCAATTTTCTAGAGGTCTAAGACCCAAAGCCTCTGCTTTTTGTACATGGCCCAGAAGGATTGATGATAAATAATGTCCAGTTGTATCTTTAGCAAAGTCTTTTCTCTGAACTCAAAAAATTTCTTTCTTTTTAAAAAGACCTGGAATCCAGCAAGTACTTTCAGCTCTTCTGTGTTGTAATATTTACGTGTGCCTTCTCTCCTTTGATTTCTGTCATCTTTGCTATTAACATTTTTGTAGGCTTTGCCTTTGTGTCAATGTCTTTCACTTGGAAGGCATTATATAAACATTTATCAAATAAATTGTTGAAGTCAAATGGATAAGCTTAGAAACTTAGTCTCCTTTTTATTAAGGCTACTCCTTTACCCTGGAAATAAATCGTATTCCGAGTGGAGATTCTATTTGAAGAAGGCTCTGAAACAACTTTGTGACATTCTAAAAGAGTGGGGGTGTTCTGGGGAGTTAAGAATGGAAATATGCAGGAAGGAAAAATAGAGTGAGACCAGCTTCCTTTCCGGTTCTTTAGTCTGTGTGGTTGTGATGTTCTTGGTCTAAATTAACATAGCAGTAGAATAACTAAGCTAGTCATTCTATTTGGGGGTGTAGGGCCAGAAGAAGAACTAACTGTAGCTATGGTAACTGCAAGCTCAGAAATGTGAGCTTCCCCCCAGCCCCCAATCACTACCAACAGAAGTGATCCTTGAGCACAGAGTCAGGAGTAAATCAGGCGTAAACCCTGAGCACCCATTGGGTATTCCCCCCTCTCATAATTAAAATGAGTTTGGAACTGAGGAAGTGATTAAAAGGACTGTGGTAGATAATTTGTTTGTGGGAGCTCTGGGTTCATCCCCCAGTACTACAGTTTCTTGAAAAGACTCTGGTATATTCCCACCAAAAATAAAATAATGTGAATTTTGGAAATTGAGACAAAGAGAGTCTCTTGATCCTAGAGACACAAGAAGTAGGATATGCTGTAAATCAGGGTTTAACCTTTTTCCATACATGATCCCTTTCTGCCTGAGAACTTTTAATACGACCCCACACATAGACATATATAACACTGGCACACAAATAAAACATTTACTGGTAATAAATCATAAAGAAATTTATTTTAAAACAAATCTTCATGATACCCACATTCAGTTACAAAAGTTTAAGAATCTAGGCTGTAGTTTGCTTTTCCACACTAAGAAATTAAACTGAGCTCAAGGAGAGACTGTCTATCTTTTCCTTTTTCTTTCTTACCCCATTCTCAACCAAAGTAATATTTCTGGGTTACACATCTTTTCTCTCTTTCAGAGTAGGAGCACACACCTAGTTCTGTGCAAAAGCTTTTCCATCATCATTATTTTATTCCCCTCATTCTTTATTGAAACCACTAGCTTTGGGGCTTAAATTGCCAATGTGTGGTCCTAATTCATTCTAAAAATACTAAATCTATTCAACAGTTTTTTGAGTTATAGGAGAAGGGTGATAAAATGTGTGCCTTTCTATTTCAGGGATCTATGTGCATAAATATCTCTAAGCAATAAAATCTTATAGCTTCATACTTTTCAAATGGTGAGTTTCTTATGTGGGGTTCAAAGTCTAAGAAAAATGTGATGGTTTAATAGCACAGTATTACTTACTTAACCATTTCAATTACTTCATCCACATATTATTACAGAGTATGGATTTCTTTCCTGTTCATTTCTTTTCTTATGCATGTGGTTATGAGAACAGGAAGAAAGCTCCAACCTTATAAAAAGAATAATGATGAAGGTAGCTCTAAGGAAGGACTATCTTAGAATAAATCATATAAAGGGAATCAGAACAAATGGAAGGGTGCTATAAAAATCAGTAGGGTTTTGATTATAACAAAGCATAGGAGAATGTGAGAGTGAGAGAGATAGAGATACAGAGAGAGAGAGAGAGAGAAAGAGAGAGAGAGAGAGAGACTAGGGGAAAATAAGGAATAATATGGAATTGACTTACACAAACCAGAGGCAAAGTCCCATATCTACAGTTGTTTTTTGTTATTTATTGTTACAGTTGTTGAGTTTTTGACCCATTTCTGCTGGTGCTCAGAGCTAACTCCTGGCTTTATACTCTGTGATCACTCCTGGTGGACTCAAGGGACCATAACAGGCACTGGGGATTGAATATGGGCTGACCATGTGCAGATTATCTACTGTACTATCTCTCCCACCTCCAAATCTATAGTTTTTAAGTTGGAGATCCAAGAGAGTGGACTTCCAGTTCCACTAACCTGAATCCAGGGCCTGAGCACTGTGAGGACCACTTTTACAGTTACAGTTGAGTGATGTTCCAGCTCAAGTGATCAGGGAAGACAGTTGGTGGGAAGAAAGTTTCCTTTACCCTTTTCTGTTCCGTTCAGTTCCTTTATAGTTGAATTTGGAGGTATATGTTACTCAGTCTACCAAATCAAATGGCAATCTCATCCAGAAATATCCTCACAGACATACCTAGAATAATATTTGATCAAGTGTCTGGACAACCTGTGACCCAGTCAACTTGACACATAAAATTAATCATCACCATATGAACTGCAGCATATTCTTTTAAAAATTATTCTTTGCAGGCATGGCTAAAGCATCAAAGGTATTTGACTTCCCTTAAAAACACTCATATAAGATATCAGAACATGAAAATATGGAGTGGAAAACTATTCCTATGGAGTGAGTGTGTCATGAGCCATGATTGTATGTTATAGGTGTAATTTATTTCATCTATTGTTTGGATTGGTCTTCCACATACATCTTAATTTGGCATCATATTGGTGGAGTTCCAATCCCTATTATTGGATAGATCAATTGCTCTTATTTAGAAGTGTTTTATGTAACAATTTTCCAAAATAGTTTTTAATAAATTATCTGTCTGACAGTTTTTTTCTCACCCAGATAATTAATTTTATATTTTCTCCCCATCATTAAGTATTTTAAATATGCGAGTCGGCTGGCATTTAGTACTGTCTATCAGAGCGGTGCCAAAAATGCCTGCAGAATCTTGTTTTTAGAGATTTTGTTCACAAGCTTCCTTAATAGGGTGTAATTTGCATAAAATAAGCTTAAATTGATTACATATTTCTGATAAGATTTTCTATTTTGCAAGACTGGAGTTGGGAGAAGGCATATGTGTGTCACCACTGGCTGGGATTCCCCCCTCTGGTGAAATGGCTCTCTGCCACTGTGAGCCCAGAACAATGTACTGAAGTCATGAAATAATTTGTCAGCATTCCTTTTAACACTGTGGTTATACATTCCATGATTATTAAACTTGCTCATGCTTGATTATAAAGCTTCAAACAAATAAAGATAAGCATAAAAGAAAACAAGAAAAAAACCCACTTTTATAATGAAGTTTCCAAACTCTGAGCTTCAGTGTAAGGGCATGAAAACAAGCTTGGAACATATTTCTCCAGATATTGGGGGACAAAATGGAAGTCATTCATTCAACACTAAAGAAGCTGTTCAAAGTTTGAATCTCCCTGAAATCTCAAATGCACTTCTCCTACCTGCTCAGAAAATCCTTAATATTCCCTTCCTTTGATAATCATCATTCAAGCAATATTTATGGGACATCTACTTGTAAAACGTCTAGAGGCTTGACTAGAGAGGTAAAAGAGAAAAAATAAAATCTGCTTTTGCCTTCCTAAGCCTATAATATGGAGATACATATTAAATAATCATGCAGTGATCATAAAATTATAAACTAAGGCAATCTGGAAAAAATATCATAGACTGAACTAAGCAAATTTGAAATTCTCAATGTCAAGGTTATTATAGTTGATAATAGCGGGCTTCAAAATTTGATGTTGCCTAGAACTGCAATTTTCTCAACTCAAGCCTCACAGCAAGATATCAGCCCCGCTAATAGACAGTGAGAGTACACCTCAGGGGGAACTTGGTCATATAAATGATTATCAGGAAACTTACAGTGGATAAGGTGTTTGTTTTTCATGTGGCTGACCCTGGTTTGATCTCTAGAACCACATATGCTTCCCTGAGTACCTTCAAGTATCACTGCTGAGCAGAGCCAGGTTTAGCCAATGAACACTGCTAGATCTGACCCCCAAACCAAGCATCTCTTTCCCTGCTTCAAAAAGAAAAAAAGAATGCTTTCATACATCCAGGTCTGTAAGTTTAATGATGCTCTGAGCTTCAATCCATCAGTGTAAGTGACACTTCTCAAATGTCAATGAGAGAGTGTGTGGAAACTGTGTAATACAGAATAAATAAGTGGACACGCTGGTGGCATGGTCTCTCTAGCCCGCCACATGCATTTGGTGACCATGTGCCGCTTTCCCACACTGGCCTGCAGCTGCCATCAAGGGACACATGAACAGGGCTGCCAGGCTGCTTGGTGATCATTTGCCATTTATTCCATTCTCCCCAGTCTCACTAAGCTCCCCATTCCAGTCTCACACTGCCCCTCACTCTCTTCTCCTCCTGTCCTCCACGCCAGTCTCTCCACGCTCCATCTCCCCACCTTGGTCTCCTAGCGCACCTTCAAGCTTTAGGGATAGCAACCACACCTAGGTCTGGTATCACAATCAACATATGAAAGCCCTTCCTGATCTCCAGCATCCAGGAGAGCTGCTCACCACCTCGGGGTGTGTTTCTCCTTTCCTTAGTTCAATGACCATTTAAACATTCATCTTGATTCTACTTCTTAATATTAACCATTTTGTATGGACACAGTAAGAGATGCATTAAGCTTATAGGGTGGTTCTCTTGGCGACATTTTGCTATAGATCTCAGACTACAGTGCTCAGACCAGATTAGTCTTTCCTAACCCTAAACAGGGTCCTAATCCAGTTGTTACTCTTTGGATCATGAGAGAATATGTCCACTACTGTGCTCTTAACTTATAGTTAAGTACTATGGTGCTTGGCCTGGCCAGTTTCGATGCAGGGTAGCTCACAGCTTGCCCTGGGTCCATCTAGTCCCTCATCAGGACCCTCCTTTTTTGGGATGCTAGGAATTAAGGGCAACTGAGGCTTGTGTCAATAAAATAGATGCCTAGGAGTGAATATTATTCAGAGTCAATTAACTCCCAAGTGACAAAAGCATAGCATTAACTGTTTTCCTGTGTCTATACAAAAAAGGACATTGCTCTGAAGTAAACTATGCAAAGGGACAGAAGAGTAGGAGAAAAGCAATATCTCAATTTACAAATACAAATCAACAGAGTTATATTTGGTAATAAAGGTGATTGACCAGTTGGAGAAACAGAGCACAGAGAAGAGGTTAAAGATAAACACACAGGAATGGAAGTGCTTCAGGAGTACTGTGATGGGTGTAACTCAACAAACTAAGTTCCCTGCAACCAGGGATAAAGGACAAACCACTGTTATCCTAAAGAAATGATACAGACCAACGGGAGATATGAAAGCTTGTATTCCTAAGCAGCTTTTACCACTTGTCAACTCTCCTCTACCTGGATCAGACTTGAGTAACAAAGGTTTTGGATGCTCTGTTAAAAGTTCATTTGAGGGTGCTGGAGAGATATTCCAGTGGGTAAGTCATTTACCATGTACCTAGCTGAACTTGTTCAAACCCCATATGGTTCCTCAAGTCCACCAAAAGTTGAGTACAGAGCCAAAGCAAGCACAGAGCACAGTAGGTAGAGCCCACAAACCAAATATTTTTAAAAGTTCACTTAAAATTATTATGACAGCGTTTCAGCATCAGACTCAAGGGCACCTGGAGGCATCTGTGCCCAAACCTGCTGGGTCCCTAAACATAAGTCACACCTCTGAAGTTATATGCCTGGACTTGCTCAATGTTCACCCTATTTCTATGAAAGTAAGAGACTATGCAAAATTTCTACCCAATCCACAATTTTTAAAATGCCACTAACTACAACAATGGAAAAAAATTGTTGTAAAGAAATTGGCTCAGACAGAATCTGGAAAAAAGCTGAGTACCCGGGAACAGATGACTGGTTAAAGAAACTTTGGTACATTTACACAGTGGAGTAGTATGTAGCTGTTAGAAAAGACTAAGTCATGAAATTTACATACAAGTGATACTACATGGAAAGTATCATGTTAAGCGAAATGACTCAGAAAGAAAGGGATAGACATAGAAAGATTGCATTCATCTGGGGAACATAAAGTAACAAAATAGGAGACTAACATGCAAGAATGGCCAAGATTAGTACCAGGAATTTTACTCCATGGCTTGGAGGCCAGCCACACATGCTAGGGGAAAAGGGAGGTCAGATAGAGAAGGGAGCACCAAATCAAGGGTGTTGGGAGGATTCTCCCAGGATGGGAGAAGTATGCCGAAAGTAGACTATAGACCAAACATGATTGTCATTCATTGCCTCTTTTGCAAACCACAGCACCCAGTAGGAGAGAGAGAGAACAAAAGGGAATGCCCTGCCACAGAGGCAGGGTGGGATGGGGGGGGTGGGTGGGAGGGATACTGGGATCCGTGGTGGTGGGAAAAGGGCACTGGTGGAGGGATGGGTATTTGATCATTGTATAATTGAAACCCAAGCACAAAAATTTGTGCTACAACTGTACTTCATGGTATCTCACTAATAAAAATTAAGAAAAAAAAGAAAAAAATCAAAAACGTAAAAAGAAGAAAAGAAAAGAAATTGGCTCAGAGGCTGAAGAGATAGCACAGAAGTTAAGGTACTTGCTTTACATGCGGTCAATCCAGGTTTGATCCTTGGAACTCTACACGGTCCACCAAATCCCACCAAGAGTGATCCCTGAGCTGAGTAGGTTCTAAGCACAGCCAGGAATGGCCCAAAATTCCATCCACTCCTTGTCCACCGTTCCCCAGCATCCCTGGCAAAAAGAAGTTGACTAAGATTCCTGGGGCGGCAGGAAGGGGGGGGAGAACTGGGAGTATAGGATCAAGATCTTTCTTTGTCTTGAAATTGAGCACATTTCTGGCAAATTTCAAGCCTGCACAACAAGAAAGGAAGTGCCTTTCAGTGTACTCTGCAGGTTGAACACAGCTCACTGCAATTTCCCAGGGAGACCGAAGACTATGACCTTGGGTTCCTTTCCACTGAGGACATATGGTCGCCGTCCTCTGAACGTGACAGTTACAGTTTGCTCCTTCTGTGATGAAGCTTCAAAACTGGTCCTCCTTCTTACTGTATTTCATCTTCTTTCTGACTGTGTCCCTGTTTGTTTCTGGATAGAAAGAAAATACGTGCTCCTGGGGTCTCTAAGGAAATCTACAGCTTCAGGAGAGAAATTTGGTAATGCAGCTAAGAAAAACAAACACTATTCAAGGCAAAGCACCGGCTAGTAGTACAAAGCTTTGTATGTGGGCGCAGAGCTTTTCTAACTCATTCAGAGTTAGGTAATTCCAGAGTAACCCTAATAATGGATGATTATGCTCGAGAGTGACTTGGATGCATCTACAAAAGCAGTGCTGCCAGAGTGTAGTCTTGTCGACACAGACTATAATAAAGCTTTAGTTTGTTTGGGAGCCATACCAGGTGGTGCTTAGGACTTACTCCTGGCTCTATGCTCAGGAATCACCTCTGGAGGGGCGTGGGTCACCATATGGGATACTGGAATTCGAACTTGGGTCCTCCATGAGTGCAAAGCAAGTGACTTACCTGCTGTACTATCTCTTTTGATTCTATAATAAAATTCTGATTTGGATAAATTTATGGTATCTATTTTGCCTTTGTTGATATATAGGCTGGAGCAATAGCACAGCAGGTAGGGTGTTTGCCTTGCACGCAGCCAACCCTGGGTTCAATTCCTCCATCCCTCTCAGAGAGCCCGGCAAGCTACCGAGAGTATCCCACCTGCACGGCAGAGCCTGGTAAGCTCCCCGTGGCATACTCGATATGCCAAAAGTAGTAATAACAAGACTCACAATGGAGATGTTACTGGTGCCTGCTCAAGCAAACCGATGAACTATGGGAGAACAGTGCTACAGTGCTATTTTGCCTTTAAAACGAAACTTCCTTAGTATTTTTATGTAAACATTTTCTGACTAGCTAAATTCAAATTAATATAAAATATGTTATCAAAGAGCATACATTTATTTATGTTCTTATCTTCCAGAGCTTGCCAATATGATTTTTGCTACTTGAATTGTGTTTCATGGACTCAGTACTACTGAACTTTGCTCATAGTTACCCATTTTTATCTTCTGGCAGCCCTTATTTTCTCCATTCTACCTGACAAAGCTGAGTTTGATGTATCTCAGCAAGGAAGAAGCAGAGAGCAATGCAGATACACTTTAGTGGCAGAGCAGAACTCACATGGTTTATAGACAAATTAGTGACCATATTTGGGATAAAAATTCACCATCTTCAATCTTATATTTTTATCTCCAGAGGCAACCAACTTAATATGTCTGAAATATATACGTATATCTCATAGATGCTTGTGAACATATATAATGCACAAAATTATCCTCTGAATAAATATAAGTATCCAGAGAAATGATATTGGAGCACTGTAGCACTGTCCTCCGGTTGTTCATCGATTTGCTTGAGCGGGCCCAGTAATGTCTCCATCATGAGGCTTGTTGTTACTCTGTTTGGCATATTGAATATGTCACAGGTCAAAAAAATACATATATGTAATATATATTACATATACTTCATCTAGATTATAAAGATACTTTATCTAGATTATAAAGTATGTGTAATACTGTGTGTATAGACTATATTGGGGGTTATAACTTATAGCAGCATTTTTTTTAAAATGTGATAAACTTAGAATGCAAAAATCTATTGGTATAAAAATAGGAAACTAACACCCAAGTATGGCAGAGATTAGTACCAGGAATTTTACTCAATGACCCGGAGGACAACCACACATGTTAGGGTAAGGGGGAGCTCAGAAAGAGAAGGGAGCACCAAATAAAGGGTGTTGGGAGGATCCGCCCATGATGGGAGAGCATGCTGAGGGTAGACTGTCGACCAAGCAGGATTGCCACTCAATGCCTCTTTTGCCGACCATGGCACTCAAAAGGAGAGAGAGGGAAATGCTTTGCCACAGAGGCAGGGTGGGATAGGGACTGGGGGGGGGGGAAGATGCTGGGATCCGTGGTGGTGGGAAATGCGCACTGGTGGAGGGATGGGTGTTTGATCATTGTATAATCGAAACCCAAGCACAAAAATGTGTAAGTCTACAACTGTACCTCATGGTGCCTCACTATTAAAAAATAAATAAATATTAAAAAATAATTTACCTTATTTACAAAAAAAATCTATTGGTTTAGATGATAAGCTCTTAAATAATGTAATTATATGGTTGAACTACTAATTCTACTGTTTGACTTTGGGTTCCAGTTATCCTCAGTTGTGTTTGGGAGTAAACTGCCAATCTATTTCCCTCCCTCATGGTTCTCTTTTTATCTCCAAGGTCTCCATCAGGATTCTTCAGAACTGGTACAGTCTAGAAATAGAAACAGCTTCAAAATATTGCTTAGATAAACTCCTGGATGGGCTGTGTAATTAATTATTAAGGGAGGCTGGCATGGTTTATGTTACCTCCCTGGCCTTTTTATGGTTGAGATCAGAGGCAATAAACATGCTTTCCTGCCAATTTGCTCTCCAAGACAAAAAGGAGAGCTGCACAGACTGACCTGATGAATGAACACTTTTGTGATTTAAAAAAAAAAAGAATCGCCTTCTATTTTTAAGAACAGGAGCAAATACATACCATCTTGGGTAGATTTGCTTAAGCAGTTCAGACATAGTCTGCTAGGAGGAATGGTTCTTTATAACTGATCAAGGCAGGATATGATCTCGAAAGTCAGGGCTGCCAACACTGCCAAATTGCAAATATGGCTTTAGTCAAAATGTAATTGTGCAGTACTGAAATGATTTGCTAGTTAGGCAACTATTTTTATAGTCATAAACTTTAAAAGTAATTATGAAGCTGTCTGATGGGTGCATGGGAGTTCATTATCCCATTCTACTTTTATATATGGCTGACATTTTCCATAATAAAACTTTTAAAGTAATTGTTAATAATGTCATTATTGCATAAAGTGACTATGGGAGTGCATGGTTGGCGTCCTCAATTTGTAGCTAAATCTGATGTCATTTACACGTACTTAGCACCTGACCACTCCACAGACTGAGACAGATGTGGCTTGTTTGGTTTCTAGTGGGAGCCTGGGTTTATTACCAAGTTTATGCAGATCAGGGGGGTTTATTACCAAGATAAGAAAAAACATGAGAGATAAGAGATGATCTGTCTATCTTTGCTGGGGTTCTAGTTGATAATTGAGGGCTGACTGGTATCAAGGTGAAATAAAAGAGAAAGGTCTGAGAATAACCAGAGAGATGAGGGATGAAGTCAAAATCAGTATGACCTCTAGGATTGATCTCAGTTCTCTCTCAAAACTCCAGCCCCATCTGGAGCTTCAAATATTGCCCTGAAGTATCTCATAACAGGAGAAGTCTGCGTGGAATCAAGAAGCATCTCTTCCTCCCAGACCAAGGGAAATTGTTCCATTTAGCATCTCAGATTTGGAGAAGTGTTGTAATAATTCTTTCCATCTGAAAATCACCGAAGTATTTCACAAAGATGATTGACTTAGTAAGAAAACACATTTCAAAACTGAATAAGTAAAATAATTTTAGTTCCTCTAAGAGCTGGACCCAAACCTAATACTTAATATGCAAAAGAAGAGTTTCCACCTTTGGTTATTATGGTGCCACCAATTCCTCAGCCTTGGCCTACTTCTCTGGTACAAGATGCAGAGATATATTTCAGATTTGGGCAGGTCAGACTGACAAGTGTTGAGAGCACCTGCTTCTGATCAATTCTAAAGGTTTAGGATTGGACTCTTAGCACAAGCATGTCTTTCAGTTCAAGTATCTATTCTGTCTAGATTTATTCTGTCTAGATTCTTCGTTTTAGGAAGAGTAATAGGCTCCAGGGAGAAAATTCTCCCCAGAATGAAAAGAAATACAATGATAAACTATAACTCTTGTTCCCATACGCTTATGGGTTTATCGTGATGATATCTTCGGGGGCAGTTTCAACATTGTGGAGACAGAACATACCTCTGTGCTAAAATGATGCCTTGGGTTCCATGGCAAAACCTCACATGGCAAATTCTCTGCATTCCCCATAACCTTCCTTAGGAAACAAGCAAGGAAAAGCATCAGGAACAAGAAACGAGCAACACTCTGCTTTTCCTGATCACCTCCAGGAGCTATTATGATCGTGGCTCAAGTGGCCGTCTAAAATCTGGCTGAGGCCACAGAAGATACAAACTCATCGCCATCGAACCTGAAGAGCACAGGACGATCATTTACTGCGAGCAAAGGAATGTCACCTCACTCTCCAGACCATCTGGATCTCCCTAGAATCAGATGTTGTCTGGTTCCCCAAGCCTCTGCAGCTGCATGAAATTCCTACAATCCCTGGGCCTCGATGTCTCTGAGCTGTACTTACACAATTCCCTTCTAGAGTGAGTTGTAGCCTTCATCACAAGAAATATGTTTGGCAAGCTGCAAATTGAGGCAGAGACAATTTTATCTAGAGAATGAAATCTATTCCTGGGGTGGTATTTATTCAGAATTGCCTTTCACTTTCCCTGCCAATCTTGCCCAGCTGGGACTGTAGTTGCAGTTGCTTGGTCTTCAACAAATAGAGATGCTGTTGTCACATCATTAGAGGTTAGATTTAGAAGACTAGACTCGCTCATTGGGGCTATTTTCCTCTTTCAGGCCATTTTATTGACTTCCCTTTCGAACAAGCATCTGAAATGGGCATATCTTTCCTAATTTGACAAAACCACGCAAACATTTCACTTTCTAGGTCAGCACGTTGTTGGGGTTTTTCAATTTTTTTCCTATTTTACACTCGTTACACTCCTCAGTTTAACTTTCAGTAAATTCCTAGCTTTGGGGGAAAGTGCATTCAACTGATACAGGAAATAGCAAATACCTTTGTAGTTTTGGGATCTTACCTTTCAAGAAATAAGAAAGGCAAAACTGTTTTTATTTCACAATCAAGGCAATTTGCCACAGCTGGTGACCCTGGAATTCTCCTTGCCTTTGATAACCATCTCTTTGTATTCTCCTGGAACATTGGACAGTGGTAATAAAACTAATAATTGTAACCATTTACCTATTTCATAATACAAGCCATACACTGCGTGAAACGCTTTATGTATATGTTCTTTTTCTCAATCCTTGCAGCCAACTGAGATATTATTATCTTGACTTTACACACCAGGAAGTAGACACAAAGAAGTTAAAAGAATTGTTCAATGTCATTCATTTTCTGATGTGTCCAAAGTTCACAGCAATCCGAATCACATGAGTCTTTCTCTTGTAATACGCTTTTTTATTCAACATCTGCCCATCGAGCACTTTATTAATTTAAATTTTAAAATTGTTATGAATACCATGGTTTAGAAGTTATTCATAGTTGGGTTTTAGACATACTATGTCCCGGCACCCATCCCACCACCAGGATCATCATCCCTCCCCCGGTGTCATCAGGTTCTCTCCCACCCATCCACGCATTCACCCTCACATTCCCAGCCTGCCACCTTGACAGGCTCATTCTTAAGTTTGGTTGCTGATGTTTGAATCTCTTCTTTTCAGTGTTATTGACTCTGGTTTGGATATTTAACTATGCAGCTCTTTTACACTGCCCATGTTCTTGGATCCCCTTGCCCTCTGCCTTTCATTGGTTCCTCTCTTTCTCTGATAGTCCCCTAAAAAAATGCAGAGCCCAGAGAAGGAAGAGAAAGTCAAGAAGTTCAGGTTGCTTTCTTGTCCCCCAGCTCTTGGAATTTCTCAAACTGTAGCACTGTAGCACTGTTCTCCTGTTGTTCATTGATTTGCTCGAACAGGCACCAGTAACATCTCCATTGTGAGACTTGTTGTTACTGTTTTGGGCATATTGAATACGTCACAGCAAGGTTGCCGGGCTCTGCTGTGCGGGAGGGATACTCTAGGTAGCTTGCCGGGCTCTCCAAGAGAGAAGGAAGAATTGAACCTGGGTCTGCCGTGAACTGAACTGTATTTAACTATTATCTGCTCAAAAGCTAGTGATTTTTTTATTTATTAAAAATTTTTTTTAATAGTGAGACATCATGAGATACAGTTGCAGGCTTGCACATTTTTGTGCTTGGGTTTCAATTATACAATGATCAAATACCATCCCTCCACCAGTGCCCACTTCCCACCACCACACATCCCAGTATCCCTCCCACCCCCCCATCCCCACCCCCATCCCACCCTGACTCTGTAGCAGGGCATTCCCCTCTGTTCTCTCTCTCCTTTTGGGTGTTGTGGTTTGCAAAAGAAACACTGAGTGGCAATCATGTTTGGTCTATAGTCTACTTTCAGCATGCTTCTCCCATCCTGGGAGGGTCCTCCCAACACCTTTATTTGGTGTTCCCCTCTTTATCTGAGCTCCCTTTTCCCCTAGTATGTGTGGTTGGCCTCCAAGCCGTGGAGCAAAATTCCTGGTACTAATCTCGGCCATTTTTGTGTGTTAGTTTCCTATTTTGTTACTTTATGTTCCCCAGATGAATGCAATCTTTCTATGTCTATCCCTTTCTTTCTGAGTCATTTCACTTAACATGATACTTTCCATGTAGTACCACTTGAATGTGAATTTCGTGACTTCATCTTTTCTAACATGAAAAGCTAGTGATTTTATTACTCCCTTTTCTTCTTCAGTTAGCCTACTATTAACTTTTATTTTAATAGGGCCAAAAAGATATTAGTGGGTAAGGCACCATCCTGGCATGTGGCTAGATCCCCAGAACTCTTCATGATTATCACTGCCAAGAATGATCCTTGAGCACAGAGCCAAGGGTAAGCCTTGAGGATAACTATAGACAGGTATGGCTCAAAAGTAAACACATTTTTAAAAACTGAATTATTTTTCTCATTTTCTTCCTTAAAAAATTTTAAATCCTACTTTCAGACTTTCTTAAGTTCAGGACAAAACAGGAAAATAGAAGGTGCTGGAAATTCACTTTAAAATACTGTAAGAATAAGATAGTAAAAGGGACATGAATGGTATGGGATTGGTCCCAGGTAGATGGCTTTTGGGCATGTGATAACACAAGATGTAAACTAACAGAGTGGAGAGATAGGTCTAAGTGTTTCATATGCAGGAAGGAGGACTGGACCATAGATTGCCAACAACTATAAGGAGTGAGCTCCCTCAAAGTAAGCCAGTAATAGCTCCCAAGTACTACTCTATATAGCTCTGTAGCACTGTCCTCCCATTGTTCATCGATTTGCTCAAGCAGTAACGTCTCCCTCTACACAGTTTCTGTTCATTTCCACTCCCCTCCTTTGTTTGATGAGGCTAGTCACCTATGCCATTCTTGATGGATTCCAGAGCAGTGCAATAATGTGGATTTGTACAATATCCTCATATTCACTCATTCATTGTTTCCTTTTTCATTCATTTATTCTGATTCAGGAAATATAAAAGCCTTGCTAATGTAGTCTCTGGCATCTAGATGGTGCTCAATAATTATTTGTTGACTTAATGGATGGAGGGAGATGCTATAAAGAAACACCTTTAATTATGGAACTCTTTTGACATTACATCAATACTCAATCTGCTACATTTAGAACCCACCAGAGTTTTTGCTGCACATTCTATTTTGAACACTGTGGTCATTTGGTGAGGAAAACATTACCACTGAAATATTGCATAGACATCCACAGCTTGAAATTCATTC
Source organism: Sorex fumeus (assembly GCF_029834395.1). NCBI lineage: Eukaryota > Metazoa > Chordata > Mammalia > Eulipotyphla > Soricidae > Sorex > Sorex fumeus. The sequence goes on along the minus strand of NW_026606071.1, from coordinate 40,823,588 downwards.
TAAGTGACAGAGTTTGAAGGCCCTAAATCAGGTCTTCTGGCTTTGAGTGACAAGAATGTCAAAAAGATTGAAATTAATCTTTCAAAATATGGATTTTTCTTGTTGAATAGAAAGTTTTTTTTATTTCCTTTTGGGTCAAAAAGCTTTTTACAATATGCTAAAATTGATGACACCAATTTAAATGTCTTAGTAATTTTAATAGCAGTTAATTTTTAGAGGCTCTAACAAGCATTTGTTATATTCAAGTGGTAAGAATCTAGATGGACTATTATATATATATTTATATATATATATATCCTCTTTTATTGGACATATAGACTGCCTAATCTTCCTTAATGCCTCTATTTATAGCATCCACTTAATTCACAGACATTTCTTAAGGACCTACTATGTAAGAGGTACTGCGTTCTACCAAATAAAAAATGAATGAGAAGGAATAGTTAAGACTTTCAGAAAACTAATAAGCAAACGAAGAGGAGAAGTGATGTAAATTTTGGCTCTTTAGCCTAGTCTATTGCTTTAAAAATAAATAAGAAAATTGTCATAAATTATGTGCCACTGTCTGGCAGGTTCCATGTAGCTCCACCGCATTCTTCCCACCAAGCAGCATCCCTGCAGGGCACCACACAAAGGCAATTCTTCATCTTACTGCTCCTATTTGTCTTCAAACATGTGAGGGTAAACATAACTGGACCGATGAAAAATTGAGGAATCAATGGCGTTTGTGTAACCAAGAGTTCCAGACATGTCCGTGAAAATAATGTTCCTTGAAAAATAAATAAAGTCTATTTTTAAGACATTTTTTAATTTAAATATGTTACGATTATAGGGTCTGTGTATAATTAATAAACCAATGTAGATAGGACATTATTATTCATTGAATTCCATACTTTATTCAGATTTCCTTGAAATTTGGACTATTGCCCTTTTATCTGAAAAAGGATAATATGAAATTGAGAGAAAATAAGAGAACTAACATGGAAGTATATGTTATCTTAACTATTCTGTGCTTCCCTTTGATATCTTTTTCTCCTCTGTGTGCTAACTCAAAAATGATTTCTAATATCCAGTTTGGGTTTGGGGGTCCCTGAAGCTCCCTCCAAAGTTCAAAAATGTAACGTATAACAAGAACGCGAAAAAGCAGACTTTGTGGAATGTGTCCTTCACACTAGGTATCAAGTCTGTCTTAATAGAGTTTTGTTGATTTTGTTAAAAGTCACCTATTAGTAAGAGATTAATTTTACAAATACTGTGGTAGATCCCACAGAACTGGAAATTGAGCACTAGAGAGCACTTATACCTGTCTTTGTATGTTCTGTAAGTAATGCAAAGTCATTATGTCCTTAGTGCGATCTTTGACAGCCCTTTGAATCATTTTTTTAACAGGCAGGGAAAAGGAAGAAGGAAAGCAACCAAAGTCACAAGCGTGCACAATATGACAACCACCTGATGTGAACAGTCTTTTTGGGGGGTGTGGGACCATACCCACAGCAATGCTCAGAACTTAACCTGACTTTGCTCTCAAGAATCATCCGGACAGTGCTCAAGGGACCATATGGGATGCCTGGGGTCAAATATCTGGGCTGGATGAATCCAAGATAAGTACCCTATCCACAGAACTATCTCTATGACTCCCTTCGTTAGAGATAAAATCTTTTTTTTTTTTAAATTGAATCCTCATGAGATGCAGTCACAGGATTACAGACTTTCAGGATTACATTTCAGTCATACAATGACCGAGTACCCATTCCTCCACCAGTGCCTCTTCTCCACTACCAATGTTCCCAGTATCCCTCATGCCACCCCCATCCCTTCCCACCCCCCTCTGAGACAGGAATATTTGCTCTTACTCTCTCTCTCTCCTTTTGGATGTTATGGTTTTCAAACCATATACTAAGAGGGAGAACATTGGGAACGACATATCCATCATGTGGTATGTGGTATCTGGGCAAGTGGATGTGGCTATTAAAGAGATCTGAGTAGAATTCATGAATAATCTTCTCCATTGCCCTTCTGGAAGATGTGATAGATCCATCATGATGTCGGAGGGCAGTCATCTTGGTTTTGTAGTTGGTGAAGGACAGGCGGGCATTACGAATGTTTTTCCCAGCTTCTGCTGCATCTACCAGTACTGCTGCTCTCCTGTTTTTGAGGTCATCCTTGATGGCTTTTCTGCACTGTTTTGCCAGTTCGGACGTTTGCTTGTGGTTGCCTGAGGCACGTGCCACGCCACGTTGGCGAATAAGTTCAAGAGTGTTCGAAGAAAGACGGTTTTTTGTGGTTATCTCTCTCTTGGCATTCCTTGCACAATCATGGAGGTGCTGAATCATTCGATCGTATTCCTCATCAATGTTGTCAATGACGGCATCTTCCCATGTTGCTGCAACAGAGCCAAAGAGTTCCCAGTTGGTGGTTGTTCTGGGAGTCTTCTTCTTAAACCTTGCATTCTTTTCTCCTCGTTCTGTGAGGTAGAATTTTGCACGAAGAAGACGGTGGTCTGATCCCGTTTGGAATTTTGGGACAACAGCAACATCGGTTAGGCAAAACCGCCGATTGAATATGATGTGGTCTATTTCATTGTGGAACCGTCCATCGGGAGACTCCCATGTCCAACGTTTAGATTCAGCCTTTTGGAATTGTGAGTTACCATGGAAGGTTTTGGTTGACATGATGAACTCAGACAGTCTGTCACCTTGTTCGTTCCATTCCAGGCCATGGGTTCCGATGTGGAGTTCATCGACTGATCTTCTTGGTCCTATCTTGGCATTAAAATCACCAACAATGATCTTGTAGAAGGTGTGATCTTCTTTATAGAATTTCTCCAGCTCCATGTAGAATTTCTCAGTTTCTTTTTCACCATAACTGGATGTTGGTGCGTAGACAACAAAGATAGAAACTGCCGGTAGTGAGCCACATTTATTCAAGTGTAATCGTCCGATTCGGGTTGTTAGGCATTCAAATGAATCAATGCTTGTGACTAAGTTTGTGTTGACAAGGATACCGACACCACCGACGCCTCTTTTATCACATGTTCCAAGGAACAGTTCTTCTCCAGTGTCGAAAACAGCATGATGGGATTGATGTCTTCTCGTTTCGGTCAGACCAATGATGTCGTACTTGATCTTTCGTGCTTGTACCATAAGGTCTTCAATGGATGCAGCAGATGCCAGCGTACGAGCATTAAAAGTACAGACAATCATTTTTGTTTTTCTGCGTTTTGGCAGCCCATGTCTGCCTTGGTGTTTTATCAGCTTCTCCTTCCATATAATTCTCGACTCTGCATAATCAGGGCTAGGGGAATGAGATCCATTTATTACTGGATTTGGCATATCAATTTGGTCTATTTGGCATAGATCACGGATAGCTTGCCAGGCTCTGCCGTGTGGGTTGGATATTTAAGGATATTTAAGGTATCCGGAAAATTATTAAATAAATAGTCGCGCGGCCGCGAATGCGGCCGCGTGCTCCCGGGAGCTTGTTGTGATAATCTTTGGATCCTGGCCTTTGTTGGGGTTACACGGCAGTTGGAGGGTGTAACTGTTTAGCTACTGACAGGTCCAGTCCCAAACCGTGCAGGCTTAGAGATCTCAGTCCCGGGTCCCACACACCTGAGTTCCTCTGCCAGTTCGGTTATGACTGAGGCTTATCCAAGTGTGTGGAGAGTGGCTCCAGTAAGGCCTTGGTTGGGGCCTGGAAGTCTTCAGCTGTTGGGCCCTGGCGAGGATAGTCAGACACAGGGTAGGAGACTCTGCCTTGTGCTCTCCCGGGAGCTTGTTGTGATAATCTTTGGATCCTGGCCTTTGTTGGGGTTACACGGCAGTTGGAGGGTGTAACTGTTTAGCTACTGACAGGTCCAGTCCCAAACCGTGCAGGCTTAGAGATCTCAGTCCCGGGTCCCACACACCTGAGTTCCTCTGCCAGTTCGGTTATGTCTGAGGCTTATCCAAGTGTGTGGAGAGTGGCTCCAGTAAGGCCTTGGTTGGGGCCTGGAAGTCTTCAGCTGTTGGGCCCTGGCGAGGATAGTCAGACACAGAGTAGGAGACTCTGTCTTGTGCTCTCCCGGGAGATTGTTGTGATAATCTTTGGATCCTGGCCTTTGTTGGGGTTACACGGCAGTTGGAGGGTGTAACTGTTTAGCTACTGACAGGTCCAGTCCCAAACCGTGCAGGCTTAGAGATCTCAGTCCCGGGTCCCACACACCTGAGTTCCTCTGCCAGTTCGGTTATGTCTGAGGCTTATCCAAGTGTGTGGAGAGTGGCTCCAGTAAGGCCTTGGTTGGGGCCTGGAAGTCTTCAGCTGTTGGGCCCTGGCGAGGATAGTCAGACACAGAGTAGGAGACTCTGTCTTGTGCTCTCCCGGGAGATTGTTGTGATAATCTTTGGATCCTGGCCTTTGTTGGGGTTACACGGCAGTTGGAGGGTGTAACTGTTTAGCTACTGACAGGTCCAGTCCCAAACCGTGCAGGCTTAGAGATCTCAGTCCCGGGTCCCACACACCTGAGTTCCTCTGCCAGTTCGGTTATGTCTGAGGCTTATCCAAGTGTGTGGAGAGTGGCTCCAGTAAGGCCTTGGTTGGGGCCTGGAAGTCTTCAGCTGTTGGGCCCTGGCGAGGATAGTCAGACACAGGGTAGGAGACTCTGCCTTGTGCTCTCCCGGGAGCTTGTTGTGATAATCTTTGGATCCTGGCCTTTGTTGGGGTTACACGGCAGTTGGAGGGTGTAACTGTTTAGCTACTGACAGGTCCAGTCCCAAACCGTGCAGGCTTAGAGATCTCAGTCCCGGGTCCCACACACCTGAGTTCCTCTGCCAGTTCGGTTATGTCTGAGGCTTATCCAAGTGTGTGGAGAGTGGCTCCAGTAAGGCCTTGGTTGGGGCCTGGAAGTCTTCAGCTGTTGGGCCCTGGCGAGGATAGTCAGACACAGAGTAGGAGACTCTGTCTTGTGCTCTCCCGGGAGATTGTTGTGATAATCTTTGGATCCTGGCCTTTGTTGGGGTTACACGGCAGTTGGAGGGTGTAACTGTTTAGCTACTGACAGGTCCAGTCCCAAACCGTGCAGGCTTAGAGATCTCAGTCCCGGGTCCCACACACCTGAGTTCCTCTGCCAGTTCGGTTATGTCTGAGGCTTATCCAAGTGTGTGGAGAGTGGCTCCAGTAAGGCCTTGGTTGGGGCCTGGAAGTCTTCAGCTGTTGGGCCCTGGCGAGGATAGTCAGACACAGAGTAGGAGACTCTGTCTTGTGCTCTCCCGGGAGATTGTTGTGATAATCTTTGGATCCTGGCCTTTGTTGGGGTTACACGGCAGTTGGAGGGTGTAACTGTTTAGCTACTGACAGGTCCAGTCCCAAACCGTGCAGGCTTAGAGATCTCAGTCCCGGGTCCCACACACCTGAGTTCCTCTGCCAGTTCGGTTATGTCTGAGGCTTATCCAAGTGTGTGGAGAGTGGCTCCAGTAAGGCCTTGGTTGGGGCCTGGAAGTCTTCAGCTGTTGGGCCCTGGCGAGGATAGTCAGACACAGAGTAGGAGACTCTGTCTTGTGCTCTCCCGGGAGATTGTTGTGATAATCTTTGGATCCTGGCCTTTGTTGGGGTTACACGGCAGTTGGAGGGTGTAACTGTTTAGCTACTGACAGGTCCAGTCCCAAACCGTGCAGGCTTAGAGATCTCAGTCCCGGGTCCCACACACCTGAGTTCCTCTGCCAGTTCGGTTATGTCTGAGGCTTATCCAAGTGTGTGGAGAGTGGCTCCAGTAAGGCCTTGGTTGGGGCCTGGAAGTCTTCAGCTGTTGGGCCCTGGCGAGGATAGTCAGACACAGAGTAGGAGACTCTGTCTTGTGCTCTCCCGGGAGATTGTTGTGATAATCTTTGGATCCTGGCCTTTGTTGGGGTTACACGGCAGTTGGAGGGTGTAACTGTTTAGCTACTGACAGGTCCAGTCCCAAACCGTGCAGGCTTAGAGATCTCAGTCCCGGGTCCCACACACCTGAGTTCCTCTGCCAGTTCGGTTATGTCTGAGGCTTATCCAAGTGTGTGGAGAGTGGCTCCAGTAAGGCCTTGGTTGGGGCCTGGAAGTCTTCAGCTGTTGGGCCCTGGCGAGGATAGTCAGACACAGAGTAGGAGACTCTGTCTTGTGCTCTCCCGGGAGCTTGTTGTGATAATCTTTGGATCCTGGCCTTTGTTGGGGTTACACGGCAGTTGGAGGGTGTAACTGTTTAGCTACTGACAGGTCCAGTCCCAAACCGTGCAGGCTTAGAGATCTCAGTCCCGGGTCCCACACACCTGAGTTCCTCTGCCAGTTCGGTTATGTCTGAGGCTTATCCAAGTGTGTGGAGAGTGGCTCCAGTAAGGCCTTGGTTGGGGCCTGGAAGTCTTCAGCTGTTGGGCCCTGGCGAGGATAGTCAGACACAGGGTAGGAGACTCTGTCTTGTGCTCTCCCGGGAGATTGTTGTGATAATCTTTGGATCCTGGCCTTTGTTGGGGTTACACGGCAGTTGGAGGGTGTAACTGTTTAGCTACTGACAGGTCCAGTCCCAAACCGTGCAGGCTTAGAGATCTCAGTCCCGGGTCCCACACACCTGAGTTCCTCTGCCAGTTCGGTTATGTCTGAGGCTTATCCAAGTGTGTGGAGAGTGGCTCCAGTAAGGCCTTGGTTGGGGCCTGGAAGTCTTCAGCTGTTGGGCCCTGGCGAGGATAGTCAGACACAGAGTAGGAGACTCTGTCTTGTGCTCTCCCGGGAGATTGTTGTGATAATCTTTGGATCCTGGCCTTTGTTGGGGTTACACGGCAGTTGGAGGGTGTAACTGTTTAGCTACTGACAGGTCCAGTCCCAAACCGTGCAGGCTTAGAGATCTCAGTCCCGGGTCCCACACACCTGAGTTCCTCTGCCAGTTCGGTTATGTCTGAGGCTTATCCAAGTGTGTGGAGAGTGGCTCCAGTAAGGCCTTGGTTGGGGCCTGGAAGTCTTCAGCTGTTGGGCCCTGGCGAGGATAGTCAGACACAGAGTAGGAGACTCTGTCTTGTGCTCTCCCGGGAGATTGTTGTGATAATCTTTGGGTCGTGGCCTTTGTTGGGGTTACACGGCAGTTGGAGGGTGTAACTGTTTAGCTACTGACAGGTCCAGTCCCAAACCGTGCAGGCTTAGAGATCTCAGTCCCGGGTCCCACACACCTGAGTTCCTCTGCCAGTTCGGTTATGTCTGAGGCTTATCCAAGTGTGTGGAGAGTGGCTCCAGTAAGGCCTTGGTTGGGGCCTGGAAGTCTTCAGCTGTTGGGCCCTGGCGAGGATAGTCAGACACAGAGTAGGAGACTCTGTCTTGTGCTCTCCCGGGAGCTTGTTGTGATAATCTTTGGATCCTGGCCTTTGTTGGGGTTACACGGCAGTTGGAGGGTGTAACTGTTTAGCTACTGACAGGTCCAGTCCCAAACCGTGCAGGCTTAGAGATCTCAGTCCCGGGTCCCACACACCTGAGTTCCTCTGCCAGTTCGGTTATGTCTGAGGCTTATCCAAGTGTGTGGAGAGTGGCTCCAGTAAGGCCTTGGTTGGGGCCTGGAAGTCTTCAGCTGTTGGGCCCTGGCGAGGATAGTCAGACACAGAGTAGGAGACTCTGTCTTGTGCTCTCCCGGGAGATTGTTGTGATAATCTTTGGATCCTGGCCTTTGTTGGGGTTACACGGCAGTTGGAGGGTGTAACTGTTTAGCTACTGACAGGTCCAGTCCCAAACCGTGCAGGCTTAGAGATCTCAGTCCCGGGTCCCACACACCTGAGTTCCTCTGCCAGTTCGGTTATGTCTGAGGCTTATCCAAGTGTGTGGAGAGTGGCTCCAGTAAGGCCTTGGTTGGGGCCTGGAAGTCTTCAGCTGTTGGGCCCTGGCGAGGATAGTCAGACACAGAGTAGGAGACTCTGTCTTGTGCTCTCCCGGGAGATTGTTGTGATAATCTTTGGATCCTGGCCTTTGTTGGGGTTACACGGCAGTTGGAGGGTGTAACTGTTTAGCTACTGACAGGTCCAGTCCCAAACCGTGCAGGCTTAGAGATCTCAGTCCCGGGTCCCACACACCTGAGTTCCTCTGCCAGTTCGGTTATGTCTGAGGCTTATCCAAGTGTGTGGAGAGTGGCTCCAGTAAGGCCTTGGTTGGGGCCTGGAAGTCTTCAGCTGTTGGGCCCTGGCGAGGATAGTCAGACACAGAGTAGGAGACTCTGTCTTGTGCTCTCCCGGGAGATTGTTGTGATAATCTTTGGATCCTGGCCTTTGTTGGGGTTACACGGCAGTTGGAGGGTGTAACTGTTTAGCTACTGACAGGTCCAGTCCCAAACCGTGCAGGCTTAGAGATCTCAGTCCCGGGTCCCACACACCTGAGTTCCTCTGCCAGTTCGGTTATGTCTGAGGCTTATCCAAGTGTGTGGAGAGTGGCTCCAGTAAGGCCTTGGTTGGGGCCTGGAAGTCTTCAGCTGTTGGGCCCTGGCGAGGATAGTCAGACACAGAGTAGGAGACTCTGTCTTGTGCTCTCCCGGGAGATTGTTGTGATAATCTTTGGATCCTGGCCTTTGTTGGGGTTAAACGGCAGTTGGAGGGTGTAACTGTTTAGCTACTGACAGGTCCAGTCCCAAACCGTGCAGGCTTAGAGATCTCAGTCCCGGGTCCCACACACCTGAGTTCCTCTGCCAGTTCGGTTATGTCTGAGGCTTATCCAAGTGTGTGGAGAGTGGCTCCAGTAAGGCCTTGGTTGGGGCCTGGAAGTCTTCAGCTGTTGGGCCCTGGCGAGGATAGTCAGACACAGAGTAGGAGACTCTGTCTTGTGCTCTCCCGGGAGATTGTTGTGATAATCTTTGGATCCTGGCCTTTGTTGGGGTTACACGGCAGTTGGAGGGTGTAACTGTTTAGCTACTGACAGGTCCAGTCCCAAACCGTGCAGGCTTAGAGATCTCAGTCCCGGGTCCCACACACCTGAGTTCCTCTGCCAGTTCGGTTATGTCTGAGGCTTATCCAAGTGTGTGGAGAGTGGCTCCAGTAAGGCCTTGGTTGGGGCCTGGAAGTCTTCAGCTGTTGGGCCCTGGCGAGGATAGTCAGACACAGAGTAGGAGACTCTGTCTTGTGCTCTCCCGGGAGATTGTTGTGATAATCTTTGGATCCTGGCCTTTGTTGGGGTTACACGGCAGTTGGAGGGTGTAACTGTTTAGCTACTGACAGGTCCAGTCCCAAACCGTGCAGGCTTAGAGATCTCAGTCCCGGGTCCCACACACCTGAGTTCCTCTGCCAGTTCGGTTATGTCTGAGGCTTATCCAAGTGTGTGGAGAGTGGCTCCAGTAAGGCCTTGGTTGGGGCCTGGAAGTCTTCAGCTGTTGGGCCCTGGCGAGGATAGTCAGACACAGGGTAGGAGACTCTGCCTTGTGCTCTCCCGGGAGCTTGTTGTGATAATCTTTGGATCCTGGCCTTTGTTGGGGTTACACGGCAGTTGGAGGGTGTAACTGTTTAGCTACTGACAGGTCCAGTCCCAAACCGTGCAGGCTTAGAGATCTCAGTCCCGGGTCCCACACACCTGAGTTCCTCTGCCAGTTCGGTTATGTCTGAGGCTTATCCAAGTGTGTGGAGAGTGGCTCCAGTAAGGCCTTGGTTGGGGCCTGGAAGTCTTCAGCTGTTGGGCCCTGGCGAGGATAGTCAGACACAGAGTAGGAGACTCTGTCTTGTGCTCTCCCGGGAGATTGTTGTGATAATCTTTGGATCCTGGCCTTTGTTGGGGTTACACGGCAGTTGGAGGGTGTAACTGTTTAGCTACTGACAGGTCCAGTCCCAAACCGTGCAGGCTTAGAGATCTCAGTCCCGGGTCCCACACACCTGAGTTCCTCTGCCAGTTCGGTTATGTCTGAGGCTTATCCAAGTGTGTGGAGAGTGGCTCCAGTAAGGCCTTGGTTGGGGCCTGGAAGTCTTCAGCTGTTGGGCCCTGGCGAGGATAGTCAGACACAGAGTAGGAGACTCTGTCTTGTGCTCTCCCGGGAGATTGTTGTGATAATCTTTGGATCCTGGCCTTTGTTGGGGTTACACGGCAGTTGGAGGGTGTAACTGTTTAGCTACTGACAGGTCCAGTCCCAAACCGTGCAGGCTTAGAGATCTCAGTCCCGGGTCCCACACACCTGAGTTCCTCTGCCAGTTCGGTTATGTCTGAGGCTTATCCAAGTGTGTGGAGAGTGGCTCCAGTAAGGCCTTGGTTGGGGCCTGGAAGTCTTCAGCTGTTGGGCCCTGGCGAGGATAGTCAGACACAGAGTAGGAGACTCTGTCTTGTGCTCTCCCGGGAGATTGTTGTGATAATCTTTGGATCCTGGCCTTTGTTGGGGTTACACGGCAGTTGGAGGGTGTAACTGTTTAGCTACTGACAGGTCCAGTCCCAAACCGTGCAGGCTTAGAGATCTCAGTCCCGGGTCCCACACACCTGAGTTCCTCTGCCAGTTCGGTTATGTCTGAGGCTTATCCAAGTGTGTGGAGAGTGGCTCCAGTAAGGCCTTGGTTGGGGCCTGGAAGTCTTCAGCTGTTGGGCCCTGGCGAGGATAGTCAGACACAGAGTAGGAGACTCTGTCTTGTGCTCTCCCGGGAGATTGTTGTGATAATCTTTGGATCCTGGCCTTTGTTGGGGTTACACGGCAGTTGGAGGGTGTAACTGTTTAGCTACTGACAGGTCCAGTCCCAAACCGTGCAGGCTTAGAGATCTCAGTCCCGGGTCCCACACACCTGAGTTCCTCTGCCAGTTCGGTTATGTCTGAGGCTTATCCAAGTGTGTGGAGAGTGGCTCCAGTAAGGCCTTGGTTGGGGCCTGGAAGTGTTCAGCTGTTGGGCCCTGGCGAGGATAGTCAGACACAGAGTAGGAGACTCTGTCTTGTGCTCTCCCGGGAGCTTGTTGTGATAATCTTTGGATCCTGGCCTTTGTTGGGGTTACACGGCAGTTGGAGGGTGTAACTGTTTAGCTACTGACAGGTCCAGTCCCAAACCGTGCAGGCTTAGAGATCTCAGTCCCGGGTCCCACACACCTGAGTTCCTCTGCCAGTTCGGTTATGTCTGAGGCTTATCCAAGTGTGTGGAGAGTGGCTCCAGTAAGGCCTTGGTTGGGGCCTGGAAGTCTTCAGCTGTTGGGCCCTGGCGAGGATAGTCAGACACAGGGTAGGAGACTCTGTCTTGTGCTCTCCCGGGAGATTGTTGTGATAATCTTTGGATCCTGGCCTTTGTTGGGGTTACACGGCAGTTGGAGGGTGTAACTGTTTAGCTACTGACAGGTCCAGTCCCAAACCGTGCAGGCTTAGAGATCTCAGTCCCGGGTCCCACACACCTGAGTTCCTCTGCCAGTTCGGTTATGTCTGAGGCTTATCCAAGTGTGTGGAGAGTGGCTCCAGTAAGGCCTTGGTTGGGGCCTGGAAGTCTTCAGCTGTTGGGCCCTGGCGAGGATAGTCAGACACAGAGTAGGAGACTCTGTCTTGTGCTCTCCCGGGAGCTTGTTGTGATAATCTTTGGATCCTGGCCTTTGTTGGGGTTACACGGCAGTTGGAGGGTGTAACTGTTTAGCTACTGACAGGTCCAGTCCCAAACCGTGCAGGCTTAGAGATCTCAGTCCCGGGTCCCACACACCTGAGTTCCTCTGCCAGTTCGGTTATGTCTGAGGCTTATCCAAGTGTGTGGAGAGTGGCTCCAGTAAGGCCTTGGTTGGGGCCTGGAAGTCTTCAGCTGTTGGGCCCTGGCGAGGATAGTCAGACACAGAGTAGGAGACTCTGTCTTGTGCTCTCCCGGGAGATTGTTGTGATAATCTTTGGATCCTGGCCTTTGTTGGGGTTACACGGCAGTTGGAGGGTGTAACTGTTTAGCTACTGACAGGTCCAGTCCCAAACCGTGCAGGCTTAGAGATCTCAGTCCCGGGTCCCACACACCTGAGTTCCTCTGCCAGTTCGGTTATGTCTGAGGCTTATCCAAGTGTGTGGAGAGTGGCTCCAGTAAGGCCTTGGTTGGGGCCTGGAAGTCTTCAGCTGTTGGGCCCTGGCGAGGATAGTCAGACACAGAGTAGGAGACTCTGTCTTGTGCTCTCCCGGGAGCTTGTTGTGATAATCTTTGGATCCTGGCCTTTGTTGGGGTTACACGGCAGTTGGAGGGTGTAACTGTTTAGCTACTGACAGGTCCAGTCCCAAACCGTGCAGGCTTAGAGATCTCAGTCCCGGGTCCCACACACCTGAGTTCCTCTGCCAGTTCGGTTATGTCTGAGGCTTATCCAAGTGTGTGGAGAGTGGCTCCAGTAAGGCCTTGGTTGGGGCCTGGAAGTCTTCAGCTGTTGGGCCCTGGCGAGGATAGTCAGACACAGAGTAGGAGACTCTGTCTTGTGCTCTCCCGGGAGATTGTTGTGATAATCTTTGGATCCTGGCCTTTGTTGGGGTTACACGGCAGTTGGAGGGTGTAACTGTTTAGCTACTGACAGGTCCAGTCCCAAACCGTGCAGGCTTAGAGATCTCAGTCCCGGGTCCCACACACCTGAGTTCCTCTGCCAGTTCGGTTATGTCTGAGGCTTATCCAAGTGTGTGGAGAGTGGCTCCAGTAAGGCCTTGGTTGGGGCCTGGAAGTCTTCAGCTGTTGGGCCCTGGCGAGGATAGTCAGACACAGAGTAGGAGACTCTGTCTTGTGCTCTCCCGGGAGATTGTTGTGATAATCTTTGGATCCTGGCCTTTGTTGGGGTTACACGGCAGTTGGAGGGTGTAACTGTTTAGCTACTGACAGGTCCAGTCCCAAACCGTGCAGGCTTAGAGATCTCAGTCCCGGGTCCCACACACCTGAGTTCCTCTGCCAGTTCGGTTATGTCTGAGGCTTATCCAAGTGTGTGGAGAGTGGCTCCAGTAAGGCCTTGGTTGGGGCCTGGAAGTCTTCAGCTGTTGGGCCCTGGCGAGGATAGTCAGACACAGAGTAGGAGACTCTGTCTTGTGCTCTCCCGGGAGATTGTTGTGATAATCTTTGGATCCTGGCCTTTGTTGGGGTTACACGGCAGTTGGAGGGTGTAACTGTTTAGCTACTGACAGGTCCAGTCCCAAACCGTGCAGGCTTAGAGATCTCAGTCCCGGGTCCCACACACCTGAGTTCCTCTGCCAGTTCGGTTATGTCTGAGGCTTATCCAAGTGTGTGGAGAGTGGCTCCAGTAAGGCCTTGGTTGGGGCCTGGAAGTCTTCAGCTGTTGGGCCCTGGCGAGGATAGTCAGACACAGAGTAGGAGACTCTGTCTTGTGCTCTCCCGGGAGATTGTTGTGATAATCTTTGGATCCTGGCCTTTGTTGGGGTTAAACGGCAGTTGGAGGGTGTAACTGTTTAGCTACTGACAGGTCCAGTCCCAAACCGTGCAGGCTTAGAGATCTCAGTCCCGGGTCCCACACACCTGAGTTCCTCTGCCAGTTCGGTTATGTCTGAGGCTTATCCAAGTGTGTGGAGAGTGGCTCCAGTAAGGCCTTGGTTGGGGCCTGGAAGTCTTCAGCTGTTGGGCCCTGGCGAGGATAGTCAGACACAGAGTAGGAGACTCTGTCTTGTGCTCTCCCGGGAGATTGTTGTGATAATCTTTGGATCCTGGCCTTTGTTGGGGTTACACGGCAGTTGGAGGGTGTAACTGTTTAGCTACTGACAGGTCCAGTCCCAAACCGTGCAGGCTTAGAGATCTCAGTCCCGGGTCCCACACACCTGAGTTCCTCTGCCAGTTCGGTTATGTCTGAGGCTTATCCAAGTGTGTGGAGAGTGGCTCCAGTAAGGCCTTGGTTGGGGCCTGGAAGTCTTCAGCTGTTGGGCCCTGGCGAGGATAGTCAGACACAGAGTAGGAGACTCTGTCTTGTGCTCTCCCGGGAGATTGTTGTGATAATCTTTGGATCCTGGCCTTTGTTGGGGTTACACGGCAGTTGGAGGGTGTAACTGTTTAGCTACTGACAGGTCCAGTCCCAAACCGTGCAGGCTTAGAGATCTCAGTCCCGGGTCCCACACACCTGAGTTCCTCTGCCAGTTCGGTTATGTCTGAGGCTTATCCAAGTGTGTGGAGAGTGGCTCCAGTAAGGCCTTGGTTGGGGCCTGGAAGTCTTCAGCTGTTGGGCCCTGGCGAGGATAGTCAGACACAGAGTAGGAGACTCTGTCTTGTGCTCTCCCGGGAGCTTGTTGTGATAATCTTTGGATCCTGGCCTTTGTTGGGGTTACACGGCAGTTGGAGGGTGTAACTGTTTAGCTACTGACAGGTCCAGTCCCAAACCGTGCAGGCTTAGAGATCTCAGTCCCGGGTCCCACACACCTGAGTTCCTCTGCCAGTTCGGTTATGTCTGAGGCTTATCCAAGTGTGTGGAGAGTGGCTCCAGTAAGGCCTTGGTTGGGGCCTGGAAGTCTTCAGCTGTTGGGCCCTGGCGAGGATAGTCAGACACAGAGTAGGAGACTCTGTCTTGTGCTCTCCCGGGAGATTGTTGTGATAATCTTTGGATCCTGGCCTTTGTTGGGGTTACACGGCAGTTGGAGGGTGTAACTGTTTAGCTACTGACAGGTCCAGTCCCAAACCGTACAGGCTTAGAGATCTCAGTCCCGGGTCCCACACACCTGAGTTCCTCTGCCAGTTCGGTTATGTCTGAGGCTTATCCAAGTGTGTGGAGAGTGGCTCCAGTAAGGCCTTGGTTGGGGCCTGGAAGTCTTCAGCTGTTGGGCCCTGGCGAGGATAGTCAGACACAGAGTAGGAGACTCTGTCTTGTGCTCTCCCGGGAGATTGTTGTGATAATCTTTGGATCCTGGCCTTTGTTGGGGTTACACGGCAGTTGGAGGGTGTAACTGTTTAGCTACTGACAGGTCCAGTCCCAAACCGTGCAGGCTTAGAGATCTCAGTCCCGGGTCCCACACACCTGAGTTCCTCTGCCAGTTCGGTTATGTCTGAGGCTTATCCAAGTGTGTGGAGAGTGGCTCCAGTAAGGCCTTGGTTGGGGCCTGGAAGTCTTCAGCTGTTGGGCCCTGGCGAGGATAGTCAGACACAGAGTAGGAGACTCTGTCTTGTGCTCTCCCGGGAGATTGTTGTGATAATCTTTGGATCCTGGCCTTTGTTGGGGTTACACGGCAGTTGGAGGGTGTAACTGTTTAGCTACTGACAGGTCCAGTCCCAAACCGTGCAGGCTTAGAGATCTCAGTCCCGGGTCCCACACACCTGAGTTCCTCTGCCAGTTCGGTTATGTCTGAGGCTTATCCAAGTGTGTGGAGAGTGGCTCCAGTAAGGCCTTGGTTGGGGCCTGGAAGTCTTCAGCTGTTGGGCCCTGGCGAGGATAGTCAGACACAGAGTAGGAGACTCTGTCTTGTGCTCTCCCGGGAGATTGTTGTGATAATCTTTGGATCCTGGCCTTTGTTGGGGTTACACGGCAGTTGGAGGGTGTAACTGTTTAGCTACTGACAGGTCCAGTCCCAAACCGTGCAGGCTTAGAGATCTCAGTCCCGGGTCCCACACACCTGAGTTCCTCTGCCAGTTCGGTTATGTCTGAGGCTTATCCAAGTGTGTGGAGAGTGGCTCCAGTAAGGCCTTGGTTGGGGCCTGGAAGTCTTCAGCTGTTGGGCCCTGGCGAGGATAGTCAGACACAGAGTAGGAGACTCTGTCTTGTGCTCTCCCGGGAGATTGTTGTGATAATCTTTGGATCCTGGCCTTTGTTGGGGTTACACGGCAGTTGGAGGGTGTAACTGTTTAGCTACTGACAGGTCCAGTCCCAAACCGTGCAGGCTTAGAGATCTCAGTCCCGGGTCCCACACACCTGAGTTCCTCTGCCAGTTCGGTTATGTCTGAGGCTTATCCAAGTGTGTGGAGAGTGGCTCCAGTAAGGCCTTGGTTGGGGCCTGGAAGTGTTCAGCTGTTGGGCCCTGGCGAGGATAGTCAGACACAGAGTAGGAGACTCTGTCTTGTGCTCTCCCGGGAGATTGTTGTGATAATCTTTGGATCCTGGCCTTTGTTGGGGTTACACGGCAGTTGGAGGGTGTAACTGTTTAGCTACTGACAGGTCCAGTCCCAAACCGTGCAGGCTTAGAGATCTCAGTCCCGGGTCCCACACACCTGAGTTCCTCTGCCAGTTCGGTTATGTCTGAGGCTTATCCAAGTGTGTGGAGAGTGGCTCCAGTAAGGCCTTGGTTGGGGCCTGGAAGTCTTCAGCTGTTGGGCCCTGGCGAGGATAGTCAGACACAGAGTAGGAGATTCTGTCTTGTGCTCTCCCGGGAGATTGTTGTGATAATCTTTGGATCCTGGCCTTTGTTGGGGTTACACGGCAGTTGGAGGGTGTAACTGTTTAGCTACTGACAGGTCCAGTCCCAAACCGTGCAGGCTTAGAGATCTCAGTCCCGGGTCCCACACACCTGAGTTCCTCTGCCAGTTCGGTTATGTCTGAGGCTTATCCAAGTGTGTGGAGAGTGGCTCCAGTAAGGCCTTGGTTGGGGCCTGGAAGTCTTCAGCTGTTGGGCCCTGGCGAGGATAGTCAGACACAGAGTAGGAGACTCTGTCTTGTGCTCTCCCGGAGCTTGTTGTGATAATCTTTGGATCCTGGCCTTTGTTGGGGTTACACGGCAGTTGGAGGGTGTAACTGTTTAGCTACTGACAGGTCCAGTCCCAAACCGTGCAGGCTTAGAGATCTCAGTCCCGGGTCCCACACACCTGAGTTCCTCTGCCAGTTCGGTTATGTCTGAGGCTTATCCAAGTGTGTGGAGAGTGGCTCCAGTAAGGCCTTGGTTGGGGCCTGGAAGTGTTCAGCTGTTGGGCCCTGGCGAGGATAGTCAGACACAGAGTAGGAGACTCTGTCTTGTGCTCTCCCGGGAGATTGTTGTGATAATCTTTGGATCCTGGCCTTTGTTGGGGTTACACGGCAGTTGGAGGGTGTAACTGTTTAGCTACTGACAGGTCCAGTCCCAAACCGTGCAGGCTTAGAGATCTCAGTCCCGGGTCCCACACACCTGAGTTCCTCTGCCAGTTCGGTTATGTCTGAGGCTTATCCAAGTGTGTGGAGAGTGGCTCCAGTAAGGCCTTGGTTGGGGCCTGGAAGTCTTCAGCTGTTGGGCCCTGGCGAGGATAGTCAGACACAGAGTAGGAGACTCTGTCTTGTGCTCTCCCGGGAGATTGTTGTGATAATCTTTGGATCCTGGCCTTTGTTGGGGTTACACGGCAGTTGGAGGGTGTAACTGTTTAGCTACTGACAGGTCCAGTCCCAAACCGTGCAGGCTTAGAGATCTCAGTCCCGGGTCCCACACACCTGAGTTCCTCTGCCAGTTCGGTTATGTCTGAGGCTTATCCAAGTGTGTGGAGAGTGGCTCCAGTAAGGCCTTGGTTGGGGCCTGGAAGTGTTCAGCTGTTGGGCCCTGGCGAGGATAGTCAGACACAGAGTAGGAGACTCTGTCTTGTGCTCTCCCGGGAGCTTGTTGTGATAATCTTTGGATCCTGGCCTTTGTTGGGGTTACACGGCAGTTGGAGGGTGTAACTGTTTAGCTACTGACAGGTCCAGTCCCAAACCGTGCAGGCTTAGAGATCTCAGTCCCGGGTCCCACACACCTGAGTTCCTCTGCCAGTTCGGTTATGTCTGAGGCTTATCCAAGTGTGTGGAGAGTGGCTCCAGTAAGGCCTTGGTTGGGGCCTGGAAGTCTTCAGCTGTTGGGCCCTGGCGAGGATAGTCAGACACAGAGTAGGAGACTCTGTCTTGTGCTCTCCCGGGAGATTGTTGTGATAATCTTTGGATCCTGGCCTTTGTTGGGGTTACACGGCAGTTGGAGGGTGTAACTGTTTAGCTACTGACAGGTCCAGTCCCAAACCGTGCAGGCTTAGAGATCTCAGTCCCGGGTCCCACACACCTGAGTTCCTCTGCCAGTTCGGTTATGTCTGAGGCTTATCCAAGTGTGTGGAGAGTGGCTCCAGTAAGGCCTTGGTTGGGGCCTGGAAGTCTTCAGCTGTTGGGCCCTGGCGAGGATAGTCAGACACAGAGTAGGAGACTCTGTCTTGTGCTCTCCCGGGAGATTGTTGTGATAATCTTTGGATCCTGGCCTTTGTTGGGGTTACACGGCAGTTGGAGGGTGTAACTGTTTAGCTACTGACAGGTCCAGTCCCAAACCGTGCAGGCTTAGAGATCTCAGTCCCGGGTCCCACACACCTGAGTTCCTCTGCCAGTTCGGTTATGTCTGAGGCTTATCCAAGTGTGTGGAGAGTGGCTCCAGTAAGGCCTTGGTTGGGGCCTGGAAGTGTTCAGCTGTTGGGCCCTGGCGAGGATAGTCAGACACAGAGTAGGAGACTCTGTCTTGTGCTCTCCCGGGAGATTGTTGTGATAATCTTTGGATCCTGGCCTTTGTTGGGGTTACACGGCAGTTGGAGGGTGTAACTGTTTAGCTACTGACAGGTCCAGTCCCAAACCGTGCAGGCTTAGAGATCTCAGTCCCGGGTCCCACACACCTGAGTTCCTCTGCCAGTTCGGTTATGTCTGAGGCTTATCCAAGTGTGTGGAGAGTGGCTCCAGTAAGGCCTTGGTTGGGGCCTGGAAGTCTTCAGCTGTTGGGCCCTGGCGAGGATAGTCAGACACAGAGTAGGAGACTCTGTCTTGTGCTCTCCCGGGAGATTGTTGTGATAATCTTTGGATCCTGGCCTTTGTTGGGGTTACACGGCAGTTGGAGGGTGTAACTGTTTAGCTACTGACAGGTCCAGTCCCAAACCGTGCAGGCTTAGAGATCTCAGTCCCGGGTCCCACACACCTGAGTTCCTCTGCCAGTTCGGTTATGTCTGAGGCTTATCCAAGTGTGTGGAGAGTGGCTCCAGTAAGGCCTTGGTTGGGGCCTGGAAGTCTTCAGCTGTTGGGCCCTGGCGAGGATAGTCAGACACAGAGTAGGAGACTCTGTCTTGTGCTCTCCCGGGAGATTGTTGTGATAATCTTTGGATCCTGGCCTTTGTTGGGGTTACACGGCAGTTGGAGGGTGTAACTGTTTAGCTACTGACAGGTCCAGTCCCAAACCGTGCAGGCTTAGAGATCTCAGTCCCGGGTCCCACACACCTGAGTTCCTCTGCCAGTTCGGTTATGTCTGAGGCTTATCCAAGTGTGTGGAGAGTGGCTCCAGTAAGGCCTTGGTTGGGGCCTGGAAGTCTTCAGCTGTTGGGCCCTGGCGAGGATAGTCAGACACAGAGTAGGAGACTCTGTCTTGTGCTCTCCCGGGAGATTGTTGTGATAATCTTTGGATCCTGGCCTTTGTTGGGGTTACACGGCAGTTGGAGGGTGTAACTGTTTAGCTACTGACAGGTCCAGTCCCAAACCGTGCAGGCTTAGAGATCTCAGTCCCGGGTCCCACACACCTGAGTTCCTCTGCCAGTTCGGTTATGTCTGAGGCTTATCCAAGTGTGTGGAGAGTGGCTCCAGTAAGGCCTTGGTTGGGGCCTGGAAGTCTTCAGCTGTTGGGCCCTGGCGAGGATAGTCAGACACAGAGTAGGAGACTCTGTCTTGTGCTCTCCCGGGAGATTGTTGTGATAATCTTTGGATCCTGGCCTTTGCTGGGGTTACACGGCAGTTGGAGGGTGTAACTGTTTAGCTACTGACAGGTCCAGTCCCAAACCGTGCAGGCTTAGAGATCTCAGTCCCGGGTCCCACACACCTGAGTTCCTCTGCCAGTTCGGTTATGTCTGAGGCTTATTCAAGTGTGTGGAGAGTGGCTCCAGTAAGGCCTTGGTTGGGGCCTGGAAGTGTTCAGCTGTTGGGCCCTGGCGAGGATAGTCAGACACAGAGTAGGAGACTCTGTCTTGTGCTCTCCCGGGAGATTGTTGTGATAATCTTTGGATCCTGGCCTTTGTTGGGGTTACACGGCAGTTGGAGGGTGTAACTGTTTAGCTACTGACAGGTCCAGTCCCAAACCGTGCAGGCTTAGAGATCTCAGTCCCGGGTCCCACACACCTGAGTTCCTCTGCCAGTTCGGTTATGTCTGAGGCTTATCCAAGTGTGTGGAGAGTGGCTCCAGTAAGGCCTTGGTTGGGGCCTGGAAGTGTTCAGCTGTTGGGCCCTGGCGAGGATAGTCAGACACAGAGTAGGAGACTCTGTCTTGTGCTCTCACGGGAGCTTGTTGTGATAATCTTTGGATCCTGGCCTTTGTTGGGGTTACACGGCAGTTGGAGGGTGTAACTGTTTAGCTACTGACAGGTCCAGTCCCAAACCGTGCAGGCTTAGAGATCTCAGTCCCGGGTCCCACACACCTGAGTTCCTCTGCCAGTTCGGTTATGTCTGAGGCTTATCCAAGTGTGTGGAGAGTGGCTCCAGTAAGGCCTTGGTTGGGGCCTGGAAGTCTTCAGCTGTTGGGCCCTGGCGAGGATAGTCAGACACAGAGTAGGAGACTCTGTCTTGTGTTCTCCCGGGAGATTGTTGTGATAATCTTTGGATCCTGGCCTTTGTTGGGGTTACACGGCAGTTGGAGGGTGTAACTGTTTAGCTACTGACAGGTCCAGTCCCAAACCGTGCAGGCTTAGAGATCTCAGTCCCGGGTCCCACACACCTGAGTTCCTCTGCCAGTTCGGTTATGTCTGAGGCTTATCCAAGTGTGTGGAGAGTGGCTCCAGTAAGGCCTTGGTTGGGGCCTGGAAGTCTTCAGCTGTTGGGCCCTGGCGAGGATAGTCAGACACAGAGTAGGAGACTCTGTCTTGTGCTCTCCCGGGAGATTGTTGTGATAATCTTTGGATCCTGGCCTTTGTTGGGGTTACACGGCAGTTGGAGGGTGTAACTGTTTAGCTACTGACAGGTCCAGTCCCAAACCGTGCAGGCTTAGAGATCTCAGTCCCGGGTCCCACACACCTGAGTTCCTCTGCCAGTTCGGTTATGTCTGAGGCTTATCCAAGTGTGTGGAGAGTGGCTCCAGTAAGGCCTTGGTTGGGGCCTGGAAGTCTTCAGCTGTTGGGCCCTGGCGAGGATAGTCAGACACAGAGTAGGAGACTCTGTCTTGTGCTCTCCCGGGAGATTGTTGTGATAATCTTTGGATCCTGGCCTTTGTTGGGGTTACACGGCAGTTGGAGGGTGTAACTGTTTAGCTACTGACAGGTCCAGTCCCAAACCGTGCAGGCTTAGAGATCTCAGTCCCGGGTCCCACACACCTGAGTTCCTCTGCCAGTTCGGTTATGTCTGAGGCTTATCCAAGTGTGTGGAGAGTGGCTCCAGTAAGGCCTTGGTTGGGGCCTGGAAGTCTTCAGCTGTTGGGCCCTGGCGAGGATAGTCAGACACAGAGTAGGAGACTCTGTCTTGTGCTCTCCCGGGAGATTGTTGTGATAATCTTTGGATCCTGGCCTTTGTTGGGGTTACACGGAAGTTGGAGGGTGTAACTGTTTAGCTACTGACAGGTCCAGTCCCAAACCGTGCAGGCTTAGAGATCTCAGTCCCGGGTCCCACACACCTGAGTTCCTCTGCCAGTTCGGTTATGTCTGAGGCTTATCCAAGTGTGTGGAGAGTGGCTCCAGTAAGGCCTTGGTTGGGGCCTGGAAGTCTTCAGCTGTTGGGCCCTGGCGAGGATAGTCAGACACAGAGTAGGAGACTCTGTCTTGTGCTCTCCCGGGAGCTTGTTGTGATAATCTTTGGATCCTGGCCTTTGTTGGGGTTACACGGCAGTTGGAGGGTGTAACTGTTTAGCTACTGACAGGTCCAGTCCCAAACCGTGCAGGCTTAGAGATCTCAGTCCCGGGTCCCACACACCTGAGTTCCTCTGCCAGTTCGGTTATGTCTGAGGCTTATCCAAGTGTGTGGAGAGTGGCTCCAGTAAGGCCTTGGTTGGGGCCTGGAAGTCTTCAGCTGTTGGGCCCTGGCGAGGATAGTCAGACACAGAGTAGGAGACTCTGTCTTGTGCTCTCCCGGGAGATTGTTGTGATAATCTTTGGATCCTGGCCTTTGTTGGGGTTACACGGCAGTTGGAGGGTGTAACTGTTTAGCTACTGACAGGTCCAGTCCCAAACCGTGCAGGCTTAGAGATCTCAGTCCCGGGTCCCACACACCTGAGTTCCTCTGCCAGTTCGGTTATGTCTGAGGCTTATCCAAGTGTGTGGAGAGTGGCTCCAGTAAGGCCTTGGTTGGGGCCTGGAAGTCTTCAGCTGTTGGGCCCTGGCGAGGATAGTCAGACACAGAGTAGGAGACTCTGTCTTGTGCTCTCCCGGGAGATTGTTGTGATAATCTTTGGATCCTGGCCGTTGTTGGGGTTACACGGCAGTTGGAGGGTGTAACTGTTTAGCTACTGACAGGTCCAGTCCCAAACCGTGCAGGCTTAGAGATCTCAGTCCCGGGTCCCACACACCTGAGTTCCTCTGCCAGTTCGGTTATGTCTGAGGCTTATCCAAGTGTGTGGAGAGTGGCTCCAGTAAGGCCTTGGTTGGGGCCTGGAAGTCTTCAGCTGTTGGGCCCTGGCGAGGATAGTCAGACACAGAGTAGGAGACTCTGTCTTGTGCTCTCCCGGGAGATTGTTGTGATAATCTTTGGATCCTGGCCTTTGTTGGGGTTACACGGCAGTTGGAGGGTGTAACTGTTTAGCTACTGACAGGTCCAGTCCCAAACCGTGCAGGCTTAGAGATCTCAGTCCCGGGTCCCACACACCTGAGTTCCTCTGCCAGTTCGGTTATGTCTGAGGCTTATCCAAGTGTGTGGAGAGTGGCTCCAGTAAGGCCTTGGTTGGGGCCTGGAAGTCTTCAGCTGTTGGGCCCTGGCGAGGATAGTCAGACACAGAGTAGGAGACTCTGTCTTGTGCTCTCCCGGGAGATTGTTGTGATAATCTTTGGATCCTGGCCTTTGTTGGGGTTACACGGCAGTTGGAGGGTGTAACTGTTTAGCTACTGACAGGTCCAGTCCCAAACCGTGCAGGCTTAGAGATCTCAGTCCCGGGTCCCACACACCTGAGTTTCTCTGCCAGTTCGGTTATGTCTGAGGCTTATCCAAGTGTGTGGAGAGTGGCTCCAGTAAGGCCTTGGTTGGGGCCTGGAAGTCTTCAGCTGTTGGGCCCTGGCGAGGATAGTCAGACACAGGGTAGGAGACTCTGTCTTGTGCTCTCCCGGGAGATTGTTGTGATAATCTTTGGATCCTGGCCTTTGTTGGGGTTACACGGCAGTTGGAGGGTGTAACTGTTTAGCTACTGACAGGTCCAGTCCCAAACCGTGCAGGCTTAGAGATCTCAGTCCCGGGTCCCACACACCTGGGTTCCTCTGCCAGTTCGGTTATGTCTGAGGCTTATCCAAGTGTGTGGAGAGTGGCTCCAGTAAGGCCTTGGTTGGGGCCTGGAAGTCTTCAGCTGTTGGGCCCTGGCGAGGATAGTCAGACACAGGGTAGGAGACTCTGCCTTGTGCTCTCCCGGGAGCTTGTTGTGATAATCTTTGGATCCTGGCCTTTGTTGGGGTTACACGGCAGTTGGAGGGTGTAACTGTTTAGCTACTGACAGGTCCAGTCCCAAACCGTGCAGGCTTAGAGATCTCAGTCCCGGGTCCCACACACCTGAGTTCCTCTGCCAGTTCGGTTATGTCTGAGGCTTATCCAAGTGTGTGGAGAGTGGCTCCAGTAAGGCCTTGGTTGGGGCCTGGAAGTCTTCAGCTGTTGGGCCCTGGCGAGGATAAACAGACACAGGGTAGGAAACTCTGCCTTGTGCTCTCCCGGGAGCTTGTTGTGATAATCTTTGGATCCTGGCCTTTGTTGGGGTTACACGGCAGTTGGAGGGTGTAACTGTTTAGCTACTGACAGGTCCAGTCCCAAACCGTGCAGGCTTAGAGATCTCAGTCCCGGGTCCCACACACCTGAGTTCCTCTGCCAGTTCGGTTATGTCTGAGGCTTATCCAAGTGTGTGGAGAGTGGCTCCAGTAAGGCCTTGGTTGGGGCCTGGAAGTCTTCAGCTGTTGGGCCCTGGCGAGGATAGTCAGACACAGAGTAGGAGACTCTGTCTTGTGCTCTCCCGGGAGATTGTTGTGATAATCTTTGGATCCTGGCCTTTGTTGGGGTTACACGGCAGTTGGAGGGTGTAACTGTTTAGCTACTGACAGGTCCAGTCCCAAACCGTGCAGGCTTAGAGATCTCAGTCCCGGGTCCCACACACCTGAGTTCCTCTGCCAGTTCGGTTATGTCTGAGGCTTATCCAAGTGTGTGGAGAGTGGCTCCAGTAAGGCCTTGGTTGGGGCCTGGAAGTCTTCAGCTGTTGGGCCCTGGCGAGGATAGTCAGACACAGAGTAGGAGACTCTGTCTTGTGCTCTCCCGGGAGATTGTTGTGATAATCTTTGGATCCTGGCCTTTGTTGGGGTTACACGGCAGTTGGAGGGTGTAACTGTTTAGCTACTGACAGGTCCAGTCCCAAACCGTGCAGGCTTAGAGATCTCAGTCCCGGGTCCCACACACCTGAGTTCCTCTGCCAGTTCGGTTATGTCTGAGGCTTATCCAAGTGTGTGGAGAGTGGCTCCAGTAAGGCCTTGGTTGGGGCCTGGAAGTCTTCAGCTGTTGGGCCCTGGCGAGGATAGTCAGACACAGAGTAGGAGACTCTGTCTTGTGCTCTCCCGGGAGATTGTTGTGATAATCTTTGGATCCTGGCCTTTGTTGGGGTTACACGGCAGTTGGAGGGTGTAACTGTTTAGCTACTGACAGGTCCAGTCCCAAACCGTGCAGGCTTAGAGATCTCAGTCCCGGGTCCCACACACCTGAGTTCCTCTGCCAGTTCGGTTATGTCTGAGGCTTATCCAAGTGTGTGGAGAGTGGCTCCAGTAAGGCCTTGGTTGGGGCCTGGAAGTCTTCAGCTGTTGGGCCCTGGCGAGGATAGTCAGACACAGAGTAGGAGACTCTGTCTTGTGCTCTCCCGGGAGCTTGTTGTGATAATCTTTGGATCCTGGCCTTTGTTGGGGTTACACGGCAGTTGGAGGGTGTAACTGTTTAGCTACTGACAGGTCCAGTCCCAAACCGTGCAGGCTTAGAGATCTCAGTCCCGGGTCCCACACACCTGAGTTCCTCTGCCAGTTCGGTTATGTCTGAGGCTTATCCAAGTGTGTGGAGAGTGGCTCCAGTAAGGCCTTGGTTGGGGCCTGGAAGTCTTCAGCTGTTGGGCCCTGGCGAGGATAGTCAGACACAGAGTAGGAGACTCTGTCTTGTGCTCTCCCGGGAGATTGTTGTGATAATCTTTGGATCCTGGCCTTTGTTGGGGTTACACGGCAGTTGGAGGGTGTAACTGTTTAGCTACTGACAGGTCCAGTCCCAAACCGTGCAGGCTTAGAGATCTCAGTCCCGGGTCCCACACACCTGAGTTCCTCTGCCAGTTCGGTTATGTCTGAGGCTTATCCAAGTGTGTGGAGAGTGGCTCCAGTAAGGCCTTGGTTGGGGCCTGGAAGTCTTCAGCTGTTGGGCCCTGGCGAGGATAGTCAGACACAGAGTAGGAGACTCTGTCTTGTGCTCTCCCGGGAGATTGTTGTGATAATCTTTGGATCCTGGCCGTTGTTGGGGTTACACGGCAGTTGGAGGGTGTAACTGTTTAGCTACTGACAGGTCCAGTCCCAAACCGTGCAGGCTTAGAGATCTCAGTCCCGGGTCCCACACACCTGAGTTCCTCTGCCAGTTCGGTTATGTCTGAGGCTTATCCAAGTGTGTGGAGAGTGGCTCCAGTAAGGCCTTGGTTGGGGCCTGGAAGTCTTCAGCTGTTGGGCCCTGGCGAGGATAGTCAGACACAGAGTAGGAGACTCTGTCTTGTGCTCTCCCGGGAGATTGTTGTGATAATCTTTGGATCCTGGCCTTTGTTGGGGTTACACGGCAGTTGGAGGGTGTAACTGTTTAGCTACTGACAGGTCCAGTCCCAAACCGTGCAGGCTTAGAGATCTCAGTCCCGGGTCCCACACACCTGAGTTCCTCTGCCAGTTCGGTTATGTCTGAGGCTTATCCAAGTGTGTGGAGAGTGGCTCCAGTAAGGCCTTGGTTGGGGCCTGGAAGTCTTCAGCTGTTGGGCCCTGGCGAGGATAGTCAGACACAGAGTAGGAGACTCTGTCTTGTGCTCTCCCGGGAGATTGTTGTGATAATCTTTGGATCCTGGCCTTTGTTGGGGTTACACGGCAGTTGGAGGGTGTAACTGTTTAGCTACTGACAGGTCCAGTCCCAAACCGTGCAGGCTTAGAGATCTCAGTCCCGGGTCCCACACACCTGAGTTTCTCTGCCAGTTCGGTTATGTCTGAGGCTTATCCAAGTGTGTGGAGAGTGGCTCCAGTAAGGCCTTGGTTGGGGCCTGGAAGTCTTCAGCTGTTGGGCCCTGGCGAGGATAGTCAGACACAGGGTAGGAGACTCTGTCTTGTGCTCTCCCGGGAGATTGTTGTGATAATCTTTGGATCCTGGCCTTTGTTGGGGTTACACGGCAGTTGGAGGGTGTAACTGTTTAGCTACTGACAGGTCCAGTCCCAAACCGTGCAGGCTTAGAGATCTCAGTCCCGGGTCCCACACACCTGGGTTCCTCTGCCAGTTCGGTTATGTCTGAGGCTTATCCAAGTGTGTGGAGAGTGGCTCCAGTAAGGCCTTGGTTGGGGCCTGGAAGTCTTCAGCTGTTGGGCCCTGGCGAGGATAGTCAGACACAGGGTAGGAGACTCTGCCTTGTGCTCTCCCGGGAGATTGTTGTGATAATCTTTGGATCCTGGCCTTTGTTGGGGTTACACGGCAGTTGGAGGGTGTAACTGTTTAGCTACTGACAGGTCCAGTCCCAAACCGTGCAGGCTTAGAGATCTCAGTCCCGGGTCCCACACACCTGAGTTCCTCTGCCAGTTCGGTTATGTCTGAGGCTTATCCAAGTGTGTGGAGAGTGGCTCCAGTAAGGCCTTGGTTGGGGCCTGGAAGTCTTCAGCTGTTGGGCCCTGGCGAGGATAAACAGACACAGGGTAGGAAACTCTGCCTTGTGCTCTCCCGGGAGCTTGTTGTGATAATCTTTGGATCCTGGCCTTTGTTGGGGTTACACGGCAGTTGGAGGGTGTAACTGTTTAGCTACTGACAGGTCCAGTCCCAAACCGTGCAGGCTTAGAGATCTCAGTCCCGGGTCCCACACACCTGGGTTCCTCTGCCAGTTCGGTTATGTCTGAGGCTTATCCAAGTGTGTGGAGAGTGGCTCCAGTAAGGCCTTGGTTGGGGCCTGGAAGTCTTCAGCTGTTGGGCCCTGGCGAGGATAGTCAGACACAGGGTAGGAGACTCTGCCTTGTGCTCTCCCGGGAGCTTGTTGTGATAATCTTTGGATCCTGGCCTTTGTTGGGGTTACACGGCAGTTGGAGGGTGTAACTGTTTAGCTACTGACAGGTCCAGTCCCAAACCGTGCAGGCTTAGAGATCTCAGTCCCGGGTCCCACACACCTGAGTTCCTCTGCCAGTTCGGTTATGTCTGAGGCTTATCCAAGTGTGTGGAGAGTGGCTCCAGTAAGGCCTTGGTTGGGGCCTGGAAGTCTTCAGCTGTTGGGCCCTGGCGAGGATAGTCAGACACAGAGTAGGAGACTCTGTCTTGTGCTCTCCCGGGAGATTGTTGTGATAATCTTTGGATCCTGGCCTTTGTTGGGGTTACACGGCAGTTGGAGGGTGTAACTGTTTAGCTACTGACAGGTCCAGTCCCAAACCGTGCAGGCTTAGAGATCTCAGTCCCGGGTCCCACACACCTGAGTTTCTCTGCCAGTTCGGTTATGTCTGAGGCTTATCCAAGTGTGTGGAGAGTGGCTCCAGTAAGGCCTTGGTTGGGGCCTGGAAGTCTTCAGCTGTTGGGCCCTGGCGAGGATAGTCAGACACAGGGTAGGAGACTCTGTCTTGTGCTCTCCCGGGAGATTGTTGTGATAATCTTTGGATCCTGGCCTTTGTTGGGGTTACACGGCAGTTGGAGGGTGTAACTGTTTAGCTACTGACAGGTCCAGTCCCAAACCGTGCAGGCTTAGAGATCTCAGTCCCGGGTCCCACACACCTGGGTTCCTCTGCCAGTTCGGTTATGTCTGAGGCTTATCCAAGTGTGTGGAGAGTGGCTCCAGTAAGGCCTTGGTTGGGGCCTGGAAGTCTTCAGCTGTTGGGCCCTGGCGAGGATAGTCAGACACAGGGTAGGAGACTCTGCCTTGTGCTCTCCCGGGAGCTTGTTGTGATAATCTTTGGATCCTGGCCTTTGTTGGGGTTACACGGCAGTTGGAGGGTGTAACTGTTTAGCTACTGACAGGTCCAGTCCCAAACCGTGCAGGCTTAGAGATCTCAGTCCCGGGTCCCACACACCTGAGTTCCTCTGCCAGTTCGGTTATGTCTGAGGCTTATCCAAGTGTGTGGAGAGTGGCTCCAGTAAGGCCTTGGTTGGGGCCTGGAAGTCTTCAGCTGTTGGGCCCTGGCGAGGATAAACAGATACAGGGTAGGAAACTCTGCCTTGTGCTCTCCCGGGAGCTTGTTGTGATAATCTTTGGATCCTGGCCTTTGTTGGGGTTACACGGCAGTTGGAGGGTGTAACTGTTTAGCTACTGACAGGTCCAGTCCCAAACCGAGCAGGCTTAGAGATCTCAGTCCCGGGTCCCACACACCTGGGTTCCTCTGCCAGTTCGATTATGTCTGAGGCTTATCCAAGTGTGTGGAGAGTGGCTCCAGTAAGGCCTTGGTTGGGGCCTGGAAGTCTTCAGCTGTTGGGCCCTGGCGAGGATAGTCAGACACAGGGTAGGAGACTCTGCCTTGTGCTCTCCCGGGAGATTGTTGTGATAATCTTTGGATCCTGGCCTTTGTTGGGGTTACACGGCAGTTGGAGGGTGTAACTGTTTAGCTACTGACAGGTCCAGTCCCAAACCGTGCAGGCTTAGAGATCTCAGTCCCGGGTCCCACACACCTGGGTTCCTCTGCCAGTTCGGTTATGTCTGAGGCTTATCCAAGTGTGTGGAGAGTGGCTCCAGTAAGGCCTTGGTTGGGGCCTGGAAGTCTTCAGCTGTTGGGCCCTGGCGAGGATAGTCAGACACAGAGTAGGAGACTCTGTCTTGTGCTCTCCCGGGAGATTGTTGTGATAATCTTTGGATCCTGGCCTTTGTTGGGGTTACACGGCAGTTGGAGGGTGTAACTGTTTAGCTACTGACAGGTCCAGTCCCAAACCGTGTAGGCTTAGAGATCTCAGTCCCGGGTCCCACACACCTGGGTTCCTCTGCCAGTTCGGTTATGTCTGAGGCTTATCCAAGTGTGTGGAGAGTGGCTCCAGTAAGGCCTTGGTTGGGGCCTGGAAGTCTTCAGCTGTTGGGCCCTGGCGAGGATAGTCAGACACAGAGTAGGAGACTCTGTCTTGTGCTCTCCCGGGAGATTGTTGTGATAATCTTTGGATCCTGGCCTTTGTTGGGGTTACACGGCAGTTGGAGGGTGTAACTGTTTAGCTACTGACAGGTCCAGTCCCAAACCGTGCAGGCTTAGAGATCTCAGTCCCGGGTCCCACACACCTGAGTTCCTCTGCCAGTTCGGTTATGTCTGAGGCTTATCCAAGTGTGTGGAGAGTGGCTCCAGTAAGGCCTTGGTTGGGGCCTGGAAGTCTTCAGCTGTTGGGCCCTGGCGAGGATAGTCAGACACAGAGTAGGAGACTCTGTCTTGTGCTCTCCCGGGAGATTGTTGTGATAATCTTTGGATCCTGGCCTTTGTTGGGGTTACACGGCAGTTGGAGGGTGTAACTGTTTAGCTACTGACAGGTCCAGTCCCAAACCGTGCAGGCTTAGAGATCTCAGTCCCGGGTCCCACACACCTGGGTTCCTCTGCCAGTTCGGTTATGTCTGAGGCTTATCCAAGTGTGTGGAGAGTGGCTCCAGTAAGGCCTTGGTTGGGGCCTGGAAGTCTTCAGCTGTTGGGCCCTGGCGAGGATAGTCAGACACAGGGTAGGAGACTCTGCCTTGTGCTCTCCCGGGAGCTTGTTGTGATAATCTTTGGATCCTGGCCTTTGTTGGGGTTACACGGCAGTTGGAGGGTGTAACTGTTTAGCTACTGACAGGTCCAGTCCCAAACCGTGCAGGCTTAGAGATCTCAGTCCCGGGTCCCACACACCTGAGTTCCTCTGCCAGTTCGGTTATGTCTGAGGCTTATCCAAGTGTGTGGAGAGTGGCTCCAGTAAGGCCTTGGTTGGGGCCTGGAAGTCTTCAGCTGTTGGGCCCTGGCGAGGATAGTCAGACACAGAGTAGGAGACTCTGTCTTGTGCTCTCCCGGGAGATTGTTGTGATAATCTTTGGATCCTGGCCTTTGTTGGGGTTACACGGCAGTTGGAGGGTGTAACTGTTTAGCTACTGACAGGTCCAGTCCCAAACCGTGCAGGCTTAGAGATCTCAGTCCCGGGTCCCACACACCTGGGTTCCTCTGCCAGTTCGGTTATGTCTGAGGCTTATCCAAGTGTGTGGAGAGTGGCTCCAGTAAGGCCTTGGTTGGGGCCTGGAAGTCTTCAGCTGTTGGGCCCTGGCGAGGATAGTCAGACACAGAGTAGGAGACTCTGTCTTGTGCTCTCCCGGGAGATTCTTGTGATAATCTTTGGATCCTGGCCTTTGTTGGGGTTACACGGCAGTTGGAGGGTGTAACTGTTTAGCTACTGACAGGTCCAGTCCCAAACCGTGCAGGCTTAGAGATCTCAGTCCCGGGTCCCACACACCTGAGTTCCTCTGCCAGTTCGGTTATGTCTGAGGCTTATCCAAGTGTGTGGAGAGTGGCTCCAGTAAGGCCTTGGTTGGGGCCTGGAAGTCTTCAGCTGTTGGGCCCTGGCGAGGATAGTCAGACACAGAGTAGGAGACTCTGTCTTGTGCTCTCCCGGGAGATTGTTGTGATAATCTTTGGATCCTGGCCTTTGTTGGGGTTACACGGCAGTTGGAGGGTGTAACTGTTTAGCTACTGACAGGTCCAGTCCCAAACCGTGCAGGCTTAGAGATCTCAGTCCCGGGTCCCACACACCTGAGTTCCTCTGCCAGTTCGGTTATGTCTGAGGCTTATCCAAGTGTGTGGAGAGTGGCTCCAGTAA
This sequence comes from Sorex fumeus, assembly GCF_029834395.1. Taxonomy (NCBI): domain Eukaryota; kingdom Metazoa; phylum Chordata; class Mammalia; order Eulipotyphla; family Soricidae; genus Sorex; species Sorex fumeus. The sequence continues at coordinate 40,792,682 of NW_026606071.1, read as the reverse complement.
GGCCTTGGTTGGGGCCTGGAAGTCTTCAGCTGTTGGGCCCTGGCGAGGATAGTCAGACACAGAGTAGGAGACTCTGTCTTGTGCTCTCCCGGGAGATTGTTGTGATAATCTTTGGGTCGTGGCCTTTGTTGGGGTTACACGGCAGTTGGAGGGTGTAACTGTTTAGCTACTGACAGGTCAAGTCCCAAACCGTGCAGGCTTAGAGATCTCAGTCCCGGGTCCCACACACCTGAGTTCCTCTGCCAGTTCGGTTATGTCTGAGGCTTATCCAAGTGTGTGGAGAGTGGCTCCAGTAAGGCCTTGGTTGGGGCCTGGAAGTGTTCAGCTGTTGGGCCCTGGCGAGGATAGTCAGACACAGAGTAGGAGACTCTGTCTTGTGCTCTCCCGGGAGCTTGTTGTGATAATCTTTGGATCCTGGCCTTTGTTGGGGTTACACGGCAGTTGGAGGGTGTAACTGTTTAGCTACTGACAGGTCCAGTCCCAAACCGTGCAGGCTTAGAGATCTCAGTCCCGGGTCCCACACACCTGAGTTCCTCTGCCAGTTCGGTTATGTCTGAGGCTTATCCAAGTGTGTGGAGAGTGGCTCCAGTAAGGCCTTGGTTGGGGCCTGGAAGTCTTCAGCTGTTGGGCCCTGGCGAGGATAGTCAGACACAGAGTAGGAGACTCTGTCTTGTGCTCTCCCGGGAGATTGTTGTGATAATCTTTGGATCCTGGCCTTTGTTGGGGTTACACGGCAGTTGGAGGGTGTAACTGTTTAGCTACTGACAGGTCCAGTCCCAAACCGTGCAGGCTTAGAGATCTCAGTCCCGGGTCCCACACACCTGAGTTCCTCTGCCAGTTCGGTTATGTCTGAGGCTTATCCAAGTGTGTGGAGAGTGGCTCCAGTAAGGCCTTGGTTGGGGCCTGGAAGTCTTCAGCTGTTGGGCCCTGGCGAGGATAGTCAGACACAGAGTAGGAGACTCTGTCTTGTGCTCTCCCGGGAGATTGTTGTGATAATCTTTGGATCCTGGCCTTTGTTGGGGTTACACGGCAGTTGGAGGGTGTAACTGTTTAGCTACTGACAGGTCCAGTCCCAAACCGTGCAGGCTTAGAGATCTCAGTCCCGGGTCCCACACACCTGAGTTCCTCTGCCAGTTCGGTTATGTCTGAGGCTTATCCAAGTGTGTGGAGAGTGGCTCCAGTAAGGCCTTGGTTGGGCCTGGAAGTCTTCAGCTGTTGGGCCCTGGCGAGGATAGTCAGACACAGAGTAGGAGACTCTGTCTTGTGCTCTCCCGGGAGATTGTTGTGATAATCTTTGGATCCTGGCATTTGTTGGGGTTACACGGCAGTTGGAGGGTGTAACTGTTTAGCTACTGACAGGTCCAGTCCCAAACCGTGCAGGCTTAGAGATCTCAGTCCCGGGTCCCACACACCTGAGTTCCTCTGCCAGTTCGGTTATGTCTGAGGCTTATCCAAGTGTGTGGAGAGTGGCTCCAGTAAGGCCTTGGTTGGGGCCTGGAAGTCTTCAGCTGTTGGGCCCTGGCGAGGATAGTCAGACACAGAGTAGGAGACTCTGTCTTGTGCTCTCCCGGGAGATTGTTGTGATAATCTTTGGATCCTGGCCTTTGTTGGGGTTACACGGCAGTTGGAGGGTGTAACTGTTTAGCTACTGACAGGTCCAGTCCCAAACCGGGCAGGCTTAGAGATCTCAGTCCCGGGTCCCACACACCTGAGTTCCTCTGCCAGTTCGGTTATGTCTGAGGCTTATCCAAGTGTGTGGAGAGTGGCTCCAGTAAGGCCTTGGTTGGGGCCTGGAAGTCTTCAGCTGTTGGGCCCTGGCGAGGATAGTCAGACACAGAGTAGGAGACTCTGTCTTGTGCTCTCCCGGGAGATTGTTGTGATAATCTTTGGATCCTGGCCTTTGTTGGGGTTACACGGCAGTTGGAGGGTGTAACTGTTTAGCTACTGACAGGTCCAGTCCCAAACCGTGCAGGCTTAGAGATCTCAGTCCCGGGTCCCACACACCTGAGTTCCTCTGCCAGTTCGGTTATGTCTGAGGCTTATCCAAGTGTGTGGAGAGTGGCTCCAGTAAGGCCTTGGTTGGGGCCTGGAAGTCTTCAGCTGTTGGGCCCTGGCGAGGATAGTCAGACACAGAGTAGGAGACTCTGTCTTGTGCTCTCCCGGGAGATTGTTGTGATAATCTTTGGATCCTGGCCTTTGTTGGGGTTACACGGCAGTTGGAGGGTGTAACTGTTTAGCTACTGACAGGTCCAGTCCCAAACCGTGCAGGCTTAGAGATCTCAGTCCCGGGTCCCACACACCTGAGTTCCTCTGCCAGTTCGGTTATGTCTGAGGCTTATCCAAGTGTGTGGAGAGTGGCTCCAGTAAGGCCTTGGTTGGGGCCTGGAAGTCTTCAGCTGTTGGGCCCTGGCGAGGATAGTCAGACACAGAGTAGGAGACTCTGTCTTGTGCTCTCCCGGGAGATTGTTGTGATAATCTTTGGATCCTGGCCTTTGTTGGGGTTACACGGCAGTTGGAGGGTGTAACTGTTTAGCTACTGACAGGTCCAGTCCCAAACCGTGCAGGCTTAGAGATCTCAGTCCCGGGTCCCACACACCTGAGTTCCTCTGCCAGTTCGGTTATGTCTGAGGCTTATCCAAGTGTGTGGAGAGTGGCTCCAGTAAGGCCTTGGTTGGGGCCTGGAAGTCTTCAGCTGTTGGGCCCTGGCGAGGATAGTCAGACACAGAGTAGGAGACTCTGTCTTGTGCTCTCCCGGGAGATTGTTGTGATAATCTTTGGATCCTGGCCTTTGTTGGGGTTACACGGCAGTTGGAGGGTGTAACTGTTTAGCTACTGACAGGTCCAGTCCCAAACCGTGCAGGCTTAGAGATCTCAGTCCCGGGTCCCACACACCTGAGTTCCTCTGCCAGTTCGGTTATGTCTGAGGCTTATCCAAGTGTGTGGAGAGTGGCTCCAGTAAGGCCTTGGTTGGGGCCTGGAAGTCTTCAGCTGTTGGGCCCTGGCGAGGATAGTCAGACACAGAGTAGGAGACTCTGTCTTGTGCTCTCCCGGGAGATTGTTGTGATAATCTTTGGATCCTGGCCTTTGTTGGGGTTACACGGCAGTTGGAGGGTGTAACTGTTTAGCTACTGACAGGTCCAGTCCCAAACCGGGCAGGCTTAGAGATCTCAGTCCCGGGTCCCACACACCTGAGTTCCTCTGCCAGTTCGGTTATGTCTGAGGCTTATCCAAGTGTGTGGAGAGTGGCTCCAGTAAGGCCTTGGTTGGGGCCTGGAAGTCTTCAGCTGTTGGGCCCTGGCGAGGATAGTCAGACACAGAGTAGGAGACTCTGCCTTGTGCTCTCCCGGGAGCTTGTTGTGATAATCTTTGGATCCTGGCCTTTGTTGGGGTTACACGGCAGTTGGAGGGTGTAACTGTTTAGCTACTGACAGGTCCAGTCCCAAACCGTGCAGGCTTAGAGATCTCAGTCCCGGGTCCCACACACCTGAGTTCCTCTGCCAGTTCGGTTATGTCTGAGGCTTATCCAAGTGTGTGGAGAGTGGCTCCAGTAAGGCCTTGGTTGGGGCCTGGAAGTCTTCAGCTGTTGGGCCCTGGCGAGGATAGTCAGACACAGGGTAGGAGACTCTGCCTTGTGCTCTCCCGGGAGCTTGTTGTGATAATCTTTGGATCCTGGCCTTTGTTGGGGTTACACGGCAGTTGGAGGGTGTAACTGTTTAGCTACTGACAGGTCCAGTCCCAAACCGTGCAGGCTTAGAGATCTCAGTCCCGGGTCCCACACACCTGAGTTCCTCTGCCAGTTCGGTTATGTCTGAGGCTTATCCAAGTGTGTGGAGAGTGGCTCCAGTAAGGCCTTGGTTGGGGCCTGGAAGTCTTCAGCTGTTGGGCCCTGGCGAGGATAGTCAGACACAGAGTAGGAGACTCTGTCTTGTGCTCTCCCGGGAGATTGTTGTGATAATCTTTGGATCCTGGCCTTTGTTGGGGTTACACGGCAGTTGGAGGGTGTAACTGTTTAGCTACTGACAGGTCCAGTCCCAAACCGTGCAGGCTTAGAGATCTCAGTCCCGGGTCCCACACACCTGAGTTTCTCTGCCAGTTCGGTTATGTCTGAGGCTTATCCAAGTGTGTGGAGAGTGGCTCCAGTAAGGCCTTGGTTGGGGCCTGGAAGTCTTCAGCTGTTGGGCCCTGGCGAGGATAGTCAGACACAGGGTAGGAGACTCTGCCTTGTGCTCTCCCGGGAGCTTGTTGTGATAATCTTTGGATCCTGGCCTTTGTTGGGGTTACACGGCAGTTGGAGGGTGTAACTGTTTAGCTACTGACAGGTCCAGTCCCAAACCGTGCAGGCTTAGAGATCTCAGTCCCGGGTCCCACACACCTGAGTTCCTCTGCCAGTTCGGTTATGTCTGAGGCTTATCCAAGTGTGTGGAGAGTGGCTCCAGTAAGGCCTTGGTTGGGGCCTGGAAGTCTTCAGCTGTTGGGCCCTGGCGAGGATAAACAGACACAGGGTAGGAAACTCTGCCTTGTGCTCTCCCGGGAGCTTGTTGTGATAATCTTTGGATCCTGGCCTTTGTTGGGGTTACACGGCAGTTGGAGGGTGTAACTGTTTAGCTACTGACAGGTCCAGTCCCAAACCGAGCAGGCTTAGAGATCTCAGTCCCGGGTCCCACACACCTGGGTTCCTCTGCCAGTTCGGTTATGTCTGAGGCTTATCCAAGTGTGTGGAGAGTGGCTCCAGTAAGGCCTTGGTTGGGGCCTGGAAGTCTTCAGCTGTTGGGCCCTGGCGAGGATAGTCAGACACAGGGTAGGAGACTCTGCCTTGTGCTCTCCCGGGAGATTGTTGTGATAATCTTTGGATCCTGGCCTTTGTTGGGGTTACACGGCAGTTGGAGGGTGTAACTGTTTAGCTACTGACAGGTCCAGTCCCAAACCGTGCAGGCTTAGAGATCTCAGTCCCGGGTCCCACACACCTGGGTTCCTCTGCCAGTTCGGTTATGTCTGAGGCTTATCCAAGTGTGTGGAGAGTGGCTCCAGTAAGGCCTTGGTTGGGGCCTGGAAGTCTTCAGCTGTTGGGCCCTGGCGAGGATAGTCAGACACAGAGTAGGAGACTCTGTCTTGTGCTCTCCCGGGAGATTGTTGTGATAATCTTTGGATCCTGGCCTTTGTTGGGGTTACACGGCAGTTGGAGGGTGTAACTGTTTAGCTACTGACAGGTCCAGTCCCAAACCGTGCAGGCTTAGAGATCTCAGTCCCGGGTCCCACACACCTGAGTTCCTCTGCCAGTTCGGTTATGTCTGAGACTTATCCAAGTGTGTGGAGAGTGGCTCCAGTAAGGCCTTGGTTGGGGCCTGGAAGTCTTCAGCTGTTGGGCCCTGGCGAGGATAGTCAGACACAGAGTAGGAGACTCTGTCTTGTGCTCTCCCGGGAGATTGTTGTGATAATCTTTGGATCCTGGCCTTTGTTGGGGTTACACGGCAGTTGGAGGGTGTAACTGTTTAGCTACTGACAGGTCCAGTCCCAAACCGTGCAGGCTTAGAGATCTCAGTCCCGGGTCCCACACACCTGGGTTCCTCTGCCAGTTCGGTTATGTCTGAGGCTTATCCAAGTGTGTGGAGAGTGGCTCCAGTAAGGCCTTGGTTGGGGCCTGGAAGTCTTCAGCTGTTGGGCCCTGGCGAGGATAGTCAGACACAGGGTAGGAGACTCTGCCTTGTGCTCTCCCGGGAGCTTGTTGTGATAATCTTTGGATCCTGGCCTTTGTTGGGGTTACACGGCAGTTGGAGGGTGTAACTGTTTAGCTACTGACAGGTCCAGTCCCAAACCGTGCAGGCTTAGAGATCTCAGTCCCGGGTCCCACACACCTGAGTTCCTCTGCCAGTTCGGTTATGTCTGAGGCTTATCCAAGTGTGTGGAGAGTGGCTCCAGTAAGGCCTTGGTTGGGGCCTGGAAGTCTTCAGCTGTTGGGCCCTGGCGAGGATAGTCAGACACAGAGTAGGAGACTCTGTCTTGTGCTCTCCCGGGAGATTGTTGTGATAATCTTTGGATCCTGGCCTTTGTTGGGGTTACACGGCAGTTGGAGGGTGTAACTGTTTAGCTACTGACAGGTCCAGTCCCAAACCGTGCAGGCTTAGAGATCTCAGTCCCGGGTCCCACACACCTGGGTTCCTCTGCCAGTTCGGTTATGTCTGAGGCTTATCCAAGTGTGTGGAGAGTGGCTCCAGTAAGGCCTTGGTTGGGGCCTGGAAGTCTTCAGCTGTTGGGCCCTGGCGAGGATAAACAGACACAGGGTAGGAAACTCTGCCTTGTGCTCTCCCGGGAGATTGTTGTGATAATCTTTGGATCCTGGCCTTTGTTGGGGTTACACGGCAGTTGGAGGGTGTAACTGTTTAGCTACTGACAGGTCCAGTCCCAAACCGTGCAGGCTTAGAGATCTCAGTCCCGGGTCCCACCCACCTGGGTTCCTCTGCCAGTTCGGTAATGTCTGAGGCTTATCCAAGTGTGTGGAGAGTGGCTCCAGTAAGGCCTTGGTTGGGGCCTGGAAGTCTTCAGCTGTTGGGCCCTGGCGAGGATAGTCAGACACAGAGTAGGAGACTCTGTCTTGTGCTCTCCCGGGAGATTGTTGTGATAATCTTTGGATCCTGGCCTTTGTTGGGGTTACACGGCAGTTGGAGGGTGTAACTGTTTAGCTACTGACAGGTCCAGTCCCAAACCGTGCAGGCTTAGAGATCTCAGTCCCGGGTCCCATACACCTGGGTTCCTCTGCCAGTTCGGTTATGTCTGAGGCTTATCCAAGTGTGTGGAGAGTGGCTCCAGTAAGGCCTTGGTTGGGGCCTGGAAGTCTTCAGCTGTTGGGCCCTGGCGAGGATAGTCAGACACAGAGTAGGAGACTCTGTCTTGTGCTCTCCCGGGAGCTTGTTGTGATAATCTTTGGATCCTGGCCTTTGTTGGGGTTACACGGCAGTTGGAGGGTGTAACTGTTTAGCTACTGACAGGTCCAGTCCCAAACCGAGCAGGCTTAGAGATCTCAGTCCCGGGTCCCACACACCTGGGTTCCTCTGCCAGTTCGGTTATGTCTGAGGCTTATCCAAGTGTGTGGAGAGTGGCTCCAGTAAGGCCTTGGTTGGGGCCTGGAAGTCTTCAGCTGTTGGGCCCTGGCGAGGATAGTCAGACACAGAGTAGGAGACTCTGTCTTGTGCTCTCCCGGGAGATTGTTGTGATAATCTTTGGATCCTGGCCTTTGTTGGGGTTACACGGCAGTTGGAGGGTGTAACTGTTTAGCTACTGACAGGTCCAGTCCCAAACCGTGCAGGCTTAGAGATCTCAGTCCCGGGTCCCACACACCTGGGTTCCTCTGCCAGTTCGGTTATGTCTGAGGCTTATCCAAGTGTGTGGAGAGTGGCTCCAGTAAGGCCTTGGTTGGGGCCTGGAAGTCTTCAGCTGTTGGGCCCTGGCGAGGATAGTCAGACACAGAGTAGGAGACTCTGTCTTGTGCTCTCCCGGGAGATTGTTGTGATAATCTTTGGATCCTGGCCTTTTTTGGGGTTACACGGCAGTTGGAGGGTGTAACTGTTTAGCTACTGACAGGTCCAGTCCCAAACCGTGCAGGCTTAGAGATCTCAGTCCCGGGTCCCACACACCTGAGTTCCTCTGCCAGTTCGGTTATGTCTGAGGCTTATCCAAGTGTGTGGAGAGTGGCTCCAGTAAGGCCTTGGTTGGGGCCTGGAAGTCTTCAGCTGTTGGGCCCTGGCGAGGATAGTCAGACACAGAGTAGGAGACTCTGTCTTGTGCTCTCCCGGGAGATTGTTGTGATAATCTTTGGATCCTGGCCTTTGTTGGGGTTACACGGCAGTTGGAGGGTGTAACTGTTTAGCTACTGACAGGTCCAGTCCCAAACCGTGCAGGCTTAGAGATCTCAGTCCCGGGTCCCACACACCTGAGTTCCTCTGCCAGTTCGGTTATGTCTGAGGCTTATCCAAGTGTGTGGAGAGTGGCTCCAGTAAGGCCTTGGTTGGGGCCTGGAAGTCTTCAGCTGTTGGGCCCTGGCGAGGATAGTCAGACACAGAGTAGGAGACTCTGTCTTGTGCTCTCCCGGGAGATTGTTGTGATAATCTTTGGATCCTGGCCTTTGTTGGGGTTACACGGCAGTTGGAGGGTGTAACTGTTTAGCTACTGACAGGTCCAGTCCCAAACCGTGCAGGCTTAGAGATCTCAGTCCCGGGTCCCACACACCTGGGTTCCTCTGCCAGTTCGGTTATGTCTGTGGCTTATCCAAGTGTGTGGAGAGTGGCTCCAGTAAGGCCTTGGTTGGGGCCTGGAAGTCTTCAGCTGTTGGGCCCTGGCGAGGATAGTCAGACACAGGGTAGGAGACTCTGCCTTGTGCTCTCCCGGGAGCTTGTTGTGATAATCTTTGGATCCTGGCCTTTGTTGGGGTTACACGGCAGTTGGAGGGTGTAACTGTTTAGCTACTGACAGGTCCAGTCCCAAACCGTGCAGGCTTAGAGATCTCAGTCCCGGGTCCCACACACCTGAGTTCCTCTGCCAGTTCGGTTATGTCTGAGGCTTATACAAGTGTGTGGAGAGTGGCTCCAGTAAGGCCTTGGATGGGGCCTGGAAGTCTTCAGCTGTTGGGCCCTGGCGAGGATAGTCAGACACAGAGTAGGAGACTCTGTCTTGTGCTCTCCCGGGAGATTGTTGTGATAATCTTTGGATCCTGGCCTTTGTTGGGGTTACACGGCAGTTGGAGGGTGTAACTGTTTAGCTACTGACAGGTCCAGTCCCAAACCGTGCAGGCTTAGAGATCTCAGTCCCGGGTCCCACACACCTGGGTTCCTCTGCCAGTTCGGTTATGTCTGAGGCTTATCCAAGTGTGTGGAGAGTGGCTCCAGTAAGGCCTTGGTTGGGGCCTGGAAGTCTTCAGCTGTTGGGCCCTGGCGAGGATAAACAGACACAGGGTAGGAAACTCTGCCTTGTGCTCTCCCGGGAGATTGTTGTGATAATCTTTGGATCCTGGCCTTTGTTGGGGTTACACGGCAGTTGGAGGGTGTAACTGTTTAGCTACTGACAGGTCCAGTCCCAAACCGTGCAGGCTTAGAGATCTCAGTCCCGGGTCCCACACACCTGGGTTCCTCTGCCAGTTCGGTTATGTCTGAGGCTTATCCAAGTGTGTGGAGAGTGGCTCCAGTAAGGCCTTGGTTGGGGCCTGGAAGTCTTCAGCTGTTGGACCCTGGCGAGGATAGTCAGACACAGAGTAGGAGACTCTGTCTTGTGCTCTCCCGGGAGATTGTTGTGATAATCTTTGGATCCTGGCCTTTGTTGGGGTTACACGGCAGTTGGAGGGTGTAACTGTTTAGCTACTGACAGGTCCAGTCCCAAACCGTGCAGGCTTAGAGATCTCAGTCCCGGGTCCCATACACCTGGGTTCCTCTGCCAGTTCGGTTATGTCTGAGGCTTATCCAAGTGTGTGGAGAGTGGCTCCAGTAAGGCCTTGGTTGGGGCCTGGAAGTCTTCAGCTGTTGGGCCCTGGCGAGGATAGTCAGACACAGAGTAGGAGACTCTGTCTTGTGCTCTCCCGGGAGCTTGTTGTGATAATCTTTGGATCCTGGCTTTGTTGGGGTTACACGGCAGTTGGAGGGTGTAACTGTTTAGCTACTGACAGGTCCAGTCCCAAACCGAGCAGGCTTAGAGATCTCAGTCCCGGGTCCCACACACCTGGGTTCCTCTGCCAGTTCGGTTATGTCTGAGGCTTATCCAGTGTGTGGAGAGTGGCTCCAGTAAGGCCTTGGTTGGGGCCTGGAAGTCTTCAGCTGTTGGGCCCTGGCGAGGATAGTCAGACACAGGGTAGGAGACTCTGCCTTGTGCTCTCCCGGGAGCTTGTTGTGATAATCTTTGGATCCTGGCCTTTGTTGGGGTTACACGGCAGTTGGAGGGTGTAACTGTTTAGCTACTGACAGGTCCAGTCCCAAACCGTGCAGGCTTAGAGATCTCAGTCAAGGGTCCCACACACCTGGGTTCCTCTGCCAGTTCGGTTATGTCTGAGGCTTATCCAAGTGTGTGGAGAGTGGCTCCAGTAAGGCCTTGGTTGGGGCCTGGAAGTCTTCAGCTGTTGGGCCCTGGCGAGGATAGTCAGACACAGAGTAGGAGACTCTGTCTTGTGCTCTCCCGGGAGATTGTTGTGATAATCTTTGGATCCTGGCCTTTGTTGGGGTTACACGGCAGTTGGAGGGTGTAACTGTTTAGCTACTGACAGGTCCAGTCCCAAACCGTGCAGGCTTAGAGATCTCAGTCCCGGGTCCCACACACCTGGGTTCCTCTGCCAGTTCGGTTATGTCTGAGGCTTATCCAAGTGTGTGGAGAGTGGCTCCAGTAAGGCCTTGGTTGGGGCCTGGAAGTCTTCAGCTGTTGGGCCCTGGCGAGGATAGTCAGACACAGAGTAGGAGACTCTGCCTTGTGCTCTCCCGGGAGCTTGTTGTGATAATCTTTGGATCCTGGCCTTTGTTGGGGTTACACGGCAGTTGGAGGGTGTAACTGTTTAGCTACTGACAGGTCCAGTCCCAAACCGTGCAGGCTTAGAGATCTCAGTCCCGGGTCCCACACACCTGGGTTCCTCTGCCAGTTCGGTTATGTCTGAGGCGTATCCAAGTGTGTGGAGAGTGGCTCCAGTAAGGCCTTGGTTGGGCCTGGAAGTCTTCAGCTGTTGGGCCCTGGCGAGGATAGTCAGACACAGGGTAGGAGACTCTACCTTGTGCTCTCCCGGGAGCTTGTTGTAATAATCTTTGGATCCTGGCCTTTGTTGGGGTTACACGGCAGTTGGAGGGTGTAACTGTTTAGCTACTGACAGGTCCAGTCCCAAACCGAGCAGGCTTAGAGATCTCAGTCCCGGGTCCCACACACCTGGGTTCCTCTGCCAGTTCGGTTATGTCTGAGGCTTATCCAAGTGTGTGGAGAGTGGCTCCAGTAAGGCCTTGGTTGGGGCCTGGAAGTCTTCAGCTGTTGGGCCCTGGCGAGGATAGTCAGACACAGGGTAGGAGACTCTGCCTTGTGCTCTCCCGGGAGCTTGTTGTGATAATCTTTGGATCCTGGCCTTTGTTGGGGTTACACGGCAGTTGGATGGTGTAACTGTTTAGCTACTGACAGGTCCAGTCCCAAACCGTGCAGGCTTAGAGATCTCAGTCCCGGGTCCCACACACCTGGGTTCCTCTGCCAGTTCGGTTATGTCTGAGGCTTATCCAAGTGTGTGGAGAGTGGCTCCAGTAAGGCCTTGGTTGGGGCCTGGAAGTCTTCAGCTGTTGGGCCCTGGCGAGGATAGTCAGACACAGAGTAGGAGACTCTGCCTTGTGCTCTCCCGGGAGCTTGTTGTGATAATCTTTGGATCCTGGCCTTTGTTGGGGTTTCACGGCAGTTGGAGGGTGTAACTGTTTAGCTACTGACAGGTCCAGTCCCAAACCGTGCAGGCTTAGAGATCTCAGTCCCGGGTCCCACACACCTGGGTTCCTCTGCCAGTTCGGTTATGTCTGAGGCGTATCCAAGTGTGTGGAGAGTGGCTCCAGTAAGGCCTTGGTTGGGCCTGGAAGTCTTCAGCTGTTGGGCCCTGGCGAGGATAGTCAGACACAGGGTAGGAGACTCTGCCTTGTGCTCTCCCGGGAGCTTGTTGTAATAATCTTTGGATCCTGGCCTTTGTTGGGGTTACACGGCAGTTGGAGGGTGTAACTGTTTAGCTACTGACAGGTCCAGTCCCAAACCGAGCAGGCTTAGAGATCTCAGTCCCGGGTCCTACACACCTGGGTTCCTCTGCCAGTTCGGTTATGTCTGAGGCTTATCCAAGTGTGTGGAGAGTGGCTCCAGTAAGGCCTTGGTTGGGGCCTGGAAGTCTTCAGCTGTTGGGCCCTGGCGAGGATAGTCAGACACAGAGTAGGAGACTCTGTCTTGTGCTCTCCCGGGAGATTGTTGTGATAATCTTTGGATCCTGGCCTTTGTTGGGGTTACACGGCAGTTGGAGGGTGTAACTGTTTAGCTACTGACAGGTCCAGTCCCAAACCGTGCAGGCTTAGAGATCTCAGTCCCGGGTCCCACACACCTGGGTTCCTCTGCCAGTTCGGTTATGTCTGAGGCTTATCCAAGTGTGTGGAGAGTGGCTCCAGTAAGGCCTTGGTTGGGGCCTGGAAGTTTCAGCTGTTGGGCCCTGGCGAGGATAGTCAGACACAGAGTAGGAGACTCTGCCTTGTGCTCTCCCGGGAGCTTGTTGTGATAATCTTTGGATCCTGGCCTTTGTTGGGGTTACACGGCAGTTGGAGGGTGTAACTGTTTAGCTACTGACAGGTCCAGTCCCAAACCGTGCAGGCTTAGAGATCTCAGTCCCGGGTCCCACACACCTGGGTTCCTCTGCCAGTTCGGTTATGTCTGAGGCGTATCCACGTGTGTGGAGAGTGGCTCCAGTAAGGCCTTGGTTGGGCCTGGAAGTCTTCAGCTGTTGGGCCCTGGCGAGGATAGTCAGACACAGAGTAGGAGACTCTGTCTTGTGCTCTCCCGGGAGATTGTTGTGATAATCTTTGGATCTTGGCCTTTTTTGGGGTTACACGGCAGTTGGAGGGTGTAACTGTTTAGCTACTGACAGGTCCAGTCCCAAACCGTGCAGGCTTAGAGATCTCAGTCCCGGGTCCCACACACCTGAGTTCCTCTGCCAGTTCGGTTATGTCTGAGGCTTATCCAAGTGTGTGGAGAGTGGCTCCAGTAAGGCCTTGGTTGGGGCCTGGAAGTCTTCAGCTGTTGGGCCCTGGCGAGGATAGTCAGACACAGAGTAGGAGACTCTGTCTTGTGCTCTCCCGGGAGATTGTTGTGATAATCTTTGGATCCTGGCCTTTGTTGGGGTTACACGGCAGTTGGAGGGTGTAACTGTTTAGCTACTGACAGGTCCAGTCCCAAACCGTGCAGGCTTAGAGATCTCAGTCCCGGGTCCCACACACCTGAGTTCCTCTGCCAGTTCGGTTATGTCTGAGGCTTATCCAAGTGTGTGGAGAGTGGCTCCAGTAAGGCCTTGGTTGGGGCCTGGAAGTCTTCAGCTGTTGGGCCCTGGCGAGGATAGTCAGACACAGAGTAGGAGACTCTGTCTTGTGCTCTCCCGGGAGATTGTTGTGATAATCTTTGGATCCTGGCCTTTGTTGGGGTTACACGGCAGTTGGAGGGTGTAACTGTTTAGCTACTGACAGGTCCAGTCCCAAACCGTGCAGGCTTAGAGATCTCAGTCCCGGGTCCCACACACCTGGGTTCCTCTGCCAGTTCGGTTATGTCTGTGGCTTATCCAAGTGTGTGGAGAGTGGCTCCAGTAAGGCCTTGGTTGGGGCCTGGAAGTCTTCAGCTGTTGGGCCCTGGCGAGGATAGTCAGACACAGGGTAGGAGACTCTGCCTTGTGCTCTCCCGGGAGCTTGTTGTGATAATCTTTGGATCCTGGCCTTTGTTGGGGTTACACGGAAGTTGGAGGGTGTAACTGTTTAGCTACTGACAGGTCCAGTCCCAAACCGTGCAGGCTTAGAGATCTCAGTCCCGGGTCCCACACACCTGAGTTCCTCTGCCAGTTCGGTTATGTCTGAGGCTTATCCAAGTGTGTGGAGAGTGGCTCCAGTAAGGCCTTGGTTGGGGCCTGGAAGTCTTCAGCTGTTGGGCCCTGGCGAGGATAGTCAGACACAGAGTAGGAGACTCTGTCTTGTGCTCTCCCGGGAGATTGTTGTGATAATCTTTGGATCCTGGCCTTTGTTGGGGTTACACGGCAGTTGGAGGGTGTAACTGTTTAGCTACTGACAGGTCCAGTCCCAAACCGTGCAGGCTTAGAGATCTCAGTCCCGGGTCCCACACACCTGGGTTCCTCTGCCAGTTCGGTTATGTCTGAGGCTTATCCAAGTGTGTGGAGAGTGGCTCCAGTAAGGCCTTGGTTGGGGCCTGGAAGTCTTCAGCTGTTGGGCCCTGGCGAGGATAAACAGACACAGGGTAGGAGACTCTGCCTTGTGCTCTCCCGGGAGCTTGTTGTGATAATCTTTGGATCCTGGCCTTTGTTGGGGTTACACGGCAGTTGGAGGGTGTAACTGTTTAGCTACTGACAGGTCCAGTCCCAAACCGTGCAGGCTTAGAGATCTCAGTCAAGGGTCCCACACACCTGGGTTCCTCTGCCAGTTCGGTTATGTCTGAGGCTTATCCAAGTGTGTGGAGAGTGGCTCCAGTAAGGCCTTGGTTGGGGCCTGGAAGTCTTCAGCTGTTTGGCCCTGGCGAGGATAGTCAGACACAGAGTAGGAGACTCTGTCTTGTGCTCTCCCGGGAGATTGTTGTGATAATCTTTGGATCCTGGCCTTTGTTGGGGTTACACGGCAGTTGGAGGGTGTAACTGTTTAGCTACTGACAGGTCCAGTCCCAAACCGTGCAGGCTTAGAGATCTCAGTCCCGGGTCCCACACACCTGGGTTCCTCTGCCAGTTCGGTTATGTCTGAGGCTTATCCAAGTGTGTGGAGAGTGGCTCCAGTAAGGCCTTGGTTGGGGCCTGGAAGTCTTCAGCTGTTGGGCCCTGGCGAGGATAGTCAGACACAGAGTAGGAGACTCTGCCTTGTGCTCTCCCGGGAGCTTGTTGTGATAATCTTTGGATCCTGGCCTTTGTTGGGGTTACACGGCAGTTGGAGGGTGTAACTGTTTAGCTACTGACAGGTCCAGTCCCAAACCGTGCAGGCTTAGAGATCTCAGTCCCGGGTCCCACACACCTGGGTTCCTCTGCCAGTTCGGTTATGTCTGAGGCGTATCCAAGTGTGTGGAGAGTGGCTCCAGTAAGGCCTTGGTTGGGCCTGGAAGTCTTCAGCTGTTGGGCCCTGGCGAGGATAGTCAGACACAGGGTAGGAGACTCTGCCTTGTGCTCTCCCGGGAGCTTGTTGTAATAATCTTTGGATCCTGGCCTTTGTTGGGGTTACACGGCAGTTGGAGGGTGTAACTGTTTAGCTACTGACAGGTCCAGTCCCAAACCGAGCAGGCTTAGAGATCTCAGTCCCGGGTCCCACACACCTGGGTTCCTCTGCCAGTTCGGTTATGTCTGAGGCTTATCCAAGTGTGTGGAGAGTGGCTCCAGTAAGGCCTTGGTTGGGGCCTGGAAGTCTTCAGCTGTTGGGCCCTGGCGAGGATAGTCAGACACAGGGTAGGAGACTCTGCCTTGTGCTCTCCCGGGAGCTTGTTGTGATAATCTTTGGATCCTGGCCTTTGTTGGGGTTACACGGCAGTTGGATGGTGTAACTGTTTAGCTACTGACAGGTCCAGTCCCAAACCGTGCAGGCTTAGAGATCTCAGTCCCGGGTCCCACACACCTGGGTTCCTCTGCCAGTTCGGTTATGTCTGAGGCTTATCCAAGTGTGTGGAGAGTGGCTCCAGTAAGGCCTTGGTTGGGGCCTGGAAGTCTTCAGCTGTTGGGCCCTGGCGAGGATAGTCAGACACAGAGTAGGAGACTCTGCCTTGTGCTCTCCCGAGAGATTGTTGTGATAATCTTTGGATCCTGGCCTTTGTTGGGGTTTCACGGCAGTTGGAGGGTGTAACTGTTTAGCTACTGACAGGTCCAGTCCCAAACCGTGCAGGCTTAGAGATCTCAGTCCCGGGTCCCACACACCTGGGTTCCTCTGCCAGTTCGGTTATGTCTGAGGCGTATCCAAGTGTGTGGAGAGTGGCTCCAGTAAGGCCTTGGTTGGGCCTGGAAGTCTTCAGCTGTTGGGCCCTGGCGAGGATAGTCAGACACAGGGTAGGAGACTCTGCCTTGTGCTCTCCCGGGAGCTTGTTGTAATAATCTTTGGATCCTGGCCTTTGTTGGGGTTACACGGCAGTTGGAGGGTGTAACTGTTTAGCTACTGACAGGTCCAGTCCCAAACCGAGCAGGCTTAGAGATCTCAGTCCCGGGTCCCACACACCTGGGTTCCTCTGCCAGTTCGGTTATGTCTGAGGCTTATCCAAGTGTGTGGAGAGTGGCTCCAGTAAGGCCTTGGTTGGGGCCTGGAAGTCTTCAGCTGTTGGGCCCTGGCGAGGATAGTCAGACACAGGGTAGGAGACTCTGCCTTGTGCTCTCCCGGGAGCTTGTTGTGATAATCTTTGGATCCTGGCCTTTGTTGGGGTTACACGGCAGTTGGATGGTGTAACTGTTTAGCTACTGACAGGTCCAGTCCCAAACCGTGCAGGCTTAGAGATCTCAGTCCCGGGTCCCACACACCTGGGTTCCTCTGCCAGTTCGGTTATGTCTGAGGCTTATCCAAGTGTGTGGAGAGTGGCTCCAGTAAGGCCTTGGTTGGGGCCTGGAAGTCTTCAGCTGTTGGGCCCTGGCGAGGATAGTCAGACACAGGGTAGGAGACTCTGCCTTGTGCTCTCCCGGGAGCTTGTTGTGATAATCTTTGGATCCTGGCCTTTGTTGGGGTTACATGGCAGTTGGAGGGTGTAACTGTTTAGCTACTGACAGGTCCAGTCCCAAACCGTGCAGGCTTAGAGATCTCAGTCCCGGGTCCCACACACCTGGGTTCCTCTGCCAGTTCGGTTATGTCTGAGGCTTATCCAAGTGTGTGGAGAGTGGCTCCAGTAAGGCCTTGGTTGGGGCCTGGAAGTCTTCAGCTGTTGGGCCCTGGCGAGGATAGTCAGACACAGAGTAGGAGACTCTGTCTTGTGCTCTCCCGGGAGCTTTTTGTGATAATCTTTGGATCCTGGCCTTTGTTGGGGTTACATGGCAGTTGGAGGGTGTAACTGTTTAGCTACTGACAGGTCCAGTCCCAAACCGTGCAGGCTTAGAGATCTCAGTCCCGGGTCCCACACACCTGGATTCCTCTGCCAGTTCGGTTATGTCTGAGGCGTATCCAAGCGTGTGGAGAGTGGCTCCAGTAAGGCCTTGGTTGGGGCCTGGAAGTCTTCAGCTGTTGGGCCCTGGCGAGGATAGTCAGACACAGGGTAGGAGACTCTGCCTTGTGCTCTCCCGGGAGCTTGTTGTGATAATCTTTGGATCCTGGCCTTTGTTGGGGTTACACGGCAGTTGGAGGGTGTAACTGTTTAGCTACTGACAGGTCCAGTCCCAAACCGAGCAGGCTTAGAGATCTCAGTCCCGGGTCCCACACACCTGGGTTCCTCTGCCAGTTCGGTTATGTCTGAGGCTTATCCAAGTGTGTGGAGAGTGGCTCCAGTAAGGCCTTGGTTGGGGCCTGGAAGTCTTCAGCTGTTGGGCCCTGGCGAGGATAGTCAGACACAGGGTAGGAGACTCTGCCTTGTGCTCTCCCGGGAGCTTGTTGTGATAATCTTTGGATCCTGGCCTTTGTTGGGGTTACATGGCAGTTGGAGGGTGTAACTGTTTAGCTACTGACAGGTCCAGTCCCAAACCGTGCAGGCTTAGAGATCTCAGTCCCGGGTCCCACACACCTGGGTTCCTCTGCCAGTTCGGTTTATCTGAGGCTTATCCAAGTGTGTGGAGAGTGGCTCCAGTAAGGCCTTGGTTGGGGCCTGGAAGTCTTCAGCTGTTGGGCCCTGGCT
Source organism: Sorex fumeus (assembly GCF_029834395.1). Lineage (NCBI taxonomy): Eukaryota > Metazoa > Chordata > Mammalia > Eulipotyphla > Soricidae > Sorex > Sorex fumeus. The sequence continues at coordinate 40,775,183 of NW_026606071.1, read as the reverse complement.
AGGATAGTCAGACACAGAGTAGGAGACTCTGCCTTGTGCTCTCCCGGGAGCTTGTTGTGATAATCTTTGGATCCTGGCCTTTGTTGGGGTTACACGGCAGTTGGAGGGTGTAACTGTTTAGCTACTGACAGGTCCAGTCCCAAACCGTGCAGGAACGTTCTCCCTTCCGAAATCCAACATGCCATCTCGTCGGTAGAGAAACAAAAAGCACCTGGCCCAGACAAGATCAGACCTGAACACCTGAAGAACTTACCATCAGTACTCATCAATACATTTGCTCGACTCTTCACACGCTACCTGTCTGAATGCAAGGTTCCATCCCAATGGAAAACCAGCAAGACTGTTCTACTATACAAGAAAGGAGACATCCACGACATTGGCAACTATCGCCCAATCTGTCTATTGTCTGTCATCTACAAACTATTCACTCGAGTCATCCTGAATAGGATTAGCAGAACACTAGATGAAGGACAACCATGTGAACAAGCTGGATTCCGAAAAGGATTCAGTACCATCGACCATATCCACTCAATAACCAAGCTCATTGAGGTATCTCGGGAGTTCAAGATGCCGCTCTCTCTAACGTTCATTGATTTAAAGAAGGCCTTTGATTCTGTTGAGACGGAAGCGGTCATGGAAGCCCTAGCCAATCAGGGCGTACAAACTCAATACATCAGGATCCTTCGTGAGCTCTATTGCGGATTCACTACCAAAATCTCACCATTCTACAAAGAAGTAATCATCCATATCAAGAGAGGGGTTCGGCAGGGTGATACCATTTCACCAAAACTCTTCAGTGCCACCCTCGAGAACATCATGCGACGACTAGAATGGGAAAATATGGGAGTGAAGATAGATGGTCGGCAACTACACCACCTCCGCTTTGCTGATGACATCGTTCTAATAACACCAAACATCAGCCAAGCGGCACAAATGCTTGCGGAGTTTGACCGTGAGTGTGGAAAGGTCGGACTACAGCTGAATCTTACGAAGACAATGTTTATGAGAAACAGCCTTGTTCCTGACGCTCCATTCGCTCTCAACGGAACCACCATCTCCGAATGCAACAGTTATATATACTTAGGTCGAGAAATCAACATGATGAATGACCTGGCACCTGAGTTACGCAGGAGGAAGAGAGCGGCTTGGAATGCCTTCAAGAGCATTGAAGAAATAACTAAAAGGACAAAGAACCTCCAACTACGAGCACATCTCTTTGATTCCACTATTCTTCCTGCATTAACATATGCCTCAGAGACCTGGACCCTACGAAAACAGGATGAGAACACTATTCGGGTCTCTCAAAGAGGAATCGAAAGAACTATGCTTGGAATATCACGATTCACTCAAATGAGAGATAGAATCCGGAGTTCTGATCTTCGTCAACGCTCAAGAATCAGAGACGCTGTCTCATTTGCCAAGACATCAAAAATCAGATGGGCTGGACATGTAATGAGGTTTACAGACAACCGCTGGACTAGAGCCATTACTGATTGGATTCCACGAGACATCAAAAGATCACGTGGACGCCCACCTATAAGATGGTCAGACTTCTTCGTCAAGACCCTAAATGATCGGTTTGAGGCTCTACATGTTCCTAAAACGAACAGATACCATTGGGCTAACCTAGCACGCAACCGTGATGAATGGAGACGTTACTGGCACCCGCTCGAATAAATCGATGAATAACGGGGATTAAGTGATTAAGAAGTGAAGTGATACTAAGAGGCCATCATGTTTGGTCCATAGTCTACTTTGTGTACACCTCTTCCATCCTGAGCGATCCCTCAAACCATCATTTACTTAGTGCTCCCTTTTTTATCGCAGCTGCCTTTTCCCCCACCATGTGAGACCAGCTCCCAAGCCGTGGTGCAATCCTCCTGGCGTTTATTTCTACTGTTCTTAGGTGTTAATATCCAATTATGTTACTTTTTATTCCACAAATGAGTGCAGTCATTGGATGTCTGTCACTTTCTTACTAATTTCACTTAGCATATCTTTCATGTCCATCCACTTATATGCAGATTTCATAAGTTTATCTTTTCTAACAGCTGCATAGTATTCCATTGTATAGATGTACCAAAGTTTCTTTACCCAGTCATCTGTTCTCAGGCACTTGGGTATTTTTCCAGATACTGGCTATAATAAACATGCAAGTGCAGATGTTATTTCTACTGTATATTTTTGCATCTCCAGGATATATTCCCAGAAGTGGTATTTCTGGGTCATAGGGGGGCTCAATTTCTAGTTTTTTGAGAAATGCCCATATTCTTTTCCCAAAAAGACTGGACCAGTCGGCATTCCCACCAACAATGAGTGAGAGTCCCTTTCTCCCTGCATCCACACCAGCACTTGTTGCTCTTGTTCTTTTTGATGAGTGTCAGTTTCTGTAGTGTAAGATGATACCTCGTTGTTGTTTTGATTTGTGTCTTCCTGAAGATTAGAGATGTAAAGCATTTTTTTCATGTGCATTATGGCTATTTGAATTTCTTTTTTGAGAAAGTTTCTGTTCATTTCTTTTCCCCATTTTTTTGATGGGGTTGGATGATTTTTCTTTTGAGGTGCAGAAGCTTCTTCGTTTAATGTAATCCCATTTGTTTATATTTGTTTCCACTTGCTTGGTCAGTGGTGTTTCATCCTTGAAGATTCCTTTAGCTTCAATATCACGGAGGGTTCTGTCTACATTTCCCTCCCTGTACCTTATGGATTCAGGACTGATATTGAGTTATTTAATCCATGTGGATCTGACTTTTGTGCTTGGCATTAGACAGGGGTCTGAATTAATTTTTTTTTGCATGTTTTCCCAGCAGCACGTTAAAGAGATTTTCCTTGCTCCACTTCACATTTTTTGCTAGTTTATCAGAGACTAAGTGATCATATACTTGAAATGGAAACACATCCCCTGCTCATGAATCAGGAGGATTAACACTGTCAAAATAGCAATACTCCATAAAGCATTATACAGATTCAATGCAGTCCCTATAAGGAAATCCATGACATTTTTCAAAGAAATAGACAAAACATTCCTGAAATTCATATGGCGCAACAAACTCCCACAAACAGCTAAAGCAATCCTTGGGAAAAAGAAGCTGCATGGCATCACCTTCTCCAATTTCAAACTGTACTACAAAGCAGTAGTAATTAAAACAGCATGGCATTGGAATAGAAAGAGACCCGCAGACCAAGAAATAAAATTTTAATGGAGGGTGGTAGTGAGATAAATTGAACAAAAATAAGATGAATACAATTGTCAAGGGCTACTGATACTAGATCACAGAGGATTGTGCTTCAAGAAAGTTTACAACCTGAGCCTGAGCATTAATTTGATCTGAATTCTAGATTTAAAATGGAGCTACTTAAGTGATACTCTATATATTGACATAGGTTATGAGAAAAGAAAGGGTTTGTCAACTGACTTTGAAAAAATGCAATAATGCAATATATTGAGAAAAAATGTTGGATTTTCAACTGATGCGGAAACAATACAGATATGATAAAATTATCAATAATAATAAATAAATAAGCCTAAGGATCACTTAGCACACAAGATGCAAAATTCACATAAAACAGATGAACCTTTGATATAAAAGTTAAAAACTAAGACTACAAAATTTATAGAAAATATGTAAAGAAAGAGTTGTTTTGCCTTGAATCAGTTTCATAGACACAGAAAGTATGAACTAAACAAGAAAAATTAATAATTTAGGTTTTGGTATAATTGCAGTCTTTATTCCTCAAAATAAACGTTTAAGAAAGTGAAAAGACAAACTCTACATGTTTTTTCTTACAAGTACTTGTCGAACACTCATCTGATAAAGTTCTTAATCAAAATAAAGGTAGATTACAGAATATATGTTTTACAACTTTAAAATAAGAAAACAACTGGATGAAAACATGCAAAAATGTGAGCACTCTGACAACGACAAGTGAGTGGATAGCAAATAAGCAATGAAAATATGCTTAATAGCATTGGTCATTAGGGAAATGCAAATGAAGATCATGGAGATACCATGACCCACCCACTAATATAGTTAAAATGATGAGGCTTGGCATGTAAAGAAGCTCCTAGATATTTATCCAAGAGAAACAAAAGCATATGTCCACACAATTACTTGTACAAAAACTTATAGTGGCTTTATGGATAATAAATTTTCATAGCTAATAAATAGGAAAGAAATCAATTAATGAATGCATAAACAAATGTGACTCACCCATATAAAATTCTCAAAAGCTTTATATTAAGAAATGAGATTTAAAAGACTCTACATGTGGTGTCATTTATAAAAAATTGTATATAAATTATGGAAAGTGTGAAACTACTGACAGAAAGCAGGACAGTCTTCAGTGCTGAAGAGGAGGAAGAAGATTGATGGCAAGAGGGTATTTGAGGGGATAGAACCTTCTGTGGAATGTAGTAATGGTTAAATAATATAACAAACAGACATTTGTCAAGTGTATATTTTAAGTGGGTGAATTTATTCTATGTTAATTATATCTCAATGAAGCTAATTAAAAATAGGTCTTTAGCTTAAAGAATCAGTAGATTGTTTTACCAGAGAATAAGAATTGTGGAAAACATCTCATGCTTATATACGGTTTCAAGGAAGTTTATAGCTAAATTTAGCCCTCAACCATAACAATGAATGACCTTTGGATTAACAATGCACTTTCTGTAGTTATAGTTGACATTTTCTATTTATTTTTAATGAACCTAGCTTTGTATGTCTTTTATTATCAGACTCAAGAGCCTTTCAAGAAACAGCCAGAGCATAAAATAAAGCCTAAAATATACATATAAGGACATATAAGCTTAATTGAGGTTGGAAGAGAGGACAAAATCATGTGTCCTTGACAGAAAAAAGAAAGAAAAGGAAAAAATCCTGACCAGACTTGTTACTAATTCAGTTTCCTTTGTACTGCCAGATAGGACCAGAATAGAATGAGAAAAAATTTCAAGATGGCCAACTACTCAAGAACTGATTTGAAATAACTAAGTATTTCATAAAGAAAAGACTGCTTGCCTTCATACAATTTTGAAATTGTAGTTTAAGAAAGAAGGTCTCGTTCCTGATTTTCCATTTGTTCTCAATGGAACAGACATCTCCGAATGCAACAGTACCTGTTGTACCTAGGTCAGAAGTCAACATGATGAAGGACCTGGCGCCTGAGTTGTGCAGGAGGAAGAGAGTGGCTTGGAACCCCTTCAATAGTGTCGAAGAAATAGCTAAGAGAACAAAGAACCCCCAGCTCCAGGCACATCTCCTCGATTCCACTGTTCTTCCTGCAGTAACATATGCCTCAGAGACCTGGGCCCTACAAAAACAGGATGAGAATGCTATTCGGGTCTCCCAAAGAGGAATCGAAAGAGCTATCTGCTTGGAGTATCACACTTCACTCAAGTGAGAAAAAGAATCCGGAATTCCGACCTCCATCAACAACCAAGAATCAGGGATGCTGTCTCGTTTGCTAAGGTGTTGAAAATCAGATGGGCCGGATATGAAATGAAATTTGGAGACGGCCGCTGGACTAGAGCCATTCTGACTGGATTCCACAGGACGTCAAAAGATCACGTGACCGCCTACCTATGAGATGGTTAGACTTCTTCATCAATACCCTGAACGATCGATTTGAGGGTCTTCGTGTTCCTAGAATGAGCAGATGCCATTGGGTTACACTAGCACGCGACGGGGACAACTGGAGGCGTTACTGGTGCCCACTTGAGCAAATCGATGAGTAACGGGATGTCAAGTGATCAAGTGATCAAGTTTAAGAAATACCATATTAACAACTATATTTTGTGAGGTTAGACATTTAATATATGTTAGGATATATTTTTGCATAGTGGTATTATTTATTTCACAGGGAAAAGACATATTTCACTCAATCAGAGGAATATTGTTTATGAAGTTATGTCAGTTCTGGGAACTAGAATCTTCACTGTTCCCAGAAGAGGGGACTGTCCCTTAATGCAAGCCAATACTGGAAGGTTCTTTCTTTAGGAATGTAACGATAACTGAAAGGTGTATTGTAAACAACATGAATGTACAAAGCAGAAGAACACAAGACACAATAAACAGAAAAATTAACTATTGTGAAAATTATAAAATATGTAAGAAGCTGTAAAACAATTCCATTTCCTTTTCATTATAATTGAGTAGAAGTTTGAGCTCTGCTGTGTTAAAGAATGTTCTCTCCTGCTTTTAAAGTTCTTTTGGATACAATTCATCATTGTCTGATACTGTTTAGGATGTACTGATAGTATCTTAGAATTCAACCTCTATTTCAGTTTTGAGATCAATCTTTCTCCCTGAGTACTGATTATACAAAGATTAAATAAAGATATGATGACATAAGCTACTATGTTCTCTAATTCTGGTCCTATACTCTGTTCTGAAGACCTATATTCCTGATGTTTTACCTGTCTTTATGCTATCATAGAAGAGTTAATAGTTTTTCCCAGACAGAGAAAAATGGCACTTTTTGATTAGGATCTGTCTCACTCATCAATTTTATCCATTAATCATTGGTTAGCTCCTACCTGATATCAAACATATGCACCTGTATCTTAAAGGTCTTACAAATTTAACCACTTGCTCCCAGTGTCAACTTAGGTGAAAAGCTCAACAGGATGATAAATGTTTCAGAGCCTTCAGTGTATAAACCAAAAAATAATGTTCTAAGGCCAAACATGCCTCTAGAAAGCAGTTCTGATAATACATTCTCTCAAGGATAAAAATAATTCTAAGAGAGCCACTGATCTGGGATGGGTGATTCATCTTTGTTCTCTAAACAAAACTCTGAGTACAGGTAGAATTTTTTTAATATTCTACCTGCCACAAATATCACTTGTTTCATGACAGAATTGTATAGATATTAGTAGACCTACTTATTCATAACTATGATTTGCTAAAATGAAGATGCTGGTGAATAACTCAGCCAAAATAAAATTTAGTTTTAAGTTTCAATGAATTTCATGAATCTAAGATTTGTGCAACATTCCATGCAATGGAATTTCTAGGACATTCCAAAGGAGGTAATTCTTTGGTTAAATACTTAGAAACATTAAGAAAAGTGGGTCTAATATAGACATGAAATCTGAGAAACCTAAAGGACCAAAGGTAATATCTGTGGATTCAATTCTTAGCATATGGATTTATTACAAAGGAGCAATGTCCATATCCAAGCTGTTTATTAAAAACAATACAAAAGACTAGCTTCTTCTACATAGACTGGGAGCAGGACCAAGAAACGGCACGTTTCCCAATATGATTCTCTGGCAAACTAAAATTTTAAGACCATAGTGGGAGAGATTTCGTATTCAGCAATTTTATACTCACTTACTAGAAGTATCATCAAAAGCAGATTGATTAATAAAGGACTGTAATCTGAGAGTTTTTCTAAAGAATTTGGTCACAAGTAGCAGTGATTAATTGAAATTCAAGGTCTTTCTCTATTCATAAAATTCAATTCTACTGAAATAGCAAAGAATTACTTCTGCAGAATGCAAGGGACTAATGAAACTTCAGTTTGGTTTGTACCCCTCACTCCTCACTGTTGTGAGCAAGGTGAATAACGCCCCGGGTACTATTCTCAGTGGTTGCTCTTTTCGTAGCAGCCTATAACCAGGAAGCCTCTGTTTCCTTTTTCCACTTTGATATCTTAATGGAATGAATGTGATATTATTTATCAACTCTAAGCTTGATGGAATATATCATGTAAATCATCGCAAATGTTATTTGCCACCTGCCTGCCTGTTCTGAAATGCATGCGGGCTTAATTAATCTAATTAGTCAATGCACAGATCAGGAGCACATTTACAGCTTCTCTGTCATCATAAATAAAGTAGTTTTGTTTTCATAGGCTAAATAATTCATTTTATAGATGGATACTAGGAAGACTCCGGGAGAGCTGACCTCTATTACAGTAAAACACGGAATAACGATGACAAGGTTTTCCTTTTGTGCTATGTGCCCTCCATTAACCTTCTATTAAAATACTCCTTTGTGGGGGAGGCCTGGGGGAGGAGGTGGCACGCAGCAGAAATGTCACGCTCTCCCACCTGGAGGGGTATACCTGCCATTTGTGAAACATGAGCTGATCCATTTTAAACCCCGTGATTGAAAGACACATGGATTCTCAAATACATGCAGAGGCACTGGGGAAATGAAGACTTCACCTGCCTTCAATTCATTCAAGAGCCCACGTTATTGGCTCAGGACAAATCCGAAGGGAGAAAAGGGTCACAGTGGCAGATGAGAAATGAGGCTAAGCTCGGTGAGCAAGTTGGATGTTTGAATGAGTAATTGTTTCTGTTCCCAGCTGTGGATCCCTGGAGCAGCCACGCTGGCTATGCACAGCTAACTTCCGAAAACACGTTCACCTGGCAACAAGGTGAATGGAGTCACGCAACATGGTGCCCAGAAAGAGACAGTATACGAGTGTAATGGATAAATAAAGCCCACATCTCTTGGACTTGCATCACATCCAATGATGTATCCCCTTCCACAATCTCTCGGAGAAGGTGAGTGGAGTCTTATTGGTCCCTAGAGAAGTCTTATTTTTCCTCAGTACCCTGAAGGCACTTCGCAAGACTTTTGTTTTAAGAATTAGGTGAGCAATTCAAGCACTCAGCATCTAACCTGCTCCTAACACATCCGTGGGGCTCTGGGCCAGAGTAAAAGTGAAGTATTCATTTCCAGTCCACTGTGAGTTTTGCTTATTCACTGCTTCCACCAGGAAAGCACCCAACACATAACAGCTCCCTCCCAGTCTCAGAAGTCCAGATAAGAGGTCCATGCAGGACCTAGATGCATATTTAGGCCATTTGGCAAGATTTAATACCTCAGCTCTGGTACCAAGAGAATGAGCATGAAGGAAAGACTGTGGGGGAGGTGTAGGGTCTAGGGGCTAATGGACACTATTATTGGGTATGTCCAGTTGTGCCACAAATACTTTGCCCCATGAGTATCTCAATTTGTGATACATAGTAAGAGCTCAATAAATACTAGTAATAAATCATGTGTTTACTATTATTATTGTGGTTGGATTTTAGAATTCATTAATTCATAAGTCAGCATTTGACTATAATTTGATACATACTAGGGGGTACTTTTGCAATAAATTGAATTTAAAATCGTACAGTTAAGATGTTTATATTCTATTTGACAATATTAGTGTATCAGCAACATATTTTATGTATTGTAATCCCATTAGTCCCTCTATAAAGAAAGTGCTGTTTAGTCTATGTTTATGCTTAACAACAGTAACTGTTTTGGCCTTGGCTACAGAAAATGACTCAATTTTTCAGTCTAGTAAACAAGGCTTGTTTCATTGGTTTCCCCTACTTCTGACGTAAATGACCCTGTACTTCAGTAAAATCCTCATTCTCTTCTTTTCTCCACTAAATAATCCTGTGGACATTACAAATGTTGCTCATGTTTGTGTCTGCACTTTGACCTTATAGCAATATTCTTGATTTTAAGGTTTCCTGGAACACATCTCCTCTGGATTACATAGCCTCAAAGGTATAGAGACACACCATATAGAGACTTGCCAAAAATTACCCTTCAATAAGCGTCTATTGTTTACTAAAAACTGAAGAAAAGTCATGAAGAGGCAATGCCTAAATAGGATTTGGAAAGATGAATATGGATTTGAGGGTGTTGAGCAGAGAAACTAATATATACAAAGCAGAATGATTAAAAAAGTAGCACTGTAGCACTGTCATCCCGTTGTTCATTGATTTGCTCGAGTGGGCACCAGTGACGTCTCCATTGTGATACTTGTTACTGTTTTTGGCATATGGAATACGTCACAGGGAGCTTGCCAGGCCCTGCCATGCAGACGGGATACTCTCGGTAGCTTGCCGGGCCCTCATACCAAATTATATGAGTGAAACGTGTAGGAGACACAGAACGTGACAATCCCCAAAGCAAATAGGTCCACCTATAGAAAATACATATACAAATCTCCTGGAGCTGTTTTGTGAGATTTAAATCATAGAGAACAATCAAGTATACTGGGTTGATAAACACAAAATTGAAAAATATATGGTCACTCTCTTGATGTACTGTGTCCTATGTTTTGGTACATGATTCTTATTCCATGAATAATTGAATGTACTTCTGAGATAGGACTTTAACTTTCACTTTTGTGGAGTATTTTGAATATGGTTCTATCACCCTCTTGGTTGACTTACCAATATCAACTTATGTTGTTAATACTCCAAGACATGAGCTTGCAAGTTAACAAACACTCTGGCAACATGGATAAAAGGATAATGGGACAAAGCTCTAGCAAGGGAGGAATTTTTACAGCACTCACTCTGGTTGCATTGGCTTGTTCTCAAAATTTGTTCCATTTTTAAAGGAAAACAACAGCAACAAAATGTTGTGTCTCAAAGCAACAAAACGTCAGATCAAATAGAGTATATTTTTAATAGCAAAAACAAAACAGAAAGATCAATAATAACCATGCAGTAATGAACTCTTCTCTCACAAAATCTTAAGCGTTTGACTGATATAACTTTCCAGGGGGACGTGAAACAAAAGAGCTAAACTAAGTTATGCTAGAAAACAAGGACTTTGTCTGTAATCTACAAAGATAAACACTGGTTTCTAAATGGCAAATATATTTCTTGATGGCAACGGCTAACAATTCAGAAAGTCCCTTACATGATGCTGAGGGTGAGACCATCAGGAAATGGGTGATGGGTCTAAGAATCAGACTTCTCAGTTCTGAGATAAAGGTTACAACTGAGGGAAAACTGAAAGTCAGAAGGAGCCACAAGGACTGAGTTAGTCTGGGACATCATCATAGACTCATATTTAACTTAACATATACACAGATGGAGAGAAAAGGGAACAGTTATAAGTGCATGAGCACACATGTCTCAGTATCCTACATATAGTGTCCTATTCTGTAGGCTAAGAAATCCTGGAAGCAACAACACCCTAGCAACAATGAGCACATATAGCGCCCAGATGCTGATTTCAAAGTTCTAGTCTCCACTTAACAGAATGGAACGTTCCCTGAAAAAATACAAAAATGCACAAAATATAAAATGATCCTATAGTATCTGATCACGCCAGAAGGTTAAAAAAAATTTTAAATATTACAGAATGAGGCATGTCCAAGTAACATGAGAGCTAACATGAAAGAGTTCCCAAATGTAATTAGAGCAAGAAAATAAATAAACAGTGTTGTTTTATAACCCCAAGTAGAATAGGTTGACATGATTAAAATAAAAAATTTATATAAAAATTATACATTGATGCAGGATGACATAAATAATTGACTAAAGTAAATGAATGAGGGAAGGCTGATGAAGCTTCCTAAAACAGAATTTAAAAGAATATGTTTAGACACTATCCATTCTGGGAAAGTTGCAAAGCACCAGCAAACAGAGGCCCCTTCTACAGCCACAGGTGCCCAGACAAGTGCCTAGACAAGAGGGGATCCTGCATCTTTAGAAATGCAGAAACCAGTGATAGGACTCAAACTGTGATCTCAGGTTATGCACCAAGACCTAGTCCTCTCCCCCAGGTAGACCGGAAGTGGGGCATGGATTCCCAGAAGGGGACAATCTCCTCTTCTATATTGCACTGGACCCACATCTTAGACTCATACCGAACTCTCATGAGGGCAGCCTGGTTACCCCAACCATATCAGGCCAATAGTAAATTATCCTATTCCATTCAACATATTCCCAAAACTCACAAAAAATATGGCAAACACAAGAATCAATACAACCCCAATCTAAAAGCAACAGCACATTCAGTCCAAAGAACATGTTCCCTGAATCAGTGCTAGAGACCCCACACAAGTCACACAGGAATAGCAAAGAGGAAATTAATATCCTTGAAGGGGAAAGAGGAAACCACCCTTAACCTAAATCCCCCAGATTCCTCCCTGTCAGTGAGAGGGCAACATTGAGTGTGTACTGGAAGGATCCACCTCCAGAGTACAACAGCATCATGGGGAAACAGCACAGCTCCCCACCATGAGGAGTGGATGAAGAAAAGAGCCTTGAAGCCTCAACAAGGAATACCCACACACAGTGTCTCTGCTAAAGAATTCAGAGATAAAATGATGAGGCTATTTAATGAACTCAAAGAAACAGTAGAACAGACATCCAATAAAATACAGGAGGAAATGAGAGCAAAAATAAACCTACAAATAGAAGTTCCAAGAAGTGTGGTGTCATCACTTCCTTATCCCCCTCAGTGTGATTTGGATTTCGAGGCTATGTATGAAGAACAAAAATGGAAAGACCAGAGCCTTTGGAGATCAGAGCAGATTAAAGAGACACATAAAAAAAAGTGACAGAAAACTCCAGATGGAAGCATGGATTGGGCAAGTAACATTAGTAGAATCACTTGATCACTTGACATCTCGTTATTTATTGATTTGCTCAAGCGGGCACCAGTATTGTCTCTATTCTTTCCTGTCATGTGCTAATGTAGCTCAGTGGCATCTGCTTGCTCCAGGAACAGGAAGAGCCTCAAACCGATCATTCAAGGTCATCTCGTAGGTGGGCGGCCACGTGATCTTTTGACATCCTGTGGAATCCAGTAGATAACGGCTCTAGTCCAGCAGTTGTCTCCAAATGGCATTATGTGTCCAGCCCATCTGATTTTCAACGCCTTGGCAAATGAGACAGAGTTCCAGATTCTCCATCGTCAACAGAGGTCAAAACTCCAGATTTCTTCTCTTACTTGAGTGAAGCGTGATGTTTCAATCATAGCTCTTTTGATTCCTCTTTGGAAGACCCGAATAGCGTTCTCATCCTGTTTTCGTAGGGCTTAGGTCTTTGAGACATATGTTAATGCAGGAGGAATGGTGGAGTCGAAGAGATGAGCCTGGAGCCAGAGGTTCATTGTCCTCTTAACTATTTATTCGATTTTCTTGAAGGTGTTCCATGCCACTCTCTTCCTTCTGAGCAATCAGGTGCCAGGTCATTTTCATGTTGAGTTCTTGACCTAGGTACACATAACTGCTGCATTCGGTGATGTTCGTTCCATTGAGAGTGAATGGAATGTCAGGAATGAGTCTGTTTCTCATAAACATTGTCTTTGTGAGATTCAGCTGCAGTCCGACCTTTTCACACTCATAGTCGAAGTTGGCCAGCATTTGTGCCGCTTATCTAATGTTTGGTGTTATTAGAATGATGTCATCAGCAAAGCGGAGGTGGTATAGTTGCCGACCATCTATCTTCATTCCCATTTCTTCCCATTTCAGTCATCACATGACGTTCTTGAGGTTGGCACTGAAGATTTTCAGTAAAATGGTATCACACTGTCAAACCCCTTTCTTGACTTGGATGATAACTTCCTTGTAGAATGATGAGATCCTGGTAGTGAATCCGTAATACAACTCAGGAAGGATTCTGATGTATTGAGTTTGAATGCCCTGTTTGGCCAGAGCTTCGATGACCACTTCTGTCTCAACAGAATCAAAGGCCTTCTTTAAATCAATGAATGTTAGACAGAGAGGCATCTTGAACTCCCAAGAAAAATCTCAATGAGCTTGGTTATCATGTGGAGATGGTTGACCGTGCTGAATCCTCTTCAGAATCTGGCTTGCTTGCATGGTTGTCCTTCATATAGTGTTCTACCAATCCTATTCAGGATGACTCGAGTGAACAGCTTGTAAACAACAGACAACAGGCAAATCAGGTAACAGTTGCCAATGTTGTGGATGTTTCCCTTCTTGTACAGTAGAAAGGTCCTGCTGGTTTTCTATTAGGACAGAACCTTGCATTCAGACCAGTAGCATGTGAAGAGCCGAGACAGTGTATTGGTAAGTACTAACAACAGATTCTTCAGGTGTTCAGGTCTGACCTTTTCTGCGCCAGGTGCTGTTCACTTCTTTACCAACAAAATGGTGTGTTAGAATTTGGAAGGGAGAATGTTGGGAACGACATATCCATCCTTCAGAATTTGGTATGTGGGCAGGTGGACATGGCTATCGAATAAATCCAAATAGAAATCGTGGATACTCTTCTCCATTGCCCTTCTGGAAGATGTGATAGATCCATCAGGACATCAGAGGGCAGTCATCATCTTGGTCTTGTAGTTGGCAAAGGACATGTGGGCATTGCGAATGTTTTTCCCGGCTTCTGCCACATCAGCCAGCACTACTGCTCTTCTCTCTTTGAGGTCTTCCTTTATCACTTCTCTGCACTGCTTTGAATTCCAGACTCAACATTAGTAGAATAATCATATATATATGATTATATATGTATTATATATATACTGACTATATATATAGTATATCACTGTATCACTGTCATCCTGTTGGTCATCAATTTCCTCGAGCAGCACCAGTAACATCTCCTTCATCCTAGCCCTGAGATTTTAGAAAGTGCCACATTCGAGGCTCTTTCAGGGTCAGGAAAAGGAGATCCATCATTGTTACTGGTTTTGTGCATATTGAATACACCACAGGGAGTTTGCCAGACTCTGCCGTGTGGGCAGAATACTTTTGGTAGCTTGCCAGGCTCTCCCGAGTAAGAACTAGATAATAAGATGTCCCGCGGCTGGGAGCTGGGTTTTATAATCTATTGGTCTTCACTGTTGATGGGATTACACGGCACCGGGGGCACTTGGTGGGTGTAACGCCTACATACTGGAAGATGGGGGATCTAGGTGGAGGAGGCCCAGTCCCAATCCGAGCAGTCTTGGAGATCTACGCGCCGGGTCCCACACACCTGGATATATAGTGTCACGGTCATGGTCACGGTCCTCCCGTTGTTGTCGATTTGCTCAAGCGGGCCCAGTAACATCTCCATTGGAGGCTTTATTGTTATTGTGTTTGGCATATCGAATACGTCATGGGTAGCTTGCCAGGCTCTGCCGTGCAGGCCAGATACTCTTGGTAGCTTGCCAGGCTCTCCAAGAGGGGCGGAGGAATCGAACTCGGGTCAGCCATGTTGACCACTTGTAAGGCGAACGCTCTACCGCTGTGCTATCGCTCCAGCCCTGGATATATAATGTACTTCATAGTAATAACTGGTATTCCAAGATGAACTGGGTGAAGGGGATAGAGTGAAGCTCTGTACTTCTTTGCCATTTTTAAATAAATATGTACTTCTCTAATTAATTTTTTAAGTCATTTAAAAGTCAGAAATATAGAAGTAGTGGTGTTTGGTACAGCTTACCCACCTTTGCCTCAGTTCTCTCATTTCCCCACAAAATTGGAACTTTTCCAAAGAATGAGCTTGGAACTCTCAATTGGATTTGAAGGCAGGTTCAAGATGGACTGACCTTTTCTTACACCCATTCCCAATGATCCCTTTGTTTTCTGGTCAGAACAAGAGTGCCTGAAAACTTAAGATATAGCTCAGTACTATAAATAGCAAACTGGGCTAAAATCCTCTCAACTTTCAGTCTTCCGGTTTGGCAAAAGCTTTTCAGTTTTCCTTTCTGCGAGTATCATCACTATGTACAGAACACAATCAAGAACTCTGAATTCCAGAGATACACTTTTTAAATATTATTTTAAATTTTTGTATTGAATCACAGTGAGATATGCAGTTACAAAGTTGTCCATGATTGAGTTTCAGTCATACAATGTTCCAACACAGGTCACTACCACTGTACAGTTCCCACCACCAATGTCCCCAGTTTCCCTCCAATGCCCTGCCCCTACCTCTATGTGAGGCACTTTACTTCTTTCTTTCTATTTCTTCTCCTCCTCCTCCTCCTCCTTTCCCTCCTCCTCCTTCTCTTTCTTCTCCTCCTTCTTCGTCTTCTTCTCTACCTCCTCCTTCTTTTCCTTCTTCTTCTTCTGCTCTCTCTTTCTCTCTGTCTCTTTCTATTTCCTTCGGGGCATTATGACTTACAATAAAGACACTGAAGTGTTATCATGTATAACCCTTTACCTATTTTCAACATTCAGTTCTTGTCCAGAGTGATCATTTCTAACTATTATTATAGTTAGAAATAACTAACCGGTTATGTCATACCGGACCTTTCTCCAACCTAACCAAGATACTTTTGAGCATGCTTTATAGGAAACTATTTCTTAATGCCTGGCAACACAATTCCAGCTAACTAGTAGCCATTCAGAGTACTCATGGCTAATCACAAAAAAATAAAAATAACATTTTATAAGAAATGTTGAAATATGATTTTTTCATTTATTTTATCTTTTATTTTTATAAAGTTCTTCACAATGATTTATTACATTCAATATTCCAACACTAATCCCACCACCATTATACCTTCCCACCACCAGTTTTTCCAATTTTCCCAGCCACCACCCAAGCCTGCCCCAATAGCAGGCCCTAAATGATTTGGTTTGGAGTGATAGCACAGCGGTAGGGCGTTTGCCTTGCGCGCAGCCAGCCTGGCCGAGCCAGGTTTGATTCCTCTGCCCCTCTCAGAGGGCCTGGCAAGCTCCCGGTGATGTATGGAGACGTTACTAGGCCTGCTTGAGCAAATCGATGAACAAAGGGAGGACAGTGACAGTGCTTGTTACGATAAATTCTCTTAAAATCATCAAAAAAGATTTCCCTAGAAGAAATTCTTTAAAGATTGTTGTAGCTCATTCTGGAGAATTAAGTCCATGTGGAAGAGATTACTAACATGTTGTTATAGCCCAAGAACAGATGACTGGTTAAAGAAACTTTGATACATTTACACAATGGAGTACTACGTAGCTGTTAGAAAAGACTAAGTCATGAAATTTATATACAAGTGGTACTACATGGAAAGTATCATCGAAATGACTCAGAAAGAGCAGGATAGACACAGAAAGATTGCATTCATCTGGGGAACATAAAGTAACAAAATGGGAGACTAACACCCAAGAGTGGCTGAGATTAGTACCAGGAAATATGATTCTTGACCTTTGTAAGATTAAGCACTTCCTAGAAGCCACTGCGTTTGGTACTCCTTAGGACACTTGGTACTGAAAGTCCTCACCACCACTCTGATAGACAGCGTCTAATTTTCAAATAAGGTGGTTCCTAGAAATTTAATCTTCACAAAAGATCTGGGTTGAGTTTCTAGACCTCTCCCACCTAACACCTGATATAACTCTGCACCTATGAGGTCTATAGGTCCCAAGGCTTTTCCTGATACACAAACCCTGTGCAGTAAATTAGAATATTTCAAGCAGTAATTAATCTGGGACTTGGATGTTTTGTTCCAATTGGCAACTTTCATTTCGCTTCCAGTCAACACAATGACATATTTACATTTTGTGTTAAGCAAAGAGTAAACTCTGGAGGGTTGGGTGGGGGTGCAGCTCAGGAACAACTTTGCTCCCTCCCCATGCACAGATTTACAACAGAGCTGTCTGCCAAATTAAGGTCGAGGCAGAGACAAACTGTTTAATTGGCACATCGGAGTCACAGGAGCCACTGACTGGCGGATGGCTTTGGAGACAACGGGAGTCCCCTGGTTGTGTGCCAGGGATTCAGGCAGTATTTAAACATCTCCCTGGTAGCGTAACATTGATAATTTTCTCTGCTACAATGATTTTCAGTTTAACCTGCTTCTTCTTCTCAATTATTTAGAAAGACCCTTACAGAATTCTCAAGTAAGCTCTTCCTGGCCCCTACCACTGCCATTGTCTTTTCCGTTTCATCCTCTTCCTTTCTTCCTGTGATAATCATCGCAGGGGGCTCCTCTCAGCATCTGTGTTTGTGCAGTAATCCCAGTGGCGAAGCCAGCGAGAAGGTTAAATTAAAAAACAGATTTATAGCATCTTGGCAGCAGGCCACTAGCTTTGGTGGCACCTAGCAAGAGAGAGACTTTTTCTTTTTTCTTTTTTTTTTTCCTGAGGCTCATGGATGTAGCGGGAGTTAGAAAAGCAATTCTTTCTTGTCAGTCTCTGTCAATATCACTCATGGTGAGCCCCTCTGGCAGCTCTGTCTCCTTCCAGGTGATACAAGCAAACAATTGAGATATCAAACTGGTAGAGAATTTTTCTCTTGACTGCTTTGCTAAGAACGACTGGAGCACTGTCGGCTAACCTTGCGGTATTATGCGCATTCTTTTATTCATTGAATTATTTACTCATCGGCTCTACCAAGAGACGTTTATTTTGTACTCAATCACCCCAGAGCAAAGTCCTTGGGTCTTAAGTAGGACAGTTTTAGGTTTAATCGGGTTTCCACTGCATTTGAACAGCGCTGCTTTGGGCGACGGGGCATAGTCTTGAGGCATTTTATCCTCTGCAAAATGGTCCTCCCGAGTCCTAGAGAGAGGTTATAGGGGTGAAAGTACTTGCCTGTCTGGCAGAGGACTTGGATTCAATTGTGAATGAACCCCTGAGCAGAGAGCCAGGAGTAGCCTCTTAGCGACTCTGGTACAATCAGCAAAAAGTCTCTACCTTGGGCTGGGGCGATAGCACAGTGGGTAGGGCGTTTGCCTTGCACGTGGCCAACCTGGGTTCGATTCTCAGCATCCCATATGGTACCCTGAGCACCGCCAGGAGTAATTCCTGAGTGCAGAGCTGAGCCAGAAGGAACCCCTGAGCATCGCCGGGTGTGACCCAAAAAAGAAAAAAAAAAGTCTCTACCTTAAGGTTTCTGTGTGAGTAGGAAGAGATAAAATGTGTCAAAGTGCTTTATAAACCAAAAAATGCTAATGCGTATAAATATCAGCCTCCCCAGGTGGAGAGAGACACTGTCCCACTTTGTACGTTTCTCTCTGTGCCTAGAAACGTCTTTCCCTTCTTATTCTACCCTCCCCAACACAAAGCACACAGCAGTCTGGAAGAACTACAGAAACCAGCTGTTTTCAATTTTGTGAGAATAATTTTATTGTGCAATAAGGATAAATAATCCAGAAAGCCTGCAAAAATGGAGGCTCTAAGGTATTGATGGTACAATATAAAACCATCACAATTTATATATAAAACTACCAGGATTGATAGTTTCTTGGAGGAGAGGAAAGGTGATGATTTTTCCGTTCTATTAGGTAAATTGCATCCCTGACACCAAAGATTTCTATCATCTTTTATTTGGGTTGGCCGACACACCCACTGATGCTCAGGGCTTATTTCTGGCTCTGTATTCAGAGATCATTCCTGGCAGGCTCGGGGAACCGTATGATATGTCGGGAATCAAACCCGGGGTAAGGCAAGGGCCTTATCCATTGTATTCTTTCTCTAGCCTCAATATTCAGTAGGTTTGGCATGGGAATCGAGAAAGAATATTTCTCATAGGCTTTTAGGTGGGGTCCATCCTTCTGGACAATGGAATATGGAAGCTTGCCTAAGGATGATGAGGAAGAGGATAGTGTATCGCTAAAGCAGCTTGTTTCTGTTTTAGTTGATAACTGAGTGACCACTTAGAGATTGTTAGTGAATGTATGATTATTTCCAAAATCTCATATCTGGGCCAGTGGAAATTGAGTTGGTGCCCCAAGGCCAATGAGCCTATTCATAAAGGTGCAAACATGGTCCACCAGCAACATGTCTAGCTGTATGTACACCTAAGACTCAAGTAACAAATAAAGAATTCCTATTTTCTTAAACTCACAATTGTAGAATTCTGTGGTTATCTGTAGTAAAGGGGCACAAGTTATCAATGTCACTACTGTTAAAACATTTTTAAATGTTTTCTAAGTATACTTTACAATGGTTTTAACTTTATTTTTGAATTTTTAAATTTTTTTTTTGCTTTTTGGGTCACACCCAGCGATGCACAGAGGTTGCTCCTGGCTCTGCACTCAGGAATCACCCCTAGAAGTGCTCAGGGGACCATATGGGATGCTGGGAATCGAAACCGGGTTGGCCGCGTGCAAGGCAAACACCCTACCTGCTGTGCTATTACTCCAGCCCCTGTTAAAACATTTTTTTTTCCATTTCACTTAATTTTGACTTTTTTTCCCTTTATTTTATTTTATTGTTTTTTACAGTTGTAGATTTACAATTTTTTGTGCTTTGGTTTCAATTATACAATGATCAGATACCCATCCCTCCACCAGTACCCATTTTCCACCACCATGGATAATATCCCTCCCACCCCCATCCCCCCATCCCCCCTGTCTCTGTGGCAGGGCAATCCCCTGTGTTCTCTCTCTCCTTTTGGGTGTTGTGGTCTGCAAAAGAGGCATTGAGTGGCAAACATGTTCAGTACATAGTCTACTTTCGACATGAATCTCCCCTCCTGGGAGGATCCTCCAAACATCCTTTATTTAGTGCTCCCTTCTCTATCTGAACTGCCCTTTCCTCTAGGATACCCGCTGGCCTCTAAGTTATGGAGTAATAGTCCTGGTGCTGATCTCAGCTATTCTTGGGTATTAATCTCATACTTTGTTACTTTATATCCCCCACATGAATGCAATCTTTCTATGTCTATCCCTCTCTTTCTGACTCATTTCGCTTAGCATGATACTTTCCATGTTGTACCACTTGTATGTAAATTTCATGACTTCATCTTTTCTAACAGCTACATAGTACTCCATTGTGTAGATGTACCAAAGTTTCTTTAACCAGTCATCTGTTCTTGGGCATTCAGGTTTCTTCCAGTTTCTGGCTATTGTAAAGAGTGCTGCAATGAACAAACAAGTGCAGATGTCACTTCGACTATACATTTTTGCCTCTCTGGGATATATTCCCAGGAGTGGTATTGCTGGGTCAAATGGGAGCTCAATTTCTAATTTTTTGAGAATCGTCCATACTGTTTTCCAGAAGGGCTGAACCAATGGACATTCCCACCAACAGTGAAGGAGTGTCCTTTTCTCACCACATCCACGCCAGCATCGGTTGCTTTTGTTCTTTTGAATGTGGGCCAGTCTCTGAGGTGTGAGATGGTATCTCATTGTGGTTTTGATCTGCATCTCCCTGATGATTAATGATGTAGAGCATTTTCTCATGCGCCCTTTTGCCATTCGGATTTCTTCTTTGAGAAAGTTTCTGTTCATTTCCTCGCCCCATTTTTGGATGGGGTTGGATGTTTTCTTCTTGTGGAGTTTAACCAGTATTTTGTATATCCTGGATATCAACCCCTTGTCAGATGTGTATTCGGTGAATATCCTTTCCCATTCTGTAGACTGTCTTTGTATTTTGGTCACTGTTTCTTTGGAGGTGCAGAAGCTTCTTAGTTTAAGATAGTCCCATTTATCTATCTCTGTTTTCACTTGCTCGGCCAGTGGCGTGGCATCTTTGAAGATACCATTAGCTTCAATGTCATGGAGGGTTTTGCCAACTTTATCTTCAATGTACCTTATGGTTTCTGGTCTGATGTTGAGGTCTTTAATCCATTTTGATCTTACTTTTGTACATGGTGATAGGCAGAGTTCTGAGCCTATTTTTTTGCATGTAGCCGTCCAGTGATGCCAACACAATTCATTAAAGAGGCTTTCTTTACTCCACTTCACATTACTTGCACCTTTATCAAAGATTAGATGAGCATATGATTGAGGGTAGATGTCAGTGTATTCAACCCTGTTCCATTGGTCTGCAGTTCTGCCTTTGTTCCAGTACCATGCTGTTTTAATTATTACCGCTTTGTAGTACAGTTTGAAGTTCGGGAGGTTGATTCCTCCCATTTTCTTTTTCCCAAGAATTGCTTTAGCTATTCGTGGGGGCTTATTGTTCCATATAAATTTCAGGAGTGTTTGCTCCATTTCTTTGAAGAATGTCATGGGTATCCTTATAGGGATTGCATTGAATTTATACAATGCTTTCGGTAGTATTGCCATTTTGACAATGTTAAGTCTCCCGACCCATGAGCAGGGGATATCGTTATTGAAATACCTAAAAGATTTAAACAGGAGAGAATATGCTCTGAATCAAATGTGAAAGATACTTTGAAGAGGTGATTCCTGCTATTGTTTATCAATTAAATGTAATAGCATGTAACAAAAAATGGACAGATTTTTTAAAAATTATAAACACATTTAAAGTTGACAATATAATAGAGCAGAGAAACTTTGTATTAAACACATTTTGATTTTGGAAAAATGTAGGTTCTAAAAGTATTGAATTTTGTAAACCCCCAATGTGCTAAACTAACATTAATGTAAGTACCTGTGTCATTCGCAATTTATTTACAATGTAAAGCATATAAACATACACTTCAAAATGAAAAAATATATTATCTTCCAATTCTTTTCAGCTGTTTATAAGGAAAAGAAAAAATATTGATCTTACCCCCAGAGTGGGCTGGAGCGATAGCAGAGTGGTAGGGCGTTTGCCTCACACGTGGCCAACATGGCCAACCTGAGTTCAATTCCTCCACCCCTCTCGGAGATCCCAGCAAGCTACCGAGAGTATCTCACCCACAGGCAAAGCCTGGCAAGCTACCCATGATGTGTTCGATATGCCAAACACAGTAACAATTGTCACAATGGAGACGTTACTGGGCCCGCTCGAGCAAATCGAGGAACAACAGGAGGACAGTGACAGTGACCCCCCCCAGAGTGACACCTCCACCCTACCAAATGGACCAAGAACGTGCATGTGAGTTTGGGTGGGGGGCTCAGTGGGGTGGGGTGTGCCTTTGTGGTTTGCCTTCCTCTGTGGTGCTTTTGTATGGGGGGGGTATGGTAGGAAAAGGGAGAGAGAGCAATTAGAGGGGCTGTGACAGGGACAAGTATCAGAAACTTATGCCCCAGGTCATGGCAGCCACGCTCACCAGTGAGAAGAGTCAGATACTGGGCCTCCTAGTCTTCACTTTCCTATATTTTATAGGACACAACAGAGAAAACTTTACCTTTTCTTTTAACTAAAGAATCAGATTTCTCATTTTTCTTCTATGTAAATCCCTTTCATTCCCAACTCCAAACACAAGATGGATTTTGAAACAAACAAAAGTATAAATGTTGAACCAGTTCTTCTGAACTTGCTGTCCTCATCTCTAATATAAGGATTAAAAATATACCCCCTTCGGTCATCATTTGAATTCAATTACATTAAATGATGTGCAATCTGTGAAGAGTATAGCCCATTCATGGTGCATAGTAGGTACATGGTTGGTTGTACTATTAAAGTAAGTAAAAGTAAAGGCCCTCCCGTTTATCATCGATTTGCTCGAGCAGGCCCAGTAACGTCTCCATTGGAGACTTTGTTGTTACTGTGTCTGGCATATCGAATACGTCACGGGGAGCTTGCCAGGCTCTGCCGGGCGGGCGAGATACTCTCGGTAGCTTGCCGGGCTGTACTATTATTCTGAGTAATTTTAATTTAAAAATTAAAATGGGTATCTATAGAATAAAGACCCTCCATATCATGTGGGACTTTGTATTTGCTTCCTGTGTGTTTGTGTGTATAATAGAGACTCTAGCTCTTGATTTATTTATTTATGGGACAAAAGAATTCAGTACAAATATGTCAGGGCCATTTTTGTAAATCCCTGTTCAG
This sequence comes from Sorex fumeus, assembly GCF_029834395.1. Classification (NCBI taxonomy): domain Eukaryota; kingdom Metazoa; phylum Chordata; class Mammalia; order Eulipotyphla; family Soricidae; genus Sorex; species Sorex fumeus. The sequence continues at coordinate 40,751,861 of NW_026606071.1, read as the reverse complement.
AATTTCTTACTCTGAATATTCAGTTATGATTTTACATTCCTTAGACTTGGATTTTTGGCAATTGTGATTGTGATTAATAATAATGAACAACAATTATGGTAAAAAGTTACAGTTTTTTATTCACTGCATGTTTGGTACTCTTCAAAGTACCAAGGTGTGTCCATAATCCTATGATAGCCTTGGATGGTAGGCCTGAATAGCATCCTCATTCTGTAGAGAAGAAAACTGAGACACAGGTATCTTCAAAGGATGTTGGAATAATCGCTCAATTTTTTTCAAAAAATTGAATGACAATGAGATACACAGAAACAAAGGTGTTCATTATTGGATTGTCATACAATGTTCCAACACCCATCTCTTCAACAGTGTACATTTTTCACCATCAGTGTCCCCAGTTCCCCACTTCTACCTGCCTCTGTGGCAGGCACTTGTTTTCTCCCCTTCCCTTTCCCTCCCTTCCCTTCTCTCTCTTTCTCTCTCTTTTTCTATCTCACTCATATTTTTTATTATCATTCTTCCACTTTGATTTTAATAGTCACAAATTTTTTTCAATATATACGTAATGTTTATTCTTCTTACTGGGCTGAAGTCACAATATATTTCTCTGCTCTGTTTATACACTCTTGCAACAGGAGAAAGCAATCATTGTTTTTCAAATATGAAAGAAATTTAAGATCCAGGAACAAGTCCTGCCAGCTCTCCTTCCAGTCAAGTTTGCTTAAACCACTGAATCATCCCATCATGTCTTGCTGGAGGTTGTAATAACTACCACGACATCGCTGCTTTCTTGCTTGACTCTCCCAGCCCATTCTTCATGCAACAGCCTGATGTGCCCATGTGTAAACCAGATGTCCATATTTCTCTAATAAAACCCTTCAGCGCACAACCGTCACCTTTAAAATGTGTATTTCTAACCAGGTTTAAGACACCTTACCAGATACAGTCCCTCCCTACTCTCATCTCCTTTTTACTGAATCTCTTGCTGGTAGGGTTCTCTAGAGAGAATATACAAATAGAACTCATGTCTATATAACAAAAGATGTACTAGTAGATGAAATTGGCCAACAAAACTTAGGAGACTGGTGAGTCTAAAATAAGAAAGAAGGGCAGGAAGACTGGAGACTCAAGAGAATTAATGTTCTGGGTTCAGTCCAAAGGGCATCAGCTATAGAAACAAGAAAAGCCAACCTTATAGGTAAAGGCAGTCTGTGGCAGGAATGGCTTATTCAGGGGAGCCTTGTATATAGCTCTTTTCAAGTCTTTAGTTGGTTGGTTGTGCCCTCCATGTCATGCAGGACAATGAACTTTACCCTAAATAGGTATAAATGTTAACCTCGTACCAAGTACCATTATAGAAAACCCCAAAATAGTGTATGACCAACTCTCTGGGTACTCGGGGCCCAGTCAAATTGACACATAAAATTATCCAGTAGATTCTACTTATATGTTAAACCTTAACCAAAACTATGTATGTCTCTGAGTCACTGTGTAGGTTTTTCTACTGGGAATTTTATTCAACTGGTTTTGGAATGTAACCTCCTCCTGGGAAAATATTCTACTTTTGCTCTCTCTTTTTTGGCTTTTTGGGTCATACCCGATAGTGCTCAGAACCTATTCCTGGTTATAGTCTTAGGGATCAGTCCTTGTGGGCTTGGGGGACTATATGGATTATTGGGGATCAAACCCGGGTCAGTCACATGCAAGGCAAGCACCTACCCATACTCTGACTCCATATTTTGTCTTATTAACTGATTATATCCAGAGCCAGAAAGCATGCCTGTCATCTTTAAATGGTAAAGATGCAAATAGGGGATTAATCTTTTCCAAGAACATAGTAGACATGAGCCGGAAAACCTAGAAAAACACTTACAATGTGTAAATTATTGTAATTGGATGAAAAAAAATCTGTCTCAAAATGTCCTTTGCTGAGCCATCACCACAGCAGTACAACTGTGGCCCCAAATCTGCACACTTCAACTTAGTCTGCTTTGGTAACATAAGCTTCAATATTACATTCCAGTGATGTTTGCTGCCTGAAGCATTCCCTTCCATTCGAGTCACATAATCGTCTCCATTCATATTAATTTTCTAAGTGATCTCTTTGTACCATCTTAAAAGACCCTGAGACCCTGACACTGTGGATTCAGAGAATGTCAGATGTGGAAAGTCACCCTTAAGATCACTGGATCCAATTCTTCTTTTTACCAGTGAAAGATCTGAGACTCATAGAGGGAAAGATCTTTGTGCAAAATTTAACAATTAATGAATCAGAACACTCCAGAAATTAAGTCTCTTTAATTCATTGTTCTACTGGACAGTCTAGAGATAGATTTTCATGGGAGAAATTTTGTTCCCATGAGTAAGGAGTGACGATATGAGAAAAGTCACATTTTCAAATTTTGTTAAATAAATGTGTATATGAGTTGGTATGTGTATATGGAGATGATGACTCATTCTTAGGGTTCGGATGGGAAAGAATCCTAGCCTTTATTTCTCTCCAGTTTAAAAGCAACTCATAATAAAATATAAAGATCAAGCGATGAATATTTAAAGAACATTTGCTTTATTACTGATAACATTGACTGAAAAATACTAGTTCATATTGCAGTCACAAGACATTCTAACACTTCCATTTTTAAACTGTGGAACACCACCCCACCTGCAGAGAAAGGTATTAACCTGAGAAGAGTCAGCCTCAAAAAAGAGAAAAATATCCAAGATCATTACTTATTATTTGTCCAGGACAGCCACGGGACAAAAATATTTCATTTCTACTGTTTGTAGCCATTGTATAAACTAACTCTACCTAGTACCCACATATGGATGGCTACCTGCCAGATCCTTACTTAAAAATTCAATGAATTACTTAACTCTGTGGGAACTAGAGGGAACCTTGGGGTTGTGGCAGCAATGGCTGTCAGAACTCTTCATATCTTTGAAGAGGGGAACCAGGCTGGAAAACCAATATAAAGACATTCTGCCATTGCTAAGTTGGGAGAGTAAGCCTGAGATCTGAGATTTATTGGTAGGAATGACTTTTGGCCTTCCCCTTAGGAACAGAATTTTTGTAGACCAAGTTCATTGTCTCAGTGATTAAAATGGCATCTGCTACAGCCTTCGCTTTATTGCATAAACCTAAAAGTCCAGGACTTGCAGCATTTCCCCTTGACTTTGTAGAACTTCACATGGTCAAACAGTGTATATAGAGCAGCAACTTCCAAAACTTGGAGGGGAGTGATGATTTCAACTGATGCACACATTTTCATCATTTGCATCGTTCTTCCTTTTCAGAATTTCTTAAAGAGGGGGGCTTTGGTAAAAATAAATAGGTTCTAATTTCATAACTCTATTTACTATGGAGCAAATGATCTCTCCCCAATAGGTTCCAGTGGTCTTATTCACAAAATTAAGATGGCGGTGTTGTAGGAGCCTTCAGTGAGATAATGCATGTTGAATAGTTGTACAAATGCCAGGAATATTAAAGGCACTTCACAAATGGGATGTCTCTAAAGACTTCACTTACAAACTGTGCAACATTTGCACACATGCCAGGTTTATGGTTCTGTGGTTGCCATACTGAAATTCTTTGTCATTTTTCCAGAAGTCCTGCATTTTCCTTTTACATTAAGCTCTGCAAATTATGTGGTTGGTTCTAATCACACAGTTTTCTGGAAGAAGTTTGAATGCAAGTTACCTGGAAAGAAGGAAAGAATGAAATATGAGACAAAAGACGATGACGTCGAGTAGGTTAAAAACTTCTCACATTAACCAGTTATTTCATAAAACATTAAAATTATAATCAATTACTCATTTACCTACATGAGTATTTCAACAAAAGTTGGGATTGGGTAGGGGAGAGAGTACATAGGTCAAAATATGAATAAGCGTCTAAAAGAAAATTTAGACTGTTTTGTTATTATGCTTAAAGATTATCCAGTAAAAGAGAAAAAAATCAAGAATTTTTTGAATAGACAAATCAAGAATACAATACAAAGAAAATCAATGAAATACTGTAGAAGATTCTGATTGAAATATTGATGTAACTTTCTTTGAAATAAAGAATGCCCCATAACTTACCTATGCAAGCAGAAAAGCAATTTTTATAACTTGGCACGCTCAATTTTTTAGTGTTTCAGAGAAATTTGAAATGAATTTATATCTCATCAAACAGACTGGCAATCTAAAATCTCAAGATTGTATTAGCCTCTTTATAAATTCTTAGTAATTAATTAACCACTTCCTCCAGCTGAAGAGGTTTCAAACTAAGCCTATAGCGCCTGGGAGAAGTTTTTTCTATTGTTCTCTGTTTTCCCTTCTGCAATAAACAGGCTCCACTGCCATGCCAGCCCCCCATCACCAAGGATTGAACTCCTTCTTCTCTATCTGTCATACTTTTTCAGATTATACCTCTCTAGTTATTGGCCATGTGGCATAGTTTCTATGTTCTGCATTACCCTGGCTATTTCATCTCAGTTGAATATGCCCTATAAGATATAGTGCCTGACCTTCAAACATTTCTCTTGATATATAAGCTGATGAGATCAGAATTCAGTGGGTGACAAATTTCTACTTCTGTGGCCTCAGATTGCATTTATTTCATCTGATGACTATCTTGCCATGTTGGAAATATTAGCCTAGCCATCAAGTAACACCTAGAGATGGGGATTTTCATGAAATTCAATCAAAATGAGCTTCATGGCATCTGTGAGCTTGGCTTTGAATGTATGTATACCAGGAAAGAGAGGGACTCACAATTTTTATTAGATATTCAAAGGGTACTGTGTGTCGACCTCTAAACAAACAAACAAACAAACAAACAAACAAAAAACCCTTTCAAGTTAGAAATATGGTAGAAGTTTTCCAGTGCAAATGAGAGTTTTTAGAGCTTGATTATAGAGAGGAATTACTTTCTTACATTCACATTCAAACATTTTGTTTGACGTATATATGTTTGAAGCTTTAGCATTCTCTTCTATAAAGGGCGAAAGTAGTATGTATGCATATGCATTCATGTGTGTTTGTGTGTGTGTTTGTGTGTGTTATTAAAAGCACACTTTTGTAAGCAGCTTACAGGCTTGCAGTTCTGGTTTGTTCAAGTGGGGGGAAGGGTAAGATACAAGAGAAGAAATATAAAGAACGTCAAGCTTTTATAATTTTAATGAATGTTTACAGTTGTGATGTTCAGACTTGAATAGTATATGTCAAGGTTTTGCAGAATATTTCATCTATTTGAATCACAAATCCAATAATTTTGCATCTATTTAAATAATACTAACTCAAATGAGAAAATTAAACTTACTGGAATCGACAAAGAGGAGTTAAAGTCAATACCCTAAGGGCCCTGTGAGTAGTAGAGATATTAGAGTAGCTACAGATGGTGAAGTAGTAGACATACAGCAGTCAACTCAGGTGTGGTTCCCAGAACTGCATATGGTTCCCATCCACCTCTGGGCATGATCCCCGGAGTCAGAAATAATCCCTAAGCATCACCAAGCAAAATATTAATAAATAAAAATTAAACAATAATCAATATCCCTTTTGCCTAAACCGTTTCTACTCCCTTTCAAAATGAATCAAGGAGTAAGCACTAAGGTTACAATGTCACTTCTCTTATAATAGACACTAAGGTGAAAGACCACTCACATGGTAAAACCTGGCAAGCTACCCGTGGTGTATTCTATATGCCAAAAACAGTAACAATAACGGGCCTCATTCCCCTGACCCTGAAAGAGCCTCCAATATGGCAGCATTGGGAAGGACGAGTAAAAGAGAGGCTGCTAAAATCTCAGAACTGGAATGAATAGAAATGTTACTGGCTCCTAAAATCTCAGAACTGGAATGAATAGAGATGTTACTGGCTCCTGCTTGAGTAAATTGATGAACAATGGAATGACAGTGATACAGTGATACAGTGAAGGTGAAAGACTAAACTTCAGCTTAGCCAAATTGATAGCTAGAAATTAAGCCAAGACTTCACCATCCAGTCCGTAGACACAGAGGGTTGAAGCTGGCCTTTACAGAAATATAGGTCCTGAGGAAACAGGAGGTAGGCAGAAAAGTCAGTCTGAATCAACTAGCACCCAGTTCTTTCCAGCCTACTATTTGTAAATTACTCCATTTCCCCAGGGGCAGAATGTAAGAACAGGGAAAACTGGAAGGTGATTAGGGAAAATCCCTTTTTACAGAATCAAGGATTAGATAAAAGGGAAAGGGATTCCTTTTTCATGGTAATACCCAGGGGCAACTAACTTCTATAGGTTCTAGGGAAAATATATGAGTCTCTGCATAATGGCAGGACCAACATCAGGAAACAGAAGTGCAAGTTTCCACTTGAGAACATCTCCTGATTGAATGTTTGGTCAGCACATTCGTTCGTTTTTCTGAAGAAACGGTGAATGCTGGCTAATCCTTATCGTCATAGAAGTCAGTTACGAAAGTTCTATTTTCTACTGAACCTGCCATATCATGCCCAGGTTTGAGCATGGCCTGAGTATTTAATCTTGATGTATATTTAGCAAATCCCTCCATGCTGAGGAATGCTAGGACCAATTTCTCTGCAGGTCAAATGGAAAATTTACTTTCCTAAACATTTTAGAAATTTTATGTTGCTTTATACAATGCAAACTGGATTTTTTTATTAATAAAGAACTTCAATGTCAACCCTACAAAGATATTAGTATAACGTTTGAATTCCTCAACTTCTTGAGACATAGGTTAATATAACTATGATATACAAAATTTTATATATATATAATTTGTGGGGGGGTTGAAAACTAAAATAATTGAAATAAAGCTATAGTTTAGTGGTAGAGCACATGCCTCAGATATATTACTTTCTGAGTTCAACACCTGGCAATGTGGAAAATTAATAAATAAGAACTATCTCAAATAAACTAAGTGAAATTAAAATAAGATATTTATTTAAAATATTTTTCCTGCCGCATGGAGAAGCATCTAGGAGGTTTTAAATATAACCTGGGTGTGTGACTGTTAAAAAAAATGTAATTGTCTTAGCAAAATTCTTAATTAGAGAGGTAAGTAATTATTTTTAAATGTAGTTCTTATTTTAAACATGTCAACCCTGAAGGTAGAAAACATGCATATTCATCACATTTTTTTTATTAATTGTGTTCTGATTTATATCTTGTGTGAGCCAATTTGGGTATTTTCTCTGAACTCAATTACTTTTCAAGACAGGAAAAACACTTATGGTCCTTTTTGGAATTCAGGGATTGTTTTGTTTTTCATGATCTGAAATGAGGTATTCCAATCTATACACTGGGCTCTTTTTCCCTTCCCTTCCTACTTCCACAGTTCAGGGAACAAGTTGTGACTGAATGTTCTTTCTTTCTTTTCTTTTACAGAGAAGTAGTTTCATGAGGCAATTTTATAACCAGTAGTATGGGGCGGTTTTTATGACACATTTCAAAGGAAGATCTGGGAGGTTGAATTGGAGACTTGAGGAAAATTATTTTACTTATTTACATGAGTATATAAGTATTATTGCCTTAGTTTTGCAAAGCAAAGCCAAATTCATGAATATATAAATCACATGGACCCACAGAAAACACTGGTCTTCATGGTTCCTGGCAAATGTGATCTTGTTACCATAGTCTTCATTTCTGTATAGTTACATGGTGATCAGATGCAATAGTTTTCAAATTAACGATCATTAGCCATTACTTTGGTGTTTTCCAGTTTACTGACTCTCAACCAGAATCTTCAAAATAAATAGGATGCAAAAGATAAGAAAATGAGATTATATTGGCCAATGATACCCATAAAGATTGTTTTATAAAAACTTTGTTGAACTGACTTCTGCATGCATGCTAGCTGGCTTGCCACATGAAATGCTTTTTCTTATGGTAGGTTCATGATAGCTCCTTTTATTTAAAAGAAAAAAAAAACAAGGAACAAAGTTCATTGATCTCTTATGAAAGTTGGGGAGAATTGGGTCACACCTAACAATGCACAGGAGCTGCTCCCAGATCATTCAGAAACCATGAGATTGAGCTGAAATAGAGCATCCTACATACAAGGATATGCACTCAGTCCAGATGAGTGCTCTGTCTTTGGCCTAGATCTTAGATTCTTTAACTGTCGGTTATGACTATGCTTATCATCATTAAGTTCGGCCATGATGGGTATTTGACATTATTGACCACATTCTTTTTTTTTTATTTTCCCTTTATTATTTTTTATTAGTGAAACACCATGAGGTACAGTTATAGACTTACAAATTTTTGTGCTTGGGTTTCAGTTATACAATGATCAAGTACCCATCCCTCTACCAGTGCCTATCCTCCACCACCGCGGGTCGCAGCATCCCTCCCACCCCCCATCCCCCCATCCCACCCTGCCTCTGTGGCAGGGTATTCCCTTTTGTTCTCTCTCTCTCTCTCTCTCTCTCTTTCTCTCTCTCTCTCTCTCTCTCTCTCTCTCTCTCTCTCTCCTTTTGGATCCTGTGGTTTGCAAGAGAGGCATTGAGTGGCAATCATGTTTGGTCTATAGTCTACTTTCAGCATGCTTCTCCCATCCTGGGAGGATCCTCTCAACACCCTTTATTGACCACATTCTTAGCCTTCTCTTTCCACTGGCCTTTTGCCACAGTTAACTGTAACTGTTTTTATATTTTTCTGAAATCTTCTGTTACTTGCACTGGTGAAGGGGTAGAAAGTGGTAGGGATGGGGTGAAAACTGTCCTTCTGTTGTTCATCGATTTGCTCGAGGGGGCACCAGTACCGTCTCCATCGTGAGACTTGTTACTGTTTTTGGCATATTGAATACACCACAGGCAGCTTGCCAGGCTCTGTCATGTGGGTGAGATATTCTCGGTAGCTTGTTGGCCTCTCCAAGAGGGATGGAGGAATAGAACCCAGGTCGGCCACTTACAAGGACTTACCACTGTGCTATTGCTCCAACCCAGGGTGACAACAAAGCAGTTAACTAAAAGCTATGACATGATTTCTGGTGTTTGGGGTGCTATGCTTACACCCTGTTCATAGGATCACCAAGAAATAGCTATTTCAGGGCAGTTTGGGTATTAAGATTTGGTGTTTCTGACAGAGATTCCAACAGCATTCTGATTCCATTTCTCTACAGTGGTCACAAGGTGACCATCTAAAAGGTGAATGCTTTAGTGAAAAGGTACAAAAAGAGTGAATTGAAAGTGCCCATCTTTAGCTAAGTCTACCTCCTTTGTCTTTTATTTCTTTTGGGGGTATGTCCTCCATGTTAAGTGCTCCTTAGCTACTCTTCAGAATTAATCACTGTGGAATTGTCTTAGCACTTCTCATTCATTAGATTTACAACTTAAGTATGTTTTTGTCCTATGACAAACTTCTATCAGTAGAAACTTGACCAGAAACCCATTGTTGATCTCTAGAGTTACTGACATCAGATAGAGTGAAACCATCTTTTCTAGTTTTCCAGAGCTTGAGATTTTATCCATTCTCTAGAATGCAGACCCATCGGCCCACATCCCTGTAAAATCCCATTAAAATTAACCTTGTTAGGGCTAGCTCATTCTTGCAACCAATTGAGATCTTTTGGCAATTTAATTCTGCCATGATTTCCAAATGTAAAGCCAAGTTATATTTTAAAGCAGGCTGTTTCTAGAGTTACGTGGGGTTTTAGTCTCTCTCATTGATGCTCCTGTTCTCAGGTTTAGTTGAGGTGAGGGACAAACACCATGAGGTACAGTTGTAGACTTACAAATTTTTGTGTTTGGGTTTCAGTTACACAATGATCGAGTACCCATCCCTCCACCTGTGCCCATTCTCCACCACCAATGATCCCAGTATCCCCCCCCACCATCCCCCATCCCCCCATTCCACCCCAACTCTGTGGCAGGGCATTCCCTTTGGTTCTTTCTCTCCTTTTGAGTGTTGTGTTTTGCAAAAGAGGTATTGAGTGGCAATCATGGTTGGTCTATAGTCTACTTTCAGCATGCATCTCCCATCCTGTGCGGATCCTTCCAACACCCTTTACTTAGTGTTCCCTTCTCTATCTGAGCTGCCTTTTCCCACAGCATGTGCGGCTGGCCTCCAAGCCATGGAGCGAACCTCCTTGTACTTATCTCGACTATTCTTGGGTGTTAGTCTCCTATGAGGGACAAACTTGTTGCTCAGACTAAGCCCAGGTTAGAATCAATTCCACAGTTTCCTAATTATTTCTGATTAAAATTTGTGTCTCCACAATTTTTACCACAAGAGGTAAAAATTTTTTCAAGTAGGACCAGGACCCAGTTTTGTATTTGATTGGTCATTGCATACAACTTGAAGTTTATAGATCTTTAATAAATATTTTACTATTCAGAGACTGATGGAAATAACTGATAAAACGTTCTGTACATTTTTTTCTCGTTAAAAATGCTCTGAGATTATAGACCAAACATGATTGCCACTCAATGCCTCTTTTGCAAACCACAACACCCAAAAGGAGAGAGAGAACAAAAGGGAATGCCCTGCCACAGAGGCAGGGTGGGGTGGGGGGGATAAGGGGTGGGAAGGATACTGGGACCCGTGGTGCTGGAAAATGGGCACAGGTAGACGGATGGGTATTTGATCATTGTATAATTGAAACCCAAGCACAAAAATGTGTAAGTCTACAACTGTACCTCATAGTGTTTCACTAATAAAAATTTAAAACAAAATACTCTGAGAATGAAGAAGCCTCTGCCAGACAGGACCCTGTAGCACCTGCAAAGTTCTGGAGAACATCATTTTAGCTCCCAGTTTCAATCTGAAGCATAGGTGCCCGTGCCAGTGGCTAACACTTGCTATTTTGTCCATCCTCACCTCTTTTTATATCATATATCTCAAACTAACAAAACTCACTATTGCCTTTGGGGATTACCTTTATCAGCATCTCCTATCCACCTTCTATAAAGATAATTACATGAGATAGTCACCACTAATTAACATTGTTCCTTAAATAAAGATGCAGTGAAAAGGATTTATCAGTGCCTTTAAATCAGATCATTTTCTGGGACAGATTCCCAGTCTCTTCCTGACTTCGCAGTTTGGTCCCCCCTTCCCCCTCCCCAGCCCCATGCCACCTTTTAGCTTGTGGTGACTTGATGTCTCTCACTAGGTTATTTGCTTGTAAAGTCCTGAATGGAACACAGTGACAAAGACACAAAACAGTGAGCTGGCCTTGTTCTTCCCACAGGTCTCCCCAGCATGTGCCATGTGCTTGCCCAGCCATGTTTGGGAAAGATAAGAGAAGAACATTGGGAGGGGTGGGGAGAAGGATGCTCTCTGGGGTCGGCTCCTTGGCCTGTAGTACAGAGCGCAGATGACAAAGGATGCAGTGTACTGTGAGACCTTCGGCCCATTTCTTCAATCCCCCAGCAGGACACACAGCCAGATAAAGGGATCTTTCTTTGGGGAACCCAACTTGCAAATTTTGTACCCTGCAGGTTTGGTATTGTAGTGTAAGCTTCTTTTTATTGGAAGTTAATTGTTTACCATTTCTAGCTCCTTGCAAAGGACACTGACAGAGATCTGAGGGGGAGAAGCTAATTGATAATGTGGCAGAATTTGAAGGAAGAAAGAGCCAGACTCCCACACAGATCTGAGGAAATGCAGACTTAGGAGTTTTTTTTTTTTCTTGTGGTTTTTGTGTTTTCACTAAAGTCAAAAATGAAAGAAATTCCTTCACTGATTAAGTGTTACTTTATCACCAAATAACATTTTTAAAACTCACCCAGGAAATCCTAAATACCTGAGTGTCTGCATGCGTATGTGTGTGCATTCGTATATGTATGTGTAAGTATGGAGACACACACACACACAAACACAAAAGGTATGGGTTATTCCCACTCCATTAAGGAGTTGATAATGCCGATTTTATCCACTTAAGTTCAAACAGGCAATTATGTATGAAAATTGACCTGATAATTATTCCTACCGTTAGGAAAGAGTTGTTCAGGAATGTATGTTTAGGGATGTATGTGAAAAACTTACATGGGCCCTGCTCCCCTCACTCAGTAGTCATTAGGATTTTATTGTTCTTTCTTGACTTTGCTAGTGAGTCTTTCTTGCCCAATGACTGCAGTCAAGATTTTGTCTCCTTCATTCACCTCTGCACTGTAAGAGTCTCAGATACAGAAGTACCCACCACAGTGCTTCCTTTTGGGAATAACTTTCCTTCTACTTCTAGTAGATTGGCATATGTTCCTCTCTGGGCTTAGTTCTTCTCAGATATATTGAGCTGGTAGGGGTGAGGAGAGGGAACCACTGCCAAATGGTACTGGTAGCAAGCATTATTGGAGATCTTTAGCTCAGGAATTCTTCGTTCCTGATGCTCAGAGTTTCTTTTTTTTTTGCAGCTTTCAGTGTGCAATTGTTTCAAGATTGCAGGTCAACTCCAGGTCTCCACTTGAAGTTTATCTGGGCAGTTCTGTCATTTGTTGTTGAGCAAACATTTGTGGCCCAGGTACCAGGCAAGGTGATGGACAGAGGACAGCACATCCTCTGCTTTGGAGGACCTTAGAATCTCTTGTGGAGGAAAGAAAGCTAAACCAATGTTATCAGCACACACTTTCTGATCTGGAGAAAGTAATTGAACACTTAGGCAGCTTGATTCCAGATTTCAGGCAGACTGTGGTGATAAATTATTGCTTTTTGCATTCTAGCTGGATGATAGCATCATCTGCTCTCATGTATGTGACTCATTCCACTAATGTAAACTCTACTCACTACAGGGGAGGAGTGAGGAATCTCTGAATTAGCAGCATCTGTATAGCTGAAAACTTGTTAGAGAAGCAGAATCTCTGGTATGCTATTTGAGCCATTCAATCTGAACTGAAACCTACATTTTTTTCCTTTTATTTTATTTTATTATTTTTTTACAGTTGTAGATTTACAATTTTTTGTGCTTTGGTTTCAATTATACAATGATCAGATACCCATCCTCCACCAGTGCCCATTTTCCACCACCATGGATAATATCCCTCCCACCCCCATCCCCCCATCCCCCCTGTCTCTGTGGCAGGGCAATCCCCTGTGTTCTCTCTCTCCTTTTGGGTGTTGTGGTCTGCAAAAGAGGCATTGAGTGGCAAACATGTTCAGTCCATAGTCTACTTTCGACATGCATCTCCCCTCCTGGGAGGATCCTCCAAACACCCTTTATTTGGGGCTCCCTTCTCTATCTGAACTGCCCTTTCCTCTAGGATACCCGGCTGGCCTCTAAGTTATGGAGTAATCCTCCTGGTGCTGATCTCAGCTATTCTGTGGCAGGATGGATTAGAAACCTACATTTTAAGCAGACCCTCAACTAGTTCTGCCAATGAGGGCTTGCTATGCCTTGATCTCTCTCAAAGGTGTGGGGCAGAAGAGTATAGTGACAGAGGTCTTGTCTTTGGCATGCTAGGTAATCACACAGCATTTTCCCCTCCATAGGATACATTTCAAATGGCGATGTCAAAAGTATCAAAATCATATCACAGCCTACTCAATGAGAATTGTAAATTGAGGCTTAAGTTCCATCAGGGACTGCTATACTAATGTTAATCAGAAGGCAAATATTTCACATGGGACTCTAACTAGAGAGTGAGTTCTCATACCAGGTAGATGAATACCTCGATTTTACTCATGGACAATGGAGAGCAAGCCAACCCCAAGAGGCAGAAAACACAAATTACCCAGACAGATAAGGAACATTGTTTCAAGAAAAGATTTCCACTAGCAAACAGACATAGATAGTTACAGTCAACTGAAGTCAAGTATCTGAGACTCCTAATTCTTCAAACTACAATAGATAAATATTCAGGTGGCTAGAAATCATTAATGTTTCTCCACATAGCCAACAAACATGGGAAAGTCTATTCAAATACTAAAACATACCAATTAAGAGTAACATCGAGGTACTACTTATCGCTTTACCTTTAGATGAGAAAAAAATTGAAAAAACTGAAGCACAATTCTGAAATTGTTGAGGGGGAAAATGTTTTCACATACAGATAGAGCCTTAGGTAGTCATCAAAAAATAAAATAGATCAAAACTATGCTGGTTAATTTGGCAGGACATTTGACACACATTACAGAAAAGAGTAGATGTAGCAATATGTGAAAACTATTCTGTAGCACTGACCTCCCATTGTTCATTGATTTGCTCTAGCAGGCACAAGTAAAATCTCCATTGTGATACTTGTTACTGTTTTTGGCATATCAAATACGCCAAGGGGAGCTTGCAAGGCTTTGCCATGTGGACAGGATACTCTCGGTAGCTTGCCGGGCTCTCAGAGAGGGATGAAGCAATCAAAACAGGTAGGCCACATGCAAGACAAATGCCCTACCCGCTGCGCTATTGCTCCAGCCTGTGAATATTATAATCACTGTCACTGTCACTGTCACTGTCCTCCCATTGTTCATCGATTTTCTCGAGCGGGCCCAGTAATGTCTCCATTGTGAGACTTTGTTGTTACTGTGTTTGGCATATCGAGTACGTCATGGGTAGCTTGCCAGGCTCAGCCATGCGGGCAAGATACTCTCGGTAGCTTGCCGGGCTCTCCGAGAGGGGAAGAGGAATAGAACTTGGGTCAGCCATGTTGACTGCGTGCAAGGCAAATGCCCTACCTGCTGTGCTATCGCTCCAGCCCAAATATTATAATCATTTTAAATAAATTAAATAGGCAGACAGTGTCTTCATTTCTTCTCTGCTTATCTATATTCCACTCTTTCCACTCTGTTTTTCACTCTGGCAAACTGGTGTGTGTGTGGGCCAGACCCCTGAACTGGCATCATGGATCAATGTATAGCAATCCTAATGTCTCAGTCATTGTCAGTTTGAAGCCCTGGCACAAGAGGAAGATAAGGGTTGGCTGAATCTCTTAAGGCTGCTGTCCTCATTTTGTATACGATTTTATTTAAATTTCTGACAACTACTTCCTCCCTTTCTTCCTTTAATCTTAGGGATCTCCTAGGTATAGCTCCAGTTCTAATTTTTAATAATATATCCACACTCTTATATATAATCCCATTAGTAAATTCTTTCAAAGTGACCTTATTTGAAAGTTCCCATCTGTATTCTATTGAAATGCTGGCTAATATAATCTTCACGTCTGCATTTTAATATATGTATGTATATGTTTATGTACAATTATACAAACATAGGAGGAATTATACTATAGGATTGAAATGAAAGACAGAAGTTGAGCAGATGGAAGTGATAAGGTGGGAATAATGGTGTATAGAATAAAGGAGAGAAAAACTGAGAACAGAGAAAAATGTAAAAAAAAATTGTAGTACATTAACTAAGACCCCAAAATGTACATGGCATTTCAACATTATAAATGGAATGTATGAATGCATGTCTATGTATAAAACATTTATGTGCATAATTATAAAACATTTAATTTTGAAAATTCAGTGGGCAATATGGAAAAGGTGAACTAAATGATACAGATTTCCTCACAGGGTTATAGAAGTTGCAGAGTGAGATGGTGAATATTTGCTCTCTATCTCAGACTGCAATACTCCTGAGAAAAAAGCAGAGTGTCCAAGCAGATTGCAGGGTTTTAAAGTGAATTGAAGGACTTGCAGAGTTCAAGAATTCTTTCCTTAGAGTTGGAGTTTGACGAAAAGGTAAACACACACACACACACACACACACACACACACACACACACATACACACACCTCCTTTAAGAAACATATTAGCTGTAGGAAAGTAAGAGGAAATAAAATCTATGGTGGAGAAAATAATTCAATCATACCGGGAGAGTTTTGTGTTTGTAGGATGAGAACAAAGAAGCTTACATTTGGCCAAATCATGCTGTACTTTATGCAGTGATAAAAGGAAGACATGATGAGATGGGACACCCAGGATATGAAAGAATGGTTGGCTTGGCATAAGACCAGTTTTATTAGCCAAGAATGACAGGACCTATTGAACAGAGGTGTCAGAACTGTGAGAAGTGTATAAAACAGAGCAGAGAGGGCAGCCCAACTAATGAAACCAATGGCTCCCACTTTGAGGAAGCCTTGTACCCTCAGACTCTCTCCTTGAAATCAGACTCAGTATTCAGTGAGAATCAGAAACACTTCCCTAGTAAAACATAGTAATCATATCATAACGATCAAGCAACCGGGTGACATTTTATGAAACGTTTTGTAAGACATTGCGGTTTTTCTTCACATCCCCACTGGCTTCGGGGTTGAGTCTGAGTAATCAAAGAACTAAAAGATAGGGTTAACTTCTAGCAGGACACTCATCTGTGCCTTGAGAAGCCTTGAGGAGAGATACGATGGTGCACTGTCCAGTAAAAAGGTTATATCCCAGGAGAATGAACATGCTCTTTGAGATAAAGTAAGTGAGAGCCCTTGTCGTGCCTTTAACTCTGTCTTTAACAGAATTCACTTTAGTGTCTTATGCTCCACCACCAACCTTTGCTGCCCATTGAATGATGTTGGGATCCTAGCCAGAGAAATAGACCAACAACCAACCACCCCTGCACAGTGATGATTGGCCTCAAACCCTTTATTTTATAGGTAACTTAATAAAGGTACTAAAAAGGATCATGCCATTTCCCAGGGTCATTCTGTTCCTTTACAAACAACATACTCTAAAAATGGACCCAGAGCTCTGAAGCTTAAAGGAGCCTATATAAAATCAGGAAGAGTTAATTTTAAATATAACAACACCGTAACCAGTTTAAAGCATTAATTAATTATGGAAATCTTCCCAGACTCTTTCACTCACAACGTAGCACATGCATATACCTATACATACTCCCACATACTT
The DNA here is from genome assembly GCF_029834395.1 of Sorex fumeus. Lineage (NCBI taxonomy): Eukaryota > Metazoa > Chordata > Mammalia > Eulipotyphla > Soricidae > Sorex > Sorex fumeus. Next base: position 40,735,112 of record NW_026606071.1, on the reverse strand, counting down.
GGCATACATGCCCCTAACAACCCCTGGAGCCTTCTCCACCCTGTATTTGGAACAGGGAAAAACGTTTCTCAGACTCAAGCGACAAGAAGGATATGTGCCAGTAGAGGATTGAAATAAAAAGGCATCACTCCCGAAGCTCTAGCTTCATTTTCTAGAAACTTAATTCCCTGAATCGCATGTTTGTTCATGGTGCCAACCAATGTCACAAGGACAGAAACCCATGCCAGGCAGTGCCCTCTGCCAGAGGTCCAGTCAAGGGAGAATTTACTCATTCTGCCATAAGAGTGGCTAACAATTGTGTCATAAGCTTGGACTGACTGCTGAAAGAACCATCAGCTGGAGTGACAGCCATGCGGTTCTACAGAAATTATAAAAATGTCTGCAACAAGGAAACAGACAGGATTTCTCAGAATCAAGGAGGAGAGACCTGTTCACTCACTGACAAGCTTTCTGGGCCTGACTGTGGCATGCAGGTAAAGAATCAACCATTGAATGACAACATTGGTCGTGCAAGAAGGGTTTTAGAAGAGACCCTGATGGTGAGACCAGGCAAAACAAGTCAAAAGCTAGTCTTTTTGCTATCCCAATTCAAACTCTTTAATCCAGTTCAAAATAAAAGATTTTCTGCATGGCCGAGTGGGGATTAGATTGCTTATTCTACTTCCAAAAAGCTCATCTGAGGACAATCACCCTACCTTGGCCCTTAGGGATGAAATTGTCCAAATATTAAAATCTGTACTGAATTCATCAGCAACTGGATGGATACTCTAACCAAACTATATATGTTTAAGAAGTTCAGATCCCAGACTGTGAATAATATTAAGAAGTCATTAAAAAGTCTTCCCCTTAGCAGTATCATGTCCCCTTGCATTTCTATCTGGTCTTCCTTTTTTATCATCATGATTTGTTGTTATCTGGTGTCATGCAACAGAACAGAGTTTTAAAACTTGCTAAGTAGTATATGGAGAGACTTAGCACTGCACTGTTGCATTGGGCTGGAGCGATAGCACAGCGGGTAGGGCGTTTGCCTTGCATGCAGCCTGTCCAAATTCAATTCCTCCATCCCTCTTGGAGAGCCTGGCAAGCTACCTGGAGAGATTAAGTGAATTAATTACTTAACTTTTATGTTACTCAGATTTCTCCCCTGTAGAAAGCAGGACAATAATAGTTCCTAACTCATGGGATTTCTGTAAAGGAATAAAATAATTCATGGTGATTAATCCATGTATGTAAGCACCACTGAAGTGTTTGCTGTTATTACTTTATAGAGGTACCGAAAAGATTTTGAATATTCTGTACTTGACATCTGCTTGTGACTTTAGGGTTTTTAGGATTTCTTCTGGTTCTGTGGTCATTCACTGACTTAAATATGGCTCCTAGAGTCTTTCTTTGTCTCTGTTTCTGTCTGTCTCAGTCTTTGTCTCTGATTCTCTCACACTCACTTTCTCTTAAACACACACTCGTGAGTTTTCACTGTGCACTAAATTATGTATTTAATATGTAAAATATGTTTCCTGTGTTTCACCACTATAATAGTTCCTGAGGCTTCAAATATCTGATTTGTGGAAGACACTAGAGATATAAGCAAAGATAAAACATATCCCTGAGCTTTCAGAGCTATGAAGCAAGTGTCTGCACTGAGAAATAATAGCCAAAGTTGTGCCAAGTGCTACAGAGGAACACAGATAAGCTGATGCCCAGAGAGAAGTGGAGAGCAGGCAAGGAGAGATGCTTCTGAGCTGTGAGCAAAAACTTACTGAGCAAAGAAGTTGAAGGATGATGTTCTCTTCGTAGGTGGATTGGCTGGCATCTTCGGTATATAAAAGGTTCCCATGTGTTTAGAAAACTGAAAATCAGCAAAGTAAAGATATGCCTTCATACTGTAAGGCATATCTTCCAGAAGATAAGAAATGGCAGATAAAGTGTCAAGAGATGAGGCTGAAAGGAACTATTTCATTCACAGAGACCTCATGTGGTGCTCAAGCAGTTAGGTCATCATCTGATGAAGGCTTCTGAGAGGACTTTTATCCCCTTTCTAAAATCAGCACTTAATTAATTAATTACTTAATTATTTTAATGAATCAACGTGAGATACAGTTACAGACTTTGAAATTTTTGTGATTACGTTTCAGTCATACAACAATCGAGTACCCACCCCTCCACCAGTGCCCATTCTCCACCACCAATGTTCCCAGTATCCTTCTTGCCACCCCCATCCTACCCCCTCCACCACTACCATACCCCCTCCCACCCATATACACCCTCTTCTGTGGCAGGCACATTCCCTTTTACTCTCTCACTCTCTCCTTTAGGGCATTACGGCTTGCAATAGAGGTAGTAAGCGGCCATCATATTTGGGCCATAGCTGGAGCCATAGCACAGAAGTAGGGCGTTTGCCTTGTGCACAGATGGCCCGGCAGAGCCAGGTTCAATTCCTCTGCCCCTCTGGGAGAGCCCGGCAAACTACCGAGAGTATCCCGCCTGCACGCAGAGCCTGGCAAGCTACCCGTGACATATTCAATAGGCCAAACACAGTAACAGCAAGTCTTACGATGGAGACATTACGGGGCCCGCTCGAGCAAATCGATGAACAACGGGAGGACCATGACCGTGACTGTGAGTCTACTTTCAGCAGGCATCTGCATCTCCCATCCTGAGCAAGCCCTCCAAGCAGCACTTAGTGGTTCTGTCTCTACCCCAGCTGCCTTTTCTCCCAGTATGTGAGGCCCGCTTCCAAGGATTTTTAAGATAGTGTGAATAGCCAGATTTGCATATGACTGAAGTTTCATCAACTGCAGAATAGGAATAGGCAAGGGGTGGGGGAAGGGGGAAGGGGCACGGGGGGGGGGGGGGAGGGGCATGGGGGTGGAGGAAAAACCTGTGCAGGTTCTGTGAGCAGTGGTTTTGCTGCTTATTTATTTATTTTCATTGTGGTTTTTCTTTTCTTTTCTTTCATTTTGGCTTTGTGGGACACACTCAGCAGTGCTCAGGGACTGCTCCCAGCTCTGTGCTCAGGACTGGTGCTTAGGGATCATGGCATGCCAGGGATAGAACTGGGGTTAGGCAAGGAAGCATTTTAAACACAATCGTAGTATCTCTCACTCTTTGTGTCTCTCTTCTTCTCTGATCCTTTTGTCTGTGAGTTTCTGGATTCACCAAGAAAAACTGCATCTCACAAGATTCACAGAGCTCAGTGAGCACGCATGGGCCCGAAGCAGCCAGACTTCTCCTTCCCTCCAAAGAGCAGCTGTACCCAATGAGTTGACAGCACAAGAAATAAACTCAAAGGAAGTTACAGACTCCCTGGCCTCAAATTTCACATAAATGGGTCATAGAACTTGCAAGTGTACTAGGGAAGTGTTGACCCTCTCCTCATAGTTTAGTTCAACACATCCCATTTATGGGGGCCCTGGACCAAGCACCTCCAGATTGTTGACTGTCTGAGAAGTCTTTATCATGTCTGTCAGAAAAAAGGGAGGATTCTCCAATTCAAAGGTCTGCAACTGCTAAGCTCAAGGCCTGGGCGTCTGTCTCTGGTTTAGTAGGAAGAAAACTATCTGCAGAGACCCGAGATGGTAGCTAAGTTTGCTGAGGTTGATCCCTTGCTCCCTTATCAGAGAAATGTTTTCCAAACCTTGGGAGGGTTGAGAATTAACCACAGAGGGGAGGAAGTAAACAGAACCTCTGCTTTTAACATTTTTGTGTCAAATTTAGGATAATCTCTCTGTCTGCCAATGGCAATGTTTGTAATGTTTGCGAAGCATTTTTAATGCTGGGGGTGGTGGGGGCCTGAGTATATCTGACCTTGTATGAGCCCCAGAATTCTCCTTTAATCATGTGGTCAATTTTAAACTACTTGGGCTTTAAAGTTGCCAGTTTCAGGCAAAGTTGGCGAAGTTTGTAAACAGCATTGGAAGATTAAGTTCAGGTCACAGTATTTAAAAGTTTAATTTATTAGATTTCTAAGAACTGCTTAAGTACTTGGGACGGTTTTGCTTGTTAGTTCAGCATTTGAAGTACTTAAAAAGAAAAGCCTATATATTACATTTATAAATGCAGTTTAAACTGTTTAAGGGAGCTTAATTGCCAAAATTGTAAAGTGCCCCTTAAAAATTTATTAGATTTATAGATAGAAAAATAAGATTTATAGTTTGAACTTAAAAGCTTAAAGGGGAGGGGAACCCTTCATTACCTCAGTCGTCGTTGAATATTTATTTTAGAAACCAAGTAGCTGCAAACAGTCTTTCATGTGTACAGAGTTCACCTCCTGTGATTTCATTCTGGGGTTTGTTGGAGGTGAGGTGTGAGACCCCTTTTCCTCTGGAGGCTGAAGCCAGAGGTAGCCCAGACTGTGGCGTGGTACAGCCTTTATGTCCCCAGAAAGGAAGCTGAGAACCTGTGTTCTGCAGGGATTAAGGCTGGTATCCATCAGCCCCAGGGCTAGCTCTCTGCCCACGTTCTCCTGGGCAAGGGGAAATGAAGTATTTCCTTTCTCAGCCTTGACTGGTAGGACCTTCGCCCCTTCCAATGAGAGGACAAAATTAGACTTTGTCAACTGAGAAGCAACATACCACACAAGGACATGCATCTCTTATTCTGGTCCGCATGGGGTTTCCTTCTAGGAGAAATCCCCATCATCTTCCTGCCTTTTGAAGAGACCCAGATGCTTGACTTTGAGCTGCCCCTACAGATGTTCTCCCCCGCACTGAATGGGCAGATGGCATGGGGTGCGCCTTCACTTCCTCTTTAATCTTCTCTGGGTCACTAGGTCTGTCCCTTTGGGACATGAAGAAGGAACAGCAACTGATTGAATCCTAATTGCTATGTATTTCTCTCCCAGTTCCTCTCAGACGAGGCTCTGGATTGAAAAAGGAAACGGGCCCACAGCGATAGTACAGCGAGTAGAGCATTTGCCTTGCACACGGCCAACCTGGGTTCAATCCTCAGCATCCCATGTGGTCCCCCGAGTATCACCAGGAGTAATTCCTGAGTTCTGAGTGCACAGCCAGGGGTAATGCCTGAATACTCCTTGGTGTGATCCAAAAAGAAAGAAAAAAAAGGCTCTGGAGAATCTCCTGGATTTCTGATGGAGGCTTTGAGATTCTGCACACAACATGTCCACTTTCTATCCCCGCCCCCCCCACCCCGCCACCACCCCGCAAAGAACCAGAGGAGGGGTGGGGGCAGGGTGCTATTTTTTTCCTAGGCGACTGTGGAGCCAGCCTAGGAATCAGGAAGTCAGAGGGACCAAAGAGGAGTTTGATTTGCTGCAAGAGTTTTAGATCATGTAGGCACTATGCTTCAGGAAATGTGGTGTGTGTTAGCCATTCAGGAAGCTGGGGTTGGAGTCATAGGTTTGGGAGTGATTGCTACTGAGTGAAACCCACTTTCTGCTACTTTCCCTTGACCTTGATGGTTGGAAGGCAGATTGCTAAATACTAGGCAGGGCATCGAACCTACTCTAGGAATGTGTTTTGGCTCAAGGAACAGAAAACCACAGTCAGGTGGTGCCAATAGATAGGGCCCCTTCTCATTGTTACCTCATAAAGAACTTGGGAGGTGGCAACTGCTGGCCTAGGCCCATGGCCTGATGATGCCAGAGCTGGTGTTATTCCACTGTCTGGGCATTTGCCTTGTGCTGTCTAGATGTTTGCCATGTCTCCAGCCACTGAATCTGCATTCAAGGCAGGCACTTGACAGATGCAAGTCTCAATGATTTCTTTGATAGGAAGCAAACATCTCCAGGGCCTTGCTCTGCCATGAGGCATCTCCCTGTTTTCATAGTGTCTTTGGGTCGTGAGGCTCCTTCTAGGGCAATGTGAGGCAGCACATGGAAAGAGATCTCTGGGTGGTGATGGAGTCAGGCTGGGACCTTGACTCCCAGGAATTCCTGGGGAATCCAGAGCCCTCCATAAAGGATGCTTTTATTGGGCTTAATTATCTGAGTGACCTCTGTGATTGATTTTCTTCCTCTTTGAAACTTTACACTGGAATCCAGTCCTTATGCAAAGTTTACAGTATAAAAAAATACTTTCTATTTGAAAATGGTGACTTACATTAAATATACAGAAAGCATGTCATCATAAAAACCTGTCTATATCCACTCCCTTTCCCCTTCCCACCTCCAATGCAAAAATGGGAGCAACTTTGACTAGGCCAGGAAGCTGCAGAGGGCAAGGTATCTATTGTTTAAGACCAGGAATTTTGGAATCCTTGGCCATGAAAGTCATTTGGGGCATACCTTCAGGCAATTTGTGTGCAAAAGGACACCTGGCTGAGAAGGGCTTGTATGGGCAAAGCAATGCTTGAGGCTGGAACACACACCACACAATTTCCAATTTTCCAGAGCTTCAGGCTGTATTTGCGCCAGTGAGGTATTCCTCATAAAATGCAATATGGTAGCATCTAAATGTCTTATCATGGTCAAAAATAAAGAAAATCCCCACAAAAAAGCAACTCTTCTTTGGTTTCTGCAATAGTATGGCTTCTTTTTCACAACATAATGAGCCTATGCAAGACACTAAGGTGAGACAGTTCAATAGATGCTTCTTTCTGTTGGTACACTGTGAGCAATCTCACACTTGGTTACAGTGCAGTATGAGCATCACAAGCTTGGGTGCAGTGCAGTGTGAGCATCACATGCTTGGTTGCAGTGCCCATATAATTAACAATGGTGCACTGGGAATAGAATGTGTAGAATATGGTGGTATCGGGGGTATGAGGAGCATGGGGTGGTGATGCAGTTCAAAACGTGTAACTTCTTTTATTCAAGATGACCACTATTCCTGGACCACATCCCAGGGCTCCAATTTATGTATGTTTCTTTGGGGAAAGAATTTTATCACACTTGGCAATACTTGGAGGATACTCCTAGCTCTGTGCTCAGAGGTTACTTCTGGCAGCGCTCAGGAGACCATGTGGTGCCAAGTACTGAGCCAGATAAGCTGCATGTAAAGAAAGCACATTTATTCCTGCACTATGTCTTCAGAGCTAAACAAATTTTTTTGGGGGGAGGGGCGCAGACGAAGGGTTGGCCACATCCATTATTGTGGTACTTGGGAGACCAGTTAGTTCCAGGGGTTGAACTTGGATCAATTGTATGCAAGATAGGAACCTGGACCTCTGTACCATATCTTCTGCCCTGCAAGTTTATTTTTGAGGTTCATGAGAAACCAGGAGCTATGTCAGAGGAGCTTCAGTTTTATGTTCAGCCTCTTAACTGTTCTAGAAACATCAGTGGAAAGCCTAGCTTTAGAACTGTGGACATAGTTAACACCTACTGTCCAGCAGATGCTCAGGCAACTGTTAGCTTTACCGCTAATTTATTTTGTTACTTTTAAAATATATTTTGGGGAATTTGGGCCACATTTGGCAGTATACTGAGGGTTGACTTCTACTTCTCCACTCAGGGAGAATCCTTCCCGGTGGTGTTCCAGGGACCATATGGGATGCCCAGGATCAAACTTAGGTCAGCCACATGCAAGACAGACTCTCTTCCTGCCTTACTATAGCTCTTTACCACTAATTACTTAAACTTCTATTTAATTTTTTTCTATTTCTTTCAGCATAAGCAACACACACCATTGATTTCCTAGTAGGCAACTTACAGATTTATTCCATTTTAAATATATCTTCCTGTCGGTCAATAGGTGGCAATGACTGACCCCCCTCCTCCACCACCAATTTTCTATTTGCTTCTTCTATCAGACACTTAGAGAAATAAAATATTTTCCACAGACTTTTATTATGCATTTAGAAATGCTTTGTTTAAATTTCTCATTGATGTTCAAAACTGGCAAAGGCTCTAATGCTCTGAGCGTCAGATATTCTCAGCCTACAACTTCTGTGTCATGTTGTTAATATTTCATAGGCTCTGTACATGCTCTAGGAGCTTATTAACCTATATAATGAGATGGAGAGTCTTATTCACTAAAACTCCAGGGTCTGTTCTCTGTGAGATTAATAGTGGTCACGGGACTTCCCTGGGGACTGTATAGGAAGTGAGAGGGTCATGAGTTAGGAGGAGAATGGGAAAGAAGGTGGGACAATTAGCATGAAGGAAGGCAGGAGATAGAGAGATACAGATGCTCAGAGAGCATTATACTCAGAGAAACACTCAAAGAGAGATTGCATAAGGAAGAATGGCTGCCGTGGAATCTTTGGGCAGAAGAAGCTGTCATTAGGGATTTGGGGGTGTTCATGGTGTGATAATTTAGTTCCCCTGAGGCACAGGAAACTTAAGGAGTTTTGTCAAGATGACTTCTGAGGCCCAATGTGGGTTATTCTGGGGCATGCATCACTAGACATATATTGGCCTCAAGGATGCCAAGATATATTTATGGTACATTTAGGGGAAAGCTCTCAAGTGATGCTTAGAAAGTCAGAGGGCCACTTCTGGTGATACTCAGCCATCCAGTCTAGCGGGTCAGTGCTAGGGCCTGAGGGTGCAGGGCTGCTTGAGTACTCCATGTTGGGAATCACCACGGAGATTCTGTTGTGCTCAGGGGGTTTCCATTGCCAAGCATTATGATGCTCTGTGTCCTTTAGGACTATACAGTGCCAGGGAATTGAAGCTGTGTGGGATATATGCAGGCTATGTGTCCTGATCCTGTACTGTCTCCTTGGCCCCATAGATTACATTTTTTTGGTTTTGTTTTGTTTGGGGAGGGTCACACCTGGAAATGCTCAGGGGTTACTGCTGGTTCTGCACTCAGAAATTACTCCTGGCATTGCTCGGGAGACCATTTGGAATGCTGGGAATGAATCTGGGTTGGGCACGTGCAAGGCAAAAGCTCTATCTACTGTATTATTACAGTAGTAATAGTACAATATAGATAGCTATACTAGCTCCGCCTCCTAGATTGCATTTTTAACTGCAGCTTTGCTCACTTTTTACCATCCCTTCCTGTTTATTCTGCAATTTCTGCGGGACACTGTTTCTTTTAAGGAGGTCATTCTCTGGATAAACTGTGATTTGTCTTCCATGGCGCATACGTAGTCAAAAAGGGTATCAGAAGTTCTGCATTTCAATCCCTGCTATGCCACTTCTTAATTCCTTACCTGAGTTTATATCTATAAATGGGACTCTAACACATGGTTGTGAGAATTCAGTGCAGTTAAATTTCCTTCTACTGGGTCTGGCACAAAATGAGTTTAATGGGTCTCACCTCTGGATTGGTGGCGTCTGCTAAATTACTCCCATCTGCCCATATGAGATAGAACTAAAGGATCATTCTATTCTGAGATGGTTTACTAATCAAGACCTATTTCTCAGCTCTCCAATAAAATGGTCCAAATTAGTATCAACAGATCCATGATCACCCTCTTAAAATATATAGAGAACTCATTAAATGTTGCTGAATTTTATACAAAAGTTAGGGGGTGCAGAATTGGAGGGGGCAAAAAAATCCCTGGGCTTGCTGTTCTATGTTTATCTCCCACAGGGCTACAGTGACATGATTTATTTTCCATGACTTGGGCCAAAGGAAACATTTGTTCCCTGAGCCACCGAAGCTTGATGGTGTCGCTCTTGGTGGCCATTACTCACACAGCAGTACTTAAGAGCAGGTGGCTTCTGACCCATAGAAATGAGTCAGTGGGGCGAGGGTGGAGAGAGAGAGAGAGAGAGAGAGAGAGAGAAAGAGAGAGAGAGAGAGAGAGAGAAGGTGGGAAGGAGAGAGAAAGAAGGGAAAGAGATGGAATGAAGGAGGAGGAAGGACTCAGTTCACAGAGCAGGCGATGACTTGACTCAGAGCCACAAAGCCTTGTGAAATACAGATTTCAGAGGAGAATCCTCACCTGCCCACACGCAATTTCGCTCAGCGTCACTGTCTTGCTTTAGGAACAGCAGAGAGGGTATCTGCAAGCAATCTCTGCAATGAATGCCAAAACGATACCTGGAGGGTTATCCCTTGGTTCCTTTCCAAAATAGTGACATCTCCCTGTTAATTAAAGCTGCCTGGCACTCGAGGGCTTTCATAAAGGAGAAAAGCAACTGAAAGTCTTCTCTGGTGTCATGTCTTAAATTAACGGTGATTCCAGAAATAACCTTGGCCACTTTAAACGCAGTTGCACAAGACTGGGCGGTGGGGGGGGGGGGGGGGGGAGGGGAGGGTTGGTTGCACAGATGGACTGTAAGTTAGGCAGAAAGGACGTTTCTCTTCTCTTCTAATCCCTGCACGGTTTAGAGCTTAAACGGAGCTTTTGTGTTAACTGAGTTTGAGGACAGTGGGACCTTAATTCCACTCTTGCAGTTCCGTTGTCAGAAAACAAACCTGATGACATGACAGGGCTGAGGCCACACGAGGTCAGTGTGAAACAGGTCTCTTGATGGTTACACTAACACTTTTACACTCTTCCCCACTTAACAAATATATGTTGGCCCCTATAGGGTCAAAGGTAAAGAAAAAGACATGTTTTCTAGCCCAAACTTTCTAAAATATTTTCTGTGGATGAAAGGTATTGAAATTGCCCTGCATTACCCTCACACCTGAGAACTGCTGCATGAAAACCTCTGAGACTGGGTCGCCTGGATATCTAATTGAACAGGCAGCTAGAGGCTGAAGTCTAGTAGATCTCAAACACTGTTTTGGAATCAGGGACCTGTGTCCCAGATGAACAGTGGCGGTCTACTGCTTCCAACAAAAATGCAATTTCACTCCCCGGTCTCATCTCTGTGCAAACCACATATGCTAGTGTTGTGTATCTCCCAAACAGGCGATTTTTATGAATCTGTCAAATAAGAGGTGCAGGCTCGCAAATACTGCACGTTTGCATTTCTCTTTAATGATGTATGTGCCTTGCATTAATATGGAAATAGATGCAGCCCTCAGGCACTTTTGAAGTTGTCAGAGCTGTTCTCATGTGACAAAGTTTTCATGTCTCCGTTCATTGTACAGTGCTCCCTTGATTTTAAAAATCTGTGCTTACCTGATGTATTGTAATTATGGGATCAAAAGTGACAGGATGATGCTATTCCAAAGTTAAAATGAATGATAATAATACCTTAGGTTTATATGATGTCTTTCTTCTGAGAAAGTTAAAGAGTTCTGCATATATTATCTTCGGTATCCTCCCAATACCCCTGTGAGGTATTATTAGCCCCATTCTACAGATGAGGACCAAGAGAAGGCAACTGGACTGCCTATGGTCGGCTGCAAGTACACACCTCTAAATCCCTTCATAGGAAGCAAGGAAGGGTTATTTTCACTGCAGACCTACCCTAGCTCTTAGCATCCTTCACCAGAGAGCATACCTGGGACCCTGCAGTTAAGGATTCCACTGGGACCACTTATCTCTTTTATTAGATCTTTGATAATCTGATTTTCTTTGCTTTCTACCTCCTTCCCTAGCCTACCACCCTTTCCCCTTTCCTCACAAGCATAACCCAGTAATAAGCCTTTTGTTATATTTAACAGATTAAGGGCAGCCTAACTATTCTTTCTTTCCTCCAGGGGTTGCCAGGCCAGGGAGGGAGGCGGAGGAGCTCACCTGGCAATGATCTCAGGTTGGGATTAGTACACTTGGTATTTCCCAAGGTTGGAGGCAGAGCTATGCCCGATGGGGCAGAAGACAGTTCCAGGAAAAGCTTTAAAGATCAAGACTCAAGTTAATCCCATTTGTAAATTTCCCACACCTACCTAGTGACATACAGGTTGTAAAATCAAAATATCTATGCTAAATCAAGCTCACGGGCTTGTAAGAAAATCCGTTCTATCTGCACCTTTGGCAAATGATCCAGAAGGCCATCTGCTTAGCGTCCTAGACAAAGAATTGGGGATCACCCCAGTCCCGGCCTCAGGCATTTATCCTACTTCCTCTTACATGTCATTCAGGACCTGGCTATATCTTGAACTCGGAGATACCTGTGATGGTATCCAGGCCACATGTACCAACTCCATACGCTGCAATCATCTCTCCAGTAACTTAGAGGAGTACTACTGGTGGTGAGATCTTCTCAGAAAGAGAGATCTGGGGAAGAGGCCAGTTAGTTGGTTCAAGATGGCTGGGCAGAAAATCCTGGAACGGCAGCTACCTTGGAGCATGTTTTAAGAGTGTGGGCTCCAAGTAGGAACATTTTCTTGGTTGGGCAGATTCCTCACTGCAGGGAAATGATAAAGCTAAAGAGGACCAGGGCATGATCTCAGTCCTCTTGCCCGATTCTAAGAACAGTATTGTGGGCATCCACTTTCCTTCTATACTAGACTTGCTTGGCAATATCACAGCCATTTTGGGTAAGTGCAGCCATTTTTTGTAAGTGCAACCATTTTTTTTTAAATGAACCAGCAACTTCTGTCAGTAACCAACAGTTGAATCTGATAACACCCTACCAGTAACCAACAGATGAACCGAATAAAACTGGACTCAACTCAGCTCAAAAAGCAGAACTACCTCTACATGAACCAGCAGAGATAAACACCAAACTAATCAAGGATAAGGTCACCATGGTGTGATATAGGATGATCAGGAAAGCCCCTTGTGGTTTTAGAGTTTAAAAGGACCCTGGAAACAAGAAAAGGGGTCACTTCCCTACTCGAGGGGATAGCCCTGACCAGTCAGTTTTCTAAATCAATATTTGCTTGCCTTGTGACAAATAAAATCTTATACTCCAAAGCTCATTGCTTTGTGTGGTCTTTCAGATACGGAACCCTAAAAGTATTATTGAATATACACTTCAAAGGGTGACCCACTGTGTTCTTCTACCATAATCTGGAAATGCCTCCTAAGTATTTAGTCTCGTTTTTAAAAGCCAACAGAATTCATTCTCCCTTATTCATCTTAATCCATGGAGGATGCAATTTTTTTTTCCAATTTTGAGGACTGGTTCCTTATAGTCATTCTTATAGACTCTTTCCCTAATATTCCACATCCTGTGGCAAATTCTAACAAGTGCGTTCAGATTCTAGTTGCTTCTTATTGCTTTAATTGCCATCATGGTAGTAAATGGATATCATTCCTTACCTACTTTTCCCCAAGAATTCCTGTCGGGTTCCTCTCTCTCTCATACTAATTTCTGCATTGTTCCCTCTCTTACCTACACCCCTTACTTTATACCTGCAATGTAACTGCCAGAGGGAGTCCCTTAAAATCCATGTTAAATAAAATCATTCTTCTGTTCATTATTCTTCAACAGTTTCCCAACTCATTGGTATGAAAGCCAAATTCTGTACTACTCACTTCCCACATTCTTTCTGTTTTTTTTCCCTTTTGTGTCCCCTTTTCTCATCACTTTGCTTTCCTTAATGTTCCCAGATCAAGACCAGGTCTGTCCACACTTCAGGGACTTCTTTCTTGATCTTTCCCCTGCTTCGAATATGTTTTTTCAAGTCATCCTGATTCTCTTCTCATTTCTCCAGGTCTCTGCTTGAAATCTCCTTCCAGTAACTCATATATCTGAATCCAACCATTCATCACTTAATCTTTACTTAATTTTTCCATCATATTTATTACAGTGAGCATATGTCGTAAATATATCTTTCTTATTTATCTGTGTCTTACTGTAAGAAAGCCATTAGGACTGGCACTTTCAACCTTCAACCTCCTTGGGGGTCATGGCAGAGAAGGAGACAAACACCAAGCTTTAGGGTCCTCTTTGCAGCTAGAGTGCTCCTCTCTAGTGCTTGCACTCTATTTATTTACTACAGTATTGCTTTCCCAACCTGATTTCCAATATGTGAGTCATTGTTTAAGTTGATAGAAACATTAAGGATAGTTATTAAGCACATAAAAATTCAATGGGCGCCCTCTCCTCTCTGGAAAGAAAGATGGCGGCCACATGGGAGCCTTGTGGACAGCAGGTATGAGCCGGGAGTGTGGGGGCGACTAAAACCTCATGGGAAGGGGGGCGTTTCGGTCCGCCCTTCACGCCCTACCGAGGCCACCAGTTGCCCCCACGAGCAGCTCTCCAGCACGGCCACGACTCCAGAACACAGAAACCAATTTTTTAACTATCTGACTTTCAGTAGAAATACTTCCAGGGTCAATAGGTAAAATAGCAGAAATCCAAAACCAACATTTAATTCTTGAACCCAGCTGTAGAAAGCAAATCACTTCACAATGCTTTTTCAGCATGTCTGATTTGGGGGGGGGGGGGGTAAACTCTAAATAATAGTGGTGAATCTTTTATTGAAACAATGAATCTAATCAAAGCAGATAGAATGTTAACTAGAATTCATCGCCCTCACAGGGACGGGGAGGGGTGGGGGGTGGGGTTTTATTGGGGTTCTTCATGGTAAAAAATAAGTATTGGTTAAAGGGAAATGTGTTTGATATTTGCATGACTGAGACCTAAACCTGAAAGCTTTGTAACCTTTCCCACAGTGATTCAATACATAAATTAAAAAAATAAAATAAAAATAAAAATATAAAAAAAAAATTCAATGGGTACATAGAGAATAAAGGCTGAGATATTTCACATAGCCAATTGGCGGGCACTCTTAAAGGAGAGAGTTAAGTCATGACAATTTTCTATCCCGTTTTTACATATTTTGCCCTCTGCATCTGAAAGTCCCTAAAATGTTTTTTTCTTCTGCTCTCTCTTTGGAACACCCATTTGCTGCCCCATTATCTGTTCAAATTTTTTTTTGGACACATTTGCTACCCCAATTTATTTGTAAAACACCTGAACTGTTTTATCTGTGTGACTACCCCAATCTTGGGATTTTTTTGTTAGGGGGACGATCTCAACACACACATACACACACACACACACAGACATTCAACAGACATTCCTGAATAAATGAGTTTTATGGGACCCCTGAATATATAAGCTTTTAATAGTCTCTCAATATAGTGCTTTTATATAAAGTAATGAATACCAGAATTCAATTATGAAAATGTATCCTTTACTATTGTAAGGATTTTTCAGTTCCTTAAATTAAAACGGTAGTGGTAAGATAACAAGTTGGTGGTGTTGATTTTGGCCAGCAAATTACCTCAAATGTCAAGATTGAAAGCAAGGAAAGCAGGTGCTCAGGAAAATGTTTGCTTTGGTTGACTCTGCTGTGTTGTCTATAATTCCCAAACTCACATCCGGGCTTCTATTTTCTTGGTGGTTCATTTAGTCAGAGGATCGACCATCTTATGACTGATTTAGAATAGTGCAGTGAATGTTCTCCAATAACAGGACTTTTGATCGTCTTCCTTTCCCAACTCTTGTCGGTGCTATATTTATATACGCTTGTTTAGTCGTTACTTTGAATGTAATCTAATTATGACTTTCTGATATAACTAATTTCATCACCCGTACATAAAACTCTAATCATTATTATAGTTGAATATTGCTCAACAAAGGCTTTCAAGGTCAAGAGCTACATAGCATGTTTTCTTTTTAGCTCAGACTCCACACTCCTCATACTAGATTTTCTCTGGACAGAATGCAAGATAAGTCATAGTTATATGAGCAATTGCTTAGCAAGTTAAAATAACATGAAACAGAAACTCTATTTTGTAATTTAAATTTAATGCAAGTAGTCAAAGTTTTTCATCTGGTCACTGATGCTTTCTAAATACAGTCCTAATATTTTATAATTCATCATCCTTATTATTTCATAATTATGGGTTGCTTACTGTAAATCACTTAAAGAAGAGACATTTAGACTATTCACTCCTGTATTAAGGTTACTTTAAAGCTGATATATATTTATTATGAAATGATATGACAGCATAAATTAAAGAAAAAATTAAAGTACTCATGTTCATTGTCAGCATATAATGTGTGTGCTATTCTATAATATTTGTTTAGTCATAATAAATTTATTACTTTGTTTCTGATTTTATTTCTTCATTTTGGGGTTTTCACTTTTTAAAATTCATTTTTTCAATTGATTAACTCTTGAAATATACATGTTCTTGATTGGATTTCAGTCATACAATCTTCCAACACTTCTGCATGCCTTCAGCAGTGTACATTTCCCACCATCCATACCCATCTATTACCTCCCTTTTATTTTAGAAAATGTAAATAAACCGAGTCAAAAGGAAGAGGGGAAATCGGTTATAAACTTATGATCCAGATATTTTATTTTAATTTTCAATTTTTCATTTGGGTGTATTTTTGTTTGGTTGTTTTTTAGGCCTCCGTCCCTCTCGGAGAGCCCGGCAAGCTACCAAGAGTATTCGATATGCCAAACACAGTAACAACAAAGTCTCCAATGGAGATGTTACTGGGCCCGCTCGAGCAAATCGACGATCAATGGGAGGGCCTTTACCTTACCTTTACCTGTTTTTCAGGCCACACACATTGGTATTTGGTGGCTGTTCCTAGCTGTGTGCTGGTTTATTGTCACTAGAGGTGCACAGGTGACCCAGTTGGGATCAGCTGCATGCAAGGCAAGCTTCTTAACTCTGGAATAGCCAGCCTATTGTTTATATTTTAGGAAATAAGCATAGATTTTTTTTCCTGATACAAATTCTAAAACAGAATATGTAATGCTCTACAAACATTTTATCACTTAGTAAGTCACGTCATTAAATATTTTTACATCGTGATTATGAACTTGTGACTACACATTATTCCACTGGACACATATACCCAAACTATTTTTTCACCCCATAGGATAATATTGCTATTGTTTCCTCTTCCTTATTTAAAATGAGCTTCAGAGCAAGGAAACATTTTTTCACATTCACAATATTGTGGATATGAAATTGCTGAAGTAGCACTTCAATATTATTGGGACTTTTTCTCAAAAGTACTCTTCTCTGGACTTAAAATTTTTTTCACAATATGTTTTTGCTCATGTTTCCACCTGGAACATGAATGTCTCTTACTATACCTTTTTTTCTTATAGAATTTGAGCCATATACAGAGCACTTAGAGTTGATTGATCCCAGCTGTTTATCAGACAAATACAACATCACATTGAACATGGTTAAATTTGATATATGCTTTGGTTGAGCCGCACGCAGGAACAGTTTTGCTGAATCAAGCATCACCAACTCCCCTTATTTCAGGTATCCTGCCAGTATTCATGTAAACTCTAAGACTGGTCAGAAATTCAATTGGATATGTTGAATTTATGAGAATTACTTCGTACTGATCTGCACCACAAGTTTTTTCCCATCAATATTGGTATAATGCTACAACTGTTATTACTCAGTACTAACTGATATCTCATAGTGAAGATATTCTGCCAAGTCTTACACAGGCACAAATAAATTTAGTTACTGTCATTTTGACATTCATCTCTTTTTTGCTCCTTGGAACAAAGCAACAGAAATCTTAAACAAAGACATTCAAAACAACAGGTCCCTTACAAAGTTGTTAGGAAAATAGAGAGAAAAATCAGCTTAAGAGTTCACGCTGCCTTGTACCTGAACACAGGTGAGATGGATTGAGATTGATATATGCGGTGTCATTTTCTGGACCATTAAAAATCCTGTCACCTCTGGAATGAAATGCTGCCGTGATTTACCAGCCGATGACATAACATCGCACTATCATTTAGAAAGAGAAATGAGAAGCACAAGTATTGAACCGAACATATTTCTAAGTTTATCACCTTAAAAAAATAAGATATTCTGTGCGGGAGAAAAACCTGTAAATTTATTCTCACAGATCGAGTTCTTCATCTAAATCATTTTGATTTAAATGACAAACTAAGCTTTGGGGGAATAAACAAGTGAATGAGAGAAAAGCTTTTTTCCAACAGGGCCAGAAGAATGCCTGGTAACAAATTGTAAGCTCTTATAGAGAGGTTTTCAAGGCCATTCAAGTGATTTAATTTTTTTTCCTGTTCTTAAAACTTCATTCACCTCTAGAATGAGCCAGTGTAAGAGGACACCAAAACGATCAATTTTTTCCCTCTATTTCACATAAGCTTCGATACATAACCCAGATGGAGCAAAGCCTCTGAAATAGGAGGCATCTATTTGAACAAGATTAAAAAAATCTGCACATCATGAATCTTCTTCATGATCTTCAAGAAGGCATGGAGGAAGAAAGAGAAAAAGCCTTGAGTCAATTTTATTCATAGATGCGCTCATTTGTATTGTCAGTCATGATGAATCAGAATCGTTTATTATTTAAAAAATAAATATGATCGCAAAAGTTTATTAAGATTATCTAGAAGTGTCCATAAGTACGTACAGTCAATATCTACCATATACAAGTACAGAATCTAAAGCATAGCTGGGTATTTTTTGTCAAATATGAATTTGATCAATTTTAGGTTAAAACTAGATTTTAGAAATTTACATGAATTCTGGGCCCGCTTGAGCAAATCGATGAACAATGGGAGGACTTCAGTGCTACAGCTTCAGTGTAGCTTCAGTGCTACAGTGCACCAGCATATTGGAGAGTAAGTTGTAGTGTCTGTATTGTATGGAAAATTGTATAAAATCCCCAAGGGGCAGCCAGGGAGAGGGCAATCCGAGGACTCTCCCCCTAGCCCCTGGGGTTCAGGGGCCCCAGGGCAGCTGGCTCAGCCAAGCCGGCCTGGGTCATGGGGCAGACAGTGGATGAAAGATGAAATGAAGGCCAAGCCATTTATTGATCAGATGCCATTTATTCCATTCTCTGCATACGCCTGGCCCAGTCTCTCTGAGCCTCCCATTCTAGTCTCACACTGCCCATCATTCCTGTCTCCTCCTGTCTCTCCCGCCCATCTCTCTGCACTCCATCTAGCACCCTGGGCTCTCTCCCTCCACGTGCCGGCTCCTGTATTCTTCTTCTACATTCTTCTCTCTCTGTTTCCCTTGCTAGTCTCTCCACACTCCATCTTGCTGCCCTGTGCTCTCTCCTCTCTCTCTCTCCAGCTCCTCCAGCTCTATACCTCTCCCTCTCCAACTCCCCAGCACTCTGGGCCAACACTGTACCCAGACTGGTAGCCAAATGAACATAAGAAAGCCCTTCCTGACTGCCTTCAGGCTCGAGGGTGGAAACACCACCTAGGGGTATTCCAAAGCCCTTCCTGACTGCCCAAGGGCAATATACTTCCTAAGGTGTTTTTCTCCTTTCCTCGGTCCAATAACTATTAACATCTTAATACTAGTTATTTTTGTATGGACACAGTAAGAGATACATTGAGGCTTGTAGGGCAGCTCTCCTGTGAGCATCTTGTCACAGAATCGGACTACAGAGCTCAGGCCAGATTAATCTTTCCTAACCCTAGCAGGGTCTGAACCTAGTTATTACTTGTTGGATCATGACATCAATTGTCCATGATCAAGCTCTTAACTTATAATTAGTTAAGCATTAGGTACTTTGGCCAGGTCCATCTCGATGCCAGGGTAGCACATAGCTTACCGCTTGCCCTGGTTCCATCCAGTTCCTCATCAGGACCCCGATTTTGGGGGCGCTAGAAAGTAAGGGCATCTGAGGCTTAGGTCAAAAGAACAGATGCCCAGGAGGAAAATATCACTGAGAGTCATATTACAGAAGCATAGCATATACTGTTTTCTTGTGCCCATACGAAAAGGACATTGCTCTGTATAAACTATGGAAAGGACTTAGGGAGAAGAGAAAAAATAATATTTACAAGTCAATAGAACACAAGGAAAGAAATTACAAATAAACACAGAGGAATAGGAGCACTGTGATAGGAGTAACCCAATAAACCTAAACTACGCGAGGCTATGCAGGAAGGACAAAACAATGCTATCCTACAGAAAATCATTAAAATTCCAGATTTAAGAACACCAATAAAATAGTTGAAGATTTGTTTGGTAAAATTGATAGTGAATTTAATAGATCTTTCCAGAAAAAAAGAAAACACAAAAATATTAAAGGTGGTAAAGTCCCCCAAAGAATTCCTGGAACTAATGAAAAAATAAAACAAGACACATCCCCTCCCTACCCCAAATTACTTGTAGGTCTCTAAACTCCCTACATAAGAAGTGCTTCTTTCTTTCATAGATGCACCCCAGAAACACGCATCTGCTGAAGGGTGCTTACTTGGAGGATACATTGGCATTCAATGATTTTGCTTGCTTGACTCCAACTAATTGTACCAGGGATTACCTAGCTCAGATTCCCTCTCTCCAAAACCCCAAGAAAGAAACTGTAGCCTGAGGACTGAAAACAGTGAAACTGGCTCTAAGATCAGTTATCCTAATGTCAAGTCAGTGTTACTGGAGGTTGTCAGATGAATACAGTCTGCAAAATCAAAAAGAAGCAGATGTTCAAGGAGAAGAAGAGATAAGGGACTTTGCAAGCCAGAGAAAGTGATGGAGAAAAAAAAAATAACTGATGACATTGCCAATTTTCAAAGTCCAGAATTAGGTTAGCTGAGATGATCTTGAGTCCCGTTCAATAACTTTTTTTCTCAGCCCTATCCTTTTCGAGACTGTTTTGAGTGTTTTTTTTTCCTTTCTTGAAATAAAAAAGAAATCTAAAGAAACACAGTAACACAAGTCTTCTCTGTCCTTCTTTCTGTCTTCAAGAATCTAAAGTAGGACCAATGGGTGTAAGTTACAGGTTACAGGTACAGTGATCGCATTTAATGCCTGATATTCTCCAGACACCTGAACATCATCGATAGGGTTCAAGCACACTCTATAATTTCCCTTGCACTCACAAATCATGCCATTAGAGCTGATTTTGTTCATTTTTTTTTTTTAGTGAAACACCATGAGGTACAGTTGTAGACTTACAAACTTTCGTGCTTGGGTTTTAGTTATACAATGATCAAGTACCCATCCCTCCACCAGTGCCCATTCTCCATCACCAATGAACCCCGTAGCCCTCCCACCCACCCCCATCCCCCCACCCCACCCCACCCCACTTCTGTGGCAGGGCATTACCTTTTGTTCTCTCTTTCCTTTAGGGTGTTGTGGTTTGCAGTAGAGGTATTGAGTGCCCATCGTGTTCGGTCTATAGTCTACTTTCAGCACGCATCTCACATCCCAGTTAAGTCCTCCAAACACCCTTTACTTGGTGTTCCCTTCTCTGTCTGAGCTGCCTTTTCACCCGGCATGTGCTTACGGCTTCAAGCCATGGTGCAGACCTCCTGGTACTTATCTCAACTATTCTTGGGTGTTTGTCTCGCATTTTGAGTGCAATCTTTCTATGTCTGTCCTTCTCTTTCTGACTCATTTAACTTAGCATGATACTTTCCATGTAGAATCACTTGTTTGCAAATTTTACGACTTCATCATTTCTAACAGCTGCATAGTATTCCATTGTGTAGATGTTGATTTTGTTATTTTTAAAAATATTGATTATTTTATAGTATTTAAGCTTTAGAAAACAAAAGTATTTGCCAAAGTTCATCCATAGTCCTACCAATTGTCCAAAGTCCACACGTGCTACACACACCCCTACCACTAGCAAATCTCACAAATAATTGCTTGTTTATAATAAAGTATGTTTGTTGGATACCTGTAAAATCTTATCACGCTGAAGATTGTGTGTTTGCGGGCTCACTGGATGGCACTGTTCTCACCACCCGCGTTCGGTGCTCTTGAGCTGCTCTGTGTGGCCTGGATTGGGGCGGCTGTTGGTCAAGGGCAGATGGAAGAAGAAATAAGGGCCAGGCTGGTCGATATCAATAGTAGTTTATTCCAATTCTCTTCACTCCTGTCTCTCTCTGCCTCCTTCTCTCCTGGGCCCCAATATGGAACCTTCCTCCTTCTGGCTCTGACTCTGGATCTCTGGAGCCTGAGCCCTCTCGCTTCTGACTCTCCTCTCTGAGCTTACAGTCTTAGTTTATATAGCAATCACGTAAGGCGGTGACATAAAGATGGGTTGAATATTGACAGATCAACAATGAGAGGTAAAACCACTCCTCCAGGAGACTAACTCAAGGATAAAATCTCATCTAAAGAGATTACTCCAGATTTCTAGGAGTTCTGCTCAAGGGTGGGATCCTAACAAGGGTGTGTTCTTTCCTCAGCTAGTAATCTATTTAAATAGTTGTAGTAAATCTACTTCTAATATTTCTAGCAATGTCATTCTGTATGAGCACAGTAAGAGATATAAACATCTCATTATACATTCCGCAGTCCTCAGGCCAGGTTAGTCTTCCTAGCCCTAACAGGGTCCTAGTCTTGTTGTTACTCACTTTGGATCATGACAGCATTTGTCCATGATCATGCCTTCAACTTATAGTTGAGTATCGTGGCGCTTTGGCTGGCCCATTTCGGTGCCAGGGTAGCTCACAGCTTGCCCTGGGTCCATTCAGTCCATCGTTGGAACCCTGCTTTTGGGGTGCTAGGAACTAAGGGCAATTGAGTCAAGAAAGCAGATGCCCAGGAGTAAATATTATTTGGAGTCAATCAACTCCCAAGTTACAAAGCATAATATTAACTGTCTTCCTGTGTCCACACAGAAAGGACATTGCTTACAATACAAGTTCAGTGTCCTTAGATGGGTGTGACCTGATAAACCTAAGCTACCTGAGGAAGGACAAAACAGTGGTATTCTACAGATACCTCTATACTTAACAAATAAAAACACAAAACTGACCTTGGGACATTTTCTAAACATTTCAAGAACTCTTTTTTATCTTCTGTAAATTGTGTCCACAGTCACTGTCACTGTCCTCCCATTGTTCATTGATTTGCTCGAGCGGGCCCAGTAACCTCTCCATTGTGAGACTTGTTGTTACTGTGTTTGGCATATCGAATACATCATGGGTAGCTTGCCAGGCTTTGCCAGGCTGGCGAGATACTCTCAATAGCTTGCCGGGCTCTCTGAGAGGGGCAGAGGAATCGAACCCGGGTGGGCCCAGTTGGTTATGCACAAGGCAAATGCCCTACCTGCTGTGCTATCGCTCCAGACTGTGTCCAAAGTATCTTCTCTGAAGTATTTGTACCAAATAAGTTTAGATTTCAGATCACCTAATTTTTGTAAACACCTCACTGATATTTGTGGGAAAATTCCATCATTATACTAGATCTGCAGAAAAACACAGGTACATTAATGCCAAATGGAATAAAAGACCATGGAAGACCTTTAGGCCACTCAGATCATACTTTGCTCGCAATAATTTTGCCACAGATCCAGACATACTTTTGTGTTTCAGAAATTTCTTGGCTGGAGTATAGTAGGTAGGGTGCTGGCTTATCTTGCATTACCTTAGCTGGCCTAGGTTTGATCCCAAAGATCCCATATGGTCTCCTGAACCTACCAGGAACAATCAATTCCCAAGTGCAGAGCCGGGGTTAAACCCTAAGTATCGCTGGATGTGACCTGAATGCCCCCACAGTACCCTCCCCCCCCCCACAAAAAAAATAGAAAGAGAAACCTCAGAAAAAAATTTCTGAATTCCAGGGTTAGGTTCCTGATTGGGATAGGTCACTATCCCAATCTAAGAGTTGGAAATTAAGAACCTCTTAGGTCTATAAGGATTAAATAATTACTAATAAGAAATAAGTAATAAGTCATTATTCTAGAAGTGGGAATAGATCCTTGGTACATTTTCTGCCAATGCTGGCTTGGATAAAGATTCAGCTTGTATAGGACTCAGTTGCCACCTTCTATTACTGTTCTCTTCCCTCACCACCTGGAATGATGTTTGTTTTGTTTTCCCATTTTATATTAGACTACACCTGGGTATTCACAGGGCTTACTCCTAGCTCAGGGATCACACCTGATAAGACTTAAACGCTGTCTGACCTGCCTTTCCCCCCAACATGCGCTGAAGGCTTCCAAGCTGTGGAGCAGACCTCCTGGTACTTATCTCAACTATTCTTGGGTGTTCGTCTCCCATTCTGTTTCTTTATATTGCCTATATGAGTACAGTCTTTCTGTGTCTGTCCCTCTATTTCTGACATTTCACTTAGCATGATACTTTCCATGTAGAACCACTTGTATGCAAATTTCATGACTTCATCTTTTCTAAAAGCTGCATAGTATTCCATTGTGTAGATGTATGTACCCAAGGTTTCTTTAGCCAGTCATCTGTTCTCGGGAACTCGGGTTTTTTCCAGATTTTGGCTATTGTGAACAGTGCAGCAATGAACATACAAGTGCAGATGTGGAGAAGGGAACACAAAGTAAAGGGTGTTTGGAGGATTCACTCTGGATGTGAGATGTGTGCTGGTAGTAGACTATAGACCGAACATGATGGCCCTTCAATACTTCTCTTGCAAACCACAACACCCTAAAGGAAAGAAAGAACAAAAGGGAATGCACTGTCACAGAGGTGGGATTGGGTGAGGGATGGGGGTGGGGGGGAGGGAATGGGCACTGGTGGAGGGATGGGTTCTCAAGCATTGTATAACTGAAACCCAAGCATGAAAGTGTGTAAGTCTACAACTGTACCTCATGGTGTTTCACTAATAAAAAATGAATAAATAAATTTAAGAAAAGAAAAAAAAAAGACTTATACCCTGGATGGCTGCATGCAAGGCAAGGGTCTTACTCACTCTACTAGCTCTCTGGCCTTTCCACCTAGAATGACAAACCGAGTCCAACCAATTGTTAATGAGAGTAATGCGGTTCCATCACTCTCATTAAGAAGCCCACTGAACTTTTTTGCTCAGAAGGGTTCCTGGCATGGCTCATGAGCTCTACACGGACCATTATTAGAGTTCTTTCCACATTTACTAGTAATGTCAATTTCGTTTTGCTGCTCCAGATCTCAATGACTGGCTAACTTTCCCTTCCAAGGCGAATTTACGTCTTGAGTACCATGTGACTGTCAGTACAAAAACTGCACTATACTGTCCTTCCATTGTTTATCTTGCTCCAGCGGGCCCAGTAACATCTCCATCGTGAGACTTTGTAGTTACTGTGTTTGGCATATCGAATACACCACAAAGAGCTTGCCAGGCTTTGCTGTGTAGGGCTGGAGCAATAGCACAGCAGGTAGGGAATTTGCCTTGTATGCAGCCGACCCGGGTTTGATACCCAGCATCCCATATGGTCCCCTGAGCACCTCCAGGGGTAACTCCTGAATGTAGAGACAGGAGTAACCCCTGTGCATTGCCAAGTGTGACTCAAAAAGCAATACAAAAACATTGGGGAATATAAAAAAAAAGAACTGGAATAAGTCAACAGAGAGCTTGTTGGATAACTGAAAGCTAAGGGAAAAGGAAACATACTTCCAAGTGTTCCTTCATTGTCCTCCTTATCTGGGCCAGGATTGCACCATTAACTTCTGATGAATTACAGCTGGAGAATTGAAACTAGGACACTTGGGTCATAGTCTTTGTCAGTGGAGATGCTTGTAATGTACATACTTAAAAATTTTTAACCGCTATGCCATTACTCTTAAAGTGGTTTAAGACTGAGATCAGTCAAACATCTTTAGGAAGGGGTTTTTTCCTTTCCTTAGTGTTCAAGCAGTTTCTTACACCTTGGAAAATGCTGCAGTTAAGAGTAAACACTCAGAGAGGATCCAAAGAGGACAAAATGTGCTGTGGACTTTGAGTCACACATGTGCAGACTCTTCACCACTCTTCATCTTTTTTGAGTTAGCATGAAGGGTGGTATGTTTCTTATTGACTGCCCCTTCAGTCATTCTACATTATTATTGAAATTCCCAGAAAAGTTTCACTTTTTCCCCCCCTTGCCACAAACTAGTAGCTTACATCTCTTTCACAATCGTAACTGAAGGAAAACTCTAGATATCTTAAGCATAGGATATACCAACAGAGGATAGATAGGGAAGTTCCAATGAGGGGCTGGAGAGATAGTACAGCAACTAAGGCAATTGCCTTGTATGCATCCGACCTGTGTTTGATACCTGCTATTCTATATGGTTCCCTGAGCAATCTGGAGTAATTCTGAATTGCAGTGCCAGGAGTAACCCCTGAGCATCACTGGGTATGACCCCCAAAATGAATTAATTGATTAGATAAAATGAGACAAAATTTAAAATGCTTCATAAACACACAACAAATTTACTGAGGTCACTAAAGATTGTGGAATATTTCAACACCATATTCTCTAAGGATAGTTCACGTCAACCAGGCCAATCCTTCTTGTGTCAAAAGCCTAATTTGTTGATATCAACAAGAGTATGTAAAAGCCAAATGATTTAATCTCATTGATGGCTAACAACCCCCTACCCTCACCACCTCCCCCAAGCACTGATGTGATAAGCTTTCCACAAATTTGTTTCTAAATAAAAAGAATAATCAAATTTGGAATTAAGTGAATTGCTTTGGCCTGTCATTTGAAAACCGCACAATAATCTAATTAGCTGAATTTATTAGGAGTAAATGTGAATGAACTCAGAAATTGAATTTAGAGACTAACACTAGTGCAGTCTCTACATCAACATGTCAGAGAGAAAAACTAGATGTAAATTTCTTCTCTTTCCAAAGCCTGAAAAATACATAAAAGACT
Source organism: Sorex fumeus (assembly GCF_029834395.1). Classification (NCBI taxonomy): domain Eukaryota; kingdom Metazoa; phylum Chordata; class Mammalia; order Eulipotyphla; family Soricidae; genus Sorex; species Sorex fumeus. The sequence goes on along the minus strand of NW_026606071.1, from coordinate 40,708,876 downwards.
ATGGTACCCAAATTAAAAGCAAGAGTTTCTCTTGTAAGTATCTTCCTATAAACACATTTTATATTCTTAGTATTTTCTTAGGTGCTCTAATTATTGTTAGTGATGGGTTTTTCAGTGTAGTATGTAGGAAATGGAGACTATTCATTTTATAAGGGGGTAACACCACAAGAAACATGCCTAAGTCAAAAATATCTGAAGCAGAAATGCTGACAACATGAGGCAGGGTTGAGTATGAGTTGTTTAACCTTATGATCATGCGGCTGATGGGAAATATGAAAGACTATCCTACCACAGGTCACTAGCCCTGGGAAAGGTCAAAGAATCAAATTTGAAATCTGGTTTCTACCGAATGCCTCTCACTTTCACACTCTTGTAAAATAGGAAAAGAGCCATTGTCAGCATTTTAAACTTTCTTTTTCAATTCCTTAACTTTCCATCATTGATCCAAAGTTAGGACCACATCATTTGTTTTGCTTCAGTAGCGGTTGCTCAAGACTAAAGGTTAGCATTTAGTTTTAAAGGAAAATCAAATGGAGGAAGGAAAAGAACATTTCAAAGACTGGATGGGGAGAAGTATAGCGACGCCTTGTGTGATCTCAAAGCCACTGATGTTTACAGCACCGGTGTCACTCTCTGTGCCTACAATAGCTTTACTTAGATAGCAAGCAAAGGAACTGTCCTTTGATCTGGTACTTGGTTTGTTACCAATGAATCCCTATAGTCCTTGGGGTCACTATTGCTGCCTCACTTTATAAATGACAAAACAGAGACCTAGTAATCCTGAATTCCTTAGTGTCATTTAGTTATTGTCTAACGGAATTAAGCTTCGTAGCCCTTTTATTTCTGAGTTCAAGGTGATCCATTATTAAAAGACATCTGGTAAATACTTATTTCAATGGTTATTTATTTTAAAATAATTTAATTTTCCTTCTACAAGCAATAAAAATAACCCATGACTTTCTCCTTCCAAATCTGGATTTTTCCAACTTGAATCTTCAGAATAGTCTTTTCTCATTTTGTAAATGAAAAGTCTGGCCTGGTATGTTTGAATAGGAATTTGCAAATAATCTGTTTATAAGTGTACAAATGTACACGAATGGGTGAGAGAGAGTATAGTTAGTGGACAGGCACTTGCCTTGCCTATGATCCATGGAGATTTGATCCCTGACACCCCATATGGTCTTTAAGCCTTGCCAGGAGTTATTCCAGAGTGCAGAACTAGGATTTAGCCCTGAGCACAGCCGGATGTGACTCATAAACCGAAAAAGAAAAATATATATGTGGATGTGTTTTAAACATAGGAAAGTGCATTCAAATTCTAAGCTTTGCAACCAGCACTCCTAGTTTCTCTATCCAAGGGAAAAATAACAAACACATTCGAAAACCAGTGACATCGTCTGACCTCTGATGTCTCAATGACCAGGTCTCTATGCCTGGTTTATTTAGGGAAGAAAAAGAACTCCATGGTAAATGCTGATCACCGAATTCAAATGAACAGAAGATAGACGATTTGCTGTTCTCATTGTTTATTTGATAAAAATAGATTATAATTGGAACAGCGTGATGATTATTCTTGTGGGTGTGTAAGCAGAATCTTTCCACAGCTGAACAGCAAGCTCTGCAATGGTAAATTCTGCCTGCAGTTTATTCCACTCGGAGCCTCTAGGTTACAATGCAATCTCATCTTCGCTAAATTCTTTGGGGATACCGGACCACTCTTGGTTTACAGGGAAAGTGTTATCCTCACTTTCCCTTAAACCTAACGATGACTAAAGTGGTCAAAAGCAGAGACAAGATTGCCACTCAATGTCTCTTTTGCAAACCACAGCACTCAAAAGGAGAGAGATAACAAAAGGGAATGCCCTGCCATAAAGGTAGGGTGGGATGGGGGGGATGGGGGGTGGGAGGGATACTGGGACTGGTGGTGGTGGAGAAAGGGCACTGGTGGAGGGATGGGTATTCGATCATTGTATAACTGAAACCCAAGCACAAAAATTTGTAAGTCTACAACTGTACCTCATGGTGTTTCACTAATAAAAATTTAAGAAAAAAAAAGGCAGAGACAACAGGGGTGTGGCCAAGGGGGCAATTATGCATCCCTGTCCCAGGTCCCTGCTTGAAAAAATGTGAGTGGGACCAAGAACGGACGAGACACCCTTCCTCTGCTGAAATCTCTGCTGATCACAAAAGCAGATTTCAGATCATCTTTTCCAGTTTTCTCCTTGAGGCTACTTGGCTTTGTAAATTGTCAGCCCAGCCGTCAAAGTGGGAAGCGAGATTCTGCAATCTCCCTGGTGGGTGCTGCCCAGATTCTGTCCGATGGCAGGCACGGACTGGAGCCAACAAGAGCGAACCATCTTCCTGCACTGTCCCCGAATTCCCCCAGCTAATTAGATCTTCACGTTCTTTTATCACATCGAAAAATGAACTCCTTGGAGATTCATCAGAAGCCGCACACTTGCAAGGTCCATGCAATTGCTAGATATTTCTGTTGGTAAAATAAAACCCTCCTTTTTGGATTGGAGACCATTAGCTTTTCTTCTGTTTTACACGCGTTCATCTGCGGTTCTTATCTCTAACTCTGAGATGCCTGGGAAACCCTTTTATCAGCCCCGGGACTGCACTCTCTGGCAGGATTGTTGATCTCTCCATGTCAGGGAAGTGAGTGCTTGCAGAGCAGGGACGGGAAACCTGAGAAAATCTTTGCTATCCTGTGGGGACTCCTCCTTTGGTACCAGCCCCCAGCAGAAGGAATCAGATGCTTGATTTGCCTTATCTTGCCAACAACTCTGTAGGATTGGTTGGATTAGCATCCACAATTAGGTGAATTGAGAAAACGAATTCTTGCACATCATCAGAGTAAGTAGAAAAAAAAACCCCTAGAGAGTAAAATAAAAGGAAGCATATAAATACAAATATTTCTTATTTAATGTGATGGCTTATTCTCTGGAGTGTAAATCCCCCATCAGGGAAAAGATATTCTTTATTTTACAGTATTTTATGTAGAATTTTTATACTTATATCCTACACCAGCCTTCATTTATCATGCCTCTTCATTCAAACAATTACAATGTATAAAGAATGATTTTTAAATGGTGCACATTGATTTTCGGTGATGTGCACCTGAAATTTGTATGTCATAATGTTGCTTAAATAAATTTTTAAAATCTAAAATAATGGGAATTGGCACCAATTTTTCTTCCTGGTAGACACCATAAACAAATATATAACAGGCCAACATAATTATAAAATAGCAAAGCTGTCTGCATTTAGTCAAATCATTCAGCAAGTATTTATTGATGATTACCCAGTACCAGACCTGTGTTAGATGGTCCATTTGTAACGGATAACATTCTTTTCTTGTAAAAGGAGCTAGAGGGAACCAATAAACTAGAAAAGGATCATTAAATAACTGGGTGTATTCAAAGCCAGATTGTGACAGGACAAAGACTCTGGTGATCAATTTTGGGTTTAAAACTTAATAAAATTTTTATTATCTTAATAATAAGTGACATCTTATTATCTCATTCTTACTTTGGACAAACTGGCAGGCTACCAAATGTAACCTGCCCACACGGCAGAGTCTGGCAAACTCCCCGTGGCATACCCAATATGCCAAATACCAGTAACAATGATGGGTCTCATTCTCCTAACCCTGAAAGAGCCCTGAATATGGCACTTTTTAAAAAATCTCAGGGCTAGGATGAAGGAGACATTACTGGGGCCTGCTCAAGGCAATCCATGAACAACAGGATGGTCGTGATCGTGATCTTGATCCATGTATGAAATCGGAGGTGATAATACCAAGTGAAAGAAGTAAGGAAGTGAAAGAATTCCTAACAATTGTATGTGGATTCTAAATAGCTTAACCAAACAAACAGACAGATATGTCCCTCACACACACTTAGATTAATTTATGATATAATCAGTGCAATGACAGTGATTACTAGAAGAGGGGGTTAATGAAAAGAATCAGTCAAGGGGTCTTTTTCAACTGGATGGAGTGGAGACTTTGGGGTGGGTTGAGTGAATATTGGTCATATAGAGAGAGATAATTCTCTAGTCATGAAGCTCTGTAGTATTGCAAGCACAATTAATCAATTTTTTAAATAAAGATACAAAAAAGTGAATTATGAAAAATCATGTCAACAATTTTTTACACCTGCTGTATATGAGAATAATTTTATCAGAGAAGAGAGTGGATAACTTGACCTTTAAAAATTAGTTATTAAAATTTATAAAACAATAAAAAGTTAAAAAATAATATTATTAGTGATAAAATATATAACACCCACAAATTCTTTTGACATATTTCTTAACCATATGCCAAATTCTTCACTCTTATGCCTTGATAGAATCCAAAGCAAGATTCAGAACAAACAACATTCTGCTGTGCATATGTTGGGTATATGTTTGAGTATCTCTGTTGAAAATACCTTTTAGCAGATGATGTTTTTTTAAGATCATTTGTGTTCTGCAGTGCAGAGCATAGTTCAGTTTTTGTCTAATTTTGAATAGGAATGGTGAGAGAAAAGAAATAAAAACCAATTTCTGTTGCCCCCAAATTAATAAACAGAGATAAACTAAACTCATGATAATGTTATTGTTCAAACTGCTTGGTGGATTTAGAATCATTTTACAAAATCTTCATCAAGCACTCATCAGTTAAGAATAGCCACGAGACCTTCTTAATTAGAAATATAATTGTCATTTGGGAACTAATAACCGAAGAAGAAAATATTATCTTGACAGTGAGGAAGTCATGAAATCATCAAGCTCAGCTTCTGGTCAGAAATGCCAGCTAATAGTCACAGTTTAATAAGTTTCAAAAACCAATACATGTACTGCTACAATAAGCTGGGGATAGGAAAGGAAGAACATAGAGACACAGTGATTGCCTTATGGATCTTAGAGACTCCATTGTTTTTTTTTTTTATAACAAATGAGTCCTTTGGTGTTTTGAGGGAGGGAGGTCACACCAGGCAGTGCTCAGGGCTTATTCCAGGCTTTCCTGATGCTACTTCGGGTACCACGGCCAGTGGTACTTGGGGGATCATGTACTTGGGTGCTTGATCAGATGCTTGGGTGCTTGATGAGGTGCTTGGGTGGTGCTAAGGATTAAACTCAGATCAGGCTCACGCATGTCAAGCACCTGAGTCCTATCTCCTGGTCCAAGTCTGAATTTTAGCAAAAAAATGTTTCACTCTATTTCCAAATTTTTTTTTGGTCAAGATTTCATTTCATTTCATTTCATCATCCTGTTATTCGTCGATTGCCTCGAGCAGGCCCCAGTAACGTCTCTTTCATCCTAGCCCTGAGATTATATTCAAGGCTCTTTAGGAGAATGAGACCCATCATTGTTACTGGTATTTGGCATATTTGGTAGGCCACGGGGAGTTTGTCAGACTCTGCCCTGTGGGCAGGCTACATTCGATAGCCTGCAAGTTTGTCCAAAGTAGGAGTGAGATAATAAGATGTCATAAAAAGATGTTCTGATAAGACGTCGCGCGGCCGCGAATGCGGCTGCACGGTTCCGGGAGCTGGATTTTATAGTCTCTGAGTCTTGGCCGTTGATGGGATTACATCAATGGTGGTGGATGTGACCCCCGCCTACTGGGATTTGGAGGATCTGGGTGGAAGATGCTCGACTCCAGTCCGAGTAGGCTTGGAGATCTCGGCCCCGGAACCCGCGTGGCTTTGTCCCTCTGCCAGTACCTTCATGTGTGCGGAGAGTGGTCTCAGCATGGTGGTGGCTGGTCCTGGAGGTCTTCGGCTGCCGGAGCCCCGGTCGGGGCGGGGAGGAAAGCTCAACCCGCTCCCCTCCAAGGGGCCTCGGCGAGGAACAGCCAGGCGCGGGGGCAGAAGATTGCCAAGATTGGCATAGAATAAAAATGTATAGGTAAAAACATAAATGTATAGGTAAAAACATAAATCTTACAAAGATATGCTTTTCACTGTAGACAATACCCTGAACTTCTCTCTTTTCTCTCCCCCCCACCCACTTTATTTAAATGCTGTGGTTTACAAAGTTGTTCATGGTGCATTGTTATAAGCATCCAATATTTTAACCCCAATCCGACCACTGCTGTGACCTTCCCTCCACCCTTAACCCCACTTTCTTAACCATCCCCAAAGCCTACCCCCACAACATACCCCAAATAATTTATTTTATATTGATTGTTATTGGAATTATAAAAAAATACTCCAATACAGGAAAGTTTGTATCTCACCCAAGGAACATTAAATCCTTGTCAGAGGGCTTAATGGGCTGTTGTTGCTAGTTGAGCCTTCTATGTTAATGTTTTCCTTGATGAAACTTCAAAGTTGGCTTCAATGTTACATTCCCACTTCTACCAGGATGTTAATATTGTAGATTTTGGAGATGTCACATGGTCCAGAAAATCTTGAATACTTAACTGGGCAGTAGTAAGCTTACATGGCAGCAGTGATGGAACGTGGGTGTGGCATCTGGAAGTAGTGGGTGGGGCATGTAGAAAGTCACCTATCCTACCCAGACTACGAAAAGGCCCAGAGTTTCCTGTACTTGTCTTATATTAAAGAACTGGGAGCACTAGGGTTTGGATTGGAATGTTAGGAAGTTTGGGGATTTCTCAGGGAAAGGAAGGCATTTTGGGTCACACCTGAGCAGTGCTGGGAATTCCTTCGAGCTCTGTGTTCAAGAGTGGCTCCTGGTGGTACATACTCAGGGGACCATGTGGTTCTGGGTCAAATTGGGGTCAACTACATGTAAGACAAGTGCCTTAAGTTCTGTATTCTCTCTGGTCCCAAGTTGGGGCATTTTTACTGTTCTGACTTCTTAAAAAGATTGAAATTCTAAACCGCCTTTTGAGATAAATTATTTAACTACACTTCTGTTTCTCTTTACAGCACATTTTAAAGATAAGTTTATAGTTTATTTGTTTTACATTTAGGTTCATAGGAAATAAATATACAGAAAGTAAAAAAATAAAATAACTTTAATAGATTTATCTCTAAGCCTAAGGTTTTTATTGGTGCAAGCTGGTTGTAAGCCAGAATTGAGAATCAATTATTTCTCCATTGGTCTATTCCAAGATCAGTAGTGGAAAAGCATTGAAGGAAAATGACTGCAGAAACTGAAATAAGCTTGAAATTGGGGGAAAAAACATTTGAGAGCGTTATATAAAAGGAGCAAAAAAATCACTATGCTTATTTATAAATAAATGAAGTAAGCAAAAATGTCTTAGAATCAGGCTGCTATGAGGCCAAAGAAGAAAATGACTTTTGTGTAAGAGGAAGAAGTCAAGGAAGTTAAAACAGAGGAAGTGGGAGGATTTGAAGAGTGCAGCAGCTGTCTTGTTGACTTTGCAGGACCTATTTTGGCAAATCTGGCATATGTGGTCATGCACCAGGTTGGACTTTGAGCGGAGTCCTATATTTACCAGGTAAGTGACCAGATGCCAATGTATACTAATTTCTGGGAATGGAATTTAAAAATTCAGGTCATTCCACCTAAAATAGGAACCCAGCTCTTCTTGCTTTAAAGGAAATTTATGGATAATTCAAGAAAAGCCATCTGTGCAATAAGAAATACACATCCTACAGATGGTGAGAATTATAGGACACATAATATTGTTAATAATAGCATCATTTTCAGAGGACTTACATGATAAATAAATGTATATGTGTGCACCAGATCTGTTAGGGTGGTGTTTTATATTTATAAACACAATAAAACAACATCTTTAATACAGTGCTAAACACATAGTAGGCCATCAGTATGGGTGGAAGGAAGGGAAAGGAGAGAGGAAGGGACACAGAGAGACAGAAGAAGCAAGAGAAAGAAGAAAAGAATGAGCAAGATTCAGCACTCTTTACAATAGCCAGAATCTGGAAAAAACCTGAGTACCCGAGAACACATGACTGGTTAAAGAAACTTTGCTACATTTACACAATGAAGTACTATGTAGTTGTTAGAAAAGATGAAGTCATGAAATTTACATACAAGTGGTACTACATGGGAAGTATCATGTTAAGTGAAATGTGTCAGAAAGAGAGGGATAGACATAGAAAGATTGCATTAATCTGGGGAACATAAAGTAACAAAATAGTAGACTAACACCCAAGATTTGCCGAAATTAGTACCAGGAATTTTGCTTTATGGCTTGGAGGCCAGATACACATGCTAGGGGAAAAGGGAGCTCAGATAGAGAAGGGAACACCAAGTAAAGGGTGTTGGGAGGATCCTCCCAGGATGGGAGAAGCATGCCGAAAGTAGACTATAGACCAAACATGATTGCCACTCAATGCCTCTTTTGCAAACCACAACACCCAAAAGGAGAGAGAAAGAGAACAAAAGGGAATGCCTTGCCACAGAGGCAGGGTGGGATGGGGGCGGATAGGGGGTGGGAGGGATACTGGGATCCTTGGGGGTGGGAAATGGGCACTGGTGGAGGGATGGGTATTTGATCATTGTATAACTGAAACCCAAGCACAAAAATTTGTAAGTCTGCAACTATACCTCATGGTGTTTCACTAATAAAAATTTAAAAAATAATAATATAAAGAATGAGCTTGCTCATTTGGAGTGGGTATGGGGTTTCTCTTATGTATATAAACTGAAATTAAATTTAATGGACCATGTAACTGAGTAAATCTGGCTGGGTGTCTTTTGACAAAGAAAAGGAAATTTAGGTACAGTTTTCTTTTTTGAGATCAAGCACTTTCGCCTCCCTTCACCATAGAACTTTACCATATTTACCTGATTTCCCAGTAAAACAAAGGCCAAAAAGGGCAGAGATGAGACTTTAGACCCAATCTGTTTCTAGATGAATATTGGCTGGAACCAGGAGTCATCCTACATCCAAAGATTGCAATTATGAGAACTCATTTGCAAAAGAAACACAAATTCTTCTACACTGGTTGCTGCTGTGTGTTTTTGTTTCTTTTATTTTATATCATATTTTGGCTACATCATAATTTTATATTGATCATAATTTTGCAACGTATCTTATATCATATTTTTGTTTTGATCTTGGAATTGAGCCAGCTGATGGGTCTTCTTGTCCAAATTTTAGGGAATGTTATTTGTGTTATTTTGCATTTTAGGGAATGTTATTTGTGTTATTTCGCGTTTGGAAATGGGCTAGATTTCCACAACTTTCCGCTCACCTTCCCAAATCCTATTCCTAATCTGAGCATCCCTGATGGATGGCAGTGAGTTTCCTCAGAACACTGTCAGAATTAAAAATTAAAGAACCAACACTGGGCTCAGTAGAAACTTTGAGGAAAGGAAGAGCATGCAGAGTAGCTGGAGCCTGGAGATTCCTTTGGGATGTCTGGGAACCTCCCATTGTGAAAAACCTCCTATTATGTCTTCTTCCTATTTTGGACAACCTGGCAGGCTACCGAATGTAATCTGCCCACATGGCAGAGTCTGGCAAACTCTCCATGGCATACCCAATATGCCAAATACCAGTAACAATGATGGGTCTCATTCTGCTAACCCTGAAAGAGCCTTGAATATGGCACTTTTTAAAAAATCTCAGGGCTAGGATGAAGGAGACGTTACTGGGGCCTGCTCGAGGCAATCGACGAACAACAGGATGGTCATGGTCGTCGTCGTTATTTGGGAACCAGTTGTTAAATACAGCAATGATTATTTGATTCACTAAAATCAATTGTATTAAAAATAATGGTAATAAATACTCAAATTAATTACCGCATTATTTTGCTGCATTTTACTGTGAGCTATATAGGCAGTGAGGTTATTTCTGTTAAACCTGCATAGGAGGAAAAAATAAAATGGTTTGCCAGTAAGTAAAGTTTCTCAGATCACATCCAGTAGAGTCACAGGGGTATCTTGAAGTCGGTGAGGGTAGTAAATTAGTGAGTGCTACAAACCAAAGATTTTTGGTGGGAAAGGAGGTTAAAATTTTGCCAGTATTCTACGACTTTTAGCTAGCCACTTCTTCCCTCCTTTAGGTAGATTAAGTAAAACTTTCAATTATGCTATTGGACAGTTCATAAAACTGGTAAAATAAGGCCAATCAAACTTACCCTTCTCCTGACTATAGTGACTAGACCAGAAATGAACACAGTGAAATGAAATCAGTTCAATGAAATCAGTTCTTTCCTAAGATTTTTCTAGACAGATGCTAGAAAAATGAAGTATTCTCTGAAGTAACTAAGCCTGAGCACGGTCCTCCTGTTGTTCATCGATTTGCTCGAGCAGGCCCAGTAACGTCTCCATCATGAGACTTGTGGAGTAACTAAACTGATACAAAATTAGTCTACAGCTGACTGGCTGACCTTTACACAATATCCTTCTATAGGAAGACTTCCCATTTTATGGACTGAAGACCAGCTACAGCAAACAGTTCAGCCTTAAGTCAAGGTAATATTACTTGAATTTGTGGTCCAGATATTTCATGGGTTCACCCCTACTCTTTCCAGTTATATAAATTTTAAGAAATCCCAGTTTTTACTTAAGGTTTTGTGAGTTGGGTTTATGTCACTTGCAACTAGCAAACCTTGACTAATGCCACTGATTTGGGATGACTCACTTCTCTCTCACTGCTTTTGTTTGCTAACTTCATCTATTGTATGCATTCTAAATTATAGGTTGATACTTTAAATTGAGCTAAAGGAAAAAAAAACGTCATTTTAGAAAACCAGATGCCATCATTCAGGAAATAAATAAATCTCTCTTAACTAGTCCATGGTTTTGTTGCCACCACAGGGGTTGAGGTAATAAAATGCAGAGGTTTATCACCTTCAAACTCTGAACTCTTGCCAAGCAGAAACAAGACCCCAACACTATAACTGATAGTGCTGCTCTACCAGAAAAGCTATATCACTTAATCACTTAACTTCCCGTTAGTCGTCGATTTGCTCGAGCGGGCGCCAGTAACGTCTCCATTTGTCCCTGTCGCGTGCTAGTGTAGCCCAATGGCATCTCTTCGCTCCGGGAACTTGGAGGGCCTCAAACCAATCGTTCATGACCTTGACAAAGAAGTCTGACCATCTGGTAGGTGGGCGGCCACGCGGTCTCTTGACATCCCGTGGAATCCAATCAGTAACAGCTCTAGTCCAACGGTCGTCTTTAAATCTCATTACGTGACCAGCCCATCTGATTTTCGACACCTTGGCAAATGAGACAGCGTCCCTGATCCTTGATCGTCGACGGATGTCAGAACTCCGGATTCGTTCTCTCATTTGAGTGAAACGTGATATTCCAAGCATAGCTCTTTCTATTCTTCTTTGGGAGACCTGAATATCATTCTCATCTTGTTTGCGTAGGGCCCAGGTCTCTGAGGCATATGTTAATGCAGGAAGAACAGTGGAATCAAAGAGATGTGCCCGGAGCCGGAGGTTCTTCGTCCTCTTAGCTATTTCTTCGACGTTCTTGAAGGCGTTCCAAGCCGCTCTCTTCCTCCTGCGCAGCTCGGGTGCCAGGTCATTTGTCATGTTGACCTCTCGACCTAAGTACACATAGCTGTTGCATTCGGAGATGGTCGTTCCATTGAGAGCGAATGGGGCGTCAGGAACAAGGCTGTTTCTCATAAACATTGTCTTCGTAAGATTCAGCTGTAGTCCTACCTTTCCACACTTACGGTCAAAGTCGGCCAGCATTTGTGCCGCTTGGCTGATGTTTGGTGTTATTAAAACAATGTCATCAGCAAAGCGGAGGTGGTGTAGTTGCCGACCATCTATCTTCACTCCCATTCCTTCCCATTCCAGTCGTCGCATGATGTTCTCGAGGGTGGCACTGAAGAGTTTTGGTGAAATGGTATCACCCTGCCGCACCCCTCTCTTGACATCAACGATCACTTCTTTGTAGAATGGTGAGATCCTGGTAGTGAATCCGCAATACAGCTCACGGAGGATCCTGATGTATTGGGCTTGAATGCCCTGATTGGCTAGGGCTTCAATGACCGCTTCCGTCTCAACAGAATCAAAGGCCTTCTTTAAATCAATGAACGTTAAGCAGAGCGGCATCTTGAACTCCCGAGAAACCTCAATGAGTTTGGTTATCGTGTGGATATGGTCGATGGTGCTGAATCCTTTGTGGAACCCTGCTTGCTCACATGGTTGTCCTTCATCTAGTGTTCTGCCAATCCTATTCAGAATGACTCGAGTGAACAACTTGTAGATGACAGACAATAGGCAGATCGGGCGATAGTTGCCAATGTCATGGATGTCTCCCTTCTTGAACAGTAGTACGGTCCTGCTGGTTTTCCATTGAGATGGAAAAGCTATATAATAGTGAGAATATCTCTTGAAATTGGGCTGGAGCAATAGCACAGCGGTAGGGCGTTTGCCTTGCACGCAGTCAACATGACCGACCAGAGTTCGATTCCTCTGCCCCTCTCGGAGAGCCTGGCAAGCTACCGAGAGTATTTCACCCGCACGGCAGAGCCTGGCAAGCTCCCCGTGACGTATTCGATATGCCAAACACAGTAACAACAAGTCTCATGATGGAGACGTTACTGGGCCCGCTCGAGCAAACCGATGAACAACGGGAGGACCGTGACCGTGATCTCTTGAAATGAAGGACTGGTTGGTTTGCTGCTTTAATTATGTTATAGACACTGAAGTTTACTCCATCAATTACCAGCAAAACTATGATTAATAACAATAGGAATGGAAGGAGAATAAGATAGAAGGAAAGAGAAACAGGGAAAATAAAAATGAGGAGAGCATTTTCTCATGTGTTTATTGACCGTCAATCTGTCTTCTTCAGAGAAAGGATTGTTCATTTGTTCTCCCCATTTTTTGATAGGGTTTTTGATAGGGTTTGTGGATTTCTTTTTGCTGACCTTTGTGCGTGCTTTGTATATCTTGGATATTAATCCTTTTACTGACGTTTTGAGTGCAACTATTTTTCCAATTCATTTGGGCATCTTTTAGTTTTAGCCTACGTTTCTTAGACCAGGTTTCTTAGAAATGGTTTAGTTTGATGAAGTCTCATTAGTTTATTTTTGTTTTTGTTGCTTTTGCCAATGGAGCCATATCATTAAAAACCTTTGAGTTGCAAATATTGGAGCATTCTGCCTGTATTTTCTTCAGTGTATTTTATGAATTCTGGTTTTATCTTAAGGTTTTTGATGCATTTTGAATTAACTTGTCTAAGGTATGAGATATGGATCACTTATTATTGAGGAAATCCAAATCAAGATGACATTAAGGCATCGTCTTACACCAGGAAGAATGGCACACATCAAAAAGCAGAGAACAATATATGTTGGTGGGGATCTGGTGAAAAGGAAATGCTCATCTGTTTGTGGTGGAAACATTGTCCAGTCCAACCCTTATGGAAAGTAGTATGGCAGTTTCTCAGAAAACTTAAAGTAAAGCTATCATAAATATCCAGAAATTCCACTTACTGGTATCTAACCCCAGGACACAGAATCATTCATTCAGAAAGACATATGCTCACCACTTTCCATAGCAGAGTCAGCACAGTAGTCTACATGGGGTCAACAACATATTATTAGATAATGAAAGCATGGTCTATATACATACTGGACTACTTTGCAGCTGCAAAGAAGGATGGAGTCATGTAATTAGCTGCAGTGTAAATGGAATTGGAGTTTATCATATGAAGTGAAGTGAGTCAGAAGAAAGGTAAATGCCAGATGATTTCACTGATCTGTGGCATATAAAAGAATAACAGGAGGGCGGAGGGTGCATTGTTTCAAGCTGGGTATATCCAGATTTCTAGTCCCTCAATCATAGAACTGAAATGGATAGGGAAGAAAAGAATTAAAGGTAGGAAGTAAGAGGCAAAGAGACAAACTGGAGGTAACTGGGGGTAGGAAAGGGTCCTCAAGCACATTGGTCTTTAGACGTGTGGTACAGGAACATATGTGGTATATGTATATACCATATGTATATATACCACATATATAGAGTCTCCTGCCTCTCCGCCTGGCTGTCCTCACTGGGACCCCTTGGACGGGGGCGAGTTGAGTTTCCCTCCCTACCCCGACCAGGGCTCCAGCAGTCGAAGACCTCCAGAACCAGCCACAACCATGCTAAGACCACGCTCCACGCGCATGAAGGTACCGGCAGAGGAACAAAGGCATGCGGGTCCCGGGGCTGAGATCTCCAAGCCTGCTCGGATCGGGTTTGAGCATCCGCCACCCAGATCCTCCATACTCCAGTTGGCAGGGGTTACACCCACCAACTGGCCCCCTGGCACCGTGTAATTCCATCAATGGCCAAGATCCAGAGACTACAAAACCCAGCTTCTGGAAGCGTGCGGCCGCATTTGCGGCTGCGTGGCATCTCAATATCTCGTTCTTAGTTTGGACAGCCTGGCATGGTACCAACTGTAACCTGCCCACATGGCAGAGTCTGGCAAACTTCCCGTTGTGTACCCAATATGTCGAATACCAGTAACAATGATGGGTCTCATTCTCCTAACCCTGAAAAAGCCTTGAATATGGCACATTTTAAAAAATCTCAGGGCTAGGACGAAGGAGATGTTACTGGTGCCTGCTCGAGGCAATCGACGAACAACAGGATGATCATGATCATGATCATATATATATATATATATATATATATATATGTGTGTGTGTGTGTTTTGTGTGTGTGTGTGTGTGTGTGTGTGTGTGTGTGTGTGTGTGTAAATTACAGAGCCAATTGCACTGTAAGCATGAGATCTAAGCTACAACAATTGAACTTTAAAAATGACTGTCAAGGAACATGCCCGGGCTGGAAGAAACCTGGAGATATTGGTGGACAGAAGCGAACACTGGTGGTGGGTTTGGTGCTCGAGCATTGTACTCCTGGAAGTGAATTATAAATAACTATGTGAATCATGGTGCCTTGATGTTTAACCTAAAAAAAAGGATATTAAAATTTAAAAAGGATTTCTGTAAAAATCAGAAAAAAAGAAAATTGAGGGAGGTAAAACAAAAACCAATTTCTTAACTCTCTGTGCTTTAGCTCACTTGTCAATGTGATGGAAATGACAAAAGTGCCTACTTTGTAGAATTCTTATAAAATTAACAATTATAAAGCACTTAAGCAGATTCTGAGTCACAGTAAGAACTTAGCTTTTGTTTCTGTCAAGATTCTGGCAGGAAACAAATAACACTAAAATAACTGAATATAAGATATGAACATAAGAATATAAGATTTAGTTCAAGGTTCAGAGAAAACCTCAAGGGACAATAAAGTAAACTGTGGCTAATGAAAGAGTAGGAATTAGTTGCCAATCCTAGGACTGAAAGGTTGTTAGGTAGGAGCAATAGCAATTACCTGAGAAGAGAAATTTATGAGGGGATTGTTGCCTAACAGGGGCTGTGGCACATCCCAGACACCCAGCCAACATATGGCAACCCTGCAAAAGAGAAGGGAAGAGCAAATATTTTCATTGGTTCTAATTCCAGGTCTGGTTATAACCAAAGTCTCACCAGAGTCTAAGGAAAAGGATCTTTCTTTGCAAGTTCACTATCTCAAGGTACAGGGCAGATTAGGAACGGTGAAGAACAGATAAGTGAGACATCAGTTCACCCATCAGCACCCACTCTTTCACCCAGGTAAAATATCCGATTCCCCACAGGCAACACAGAAACTGATAAGTCACCATATTGTCAAGGGATCATGTAAAGGTGTAGTTTTGTATTTGGATCTCTTGGACCTAGAATGTTAGTCAACCTCTTGTCTTTCTTGGGAAACAAAGCAAAAAAAAAATATGCTCTCTTTTTAAATCACTGGTCACAGCTGTATGTTCACCCTCCTCATTTTATTTTGTTATGTGTGAGCAGTGTTAGAATTTGGGGTGGATTGAGGAGAACTTTTATTCCTATAATACCTAATGCTGTGGTATCTATGTTTTTATTGGTCGGTTGAAGAATTTTGTTCATCAAGACTCTGTGTGTGTGTGTGTGTGTGTGTGTGTGTGTGTGTGTGTTTGGTGGCAGAGAATACTATGGATTTTGAGTTCTTTACCCACCATTATATTACAACAGCCCTGTTTCCCTTTTGGAAATGAGGTCAATCACCTTAGCCTAGTCTATTAGTACATGCTTTTTTAGAAGTCTAAAAGAATTCAAATGGTCACAGGAGAAACTCAGCTTTTAATTCATCAACACCATTAAGTCCACCAAATCTAAAATTATGGGAATAGGAAACACAATTTCAAGGGAATTAGAATAAAATTCTTCTTGGACCTGGTTATGGGAAAGAGTATCTTGTATACTGACTGATGATTTAAGGTGTGGCTATATGGTACTAAACAGCATCTTATTCAGACAGGTACTATCTCCAGGGTTGAGTATAGTATCTGAATATGAAATAGTGAAACTTTCTCTGTTCTATCAAGCCAGCTGTCACTGTCACTGTCCTCCTGTTGTTCATCGATTTGCTCAAGTGGGTCCAGTGACATTATGAGACTTGTTACTGTGTTTGGCATATGGAATACGTCACGAGTAGCTTGCCAGGCTTTGCGGTGCGGGCAAGACACTCTCAGTAGCTTGCCGGGATCTCTGAGAGTGATGGAGGAATTGAACTCGGGTCAGCCTTGTCGGCCACGTGCAAGGCAAATGCCCTACCCGCTGTCAAATATTAGGGTGAATGGTAAAATCCACATTACAAAAAAATGATCAAATTCATTTATACAATTCTTTCACAATAAAGCAAATCTCTTGATACTTCTGTAAACCCTCATGGTAATGAATAAGGCAATTTGGAAGTTCTAGAGTAATAACAATGCTAGAAGTTCTATGGACTGGGAAAACAATGTCCCTAGAACATGCATGAGCTGCCCTTTCAATGATTGAAGGATTCAATATAATCAATCTACTATAAAGTGGCCAAAAGTGGCCAACACTTTTTAGAAAATAGTGTCACACTAGGATCTAATATTAATTTCTTCTATTGGTAGGTTGGAAATTTATTAGTTGAAGTAGCCATATTTAACCCTTAGAACTCCATAATTAAGTAGTCAAGATAATCCATCATATGTTTGCCAATCCTCTCTATGCTTCTTGAGTAGGTGATGTCTTCTGACATTAGTGACTTCAGTCACATACCCTTGTACCAGAGATAGCCTGTGTATGATGCTAGTAGTGCTGCTGGTATAAGAGTGACACCCACCACCTAGTTGTAGCCCCCGAGATATCTTTACCAAACCAGTTTTGCGTCATGAATTTAGACATTGAACTTCACTACAAATTCTGAGAACTTAAGATTTCCCAGTGATTCTATGACTTCACCAGTTCATGTCAATAATTGTTTTCTACTAAAATTAGCCAAAACATTGTTCATGCTAAAATTTAATCATCTTGCTCAACTCACTGAGACAAAACAGCAATAAAGCCTGAGTCAAAATGTGGTGATAAGCATTCAATCCAATGAAAGGAGTGAGTCTCAAAATCTAAGAGTGGGAAAATCACCAGAATTCAGGGTGAAGTATACATATTAATTATATCTTGTCTCATGGCCAGGCAGACAGTTCAAGGACATGAGCAAACACCCTATTCCTCCCAACCTTAGAGAAGGGTCTAATGGCTCAAAACTCAAGACCACAGTAGAAATACAAGATGCTCAGATATTTCCAGACAATAGAAATTAGAAAGTGGGAAGGTTTCATAATGAATATGGTAATTTATTTTTCCCAGAACTGGTATTTTAGCTGGAAATATTTAATTGTGGAATACATCTGTTGAACTTCAAATGAGGCAGATAACAGGGTATAAAAGGTCATATTATTCATCATATACTGTCTCTGTTCCAAAACACTGCTCAGAGCCAAACTCTTCTAGAAATACTATTGTATGTTTCCTATGTTTGAAGGTAAAAATATAAATAATTTGCATTTTTGTTAAATGAATATTTCATTGGAAAATCTCTATTCATTTTTATCTCTCCTTAGATTATTTAAATTTGAATGAAATACCATCATAAGATAGTTAGGAATCATTTACCTAATTTTTTCTTGTTAAGATTTAACATTTAAAAGCACTTTCTCTTCAAAAAATGCTATTTCTGAACATTTATTTTTAATTAACTGTTTCAGTTAACCATGCTCTTACATCCAGTTATTTTACATTATTTTTTTTATGAATTGCATTTTTCTGTGATCATCTGTAGACACCACTAGTTTCTGGCTTGAGAATATTTACAGTCACCTTTAAAGTGTTGTGATCTTCTGAATTTTGTAGGCAATGAAGGTGTTAGAGATGGAATGGAGTTTATCTGGCCTTAGGTGCCACAGAGGAAATATTCCTTGATTGAAACTCATTCCTCTTGGAGATAGAGAGATTCCTAATGCATCTTTTCTGGGTATAGACAGAATATGAGTGCATAGACTGGAAAAATTAAATTGGGAGCAAGGTATGCCAGTTTTGAGATGTGTTCGATCTTTTGAAGTTGACTGATGCATTTTTTTTGTCCACCCAAGACTTATATACCTTGGACCCTGGTCCTGTTGGTTCCTTCCTTTTCCTAAGCGTAGGTGGAAAACCAACCAAACAGAACTCTAGCTGATATTAGAGCTCCTGAAGGTCAAATATTTGTGAAAAAAAAGAAGAAAACAAAACCCAGGGACTAGTATTGAGGAGGAAACTTTCACTGTAATATGACCTTTTAAAATATTATTCATGAAAAGCAAATTACTTAGTAAGATTAATTTTATTTTGGAGGTGGAGGTTTCTCTGTTGTGGTTCTTAGGGGAGTGGAGTCAGAGGCCCCTTTGAGATGGTGGTTTGAGCAAGAGCCCAAAGATGCAGAGCTGCTCTGGCTCTGCAATGCCTGGAATTGTATGACCCATGCAGCAGTGTTGGGACCTCCAGGGCTGCATCAAGGAAACTTTGTGGTGCTGGGAATGAAAAACAGATCTCCCATGAGTCCCCCACCTGCCCAAACAGAGCCCCCGCCGCTGTAAATCTCCAGAACCCAACTGCTGCCAATACTCATGGCCAGTCTTGACAGACTCAGGATAAGCCTCATCCATGAATGAATCTGTTAAAAAAAAAAGCTCAGGGATGTGGGTTTTGTGACAGAAATCTTCAGGCTATCAAGGAGTCAGGAATAGGCAACCTCCCTCCATACTCCTGTTCTTCTGGGAGCCTGGCAGTCACACACACGAATTGCCTCTGGCTCCATATAAGCTCATTAATAGCCATGATCCAGAGATTCAAAAATAAATCTTGGAAGAGATCAATAAACTGCAAAGTTGTTTCCGGACCTCAATGTCACCATTCAGTTGAAAATTTAACTCCAACCCTATCACCCTATTAAAAATTTTAGAATTCCTGGAGCATTTGTGGCTGCATTTGTGGCTGTGTGACACCTCATACTTGAAACCACTGATGTCCCAGGAGTAGCACACCACAATGTATGGGACATAAAGTAGAAGGCAACTCATTTTGATATATATATATACATATATATATACACACATATATATATCAGTAGATGTAGATATAGATATAGGCTCAACCTGTAACAATATATTAGTAATTTCTTATATAAGAACTTAATAGATCCAGGATGAAGTACAACAATCTTCACACACTTTCTTCCAAGGAAACTTTTTTTTGGGATAATTTGTAGTGTATTATTCATAACGAGCAATACAAAACAATTATTTAGGGCCTGCTATTGGGGCAGGCTTTGGTGGTGGTTGAGAAAATTCAAAATAATGGTGGTGGGAAGGTGTAACATTAGTGGGATTGATGTTGGAATATTGAATAAAAGGTAAAGGCCTTTTATGCTCGAGCGGGCCCAGTAACGTCTCCATTGGAGACTTTGTTGTTACTGTGTTTGGCATATCGAGTACTCTCGGTAGCTTGCTGGGCTCTCCGAGAGGGGTGGAGGAATCGAACTCGGGTCGGCCATGTTGGCCGCTTGTAAGGCGAATGCCCTACCGCTGTGCTAAATTATTGTGAACCAAAAAAAAAAAAAGAAAGAAAAAAGAAAAGGATCTGCCCGCATGTAAACATAAGCCCTAACCCTATACTTTTTCCAGTCCTATTTTATTTTTCTTCTTTAAAATATACTGATTGGCCACTGGTTTACAATACTATGCAATAGTTTGGAACATAGCTTTACACATTAATTAATGTATTACTACACTGCACCCCTGCAAAGTTCCAGAACCAGGTTTATTGGATTTAGTGGATATGTGCCCAAGTATCCTACTGTTTCTTCAACTTGTCTTTCTGTTTTGCACCCTTAAAATATATTTTAGAACGTTTGAGTATCAAGGGAAAATAATGATTCAGCTTTACTGGGTCTCCCAATTTATTAATTGTCTCTCATGTTTCATGCGGGTGTCCTATTAGACCAGCATCTTTATGGTGTTGTTACAAAGTATCGCTTCAGAAATAGACTCAAGGCAAAGCTATAAACTATAGTGTTTGCTCCTTAACACTAGCTTTTGAATGAGGTTGGCCATAATGAAATATTGTCAGATCTATGAGCTCAAGGATTTTCTTTCCTCCTCCTCATATTCAGTGTTAAATAATTGATGTTCACAACTGAATGCACACAGGACCCATGGATATTTATGTGGCTGAACTGAAAGGCTGGGAACAGACTTTTGAAGCATATGACAATGTATAATTTGGAGCTCTCTGACATGATCTAAATACTGGAAAAGCAAATTATGCTTTGCTAAGAAAGTGAACTTTAAATACACTAGTGAACTTCTAAATCAAAGGCAGAGTATTGAAATGGCCTTAGAGCTGTGCTTTGTGTTTCCAGCACCACGTACTTGAGAATCTATAGTGCATGCCACCCTTTTGATATCTATTCCCAGAGCTAAGACCAGGAATCACATATCACACGGTACTGGTATGAGTTGAAGCAACCATTGAAAAAGATGCTTTATATTCCATATGTTACTTGTGTGGATGTTGTAAAGCTCA
Organism: Sorex fumeus; assembly: GCF_029834395.1. Taxonomy (NCBI): domain Eukaryota; kingdom Metazoa; phylum Chordata; class Mammalia; order Eulipotyphla; family Soricidae; genus Sorex; species Sorex fumeus. Next base: position 40,688,009 of record NW_026606071.1, on the reverse strand, counting down.
TGCTCTTAATTCATTTATTTAAGTAACACTATCAAATGCTGTCAGGAGATACAAAAATGAGAGATGAATGGTTATTCCAAAGAAAATAGATGGGAATGTGGCAGGACGGGCACGGAGGCCCAGCTCTGGGCAACAAAGCTGAACGGCTCCAATTTCAAACAGGTACAGCCCGCCTCCAAGGGCCTGGGACCCTTTCTGGGCACGCGCACCTAGATCCAGCCCCTAGACAGCCGGTTTTCAACCCCTGAGCTGCGCGGGACGGGCACGGAGGCCCAGCTCTGGGCAACAAAGCTGAACGGCTCCAATTCCAAACAGGAGACGTTCCCAACTCCTCGCCAGTGCCAGGGACTCTTTCCGGAGCCGCGGCCGCATTAGCGGCCGCGGAATATTTTCCCACTACATATGCCATAGGAACCATAAGCTACCTTCTTAGATGGAAACTTCTCTATTTTAGCTCAGCCACTAGAAACACAGTAGCCAATAACTCATAAGCCTATCTTAACTCACACTGCATATCAAGCAGAATAGTAACAGTGAACGTGAAGGACTAAACCACACCTCTCACAATGGTAAAGCAACGCAAAAGCCCACCAAACTTTCATATTGAAGACTCTAGCCCAGATGACACCAACAGTACTGTAATGTTAGACAACCTCTCTGACAAGAAATTCAGGAGGGAGCTACTTAGGATGCTTAGGGAATTAAAAGAAACAATGGAAAGCAATGCCAATAGAAGACAAGAGGATCTGAAGGCAGAAATGAGGAAAATGCAATCAGAAATATCAGACCTGAAAAATCTCGTAGGCGAATTGAAAAGCTCAGTGGAAGGCCTCAGCAGCAGAGTAAGAGTGGCTGAGAACAGAATCAGTGAACTCGAAGATGAAGTTCAGAGACTCTCCAGAAAAGAGCAGAAAATGGAAAAGAGACTCACAATTCACGAACAGATGGCAAGAGAAGATCGGGATGAAGCCAAGAGGGGTAACATAAGAATTATTGGAGTCCCAGAGATACAGGAAGAAAACCTTGATGAAGAAGAAACTGTCAAAGACATCATTGCTACAACGTTTCCAGAGCTGAAGAAAACTTGTGACCACATTCAGGAGGCCCGAAGGGTACCAGCTAGAAGAAATCCGAATAAAAATACCCCAAGACACATTCTGATCAAAATGACCAAAACCTTAGACAGAGACAAAATTCTGAAAGCAGCAAGATCGAAGAAAGAAATCTCTTACAAAGGAGCATCCTTAAAATTCACAGCTGATTTTTCTGATGAAACCCTCATGGCCCCAAAACAGTGGTGGGACATAGTGAAAAAACTCAATGAAATAAATGCCTCTCCAAAAATACTTTACCCAGCGAGACTCTCATGCATAATAGAAGGAACAACACACAGTTTCACAGACAAACAACAGCTCAGGAACTTCATAGACTCAAAACCATGGTTACAAGAACAACTAAATGGGCTACTTTAAGGCAAGAAAGGCCCCTCAAATACACCAAATTTTAACAGAACAATGGGACAAAATCCCATAACAATAATCTCTCTCAATGTCAATGGGCTAAACGCACCAATTAAAAGACATAGAGTGGCAGGATGGATTAGAAAATTGAACCCAACATTCTGCTGCCTGCAAGAAACACATCTCAATAGTCAAAGCAAACACAGACTCAGAGTCAAAGGCTGGAAAACAATCCTACAGGCAAACAGCTCCCATAAAAAAGCTGGGGTAGCCATCCTTATATCAGACCACATCGATTTCAGAGTGAGCAAGGTCATAAGAGACAGTGAAGGCCATTTCTTATTGATCAAAGGATCTGTACAACAGGAAGAACTTACAATAATAAATGTATATGCACCTAATGAGAGACCAGCAAAGTACTTAAAACAACTACTCATAGATTTGGAAAAAGACATCAATAGTAACACAATACTAGTGGGAGACTTCAACACTGCTTTGTCACCTCTTGACAGATCAACCAGACTCAAGCTTAGCAAGGACATACTTCATTTGAGGGAAACAATGGAAGAAAGGGACTTAGTAGATATATATAGGACACTTCATCCACAAAAAGCTGAATACACATTCTTCTCAAGCGTCCATGGAACATTCTCCAAGATAGACCACATGCTGAGCCACAAAACATGCCTCCATAAAATTAAGAAGATAGAGATTGTATCAACAATCTTCTCAGACCATAATGCTCTGAAATTAGAAGTAAATCACACACAAAAACAGAAAACTAAATCAAACACCTGGAAATTAAACAGTGCACTATTGAACAACGAGTGGATTAGACAGGAAATCAAAGAGGAAATCAAAAGATTCCTAGAAACGAATGAAAATGAGAACACGAGTTACCAAAACTTATGGGACACAGCAAAGGCTGTGTTAAGAGGAAAGTTTATAGCTCTACAAGCATTCCTCAGGAAGGAGCAGCGAACACACATAAGTAACCTAACCTCACAGCTTAAGAGCTTGGAGAAGGACGAAAAAAAGGACCACAACCCGAACAGGAGAAAGGAAATAATAAAACTCAGAGCAGAGATTAATGAGATGGAAACCACAAAAAACAATCCAAAAGATCAATGAAACCAAAAGCTGGTTCTTTGAGAAAATTAACAAGATCGATAAGCCGCTAGCAAAACTCACAAAGAAAGGGAGAGAGAAAACCCTAATAAACCGAATCAGAAATGAAAAGGGGGTCATTACAACAGAAACCACAGAAATTCAGAGGATCCTCAGGGAGTACTTTGAGAAGCTTTATGCCACGGAACATCAAAACCTCAAGGAAATGGATAATTTCCTAGACTCCTACAGACTCCCAAGGCTGAACCAAGAAGACCTGGAATACCTGAACAGACTTATCACCATCAAGGAAATTGAACTGGTAATAAAAAGTCTCCCCAAGCACAAAAGTCCTGGCCCGGATGGATTCACTAGTGAATTCTTCCAAATCTTTAAAGAGGACTTACTCCCAATGCTCTTTAAGCTTTTCCACGAAATTGAAATATCAAAAACACTTCCGAACAGTTTCTACGAAGCAAATATCACACTGATACCAAAAGCAGACAGAGATACCACAAAGAAAGAGAATTACAGGCCGATATCCCTGATGAACACAGATGCAAAGATCCTCAACAAACTACTAGCAAATAGAATCCAACTACTCATCAAAAAGATCATACACCATGACCAAGTAGGATTCATCCCAGGGATGCAAGGATGGTTTAACATTCGAAAATCAATCAACATAATCCATCATATCAACAAAAGAAAAGATAAAAAGCATATGATTATATCAATAGATGCAGAGAAAGCATTTGACAAGATCCAGCACCCCTTTATGATGAAAACCCTAGCCAAAATGGGTATAGAGGGGACCTTCCTCAACATAATTAAAGCCATCTACCACAAGCCTACAGCAAGCATCATCCTCAATGGCGAAAAACTGAGAGCCTTCCCTCTAAGATCAGGGACGAGACAGGGATGCCCACTCTCTCCACTTCTGTTCAATATAGTACTGGAAGTACTTGCAATAGCGATTAGGCAAGAAAAAGATATTAAGGGCATTCAGGTAGGAAAGGAAGAAATCAAGCTCTCACTATTCGCAGATGATATGATACTCTACTTAGAGAACCCAATAACCTCCACCAAAAAACTCCTAGAAACAATAGACTCGTATAGTAAAGTTGCAGGTTATAAAATCAATACCCAAAAGTCCATGGCTTTCCTATACGCAAATAGTGAGAGAGAAGAAAGCAACATGAAAAAACAATCCCGTTCACAATTGTGCCCCAGAAAATCAAGTACCTAGGAATCAGCTTAACTAAGGAAGTAAAGAACCTGTACAAAGAAAACTACAAAACGCTACTACTTCAGGAAATAAAAGAGGACATGAGGAAATGGAAAGATATCCCCTGCTCATGGGTCGGGAGACTTAACATTGTCAAAATGGCAATACTACCGAAAGCATTGTATAAATTCAATGCAATCCCTATAAGGATACCCATGACATTCTTCAAAGAAATGGAGCAAACACTCCTGAAATTTATATGGAACAATAAGCCCCCACGAATAGCTAAATCCATTCTTGGGAAAAAAGAAAATGAGAGGAATCAACCTCCCTAACTTCAAACTGTACTACAAAGCAGTAATAATTAAAACAGCATGGTACTGGAACAAAGGCAGAACTGCAGACCAATGGAACAGGGTTGAATACACTGACATCTCCCCTCAATCATATGATCATCTAATCTTTTATAAAGGTGCAAGTAATGTGAAGTGGAGTAAGGAAAGCCTCTTTAATAAATTATGTTGGCATCATTGGACGGCTACATGCAAAAAAATAGGCTCAGAACTCTGCCTAACACCATGTACAAAAGTAAGATCAAAATGGATTAAAGACCTCAACATCAGACCAGAAACCATAAGGTACATTGAAGATAAAGTTGGCAAAACCCTCCATGATATTGAAGCTAATGGTATCTTCAAAGATGCCACGCCACTGGCCGAGCAAGTGAAAACAGAGATAGATAAATGGGACTATCTTAAACTAAGAAGCTTCTGCACCTCCAAAGAAACAGTGACCAAAATACAAAGACAGTCTACAGAATGGGAAAGGATATTCGCCGAATACACATCTGACAAGGGGTTGATATCCAGGATATACAAAATACTGGTTAAACTCCACAAGAAGAAAACATCCAACCCCATCCAAAAATGGGGCAATGAAATGAACAGAAACTTTCTCAAAGAAGAAATCCAAATGGCAAAAAAGCACATGAGAAAATGCTCTACATCATTAATCATCAGAGAGATGCAGATCAAAACCACAATGAGATACCATCTCACACCTCAGAGACTGGCCCACATTCAAAAGAACAAAAGCAACCAATGCTGGCGTGGATGTGGCGAGAAAGGGACACTGCTTCACTGTTGGTGGGAATGTCCACTGGTTCAGCCCTTCTGGACAACAGTATGGACGATTCTCAAAAAATTAGATATTGAGCTCCCATTTGACCCAGCAATACTACTCCTGGGAATATATCCCAGAGAGGCAAAAATGTATAGTCGAAGTGACATCTGCACTTGTTTGTTCATTGCAGCACTCTTTACAATAGCCAGAAACTGGAAGAAACCTGAATGCCCAAGACCAGATGACTGGTTAAAGAAACTTTGGTACATCTACACAATGGAGTACTATGTAGCTGTTAGAAAAGATGAAGTCATGAAATTTACATACAAGTGGTACAATATGGAAAGTATCATGCTAAGCGAAATGAGTCAGAAAGAGAGGGATAGACATAGAAAGATTGCATTCATCTGGGGGATATAAAGTAACAAAGTATGAGATTAATACCCAAGAATAGCTGAGATCAGCACCAGGAGGATTACCCCATAACTTAGAGTCCAGCCGGGTATCCGAGAGGAAAGGGCAGTTCAGATAGAGAAGGGAGCACCAAATAAAGGATGTTTGGAGGATCCTCCCAGGAGGGGAGATTCATGTCGAAAGTAGACTATGGACTGAACATGTTTGCCACTCAATGCCTCTTTTGCAGACCACAACACCCAAACGGAGAGAGAGAACACAGGGGATTGCCCTGCCACAGAGGCAGGGGGAGATGGGGGGATGGGGTGGGAGGGATATTATCCGTGGTGGTGGAAAATGGGTACTGGTGGAGGGATGGGTATGTGATCATTGTATAATTGAAACCCAAGCACAAAAAAAATTGTAAATCTACAACTGTAAAAAAATAAATAAATAATAAAAAAAAGAAAAAAAAGAAAATAGATGGGAATGTAAGTAAGGATTCCAGTAGCTAAAACAGAAAGGGAAGTCATTAACCTCTATGTGGTCAGGACCACAAGACAAGGAAGCTGTTGTAAGAACAGTATAGCATAATAGTGCTCAGAGCTTGGATCTGGGCCCGAATTCCAATTCTTCCACATATAAACTGTGATAACTAGGGGTTACATTCTGACCTCTCTGGGCATTGATTTGCTCATTGTGAAAGAAAAATAATATCACTCCCCTTCTAGAATCTTTCTGAAGATTAAGTTAAAACATCTATTTTCAACATATGGTCTTCTCAAAATGTCATCTGGGGTTCCTGGAATTCCCAAGATCCTTTTGGGGACTGAAATAGCAGGACTTATATTAAGGAAATAGAAATCTACTATGAAAATTCAATTTCAATAATAATAATGTGAAGTTGGGGGTATTTTTAAATAGAGGCCACTACCAGTGGCACTTAAGGGACTTGGGCTGACTTGCAGCAATACTTGGTCGGCAAGTGTGGTCAGCAGTGCTTTAGGCCTAAAGGGTAACACCCTGTGGTACTCGGTGGAATGTGAGGTATTGGGGATTGACCCCAGTGCTTTGGGTATGCCAGTCATGTGCTTCACTACCTGAACTATCACCCCTACATCAGTAGGTAACTATCTCCCCCATGTGTCCCCTACAGTTTCCTCTCCTTTTGTATGAAATGTGGACTGTTTTTTGCCTAATATTATTTTAGAGTGCGTGATAGAATTTTCAGAAGGTCACCTGATGTGTGATCATTTGAGAAGGTTGAACTCAGAAGAAGCTGGAAGAATTCAGATGTCTCCCTTTAAGACAAACATTAAAGTAGTTTACAGGAATGTAAAACCAAATCTCTTATCAATATTTTTTCTTTTCAAAAATGTATGGCGTTCATTAAGAGTATTTGTAAGCATGTTTATCATGTCATTTGCAGTTAATTGATTTATCTGAATCACTACATTTAAAATAACTAATGAATATTTGTATTTTTCAGTTTTGGTTTCTAATATGTAGAGAATAAGAGACAACCCACATAAACAAAAATTCTTCCATGTCTTCAAGGAAGAAAATAAAGGAAATTAAGGACTAACCAAGTTTGATAACTAAATTAGGAGACTGTCTGAGGAGCGATAGCACAGCGGGTAGGGCGTTTGCCTTGCACGTAGCCAACATGGCTGACCAGAGTTCGATTCCTCCGCCCCTCTCGGAGAGCCCGGCAAGCTACCGAGAGTATTCGATATGCCAGACACAGTAACAACAAAGTCTCCAATGGAGACGTTACTGGGCCCGCTCGAGCAAATCGATGATCAATGGGAGGGCCTTTACTTACTTACTTTACTATGTAAAAATTACTAATGACCTAAATTTTAACTATTATTATTGTTGTTGGATTGAGATTTAAAAACTAGATTATTCATGGTTAGAATTCCTTTGGTGAGGCAAGAAACAAGGATGCTCAGAAAACCTGAGCATTAAATGCCTAATCTGAGTTTAAGAGTTGACGTATTCCATGGTCCTGACTTGATAGGGTGGTTCATAGGCTAATATGCATTGAACATATTTGGCACTGCATTTATTATGATGAGGTTACAAATAGACATGTGAGAGGATGCTCTGAAGTAGCTTACACATATTTGGACAGACAGAATTTTGTATGGAAAGCTGGTTCCAGGGATGAGCTAACAGGAACTGAGCAGTCCAAGAAACAGTGTGGCAGGGAAGGTATTTGTTATGACCGTGGTCGACCCAGGTTTTATTCCGGTACTCCTATATGGTTCCCTGAGCACTGCCAGAAGTGATCCCTGAGTGAAGAACCAGGAATAAGCCCTGCAGTGTGACTCCAACAAATCACACCCCTCCCTACTCCATGAAACAAAACAAACAAGAACTGGTATCAGTAGTTATATTATCAGTCAGATAAACTCAAGAGTGTTGGGTGATTCACAGATATTTGTCATGGAAAGACTTGTAGTCATCTCTTATTACAAGTAAGTGTCATATGTGTACACCTTCATTGTAAATAATCTAATAATTCAAAGATTATTTTGTAGGGGTTAGGAAAATAAGGTGAAATTTGACTCTTTACCTCTTTAACCCTTTTTCCTTTCTTCTGAGTTGATTTTATATACTTTGTTCAATTTCTTTTCAGACCTTTTGCTCTTCATTGGATATAGAGAGTGATACTAGCAAAATGTATAGCAACAGATTCCAAATGTGATTTTAAACTACAGATAAAAATCATCCTTTTTCATTATTCCTCTTTTTCAGTGGAGGTGAGGTGTAAGGTGAGACACAGAGAGACTAAGCCCTGTAACCAGCATTTCAAAACTAGGGAGTGAAACGATGACCTCCACAGAGAAGTCCTTATTTGAACTTATTTGGACCACCCTTCCCCTTTACAGGGAAACCAAAATTACTCACTTCCTCCCAATACCCCCATCACTGAAATCTACTTTCCTCAAGTGAACAAACAGAATGAACTGTGCCACCCTCCCCTCTCACCCACGTCACCAGAGGCTACTGCTGCCTTCCAAAGATATCCCCGCATTCACTTTGGCAAACACCGACCTAGTGTTTTTTGGCTGACAGACAGGCAAATAGGAACACAGATGTAAAGTTGTTGGTTTTTTCTTTTGGGTCTGAGAGATGGTTCAATAATAGGTCTGTTTTGCATGCAGAAAGTTCCAGTTAAATCCCTGGCACCACAGGGCTCCTCAAGTGTGGAGTCAGCAGCACAGCTGGGTGCAGCTATGCCCGGCCACTAAAGTAGATCTGTCACTGTCACTGTCCTCCCATTGTTCACTGATTGCTTAAGCAAGCACCAGTAACGTCTCCATTTTGAGACTTGTTGTTACTGTGTTCGGCATATTGAATACGTCACGGGTAGCTTGCCAGGCTTTGCCGTGTGGGCTAGATGCTCTCGGTAGCTTGCCGGGCTCTCTGGGAGGGGTGGAGGAATTGAACCTGGCTCGGTTGGGCTGGCAGCTTGCAAGGCAAATGCCCTACCACTGTGCTATCGCTCCAGCCCACAAAGTAGATCAACACATTTTAAAAAAAATATGATTTTTTACATATGGCCAGATAGTACAGTTAAGGCACTCACTGTGCACATGTCCCCCCTTGGTTTAATCCCTTGCACTCATCTGTGGTCTCCTGAGCACCTCCAGAATTGATCCCTGAGCAGAGAGCCATGGCTAAGCTGGAGCACCCTGGGTGTGGCCAAAACAAACAAAATATTGAGGACTTTGGTGGGTACATTGGTGATGGATGTAGTGTCAGAATTATTTTTGGCTTAATTCTTCCATGATCTTGTTATTATCTTTGTTACCAGCTTAATGAACATTTAGGCCTAATATAAGCAAAACATGACAGCTTTAAAGGTTTCTCGAACCATGTCCCATCCAATCTTCTTTTCAAGCCTCTTCCCTAAGGAAGGCTGATCTCTCAGTAGTTTGAACAGAAACAGACTCACTGCACACTCATTTAAATGTTTTGATCTCTCTGTTTCCCTGCTAATTGCAAGAACTGGTATCGGGAGTTGTATGTTCAGTTTGGTCTGAAACAAGGCCCGTATGCCTGCTGATTGGCTGGGACTGTGATGCTGATGGTGGTTGCCAAAAGTTTTGCATTTGCTGGTGTCACATCACTTCTGTATGACATGTCCAACACTAGTGCATTTACGAAGCATATGTGTGTGCTTTGGGGTCTTTGGGATATCTCTTATACTGGAGTCTGCATCTGGGAGCTTTTCATAAATCTAGAGTTCCTGGAGACCTTCTAGTAAGAATTGAGCATTACACCCTCCTGCCTGGGTTTGTAGTGGAGAGGAAATAACACCTATCAAAGAGAAATTCTGATCCCTGGAAGATTTATAGACTGCATACTTTGTAGTCGCACTGCACTGTCCTCCCGTTTATGGATTTGCTTGAGTGGGCCCAGTAACGTCTCCATTGTGAGACTTGTTATTACTTTGTTTGGCATATTGAATACTTGTAGTACTCATGTTCTAATACCCTAAGATCACCTGATAAGAATTAATCCATAAAAACTAGGTGTCCAGACAAGGTGAGTGTGAGAGAGTTCTGTGGATCTGCTGTCATAAAGCAAGGCACAGTCCTCCCAAAGATGAGCTCACACCCCCAAATCACAAACCCCAGAAGAAATCATCACAAGACCTAAGTGTGCAGGGACAGGAGGGATAGTACAGGTAAGGGGTCTGCCTTACAGTCTGCTGACCTCGGCTCCATCTTTGGCACTTCTTAAGTTACCTTCAGCATGGCCAGGAGTAATCTCTGAGCACAAAGCCAGTAGCAAGTCTTGAGCACAGTTGAATGTGACCCCAAAACCAAACCAGATCTATTTTGATTCTCTTCTGAAGCTTTCACTTGGGAATAAATAAATCAGTCATCTTTGCTGTGGGCACCAGAAATGCAGAAGCCTCTGACTGCAGCCTTTACTCCTCACCTTGACCCTGCGAAGAGCAGATACTAGGCCCTGTAGCCTCAAACCTCAAGGAACAACAATCTTCTTAATGTCCTTTTGGACTTTTTTTAAAAATAAGCTCTATATTTGTTTTCTATGGAAAATACCTTCCCCCGCACCTTTTTCAAAAAACAAAAAACCTGTGTTCCCTCCTAGTTCTGGAGTAAACATTCTGAAAGCAAATGTCAACGGAGTTATGTTCCTTCAACCTAAGGGAATGTGTTTTTTTTTCTTCTAGCTTCATATGTATAAAGGAAAACTAGGACTACAGGGACCCAATATTTCCCTCCATTGTCACATGGATTTCTCTCTGTTGGGCCCTCCTGGGAAATCTAATAAGACCTCAGCTCAAAAACCCTGGTGATATCTGGTTGACTTCCCTCCCCCCCAAAAATCAGGTAACATGCACCAGTTCTGGGTGGGTAGGATAAGGATATATCTCCTGCATGACCTGTAAATTCCTTTATCTCAGCAGTCAAAGGGTGGCAGTGAAAAATATCCTGATTTCTTCTGGGGATGCCTCATTTAGCATGAGATGGCTAACAGCATTCCTCACTGATCTCCCCTGAATTGAAGTAGATACTGAGTTAAGAATAAAGTGATCATGTTTTCTGGCTTCCACCTCCTGAGCAATGTAATTACTGTTACAGTAATAGTGACCCCCTCCTTAACTCTCAACACTTTCTCAGGTAGGATATTATTGCAAGAAGCTGCCAAATTAAGGTTTGGGGAAAATTTTTTTTTTTAATTTTTATTAGTGAAACACCATGAGGCACAGTTGTAGATTTACAATTTTTTGTGCTTGGGTTTCGATTATACAATGATCAAATACCCATCCCTCCACCAGTGCCCATTTTCCACCACCATGGATCCCAGTATCCCTCCCACACCCATCCCCCCCATACCACCCTGCCTCTGTGGCAGGGCATTCCCTTTTGCTCTCTCTCCTTTTGGGTGTTGTGGTCTGCAAAAGAGGCATTGAGTGGCAAACATGTTCAGTCCATAGTCTACTTTCAACATGCCTCTCCCCTTCTGGGAGGATCCTCCAAACACCCTTTATTTGGTGTTCCCTTCTCTATCTGAGCTGCCCTTTCCCCTAGAATGCCCGGCTGGCCTCTAAGCTATGGAGTAATGGTTTGGGGAAACTTTTATTAGCTGTTGCAGGATTCCAGGTGGGTATCTATCTGTAACTTTTTTTTGAGATCCTATGGATATTTGGCAGTCAATAATCTAAGAAATAGTGAACATTACTAAGTCTTTGGGCTGGAGCGATAGCACAGTGGGTAGGGCATTTGCCTTGCAAGTGGCCAACATGGCTGACCTGAATTTGATTCCTCCGCCCCTCTCGGAGAGCCTGGCAAGCTACTGAGAGGATCTCGCCTGCATGGTAAAGCCTGGCAAGCTACCCATGACATATTTGATATGCCAAACACAGTAACAATTGTCACAATGGAGACGTTACTGGGCCCGCTCAAGCAAATCGATGAACAACAAGAGGACAGTGACAATGACAGTGACTAAGTCTTTAATCACAATTATTATGACTATTCATTGGAGAGTGAGCACCCTAGAGATTTGGGGTATAATCAAGAATGAGTAGGTGTCACAAAGAAGAGATTGAACATTTCAAGAAGTGCTCTTTGAATAAGACTGAGAAAGTCTGATACAGAAATAGGTCAGGAAGCAAGATCAGAGCTCTTATCCCTTAATGTTGGGATTATTTGAAAAATCATTTCCTAGTACTTGAGCATATAAGGAAAAGGCAGGGTATCTGCACCACGAAGGGTAGATGGCACCAAGTGCCACACACCTTGCCCAAAGGTGTGACAAGTTATTAAGTGCCTGCGTGCTGGGGCAGGAACAGTTACAGCAGGTAAGGAATGAGGCCAGGTAGCCAAAGTCACAGTCTATGGAAAAAGTAGTCTCATCGGGTTGGTTAATTGATGCCCTCACACTGTTGAGATACTGCATTCCCAACCACCAGCATGGGTGGAGCGCCCAGGGGAGAGGAAAATTAGCCTTGTCAGGACTCCACAAAGACACACCTTGGTTTTCATTATTTTTGTTTACTCACTTGTATTTGCATATCAAGTGTTTCTTCACTCTCTGCTCAGTTCCCTACTACTTTGGGAAAGATTAGCTGATTGTTCAAGTCTCAGGTGTCTTCTTGGTACTATGCATATACTCTGCTGCTTCTATGAGTGAATAATCATGTTTCCAACTGGCCAAATACCACTTATCCTCCAGATGATAACTTAAGATGTCACTTCCACCAGACACCACCCCAGCAACACCTCCCAGGCTAGACTAAGTACTCAATTGGTATATTTCTTTTACCATACAATAGCCAAGTCTTTTGATGATTTCTTGTTCATTATATTTTTAGATTTTAAAGAGAGATATCTGTTTACTTGCCTGCAGATGTTTACCTGTTGAATCTGACATGTGGCTACTATTTAATAAATATTTATAGAATGACTGGAAAAGCCTGATATACTAGTAGTTCTTGCATATTTCTTGGATCATGTACACCTAAATAATATAAAAATTTATCAGCTTTTTTTCCCTCAGATCGGCTTCAAGAGATTCACAATTATTATCCAATATCAGTCCTGATTCTGGCTTAATAGCAACATTTAGGCTGGTTGATTTATCATCCAGTCTCTACCAACCCTTAAATTCTAAGATTTGACAAAATCAGGCGTCTCCAAACGTTCAAGAATATGACTTTTAATGTATCTTGATACAAGAGATAAAGCAGAGTTCAAGACTACAGTGAAATATCTCATGACTATAAATGACCGGTGCACCCAGCTAATAGAAGACACTTCAAAGAAAGGACTCGTGAAAGCAGAAATTCATGGCAGTTTCATCAGAGAAGGATCTGATCAAATCATCCAGTCAGCCTCTACGCAGAACCAAAGTTCTCTCCAGACTGTGCCTGACAAGGAAAATTCACATTCTGATTCAACATAGCCAGATCTAAGCAATTTACATGAGCTTAGCAAGATTTGAAAACTGCTGGCTAGCACTTAATAATTAATCTACAACTCCTCACTAATGATGTCTTAATACAGTTTCAGATGAGAAAAAAAAGCTCGACACTTTTGGGTCTCTGCATAAAACTGATCGATGGAAAAAACAAAGAATTTCCTTTCCTTCCTGGAAATAGGTCAAGGCTCCAAATGTACAGGTTTATCTTCATCCTCAAATTGGTTATGTACAGTTCCTTCCTCTGCCCTGTAGGTGGCGTTATGCTGGAGGTAAAGTGGGGAGCCCCGGTCTGTAGCACTTGCCAGCTTCCCTGGTGTAGATACTCCCACCATCCTCTGTTTCAAGCTACCAAATTGATGGCAATCTGCTTGCTAGATTTCTTAAAATTTAAAAATCCTTTCACAAATTAGTACAAAGTAGCTTCAGTATATCATTGCTATTTGTGATTTTAAAATGTTAGGAAGCCAAGAGCACTAAACCTGAAGCAAAACTTTATTGTACGTAATTAATTCCCTGTATAACACACACATATGTATATTATATGTCCATATATATGCATGCCCATATGTGTTTAGACATATATACATACATATATATATAAATATATATATACACACACATCTATGTATCCACAAATTTCTATTAAGACTGAACACACTTTAGCTTTTATTCATGACTGTCATACAATACACAGCGGGTAGGGTATTTGCCTTGCATGCGGCCAACATGGCCAACCAGAGTTTGATTCCTCCGCTCCTCTCGGAGAGCCCAGCAAGCTACTGAGAGTATCTTGCCCGCACAGCAAAGCCTGGAAAGCTACCTGTGACATATTCAATATGCCAAACACACTAACGATTGTCACCATGGAGACATTATTGGGCCCGCTCAAGCAAATTGATGAACAATGGGAGGACAGTGACAGTGACAGTCATACAATAATTTTTGGAGGAAGAAAGTATTACTGAGTACCATGTAAGTTTTGAAATATGTTTTTTTACCTAGTTTTAGAATTAAGGATGACCATAAAAAGCTAATATTATATTAGAAAAAGAACAAAAAAGGAGGCCCCCACAATAAAGAGAGAAATTCCTGAGTAGTGTGATTGTATGTGATTTTTTTAAAACTTTTTTTGAGGTGTGAAGTGGGGTTGACCATCCCCAGCTCTGCTCAGGGCTGTGATCAGGCATGGGGCTTAGAGATCACTTTTGGTGGTGCTCAAGAGATCATCTTCCATGCTGAAGATCTAATTGGGGTGCACCTCCTGGATGGCAAGCACCTTAAACCCTGTATTACCTCTCCAACCCTTAAGAAAGACCTTTTATTAATTCATTATTTTATTAATTCATGGGAGTTTGGGAGGTCACACTTGGTGATGCTGGGGGCTATTCCAGGTCCTGTGTTGAGGCTCATTTCTGGTGATGCTTGGGGAACAATGAGGTACTAAGCCTTTATCCAGGTCAGTGCATGGAAACCAATCCCTGTACTAAGTCTCTCATACTGTATGTGATTCTCATTTTGTTATGTGCTCAATACTTTTCAAACTTTTTATAATAAATGTGTGTTACTTAAATAAGTGCCACTCATCCTGTATAAAACTAAGTCTAATAATATCAATTTCATTTCAAGTTAGTAGAGTACACAACTACACTTCGGAAACAGAATGATCTTTAGATCGTGACCATTTACCTGGCCAGAATTACACATTAGGGAATTATCTGGGATAAATTAATCCTATGAGCTAAATGCTCCTATAAAATAAAAAAAAATCAAAATAATTAAATATGAAGGTTGATATAGGAGGACAATATCCTGATTCAGAAAGTACTAAGGCAAAGGAAGTGAAGTGAAGAAAAGGTAAAGGTAAAGGCCCTCCCGTTGATCGTCGATTTGCTCGAGCGGGCCCAGTAACGTCTCCATTGGAGACTTTGTTGTTACTGTGTCTGGCATATCGAATACTCTCGGTAGCTTGCCGGGCTCTCCGAGAGGGGCGGAGGAATTGAACTCGGGTCGGCCATGTTGGCCGCTTGTAAGGCAAACGCCCTACCCGCTGTGCTATCGCTCCAGCCCGAAGTGAAGAAATATATAGTAAATAACACTTTGAAGAAACAGTTTATATTTAACACATACTATGTTATTCTTGAATAAAGGATGGTTATGCCACCAATTTAATGAGGAATTCCCCAACAGTCATAAATTAAATTTCACTACTTTGGCCAAAATTACATGCAGGACATCAGTGTTCTTTAGTGATACCATGGACTCATGATATCATATGGGTACTAAAGCTCTTTTGCAAATCAAGCTGGTTAACTCACTAGATTCTTTTTCTTCCTTCCTTCCACCCAGTCTCCATCCCTCCCTTCCTCCCTCCTTCTCTCTCTTTCTTTCTCTCTTTCTTTTCTCCTTCTTTCCTTCCTTCCTTCCTTCCTTCCTTCCTTCCTTCCTTCCTTCTTTCTGTCTCCTTTCTTTCTTTCTTTTCTCTCATAGACACTTATTTTTGATGCTCTAAAGTTCTCCTATCACTTTTCTTCAAATAATTCCCCAAAATATTTTCAAATAGAAGACTCTTTTCTTGCATGATTTGCCATGATAATGAAATCTGAATTATATACACTCCATAAATATTAAGCTGAGTAACAAATGCCTTAATAGAAAAAATTAAAAATCTCCTAGAAAAGACATTTTTATTCAAATAAATCCAGAAAAGTGACAACAGAATGACTTTTTAAATAAAATAAATACATTTTCAGGATTAAGAAAATGAATAGCAGAATCAGTAGCTATGCTTATAATATTAAAAGTAAGCTTGGCTGAGATTAAAATATACTAGAAGTAGTGATATAAAAAAATAAAACATAATATTTATAAAAATTGATCTTTTAAAATTTGCTTGTGTAATTACTCCAAGTCATTGTAAGATGTACAAAATGAATGGGCATCATTGAGCTCATAACACGTCTCACAAGCACAAAAATTCATTCGTCATATTTAGAAGACTTTCAAGAAGCAGTTCACTCTTCTGAAAACTGATGTAGAGGCAGAATTAAATCTGTGTAATCTGTGCTTTAGAATAATGAAATAGCCATGGAGAGAAAGTTCTTTATAGAGAAATTCCAGGTAATTAGCATATCAGAAACAACACTATTAAAAATCTCAGTTTGTGGGGCTGGAGAGATAGTACAGTGCTGCCTTATATATGACTAAGACCTGGGTTCTAGCCCTAAAACTATATATGGTTCTCCAAGAATTCCAAAAATCATCCCTAAGCAGAGAGCCAGGGACTTTTGAGTACCACTGGGCATTGCCTCCCCACCTCCCAAACAAAACAAAACAAAACAAAATTCAAAGCCCTGGATAATAGGTTAGGTAAGGTCTTTAAAGCTGTGAAAACTTTGAGATAAAACATGGAGTCTTTAATAGACTGGGAACATCTCTGGATGCCATTTTTTGACATCAAGAGAAAAACTAGTTGCGGCAGATGTATCATGTGATGTACAAAAAATTCATAAACAGTTTGTAGCACTGTCGTCCCATTGTTCATTGATTTGCTTGAGCAGGCACCAGTAACGTCTCTGTTGTGAGACTGTTGTTACTGTTTTTGGTATATTGAATATGCTATGAGTAGCTTGCCAGGCTTTGCCCTGAGGGTAGGATAGTCTCAGTAACTTGCCTGGCTCTCCTAGTGGGATGGAGGAATCGAACCTGGGTCGGCCGTGTGCAAGACAAATCCCCTACCTGCTATGCTATAGCTCCAGACCATAAACAGTTAAAAAAAAAAAAGTCCTGAACTCCACTGAGTTCTGAGGTCAGATTCAGAGCTTAAGAGAAGCAAGTGGGAGAGATGGGGTCACCACCGAGGGGACATAATCAGCAGAATCTAGATAAAGAAAACGAGAATTTTGAAGGGCAGAGGAATTAGTGTCTTTAACAAAGGAAAAAGTGGGAGCGACATACCAATTAAAACCTACTTAACAGGCCTTGAAAATAGCTCAAAGGGCTGGACCATATGGTTTACATCCAGAAGGCCCCTGTTCAGCTCTCCCAACTGCTCCATGAGTGACCCCTGACCGCTGAGCTGGGAGTAGTGCCTGAGCATTGTTTAGTGTATCCCCAAACAACAATGAAATGCAGACATATCATGAAAATTAAAGAGGTGATACCTAATTTAACATTTTAATTTAACATTTACACTCTAAAAAAATAATAATAAGTAAAAAGAAAATCATGTGAGAGATGGAAAAGCAACTATAATTCTCTCTGAATTTTGATGATATTAACTTTTCAGTTGATGAGATTACGGCATATATTTGTGAGAACAATTATTATCTTTTCCAGTAATAGGTTAAATTATCATGAATGAAGGGCTACCTAGGGTGTGCTTCAGAATAATCACTGGAGAGGAACGTTAGTGTGAATCAGAAGGGCCATGAGTTTATAGATGTGGAAACTGAATGACAGCTATGTGCGGGTGTTTTTATTCTCTATATTCTTGGAAATGTGTCAGTAATCTATTACTCCAATGCTTTGTAACAAACCCACACAAGACCACAGTATCATACAGACATAAATAATAATTCTTTTTTTTAAATTGAATCATCATGAACTACAGTTACAAAACTTTTATGTTTGAGATTCAGTCATACAATGATTGAAAACCCATCCTTCCACCAGTGTACATTTTCTATCACCAATATCCAATGTTCCCAGTATCCCTCTCTTTCCCCCATTCCACTCCTCCCCCTGCCTAACTCTTTGGTCTGTTGTATTGGTCAGACATTAGCAACTTAAGATAAAAAATAAGGCTTCTGGTGATATCGGCTCAGTATGGGGTCCGGAGAATTCTCTGGGAGTTATGGAGCCCACCAGCAGGTTTTCTTCGCTGCTGTGTGCTGTAAGATGGTCCTGGGGGTGGATTGTGGGCGTGACTTCCAGGATCAGAAGTTGTCTGGGAACTGGGGTGGTCCCAATGCAGTTCAGAAAATAGTCCTGGTACCTGCATACTGGAGCCATGTTTGTAGAACCTCATGGTCACCGGGATTCCACGCAAAATTTCCTGGTATGCAAAGTAATCAATGGAAAGTAAATGATCTAGCGTTTTTCCCTGAAAAACAGGCTTGAATGGTGGTGGGAAAATCTGAGCAAAATATGATGCCCAACTGAAATGCATCTGGACTGTGCATTTAATTTTGGTGCTATGCCGCCCTGGGAGGGGAAGGGTGTCTGTCCCTCTACCTGCCCCCCCTTGCAGCGGTGGCATGGTGGCCTGCATCTTTTAAAGCCTAATGAACAGCCAGGTATGAGATTGCATTGACGAGGCACTTGGGGCCTCATGGGATGAGGGGTGGAATCGGCCCTGCTCCCCACCATGAAAATGCTCCGGGTTGCCACCCTAAAACACCTCCTCCGGCTTCTGAACAACCATGATCCCATAGGTACACATACCAACCTCAGAACCCAAGGGCTTCTGGCAGTAATCCCTCTAGGTTTATTACTAAAATATCAGAAATCCAAATTTGCGTGGCCGCTATTGTGGCCACACGACATCATATGCTCTTTATAATCAGCAGTAGAAAACAAATTATCTAATAATGCCTTCGTAGCAGGTCTGAATGTTGGGGAAAATTCCAAATAACAATGTTGGGTCTTTTGTCGTAATATTAAATATGATCAACATAGAGAGAGAGAGTAAAGAAATCTGCCACACATGCTGGGGATGAGTGGGAGGGAGGTATACTGGGGTTCTTGGTGGTGGAAAATGTGCAATGGTGAAGGGACGGGTGTTTGATCATTGCATGACTGACTGAGACTTGAACTGAAAGATTTTGTGACTGTCCTCAGGCTGATTCAATAAATAAAAAAAAAAAAGAAAGAAAAAAAGAAAAGAAAAATAAGGCTTACCAATAAAAACAGTAGAGTTTTTTACACTTGGAATTTATGTGACCAAAATATTGTGGGAAGTATTAGGGAAAATAAAATGAACAATTTAATAGCCTTTAAATAAATAAATACCTGAGACTGGAGCGATAGCACAGCGGTAGGGCATTTGCCTTACAAGCAGCCAACATGGCCGACCCGAGTTCGATTCCTACGCCCCTCTCGGAGAGCCCGACAAGCTACCGAGAGTATCTTGCCCGCACAGCAGAGCCTGGTAAGCTACCTGTGATGTATTCGATATGCCAAACACAATAACAACACGTCTCATAATGGAGACGTTACTGGGCCCGCTCGAGCAAATCGATGAACAACGGGAGGGCCGTGATTACCATGATTAAATAAATACCTAGAGTAAGGTTTGTCTCTTGTGAAGAAGTTCACTAGTGTTAGAACTAATGAAACGTTTTGACTCAAGACTCAAGAAAGAAAGTCATTGGACTTTAAGATCACTAATAGGGCATAATAATAAAATGATGAAAAATAAATGTTATATAGCCTAGGAAAACATGGCTATCGAAAATACCTCTCCTAGTAAAGCATTTGCCTTGCATGTGGCTGACCCCAGTTCAATCCTCAGCACCACATTTGGTCCTCTTACTCTACCAGGAGTTATCCCTTAGTGCAGAACTCAGACTAAGTTCTGAGCACTGCTGGGCATAGTCCAAACTGCCTACCCTGCTCCCACCAAAAACAAAACAAAACAAAAAAACCCCTTTTTGTGCAATGCCTCAGTATAGCAATTAACGGTGCAGAAGCTACACTTTAGAATGAACATTTGACTGTAAGTCACTGAAAGTAATTTACAAAACATCAAATAGGGATCATTTTTTGGGTCTGTGTATATTGGAATGAAGGCAAGGAATGATCACACTGCTTATAAAATAACAGAAAAATGGGTACTAAATTTTTCATGTTTTTTTTAAATTTCATTTTTTAGTGCCTGAGATCAAACCCAGGACATCACACATGCAAGATATGTTTTATCACGTGTGCCCGATCCCCAGTCCAAAAATCCATTTTCTTTTTCATAAAAATTCACTACAGGGTATTGTTTTCCTTTTTTTTTTGTATTTTTTTTTATTAGTGAAACACCATGAGGTACAGTTGTAGATTTACAATTTTTGTGCTTGGGTTTCGATTATACAATGATCAGATACCCATCCCTCCACCAGTGCCCATTTTCCACCACCATGATTAATGTCCACCCCACCCCCATCCCCCCATCCCCCCCTGCCTCCCTGGCAGGGCAATCCCCTGTGTTCTCTCTCTCTCCTTTTGGGTGTTGTGGTCTGCAAAAGAGGCATTGAGTGGCAAACATGTTCAGTCCATAGTCTACTTTCGACATGCACCTCCCCTCCTGGGAGGGTCCTCCAAACACCCTTTATTTGGTGCTCCCTTCTCTATCTGAGCTGCCCTTTCCTCTAGAATGCCTGGCTGGCCACTAAGCTATGGAGTAATCCTCCTGGTGCTGATCTCAGCTATTCTTGGGTATTAATCTCATATTTTGTTACTTTATATCCCCCAGATGAATGCAATCTTTCTATGTCTATCCCTCTCTTTCTGACTCATTTCGCTTAGCAAGATACTTTCCATGTTGTACCACTTCTATGTAAATTTCATGACCTCATCCTTTCTAACAGCTGCATAGTACTCCATTGTGTAGATGTACTAAAGTTTCTTTAACCAGTCATCTGTTCTTGGGCATTCAGGTTTCTTCCAGTTTCTGGCTATTGTAAAGAGTGCTGCAATGAACAAACAAGTGCAGATGTCACTTCGACTATACATTTTTGCCTCTCTGGGATATATTCCCAGGAGTGGTATTGCTGGGTCAAATGGGAACTCAATTTCTAATTTTTTGAGAATCGTCCATACTGTTTTCCAGAAGGGCTGAACCAGTCGACATTCCCACCAACAGTGAAGCAGTGTCCCTTTCTCGCCACATCCACGCCAGCATTGGTTGCTTTTGTTCTTTTGAATGTGGGCCAGTCTCTGAGGTGTGAGATGGTATCTCATTGTGGTTTTGATCTGCATCTCCCTGATGATTAATGATGTAGAGCAATTTCTCATGTGCTTTTTTGCCATTCAGATTTCTTCTTTGAGAAAGTTTCTGTTCATTTCATTGCCCCATTTTTGGATGGGGTTGGATGTTTTCTTCTTGTGGAGTTTAACCAGTATTTTGTATATCCTGGATATCAACCCCTTGTCAGATGTGTATTCGGCGAATATCCTTTCCCATTCTGTAGGCTGTCTTTGTATTTTGGTCACTGTTTCTTTGGAGGTGCAGAAGCTTCTTAGTTTAAGATAGTCCCATTTATCTATCTCCACTACAGGGAATTTTTTAAGCAAGTAAGGAATCTCTGGTTTATGGAATTTTTGTTATATCACTTCATTTCTGTTAATTACCACCAGTACAAAGAAGTCCAAGGAGAATTTTTGCTTTTAAAACAAAAAGTGAAAGTAGAATCAGTACTGAAAGAAAGTACTTTAAATATCTAATAATTCAGGACAAACTTACTATTATAATTACAAAATGTCTTACATATTATGTACCATTTATTATCTATTTTATATACTTCTAAGTCAGATAATAAATCTAGGGTTTAGAAATTAAATTATTGATTTCCAACTGGTTCTCTCTGATATGCTCTGATATGAACAAAGGATAATTCAGGATTTTAGTTTTTTCCACATCAAGAAAATGATGTATACACTTACTACATATTTTCAGTAAATTATGACAAAGTTATTATAATGATGCACACAAAGAAGGTATTACTTGTATTATTCACACCATTAATTTTTTCCAGTGTAAGAAAATTTAAAACATTACATTTCTAAAATGTATCTTGTAAAATTGAATTATCTTTCAAGAACTAAAAGTTCTGAATTATCTTAGGAACTAAAATTATCTTAGGAACTAAAAGTTACCTGGTTCTCTAAGCGCTATTCATGCACTTATTTATACTTATATTATTTTGGTGAACAGCGACTCTTTGTCAGATTCTGCTCTTAGTAGTGTAGATCAAAGATAAATTAGCAACACTAAGGTCATTTCTAACTGGAACATACATTATAGAAGGAGAGAAAGGGGTGAACAAAGAACTGAGGGCCAGGGGGATAGCTCTAAGGGCTGGAGGGTATGCTTTATATATGAGAGGTTCTGGTTGAGTCCCTGGCTACCACATTGTCGCCTGAGCACTATAAATCACTGAGCACCTTGTCACAAGTAGCTCTGAGCATCTCTATTTGCTCGTCAAAACAAAGCAAGCAAGCAAGCAGGCAAGAAAGAAAGAAAGAAAGAAAGAAAGAAAGAAAGAAAGAAAGAAAGAAAGAAAGAAAGAAAGAAAGAAACAACTGAGGTAACCAGTGAGTCAGATAATCAGACAAAAGAATAGGAGGATATATGGGAAACTTGGAATAGAATGTTCAGACAAGACATCCCTGCCAAAGGGAGACCGGAAGTAGAACATCAAAAGGAACCAGTCCCAGAGGATCTTCGAGAAGGCTGTGAAAGTAAGACAAGATGCCAGTTCTAACACCCAGAACTTGACGCGAGGGTTGAAGGTAGTTTGGAAAGGGAGTGCTAGAGGTCAGCTTTCTAAACACAATAGAAGCTAACTGAAGGATTATAAGCAATTGATGATAAAATGATTAAACGATTCCCATAAAACTATTGTCCAATGAAGAAATTTCGTGTACTTTAGAAAAAAAAATAGAGTCAGTTTTCCCACCGTTTGGTAATATCTTGTTGCTAGAAAACTATACATGAACCAATTAATCTTTAAAACACATTCAAATGGTCTCAATATATATATTCCAGAAAATTTCCATCTTGAAAGGCCTTTCTGTATTCCCAAAAATCATGCTTGCACTTGTTAAAATGTGCTTTATGATCTCAAAATGCAGGGTTAAAGCGTTCCCTTAAATGAGCTGCCATAAATTAGACTGTCTGAATACTGCAGATTACTCCATAATTTGTTTTCTGCCAAATAGATAATGCATTCAGCACATCATATTTATTAAAGCTGCTAAACTTCTACCCTTTGCTCTCTAATTAGGCTTTTCTTGTTACTATGTGTTTCAGAAAATATGACTGTTCCAGTCCTTAAACCTAATGAGCCCCAGCTGGGGCAGGATTAGAGTTGCATCAAGCAGGAGTGGGTTTAACCTTTGTTCAGCTGTGTTCCCCCAGATTATTCAGCCTTGGGGGCCTGCTGTTGAATGGGGGAGTCCTGCCAAGTGAGGCTTGGCTACCTCTATGCCACAGGCATGCCATTCACTTCATTCTGCCTTATTTGTCCTGGTAACCGAAAGATATCTCCATGTCACATCTGGAAAGTTGCTTGATTAACTCCTTGTTGGTTCGTTCTTCACTGTACGATTCGTTACAGGCTTGATGAGGGAGAGCAGTTTGGATATGGGCAAGCTGTCTGTTTTGAAGAGGAGGTTAGAATTTTTTTTTTATTAGTGAAACACCATGAGGTACAGTTGTAGGCTTACAAGTTGTTGTGTTTGGGTTTCAGTCATACAATGATCGAGTACCCATCCCACTACCAGTGCCCATTCTCCACCCCCACCATTACCAGTATCCCTTCCACCCCCCCACCCTCCATTCCACCCTGCCTCCGTGGCAGGGCACTCCCTTTTGTTCTATCTCTGGTTTTGGGTGCTGTGGTCTGCAGAAGAGACATTGGGTGGCAATCATGTTCGGTCCATAGATTACTTTCAGCAGGCATCTCCCATTCTGGACAGATCTTCCCAGCACCCTTTATTTGGTGCTCCCTTCTCTATCCGAGCTGCCCTTACCCCTAGAGTGTGCAGCTGGCCTCTAAGCTATGGAGTGAACAACCTGGTATTTTTCACAGCTGTTCTTGGGTGTTAGTCTCTTACTTTGTTACTTTATGTTACCCATATGAATGCAATCTTTCTATGTCTGTCCGACGAGGAGGTTAGATTTTTACTTCGTCTATGTACACAGGCTTCAGAGCAGCTTGTCATAGAGTGACATCATCAGGAACATAATGCTTGGGTCCTGATTTATCATTAGAAAAGCATGCATTCTAAAAGTTTGTAAACTTAGGTTTATCAGATGTATTTCATTGGGCTTTGTATTAAGAAGGACACTGGGGAGAGATGGGGGTGATTCTGAGCTTGCTTTTTGACCTGGGAGGGAGTTACATTTTGTAACTTTAAATTTATTCATCAAGCCATGTGCATAGGTATTTTATACTTTTTCTTTTGTTGGTGGGAGTTGTCACACACTGGCAGTGCTCAGGCTTTACTGCTAGCTCTGTACTCAGGTCTTACTCATGGCTCTATGATCAGGCATTATTTCTCATGACCTTGAAGTGCTGTAAGAGTCAGCCACGTAGAAGGTGAGTATGCTATCTCTCTGACCCCTGTCTTATTTACTTGTATGTTTCTATCCTTCTATTTCACATTTTTCAAAAATGAAATTTGTTGACATACAAGCTACCGAGAGTATTCGATATGCCAGACACAGTAACAACAAAGTCTCCAATGGAGATGTTACTGGGCCCGCTAGAGCAAATCGACGATCAACGGGAGGGCCTTTACCTTACCTTTACCTTTACACAAACATTGGAACCATTTGTATTGAGACAGAGCCTGTGATAGCAATGCTTTCTTGTGCCCACATATAAGTTGCATCTCCTCTAAATCAGCTAGTCTCTGAGTCCTCTCCATGATCTCATCTTCATAGGTACTTAGTGTCTTGCTATAGACTCTTCTTGATCCCATTAATCCTGTCTGTTCTGTGTTCGTGAGGACTTTTGTGTGACTTCTCTTTTCCCTTGAACTTCAGATTTGAAATATCTCAGAGTCAGGACCATCCTTATACTTTTTATTTTTACTGAACTCATACTTGATAGTGCTGTAGCACTGTAGCACTGTTCTCCCATTGTTCATCAAGTTGCTCGAATGGGCCCAGTAATGTCTCCATTGTGAGACTTCTTGTTACTGTGTTTGGCATATCGAGTAAGTCCAGGGGAGCTTGCCAGGTTTTGCCATGCAGGCAAGATACTCTAGGTAGCTTGCCGGGCTTTCTGAGAGTGGCAGAGGAATCGAACCCAGCTTGGCCTAGCCAACCGCACACAAGGCTAACACCCTACCGCTGTGCTTATTGCTCCAGCCCAGTAGTACTTATGGACAAAATTTATTTTTAAGAGTTTTTGTTGTAATTGTTCTTAGTAATGAAACTTAAGGGGCTGGAGCGATAGCACAGCAGGTAGGGCGTTTGCCTTGCACGCTGCCAACCCAGGTTCAATTCCCCCGTCCCTCTTGGAGAGCCCGGCAAGCTACCAAGAGTTTCCCACCTGCAGGGCAAATCCTGGCAATCTACTTGTGTAGTATTCAATATGGCAAACACAGTAACAAGTCTCACAATGGAGACATTACTGGTGCCTGCTCGAGCAAATCAATGAACAACTAGAGGACAATGCTATAGTGCAATGAAACTTAAAGTTAACAAATGAGACAAGATATATTTGTTCTGGTTTGGTTGTTAACATAAAGAAGGGTGATTGTTAAAAGGGCTGGGGCACATGCATGTATGCAGAGACCCACATTCAATACCAGCCGTCACCTAGTACCACTATGGCCAGCATCTTAGAAAGAGTACTCTAGGACCTCCTGAGTACTGCTGGACGACCTTCCTTCCCCGAAGTAAACATAATTAATGGAGGAATACTGAGGAACACTCCAGAATGTGACTCCGATAGGCTTGTGATTCAATAGGCATCAATGGCACATGCTTGAGAAAAGTGAAAATTTAGTTAGTGAAACAAGGTAATATTTGTGTAAGGATAAAGTAAAGGCTGTATCTGGAACATGTAGAAAGCCACCTTGTACTTTGTATGAATTCCACAAATGTAAATTGTTGTTGTTGTTGTTATTGCTACCTAAATAACTTAAGCATTAACCTATACTCAATTGCTTATTTCAGCTACATGTACTTTACCACTCAATACTGGAACATAACCACTATTGTTTAAAATTTTAATACATCAAGTTTAGTAATATACTAGAAAAATAAAGTCACTCAAACGTTTAGCTATATATTTGCCCAGTTGAACGGAATTTTTTAAATTGATGAACATCATTAAACTATACTACATTCATAGACAAGTACTTAGCACACAGAATTCAATGTCATGTGTTCTGAGTGGACCTCATCCAAGAGGACTTAGTTACCAAAACCACAGATGGATCGCATTATAATGCAGTTTCACCTAAAATGAAGTCTGTGCCACTGATTCCGAGGGCAGCAGAGAATCAAGGCTCCAACGCTATAATTTGTGTTGGCATTTCTTTCCTCTTCACGTGCCATATGAGATTAATTATACCCATCTATTTGTATTATGTATACAATTTTACCATTTATACATTATAAGACAGAGCACTTTCAGTAATAAAAGCTACCACTTAGTGAAATAAGGATGGAGGTAGTGTAGCACAGCCAAATCCTAGGAATTTTACTTTAGAAAAGTAAAATTCAGTGGTCTGCACCATTGCCAGCATCTACCACATAAACCATCCACACTCTCACATTCCAGCAAGGAATTGGGATTTCTCAGCTCAACTTTTGATCCTTTTCCAGACACTAATTTTCTGTTTCTGACAACTTAAATGTGCCTTCAGCCAGTCTCTCGGTACCCTACTTCCTCTGGTCTGTTATCCAGCCTTGCCTCCTCTGTGCATACTGTCATTATCACTCACTCTAGGTCATCACCTTCGTGACTTAGCCTCTTCGCTGTGACCTGGTGGGTAGTATGAAGGTCACTTTGGGTGTAAGCTACATTTCGTGTTGTGGTCTCGACAGTCTGAGTATTTCTGGGAGACCCTGGGGGGAGGAAAGGAAGATCCTTGCTAAGTTTATTCATGTGAAGAAATCGCTGTAAGGAATATAAAGTCATTCAGTCTCAGAAAGAAGGGATAATCCTGAATCAAAGCACAACGCAAGACATTCATTCTGAAGCTCTAGTGACTATATCACCTACTTCATCTATAGTCTTGAAGATATCTATATATTGAGAATTTATCATCTAATATCTGCTTAATATCTGCACATCAAGAACCATTTAAGCACATGAAATGTTGTAATGTGATTTTCACTCCCGTTGTTTTACTTTTCACTGTGGAAATGTGTATTGGAGATAAAGATGGAAACAATATCTGTCACCTGGTGAGATGCGGGACTTTTCAAGTTTCAAACAATTTCTTTGTGGAGAATTTTACCTCTAAAGGTTGGGATAATATTAGGGGCAAAAAGATTTAGGTCTTAGAATATAAATAATATGAATAGGCAAGTAAAAGTGTATCTGTAAGAGAATAGAATAAAACAGTTTAGGGTCTTTTAGGTGTAATGGGCAGAACAGGCAAAAATAGAAAAGAAAATTCTCACAAACTTCCTCTGTTCTTTAAGGGTGCCTGCTGATTGGCTATGTGAAAAATCCCATTGACTGTTGAGGTACCCAGTGAATGTTGATGTACTTACTAACTGTCCTTAATGGCTCATGTACTGGGGGCCAGTGTTGGAGAGTGATACTGTACTGAATAAATGACCAGCCTGTGAGTGGCCCTGTGAACTCACTGGCCTTCCAGGCATCCCTAAAGTCTGGAAAGCCTGAATGTGGTAGTTTCCTTTTGTATTTGTTTGTCTCTCTGGGACTGATCTCCAACTAGACAGAGGTTGATGGCACCAGTCCAGTGGGCTTTTGCCAGAACTTATGCCCTGGGCTCTAATATCCTGCCTTGAATTCTGTTATGAGGCAATAGAGATGTCTTGCGAATAAGGTTCTAAGATACTTTGAATGAAATCTCAGTGCTCCTGAATTTCAGGTGGGAAACCAAAATATCAATCTATTAATCATCACACTTAAAGGCATAGAAACAAACAAACAAAAAAAAAACCCTTGCTCTCATAATTCTCTTTCCTTTGCTACTGTTGTACAAATCTGAATCACAATCCAAAGTTACTATATCAATTAACCATGAGATGCCACAATAAAAAATGAGAAATGACTCAAAGTTTGCATGATTAATGCACACTTTCTCCTATAGGCAGACCCACACAGGAAGCCAAATTATAATCAGAAATTTGGCACGGGCTCAGGAACAAGGCATGGTAGATGAAATAAAAGTCTAATAGCTAACGCAAACTTTTACTGGAAGAGGGTAAGAAAGCTGCCAGGTCATGATACTGAGAATCTTGTCAGTGGAGTCTTGCATCTACCACCATGTTAGTTATCACTTTCTTGACACTCACGGTCTGAAAGCTGACACTTCTCTCTCCCTGATTCTGTGTCTCCACGGTGTACGACACTCATCTTTATCTATTCAATCAGGTCATGTTTAGTCGTTTTGAGCTTTAATGTCACTTTATCAGGAAACACGATTACGCAGGTCTCAGCTTTAATGTCTCTTCTTCAGGAAACTTTCCTGACATCAACTTCAATTTAGTCCTTTTTTACATCATCATATCAACCTACACTTTTTCTTTGAGATCTTTTCCTTTTCTTTAATAGTACCTTTATATGTATTTTTCTTGTCTGTTAACTGACTCCCCTTTAAACTTCTTAATTCACATACTTGTTTTAGGGTCCATTGTGCATATGTTCATATTAAAACTGAACTACCGAATGCAATGTTTTCTCGTTTCCAAGATGAGTATGGGGAAGGACCTCATCAGTGCATTTATTGTTATTAAATCTCTTTTATTCTTCTTCATTTATCTATGCATTTATCATCATTCCATGTTGTAATTCTTTGACATCTGTCAGTTCTACATTATTATGATGTTTTTAATATAATATCCTATTCACTCTTTCAATGACCTTCAAATGTAACTATTTCAGATGGACTTTTATCATTAACATGTTTCTGTTTTTGAAGAAAATATATATAATACATCATTTGCATTTTTCCTATTAATCTGGTGAATACCTAGTGACTAAGAAGCTATATACCACACATTCAGAGTGCCTTTTAAGATGAGCATAATACATCTGCACTCAAATGATTCACTATTTCATTGGTGCAAATAGCCATTATATTTTAAAAAATAGTCATTTTTATATTGCATGTGAGTAGGTAATAGAGGGTATGGCTAGCAATAAATCTGTTACTTACAGTTCCCTAGGGGAGAGAGCAGGCTGGGGCAATTCATGAAGAAAGAAGAAAGATAAGAAAAAAGATCAACTTGTGGATCTGATTATAGTTTAGCATGGAGAAAATATGGTAAGTCAGAGTAAGTAAATTACATCAGGTTAGTCTGAAAAAAAAATCATCAGACTGTGGTAGAGGAACTGTTCCTGATGTCCCTAATGGTCTACCTATAGTGAACAGTTTGAGTGCCGACACATCACACTCATCTTAGAAGACAGTCTAAGTGTTTGGCACCTAAGTTTTTGTTTGTTTGTTTGTTTGTTTTTGGGTCACACCCTGTGTAGCTCAGTGGTTGCTCCTGGTTCTGCACTCAGAAATCACTACTGGTGGGCTCAGGGAACCATGTTGGATGCCAGGGATCAAACCCAAGTCAGCAACATGAAAGGCAAGTACCCTACCCACTCTACTCTCACTCCAGCCTTGGCACATAAGTTCTTAGTTACTAGGTCTTGGATGAATTAATGGATATAATACAAATAAACATAGCGATATACTTTCTTCAAAAACTGGCATAACAACAGTAATCTCCGTAAACTTGGATCTCGGGTAGTTTAAAAAGGTAGGTAGTGGACTAGAATGAAAGAACAAGTAAAGAAAGTAGGGATGTGTATCAGATAGTTTGTACTTAAAAAGAATGCTCATAGAAAAAAATTTTTTTATATTTTTAAGAAATGGCAAATATGCTTCAGAAATCAGAATAGATTAAATTATGCTATAGTAACCCAGAAGTCTAAAACCTCTATTTCCAACTCTCACAAAGTCTACTGTGGATCTAAGTAACTATATCAACTCGCCCTCATGTTCTGTGCTGGTCCCATATGACACTCTGCTGCCTTAACTCAAGACTACCATGACAGATAGAAGAAAAAAGGAAGTCTGGAGCACCACACTGCCTCTTTCAAATGCCTTAGACCCACAGGTGCACATTTCATTTTATTTTGCATGAGACTAGAATTTAGTTACTCAGTAGAACTACTCAGACGGAGCTGCCTGTGCACACAGGGCTGGCTATTTCCCTTCACTTGTCCCTTGGTCTGGGCATCATGACGAGATGTTATAGTAGAGGTGACCAACTGCAGTGGGTCATCAGAAGTGAAGAGTTGGATGGAATTCATGACTGAGCCTATGGTGAGCTGCACCATCAGGCAATTTAGTGTCAAGGCCAAAATGGAACAAACCATTTTCCACTTTAGACACTGTCTCAGGGGTGTTTATAATAGAGGTTGCCTCCAAAGGCCAGAGTAGGAACTGAATTCCTTACCTAGATCAAGCCAGAGACCTGGAGGATAGCATCAGAATGAAGGACCCCAAATTCTCGATGCTTGCATTGACAAAGAGTCTCTTGAGAAGAAAGGAAGGGAAAACAATGGGAACAACTGAATATATATTCCAAAGAGACATATTCAGCCCCAAAAGGAGTGGAGGTCAAGCCAGAAATAATCCTCATTACTCTGACAGGCAAATTAATTTTACTGGCAATCAGTAATCTAAACTCTAGTACAAGCTAAATGAACTGGGGAGAAAAACAGCTCTTCAGCACACCTCACTTTATCACTATTACCTTTAAAATCTCTCATGTGTCTAGCTTTATTTTTATTTCTTATGAATGATGTTGCTATTTTTTAGGCTCACAGACTAAATAAGATTATGTGTTTGTATATGTGTTGATGCTTATATTTTAGCCACTCGCATGGACTTTTTATTTTCATTTGAGAAAGGGTAATGGGATTCAGAAAGTGGAGAATACCCAAAGAATAGCATGCTGAACTGGATAGACGTAACGCTGATGGTCTATGTTGGTAGGACATTCCCCCCCCAAAAAAATCACTGCAGTCATAAATTAACTAACAGTGTCCTAAAGATTTAGAATTACACCCCGTGCTGCCATGAGGTATTTAACAAAGGAATTTACTGCATGTGCCTGCTTCTGACTGTTTTCTTCTGCTCTCCGCCTAGAATTCCCTTCCCTTCCTTGTTTTTGACATTAAATTTTTCAAGAAGCTTTGCACAAAATCCCAGATGTCCTCATGCATCTGGTCTTCTTTGCTCACCTCAGCAAGAAGCATGCTGCCTTCCCTTTGCATATAGCTACGCAGTTACCAGTTTTCTCCTCTAACATTAGGCTTTGATTGCTTATACAAGAAGGTTTCAAAAATTTCTCCCCACAGCGTAATCCCTGAAGGCAGGAACTAGCCTGTCATACATCTTGACAAACCTTCTTAAATCTAGTCTAATCCCTTACAAATAGACAGAAATAAACATTTGATACACAAATAATGTTCAAATAAATCCAAATTAAACAATCTGTTTGCTTGTGTATCAGAAGTTCATTTCAGTAATGTCAGTGGCATGTATTGTTGCATTAAGAATACGAACCTAATATTCAAGTAAAATGTGAAACATTGAAAGATTTCTGGATGTTTTTTTATAAATACAGTATGCAGTGTATGTGGAAGATTATAAATTAAGAATGGTTTTACTTTTAAAAATATGATATGTTTAAAAAAGTTATACAGACATGCAGTTAAGAATAGGCAATAACCTTACAAGGAGAAGTAACCTTCCTCATTTACTAGTCCTTCATTCAAATTATTTCCAACCATAGAATCTGGTTTAAGTCTCAGCACTGCTTTGTAAGTTCACCTTATTGCTCTCTTAATATTCTGGATAAGGTGCTGCCCACAGGGTTCTCAGAACTGAGTGATTGGAGCAAGGTTGCAAGGTCCAATAGAAGAAGAGCTTCTCCTTACCCAGCCTCCCTTACCTAACCAACTTTCCTCCCAAGTCTTCCCTTTATTTGTTTTAATTTCCTTCTATCCCATGATGTACATGATACATGCAATCTGACAAGTTTTGCAGAGTAGAATTTACATTTATTTTTTCATATATCTAGGAATCAGTCACTGTTGAGGACATCGGGAACCATAATGGCTTGGTCTCTGCCCCTATCGCGTGATATCAAATGGTTCTCATAACAAGCTGTAGAAAACAAATTATTTCACAATGCCTTTTCAGCAGTTCTGATTGTTGGGTGTAAACTCTAAACAATAGTGGTGCATCTTTTGTCTAAATAATGAATGTAATCAAAGTAGATAGAGAGTTAAGTAGAATGCATCTTCCTCACAGGTATTGGGAGGGGCGGGAGGGGGAGTATATTGGGGTTCTTGGTAGTGAAAAATAAGTACTGGTGAAGGGAAAGGTATTTGATCATTGCATGACCGAGACTTAAACCTGAAAGCTTTGTAACTTTTCCCACAGTGATTTAATAAATAAATATAAAAAAATTAGCATTGGGAATCAGGAGACGCATGGAATAAAGCGAGACCATCTCAAGGAGAGCAAGCAAGTCAGTCTATTCTGAGTCTGCTATGATAAGGAAGTTAGTCACAAATAACTTCATTTGGCAAAGACTTTGGTAACTTTCATTTGGTAAAGACTCAAACACAGGCAGAAGAGTGGGAAGGCTTTGCAAGAAAAAGAGAATGCTCCTGTCATGCCTTGTTTGGAACTGATGGCCTGGAAGAGAGGAGAGCTGACAGAAGCACAGTGTCCTATATGGTTGGGTAGGGTTGTTCATCAGCTCTCACCAATCCATCCTAAGTTTGAATCTGGGTCAAAAACAGATATTATATCTGTTTAACAGTAAAGCTAGTATATCAGGTAAGATGTTTTCCTTAAAAGTGGTCAACCTGGGTTTAATGCCCAGAGCCCAGTATTTCCTCTTGAACCCCACCAGGAGTTATCTCTGAGCGCAGAGCCAGGAGTAAGCCCTGAGCACTGCTGACTATGACTCCAAAACAAACAAAATTGAGAACTAGTTTGTTTTCAATCACCCCCTGGCTATTTGGAGCTGATTGTTAGAGAGTATTGTTTGAGCTTCTGGGCTTCTTGCTTAAGACAATAGTTGAGTTTGTTAGGTTGGTGACTATAAATTGGTTAACACGTCTACTTTCTGGGCTGCTTGCTGGAGGCTGCAGATAAGACATCTATTATTTTATGCAAACTGGTCACTGCCCCTTTATGCACTTATTATCTCAAGTCTATTCGATAAGTTTTTCCATTCCTTAGCCAAAAATGGCCTTTTTTCTCTAAGCTTATTTCTAAATTGGCAGCTGGGTGATTTCAAGCTTATATTTCCCAAAGAACAATGGCTACTAGCTGTCTTTCATGATCATTCCATGTATTTTCAATAAAGTCTCGTGAATGTAACTTTTCTTTTAGTCCTCAGAGATGGTTGCTTTTTAAAGATGAGACCTGGAGATTTTCAGAAACTTTCCCCAGACTCTCTATCTTGGAGCAATAAAGTAAAGGTTTTCACTTAGTCAGTCTGACCCCGTTGGTTTTTTCACGGTTGAATATTTGTTGTTGTTGTTTTTGTTATTGTTGAGGGGAGCAGACCCAGCAGTGTTCAGGAGTCAGTCCTGAACAATTCCAGGTGTGGTCTGAAAATCAAAAAAAAAAAAAAATTGAGTTTTTTCTTTCTCCTCATACCATTTCTCTTGACCTGGACTTTGCCTTTAATTTATAAGTTAACTATTTTTTAAAAACTTAACTAATGTGTTTATCTCTGAGCTACTGTTTACCTACTGTTTCTCAGTAAAAAGCAGTTCTCTTCTTGTCAAATCAGAGAATGATCATGACTACCCACATTTATACAGGGGTAAAAGGCAGAGTCAGAATCAGCAGGGACTTTGAGGACAGAAAAAAAAAATAGATGACTCCCTCAGGGGTATAAACACAAAGTATAAATACAAAGGGGTGCACTGTTCTGCAGGATAAATCATATTTCAAGTCAGCTATCCATAATCAAACACAGCTTATTTTTTATCCCTGACATTTCTGTGGTCCAGAGTAGAATATGAGTGTGTGTGTGTGCGTGCATGTGTGTGTGTGCATGTGTGTGTGTGTGTATGTGTGTGTCTGTGTGTGTTGCTTTGAAGTGCCACATTGAAGGCGGTGAAATGACCTGACTCTTCCCCGGGCCTTTCTGGATCCCGAACCCTACAGTCAGAGCTCAGTGAGCCCTGTGAATTGGTGCTTCTCATCCGTTTTATGCCTTTCTCGTTTGTGATTTTTTTTCCCCTTTGCTTTCTCTGCCTGGCAAGGAAATGCCCGAGCACAAATCTTAGCACACAGTGGGTGTTCAGTACATTTGGCTCTCATACCAAGAAAGAAAATAAAAAACATTATGATTTTTCTTGCCTGAAAGACAACTCCCTGGAGTCAGAGAAAACGAAATTATAACCGAAACCAGTAGTTTGCCCTGAAAGGGTATTTGCTTGTACATTTACAGAGTAAGAAGTGAAATATAAAAGTATTCTCTTAGCTGTCATGGATAATACTGTTTACCATGATTGGCTTTTTTTTTTCTTCTAAGAAAGTCCCTTATACAATATTGAGATAACTAACATGTATTGGTCAATTTAGGGATCTCAAATAGCTTCAATTTTTTTTTCTTAAGATTGTCATCACTCTCCATTTATGTGAAAGCAGTGCTAACAAGGAGACATTAGCTATAATGGTTGTAAAACAGGGCTTACACAAGATTATACAGGTTTGATCATACAGAAGGACGTCAGTGTCCTTGTTTAATTGTAATCTGAAAACTCTGTTGATAACTAAGAATGCACAGGCATATCTCTCCAGTGTAACCAACTCAGCGCATTTGGGAAGCTGCAAAATTCTTATCAGACACTGCTATCTTATTGAGTAAATTCTTGCTGCTGTGTACTAAGAATTTTGGTGCTGAAAGTTCCCCATGGAAATCAAATTCTTTTGTTGTTTGGTTTTATTTTATTTTAGTGACACACCCAGCAGTGCTAATGACTTACACCAGCTCTGCTCTCAGGGATCATTTTTTTAAAAAATTGAATCACCGTGAGGTACAGTTACAAAACTTTCATGTTTGAGATTCAATCATACAATGATCAAATACCCATCTCTCCACCAGTGCACATTCTCCACCACCAATATCCCCAGTTTACACCCCCACCCCTTTCTAACCCTCTCCCTACCTCTCTGCCAGGCAATTTCTCTCATACTCTCTCTCTACTTCTGGACATTAGGTTTGCAAGACAGGTACTGAGAGGTTATAACATTTGGTCCTTTATTTACTTTCATCATACGTCTCCCATCCCAAACGATTCCTTCAACCATCATTGTCTTAGTGATTCCTTCTCTATTTCAGGGATCATTCTTGGCTGGGCTCCAGGGACCTTATGTGGTGCTGGGGATCAAACCTGAGCTGGCTGCATGCAAGGCAAGCACCCTGCCCACCAGACTATCACTCTGGCCCTGAGATCAAATTCTTATTTCAGGTTTAGAAATGTGACTATCTGCTTGGAAAATTCTGACTTAGAGGGATTGGAGAGTGGCCAGATCATAGGCATTTGTTGGAAGGAGAAAGTTGCCATATATTATTCTACATCAATGTGGTGGGTCTGAGTGGGAAATGAAGATGCTCCAGGGTGGAGCAGATGGTCAGAATGTTTTCTCTCCAGGCACAGGTTGCTCTAAGTCGCCTACCTTGTGTGAATGGAGGTGTCTCACTCCTTTCCTTTTTATCGCACTGATTCCTCAGATAACAAAAAATCAGCTGCTAAGGCAATGCCTGAAAATTCAGTTACCGAGATGTGCCTCTCAAGAAATAATTTTTATTTATTTATTTATTTATTTATGGTTTTGAGGGAATGAGACCCATTGTATTCTCTGGATCCTCCGTGAGCTGTATTGCAAATTCACTACCAGGATCTCACGATTCTACAAGGAAGTGATCGTCCATGTCAAGAGAGGGGTCTGGCAGGGTGATACCATTTCACTGAAACTCTTCAGTGCCACCCTCAAGAACATCATGCGATGACTGGAATGGAAGGAATGGGAGTGAAGATAGACAGTCAGCAACTACTCCACCTCTACTTCGCTGATGACATCGTTCTAATAACACCAAACATTAGCCAAGCAGCACAAATGCTGGCCAACTTCGACTGAGAATGTGGAGAAGTCGGACTTCAGCTGAATCTCACGAAGACAATGTTTATGAGAAATGGTCTTGTTCCTGACATTCCATTCACTCTCAACAGAACGAACATCTCCTAGTGCTACAGTTATGTGTATCTAGGTCGAGAAGTCAGCATGACGAATAACCTGGCACCTGAGTTGCCCAGAAGAAAAAGAATGGCTTGGAACACCTTCAAGAGCATCAAAGAAATAGCTAAGAAGATGAAGAACCTCTGGCTCTGGGCACATCTCTTTGATTCCACTGTTCTTCCTGCATTAACATATGCCTCAGAGACCTGGGCCCCACAGAAACGGGATGAGAACACTATTGGGTCTCCCAAAGAGGAATCGAAAGAACTGTGCTTTGAGTATCACTCTTTACTCAAGTGAGAGAAAGAATCGGGAGTTCCGACCTACACCAAAGATCAAGAATCAGGGATGCTGTCTTGTTTGCCAAGGCATCGAAAATCAGATGGGCTGGACACGTAATGCGATTTGGAGATGATCACTGGACTAGAGCTGTTACCGACTAGATTCCATGGGACGTCAAAAGATAGCATGGCCGCCCATCTAAGAGATGGTCAGACTTCTTTATCAAGACCCTGAATGATCGGTTTGAAGCTCTTCATGTTTCTGGAGCGAGCAGATGCCATTGGGCTACACTAGCACACAACAGGGATGAATGGAGATGTTACTGGCGGCCGCTTGAGCAAATCGATGAGTAACGGGATGTCAAGTGATCAAGTGATGTTTTAGGGGGCCATGCCTGGTGGTGCTCAGGTGTTAGTTCTGGATCTGCTCTCAGGAATCGATCCTGGAGGGCTGGAGGGGGGTGGGATGTCCATATGGAATGTTGGATAAAGGACCCAGGATGGTGGCACATAAGGCAGGTGCTCTGCCTTCTGTACTATCACTCTGGCCCCTGGCATCAGTTTATAATCTAGTTAAAGTGCCCATCACCAAGGCATTGTCACTGAGCTTTATTGCTTACACTATCTCCTGTGCTGGCTTTTCTGCTTCAGGATTTTCACACTAGCTCGGGTCTCCATTTACCCAAGGCACCTGATCTATTCTCATTTTAATCCTAAATCCAGATTTTTGATCCCATTTCCTTAATTTTTGGTTCTATAGCTGCCAACAGGCTTGGCTACTCCTCTTGCTAGAAATATAATAGAAAAATCCATCTTTCATTCTGCAACCATGGAAACCAATCTGAATACTAGCCATGTGATAGCTCTGTCAACAGGAGAAGCTCCAGAAATGTGGAGGAGAAAAGCACAGAGAGCCTGTGGGTCAAATTGAAGTATAAAGTTCAAAATGTGAAAATCTCTGTTCATTTCCATGAACCCACAGTGCAGAAAATTAACATATAGTAACAAGGGCTTGATATTTGCTTTGTTATATTGTAACTATGAAGTTTGAAAACCTGTAACTAACATTTCAATACAAAAAATGGGATGTAACCATTTCTAGGCAAGTATGAAATTTTTCAAGCTTTGGAAACCACTTATTTTTTTTGGTAATAATCACTTTTTTAATTTAAAAATATTATTGAATGTCCATGAGATAGATCATTATAAAGCTGTTCATGATTGGGTTTCAGTCATACAATGATCACCCATACCTTCACCAGTGTACATTTCCCACCACCAATGTCCCCCATTTCCCTCCTACCATCCTACCATCCCCCAGCACCCCCAGTCTGCCTCTCTCTCTTTCTCTCTCTCTCTCTCCCTCTCTCCTTTTGTGCATTACGCTTTGCAATAGAGGTATTAAGAGGTCATCATATTTATTCAGTGCGTTCAGTACTTTTAATCAAAAAGATAAGACTGGAGTAGATTTTTAAATCTGCTTGGGTCGCAGCTTTGGGGTGTGGACATGACTTCCGAGGCTTCTGGAGGTACAGGGAGGTGGTTAGAACACATCCCAACTTGAGGAAGCCTGGAGATTTCACTCACAAAACTCATTGACCTGAGTTTTCAGCAGATTATATCTTGGTGAGGTGTCCCTCCTGAGATGGTTGAGTCTGGTCAGTGCCATATGCGGCAGTTTTGGATTGTGGAAGCAAGAGACTACCCAGGAGCTCTGCTTGGGTGACCACCAAGTTGACCCACCCCCAAATATATCTATTCTGAATCACATGCTAGAAAATCTTTTTGAAACATCTAACTCATGGAATCAACATCTTGAACACTGTTCCTCTTCCTGGAATTTTTATGCAGTGGAAGGAGACACTTCGTATTGATAAAAACTGGTGAATCCCTAGCTCCACCCCTTTCTGATGATTGACTCAGCACTTCAGCAATCTAACTGCAGTTCAACATACAATTAGCACAATTAGGCTCTGTTGTTTCATTGCTTAAACTTACTGCCTGTAGAATCTAGCTACCTCATTAGAATGACAAAGGAGAGCCCTGGGACACTGCTGCACCAAGCTGTGCCAATCCCCTACAATCCTCCCTCCACCCATGCCCTACTTTTCTGAGAATTTAATTTTCACCTTAATCGAGGGCGGCAGAATTCAAAAGATGGCTAATATTCAGAGATTACACAGACTCTTTAACTCCAAGAGAACTTTAAGAGTCAGGATCGCAAAAAGGATTAAACAGGGGCCAGAAGGGAAAGCACAGATTATAAAATGTAGATTTTATGTGGAAAAAAATAACAGATGGACATGTTCAAAGTGGGCATCAGTGTTCTATAAATCTGATTGGGGCTCCACTATATCACTCAAGTCTCCCTTCTAGGAAGAAGGATCAGTTTAAAATGTGTCCCTTTTCTGCTTTTCTTATAGAATCATAATTTCACATTTTATTGGCAGAATCTTTCAAATGCCATGGTCATATTATCGCAATCCCTTCAGGTAGAAACCATGTATCTTCACAAAATAGGTCTGTTATATATATGTATATATTAAAATAATTTTAGTATATGTGCTGCCGAAGTGGGCTAGAGCGATAGCACAGTGGTAGGGCGTTTGCCTTGCTCACAGCCAACATGTCCGACCCGAGTTCGATTCGTCCGCCCCTCTCGGAGAGCCCGACAAGCTACCGAGAGTATCTCGCCTGCACGGCAGAGCCTGGCAAGCTCCCCGTGATGTATTCGATATGCCAAACACAGTAACAACAAAGTCTCCAATGGAGATGTTACTGGACCCGCTCGAGCAAATCGATGATCAACGGGAGAGCCTTTACTTACTTACTTACTTACTATTAAAATAATATATAATAGTAAAATTATGGCAACGTGTAAAGTTCAATTTGTTGGGACAGAGAATTCTTTTTTTTTTTCCCTTAAATTTTTATTAGTGAAACACCATGAGGTACAGTTGTAGACTTAAAAATGTTTGTGCTTGGGTTTCAGTTATACAATGATTGAATACCCATCCCTCCACCAGTGCCCATTTTCCACCACCACGGGTCCCAGTATCCCTCCCACCCCTCTTTCCCCCTTCCCACTCTACCACTGTGGCAGGGCATTCCCTTTTGTTATCTCTCTCCTTTTGAGTGCTGTGGTTTGCAAAAGAGACATTGAGTGGCAATCTTGTTCGGACTATAGTCTACTCTCATCACACATTTCCCATCTTGAGAGGAACCTCCCAACACCCTTTATTTGGTGCTCCCTTCTCCATCTGAGCTGCCTTTTCCCCTAGTGTGTGTAGCTGTCCTCAAAACCATGGAGTAATCCTCCTGGTACTTATCTGGGCCATTCTTGGGTGTTAGTCTCCTATTTTGTTACTTTATGTTCCCCAGATGAATGCAATCTTTCTATGTCTATCCCTCTCTTTCTGACTCATTTCACTTAGCATGATACTTTCCATGTAGTACCACTTGTATGTAAATTTCATGATTTCATCCTTTCTGATAGCTACATAGTATTCCATTGTGTAGATGTACCAAAGCTTCTTTAACCAGTCATCTGTTCTTGGGCACTCAGGTTTTTTTCAGATTCTAGCTATTGTAAACAGTGCTGCAATGAACAGACAACTGCAGATGTTGCTTCGACTATACTTTTTTGCCTCTCTGGGGTATATTCCTAGGAGTGGAATTGCTGGTTCAAATAGGAGCTCAATTTCTAGTTTTTTGAGAATCGTCCATACTGTTTTCCAGAAGAGCTAAACCAGCAGTGAAGGAGGGTCCCTTTCTCACCACATCCACGCCAGCACCGGTTGCTTTTGTTCTTTTGGATGTGGGCCAGTCTCTGTGGTGTGAAATGATATCTCATTGTTGTTTTGATCTGCATCTCCCTGATGATTAATGATGTATTTTCTCATGTGTCTCTTAGCCATTCGAATTTCATCTTTGATGAAGTTTCTGTTCATTTCGTCACTCCATTTTCTGATAGGGTTGGATGTTTTCTTCTTGTGGAGTTCAGCCAGTACTTTGTATATCCTTGATATAAACCCCTTGTCGGATGTGTATTTGGTGAATATCCTTTCCCCATTCTGTGGATTGTCTTTGTATTTTGGTCACTGTTTCTTTTGAGGTCCAGAAACTTCTTAGTTTAAGATAGTCCCATTTGTCTATCAGGACAGAGAATTCTTAGCCATCCATATCTGCTTCATCTATATTCTTCTAACCCACCTCACTTTTGCTCTTGGACTTGCTGATGCCAACTCTCCAGGGTGTTGAGATAGTCCTGTTAGATAATGTATGTGAAAATTTGCTGTAAATAGAAAACTGTACTAGCTCTAAGTTGAAAAAATGACTATAAATGATTAATGTTGGATTTCAATCAAAGTCCCAACCAGAATATGCATATAAGTCAAATTTAGGTGATTCATCAAACCCCAGACCAAGCAGTATTTCTTTTTCTAGATTAGAGGCAGTAAGGTCAAATATGGTGTTCTCTGGGAATTAGAAAATCTAGGCTCAAATTATGGGCTTATAATAAAATTTGTGTGCTTTGTTTTTGGAAGAGAAGTGGGGGCGTACCCAGTGGTAGTCAGGGCTTACTTCTGATTCTGTGCTCAGGGATGATTCCTGGTGGTGTTTGAGAAACTATACAGAGATTATATCCAGCTAAGCAACATGCAGGGCAAGTGCCTTATCCATTGTACAAACTTTGCATAGAATATGAATTTTGCATCTTTATCTCCTTTGAAGTAAGGCAATTGGAAGCATTTGTTTCTAGATTGTCTGGTAAATATTTTTAAGTAAATAACTAAAACATCTCAGACCCAGGTCCCACACACCTGGGTTCCTCTGCCACCTTTTTCATACGTGAGCGTATGAAGAGTGGTCTTAAGAATGCCTGTGGCTGGGTTCCAGAGGTCTTCAGCTGCCGGGGCTCTGCTCAGGGCAGGGAAGGAAACTCAACCCACCCCCTCCAATGGGCCCTGATGAGTACAGCCAGACGTGGGGGGCAGGAGACTCTGTATTGTTCTCTTCCAGAAGCGTGGTTTTATAGTCTCTGGATTTTGGCCATTGATGGCATCCCACGGATCCAGGGGCAGTTGGTGGGTGTAACTGCCTAGATACTGGGAGATGGGGGATCTGGGTGGAGGAAGTCCAGTCCCGAACCAAGTAGGCTTGGAGATCTCAGCCCCGGGTCCCACACACCTGGGTACCTCTTCCAGTCCCTTATGCATGAGGCTTGTCTGATCGTGTGGAGAGTGGTCTTGAGCATGATTGTGGCTGGGTTCTGGAGGTCTTCAGCTGCCAGAGCTCTGCTCGGGGTGGGGAGGGAAACTCAAGCTGCCTCCCTCCAAGGGGCCCTGGTGAAGACAGCCAGGCACAGGGGCAGGAGACTGCCGTATAATCCCATTAAGGGCCAAGATTCAGAGACAATAAAACCGAGCCCCTGGAAGAGAACAACGCAGACTCCCCTGCTCCTGTGCCTGGCTGTCCTCATTGGAGCCCCTTGGAGGGGGTGGGTTGAGTTTCCCTCCCCATCCTGAGCAGAGCCCCAGCAGCTGAAGACCTCCAGAACCCAGCCACAGCCATGCTTAAGACCACTCTCCACATGGTCGGACAAGCCTCACGCATAAAGGAACTGGCAGAGGAACCCAAGGTGTGCAGGACCCGGGGCTGAGATCTCCAAGCCTGCTCAGATCGGAACTGGGCCTCCTCCACCCAGATCCTCGATCTTCCAGTAGCTAGACAGTTACACCTACCCACTGCTCCCTGCTCCTTGGAATTCCATCAACGGCCAAGATCCAGTGACTATAAAACCAAGCTTCCAGAGACGCACGACTTCTTATTGTCTAGCTCTTGCTCTCGGAAAACCCAGCAGGCTACCGAGAGTATACTGCCCGCATGACAGAGTCAGGCAAGCTTCCCGTGGTGTATTCAATATGCTAAAACCCATTAGACCCAATTATGGGTCTAATTCCCCTGACTCTGAAAGAGCCTCCAATGTGGCACTTGCTAAAATCTCAAGGCTAGGACAAATGGAGACTTTACTGGTGCATGCTTGAGGAAATCGATGAACAATGGGATGACAGTGATACAGTGAACGAAAACATGATTGAGTCTAGTTTTCAATCCTTTATTAGTATAAAAGATAAGTAGGAAGCATAGTCTATTAGAAAATCACCAAATTATTTTTAGTTTTTTCAAGATAGAGAAAAAAATCTCATTAATAATATCACTCTGATTTCAATATTGCTATAGAAGAAGAGGAGGAATAACTCTAGATAAATTAGCCAATTCAATGAAATAAAATTAAATGAGAGCCAAATTTTCCAATTTAAATATAGTCTTTGTTATGAAATTCTTTTTATATTAAATTCTATCTATTAATGTAGATAATTGCAAAATTATATTTAACAGAGTACTTACTAGAAGTATAGGACTAAG
The DNA here is from genome assembly GCF_029834395.1 of Sorex fumeus. Classification (NCBI taxonomy): domain Eukaryota; kingdom Metazoa; phylum Chordata; class Mammalia; order Eulipotyphla; family Soricidae; genus Sorex; species Sorex fumeus. The sequence goes on along the minus strand of NW_026606071.1, from coordinate 40,644,813 downwards.
GAAGACATTTGGCATATAACAAGTATTAACATGACCATGCAAGGAATCTAATTTTCATTTAAGAAGATATTAAATGAGTAAATGATATAAGCATTGCTCAGTATAAGTGTTTAGAGGAAAAGACATTTCCGTTTGGAATGCCCAGAGAAGCCTTTAAAGAAGAGTCTGCTATGAATTGGAATATATTAAAGGACATAAAACATATGTCAATAGTGAATGCCAAGAGTAATTGTGCAAAGGTGGGAACTTTTAAAGGATTATTTTCTGACAGTAAGCAAAGCAGCCTGATGATAGAAGAAGCCATATATATATGGTGGTAGCAAGAGGCAAGATTTGGAAAACTAGTTAGCTGTAATTGGAATGACATGAAATGAAAAGTGGGTGAATTTCTAAGATTTTAACCTTTAAGCAATAAGGAACACATTTAGAACTTTTGTACAAAATGTTAAAACATACAAGTGTTTCATTGCAAATAATTCCATCATACATCAAAAATTAATTTGAAGAGGAAAAAGTAGTGATAAGAAGGAAAACTGTAACACTATTCCCAAAGTCTGTGTTGACGAATTATGAACCAGGTGGGGGGGCACTAGGAATTGAAAGAAAAAAAGAGAGGCAACAAGTGGATGGAGGATGAATGGAGGAACAGTTATTTGGTAGAACAAGTGAATAAAACAAGACAGAAGTGAGTGATTAAAGACCAAGAAGAAGCAATGCAAGAAATCAAGTATATTTTGAGAAGTATCATGCTGTGTAGCACTGTAGCACTGTCCTCTGTTGTTCATCGATTTGTTCGAGCAGGAACCAGTAATGTCTCCATTGTGAGACTTTTAGTTACTGTTTTTGGCATATCGAATACGCCACGAGGAGCTTGCCAGGCTCTGCCATGCGGGTGAGATACTCTCAGTAGCTTGTCGGGCTCTCGGAGAGGGATGGAGGAATTAAACGCAGGTTGGCCACATGCAAGGGAAATGCCCTGCCCGCTGTGCTATTGCTTCATCCCAAGAGAAGGATCATAGTATCTTCAATTTTAGAGTGAATTTGTACAGCTGTAAAATTCAGGAGGAGGTAAGATTAAGTTGGAGACCAGGCAGTAATCATCTCTGATTCAGTGTAGATGTCATGGTGCTAGCGCAAAGTTGGTTTTATTTCTGAGCTTATGAGTTCTTGAGAATTGTATAAAAGATCTGCATGAAAACTCAGATGCTTAAGAAGTTAAAGTTTATTGTACAGTTCAAGAAGATAAGGTCTGGGTCCCTCGTGTATGCCATCACTCATCCTGCCTCTCACTGTCTCTCACCATTTGGTTGCCTCCAATGTAAGAGGATCAGGTCTTTTCCCTACACGATTCTCTACCCATTGTGCATATTCCTCATCTGAGATCTACAACTGGAGCCCTGTCACCTATGTCCCCTTGCTGGGGCTAGCTGCCCTAGGACTGTATCCCAGCGGTTTCCTGTTATCTAGGTTTTCCTTAGTTTCTGGCTAGGTCATGTGTGAATGGCTGAAATCACTATTGTCCCACCTTCTATTGGGTGTAGATGGAAGAACAAAGTATCTGCATAGGGGTGGGATGGGGTCTTGCTTTTATCTACTGCTATCTTCCATCCCCAGCTATCCCATTATATATTTTGATTGGTTACCTTTTCTGCTGGAGAAACTTAAAATGACCAATTAGATGAATTAGTTCAACGTATGCTCCACCCTTCCATTTCCACTATATCAAAGCTATGGACATTATTTTGGGTCGCCCACAGGGATGTCAACATAACATGTTTGGTTCTCAGTAACTGAGTGAATCTGATTGGTAGATGGGAGAGATAGATTTATGGGGTCAGACCCTCTCCTTTATTTTCCAGTTCTGACACTTGCTAGTTGTACAATCTCTGGTAAGTTACTTGTCAACATATGTCTCTCTTTCCTCTCCTATAAAAATTGACCAAGAATAAGCCCTGAACACTATTGGCTGTGTCCTAAAAAGAAACAACCAAGCAACAACAACAACAACAACAACAAAACAGACCCAGGATGTAGAGATATTGCAACATGTACGGTGCTTGCCTTGCATGGAGCCAACCATTCACCGCTACCCATATGGTTCCTCCCAAGCACTGCCAGGATTTATTCCTGGGTGCAAAGCCAGGAGTAACCACTGAACGTCTCTGAGTGTAGCCCCAAAACTAGCAAAACAAAAAACAGATCATAAGAAGTGCCAAGCCCTTAGAACTAAGCATACTAGGCAACGTATAGTGTTTAAGTTAAACTTAGCTAATTTTATTAACCCTTTTAAGCCTTGGTTTATCTCTTGTGTTCTAAAATTAGTATTATAATGGTATTTCCACATGGGCACACTGTGAAAATTTATTTTAAAACTACACAAAGCTCCCTGCAAAATGACTAGCCTATAGCAAGTGCTCACTGTAAATACCCAGTGAATGCTCACTTAGTAAACATTTTCAGGTCTCCATCCTTCACTAAACATTTCCTTCAAAACTGGGGACACCCACTTACAAACCAGTGGGATAAGGCAAGCAAGGACACGCAGCGATCTGATGCCATGTGCACCAGCCAAGCAGATGGAGGGAAGTGGTATGGGGTGGGAGTGGGCATAAGCAGCATGGCAGGAAGACAGCATGGTAAGAAAGAGGTGGCATCTGTCTTTTCTAAAGGAAATGAAAGAGAACATCAATCTGTCATCTGGGGGAAGGAAAAAAAGGGGCTTTCAGACCAGAAAATCATGCTGTGTGTGCAGGCAACTTTGTGGTCCCTTGTCCTTCAGGAACCCCGTGTCTGGGTGAGGCTGGGGACTGAGGTGAGAGGTTACAGGGAGAGCCTGATCCTGAAGAACTGTGCAATCTCATAGAAGCAGTGAAAAGAAGCAGGCACTATTGACTCTAGGTATTTGGATCAAAGTTTTGACACATAATCATCATGAAAATTAACTAAAAGTATATATCCTTTGGCCCAGAGTGATAGTTCCATGGGCTGATACAGCGTGCTTTGCATGTTGAAAGTTTCTTGTAATCCCCAGAATCACACAGTTCCCTTAATACTGAATACTGCCTGGAGTAACTCAAGTGCTGAATACAGAGTGCCCAGCTGAGCAGCCCAAAGAATGGTCCATAAAACAAAACAGAGAAAAAGGGGGATAGAAAAAAAAGGAGAAGGAGAAAGGTGTATTCTTTTTGTTTTGTTCAAAGTCTTTGGAAGCTGGTAGACATTTTCTGCCAACAGACCCATTGCATTTCTGACTTGCACACATGACAAGGGGCCCTCATCCTGAGTAGGAGTAGCGCACATAAAGAGCACAGAGCATACGGATTCGTTAAAAGGAACAGGAAACCGTTGAGGTGTTGGGAGATGGGACAAGTGTCGGGGTGTGGGATGGGTAGGTGGCAAGATTTCATCTTTAACTTGTCACTCAATAGATTTACCTACAAATAAGACTTGCTTCACATATTCAGTTAGGCAAGCAATTGTTTAATTTATGTATTTGAAACAAAATTAAACCCAGCTCTTAACTACATCTGGAAGGCTTACAAGAAATTTATTCCCAAAGATAATTGTGGTTTCATATACCCCATTGTTCTATCCTTCTTCCCCTTCCCTTCCCTTCCCTTCCCTTCCCTTCCCTTCCCTTCCCTTCCCTTCCCTTCCCTTCCCTTCCCTTCAAATATTTTGACTAATTAATGCATCTAATATTTGTATGATGGAAGGAAAGGGAATAGTTATGTACCTCCAAAGCACTGGACACTCTTCCAGTTATCAATTCATTCTGATTTCTGTTTAAAAGCCCATTCCTGGAGCTTAAATATTCCCAGAAGTCCCTATCACAGGCACCTGCTACCCAGCCTACAACAGCACAATTGTGGCTGTCTTATCACTTGCACCAAGGAATTCTTAAATTTATGAGACAGGCTGATTTCTTTCCACTTTCCTGGCCCAGGGACAAGTTTTTTCCTGTTTCTTTTTTCCTCCTCCCACCTCCCCAAAGAATGCCTTGTATGAGCTTTTCAATCACTCAGATTTCAAAAGAAACAGAGAGAAGGGTATCTTCAGCAGTACTTGCTCTCCCACCTCCTCCCTTTTGAAGTCTCTGAAGCAAAGAATTTGAATGGGCTTGACTACCTGCTCAGAACAAATGAATGGAGAATAAAAGGGAACAAATGCAAATTAGTACCTCAGTGAATTACCTTGCCACACTAGCTATTATTATTGTATGGAAGACCTTTAATTGGTTATTGAACATTTCTAAAGTCTCTGAACTAGATAGAATCACATCAACCAGAAACAGGATCCACACATGCAAGTGCATAAAAAGTTAAGAAATGATTAGGACATGATTTATTCATGTCGAATTTTCTTCATGTCTAGGATTTTTTTTTTTTTTTTTTTGTGCGACGCGAAGTGAGATCCTCAAGCCAAGAGCACCAGCTTCCTTGGGAATTTGAATTGGAGAAGTCAAGATATACGGTTTTAGAATCACAAGCTCCATTTTAGCAAGGCTTCTGGGTGAGTGATGGGCACGTTCAAGCATAAGAAACACTGATGTAGGATACTGTGCCTCTAATTTGGAGCTTATATTTATTGTCAGTCAGTTGCTCTGCTTGATAAATTAATCCATCAACAGTAATAACCAGGTGTCTAGGTGTATAAGGTACTAAGCTTAGGGACTGTGGGGATGATAACAGTGTAAACAGTCTTTGCCTTCAAAGAGCTCACGGTCTACTTGGAAAGATAAGGTACAATCCCATGAAAAAGTGAATAAAGATCTAACATCTAACGGTACAATGGCAGGTCAATGGGAGTTTGTAAGAGACAGGTGCTCAGGGGATAGAAAGGAAGAATTTCAGGCAAACCTGAAAATCGGAAGAGATTTATTTCTCCAAATCATAGAACTTTATTCTCTTTGAATCTAAGGCTCTGGGAAAAATAATAGGGACACAGAAAAATCTCCCTTTAATGGAGAAGTATAAGTCAAAGGCAGACTATACTTCTGAGTAAAGCAAAGTACTTGTGACTTTCTTGATACACAAATCCAAGCACAGCATTTGACAGACTCCAGAAGGTGACAGTTTGCTGCCAGATTTCTCTTTTTTCTTGAGGTATGGAAGGGGGCAGAGTGCTGGAAAGAAACAATCCGCAAATATTCTTGTAAGTGGCAGCCTTTATGTCCTTGCAAATGGAGGGCTCATTTGAAACTTCAGAGGTATCTCACACTTCCCAAACAACATGGGCAGCTTGCCAGGGTATGGAATTGAGAAAACTGTGCCTATACATATCATAGTCTTTGTAAGAGAAACATTTCTTTCTTACTTCCCCCAGAGGGATAAGTGATAACTTTTTCCCCAGTACTCAAAGGAAAGTAGGTATTTGGAGTCGTAATAGGGACCCTAAGGTTGGAGGCACACAGCAGATCAGGAAAAAAAATGCTAAGGATTGTCCTCTTTTATGATCCTTGTCCTCGTGCAATATTAATAAAACCTAATGGAGAAACGCTACCTTTTGTTGAACTCATAATCTTATTTTGACATTTTAATGATTATATTTTATGATTTGTAGGGGCCACATTACTCATGAGGCACAATGAGAGGTAGAATGCCCTTTCTGGGGTCAATGGTTCTATACAAGTTTTGTAAATATGACTGGTCTATTATACTTTTATTATTTGATTAGCTTTGGCAACCAGGAATTTAAGATATAATTGAATCACGTCAAGTACATTAACATTGCACATGAATCTAAGAAAAGAATGTGATGAGTACACCATAGGTTTAATTCAGGGTTATCTAATTGTTTTATCCTAAAATATAGCTTCTCTCATCTCTCTGAAACCCACACACTAAATTAGGGACTCCTGGCTGCCAGAACTCATTTGTGTTCTTGGATTTTCACTTTGAAAACTTCCAAAGGAAACCAAGAATTTTGCTGATAGCAATTCAGCTCTAGCTATGAAAATAAACAGGTGATAAATATGAGGAAAGCCTTCTCAGTTCTAATGAATACAAATAGTATGACGCTTGTATCAGGGGAATCCAGGGAAATGTTTTACATTGTTTGGGGTGGAAGTCAACATCTTTTTATAAAGGAGACACTGCAGATTAAAAGAATCAGTGGTAATAGTCTACAGGGATAATGTGGAAGAGCATGTGGAGCAATTTATTTGTGTTTGGTTAATAAGTCTTTTAAGGCTGAAACACTTTCATTTTTTAAAATAAAACTTTCTCTAGTCAAGTCAGCAAGAACTGTTATTGAGCAGCTGACAAGCAGAGTAGGAACCTTCCAGAAAGAAGTTAGTCCAACCAAATGAGACAAGAGGAATGTACATTGGGTAGACAGATGCTTGATCAGACTTCCTGGGCATGGGTTCTGGTTTTTCCAATTTGTTTCTAACATCCTAAGAAAGACTCACTGTGTCAGATTTACTGAAAGGCAATGTTTGTCTTTCTCTGTTTTCAGAGGGAAAGTTCCCTGATCTCTCTACAACATAGAATCCTCAATGGTTAGGTAACAACAAAATTCAACTTTATTCTGTGTGATTTCTGTGCCTATTAAACAGTTTACATAGATGCAGATATACATCATATTGACATAGATTGATTTTTAATAGGTAGATAAATGGAGATAGACTGATATGGGATGAGAAAGAAAAGCAGGGGTGGGGGATATTCAGTATGCAAAACTCACACCTTGGGAAGGTTTAAATGTGGAAATCAACAAATAAGAGGAGTCAGGATTGATAGACAGGGCTCCGGTTTGACCACAGTGTACATCACCTTCTCTTCCTCAACATTAGTCAAAAGGTGGAAAACCATTTCCTGACACCCCTGGGTCTGGATATCATAGGAACGCCTGGTATTCTTGGTACACTTGCAGTAAAATGCCGGGAAAATTATTTTATGTCCTCATGTCCTCGCTCCTATGTGTTTACAGTGATAGGTTCAGTTTTAAAGAAATGTGAAAACAAACATAATTGAACACTGTGATCAGATTTCTCCAGTGGTAAAAGGAGTCTGTGGAATTCCTAGAAATTAAGATACTCAGACCCTATAATCTACCCAGTAGGGTTCAAAGCAAGTAGACTCCCTGGAGCAACAAGAAATATAGTTGCCATCTGACAGGTGAATAAGCAGTGTGGCAATGAAAGGAAGAAAACTAGGGATTAGTCTAAACTCTGGGGAGGTAAATAATTTCCAGGGTTGACAGGCAGTCAAAGGCAATCCAAGAAGATAGATGAGCCAAGTTCAGTAAATCGTAGTGTAATCCTCATGCCAGAGGCCGCTTGACATGAAGGACTGGTATATAGTCTAGGAATTTATCACATTTTTTGGCTAGAGTCACCATTCAACAAACTGCCTGAATGTACCTATACAAACTCCAGGACAGGGTGAGGAGGGAGGAAATTGGAAAGGATATTAAAGGGATATATTTGTCTGGCTTCTCCAGAGGAAGAGAATTAATATAATAAGTTATTTATTACAAGGAATGGTCTCTGGTGGTTTTGAAGGCTGAGAAGACCAGAGATCTGCAGTTTACAAACTGGAGGCCCAAGACAGCTGATGTTGTAGTTCCGAGCTTGAGTGTTCAGAATAGAGCCAAAGGTCTGAGTCCCAATGTAAGTTTGTTCTAAAGAGAGAAGATGATGATGCTTCAAAGAAAGTCAGGCTGTAAAACTTGGAATGGCCTCTATTCTACTGCTTCTGGTCTAGTGAGTTCAAATGAATTGAAGGAGGCCACCCATATTGGGAGAACAATTTGCTTTGTCCCATCTATGGATCCAAAGTTTATCTTCATCCAGACATGTCATCACAGACACACCCAGAAGTGACATGAAACCAAGGGTCTCCATGATCAAGTTGACATGTGAGACAAGTGGACATAGAGGCTAACCATCACAGAAATTTCCGGTCTCCACACTCTCAATTCAGTTTGAGCAACACCTGGAATTGACTTGGAGATAGAACTGTAGCTCTATGAATGATTTTTGGAGGATATTCCTAGAGTTCAAAGCACCAAAACACTAACAGTATTTTCTATGGCTACAGCCCACTTTTCCCCTTGCTTGCTTTCATAATTCTTTCATTACAGCTACATAGATCTTACTTCCTGGTAGACTACCTGTTCTCTTCGGTTCTTCAGAGATGGCACTCTGCTTTGATTTTTCCAGAGGATCATTTCTGCATGAACTGAGACTTTCTTGAAAAACATAGATTCTCACCCAAAAGGTACCTTTGCTCTCTTTGAGCAAGATTTTGTTGCAGAATTTGCACTTCAATCTTTACTGTTATATGGCTGTATCACTTCTAATGTACAAGGTTATGAATAAACTGTGGAAGGAATAGGGATTAGGTAGAAGAAAGCCGCTTCCTTCTTCAGATTTCCTGGAGCTCCAGTTAGAGGATGTTTAGGATTCAAAGTGAGAAGTCTTACAGAGAAATCTCGACCAGATTCCACTTTTTCCCACCACTTTGATGCCAGTGCATTTCTTATAAAACACACAGCTATTTAAAAAGCGAAGTAGAATGAACGACAGTGAAAATCTGCTCCACTGGGCTAGTGCTTTAATAATTTCAGGTTGCATGATCACCCAGAGGAATGGTATTTTTGAAGAACAACCTGAAGCAATCAAGTTTCTATTATAAAATAAATATGTGTCTATGCTAAATTGCATTTTGCAATCCACTGTTTTTTGGTAAGGACCAAAGAAACCCAGCACGGGAGGTACAGACTACAGTTGTGGAAGAAATACTTAAAATGGAAAAGATGATATGGCCAAAGTTAATTTTCCCTGAAAAGTGAGCAATGACTGCCATCAATCAATCCTAATGGCAATTTCTGTGGCCCTTCTGGATAACACAGAATTCAGTTATCAAGACTTGTCAGAAAGCAGCACGTGCTTATAAAAAGAATAGAACTTTTTTTAAAATCTTATAAAGTAGGTACTGCTATAAAAATATAGCTGTGTTGATCTGTACAAAAAGGACCCTGCAGATAGAATGTCTAGCTGAGAGGCTTTTTGGAAGTGACTGCTGTGGGATTTGTTACCTGATCATGTCCTGTTTTAAGCCTGATGGGAATCCTGATGGGAAAGACTTTGAAGGCTGGTCTCATGGAAGGATGTACCAGGAGCATACATCCTCTTCTTACAGAGAGATAAAGAACGCTTACAACTTCTGCATGTGCCATTTTCACGTGAAATCATTTACTCTGTCCTCAATGTAATATGCATTTTTTGTACTGTCGAAGTGTACACATCACATGGCATATGGCCCACCTGGCCAATGCTGGTTGTTCTTACCAGTGTCCTGAGTGCTGTTGACTAAGGTGATTGATTCTATTGAGACTGATTTTGCCTAGTCTCTTCAGTATGTAAGCATTTTTGCATTCCATCTATCATAGCCTATGTAAGTCATTTCTCTCTTGGTGACCCCAAATCTGAAAATCCTGTGTTGGGTTAACATTTTGGAATGTCTCTTTCACTGGCAGGCATGATTCTGATCTTCATTATCCTTATGGTAGCAGGACTTCTCCCTTAGAGATGCGAACTGGTGTCCTACATACAACAATCAGTGTCATTTCTAGTATCAGTATCACTTGACATCCCGTTACTCATCGATTTGCTCGAGTGGGCGCCAGTAACATCTTCATTCATCCCTGTCAGGTGCTAGTGTAGCCCAATGTTGTCTGCTCGTTCCAGGAACATGAAGAGCCTCACACCGATCATTCAGGGACTTGATGAAGAAGTCTGACCATCTCGTAGGTGGGTGGCCATGCGATCTTTTGACGCCTGTGGAATCCAGTTGGTAATGGCTCTAGTCCAGCAGTGGTCTCCAAATCACATTATGTGTCCAGCCCATCTGATTTTCGACGTCTTTGCATACAAGACAGCATCCCTGATTCTCAATCGTCGACAGAGGTCGGATTCTTTCTCTCTCTGGAGTGAAGCATGATACTCCAAGCATAGCTCTTTCAATTCCTCTTTGGGAGACCCGAATAGTGTTCTCATCCTGTTTGCATAGGGCCCAAGTCTCTGAGGCGTATGTTAGTGCAGGAAGAGTATCAGTATAGAGAAGTCTATTTCTTATTATGTCCAAAGAATAGTTTGAAAGCAGTTCAAGAGAAAACTGTGTAGTACTGAGCTCATCCACCAGGCAACAGAGCTCTCCTGTGGCTTTGGGAACCCAGATAATAACCTCTGAGTGGGGGACATTGCTAGTCCCATGTTTTAAGACTTTAAAATCATATTGAATGCTTTTAAGTTTATTGCAATTTTGGTTATGAAGTAAATATAGGCATATCTCCAGTGGGCTCAAAGACAAAATGCAAAGACAAGCTTTCTTGATAGGGAGAAAATTCGTTTGAGAAGAGGAAGGAAGGCCAATGAAGAGTGAAATAGGAGTAAAAGCTGATGCCAAAGTCTCTTATAATGTAAGCATACTGGCCAAAACCATGATGCATCTGGTTCACCACGTGGGACAGCTAGAGACCAGCTACTGGGTCCTGAGAAAGAGAGCTAACATTGGTTGCAGCACTGCTCATCTGAGGAAGGGGAGGGTAGAGTATTTCTCTAAGCAATTCATCCCCAGGGATTAAGGTTTGGTTCTTGGGGTGTAAATGTCAGTCACTGCTTTTAGAGAAAAGTGGAGAAATTATGAAGGCACAAAACATAGGGGTGGTGTGAACCCATAGTCACGATAGTGGGTGCTTTGAGTAGAAAGATATTAAGGTGGGTCTCTAGAGGTGTCAGATTTTATTCTAAATGTAGGAAACTTGAAAAGCACACAAACATGCTAAAAATTTATTTTAATCCCAGAATATCCATCATCTTTTCACACAAAGAAAATCAACTTTTGCCCATCATCTTAACTTCTAGTTCTGCTTTCTCTTTTAAGATTCTCTATTTTGTAGATCTATTTTCACTTTTTGTTTTGTATTTTCAATATACATTCATGTTGAAAAGCATTATTCTTGGCACTTTTTAAATTGGTTGAACAGGATTCCATTACATTGAGGTGCTATCTTTAATATCTTTAAAGATAAAGGTAATATTTTTAAGCTTTATCTTTTTTATGGCTGTTTAAATGATTCCCATATTCAGTCATTAAAAATATAGCACCATTGTGCACTAGTTCAATTATTTCTTTAATCCAAAGTAATAAAATTCCTAGGTCAAAGTCTAAAGTATCACATTTTTAAGGTTTTTAGTATCCAATTAGCCTCAGAAAAGTTGTCACTGATCTCTACCAACGTTAAAAAATGCCTATACTGTCCCCAGTTGATATTATTATTGTTTCTAAAACTAGAAATCTAATATGTAATTGTACTAGATTCTGAATTATTGTGGAATATTTGTTTCTCTGAAATGTTTGTTCTGTGAGGTCTATTTCTGGGAAACTTTTTCAGAGATTTGTTGAAAATTTTCATGTTCATTTTTGTGAGTTATTTGCTTTATTTTACTATTTTACTACATAGGCCTTCCTTTTTTTGTATCCTCCATGCAATGTTGAGGAAAGTTCAATGCTGGTGTCTGGCAGTGTGATACTGCTCAGGCCCAGAGGTACTGGGGTCTCCACAGACTTACTGGATGATGTCTGGGGACCTCATGTTCCATAGTTTGAAACCTTGGGAGCTCATGCATGTGTTTTAGCCCGTTGTGTTATCTCCTCAGTCTTTCAAAAATTAACTTAAAATTAATCTTTAAATATAATGCTGAAATTCCACATTATATGTAACTGTATTTTGATATAGCACTGTCCTTCTGTTCATCAATTTGCTCGAGTGCGCCCAGTAGCATTAGGGAACTTGTTGTTACTGTGTTTGGCATATCAAATACATCATGGGTAGCTTGCCAGGCTTTGCTGTGAGAGCAAGATACTCTTGGTAGCTTGACAGGCTCTCCAAGAGGGGCAGAGGAATCGAACTTGGGTCGGCCGGGTCGGCCTCATGCAAGGCAAACGCCCTACCTGCTGTGCTATTGCTCCAGCCTGAATTTTGATATACATAGTCAAAACTTCCTCTATCATAGTTGGGGCATTTTTATATTTAAATTTTTGTGCAGCCACTGTTCTCCAACACACATAGCCTATTTCGTGTCTTTAAGAACTTGATTTACAAATAAGCTTATTTAGAGATATATATGATTAAGTGTATGAGATCATGTTACTAATAAGGTATTTGAGATTTGAACTTAGTCCTGTTTATCCCCTAAATGTCTTCCTCTTTCAAAGTCCCAATAAGTCTCTCTGAATTGCTATATTTATTACTGATCTTCGGTAAGACTTTTAATAATGAGATTATTATATTTTTATTACAAACTGCTATATTGAACTACTATATAGGTAGTGCATGGGTCTATTTTCATTCAGTCTTCTACCCTCAGGTATTGTGGCTTAAAATACAAAGTAAAAGTCACATACCAGAGGCTCCACATGTTGACTTTCTTTAGAGTTGCTGTGATATAAGTCTAGCTTGATCAAATAAAAGGAGCACTTTGAATAGTGTAAATGGAAGATTTGATAACAAGAGACATCAGATACAAGGGGAAATCACATTACCACATAAAGTGTTACGTTAGTAAATGGAGTTTCTGGCTCTGAGATTAAATATTTTTTATAATAAAAAAACTGACTACTACAAACCGATAAATCAAGAATATATAGTGCATCAATATAAAGACAACATTGTCAATTATAGAAAAAATATCATAAGCTTTTTAATTCTTTATTGGATCATCATGAGATACAGTTATAAAGCTGTTCATGATCTGGTTTCAGTCAGACAATGTTCCAACACTCATCCCTCCACCAGTGTACATTTCCCACCACCCACCACCAATGTTCCCAGTTTTTCTCCTGCCATTCACCATCAGCCTGTCTTGATGGCAGGCACTCTTTCTCTCTCTCTCTCTCTCTCTCTCTCTCTCTCTCTCTCTCTCTTTCATTCTTTTGTGCATTATTATTATGGTTTGCAATACAGAAACAGAGAGTTATCACATTTGTTCCTTTATCTACTTTCAGCATGCAGTTCTCATCCAGAGTGATCATTTCCAACCATCTTTGTCATAGTGGCCCTTCTCTATCCCAACTGCTTTCTTCTTCAGCAGTTGGGTCAGACTTCCAACCTTGGACCTATCCTCCTGACCCTTGTTTCTACTGTCCTTGGGTATTAGTCTCATATTATGCTTTTTTTATATCCCACAAATGTGTGCAATCATTCTATGTTTGTCCCTGTACTTCTGACTCATTTTACTCAGCATTCATACTCTCCCTGTCCATCCATTTATAAGCAAATTTTATAACTTCATTTTTCCTAACAGCTGCATAGTATTCCATTGTGTAGATGTATAGATGTACCACAGTTTCTTTAACCAGTCATCTGTTCTCGGGCACTTGGGACTGGGCCTCCTCCATCCAGCTACCCAGATTTCCAGGAGCTTGGCAGTTGCAACCACAAACTGCCCCCAGCTCCATGTAATCTCATCAAGGGCCAAGATCCAGAGACTATAAACTAAAGCTCCTGGAAGAGAGCACCACAGAATTCTCTGAAGCAAATGTGGCCATGCAATCTCTTATACTTTAACCCAATTACTTACCAAAAGTAGCACACATTTGTTTGGTTTCAACATACTTGCTTGCTTGTGGACTGGAGCGATAGCACAGCGGTAGGACGTTTGCCTTGCAAGCAGCCAACATGGCCAATCCGAGTTCCATTCCTCTGCCCCTCTCAGAGAGCCCAGCAAGCTACCAAGAGTATCTCGCCCGCAAGGCAGTGCCTGGCAATCTTCCCATGATGTATTCAATATGCCAAACACAGTAACAACAAAATCTCTGATGGAGACGTTACTGGGCTCGCCCGAGCAAATCGATGAACAACGGAAGGACAGTGACAGTGACAGTGATACTTGCTTGTATTCTCTTATATTTGGGCTTAAATGGCTACAGAATGAAATACTACAACCTTCACAAACTTCCCTCTTTTGTGGTGGGAAGGTGCTCGGTGGTGGGATTGTTTTTTTAATATTAAATGTAGTGAACTATTGCAAACTATTTTTTTTCTTTTTTTTTCTTTTTTTTTTCTTTTTTTATTAGTGAAAAACCATGAGGTACAGTTATAGGCTTACAAATTTTGTGCTTGGGTTTCAGTTATACAATGATCAAGTGCCCATCCCTCCACCAGTGCCCGTCATCCATCCCCACGGGTCCCAGCATACCCCCCCATCCTCCCCCCCCCCCCCCCGTCCCATCCTGCCTCTGTGGCAGGGTATTCCCCCTTGTTCTCTCTCTCTTCTTTTGGGTACTGTGTTTTGCAAGAGAGGCTTTGAGTGGCAATCATGTTTGGTCTACCGACTACTTTTAGCATGCTTCTCCCACCCTGGGAGGGCCCTCACAACACCCTTCATTTGGTACTCTCTTCTCTATCTGAGCTTCCTTTTCACCTAGAGCCTGTGGCTGGCCTTCCATTCATGGAGCAAAATTCCTGGTACTAACCTCAGCCATTCCTGGGTGTTAATCTCCCTCTTTGTTGCTTTATGTTCCCCAGATGAATGCAATCTTTCTGTGTCTATCCTGCTCTTTCTGACTCATTTCGCTTAACATGATACTTTCCATGTAGTACCACTTGCATGTAAATTTCATAACTTCATCTTTTCTAACAGCTACATAGTACTCCATTGCGTAAATGTACCAAAGTTTCTTTAACCAGTCATCTGTTCTTGGGCACTCAGGTTTTTTCCAGATTCTGGCTATTGTAAAGAGTGCTGCAGTGAACAAACAATTGCAGATGTCACTTTGACTATACCTTTTTGCCTCTCTGGGATATATTCCCAGGAGTGCTATAGCTGGGTCAAATGGCAGATCAAATTCTAATTTTTTGAGAGTCATCCATACTGTTTTCCAAAAGGGTTGGACCAGCCAGCATTCCCACCAGCAGTGAAGGAGGGTCCCTTTCTCGCCACATCCGCGCCAGCATTCCTTGCTTTTGTTCTTGTGGATGTGGGCCAGTCTCTGTGGTGTGAAATGATATCTCATTGTTGTTTTGATCTGCATCTCTCTGATGATTAGTGATGTAGAGCATTTTCTCATGTGCCTTTTTGCCATTCGAATTTCTTCTTTGCGAAAGTTTCTGTTCATTTCCTCACCCCATTTTTTGATGGGGTTGGGTGATTTCTTCTTGTGGAGTTTAACCAGTACCTTGTATATCCTTGATATCAACCCCTTGTCGGATGTGTACTTGGTGAATATCCTTTCCCATTCTGTAGGCTGTCTTTGTATTTTGGTCACTGTTTCTTTTGAGGTGCAGAAGCTTCTTAGTTTAAGATAGTCCCATTTGTCTATCTCTGTTTTCACTTGCTCGGCCAGTGGCGTGACATCTTTGAAGATACCATTAGCTTCAATATCATGGAGAGTTTTGCCGACTTTGTCTTCAATAAACATTATGGATTCTGGTCTGATGTTGAGGTCATAAATCCATTTTGATCTTACTTTTGTGCATGGTGTTAGGCAGAGATCTGAGCCCACTTTTTTGCATGTAGCCGTCCAATTTTGCCAGCACAGTTTGTTGAAGAGGCTTTCCCTGCTCCATTTCACTTTTCTTGCCCCCTTATCAAAAATTAGATGATTATATGTTTGGGAGGAAATGTCAGTATATTCAACTCTGTTCCATTGGTCTGCAGCTCTGCTTTTGTTCCAGTACCATGCTGTTTTAATTATTACTGCCTTGTAGTAGAGTTTGAAGTTAGGGAGGTTGATTCCTCCCATTTTCTTTTTCCCAAGAATTGCTTTAGCTATTCGTGGGGGCTTATTGTTCCATATAAATTTCAGGAGTGTTTGCTCCATTTCTTTGAAGAATGTCATGGGTATCCTTATAGGGATTGCATTGAATTTGTACAGTGCTTTGGGAAGTATTGCCATTTTGATGATGTTGATTCTCCCCATCAATGAACAGGGGATATTTTTCCATTTCCTCGTGTCCTCTTTTATTTCCTGAAGTAGCGTTTTGTAGTTTTCTTTGTACAGGTCCTTTACTTCCTTAGTTAAGCTGATTCCTAGATACTTGATTTTCTGGGGCACAATTGTGAATGGGATTGTTTTCTTGATGTCACTTGCTTCTCTTTCACTATTTGCGTATAGGAATGCCATGGATTTTTGGGTATTGATTTTATAGCCTGCCACTTTACTATACAAGCCTATTGTTTCTAGGAGTTTCTTGGTAGAGGTTTTAGGGTTCTCTAAGTATAGTATCATGTCATCTGCGAATAGTGAGAGCTTAATTTCTTCTTTCCCTATCTGGATGCCCTTAATATCTTTTTCTTGCCTAATCTCTATTGCAAGTACTTCCAGTACTATATTGAACAGTAGTGGAGAGAGTGGGCATCCTTGTCTCATCCCTGACCTTAGGGAGAAGGGTCTCAGTTTTTCCCCATTGAGGATGATGTTTGCTGTAGGTTTGTGGTAGATGGCTTTAACTATATTGAGGAAAATCCCCTCTATCCCCATTTTGGCAAGGGTTTTCATCATGAATGGGTGCTGGATCTTGTCAAAAGCTTTCTCTGCGTCTATTGATATGATCATATGATTTTTATCTTTTCTTTTGTTGATATGATGGATTATGTTGATTGATTTCCGAATGTTGAACCATCCTTGCATCCCTGGGATGAATCCCACTTGGTCATGATGTATGATCTTTTTGATGAGTTGTTGTATTCTATTGGCTAGTATTTTGTTGAGAATCTTCGCATCCATGTTCATCAGGGATATTGGCCTGTAGTTCTCTTTTCTTGTGGTGTCTTTGTTTCCTTTTGGTATTAGAGAGATATGGGCTTCATAGAAGCTGTTTGGGAGAGTTTCTGTTTTTTCAATTTCCTGGAAAAGCTTGAGAAGAATTGGCAATAGGTGCTCTTTAAATGTTTGGAAAAATTCGCTAGTAAATCCGTCTGGGCCTGGGCTTTTGTTTTTGGGAAGACTTTTGATTACAGTTTCAATTTCCTTGATGTGAATAGGTCTATTCAGGTACTCTATATCTTCTTGATTCAGCTTTGGGAGATGGTAGGAATCCAGGAATTTATCCATTTCTTCCAGGTTCTCGTGTTTTGTGGCATAGAGACTTTCAAAGTAGTCTCTGATGATCTCTTGAATTTCTTTAGTTTCTGTTGTGATATCCCCATTCTTATTTCTGATTCAATTTATTAGGGTTCTCTCTCTCTGTTTCTTTGTGAGTGTTGCTAGTGGTTTATCTATCTTATTTATTTTCTCGAAGAACCAGCTCTTGGTTTCATTGATCTTTCGGATTGTTTCTTTGTTTTCCATGTCATTGATTTCTGCTCTAAGTTTTATGATCTCTTTCCTTCTGCCTGATTTAGGCTCTTTCTGTTGATCCTTTTCTAAGGTCTTGAGCTGTGAGGTCAAATTGTTTATGTGCATCGTTTCTATCGACTTAAGATAGGCTTGCAGAGCTATAAATTTTCCCCTTAATACAGCTTTCGCTGCATCCCGTAAGTTCTGGTAGTTTGTGTCTTCATTCTCATTTGTTTCCAGGTATCTTTTGATTTCATCCTTGACTTCGTTCCTGACCCACTCATTGTTCAGCATCGAGTTGTTTAATTTCCAGATGTTTGATTTGGTTCTCCGTGTCTGTGTGTGATTCACTTCTATCCTCAGTGCATCATGGTCTGAAAAGATGGCTGATACTATTTCTATCTTCTTGATTCTGTTGAGGTATGTTTTGTGTCCTAGCACATGGTCTATTTTGGAAAATGTTCCGTGCGCACTGGAGAAGAATGTGTATTCTTTCTTTTTGGGGTGTAAAGCCCTGTATAAGTCCATAAGCCCTTTCTCTTCTATTACTTCTTTCAAAGCCAATAATTCCTTGCTGGGTTTTGTTCTTGTTGATCTATCCAGAGGTGATAAGGCGATGTTGAAGTCTCCAAGTACTACTGTGTTGGTAGTGATGTCCTCCTTAAAATATGTTAGCAGTTGTTTTAAATATTTAGCTGTTCCCTCATTAGGTGCGTATACATTTAAGAGTGTGATTTCTTCCTGTTGTACGTATCCCTTGATGAAGAGAAAATAGCCTTCACTGTCCCTTGTAATCTTTTTCAAGGTGAAATTAATGTTGTCGGATACTAGTATGGCCACCCCAGCTTTTTTGAGGGAGTTGTGTGCTTGCAGGATTGTTTTCCATCCTTTGACTTTGAGTCTGTGTTTGCTCTGGCTGTTGAGGTGAGTTTCTTGTAGGCAGCAGAATGTTGGGTTCTGTCCCTGTATCCATTTTGCCACTCTGTGTCTCTTACCTGGTGAATTTAGACCGTTGACATTGAGAGAGAGAATGGTTATGGGGTTTTGTGTCATCTTTCTGTGCGGGTGTGTTGTGGTTGTAGGGTTTGTCTTTTCTTATAGTAGCCCCTTTAGGCCTTGCTTTAGGTTTGGTTTTGAGTCTATGAAGTTCCTGAGCTGCTGTTTATCTATAAAATAGTGTACTGTTCCTTCGATTTTGAGGGAGAGTTTAGTCGGGTAGAGTATTCTTGGGGAAGCATTCATTTCCGTGAGTTTTTTGACTATATCTCGCCACTGCCTTCGGGCTTGTAGGGTTTCCTCTGATAGGTCTGCTGTGAATCTAAGGGATGCTCCTTTGTATGTGATTTCCTTCTTTGCTCTTGCTGCTTGCAGTATTGTGTCTCTATCGGCAGTATCGATCCTTCTAACTATGATATGTCTTGGAGTGTTTTTGTTGGGGTCTCTTTTAGCTGGCACCCTTCGGGCTACTTGAACCTGAATGGCTGCATTGTGCAGCTCTGGGAAGTTTTCAGCAATGATTTGTTTGACGGTGTTTTTTTCGTTGGGATTGTTTCCCTGAGGTTCAGGTAGTCCCATGATTCTAATATTGTTCCTCTTGGAATCATCTGCTAGGACTCTGATTTTCTGTAGAGCCATTTTGAGGTCCCTTGCCACTGTTTGTTGTTGCGTGTTGGCTTGTTGCAGCTGATCTTCCAGGTCACTGATTCTCTCTTCAGCTGTGGTCATTCTATTTTTAAGAGAAGAAACTGAGTTTCTCATTTCATCTATGGAATCTTTTAATCGTGACATTTCTGCCCTCATTTCTTCTCGTAATTTGTCGATTTTTTCTGTGGTGTTACTGGCTGTCTGTCTGACTGTTTCATTGAGTTGATTGAACATCTTGATGACTTCGTATCTGAATTCTATGTCAGAGAGGTCCCTTAGGTGAGCTGTATTGACAGAATGGTCTAGATTGTTTTCGTTGTTCTCCCCTTGTGTTGGAGATTTTCTTTGTTTCTTCATATTGCTGAGTAGGTTGGGAACTAGATTCCTTGGGGACTAGGTTCCTTAGTATGGGAAAACAACCTGCGGCCGCGTTAGCGTTGGCCCGCCGGAAATTAAGCCACGCCCACTTTAGAGGTCATGCCCACTTTTGAGGAGGCCACGCCTCTACAGAACCCTGGGTTTGGGATGAGTTGGGCGCCGAGGTCAGGTCAGGAGTAAAGAGGGCAGGGCAGACACTCAAAACTGCTTCTCTTCAGGCATCTCGGGGGACACCTGGGGTCCTGCAGGGAAAGATGGAGGTCCCAGGGTCGCGAGCCGGCAGCTGTGCTGACCTGCGCTCCTGCCCCGCTCGGGGCCTGCTATTGCAAACTATTTTTATGAAAATAAAATATATAAAAATTGAAAAAAGAATATCATAGTCATCTATACTCAACTTTCTTCCAAAAATAATAAAAATTAAATTTCTTCAGTCTGTGTGATTACATTGATTCACATAAGCCTTGTTTTTATATTGAAGCTTTGGGCTCATTGACACAGCTTGGGTCAAACACTTATGTCGAACCTAATCAGCCAGGCCAGAGGCAGAGGGGGACATTTCCTAAAAATAGAAAGGATTTGGGATGGGTTGGGTGAGCATGTGCCAGATATTATGCCTGTCTTGCCTCATTTAATCACATGCCTATTTTTAAGAAATATAATTGTGTGAGTGTGACTTATCTAAGCTTTTTGATCTAACACCCTTGTGTTTAGCCACTGGAAATGAGGAAAATATTCTTATTCTGTACAAAATATGACCATTTAACTAGTAGACAAAGTGCAATAAGGGATAATCACATGATGTCACAGAATATTAATTTAGTAATGAGGTAAACACTTGGGGTTTGTTTTTTTCAGGGATAGGGTCACCTGATTCACCTGAGAGGAAGAATAGAGGAAGAAAGTGAATCTTGGAACTGAGCTATAGTTGGCAGAGTAAGTAAAATCTAGCTGACAAGTAAAGAGCAGCAGAATCATTAGTGAGAAGGTACTGGTAGTGGTACACCCTCAATTAATGACTTATGGCTTAACTGAGGTATTAATTATGTTAGGCAGGAGAAGAGTAAAGATTGATGCAACTAGGAAAGAAAACAGGAAATGCAGAAGGAAGTAGTACATTGTCCTAAGGAGTTTAGAGTTAGTTCGGAGACATCATTGAAGAATTTTAAATACTATTCAAGTATGTTTTTAAAAAATTGCTTATAGAGACAGTGTTGAAGTCAGAGATAGAATAATTAAGAAATGATGTCTAGCACCTAGACAAGTCCATTTGGAGGCAGATACAAGTTTTTAAATTCATTATCTCCAGGGTCTAATCAAGTTTTCTTGAACACCTGGAGGAGAAAGGGATTGTTATAATAACCTAGGAAGGAAATAAGAATACTTGAATTAAAATACTTCCAGAAAAGATGGGAATTAGAAGATAAACTCTCCAATAAATAGTACTTTAGAAGGTTTTATCTGCCTTTCAGTTCATTAATCAATCCATTTATTTAGTATTCCTGCATAAAACTACATAAAAACCTGCAACTAGATTAAAAAGATATTAGAGTACTTACCATGTAACATTAAAACATAAGAGCCACTTGCTATACTTTGATCATATTTTTAATATTTTATCATTCATTTCCTAATTTTATAACCTTTATTTTACCACCATTATTTGTAGTTAATATCAAAGTAAATCAAGTTTGATTAAATTTCCATGTGGTTGACATGTTTACTACAATTGATAAACAAGTTAATCAAATCAATCAACTTGTTTATCAACTTGACTTACTTAAATATTTCTCTATTTGTAGATAGATTAGATACTAGTCATTTTCCACATGACTGCTTATAGAAAAGTAGTGATGAATAGCTTAAGCTACAGTTGTGACCTTGAGAAAGATGGTTCCTTCTTTAGTGTCCATTTTGCCTAGTTTGGAAGGATAGGTGCCTAGGGAAAGATTACTTAAGTACAGTTGATGAAAACATACAACTTATTTCTTGTTTGAATGCTATGAAAGAAGTGGTTGGTTATCTAATCAGCTAGGGATTAGTCCTCCAATTTTTCAACCTTCTTTATAACATTACTTATTTTGAAAGTTATTTTAAACCCCCACTCATATTACGTTCATCTAGAATATTATTTGGCATATGAACTATCCTCAAAATGTATCAATTAAATGAATGAACAGGATGATACAAAGACAAATCACCTAAGAGTTCTTGAGACTAATGATTCTGTGTGTATGTTTTTTGTTCCATTTATTGAACATTTACAAAAGAATTTACGAAAGAATTATGTCTGTCAAAGTATAATGGGAAATTTTAGGAGAGACAAATGAGTTTTTTGATCAATTCTATCTTATTTTAAATAAGATTCAACTTAAGAAAGAGTTGTTTATGTCGACGAGAAAATAATACTAGAGTTCTGTTGTGAGTAGCACTGTAGCACTCTTCTTCCTTTGTTCATCAATTTGCTCTATCGGGTACCAGTAATGTCTCCATTGTGAGACTTGTAATTGTTTTTGGCATATCAAATATGCCACGTGGAGCTTCCCAGGCTCTGCTGTGCAGGCAGGATACTCTCAGGAGGTTTCCAGGCTCTCTGAGAGGGACAGAAGAATCAAATCCGGGTCGGCCACATGCAAGGCAAACACCCTACCTGCTGTGCTATAGCAGTGGGAATTATACTGATTATTTGAGAGCAATTGGAGAAAGCAAAGAACAAGAAAGGGGAAAGGGAGAGAAATTGCCTTACATACACTTCATTCATTTGGATGGTAGGATGTGACCAGTCCTCAGGGATTATTTCTGTCTCTGTGCTCAGGAGCAACTCCATGTGTGCTTGGAAGAAGAATATGCTATGTTGAGGATAGAACCTGGGTCAACCACATGCAAAGAAAGTGCCCATCTTCTATATCTCTGGTCCCAACCTCATTCATTACCTGACACACTGGAAGAATAGGAGAGTGATTAGGAACCATCTCTTCCTAGCACTGACTGAAATCTCAAGTAAATCTATTTTTTAACTTATACAGTGAGAATAAGTAGTAATATTCTAGAGCTTGAGTATAGATTCCAGAAGCAATAGACTTAGCTCCAACTTAGACAACCAATGATTATTGACCAAAGACTTTTTTTAAAATTTTTTATTTTTTAATGAATCATCATGGGATACAGTTGCAGATTTAAAAACTTTCGTGCTTATGTTTCAGTCATACAATGATCAAGTATCCATCCCTCCACCAGTGCCCATTCTCCACTACCAATGTTCCCAGTATCCTTCCTACATTCTCCCCACCACCAACCCCCCCACCCCCCGCCTTTGTATCAGGCAGATTCTCTTTTACTCTCTCTCTCCTTTAGGGTATTGTTGTGGTAATGCAGGTGTTAAGCGGCCATCATGTTTGGACTACAGACCAAACTGATCAATTCTGGTACTTTCAGTACACATCTCCCATCCCAAGTGGGTCCAGTACACATCTCACATCTTGAGCAGGTCCTCCAACCATCCTTTATTTGGTGTTCCCTTCTCTATCTGAACTGCCTTTTCCACATCATATGAGATTGGATTTCAATCCATGGAGCAACCTCTTGTTCCTTTATTGACCAAAGACTCTTAACCTTTTATTTATATACAACAGGGATGAAAAGAGTACTTACTTCATGAAAGTGTTATGAAAATCTAGTGAAATAAGGTAAAGTCCCAGATAAAAAAATAACTACTCAATAAATTTTCTATATAAAAATTCTTATCCAATCTGAAATTCTACTATCATTTCTTGATGTCCCTTAATCCATAAACTAGTTGAATAGTAATAACCACACGGGAAGCAAACTTCCTAGACTCCTGTTCTAATCGTTCTTAACTTCCTTCTAGCCAAAGAGAAATCCATAGGCCAACATCATGTGAACAGTTTTAAGAAATTTAGAACCTCAGATCCTATCCCCAACTTACTGAATTAGACTCCAGATATGTGTGCAAATTCCATTTTACAAAGGCTCTTATGTCCAACATTATTCTCTTTCCTGCCATTGAATTACTGATTTGGTATAGTGTTGTGAATTAAACTCTAAGAGATAAATCATGACCATATGAGGCTTGAGAACCCCAATACTCTGGGAAATAGTATTAGAAGTATCAGAAATTTATTTTCTTAAGTACACTTAGAAGTTGGAGGGACATCATTCTGAGCATTGTTTGGAGGTATTCCAGAAGCAATTTTCTCTTCCTTCCCTTCCCACACACTTAGCTTCCATGCTTTATGAGCTGTGAGTATATAAAATCCCGGGATTTGGGTTACCATCTAGCATCTAGATGATAAGAATGAAGAAAAACCCAACACTGTACAGATGGTGGAGCATATTATTAGATTCTGTTCCTTAAGAATATTATTGGTATACTGAAAACAGACCTGCTACCACTTACTTCATGTGTTCTTATTAAGGGACTGTGAAGTGACGGATTGCCCTATATTAGGCTTGGCCTTTGCACTGATGACTAGGAGGTAATTTCTAGGTCACTTTTAGAGTCCTGCCTGGTAAGAGTATCTCTGTCTGAGGGCCCTGGTCACCAATTTTCAACAATGTGACACATGATGGGGTCTTAAAATTGAGATCTTACTATCAGCTTTGCCTTTGCATATACCACATAGTAAATGGATTTTGATCTGGATCAGATGTAGACTAAAGATGAACCATGCAGGTAATATGCACTGTCCTCCCATTGCTCATCAATTTGCTCGAGCGGGCACCAGTAATGTCTCACAAATTGTGAGACTTGTTGTTACTGTGTTCGGCATATCGAATATGTCACGGGGAGCTTGCCAGGCTATGCCACGCGGGCGTGATACTCTCAGTAGCTTGCTGGACTCTTAGAGAGGGGTGGAGGAATTGAACCTGGGTCAGCTGCTTACAAGGCAAACACCCTACCCACTGTGCTATCGATCCAGCCCTTTTGGCTAAGCTTCTCGACCTTTTGGCTAAGATCAAATGTAGTGTCGCAGGTAATATGCAATTAGATAAAATCTCTAAGTCAGAGATACTGGGTAAGTTGCTTACATGCTGCTGACCCAGCTTTGATCCCTGGCACACATATGATCTCCTTGAGTACTGCCAGAAGTGACCCTTGCTCACACAGCTAAGAGGGAACCCTAAGCACTGTCAGAGGCTGTTTTGCCACTCCCCACCCCCAACAAATAGATAATTTCTCAGGACACTAAGACTTGGGTGAGTTTCATTTGGTTGGCAATAACTGTGTATTGGTTTTGTACATGATGACAATGGAGAAGTAAAGTCACCCTTAATTCTTAGGGGAAGGGATTACTGCAAGTGCCACCTTTGAGGGCCTCCTGGACTCTGTTCCTGACTGCATTTAACTTTATGCTTTCTATAATAAATGATATCAAACTTCTAGTGAGCTCCCTAAGTTCTTCTGGTGAAGTACTAAAACTGAAAATGGTTATGGAAACTCTTAAAACTTGCGATTATTATCAAAATGGTTTAATGTAGAAGATGATTCACTCTGTTTCAGAGCTGGCTAGAACTTTTCACAGAGTATATAGCATATTCTACCATCAAGCTACTCTGAGTTATATGCCTCTTGTCAGAAATGAAAGCCATCCTAAAGAAAATTCTGGTAGTTTTCAAACTTTTAGATCTCTCACTTTACTCTTAAAAATATTGTAGGCTTTGAAGAACTTTTATGTAAGGTATATCTACGAATACTTATTGTGATCAAAATTGTAATAAAATATTTACTATTAATTTATTTAAAATATGAATAACTTATCCACTCATTATTTTATTTTTTTATTTAATTATTTGGTCTTTGAGTCACACCTGACAATTCACAGGGATTACTCCTGGCTCTACACTCTGGAGTTACCCCTGGCAGTGCTCATGGGACCATATGGGATGCTGGGTAGTGAACTCGGGTCGGCCACGTGCAAGTCAAATGCGCTACCTGCTGTGCTATTGCTCCAGCCCATTTATCCATTTTTCAAATGATCACTTTACTTGTTATAGTTTTGATCACACATTTGCAATACAGTTAGCATTTATGGTTTTTATGTGCACAGCTATATCACCATAACCTCACATTACTATGATCTTATTTTCCAAAACCCTTCATTAATTTTATTTACTTCCAGTCAACTTATTTATTCCCGTGCTTCCTTGATCTTTCTCCTTTGTAGAATTTTCAATTCTAAACCAGAGTCAGCCAAGAATTTGTTATAATTTGATAATGTCAATTCCCTTGTTTTGTTTCCCTTTATACCACATATGAGTGAAAAAATCTGATATTTTCTCTTCTGGTGAGAGAAATAGTGTAGAATTAAAGCACTTATTCACATGTGCCCACCCCTGGTCCAAACCCTAGTACTGAATATGACAGCTGTGTTACCCTCCTCCCAAAACAATAACAAACAACGACAAAAAAGAGGATATCTTGTTAAGTGAAATAAGTCAGAGAGAGCAAAATTAAAAAACAACCCATTTTAAGTTAATATAAGCACCCACAAGGATACAATTATAAAATCTATATTTTCCTGAAAAACTGAGAAAAATAACTTTGTTCATATTTAAAAATTTTTCTTAAATGTTTGACTCGGTGGAAGGAAACTAGATTCTTGAATCTGTTTTTGTGATATATGCAATATGTTGTTTTCGTCGAAGTGAAAAAAAAATCAGCCTCACGCTGCTGCATAGTTGAAAAGGGGAGAAGCATTTAAATAGGTTTTTCAGATAATTGCACATTTCCTTTTTCAGTATACATTAATCAGTCCCAATAGGTGGTAGTTCCTTAAAGGTTAGATGCAATGAAAAATCTGGAATACTTTCAATGTTTTTTTATATTCTTTTGATACTAAAATCCATTGGTCTATATGCCAATAAATCTCTTACTCATGCATAATTATGTAACATCATATATGCGTCATGAGTCATTGATCATCTAGAAAAAAAATCGGTTCACTAATTTAGACATATTTTCTATTGTTGAGATATTCACTCTCCGACATTTAAAAAGATATTTTTGTAGTACTACTGTTGAAATTTTCAGAAAAATCTCCAAGTTTTAGGACACCAAGAAGCTCATGATAGCAGCACTTGCTATAGTCTAATGGTTTAATGTGTCTGTCTGAACATTTCCACTTTTTTCTTTGCATTTCAGATTTTACCACTGCCATCCAATCTTGTTGCTTTTTTAATTTTTGTAGTAAAATGGTTGTCTTAGTTAATGTTTCTACCAGCACATTGGTCTTTCAGCCATTTTTTCAAGCAAAAACAGTTTTTTAAAAAAATAAAGTACTTAGTTGAACTTGTCAACTAAATAACCACAGTGTGCTTTTCCCTGAGGCTATTATTACATTTCACGTATCCAGTTTCGTGCAAGGTTATTACTTTTTTACAGATAATATTAAAATATACATACATTTAGGGTTAATATTTAATAAATTAATAATTTTACTGCCTCATCAAGTCATTCTTTACTGAAACTGACAGTGTTCAGTGCCATTGTCTCCATTCATTGCCAGCTTCTCATCCATTATTTGCTTTTGTACCACGATGGCAGATGTCCATGAAGTGGAAACATACAACAGCATTATTAAACTATCTTTGACTCGAGGCCTTTGTATCATACATCGCAGGCATAAATGTTGGGGGATTTTTGAACTTGATAAGTTCATCCACCTCTCCCAGAGCACCAACAAAAGTCCAAAGAGACTCCTGGTCCCAGATGGGGTGTAGGATCAAAAGGGGGGGTGCTTCACATCCTCATCTTCCCAACTCTCACCCATCTTCTCCCTAATGAATCTGATCAACTTCTCCACACCATTATATCAAAAGTCCTCTTGATTTTTGACATTATAATCTCACTCCTGAGCTTCCATCCTCCCTCACAACACAAGGACATTCATTCAAAAGGACATTTGCACATTCTTTTGCCACAGTTAAGATGTGGAAATGACGCAAATGTCCAACAATAGATGAGCATTGTGGTATATAAGTGTAATGAAATACTACTAAGCCTTGAGGATGATGAAGTTATGCAGCTTGGAATAGCTTGAATAGGCTTGGGAGGCATCAGAAATGAGTCAGAAAGAAAAAAACAAACACTAGATGATCCCAGTTATTTTCAGGGTCTACAGACATAAAGTAAGGAATTAGAAAATTCCTTGTGGAAACAATCTTAGCATACAGTCAACAGAACTGTCTAGTCCAAGGAGTATGGAGCACAGATACAGAATTTGAAGTCATGTAATAATAGAGAAGGGATCTAGGCAGACTGGTAGTGTGCATGATATAGAAACATTGCACATATAAAACAATAATATTGACTGTATTGTTAAAACAGCAATTAATCAATCTTTAAAAAGAAATTTCCCAAATAAAACTTCTCTCTACTCAAAGAATGAGACTTTGTGTTTTCAATTCAGACATCTTAACTCTTCTATGTTAACTATGATGTTGGGAAAATTAGCTTCTCTTTCATTGTTTCAGGTTTTTCATTTGTAAATTGGGGAAATTAATCTTTTTATTTTTTGAGGAGTGAAAGAGTTTGATGATATAAAGAGCTTAAAACTCTCCCTTTTTGGAGAGAGAACAAAAGGGAGTGCCCTGCCACAGAGGCAGGGTGGGATGGGGGGATAAGGGGGTAGGAGGGATACTGGGATTGGTGGGGGTGGAGAATGGGCACTGGTGGAAGGATGGGTACTTGATCATTGTATGACTGAAACCCAAGCACAAAAATTTGTAAGTCTACAAATGTACCAGCTACTGAGAGTATTCAATATGCCAAACGCAGTAACAAGAAGTCTCACAATGGAGATGTTACTGGGCCCTCTCGAGCAAATCGATGAACAACGGGAGGACAGTGACAGTGACAGTGACAAATGTACCGCATCCCATCCACACACTTTTTTGAATACACACACTCAGAGATACACCTGGTGGTGCTCAGGGGAGCATGTGGATCTAGGGATTGAACTAGAGTCAGTGTATGAAAGGCATACACCTTAACTTTCATACTATTACTCCAATCCACTACATTCATTCTTTAAGTCAGCCAATACTATCTACTCCAAGAGAATTCCTTAAGGAGGTGGTGATGGATGTGGTTTGTGTCTTTGTCCAGTGTTTATTCTCAGCTAACTTACTTTCTCAGCAACTTACACACGTTTAAGGCCTGATAAAAGCCTGTGAACTCCATTTTTTTTACAAGTGGACAGCTCTCGATTAAAGAAAAATACTTCTCTAATGGCATTATGTTTCAAGTTTCAGCAACCAAACTGAATAAAATTAAATTTAAAAAAAAATCACCTTAAAGTAATATGCATCTTCTGGCTATTGGTCCCAGCAGCATAAACCATGAGAATGCGATCCCTTCATCGCGCCTTTGGAGACCAAACAAGTTGCTTCTCCTGGCACAGGAAAATAAAGGTTTAAAATGATTCCTCACCATGAAGTGAAGTTATTGCATATATTCATATTAGTTTCTGCTCCAGCAGTGAATGGCTTGGATAATTGTATTTGGGGAACACTCTTATAGAGAAAGATTTATTGTTTTTTGCTTATAAAACCCTATTTCTATTTTAAAATATAGACTCTCAGCAAGTGTCACCCTGAAGAATTGGGCCTACTAGACTATTTTGTTACATTTTCAAGGATAAAAAAGCATGCGGCAGTTACACTATTAAGCCACAGCAATGGAGCTGCCACCCTCAACCTCATTACTCAAGGCTCTCTTTAGTTCAATTATACACCTCTACAGCTAAGGAAGATAGATGGAGGTCATTTGGGAGCTGTAAACCACAATGCCTTGAATGCAGAACTATGTTCTTAAACTGATTTACACCTTGTTCTCCAGTGTTCTACAGAGAGGGCTTGGATTGAAATGCAGGAGCCATGATTGAAAAGGCTTTTTCTTGGTTTTAGCATCACAGCCCATGCTGCCTTGCAATGATTACGACCATTAAATGGCCAAGGACAATGAATGTCACCTTCATTATTTCTATGGAGAAAACAACACCAAACAGAACCAAAAGGGAAACTGAGGTGCTAGGTCAGAATCTTCTTCGGGGTGCCTGGGATGGGGGCGGGGGGGAGGACTGACATTTAGATCTCCCTTAAGGTTTAACTAGATTGTAGATATTGGTTCAGTGAGAAAGGAATTAGGTAACTGAAAGGAGCAATTTGCTTTTCCAGTATTCACAAAAATGCCACCACGCTGCTCTGATTTAACTCACATATATCTCTCAGTGTGAGAGATATAAAGCATGCTACAGGAAGTTAATTAAACAAGGAAAATCCACAGGAAACTGCGAGCAGAGAAATGAAAGATGCATTTAAGGTGAGTATATGGTTCTCTCCTACAGCTGTGGTTCTACTTTAGTATTCTGGGTCCAACTTCTGTAATTTCTTTCCTTGCTCTTCTTTCATGCCACTTCAGAACATCGTCCCTATGGGAATGCAAAAGCATATTAACACATTAACAAAAACAAGAAAAGTGTTCCTTAGAACACGATGCTATTATTTCGCATCACCTGTCCAATGTTCAGTAGAGGATATGTCAAGACACAGTGCTTACACAGCCTGCCTCCTTCTCCCGTTTATCCCTCTGGGTCAGCAACAACTAAACAATCAAGATCTTTCAGTTATGTTATTCCACTGGGCATATATCCCCATTGCCAACATGTTTCATAAAAGTTCGTATCTGAACTACAGGCTATAAAGAAATTTATTGCTTCTGATATGTTTTCATTTGGAAAGGAATAGATCTTTCAAAGAACTTACTTGAAATCAGTAGAGACTCAATCCTGCCTTCGTCTCAGAAGAAAATAATTAGATTCGAGTCATATACAAGGTCTTCTGTGGCATATATTCTTGATGTTAGTTAATCTTAAGTTAGAGTCTTCCTTTTCATGCCATGGTATTTAAGAAGTTCCTTAAACTCCCAACAGCCCTAAAAACAGTGGACTTATGAAACATTTCATTAACATTTAAAGTCATCTCAGACATATTGCCAAGCTCTAGACAATATTTTTAAGGGCTTAAACTTTTACAGCCATCGTAATGGAGCCTTATAAAAGGGTTGAAACATTTTAGTGTTCTGATCAGCCTTTGAATTCACCATATCTTGTGGAATGTTCTAAGTAAATATTGAAGTGGGAAATTTTTCCTGTTCGGCTTTTTTAGAACTGTACCTTTGAAATTATATTTATTGTTCTATAATAAAGAATCTGGTATATTTCTGATTACCTACTACCTATTCTACATTTAAGAGTCTTCTGGGCTTACCTCACTCTGTATCATATGCTTTCTCACACATACCATACTTTCATGGAACTGCCCTTTCTGTTCCCCAGACATGGCAAGCTTGCCCAACAATGCCCTCTGACTGAACTCTCTTCCCTTGAGTATGCAGTTTCCGTCCGTTCACCCTTGGGTTGGGCTGGAAAGTCCCTTCACTGTGACTCCTTCTGTACTCATTCTCTATCACAATACAATTTTCGCAATGTTCTTTGATACACTTATTTCTAGAATATTGCAGTTTATTTGTTTTTCTTATACATGTTTACTTTTTAATCTTAAAGTCTTTGAATGTATAACCTGATCTTGTTGCTTACTTTCAAATATACAGACCCTAAAAGGGCAAACATTTAATAAACTTATTAGTTGGAATGAATAAGTAATAGGTTTCAGGAATCTTGTGAAACATTTTTATTATTGACTTTATGACGTGTGATTTATCCCAGGGCTTCATACACGCAAGGCAAGAGCCCTATCACCAAGCTACATCTCTAACTTGGGAAACTCATCATTATTGGGAAATTAGTGCTCAGCAGTAGTACAAAGGAGTGAGAGGTTTTAAACACTGACATTAAACCATTCATGACTAATTATTACATAGGAAAATAAATTGTAGAATACTTAGAGAGTATGTTCCATTTTAGTAACAAAAAAGCAACACATGCAATATATTTTCACGTGTTAATACAAAAATAGACACAATTTGGAAAAATAGTAATTATTTCTGGAATAAGTAATGACATGTGCTTCACTTTTTAAACTATACTTAAGAGTATTTCCAGTTTTGTGATTATCCATTTATTCCAAAATAGCTGTTAATTGTCTAAAATGTCCCAGGACTCTTTCTGAGACTGATTAGTATATTTACAAATAAATCAAACTTCCTATTTTCATTGAGCTACTCTTTTAGTGGGAGAAATTGATTTGGTTAAGGGACACAGAGAAAAACAGAGACCAAGTAATTAGAGATGCACTCATTGTTGTAATGACATATGAACAAAGCCATCAGGAGAGTCTTATTTATGACGAACAATCTTTGTAGTTTCAAGCAAAACTCAACTTCTGTTTGTGAGGTCCTGTAGATATCCTGCAGGAATTTCAGGTGACCTCTCCCCAGCATTTTATAACATTGTCATCTGGACCAGGTAGCCTTTTTGATTAGGACAACATGGGAAGACAGAGCGAGAAAATCAAAAGAACACAGTCGAATTTGAGTAAGCCTTTGCTAGGAGTCATATTACCTTCTGTCTACATATTATTGTTCTGAATCAAAGTAAGCACCTGCACACATTCTAAGCAAAAGAAATCCATAGTTAGTCAGCATCTGTTTACTATAAAGAGAAAATCATATCAATATGTGGAGGAAGAGCCAAGTGAAGATGATAGAAATCCAGTTGCCTAGGCCCTGCTTGGTTTTGTACCTGTTATGTCCCATCAAAGTAGACGGTGGTAAGTTCAGAAAAGGAAAAGGAATTTGAAGAGGTAGTTAAGGGCTGGAGCGATAGCACAGCGGGTAGGGCGTTCGCCTTACACGCGGCCAACATGGCCGACCCGAGTTCGATTCCTCTGCCCCTCTCGGAGAGCCCGGCAAGCTCCCGAGAGTATTCGATATGCCAGACACAGTAACAACAAAGTCTCCAATGGAGACGTTACTGGGCCCGCTCGAGCAAATCGACGATCAACGGGAGGGCCTTTACCTTTACCTTTAGTTAAAGGTTATACCACATCGATTGTTGTGGCCCATCACTGGGATACTCCATGTGTGAGAACCACTAGGAATTGTGTGTCTGGGTGTGTATGATATATATTATCTGATTAATGAGTCACTTCTGTTATCATAAAAAGACAACAACTAGGAGATACACCAGGCACACAAGACTATAAGCTTGTCTAATACATTAGATACATTAGTAGCATAACACTTTTGACCAAAGGTGCTAGAAAATGCTGCCATGCTTTTACCTCTATTTTGCAATGAGAACCTAAGAATCCAACGCTCCTCTGAGAAGCTCTAACATTTTAACCTGGAGTTTCTAAGTTTCTGGTTTCTTCCCCCTGTTCCTGAAGACTAGGGTCATATTCATTTTCTCGCTAGACTCAAAGAACTGAAAACAGCCTGGTGTATTTCACATGTTTTCATTGCTTAAGATGACTCAAAACTCAGTTTCCAGGTTCACATTGCTGGTAATCCTGTCCAGTCTGTAGCTAGATGGGCCTTTTTGGGTCTATTAAGTGAAATTATAAAGTGCAGGAAATGCTATAGTATTATAAGCTTATTGAAAATGGGGGAAAAGTTTATATCCTTTGTGCCATGCAGGCTATATGTGGTATAAATAAATTAATAAATTTGCACATCTATGTACATATATGTGTGTCTCTCTGTGTGTTTGTGTGTGTGTATAGAACAGGACTTCCTTCTGATACTATTTCCTATTGCATTTCAGTAAATTAGGCACTATCTATTCACCTTCCTTCTCCCAAAGATGACTACCAGTGAATCTAGTAAATCTTACGTCCAAAATATCTTTCTCATCAGTCCATTAATGTTTGTTTGTTTTTTTAAATCTGTATCCTTCCTCCTATTTTCATCTGGTCTGAATGCCCAAATCCTTTGCCTACAGCTTTGTTCTTGTTGTTTTCTGGTGTCTGATTTTTATGCAATCTCCATGTTGTAGGTAGGGGCAATTTTCTTCACCCAAATTGAGTCATGCTTGCCTTTTCTTATACTTTCCATTGTCTGATAATGTTTTCAGATAAAAACCAAAACCTTGGTTCATAAAACAGTTAATCCATAAACTATTCCTTCCTCTTTTTCACATGGTGCTCCAGATGGTCTCCATCGTTAGTGATTTTCAGCCGCTATGTTCTCCTTTGATGCAAAATACCAATTCCATCTCATTTTCAAGAGATCCACCAAAGCTATTCTCTAAAGCTAGAATAGTGTCTCTGTTAATTTCTCTCTGCAATTTTTGCTTTACTGTTTTAGAGACTTTATTCTTAAATATATCTAAGTTGGGAATTTACTTATATATTTGTTAATTTCTAGGCCAAGAAAGACAGTATAGTGGGCAGGGTACTTGCTTTACAAACGGGCTACCTGGTTTGATTCCTGAATCTCCATCTGGTTCTCAGAGCCTTGCCAGGAGTGATCCCTGAGCACAGAGCCAGGACTAAGTCCTAAATACTGCCAGGTGTGGCACAAATCCAAAATTTAAATTAAAATTTAAAAGTGATACTTTTCTTTAAAGTCATTTTAATTTGGAGCCAATTTATTTCTATCATTTCTTCTTTGATTTTCCCCTTAGCAAATGTTATATTTTTAGCCTTACTGTAAACCTAGGTGTGTGTTATTTTTGCCATTTAAAGAATTCATTTTTTTTAAATCTTAGAATTTCTTGATCAATTTTGAAAAATTTTTATTCTTATATTTGAAAATCTTTTTTTTATTATCTTTATGCTCTTTTATTTAAAAATCTCTACACATGAGTACCAGACTTTCTGGTGTCCTAAATATATCTTGACTTATTTTTGCGATTTCCATTTCTGTGTTTCTCTCAACTTTATTCTCATTCTATATAACTATCACATTTCCTATTTATTATTTTTATCGGTTGTGTGTAACATAATGTCTAGCCTAATAACTCAGTTTTTCATTCCCAAAGCAGGTTTTTTATTCTATGAGTATAATTAGGTTTTATTTATACTAGTTCTTAATTTATAATATCACTTCCACTTTTAAACTTTTGCTTGATCTTTTTGTATTTAGCATGTTAGACACCCTTACTTGTTATATAGTACAACTTCTGCTTTATCACATGAAGTTCATGAGATTTCTAGTCCTTGTTTTGATTGAGTGGAGATAATAAACAGATATTAATTTTATACTAATGTGGCCCTTTCCCACTCTTAGAACTATTATATATGATCTTTCATTGAATTACACTTTAAGCTAAGTTTTATACTTACTTCTGTAGGATAAAATTTACATGTCTCTGTCCACGAATCTATTTTACTTCATTTTATTTTGATTTGGGGCCTATAGGATAACACTGTTTTGTCCTTCCTGCATAGCCTCAGGTAGTTTAGGTATATTGGGTTGCTCCCATCACAGTGCTCCCATTCTCTGTTTATTTGTAACTTCTTTCTTTATGCTCTGTTGACTTATAAATATTTTTTTTTCTTGTCTCCCTATGTCCTTTGCATAGTTTATTCAGAGCAATGTCCTTTTTGTATGGACACAAGAAGATAGTATATGCTGTGCTTTTGTTATATGACTCTCCGTGATATTTTCCTCCTGGGCGTCTGTTCTCTCACCTAAGCCTCAGCTGCCCTTTCTTCCTAGCGCCCCCCCGAAGCAGGGTCCCGATAAGGGACTAGATGGAATCAGAGCAAGCGGTAAGCTATGTGCTACGCTGGCATCAAGATGGGCCTGGCCAAAGTGCCATAATGCTTAACTATAAGTTAAGAGCTTGGTCATGGACAAATGCTGTCATGAGCCAAAGAGTGACAGCTATAGTTGGACCCTGCTAGGGTTAGAAGTGATTAATCTGGCCTGAGCACTGTAGTCTGAGTTTGTGGCAAGATATTCCCAGGAGAGCTGCCCTACAAACCTCAATGTTATCTTTTATTGTGTCCATACAAAAATAACTAGTATTAAGATGTTGATAGAGTTGTTGGACTGAGGAAAGGAGAAAAATACCTTAGGAGGTATTTTGCCCTTGGGAAGTCAGGAAGGGCTTTGGAATATCTTAGGTAGTGTTCCCTTTGAACTTGATGGACCCTCAGGAAGGGCTTTCCTATGTTGATTTTGCTACCTGACTGGATGCAGTGTGGGCCCAGAGTGCTGGGGAGTTGGGGAGACTAGAGAGCTGGAGAGAAGAGAGAGAGCAGGGCGGCAAGATGGAGTACGGAGAGACTAGCAAGGGGAACAGAGAGAGAAAAATGTAGAAAAATACAGGAGCAGGCACATGGAGAGAGCGAGCCCAAGCTTTGAGAAGGAGCACGAAGAAATGAGCTGGAGAGATAGGAAGAGATGGGAATGAGGGCCTGTGTGAGACTAGAATGGGAGGCTCAGAGAGACTGGGGCAGGCGTGTGAGAATGGAATAAATGGCAACTGATCAACCAATAGGCTTGGCCCTCATTTCCTCCACCGTCTGCCCCATGGCCTGGGCTGCTCTGGCTGCGGGAGTGGCCTGGACCCACCCGAATGCGGGCGGCTAGGGGAAGAGCCATTCCTGCCCACCCACCCCACCCATCCACCCCTTGAATAGTGTTCAAGGTTTACTCCTATGTCTGTACTCAAGAATCGCTCCTGGTTATGCTCAGGGCACCATGCAGATTAAACTGGGGTTGGCCACATTCAATGGAAGTGCCTTAATCCTGTACTATTTCTCTGGTTCTCAAAGCTGAAATTTTATGCTAAATTCTTTACTAAAGGCTTTCCAGATCTTGAAGACATAGACGATCCAGGCAAACATAACCAAATTTTCTCCTTGTCTGAGCTGATGGGAAGGTTTTTGGGTTGGTTTATTTTCTGCTTTGTCCTTTCATGAAGACATCATACTTTATTTTGACCTCCTGTGAGGCTTTTTAAACTAAAAATTATTTTTTTTAATTTATTTACTCCCGATTAATTACAAAGATTTTAGGATTGAATTTCAAGTTTACAATGTTCCAACACCAATCCTTTCAGCAGTATCTACTTCCCTTTACCAAGATTCCCCACTGGGAGAGTTTTAGTTTCAACTCTGTCTCAAAGAGTTTCAAGAAAGTCAGGAAATCTCATCCCTGCTGATAACAAAATCTGGGGTTCTCAATAACTTTCTTCTGCCTGAGGGAGCTGCAAATAACTACTTTCTTAATGATCCTGATATTCAGTATTCTCTTTCTTTCCAGCTCTACGTGATTTGTCTTTTTTAATTTGAGTTTAGGCATGCATGTTTACAAATATTTTGTTACCTATGGTGCAAGCAGAAAGATGAGAAAATAAAATTTCTCAGTAAATCTGTGTATGTTCATGTAAGCATGTTTTTTGGTTTTGTTTTGTTTATGCAAGAAATAACATAGAAAGAATAAGCCAGTTTCTTTTTTTTAGACATTAAAATATTTATTGTTTTTTTTTTATTACTGAAACACTATGAGGTACAGTTGTAGATTTACAAACTTTTGTGATTGGGTTTCAGTTATGCAATGATCGAGTACACATCCCTCCACCAGTGCCCATTCTCCACCACCAATGATACTAGTAGCCCTTCCACCCCCACACCCCATCTCCTCTCCACCTTGCCTCTGTAACAGGGCATTTCCCTGTGATCACTCTTTCCTTCAGAGTCTTGTACTTTGCAATAGAGGTATTGAGTGGCCATCGTGTACAGTCTATAGTCTACTTTCAGCACACATCTCGCATCCCAAATGAGTACTCCAAACATCCTTTACTTGGTGTTCCCTTCTCTATCTGAGCTGCCTTTTACCCCAGCATGTGCTGCTGGCTTCAAAGCCCTGGAGGAGACCACCTGGTACGTATCTCCACTATTCTTGGGTGTTCAGCTCCCACTCTGTTACTTTATATTCCCCAGATGAGTGCAGTCTTTCTATGTCTGTCCCTCTCTTTCTGGCTCATTTCACTTAGCATGATACTTTTCATGTAGAACCACTTGTATGTAAATTTCATGAATTCATCTTTTCTAACAGCTGCATAGTATTCCATTGGGTCGATGTACCGAAGTTTCTTTAACCAGTCATCTGTTCTCTGACACTCAAGTTTTTTTTCCAGATTTTGGATATTGTAAACAGTGCAGCAATGTTCATAGAAGTGCAGATACTATTTCGACTACTTTTTTTGCCTCTTCAGAATATATTCCCAGGAGTGGTATTGCTGGGTGAAATGGGAGCTCAATTTCTAATTTTTTGAGAATCATCCATACTGCTTTCCAAAAGGGCTGAAACAGTCTGCTTTCCCACCTGCAATGAAGGAGGGTCCCTTTCTCGCCACATCCGTGCCAACACCAGTTGCTTTTGTTTTTTTGGATGTGGGCCAGTCCTGTGGTGTGAGATGATATCGCATTGTTGTTTTGATCTGCATCTCCCTGATGATTAGTGATATAGAACATTTTCTCATGTGTCTTTTTGCCATTTGTGTTTCTTCTTTGAGAAAGTTTCTGTTCATTTTGTCACCCCATTTTTTGATGAGGTTGGATGTTTTCTTCTTTTGGAGTTCAACCTGTGCTTTATATATCCTTGATATCAACCCCTTGTTGGATGGGTATTGGGGAAATATCCTTTCCCATTCTGTAGACTATCTTTGTATTTTTGTCACTGTTTCTTTGGAGGTGCAGAAGCTTCTTAGTTTAAGATAGTCCCATTTGTCTATCTCTGTTTTCACTTGCTTGACCACTGGCGTGACATCTTTGAAGATACTGTTAGCTTCAATGTCATGGAGGGTTTTGCCAACCTTGTCTTCAATGTACCTTATGGATTCGGGTCTGATGTTGAGGTCTTTAATCCATTTTGATCTTACTTTTGTACATGGTGTTAAGTAGAGATCTGAGCCCATTTTTTTGCATGTTGCTGTCCAGTTTTGCCAGCACAATTTGTTAAAGAGGCTTTCTTTGCTCCACTTCACATTTCTTTCTTCTTTATCAAATATTAGGTGTTCATATGCTTGGGGGGAGATGTGAGTATACTCAACCTTGTTCCGTTGGTCTGCGGCTCTGCCTTTATTCCAGTACCATGCTACTTTAATTATTACTGCTTTGTGTAGAGTTTGGGGTTCGGAGGTTGATTCCTTTCATTTTCTTTTTCCCAAGAATTACTTTAGCTATTCCTGGGCGTTTATTGTTCCATATGAATTTCAGGCAGCAGCGCCAGTCTCCTGCCCCCGCGCCTGGATGTTCCTCGCTAGGGCCCCTTGGAGGGGAGCGGGTTGAGCTTTCCTCCCCGCCCCGACCAGGGCTCAGGCAGCCAAAGACCTCCAGGACCAGCCACCACCATGCTGAGACCACTCTCCGCACACATGAAGGTACTGGCAGAGGGACAAAGCCACGCGGGTTCCGGGGCCGAGATCTCCAAGCCTACTCGGATTGGAGTCGAGCATCCTCCACCCAGATCCTCCAAATTCCAATAGGCGGGGGTCACACCCACCACCTGGCCCCCTGGCGCCGTGTAATCCCATCAACGGCCAAGACTCAGAGACTATAAAATCCAGCTCCCGGAACCGCAGGGCCGCGAATGGCCACACGACATCTTATCAGGACATCTTTTTTATGACATCTTATTATCTCATTCCTACTTTGGACAAACTTGCAGGCTATCGAATGTAGCCTGCCCACAGGGCAGAGTCTGGCAAACTCCCCGTGGCGTACCAAATATGCCAAACACCAGTAACAATGATGGGTCTCATTCTCCTAAAGAGCCTTGAATATAATCTCAGGGCTAGGATGAAAGAGACGTTACTGAAGCCTGCTCGAGGCAATCGACGAATAACAGGATGATGAAATGAAATGAAATGAAATGAATTTCAGAAGTGCTTGCTCCATTTCTTTGAAGAATGTCATGGGTATACCTATAGAGATCACATTGAATTTGTACAATGCCTTGGGGAGTACTGCCATTTTGAAAATGTTAATTCTCCCGACCCATGAGCAGGGAATATCTTTCCATTTTCTCATGTCCTCTTTTAATTCCTGAAGTAGCATTTTGTAGTTTTCTTTGTACAGGTCTTTTACGTCCTTAGTTAAGCTGATTCCTAGGTAGTTGATCTTCTGGGGCAAAATTGTGAAAGGGGTTTTTTTTTCATGTCAGTTTCTTCTCTCTCATTATTTGCATATAGAAAAACCATGGACTTTTGGGTACTTATTTTATAGCCTGCAACTTTATTATACAAGTCTATTGTTCCTAGGAGTTTCTTGGTAAAGGTTTTAGGGTTCTCTAAGTATAGTATCATATTATCTGCAGATCATGAGAGCTTGATTTCTTCCTTTCCTATCTGAATGCCCTTAATATCTTTTTCTTGCCTAACTGCTATTATAAGTACTTCTGGTACTATATTGAGCATCAGTGCAGAGAGTGGGCATCCTTGTCTCGTCCCTCATCTTAGACGGGAGGTTCTTAGTTTTTCCCCATTGAGGATGATGCTTGAAATATCTTGTGATAGATGACTTTAACTATATTGAGGTAAGTCCCTTCTATCCCCATTTTGGCAAGGGTTTTCATCATAAATGGGTGCTGGATTTTGTCAAATGCTTTCTCTCCATATATTGATATGATCATATGGTTTTTATCTTTTCTTCTGTTGATATGATGCATTATGTTAATTGATTTCTGAATGTTAAACCATCCTTGCATCCTCGGGATGAATCCCACTTGGTCATGGCGTAGTATCTTGTTGAGAATCTTTTCATTCGTGTTCATCAGGGATATTGGCCTGTAGTTTTCTTTTCTTGTGATGTCTTTGTTTCCTTTTAGTATTAGAGAGATATGGGTTTCATGGAAACTGTTTGAGAGAGTTTCTGTTTCTTCCATTTCCTGGAAAAGCTTGAGAAGAACTGGCAATAGGTTCTCTTTACATGTTTGGAAAAATTCACTAGTGAATCCATCTGGACCTGGGCTGTTGTTTTGGGGAAGACTTTTGATTACAGTTTCAATTTCCTTGATATTAATAGGACTATTCTGGTATTCTAGATCTTCTTGATTCAGCCTTGGGAGATTATAGGAATCCAGGATTTTACCTGTTTCTTCTAGGTTCTCTTGTTTTGTCGCATACAGACTTTCAAAGTAGTTACTGATGATCTTTTGAATTTCTTTGGTTTCTCTTGTGATATCCCCCTTCTCATTTCTGATTCAGTTTATTAGGGTTCTCTATCTCTCTTTCTTTGTGAGTCTTGCTAGTGGTTTATCTATCTCATTTATTTTATCAAATAACCAGC
Source organism: Sorex fumeus (assembly GCF_029834395.1). NCBI lineage: Eukaryota > Metazoa > Chordata > Mammalia > Eulipotyphla > Soricidae > Sorex > Sorex fumeus. The sequence goes on along the minus strand of NW_026606071.1, from coordinate 40,604,278 downwards.
TCTTGGTTTCATTGATCTTTTGGATTGTTTTTTGGATTTTCATGTCGTTGATTTCTGCTCTAAGTTTTATGATCTCTTTCCTTCTGCCTGTTTTGGGCTCCTTTTGCTGGTCCTTTTCTAAGATCATGAGCTGTGAAGTCAAGTTGTTTATGTGGGCCCTTTTTTCATTCCTGAGCAACGCTTGCAGAGCTATAAATATTCACCTTAATATGGCTTTAGTTGCATCGCATAGTTTCTGGTAGCTCCTTTCTTCATTCTCATTTGTTTCCAGGTATCTTTTGATTTCCTCCTTAATTTCTTTCCTGACCCACTCATTGTTTAACATTGAGTTGTTTAATTTCCAGGTGTCTGATTTGGTTCTTTGTGTCTTTGTGTGATTCGCTTCTATCTTCAGTGCATTGTGGTCTGGAAAAAATTGTTGATATTATTTCTATCTTCTTGATTTTATTGAGGTATGTTTTGTGACCTAGTACATGGTCTATTTTGGAAAATGTTCCACGTGTACTGGAGAAGAATGTGTATTCTTTATTTTTGGGGTGTAAATCCCTGTATAGGTCTGTAAGTCCTCTCTCTTCTATATTTTCCTTCAAAGCCAATGTTTCCTTGCTGATTTTTGTTCTTGTTGATCTATTCAGAAGTGATAAGAGGATCTTGAAGTCTCTGGCTACTACTGTGCGCTAGCAATGTCCTCCTTAAAATCTGTTAGCAGTTTTTTTTTTTTTAAATATTTAGCTGTTCCCTCATCAGGTGTGTATACATTCAAGAGTGTGATTTCTTCCTGTTGTACACATCCCTTGATGAATAAGAAATGGCCTTCTCTGTTCCTTCCAATCTTTCTCAACCTGAAATCTATGTTGTCAGATACTATTATGGTCACCCCAGCTTTTTTGATAGAGCTGTTTGCATGCAGGATTGTTTTCCATCCTTTAACTTTGAGTGTGTGCTTGCTCTGACTGTTCAGATGAGTTTCTTGTAGGCAGCAGAATGTTGGGTTCTGCAAGGGGGAGTTCCCTGCCACAGAGGCAGGGTAGGACGGGGGGGATGGGGGGTGGGAGGGATGCTGGGACCCGTGGTGGTGGAGGACAGGCACTGGTGGAGGAATGGGTACTTGATCATTGTATAACTGAAACCCAAGCACAAAAATTTCTAAGTCTATAACTGTACCTCATGGTATTTCACTAATAAAAAAATAAAAATAAAATTAAATAAATAAAAAAAGAATGTTGGGTTCTGAATCCATTTTGCCACTCTGTGTCTCTTAATTGGTGAATTTAGATCATTGACATTGAAAGAGATTATTGTTATGGAATTTTGTGTCATCTTTCTGTAAGGGTTTGTTGTGTTTGTAGGGTTTGTCTTGTCTTACAATAGCCCCTTTAGTCCTGCTTTTAGGTTTAGTTTTGAGTCTATGAAGTTCCTGAGCTGTTGTTTATCCAGAAAATATTGTACCGTTCCTTCGAGTTTGAGTGAGAGTTTAGCCGAATAGAGTATTCTTGGCGAAGCATTCACTTCAGTGAGTTTTTTCACTATATCCCACCATTGCCTTCAGGCTTGGAGGGTTTCCTCTGATAGGACTGTTGTGAATGTAAGGGATACTCCTTTGTATGTGTTTTACTTCTTTGACCTTGCTGCTTGCACTATTGTGTTTCTATCGGTGGTATCCATCATTCTAACTATGATATGTCTTGGAGTGTTTTTGTTAGGGTCTCTCTTAGCTGGCACCCTTTGGGCTCCTTGAATCTGGATGCCTGCATTGTCCAGCTCTGGGGACTTTTCAGCAATGATTTGTTTAACCGTTACTTTTTCATTGGGAATGTTTCCCTGACCTTCTGGTACTCCAGTGATTCTAATGTTGTTCCTCTTGGAATCATCCCCTAGAACTCTTATTCGCTCTAGAGCTATTTTGCGGTATTTTGCCATTGTTTTTTGTTGCCTGCAGGCTTCATGCAGCTCATCTTCTAGCTTACTGATTCTGTCTTCAACAGTAGTCGTTCTACTGTTGAGGCAGACACTGAGTTTTTTTTATTTCATCTACCAAATCTTTTATTTGGGACATTTCTTTGCGTAGCTTTCCAACTTCTGCTCTCATTTCTTCCTATATTTTCTCGATTGTTTCTTTCATATCCTCCTTTAATTTACTGGATATCTGTCTTACTATTTCATTAAGTTCATTGAACATCTTCATTACTTCATATCTAAATTCTTTCTCAGAGAGCCCCCTTAACTGAGGAGCACTTAACGAGGCTTCTGGGTTCTTTTCATCGTCCTCTCCTCGTGGTGGGAATTTGCATTGTTTCTTCATGTTGGTGTGGTGCTATGGAGACTGAGATGTTACACAAGGCTGCTAGGTATGAGTAGATGCAGGCCCCAAATCAGGCCCACCTCACTTCCGCAGAGGCCACACCCACTTCTGCAGAGGCCACGCCCCCTATGAGTACGTGGTGTGTGAAGGGGTACAACCTGGGAGGAGAAGAAGACCTGGCATATCGTTCAGAATGAACAGGAAGAGGCTCAGGGATGGTGGGGAGCCCAGGGTCCTAGAGGACAATCGGGGCACATACGGGTGAAAGTTAAGTTATGGCCTCAAATAATGACTGACCTGCCTGTCTGCACTGAAAGGCCAGGGGCTGCCTGTTCGGGATATCTGCGGCCACATGGTCAGAGATGTCCCTGTGTGACAGAGGGAGCCGTGGCCAGAAGAATGCTCACTGCCCCCTGCTCTTAAAGCTTCTTCCCTCATGGGTCAGGAGGTGAGGGCTCTACTGCAGCCTACTTCCCCACACACCCCCAAGCCAGTTTGTGATGAAAGATCTAACCACAGGGATGAGAAATCATATGGAAAGAAAGATTATATTAAGACATTTTCAGTGTATCTATATGCAGTTCTGAGTTTATAGATATGTAACCTTTCATATAGTAACATGTTTCTTTGAGTCCAGTAATCATAGTAAAAAAAATTATAAAGTCAAAGCTAAAGTTTAATAGAGACAAAATAAATGGACTTAACTATATATCAAATTGATTATGTAATCACCTCGAAAAAAATTCAAATCATCTCAATACATAATAATTTTCATGTAGACTGCTAATGGGATTAGTCTATAAAAAGAATTACAAAGAAAACTTGAAGTTTAGTTGGGAGGTAGCCTTTGATTATACTATTGATATAGCAAATATTAGATGTTGTGTATGCATTTAAATAATTAAGTAAATATGTTGGTGTTAATAGAAATCAGCATTCTAACTGTGGGAGAAAGGTATAAATGTGAAATGAAAAAAGGGTCAGAAAGAATCCTGTTATGTTTCACCTAAAGGTATCGGTAGGAATTTGTGTTATGACTGCCAGTTGAGTTCTGACCACTGAAGGGCTCAAAATAATCTCTTGCTAATGAGAACACAAAATGCTCAGATCATGCTTTCAAAATGTCTTTTCCCCACTATTCTTGGACGGACTTACGAAGACTTGAAAATATGTACATGAAAGTTTGCTGTAATAGAGTAGGTAAGCCGTGTGGTAAACAGACTGAGTTAAGGACGAGGGTATCCGTACACAGACTGACTAGTTGCCATGATAAAGCACTAGCTTTGTAATCTAAAAATCCTATTGAGGGCCAAAGAGGGAGCAAAATGAATTGAAGATGCCTGGGGTTAATTTCCTAATGCCCCCTCCCCCTTGCTATTGCCCAAAGACCAAAATAAATCAATTAAATTATCACTGAATAGAATAGAAGCAGTACACATGAATCAAAAGATGGCTGTGTCCTGTATGCATTTATAGTAGAAAATTTATTTTTAGATTTTCATCTGAAATTTTTATTAAATGTATTTAATCTAATGTTAGAAACTTACTTATTTCTGGGCTGTAACAATAGTACAGCAGGTAGGACATTTGCCTCGCAGGCAACAGACCTGGCATCCCATATAGTCCTCCAACTACCATCAGTAGTAATTCCTGAGTACACAACCAGGAGTAACCCCTGAGCATAACCACCAGGTGTGACCCCTATAAGGGCAATCTCCTCTACTTCTGCCTCCTGGAAATTATAAGGGTGACATAATAACATGCTGTGCATCCCATTCTTCATGTAAATGAAGACTGATTAAGCTTTTATTTTATTTTAATTAAGCAGTTCTGCCTCCACTACTTTCAAATGATCCTTTGCTATTGTTGTTGTTTGAGGTATTCACCCAACTGTGCTCAGGGCTTACACCTACAACAGAATTCATGGGACCAGAATTCAGCAGTAAAGTGCTTTCCTTGCACACAGCTAACTTGGGTTCGATCCCCATCACTACATAGGGTTCCCTGAAACCCAGCAGGAGTGATTGATCACTGAATGCAGAACCAGGAGTAAGGCCTGAGCACCAGCCTGCCAAATTCCATCTCTAGCCCTAGATACATTCTTTTTTAATTTTCTTTTGTTTTTTCTGGGTCACACCCTGTGATGCACAAGAGTTACTCCTGGCTCATGCCCTCAGGAATTGCTCCTGGCAGTGCTTGGGGGACCATATGGGTTGCTGGGAATTGGACTCAGGTGGGCTGTGGACAAGGCAAATGGACTACCTGCTGTGCTTTTTCTCCAGTCCCTAGATACATATTTTTGGTACGTAAATTCTGGAAACTTTTCCAGTGACCCGTTCCCTCCTCAGAAAGCCCTCAGTGTGCTTTAAAACTCTACTATCCTCATGTGGTGCTATGTGGATGTCAACCCTCCTCTATTAATTGTTCAGTAGTCTACCCCGTCCTCTTCCCAACCAGTACGTGCAGTTCATCTTCCTAGAACACTCTGTGGGCAGAAGACAACTGAGAAGGCAGAAAGCTCTTCTGGGATGCCCAGCCCCCAGCACCAGAGCAGGGGTTACTTCCACTGATGTTCACCAAGCCCCGCCTACCCTGGTCTCAGGAGGTACTGCCTGGCTGGGGACAGGTGAGGTGGAAAGGAGCTGAATTCCTATAGATGTTGGATGGCAAAACCTCTTTATGCAGCACAGAAGATGCTGATTTTGAGCCTCGAGAGAGGAATGAATGCTGCCAACTGACATTCTAAACTTTTTTTAACTTTTTTTAAAAAAATTTTTATTAGTGAAACACCATGAGGTACAGTTGTAGATTTACACATTTTTGTGCTTGGGTTTCAATTATCAATGATCAAGTACCCATCCCTCCACCAGTGCCCATTTTCCACCACCAATGATCCCAGTATCCCTCCCACCCCCCATCTCCCCCGTCCCACCCTGCCTCTGTGGCAGGGCATTCCCTTTTGTTCTCTCTCTCCTTTTGGGTGCTGTGTTTTGCAGAAGAGGCATTGAGTGGCAATCATGTTCAGTTTATAGTCTACTTTCAGCATTCTTCTCCCATCCTGGGAGGATCTTCCCAACACCCTTTACTTGGTGCTCCCTTCTCTATCTGAGCTGCCTTTTCCCCTAGGGTGTGTGGCTGGCCTCTAAACCTCCTGGTACTTATCTCAGATATTCTTGGGTGTTAGTCTCCTATTTTGTTACTATATGTTCCCCAGATGAATGCAATCTTTCTATGTCTGTCCCTCTCTTTCTGACTCATTTTGCTCAGCATGATACTTTCCATGTTGTACCACTTGTATGTAAATTTCATGACTTCATCTTTTCTCACAGCTACATAGTACTCCATTGTGTAGATGTACCAAAGGATCATTTTATTCCAGCCCCAGTTTTGGCAATACCTGATCCAGAAGAGCCTTTTGTCTTATGTGTTGCTGAGAAGCAAGGAGCAGTGCTAGGTCTGTTACCCTCAAAGCTGGAGAAACTCCTAGATCTGGAGCCTACTTACCTAAGCAGTGGACGGTAATACCCAGAATTGGCCCCGTTGCTGCCAAACAGTGGCAACAACTGCCATATGGTAGAGGAATCCATGAAACTGACCTTAGAAAAGGCACTAGAAGTCCAGGCTCCCCATGAATTTCAGAGGGTGCTGAAGTCACCATCAATGGCAGGAGGAATGAAACTGAAAACACTGAACCCTACTCTGAAACTCTCCAGAAGTAAATATTAGGACTTGTCAGACTTTGATCCATCAATCCTTATTTTCCTCCTTGAAAGAACCTGTGAAAATATGCTCACATATTTCCAGAGGTGATACAATAAATATATTCTAGTAGGTCTGATTTAATCCTTATTCTCCTCCTTGAAAGAACCTGTGAAAATATAGCTCACATGTGTCCAGAGGTGATACAATAAATATATTCTAGTAGGTCTGATTTAAGAGATAACCCTATAGATAATGCAGATGAAAGTTGGTTTACTGATGGAATTAGCCTAGTTCATGAAAGGACTCAAGAAATGAGAAAACTATTATGAGTCTAGCCAGGATAGTGAAAGCTATCAATGCAAAGGAACTTCAATGCAAAAGGCAGATCATATTGCTCTGCAATTTATCAAGCCGGCAGATTGGCTGAAGGACATAAAAGTAAACATCTATATTGATCTAAATAATGTTTTCTTAGTCTTACATGTCTATGCCACAATATGGGGGAGGGAGGGGCAAGGTGACATCTAACAGTCCAAAAATAGCCCAATAAAGCATGAAGAAGAGATTTTAAAACTATTGAAGGCAGTGCAGACCTCCCAAGAAGTAGAAGTTAGACACTGCTGGGTCTATCACAAAGGACATACTGAGATAATTAAGGGAAATAACCAAACAGATGCTATAATGAGGAAGATCACCCATCATGGGACTTAGACTTGCATCCAGAGAATACTTCTATTAAGCCAGAATACTCTGAAAGAGGGGAACAATAGACATTACGACAGACCTCCAAAAAAAAAAATAACGAGCATGTTATTAAACCAGGGAAACTGTTAATTTCTAGTCCAAATGCAGTGGAAAATAGTTAAAAAGCTTACCTGGAGCTTCCCACTTAGGAAGAGAAGCTTTCACAACATTAGTAAAAACTGAGTACCATGGGGAGAGATGAAAGACAGTAAAAGAAGTAACTCAAAGTGGTGCTGTGTGTGCTGTTAATGAACTTCGTGGAAATCCTAAACCTCCACTCCTAGTACCATGGAAGAATTGATAGAGACGAAAGGCAGGGCAAGATTAGGAATATGGCCCCAAAGAAAGGGAATCAACTGGATGGAGTGTCACAAAGGTGGCCTGGGTGGTTTTGATCCTGCTAGATAAACCAGACAATTTAGAAAATAATCTAGAGTACCAGACATCAGCTGTACATTACCAGGGTCCCTTTAACTACTTACAACAAACCCATCGAGAACTTGAAACTTCTCCTAAGAAAACCCAAGACTAAGAGTTATGCTCTATGTCTGTTAACTTTGAATTGTTCTTTATAGGTGGCCAGTAAAAGCAGAAAAAAACAGTTTCTGGATTTATTTATTTTTAATTGGATTGAGTTTCTGTGGCTTACAATACTGTGGACAATAGTTTCTTATGCACATCCTTTTCCCAAAGACCCAAGTCTGGAGTAAAAAAAACTAATGATTTCTTTCACAGAAGAGTTACCGGAATGCAAAGTAAAGAAACAAAAGCTTATGCTGTGGCTATTGTTTTCTAGTTTCCTTTGATATTCTGCCCTCCCTGGGATGGCGAACACTTTTCTTCTATGGGGATAATATTTATTTATTTATTTACTTATTCATTTATTTATTTATGATGTCTAATTTTTCTGATTTGTTTAAGACTATTATTCTACTACCCGTACAACCATTGCCTGGGCCCCATTAATACCAAGTGCGCATGAGATTTTGCTCCCTTACACAGGCCTGGTCTGAGCCTTTTTGTCAGCAGAAGAAGTTACAGAACACAAGGTCCTCATAGATTTATTCCTTAAAGACTTTAAGGAGAGGAAATCTCTGGCTGAGGAAGTGTTGCAGGAGAGATGGGGTGGGGGTGGGGGGTCTGCTGGTAATGAGCTTTTGGGAATGATAACATTTAAGAAATTCTCCAGCCCTAAAGTAGCTCAAAGGCAGGAAAATCATGTCTTTGAGATGCAAATCCTGAGCTTTTTGGAGATTGTGAAGTTTAGGCACCACCTCAAAAATGCAGAAACTGAGGCACCACTCAGGGAAGGTGGGCCTCTCAGATATGGAGAAGCTGCAGGAAACACTCAAGGTCATGAAAAGTATATGAAAGGATCCAAGGCTTTGCCTGACAAAGCCCATAGTTTTTATGTATGCAGAGAACTCCAGGTGATGACACTCTCCCCAAAGTCATTCAGGCTTAAAACCCATGTTTGCTCTGGAAGATCTCTCTCTGTCTCTCTCTGTCTCTCTCTGTCTCTCTCTCTCTCTCTCTCTCTGTCTGTCTGTCTCTCTCTCTCTCTCTCCCTCCTTCCCTCTTTCTCTCGGAAGGAATAAAGGAAGGAAGGAAGGAAGGAAGGAAGGAAGGAAGGAAGGAAGGAAGGAAAGGAGGGAGGGAGGGAGGGGCGAGAGGGAGGGAGGGAAGGGAGAGAGGGAGGAAAACAAGATATCCCTCTTCTCAGAATTTGTTTAATGTAAGTAAATATCTGGGACAGTTATTCAATGATGACCCCCAACTAAAAATATTGTCTGTATAATGAAACAAATAAAGGCAAAGAAAATCATCTTTAAAGTCAATCACACCTCTATTTTGGAGATACTTAACTGAAAATATTTTGGGAGAGAAGGTAAGAAGAAGGGTGGATACTTTATTATTCCTTCCAAAATTCAAATGAAGCAGCTTTGAAAAATAAAATAATATTTATAATAATTAATGTTTATAATAAATAATATTTATAATAATTAGTAAGTCACTTATATTATTTTCTGTCATAGGATATAATAATTTGAAAATGTGTAAAGTGAGGGAAGAAGAAAAACTACAGATTTAAATAACATATCTTTTATAATTATCTATCAATAAACCCCTTTTTGCTTTTTTTTAAATTTGGGGACCACAGTTAGTCATGTTCAGGGGCCTCTCCTGCCAGTGTTGAGAAACCAGAAGCAGTGCCAAGGCTCAATCCAGGCTTGGCCACATCATGGCAAGAGCCTTAATCCGTATACTCTCTTGCCAGTCCAATATCCTCCTTTTCAAAATGTTTTTCTCAAGTGGATAATTTGGCTTTCCGAGGTAAAAGCAAAGTAGACCAAAGTCGAATTCGTACTTTCCCTACTGTTCAGAGAAAGGTATATAAGGTATAGATAGATAGATAGATTAGAGATATAGATAGATATGTGTATATACATACCTCTCTCTATATATATATATATACATATATAGATATGTGTCTTCTTATTTTTATTCTTTCTTTAATCCAATCATCATGTCACTGTGTAATACAGTTACAAAACTTTCATGATTTTCAGTCATACAGTGTTCCAACACCCATCCCTCCACCAGTGTACATTTTCCACCACAATATCCCCCATCCCTTCTGTCACCCCCCCTCACCCTCCAGCCTGCATCTATGGCAGGTACTTTTCTTCTCCGTCTCTCTCTGTCTCTCTCTGTCTCTCTTTGTCTCTCTCTGTCTCTGTCTCTGTCTCTCTCTCTCTCTTTCTCTCTTTCTCTCTCTCTGGCTCTCTCTGGCTCTCTCTCTTTGGCTCTCATGCACACATGCGCAATCTCTCAAAGGTCATCATGTTTGGTCATTTGCCCACTTTTAGCTGTGCGTTCTCTTTTAAGGCTAAAAACCTGAACAAGTGCTTCTTGTTTCTGTTGAGTGTGTGTGTTGTGAGGGACAGGCCCAAAATGGACCACCAGAATTAATTTAGCTTAACTTAACAGGAACCCATATTGCAAAATAACTGGTTTTTCTGCCCCTGAGCAAAGAATTCAGATATAGGTGCCCTGAGTTGCAACTCAGAAGAAGGGGGGAGGGGTCAGACCAGATAACCAGATGTCTCTCACAAGACCCATGTCACAAGACCCAGGACTGCCCTAAAAAAAAATTAATAACCAGGACGTTCCTTAGCACTGACGCAAATGTTGATCTTTAAGCTATAGGCTAAGGAGTGATGTACTTTAAAATGGATTGGTCAGGAAAGTATGGGTTATTACAAATCTATTGGCTATGAAATGTGCGGGCTCTGAAGATCTCCTTTGAAGAAGCTCCGGGTCTTGTCCATCCTGCCAGACCTGCATGTCTGCATAGGCAGCTCGACCCTGGCTAGCGAGTATTACAATAAACCCTGCTTGCTGTTTGCAGTCTCTGGAGTCTCTTTGTCGTTAAAGGGAGATTTTGATCCGCGCCCTAACCCCTAACGTGTGTGTGTATTTGTGTGTGTGTGTGTGTGTGCGCGCGAGAGAGAGAGAGAGCTCTCTACAAAATTACACAGGCTTAGAAGTTCAAAAAGGCATCCATTGCTCTTTTAATAAGGACCAGAGATGTAGTAAGAGTTAAAGCACATGCCTTGCATGTGTCTCACCTTGGTTAAAAAAAATTCCTGCCACACATATGGTACCCCACTGAGCATTTCTAGGAGTCACTGATGAGCAGCGAGCCAGAAACAGCAACTGAGCACCCCAGAGTGTGGCTCCAACCACCATCCCCTCCCCCATAGATAAAGCAGCACACATTCCTCATTTCCATTTTCACAGGTCAGGATTCCTGAGTGCAGCTCGGTAGTTCTCTGCAAGAGAACTAGCAGTGGAAATGCTGACATGGTCTCCTCAGAGGCTCATCTAGAAAAGAATCTATATCCCCACTCCCTGATTTTGTTGGCAGCTTTTAGTTCCTTATGATTCTAGGAAGAAAAAGCTTCCATTTTTTGCAAGCTCTTGGCTAGCAGTCACCCTTATCCTCTGCCATGACTTCCTTGCCATGTGGCCCCCCTCCACAGGAAGTTATCTTGGTAGCTTCTTTCTTCAGAGGCAATGGAAAAGAACAACTTTTAAAGAACACCTAGAGTGATGTTCCCTCACTTTGGGCATGGCTCAGGGCAATATTGCAAAGAATCTGAGCATGTGCATTACATGGAAGAGACCCCAAGTTCAACCTGTAGTACCGCCTCCTCCCCCCGACCCCATCCTAGTATTATTAGGGTTTCATTGGAGGTTCTCAGTTACTGCCTGCATGAGTACTGAATTATTATATCTGCATAACTGACTGAATATTGCCGGAAGTGCACCTCCTTGAGCTATACTGAAGAGAAACCTCCCCTTCCTGGGGGTAGGAGTGGGGTTAGGGTGGGGGGGAAACAAGTTATAAGTCCTGCCTACACTCAAGGGGATAGGATCATATAAGCTTACTGAGGTAAAGAACCAGGAATAATGGAGGTTGTTGGGAATCATTTCCCATGGGGAAAAACATCTTTGAATCTGTCTGCCATATCTTCTTTACTGTGAGGATTGATTTATAAGTGGGTTTATTTATTTCTGGATTCTAAAACTCTTCTAGTAATTCATAGTGAGTGGTTAAAAAGTTGGACTCATGGTAATAGTACAGGGATTAAAACACTTGCCTTGCTTGGTGTCAAACCTGGTATGATCCCAGGCATCACATATTGTCCTCAGAACAGCCCCAGGAATGATCCCTGAGTGCTGGGACAGGAATTAGCCCCGAGCACCACCAAGTATGACCTACCTCCTTATACCATGGCCAAAAGCAAAAGTTGAAGTCACACCTCATTTCAAAAATTAACTTGACCATTTTTTAATCTTATATTATCTCAGGCAATTTTTGTAACCTCGATATCATTATTTCCCCATTAGTAAAATCAGTTATACAAGAGTTTGTACTTCTTAGAGTTGCTATCAGATTAAATTGCATTAATAACATTGAAACAGAATAGCAACTGCCTCGTAGTAAATGCTAGTAAATATGAGATGAACACAAATATAATCTCCAAGTATAATTTTGAAATGAATAAAAGTAGCACTCTCATAAGTTCATCCATGCTCCAGAAAGTCATTTTTCTTCCGTGGTGCATAGTATCACTCTCATTTGAAAGCTGCTGTACAAACTACCATGAAGGTTATGGCATCCTACTAGTGCAGGATAAATAAACGTCCTACTAGTGCAAATATGATAAACCTTTATCTCTATAAAGTCATCGGACTCAATAGCTGGGTAATAACTCTGGACTGTTTTCCCCATCCTCCCCTATTTTAGATTTGATTGAGGTATTCAGTGGCAATCATGTTCAATCTATAGTCTACTCTCAGCATGCATCTCCCATCCTGGGAGGACCCTCCCAACACCCTTTATTAGGTTCTCTTTCCTCTGTCTGAGCTGCCTTTTCCCCCAGGGTGTGTAGCTGGCCTCCAAGCCATGGAGTAAACCTCCTCATACTTAAAACCTGGTAGTCTGATATTCTTGGGTGTTAGTCTCCTGTTTTGTTACTTTATGTTCCCCAGATGAATGCAATCTTGTGCAAACCACAGCACCACAGTACCCAAAAGGAGAGAGAGAGAGAGAGAACAAGGGGGAATGCCCTGCCACAGAGGCAGGCTGGTATGGGGGGATGGGGGAGTAGGAGGGTTACTGGGATCAGTGGTGGTGGAGAATGGGCACTGGTGGAGGGATGGGTATTTGATCATAGTATAACTGAAACCCAAGCACAAAAATTTGTAAATCTACAACTGTACCTCATGGTGTTTCACTAATAAAAATCTAAATAAAAAATTAAATTAAATTAAAAGTCTAGAAAAAAATATATGACCAATTTGGTGATGACCACATTAGGTTTGTTTATATCTAGCTGTTATACCCAACTTTTAAAAACCCTCTCTAGCAAACACAGGAAAGAAATTGCATTGAGTTGGTAGGTATGAGGCATATTTACTGGGGGATAATCCCCATTAAAAAAAGACTAATTAACTGCTTCTTGATCATAGTGGGATGATTGATACTGTATTGATATTATGTAAGTCCAATGGGCATTGTCAGATGATTAGAGTTCCCATTTATGGCACCACATAATTATACTTCCTATCATGGCTGGGGCTTTGGTGCCTTTTGTTAATCAGTATCACTCTAAACCACAGTGGGACATTCAGCCAATCAGACCACTCAATTACTATGTTTGAATGGTCCTGACCTCATGAATATGAATAGAAGATGCACACAATAGAGTGGTACTTTTAATGACAATGAAACTGCCATGAGGGATGAAAGAAAGTGTGGATTTAAAAAAATAATTAAAATTTCAATGCGGAAAAATCATAATTAGCTGTGAGGATTACATATATTTGTTAAAATGTTTCTCACTTGCCTTTTGGACCAAAAAAAGCCTGTGTGAGTCATTTTATATACTTCATTTCCTCCAGATATGTCCCAGTGGCTGACAACTGGATGAATCTTGCATTTAAATAGCACAAAAATCCGTGTAAATATTTGGAAAACAGAAGCAGAAGAAGGAGAGCTCAGATAGATTCTTAAACCAAGTGTCATGAAGTATAACTTGAAATATAAAACCTGAATGGTTCCTAATCAATATGTCAGGGTTCAAAGACAGAACATTGAAGAATGTCTGTCAGAACTCTCAGACGGGGGGGGGGGGCAGAGATTACAGAAAATGTGTACTATTTGCTTACTTCGCCTCTTGCTTCTCTTTCACCCTTTCCAGAAAGCGCTGTGCTTTTACTTTCAAAGACATAAGACAAATGAGATTAAAAACTAGAGCAAAATGATGTAAATTAGAATCAACTGAGGAAGATAAAACAAAAGGAATAGAAAAGTAACTTCATAAATCAAGACATGAATGAGCTTAATCTATTCCTACGATGCCATACGGTTTTACAAAGAGGAGGTTGTTATGATCCAAACTGATTACCAGAGTTCTGAAAAATCACAAGAGCTGCATGGAAACAGCCAAAGTATCATGAAGACATTTCTAAGGAGTGCAAACTTGAAAATGCTTTTCTTACTTAACTTCAGCATCGGTCCTTGATCAATCTCTCTCTGATTACTGCAGGTGTGCAATACCAATAGAGTGCATTGTGGAGTGAAATTGCCAATCTTGAAAAAGATGTTTGGCTTCATGTAGTAGGTCAAAGCCATATTGGACTCTTGCTTGAATCACAAGTCAGTGGCAAATGAAGATCTGACAGCTAGGTTAGTTAACAACTAAATATGGGAAAATGGATGAGGAAGAAGTCACTGGTGTATGCTTCAAAAGCAAAAAAAAATTTGAATATCAAAGGGCTAAGAAAGGCTCTTGAGAAAATCAATGAAGCTCTTGAATATTTCTATAAAAATGACCTTATATCTTGCTATGAAAGTCAAATGTGAATGATGTCTTACTAAAGCTATCGTAGAATTTTATCAGAAAAAACAATCACCACAAAAATTAGCTTACATTTAAAGAATATGTTCATAGTTTCTAAGTGTGTGAAATATTACAAAAATAGCTTTATAATTTTAATTTTGCTTTATGAGACACAATTTCTTTCAACCCTGTCTAGTACCCTTCCCCATGCGCCAACCCCACCCCATATACACACTCTTAATTCCCCACCCACAAATCACTACTGTGATCATTTACTAGGAAATTTAGCCTCTTAATTAAAAGGTCTTTTTAGTAGTATTTAGCATTATTAACAATTATTGGTAATAAAGCATTTTTGAGGAAAACCATGCCACGCATCTGGTACATAGTTTTCTTGAGATTAAATAATGCATCTGCTCAGGTTTGGAAAGTCACATTATCTTTTGGGAGGAAGATTGAAGGCACACAACAAAGACACAAAGAGATGCATAAATGTGTATATTCTTGTGTTCGCTCATTATTTCTCTGGGCTGATGTTTTCATTGCAGCTCATAATATAGGTAAATATAATTTATGCTATATAAACTATATGATGGGCTGGAGTGATAGCACAGCGGTAGGGCGTTTGCCTTGTGCGCAGCCAGTCCGACAGAGCCGGATTTGATTTCTCTGCCCCTCTCGGAGATCCCGGCAAGCTACCGAGAGTATCTTGCCTTCACAGCAAAGCCTGGCAAGCTGCCCGTGACGTATTCAATATGCCAAACACAGTAACAACAAGTCTCATAATGGAGACATTACTGGGCCTGCTCGAGCAAATCGATGAACAATGGGAGGACAGTGCTACAGTACTAAACAATATGATAAGTGAATATGGCTCTTCATCAGATCCCAATAATCACAGACACATTTTGTAACAAATTTTTGGTTTGTTTTGTTTTTGTCTGAAAAATCAATCTTTGGATAACACACTTTAATCTAAGAATGAGTTTGAAGTGTGTAAAACAGTTTCCAAAATGTGTTACAGAAATTCTAGTTCTGAAAGCTCCTCTATTACATTAAAAGAACAGGGAAAATGTTCCACAATTGAACATTTTGGGAAAGGATGCATATTAGAGATTCCCAGTGCACTTATGTTGCTAAGAACTTGGATAAATCAGTAGAACATGGTATGATGACGAACCCAGATGTTGTAGTGCAAATGTTTTCTGGGTTTTATCGTAGCCTTTCTTTTACTTCATCACCCAGGCACCATATTAACCTCTAGATACTTCAATGTGCTCATCTGAAAAATGACAATAAAAATGGAAAACCCTTCTACTCTGTTGGGATTAATTCATCATACATAATGATGGCACTAGTAGCTGCTAGGTTGTCAGTTAAGAACTTGTCCTGCATACTAGAAATCTTGTGTTTTATATGCTATTTGAGTTCAAAGTTACTCATCTTTCTTACAACAGCTATCCATATTCTAGAAATAAAGTGTGAAAATTTCAAATATGCAGATTTGAAATAGATGTGTCATAATCTGTTAAAAGTTTTTTTTTTTTTCGAAAGGAAAATACCTATCCTTTACCCCAAACAAAGATACTGACTGAGTAACATAGAGGAGGCATAACCATATGAATTGTTTTTTGCTACCCAAATGATCTCCACATCATTCTGAACCTTTCCGGAAGCAGTTAAAATAGGATGGCTATATCAACATGGCTGAGGATTCGTTGGAAAAGATATTATCATTTCCTGTTCTAGAATGTAGATTAGAAGGTCTGTTTCGGGTGACCAATCACCTCCACATCATTCAGTTTCATAACAACTGTTTGAAGAAATACACAGAATAGAAATCTTTTCAGTTTGGGAGTTCAAAAAGTGAGGGTATGCTGAATGTGTACATTCAGTGGCCAAGAACCACCTCTGGCCAGGCATTGGTACAGATGGTGGTCAAGGGAAGCGGGGATCGCAGGAACAGAATCCCAGGCTGGTTGGTAATCAGGGACCATTTATTTCATCCTCATCCTTCCTTATAGCTCCATTCTCCTGCTTCTCTTATAGCGCAGTTATTTCTTCCCCATAATAGTTAGATCTCTCCCTCTTTACAGTGTCATTATTTCTTCCCTCTCCTTCCTTACACTTGCAGCACTGTCCTCCCATTGTTCATCAATTTGCTCTAGTAGGCACCAGTAACGTCTCCATTGTGAGACTTGTTTTTACTGCTTTTGGCCTATCAAATATGCCACGGGTAGCTTGCCAGGCTTTGCCATGAGGGCGGGATACTCTCCGTAGCTTGCCAGGCTCTCTGAGAGGGGCGGAAGAATCGAATCCAGGTCGGCCTCGTGCAAGGCCCTTTTAAATAATCATAGTAGGGACTGGAGCAATAGCACAGCAGGTAGGGCATTTGCCTTGCACGCGGTTGACCCAGGTTTGATTCCCAGCATCCCATATGATCCTTTGAGCACCACCAGGAGTAATTCCTGAGTGCATGAGCAGGAGTAACCCCTGTGCATCACCTGGTGTGACCCAAAAAACGAAGAAAAAAAGTCATAGCAAATTTACTTCTTACTAATATTTCTAGTCATTTTGTATGAACACAGTAAGAGATATATTAAGCCTAAAAGGTAGCTCCTCCTGGTGACGTCTCGTTATATATCCCAGAGCACAGTCCTCAAACCAGGCTAGTTTCTCTCTTTCTTTTTATTTATTTATTTATTTATTTATTTATTTTTTGCTTTTTGGGTCACACTCAGCGATGCTCAGGGGTTACACCTGGCTCTGCACTCAGGAATTACTCCTGGAGGTGCTTGGGGGACCATATGGGATGCTTGGAATCGAACCCTGGTCAGCCGCATGCAAGGCAAACGCCTTACTGGCTGTGCTCTCACGCCAGCCCCCAGGCTAGTTTCTCAACCCCAGCATTGTCCATCAGTTACTTCTTTTTGGGTCAGGACAGAGTTTGTTTCATGACCCTGCTCTTAACTTATACTTTTTATGGCACTTTGCTTGTCCCTTTTCGATGCCATGGTAGCTTACAGTTTGCCCTGGGTCCATCTTTGTCCCTCACTGGGACACTTCTTTTGGGGGTGTTAAGAAGTAAGGGCAATTGAGGCTTAAGTCAGGTATATATGATCGATTCGCAGGAGTAAATATTATTCGTAGTCAATTAACTCTCATGTTACAAAAGCAACTATCAACCTTCTTCCCATGTCTATACAAAAAAGAACATTGCTAAACCAAGCAAAAAAGAACATTGCTAAACCAAGCATAAAGGAAAGAGAAAAGCAATATAGGATCATTAATGCCTGATAGAGTTGAGTGTCTCTCAAGAGCACTGTTGAGGAAATAACTTAATAAACCTAAGCTCCCTTCGAGAGGAACAAGGGCAACCCAATTTTATCCAACACAGTTATATATATATATATATATACATATAGTTATATATATAAATATATATATGTATATATATATATTTCCATACCTCTGTACCTCTGCTAAGAATTTTGAGAGATTTCAGAAATGTGAACAATTCAGGTAGGTTTCAATGAATCTGCTATCTTTCCCTTGGAATAAAGAATAGCTGCTTTTCTCTCTTGCCAATTAGATTGAAAGTCTAATTTCAATTAGATTCAAAGTTGCTTTTAGAAAGCAACTGAGCTTGGATGAAAATTTGCCTGGTACTCTCAAGGACCTACGTCTGGGCAGTGCCATCACGTCAGTTTAGCTAAATTTCAACCTCGTGTCCAAGAACTCCAATCTTGTCTTGTTTCTAAATTTGGGCATGCAACAAGAGAAAGATGTAGTGTCGATGTAGGGTGCCACAAGAACCCTGGTATGACGTGATATGCTGGCCTGGGCCAGCACCTGCCTTTAGCTTCTATGCCCCTCAGAAGGTCTTTTTTCAGCTTCTCCAAGTCTAGACCAGATTCTAGACCCAGTGACAGACAGGAGCTTCCCCTCTAGGTTTGTCATGGTTAGAGGTCCCTGTTTGTTCCTCTTCTTGGCTACATGTAAGTCTGTGTCTTTCTCATTGTCTGCCCTGCTGACTGTGCAAACTGACCCCAACCACATGCACCATCACTGAGTAAGCCTAATATAGTCTTTGAATGTGTAGGGATCTTTTCATTAGACTTTTCCCCAATCATTTAGAGGAGGGCTCTGATTCATCTAGTAAACCCTATGCTTAAAGTCCATGTTTATTAAGTAAACACACAATGAGTTCTCCATTCTCACACATTATTCCCTATTACAAAAGTAAAATATTTATTGAAGAAAATTGAACAGTGCAGATAAGTGTAAGGAAGTGAATAAAATCTCCAGAATCCCATCAATTAGGCAATCTCTTTAAAATGATTTGCTACTACTTCTACTTCCTATAAAAATAAATTCCATTACTTACAGGTTTTCTGCTTCTACCACTCCACATTTTAAACACCCGTCTGTTTCTATTAAACATAAGATGATTTCAATTTTAGTTTTATATATAAATGGACTCTTTGGTGTGAATAGAATTGTCTAATATTTGAAATGTGTTCATTTAGTTAATGGCTAACATGCCAAGAAATGAACTTAAGAAATAATAAAAAGTGGTGGTGGTAAATTTGCTTTTAATGCTCTCTGATCAGTTTTTACTTGCATGCTAAAAAAAAAAAAAGCAAAAAAAAACCCCACAACTTTTCACACTCTTTTATAGGGATTACACCAGGTCAAGATTTACTGTTTTTTAATCTGTCCTTGGGCTGGAGAGATAGCACAGCAGGTAGGATGTTTGTCTTGCTCGTGGCCAACCCAAGTTCGATTCCTCCTCCCCTCTTGGAGAGCCCGGCAAGCTACCGAGAATATCTTGCCCACATGGCAAAGCCTGGCAAGCTCCCCAAGGGGTATTCGATATGACAAAAACAGTAACGACAATTCTCACAATGGAGACATTACTGGTGCCCGCTTAAGCAAATCGATGAATAACAGGAGGACAGAGCTACAATGCTAATCTGCCCTTCAGTAATATTCAAGTTTGAAAGGCTTATGAAGCTCCCTCTGACACTGAATGCTGCTTGGGTACTTAAGATGCCAGTGACAAGTGACAAGTGACCGTCCTAGGGAAAACTGACCAGCATGAAAAAAAAAATTTTTTTTTTTTTGGTGATTGGGGTGGCATGGGGGTGGGGTGGGCAACTGAGTTTATTTCTTTGTGTGTTCAAGTGTTGTAAAGATAAGTGGATTCTATCAAGTCACAAAGCTGCCAAATCATCCCAGATAGATTCATCTCCAGGCTGAAAACTCGTTGGCCTTCTGGGGATCAGGGCAGGCTAAATTCCCTCCCTCCCTGATAGACCCGGCAGCCCCCACCGACACTGGACATCCTCCTATGTATGAACAGTCCAGATCCACAGCTCTGGAGCCGGTGACCAAGTTTCACAGTACTGACAGCCCAGCAGGAGATCTGGAAAATTTGATGCGATAGCTGTGTAAAAGCCCACCGAGTTCAGTGAGACAAAACATAACACAAACGTTTCAACCAGCACCAACCAGCACAGGAAATCCTCAGACAATGACTTCAGTAACATCACCGTGAGATACAACAATGCTCACAAATTGAGTTTTATTCATCTATTTTCTGATCATTCCAGTTCCCAATTTATTGTAACTAGCAATAGCACTGTAGCATTGTCCTCCGGATGTTCATCAATTTGCTTGAGTAGGCACCAGTATTGTCTCCTTTGTGAGACACGTTGTTACTTTTTTGGCATATCAATTATGTCATGGGTACCTTGCCAGGCTGTACGTGCTGGCGGGATACTCTAGGTAGCTTGCTGGGCTCTCTGAGAGGGGCAGAGGAATTAAACCTGGGTCGGCCATGTGCAAGGCAAATGCGCTACCCGCTGTGCCATCACTCCAGCCCTTAACTAGCAATATGAAGTAAATTTGTTTGTGTCTGTAAAGGGGAATATTTGGGATAGGGGAGAATCGGGGGACATTGGTGGAGAGAAGATCACATTAGTGGTGAGATTGGTTTTGGAAGACTGAACATGAACAAATTAAATTAAATTTGAACATTGAACATGGACCATTTGAAATCACTGTCTTATGAACAACTTATAAATCACAGCACACACACACACATATATATATATATATGTATTTATACATGATAAGTGGGTTTTAAGTGTAGAAAGCATCATTTATTGTGGGTTTCCAACCCTTCACATATAATTCTACAGATGATGGACTCAGCGATGTCATTGTGGCACTGTGCAATTATCTAATAGGAAAGTGAGAGCAGACTTTTTTTTTTTCTTTCAAGCAGCACTCACCGGGTCAATTAATTAAACAAGTGCAAAAGGTTTCAAGTGAAAGATTTGGTTCTAAGTCAGGCTGTCTCCTGATACAGACTTTAACACACAAAGAAACTAGAAAATTAAAGGTGACCAGGAAAAATAAAAGGAGGTAATCTTAAGGAAAACATGTCTGATTTCATATATATTAGGTATCTGAAATAGTCAAATTTCTAGAAGCAGAGAATACAAGGATGGTTTGGAGGAAATGGAAGGAGGAGAGAAATGAGAATGCTGAATGTTCTTACTACACTCACACACTCAGAATAAGAATACAATATCTTTTGGAGGTGATAGGTCTGTTACCTTGTTTGTGGTTATATATCATGAATATATGTATATATGCAATGCATAACAATCTATATTAAATATGTGTAATATTTTGAATATTTAGCATATTTCAAAAAAACTGGGAAAAAGCAAAGGATAGCACAGCGGTAGGGCGTTTGCCTTGCACGCAGCCAACATGGCCCACCCGAGTTCGATTCCTCCACCCCTCTCGGAGAGCCCGGCAAGCTACCGAGAGTATCTCGCTTGCACAGCAGAGCCTGGCAAGCTACCTGTGATGTATTCGATATGCCAAACACTGTAACAACAAAGTCTTCAATGGAGATGTTACTGGGCCCGCTCAAGCAAATCAATGGACAATGGGAGGACTGTGACAGTGACCCAAAGACAAGAATCATGTTAAATTCATATTATTTGATCTAAGTAAATTTTTTTTTGGGGGGATCACTTTTGGATACGTGCTCAGGGCTTATTCCTGGCTCTGCACTCAGGGATCACTCTTGGGTGAACTTGGGGGATCTTATAGGGTAACAGGAATCAAATCCATGTTTCATGTATGCAAGGCAAGTGTCCTACCTTCTGTATTATCTCCCTGAATTTCCAAAATGAATTATAGGTCATTATTTTATTTATTATTGATTCTAAACTTACTTTATTGAGCATCGCTGCATTCAAATATATTTGTCATAGCATTGTGTAGTTTGAAATGGATGGTCAATACTCCCTAATTGATTTGAATTTAATTTGAATTTAATTTAATTTGACATTAACAGTGATATTTATGTTTTGTAGGTGCTAGAATTTTAGTTAGTGTATGAATTATGCTCATGAAAGTTCTGTTTAGGTTATGATATTTGATGCTATACAGGTCATTAATTTAGAGAATGCAATTATGAATAATCCTCATTCAGTGTTATTGTTCTAAGAGGAGCAAGGAGATACAAGAGGAGGATAAGAGGGTAAGGAAGAAGAAAAAAGGAAAAAAGAAAAGATGAGGTAGAGAAGGAGGAGGAAAAGGAGGCAGAAAAGGCTCCGTAGAACAATGGAGCAAAACCCTTGAAACACATAATTTAAGACCCAAAAAGTATGATTCAAAGAAATAAGGACGAATTATAATTAGCCAGCATTTCTTCACCCATGCTTCCCTCCAGGAACTTTAGTGCTACAAAATATTTATCTGGAATTGCTCTGGTCACTCAACAGCACAGCTTGTAGAAGTCTGAGACCCTCTCCTAATTTCCTATGTTTACGCTTCCCACCTACACTGCCTCTAGTACTCTGATTTTCTTTTGTGTATTCTTCCTCATTGTATCTTCCTCAAAGTGGAAGCCCATAGAATAGGGCTAGCCTTTGTGTTTCAACAAACATTGATGAAGGCTGATATTGAAGACCCCATTTATGACACTTTTTCTCTTTAATTGAAATTCATAAAATTTTAACACTACACCTCTGTCCATGCACTATATAATCTGTTTATATAATTTGATCTGTCAGACAGAAAGTCCTCAGTCAAAATCACAATGGAGCCTTGTAGCAATGAAACTTGTAGCAAACTAAGAAAATGAATTTGACCATATTTCGGCAAATTGATACAACCAAAAGTTCAGTCCTAAAACATATTTCTGGCCACAGAAGCAAACGTTCTAAATAAAAACCTCACGTGCTTCAGATTCTTTAATCTAATATTCTAATCCTTTGCATTAGTTGATTTTTCCAATCCATTTCTGTCGGTTCAGGGTGGAGTGTAGCTGGAAACTATTGCAGAATGCAAGAGACGCAAGATGGAAGCCACCCTGTCCCCAGATATCTTTGCCTATGACAGCTCATGGTAGCACTCTAAACCTGCCAGAAAACAAAGAAGATGCCCTTCTTTGGGATGTGGGAGGCAATCAGAGTACCCAGAAAAAAAAAACCACGCAGATGTGGGGAGAATGTGCCAATTCCACACAGATTGTCCTTGGCTGGAATCCATTGCTTTCCTTATCAGCCTTATAATGAAACAACAGTTAATGACATGAAGTTCTTTGAGAACCTGCTAAAGTGAACATGGACCCACTCTCTCTGTTGATGGACAATGACCTTTCCAAATGTTGCAAACCATTATATTGCTTAGCATTTTAAGTTCCCTTTCAAGATTTGATTTTAACCCCCAGATATCACTCCTTTGGAGATAATGCGTATTAGTTTGAGGAACATTGGTGTTTGGGGGGCGGGGATTGATCTCAGCTGGTTGTGCATAGGACTTACTCCTAGATCTGCTCTCAGGAATTACTCCTGGCAGGTCTTGGGGAACGATATGGTATGGTGTGCTGGGGATCAAACCTGGGTCAGCCGCATGCAAGGCAAGTGAATATCCTACTATCCCTCTATCTTCAAACAATTGTTTCTTTTTAAAAAAATTTTTTTAATTTTTAAATAAAGCCTTGGTGTTGAAAAATTGTGTTCAGGTTTGGATAGCAATTCCTGGCTTAAACACCAGTTCTTCAAAATAGGGAGAACGGTAATATGTTTCTCATGTAAAATAGTAAGTCTTATTTAGCATTTTCTATATGAGATAGTCTTCTGTGTGTTTTGCATCAATTATTGTAAATATAGTGGAATAAGTTTTACATAATAATGAAACTTCATGTTATCACAAAATAACAAAGACTCTAATATAGAGATGTTTTAAAAAAACAAGGCCACCCAGATACAAATTGGGCAGATGAGTCTGAATCCAGCCTCTAATTTAATCTTCATCCTTTAAATCTTATCTCTGTGCATTAGCAGCTGCAAGTAGTCTTGATTCTAAGCAAGAATGTATGGGAAACATACACAGACTCGCAACATGATGCTGAGTTTTATCTCTTTTATCGACACAGTTTTTATGATTTCCTGGAAAGGGTCAATGACAAAATTAGTGGCAAAATACCAATCCATCTTTATTTACTCCCATAGGGAATTAGATTGAATATTTATTTCTGAAACGTTATTCAGTTAAATACATATTATTTATCCCTTACCAAAAAAATGGCCCCCTCCCCAATTCCCATGGAAAATTCTTGCTCTCAATATTCAAACTTTCACTTGGAATCATATATCTTTAAATGTAACCACCAGTCACGTGCCAGGTAACCCCAAGGAGTTAAATGTCAACTTTTATATTTTGAGATTTTAAATATTCCTGGTTTTGATATTTAAGAGAGGAGCAAACATCCAAAAACATTTTTAGTTCACTGTGTCATAAATTTGAATCATGAGAACTGAATGATGAATCTTGGAAGCCAAGACTAGTAATGAGTACGGTTAACTGTAGCTCAGGATAATGGTGATAATAATAACTGTTCATTATTGATTTGTTGTCTTCGGCAAGACATTGCATAAAGTATTTTGTATTTTTTTTGGCCTTATATATTTTATTTGTTTGCTTTGCTTAGTTGCCTTAACAAAAAACAGTCTGTGGTTTAAAACATATTATGTATCTCTCTCTCTCTCTCTCTCTCTCTCTCTCTCTCCCTGGAAATTAGAAGTTCAAGATCAAACTTTTGATATGGATTAATTTCTGTTGGGAATTCTCTTCCTGATAGTACAAGTAAATAGATGGTTTGTATTCACAAGACCTTTTTTCTTAGCATGAATCTTTGATATTCTTGACTTCCGTAATCAAGATTACTTTATATTATTATTTTTCCATTTTATAGGCAAAACCACTGAGAATCAGGAACAGGAGGTTGCCCAAGGACAAACATCTTACTAGTGTCAAAGTCAAAAGCAGAAGCTGATCAGTAGAAGAGTGATTCTCAAGGACAGATATGTGTATCAAAAGTAGAGAAGATGTTATTTTGCATGGTAATGTGTCAGGTAATTCCAGTAGGCGGGGGTCACACCCACCACCTGGCCCCCTGGTGCCGTGTAATCCCATCAGCGGCCAAGACTCAGAGACTATAAAATCCAGATTCCGGACGAGAACAGTGCAGTCTTCTGCCCCCGCGCCTGGGTGTTCCTTCCCGGAGCCCCTTGGAGGGGAGCGGGTTGAGCTTTCCTCCCCGCCCCGACCAGGGCTCCGGCAGCCGAAGACCTCCAGGACCAGCCACCACCATGCTGAGACCACTCTCCGCACACATGAAGGTACTGGCAGAGGGACAAAGCCACGCAGGTTCCGGGGCCGAGACCTCCAAGCCTACTCGAATTGGAGTCGAGCATCTTCCACCCAGATCCTCCAAATTCCAGTAGGCGGGGGTCACACCCACCACCTGGCCCCCTGGCGCCGTGTAATCCCATCAGCGGCCAAGACTCAGAGACTATAAAATCCAGCTCCCGGAACCGCGCAGCCGCATTTGCGGCCGCGCGACGTCTTATCAGAACTTTTTTTTTATGACATCTTATTGTCTCATTCCTACTTTGGACAAACTTGCAGGCTATCGAATGTAGCCTGCCCACAGGGCAGAGTCTGGCAAACTCCCCGTGGCGTACCAAATATGCCAAATACCAGTAACAATGATGGGTCTCATTCTCCTAAATAGCCTTGAATATAATCTCAGGGCTAGGATGAAAGAGACGTTACTGGGGCCTGCTCGAGGCAATCGACGAATAACAGGATGATGAAATGAAATGAAAAATGAATGTGTCAGGAGAATGTCCCAATCTTATGCAAATACTTCTACTCTTGGAAATTCAGGTTCCCTGAGGCCTCCTGGATAAACTCAAAAAAAAAAGTTAATATTCAACTTAACTTCCTACCTCTAAATTGTCATATGAAAAATAACACAACTTTTGGTGCTATTTAAAATATGCTTACCTGAAAAGAATTATCTGGCACACACGTCTTCCTGTATTTTTTTTTCTGAACATTCAGATAATTAATGCTGTGAATGTTTGTGTGTTTTTAGAGTTTCTAGGTTTACACATGCATACATGAATATATATATATTTATATATATATAATTTTTCCTACTTATTTATACACAGATCATGCTATACACACTGTCCTACTCATTGCTTAATTTACTCATCAATCTATCTTGGAGATCCAGTTGCATTTTAATTCATTTTATGCATTTACCATAATTTATCAATACTCCTAGCTCTTCATCTATTTCAACCATGACACAATCAGTTGCCCTAAGAAAATGCAACATGGATGCTTGGGAATATCTACAGTATAAAGCCAATAAGACATATGAACCACTTATTTTTCTAGATATTACTAAGTGTGTTTGCATTTCTGTTTCCATATCTTTTCACCTAAAATTACAGCAAAACTGCTGAATATCTGTCACTGTGATGTGTGGGGCAAAAGGTATCCGGTATGTATCTACTTTATGTTGACTTTATATTAGGTAATTATGATTATCTATTAGTGCATTTAAGGAACATTTGTGTTTTGGTGTTTTAATTGTTGTTTAGGCCAGGTCATACACTATTACACTTTAATTAAATCATTATTTTCCTCTACTGAGTGTTTTTCTTTTCAAAATCTGTAGAATTAAAACATCTATATAATTTTTGCCTTTTGAAAATTTAAATCCTCCAATAGCTCTAAGCAACTGGGCTAACTTGCCTGAGCAAACTTGCTTAAAATAACTCAAACTAAAAACAAGACCATTATGGAAATGAAGATAAACAATTCTTCAACTTGACATAAAAGTCGTTCCAAGTTTTTAAATCAATTTGAACCATGCCTCTTCTTTTGTGGTCTTGGGCTTTTTAAAGCACAGCCTGAAGAGAAGGAAAAGAAAAAAAGAAAAAAGTACATTAAGCACACTAAACACAGTTAAAGATATTTTTACTGCAAAAACTAGAAAAGTAAGAATAGCTTTTTCACTCAAAATCTATCACTTATCTGAGAGTAACAATTGATCTTTTAAATCTAATCAACATGTTGTTTCCATCGCAGATCTATTCAAAGCACAGTTTGTGAAAAGCACATTAAATGTAAATAGTATTAGGTGAATGACTAATCTTAAGAAGAGATTTATGTAATTATCTGAGCATCTGTCTATTCCTTTGACCTCATTCTGGCCAGGATTACAGCTTCTTAAAGTAAATGCACAATAAAAGCCAGTGTTAGTCCTAGTGGAGTATATGGTAAAAGTATAAACAGATCTGATCTCCATTTTACTGTGTGACAAAACCACTCTTTCTCTATGATGTATACCATAGACAAAGATGTTGTCAATGTCAAAATTCCCCAGCTCTTAAAACATTGATCTTGGTAGTCCTGGAAAACACTCCTATTATCTCATAACAGATTCTTCTTTTGGTTGCCCTATTCTCCTGGGAACACAGAAGGTAGAGCCAGATTCATCTTAAAACTCCAATTATTACATAGATACATGTGCGGGACAGTTTGATTAATTTCTCTTCTTTTCTACTGACATTACTCCCAGAAAAATCCCTTATGTACTCTTCAAGTTACCACAACTGTTTATTTTTTTTATCAGATTAATTAACAGACCCTCCATATTGAATCTTGAGATTGAGATATGTTTGGTTGCTTGTTTGGAAAATGTTCTTTGGCTGTGGAGATTCTGGAGACAGTTGCTTTCTTAAAAATTGCTACTACATCTGCGCCTTACTGCTCTTAAGACTTCTCACAGCTCCTCGTGAGTTCTCAGGCAATGTCCTGCAGTTCTACTCACTCAATTCCTTAAATGCTCTATGATTTATCATCAAGGATCACAGAGACAAGAGCTATACCCAGTTGACTTTCAGCATTCCCTGGTGACATTTGATGATGCCACTTATAATCATGAGTGCCACTTATTTCAGATCATATGTGATCATTTTTTGTTGTTTTCTTTTAATTAATTTTTAAATTCTTTTACTGAGTCACTGTGAGATAGACACTTAGAAAGCTGTTCATGATTAGCTTTCAGTCATACAGTGTTCCAAAACC
Organism: Sorex fumeus; assembly: GCF_029834395.1. Lineage (NCBI taxonomy): Eukaryota > Metazoa > Chordata > Mammalia > Eulipotyphla > Soricidae > Sorex > Sorex fumeus. The sequence continues at coordinate 40,576,630 of NW_026606071.1, read as the reverse complement.
CATTCCAAAACCCATTCCTGCTGTACATTTCCCAGCACCAGTGTCCCCAGTTTCGTTCCCAAAACCCTGCACACAACTCTCTTTCTCCTCCTTCTCCTTCTTCTCCTTCTCCTCTTCCTCCTCCTTCTCCTTCTCTTTCTCCTTCTCCTCCTCCTTCTTCTCCTCATCCTCATCCTTGTCCTCCTCCTTGGCAGCATTGTAGTTTGCAATACAGATACTGAAATGTTATCAGTAATATTCCTTTACCTACTCTTATTACTCAGTTCTTGTCCAACACAATCATTTCCGGCTATTATTGTCTTACTGTTTTCTTCTGTATCTTACCTACCCTCTGCCCTGCACATAAACTTGTAGTTAAATGCAACCATTGACCAGTTTTCCTAGTCCTTGTATCCCCTGGCCATATATCTATATGTATATACATATATGTGTATATATATATGTAGTGTTTTAATTTTGGAGTCACTCCAGTGATGCTCAGGGATTATACCTGGTTCGGCACTCAGAAATTACCCCTGGGTGGTACATAGGGGATCATATGGGATGTCTGGGACCAAACCTGGATGAACTGTGTGCAAAGCAAATGTCCTACCCCCTGTACTATGCTTTTCCCCCTATTTTGTCTTTCAATGTGTTGATACAGGAAGATTATCTACTATAATAGATAAAACCTGCAGTCATAAATATTATTCAACGTATTGTACAAAAATCATAGAGACATCGGAGAATTCAGTTGAAGCTGGGCAGCTCACTGGCATGTATTGATATTCATGGCTATTTCTGTGAAAAGTTGGAATATTGAAAGCATAATGGTGATGAATAAAAGACAAATTTACCTCTTCCCTCTCCCTTTCCTTTCCTCTCCATCTGTTTTATACCCTACACAAAGGAAGCCCACTGCTCTTTCATTTTACAGAGGCCACTATAATTTTTCTTGACATGGCAATTACTTTTTAATCTGGTTAGCATAGACTGTAATGGAACTAAGTTGTAAAACATCGTTTCTTGTTTACTCTTTTATTTTGCTTTTAATTTATTGCCTCGATTTCAATCCCTTTTATAAACCCATTAAAGTTCAATTACTCACTTTGAAGTCAATCACTAATCAATTCCATTTATTTTTGTGTTATGGGGAATAGGGAGGGTAGTTAACCTTATATCTGTATTTCAATAAGTTTTAAGATAAAGATCAGGTTATTCTAGAATTTACTAGGGAAAGGGAAGATTCTATACAAATAAAGGGAGGCTTTCAAAAGGAATGGTAAAACTCAGCTCAGTTGCAGGTAGGAAATGGATGGTATGCAGAGCCTTTAAAACATCCACAGATTTCATTAATTTAACTGGTGAAGAAAAATGAATAATTGTTACTCTTTTATTGTTTGAACTTCTGAATTCAGGAATTCAGATTAGAAAGAAGATAACATTTTGGATGCTTACAATCATTTTAATGTTTCTGCACTTGGAACAGTAAAGCAAGTAGGGTGCTTATCTTACACGTGGCCAACTAGGGTTTGATCCCTGTCACAGCATATGGTCCCCTGATCCCTGAGTTCAGAGCCAGGAATAAACCCTGAACACAGCTGGGTGTGACCCCCAAAACAAACAAACAAACAAACAAACAAGCAAAAGTTTTGCACAAATGACTTTCCACCCTCATTTTGTCTTCATGGTGGATCATGAGCTAACAGAGGAAACAGACATTCATTTTTCTACTCTGCGGCTTTTGACTGTAAGGTCTAGAGGAGATTCAAGCTACTGTGATATATCAGAGTTGGCAAAAGGGAGAGTCAGGATAGTCACAGTTCTCCAGACCCTGGGACCCAGATGTCTCTCTCGGTGCATTTTCTACTTTGTGCCATTCTTGGCAGAAATGTTTCTAGAACTTTGGAATGTATGTCTGTAGCACTTCTAGTTACATGTGGCAGGCGTTTTTATGTTATTGCATCAGTAATTCCTATTATATTCGTTTTGATGAAGGCACACTAGTATTTTATGACTGTTTTGGTTCCTGACATTAGTAGCTGGTAAATCATAGTCAAGAAAAATGTCAAAACCAAAAAACTAAATTTGTAGCATTTTGCAATGTATCATCATGACTGATTTCAAAAATAACTCACTGAAGTCAGAGCTGGGAAGAAATGCAGACCAATGTTCCCTTCAAGGTCAGTACAAGGTAACACTAGTAGCTCAGCACTTAACTATTTCAAAGGAGGTTTCTCTGCCACATAACTATGGACAATGCTCCCTGAGGACACACATACAAAATTCCTAGAAGCAACAGTATGCATTTTTTCTTCAAAAATGGAATGATTTAAGGTAAGAGAACTCAGTGGGCTGGGTTCATGTTTTACATGCAGGAGGCACAGATTCAATCCGTAGCAATGTATGGTTCACCAGGTGCCAACAGGAGCTACCCCCCCCCCCCAACATAGCTAAGCATGATGTACAAAAAACACAAAATATACTATGATTGAGTTTAGAGAGATGGTACAGTGGATAAGATGCTTGCTTTACATCCCATATGGTCCCCCAAGCCCAGCCAGTCATAATCCCTGAGTGCAAAGCCAGAAGTAAACCCTGAGCACTGTTGAATGTGCCCCCCAAACATATATATGTGTGTATGTGTCTGTGTGTGTACACACATATATGTGTACCATTACAGCAATAATTTGGGGGGAAGTCTATCACATGCCAAAATTAACACATATATGTTATACAAACACACACACACACACATATATATATATATTCGATGCACTTAATTGTTTTTGTAGTGGTGTTGTATCTTTATTATTATTATTATGTGTCTTTTATTCTAAATGTATATATATTTTAAATATTCATATTTAAATATATAAATAGCATATGCATAAATTTTGTGAGCGTAAAAGACACATCATACTACAACAACACTTTGGGGGAAATTCTATCTTGTGCCAAAATTAATGTGCATGGAACAGTGTATGAAAACTTTCTTAGCAGAGGAATGGGTAACTCTGCTATGAGTAAAGAACAGCTCTAAAGAAACATTGGTACTTGTATGGAGCAAAAGCATAAGTAGCAATTCAGCAAACATGCAAAAGTAAGAGAGTTTCCCAGATGTAAGTGAAAATAAAAGCAAGGGAGTTTGTCAGAGTATAAAACCAAATGGAATGAAAACAGTAAGTGGAGAAATTTACCCTGAAATACCTCTGTGAAAAGTGCCTTTCTCCTTTTTTTATAAATTAAATTTGTATTTCATTTTAGGCACTGTGGTTTCTAATCCTGATAAAGGTAGGGTTTCGTGCATCAAATATTCCAACACCACATCTTCCACTTGGGAAACTGCTTTCCTCGACCATCAGTGTCTCGTCCTCCTGATCCAATCCCTTCCTCCATCCCACACCCCCACCTTCCAACTCTGGTCATCGTTTCATCAAAACCAGTTCTCAGTTTCTATTAACTTTGGGTACTGTTATTCCACTACTATGTTTCATTATACACCACATATGAAAGAGATAATTCTCTGCCTATCCCTCTCCTTCTGACTAACTTCACTCAGCATTAATTATCTCCAAATTCATCTACATAGTAACAAATTGCATGATTTTCTTTTTTCTCACGATAAGTTCTATAGTTTCTTTGTCCAATTTTCAGGTTCTTAGACACTTGAGTTGTGTACAGATTTTGCTATTGTGAACGCAATGTGTATGATATCTTTTCCTTTCCATATAGAGTTCTTGGGCCCTTGGGGGTAGAAACCAATATTTGCTAGATAGTATGGAATTGCTGGGTTGTATGGAAACTCAATTTCTAGTTCTTTTAGAAGTGTTCATATTGTTATTCCAAAAAGGTTGATCCATTAAAAATTCATACTAGCAGTGATTGAAGGTCCATTTCCCCCCACATCCATACCAATACAGTCATAAGTAAAAGTCTTTAAAAAGGATTTTTATAAGTAGGCAGCATCGGGGGAGAGGAAACTTGGGCCATTGGTGGAGGGATGCTGATACTTTTTATAAATTTGGAGTTAGAACATTGGATACCCTATGAGTTTGTAATCCATAATGACTAAATTTTAAAATATATCAATAATCTATAAATGAGTTGGATAATCATAGTTTGAAAGAAAAAACTAGCTATTATGCTCTAATAAAAAATGAGCAAGTGTATAAGAAGAGTAAGAGATTAGAGTAAAAAATTGTAAAATATTCAGTTGTTTCCAACTTGAAATCATTTGGTGGCTTTGAGTGTTATTAATCATGCTAAGAACCTTCAGAAGAGAGCTCTGTTAGAAGATATAGCACGGCAAGCTACCGAGAGTATTCGATATGCCAAACACAGTAACAACAAAGTCTCCAATGGAGACGTTACTGGGCCCACTCGAGCAAATCGACGATCAACGGGAGGGCCTTTACCTTACCTTACCTTACTTTTACACAGGACAAATTTAAGATATTTTTGCATCATTATAAAAATGTCTTTAAGGTCTGGGGAATGTAGTCCAGTATTATATAGCTCTGGTGGAGCACATGACTTTTTTATTCAAAATCCTAATTCCTATTGTCAGCCTCTCCTATTGTCAGCCTAATTCCTATTGTCAGCCTCTCCTTCCACATCCTTCTCAATGCTGCCATATTGGTGGCTCCTTCAGGGTCAGGGGACTGAGACCTATTGTATTTACTGGTTTTGGCATATCGAATACGCCACGGATAGCATGTCAGGCTCTGCTGTGTGGGCAGGACACTCTCGGTAGTTTGCCAGGCTCTCTGAGAGGGATAGAGGCTTTGGGGACGGCCTCTAATCGCCCTTGTAGGTGTCCCCATTGTTCAAACCATATTTGAACCCTTTCAAATATGATGGGTAAATCCTGGAAGATGGGTATTAAGTGTCTTATGATTGCAGCCGTGTGGTCCAGAAAGCATCCTGGAGTGTGGCGGTGGCTGGGTAGTGGAGGTAGTGGAGGTAGTGGAGGTCTGCCAGTGAGGTGTTTATCTGGTACCGGTAGGATGGGCCTTCAATTCGGGTCTCCCAAAGAGGAATCGAAAGAGCTATGCTTGGAGTATCACGCTTCACTCAAATGAGAGAAAGAATCCGGAGTTCCAACCTCCATCGAGAGTCAAGAATCAGGGACGCTGTCTCGTTTGGCAAGGCATCAAAAATCAGATGGACATGTAATGAGGTTTGGAGAAGACCACCTGACTAGAGCCATTACCGACTGGATTCCATGGGATGTCAAAAGACCACATGGCTGCTCACCTATGAGATGGTCAGACTTCTTCTTCAAGACCCTGAACGATCGGTTTGAGGCTCGACGTGTTCCTAGAATGAACAGACGCCATTGGGATACACTAGCATGCTACAGGGACAAATGAAGATTTTACTGGCACCCACTCTAGCAAATTGATGAGTAACGTGATGTCAAGCAACCAATTCCTATTATCAAAAAAGTTAAATTAAAAGTAAAAATCGTGACCCAGTCTCATAGAAGAGTTAAGACACGGTGGAAAATAGTATTTTAGAGTTACCAACCTGATCAATAGTGGAAGCAGAATTCAAGGCTCGATGGTCTTTTCAATGACCCCAGACACCAGTCTCTGAACTTCTCCATCTAGCTTCTACCTTGGCATTCAGCAACTGAAAATTAATTTTAGGTCAAGTTGAGTAAAGGGACATTGAAATTCTCACTGGGAATAAATTTAACTACAGTATCTAAAGATTGGGCTAGAGCGATAGCACAGCGGTAGGGCGTTTGCCTTGCACACAGCCAACATGGCTGACCCAAGTTCGATTCCTCCACCCCTCTCGGAGAGCCCAGCAAGCTACCGAGAGTATCTCGCCCGCATGGCAGAGCCTGGCAAGCTACCCGTGATGTATTCAATATATATATATATATATATATATATATATACTTTTTTAGTCATACCCGGTGATAGAGGTTACTCCTGGCTTTGCACTCAAGAATTAGTCCTGCCAGTTCTCTGAGAAACACATGGCAATGCCTGGAATCGAACCCAGTTCGGTCACGTGCAAGGCAAATACTCTAGTCTCTGTACCATTGCTCCAGTCCCGTTTGTCCACATATTTAAGGACCAGTTTCTCTTGGAGTGCATCAGAAAGAGACCATTGCTAAGGCAAGAAATACTGCTGAGAATATTACCAACAAATCTCAGAATTATGTACTAGGATCATCCTCTGCACCTAACCTCATGTTCTTTTCCTACTCTTTTGGATCTATTCATTATCCATTTAGAAAGTCATTAACTTGATTTAAAGTTCCATAACTTAAAGCTCTTCTGTCACAGTATGCCTTCAGAAGACCCTAATACAATTGTTTGAACAAAGTAATAAACATAAATTTTAAATAAGCAATTAATAGAGCATGTAAAATTTTAATATGAACTGTTTTGTGTATAAGGTTATCTCTACTTCCAAGGTTTCCATTAACTTATACTACATGAGAGGTGAGAGCAGTACATTGCTGGGTTCTAAATATTTTATTCCCACTCCACTGGATAGATGGTTTCCTTGAAGTAGAGTGAAAAGAATTGAGATAAAGCAAGGCATTACAATTATCTGATTGTATATTAACTTACTTTCTACTTAACTCAATTATCCCTGTCAAGAGAGAATAAAGGACAAGAATTCTTAGAAGGAAAATAAAGAGCTGAACATAGTAACTGAAAATGATAGGATAGTCTCTGATTCTCGGTTCAGTTTAGAACCGAGAAGTTTAAGATTAGTGGATCTGAAATTATGAGTCTAATGCATGGGGAAAATACTTTAACTGAAAATAAAACAAGAAAGGTGTCTGGACTTCTTCGCAGTCCAGAACACAAAACAACTAGGATGGAGAGCTTGTGTTTTCCTTTCTTTTTGAATTTTTTTTCAAAATATACATATAAACTGAAATTGCTATAATAGAATTAAAAATGAACTAAATCAAGCTCCCTGTCTAATCAATAACTCAACAACTTTGAAAGGATTTATTCTCCAGAAATAATTTTGTCTTCCACCATGTTTCAGAGAATGAAAGCACTTGTTTTTGTTTTTCCAGTTCATAGTCTCTTGAGGGGCAGCCTCAATAGAATCTCTTCTGAGGAGGAAGGTGAGCTCTTTCCTAAGCGAGAGGAAGACTTCTTGCTTTGGTTTACACACTTATAAATTTTGCATACCAGTGGATGAGGGCTGGAGCGATAGCACAGCAGGTAAGGCATTTGCCTTGCACGTAGCCAACATGACCGACCCTAGTTCGATTCCTCCGCCCCTCTCGAAGAGCCCGGCAAGCTACCGAGAGTATCTCACCCACACGGCAAAGCCAGGCAAGCTGCCCGTGGCGCACTCGATATGCCAAACACAGTAACAAGTCTCACAATGTTACTGGGCCCACTCGAGCAAATTGATGAACAACAGGAGGACAGTGACAGTGATACCAGTGGATGAGATGGATCCATACCATGCATCTCTCTTCCAAGAATCTACAATTGAGTACCACAAGTGTGATGGAGTCCAAGTTCTTCTATTAAGTTCTCAGAGTGCTTCAGTCTACTCCTATACTCATACAATTTTATTGCTTAGTTTCCTACACAGAAATAATAGGTTTTGTCAGAAAGGCTTTTGGTCTAAACAATCATATTCCTATTTTCTAATCCTGCTATGTAATGCCAACTTCTGTTTTAAGGATGTCACACTCCTCTAATTTTTGTATATTTAACTGCTATATAAAAGTAAATGTCCAATTCAATGCACTAAGGTGAGATCTCAAGAGATAGAACACATTGCTAGCATATGCCTGGTTCTAAGTTTGATTCCCAACATTGCATGCACAGCTGCTCCCAAGCATTGCTGGCTGTGACCGCAGAGGTTCCAAGGACAGTTGGCTGGAGCACTGACGTCCTAAGCACAGTTAAGCTCTGCCTACAATGGCCCAGGGTCCCCCTACATTGCTTCGTATGGATCCTATTAAAAAAGAATTCAGATCAAATATAATCTCTGAGTTTACCAAATGCTTTTATTACTTACTTCTCTGAATTCTCTCTTAGCATACAGAATGTCTGCACTTGCTGACTTATTTCTCTAGAATAGATATCTTAAATATCTAATATTTAAAATATCATAGATATCTTAAATATCTTAAATTTGTCCTGTGTAAAAGTAACCTTGCTATATCTTCTAACAGAGCTCTCTTCTGAAGGTTCTTAGCATGATTAATAACACTCAAAGCCACCAAATGATTTCAAGTTGGAAACAACTAAATATTTTACATTTTTTCACTCTAATCTTTCTGCTGTTGCTTTGAGTACAGTGGCTTGCCCTCCAACCACAATTTCAACTCCTCAAGGACAGACTGGCAGTAGATTGTGCTTCAAAATAACCTTCTCAGACAGCTATGAGTGATTGACACGTGATCCATAAATTCATAGTTTCAACTAATAAATTGTTTCTGCCATTATTCGTGGTATATCCTGATAGTCGGCTTTCTGAAGATTTTTGTTGGAACAGAAAGGCTTGACAAGAGAGTAAATGGGCAGAAATCCAGTTGTTTGGTGGTTCATAGTATCATCCAACATGCCAGAGTCTTATACTACCTGGGGAAATTCCATTCCCTCCAGATTAACATAAGAGCTAGTAAAAGAGGAAAAGGCAACCTTTGTAATTCAAAGGGGAGAAGTATGTTCATTGGTGAACATCTTTTCTCCTGTTTCTGATTTTTTTTTCATTTTCGGTTATACCCAGCAATGTACAAGGGTTATTCCTGGCTCTGCACGCAGTAATTACTCCTGGTGGTGCTTGGGGAACCATATGGGATGCTGGGAATCAAACCAGGGTCATCTGCGTGCAAGGCAAATGCCCTACCTGCTGTGCTATCGCTCCAGCCCCGTGTTTCTGATTTGTTTTTTAAAAAATTACCTCAGGTATGACAGAATCTGAGAAATAATGTATGAATTAAACTCTGAATCAGTTTTTTAGAATCTTGGGAAGCAACTCCTCACAATATCACTCAATATGCTGTGCCTGGAACATTACAACTATCGTTGGATCTCAACTTCTCTCAGGATCATTCTCTTTGCCATTCTCTTTCAGCCAAAGCGTCTGGAAGGCTAGGGCAAAGGCAGCCTACAAAGGAATCTCCTGGCCACTTCAATGCAGGGCCTTACTCTAATGAGGCTTTTAACAGAATATTTGGGCCTTGACAGCTGAAAATGGCGATCCTGAAGGCAAAATGAATATTTGGCTGCAAATGAGAAGCTAAACCTCTTCTTAGCTTTTCTGCTTTCTTTGGAAAACTCTTTTTCATTTAAATAAAAAAATTAAGCATTCTGAAATTCAAAGACCTATACAATGAAAGCAGTCACTGTTCATGATGGATTAGTCTGATGTTTAAAAAGAAGGCAAAAAAAAATGCAAAACAAGCTGCCACCACTGGTTACATGAGAAATAGATCACAGGTGACACTGGCTTCTGTTTCATCTGTGGGAGGTTAAGCAGAAATACATTTACAGAAGAATACACTCCAGGTATAACTTGTGGGAGGCTTCTGGGCTGCATTTGTGTATTATTCTTTGAAGAACATGTATACACCTACTGAAATTCTAGCTGCTTTACAGTCATTTTCGTCTTAAAACTCAACAGCAAGTTTGGATTTATAGTGAAGAAACTCTACCATATCTTTCTTCTATAAAACTTTCTAGATCTCCAACTCTCACATTAAAACAGTGGATCCTTGTAATAAAGCCTCAAAGAAACATTGCAATGTTGATTTTAAGTTTGGAAATAATTTGTTTATGACACTTGTCTAAGCTCTAGGTCTTTAGGTGTTAGGTCTGAAATGTAAAACATAAGGATTGGAAACATTGGTATGTGGCAGTGTAGACAAAAACGGTATATAAAGAGCTCCAGAGGGGACTTACAGACCCTCCCAAAGATGCTGTCATCATCTGGGGTGAACTATAGCAACATCGGAAAACATCTAAGAGTTAAATTTCTGCTTCCAGTCTCTCATCACTTGTGGGTGCGTAGGACCTAGGAAGTAAGTTTCATCTCCAGATGACGTTCATGTCTCCAAGTTGGTGGGTCATCTACAGCCATCTCGCTTTTTCTGACTATTTACTGACCACTCCTTCCCTTCCACTTGTAATAAGTTCCTGTCGTCACCAAAGGCATTCAGGAGTTTTAACCATTTGAATACAAGCTACTTTAGCTGTATTTAGTGTAAGTTTTTCCTTAAGTGCACCCTGAAATCTAGCAACACTCCTCTACTGGAATCTAGCAATGTTTGTTCAACATGTCCTGACTTTTTCAGCCTCTCTGTCATTACTTACTCTTTTGCTTGACAATGGAAACAGAAGTCCTCCTTGATTTCGACTACCATCAGGAGTGGCCTCAGGCTCTTTTGCCTTAACTGTAAAATGGGAATAAGTAAAACCATGTAAGAGACTTTGAAAATGGTTATTAAGGAGCTGGAGCGATACCACAGCGGGTAAGGCTTTTTCCTTGCACCTGGCTGGCCCAGGTTCGATTCTCAGCATCCCATAGGGTTCCCTGAGCACCGCTAGGAGTAATTCTTGAGTGCAGAGCCAGGAGTAACCCCTGAGCATCGCTGGGTGTGACCCAAAAAGCAAAAAAAAGAAAAAAGCAAAAGAAAATCGTTATAAATATTAAATGAGTTAAGAATGAATCTGGGGAAAGAAAACATTTGATACTGGAACTTCTTATTCAGATGAAAGCCCTACTGGTCGCATCTTCCTAAAATAGAAAAAAAAAACCCATGCGAAGAGATATAGGTGTATATCTTAGAGGATGGCAGTTTGTTGGGTTAAAAGACATTTTTAACCTTTACACTATTTTCACTGTGGGAGAGACACTTCTTTGTACTAAACAGTCATTCTGCGCATTTATCAGTCTGGGGCTTTTGGGGTCATTGCTTCATGATAGCAAACTTTCAAATTCCCCAGCTCTGAGAATGCTGAGAAAACCAGAGAGGATGTAGTTGGCATGATGTAAAACACGATCACTGTAAATATCTCAGCATGCGTCTTGCTGACATTGGGAAGTCCAGCTCTGGAAGAAACACTGTCAGCAGTAGCATCTATTTATGTGAAGGATTTAGCTAGAAAAATGCTTATTCTTGTTGATATTTTTAGTAGTTCTCTCAGAATTTTGAAACTGTTTTCAATATGCTTTTTTGCTTGCTTCAACTTTCATACATCTAAGTGATTCTGTTGAATACATCTGTAGGTCTGGATTAGCCAGTAAACACTCAATACCTAAGTTAAATAGGCATTGAAAAATATTCAGAAGAAGGAAATGAAGTCTTGCATCGAGAATTAGAAAACCTATGTTTGAATCTCAAAATATCAATTATCATTTGGTTGACCTTAAAGGTTGCCAATCTTTGTCGTTCTCAAATATCATTCATATATTTTTGTGTTTCTTAGGTTTTCTATGACTTAAATTCAGAGAGAGGGAGAGAGAGAGGAAGAAGAGAAGGGAAAGAAAGAAGAGGAAATGAGGAAAGAGGGAAAGGGGGGAAGAAAAGAGGGAAGTAAGTGAAAGAAGGAAAGAAGGAGGGAAAGGAGGAGGAAACAGGAAGGGACAAAGGAGAGAAGAAAGAGTAAAGAATAGATTTGAGGAAGGGAAGGAAGAAAGGAGAGAAGAAGGAAAAAAGAAAGGGGGGAAATAAGAAATAGAGGTTGGAAAGGATGGTGTCAATAAAAATTTAAAATGCTTATTTTCTAATATTTTTTAATATTATTGCAAAATTAGCACTGTTAGTATGGACCTCCCGTTGTTCATCGATTTGCTTGAGCAGGCACCAGTAATGTCTTCATTGTGAGACTTGTTGTTACTGTTTTGGGCATATCAAATATACCACAGGGAGCTTGCCAGACTCTGCCGTGGGGGCGGGATACTCTCGGTAGCTTGCTGGGCTCTCTGAGAGGGATGGAGGAATTGATCCCGGTCGGCCACGTGCAAGGCAAATGCTCTACCTGCTGTGCTATCGCTGCAGAAGAATTGACCATTAGTATATAAACTGTCACTGTCACTGTCCTCCCGTTGTTCATCAATTTGCTTGAGTGGGTCCAGTAATGTCTCCATTGTGACAATTGTTACTGTGTTTGGCATATCGAATATGCCACGGGTAGTTTGCCAGGCTTTGCCGTGAGGGTGAGATATTCTCGGTAGCTTATCGGGCTCTCTGAGAGGGGTGGAGGAATTGAACTAGGCCTGGCCATGTTGTCCATTTGCAAGGCAAATACCCTACCCACTGTACTATTGCTCCAGTCCAGCAAAAAAGGCACACACACAAATATATATATATATATACATATATATATATATACTTGATTCCTATATTATACATTCAATGTACAGATCTTGTTTATCTTAAAATTGGAAATTTGTATCCTTCACCAACCTTTTCCTATAATCTATTTCCCATATCCCTCCAACTTCTGGCAAACATGTTTTTCATTCACTCATTTATATTTATTCCAGATCTAAATGATACCTTGTACTATTAATAGTCCTCATATGACTTGCCTTATTCAAATGACCATATTTCCTTATTTTTAAAAGTTGAATAATGTATTATAATATAGTTAATATATAATATAATCTAACATTTTCTTGATCCATTTAGTCATTGGAAGACCATTAAGTCCTTTCCATACTGTGATTATTTTGAATAATGTAGCAATGAACATGAGAGTATAGCTATCTCCCTGAGTTAATGCTACAACCAACTTAAAGCTATTCAGCAAAGAAAATCACCGATAAAATAAGGCAATCATATAAAATAGAATAAAAAATAATAAAACTAATATGCATTTAAATAAATCATACAAATTGGACAAAAAAGGAAATTAAATGGTAGAAAACGGATCCAATAGACATTTCCAAAGAATATATACCAAGGTGGTCAAATGTTATAAGAAAAAATGCCCTACATCTTTAATCCAAAGAAAAGAGCAATTTTTTTTTTTTTTTTGCTTTTTGGGTCACACCTGGCGATACACAGGGGTTACTCCAGGCTCTGCACTCAGGAATTACTCCTGGCAGTGCTTAAGGGACTATATGGAATGCTTGGAATTTAACCCGGGTCGGCCGCATACAAGGCAAATGCCCTACCCACTGTTCTATCTCTCCAGCCCCAAAAGAGCAAATTTTAAGCTCAACTAGATGTCACCTCACACGTGTTAGGATGGCTATTATGAAAAATATAAGTGATGACAAGTGTTGTCAAGAATATAGAGGAAAAGGAATCCTCATACACTGTTAGTGGTAATACAAACAGATATATACTCTATGGGAAACAGCCTAGATATTACTCAAGATATTAAGAATAAGACCATACTATATAATCCAGTGACAATAATATAGGTATACTCATATATATGTACTCACGCATATCTGTATGAATAAAAGTACTCTTAATGAAAAATGAGAAAAAGTTTTATAAGAGCTACTTTTATAAAAGCTACTTAATTCTAGTTAATTTTTTATCCTATATTATACTCTAAATAAATGTCTTTGAGAGTTTTTTTTTCTCATTCTATTGTCTTCACAACATTTGGTAGAGAGAATAAGGAAAAGGGAACTTCCTTTTCATGTGTTAAGAGATTGGTTCATAATGCAAATGTCAACCTAAATCTAAAGGCTGACTGATTGATCTTCACTGTTGGATGAAGAGATGCTACCTAATAAACCCATCAGGGAAGATTTCTTATTAGGAAATGCTAATGTTCTTTGTGTATTCTTTAAGGAGTAAACAAAAGCTTTAAAACCAGGCTTGTATGTGACTGGAAGGGTCAGTTGAATGGGCACAGTCTTATTAAGGCAGTTACAAAACCAATAGATCATGTCTGTATGATACCCAACTGACTTCAAGAGTATTCACCCAGGAAGACCATTTACATTTTAAAAAAGAAAATCCAATAATTATGTCTTATTTGCTTCCATCATGTTGTAAATGGGCGCACAGACTGATAAAATTGGTTTACATCCCTAAACACTGAAGAGTTTTTGTTGGTTTCCTAGATTGATTGAGTGTTGTGGCTCTTTATATTTTCTTATGATAAGTGACAGGGGACATATCTGTTTTCATTTTAGTGTCTTATCAAGAGGGTTTCTTAGCATCAGGCCAAGATCCAGACGTAATTCCACTGATTAGCAAGACATCTCTGCCAACTGAATTCCTATTGATTAGCATCTCATTTTGTTTGTCAGCAAAACAGAAAAACTTATTCTTTAATGGCATGTTTTGGTTTATAACTAGTGGGTTTATGGGGAGGGGGGTGTGGAGTGGGGTGGTTAAAGTGGATAAAGGAATCTTTTAAAAACTGATGAAAATATATTAGCATGTACGATCATTTCTGCTCTCAATCACATAAATAACATCCATAAGTTTAAAGTAGCCAATATCTTGTCCTAAAGGGGAAATAAATCATTGGCATGATGTTCATCAGAGTTGGAAGCTCTCATGGCTTGGAATATGAGACATATTTGTTGTTCACACAGCTTCCTGGCTGGAGGTTCCTCCCTCTGGATTTAGAGAGGTCCTGCACACAGCAACCATTCTCACCAGGCTGAAAGGCAAAATTACAATTTTAGGAGTGAGGAAAGTGTCAAAGGAGGTTTCCCCAAAAGTAAGAGAAAACAGTTCTAGGAATGTTTTAAATGAAATAGATTTTAAATGATTAATGGAAGGTCTATTAAGAGTTTTCACTCAATTCCCTAGACAGGTCAACTGCAAAATTAAGGAATTAAGAAGTTAGAAAGGTCTCAGAGTACCAAGATAAATTGCAGAGTAAAAAGAGATAAATGGAAAAACTGGTATAAAAATATGGGACTACTATGTCTGTGTAAGAGCAAGATTTTCTGAGCTCACCTGTTGATATAGCAACAAGAATTAATTTAACTGAAAATGGGCAAGTTATTTCCTTTAAGGCAAAACAAGATAAATTTTGTGAATCATGGCCATGAAAAATGGTTCAATAAGAAAAATATTTTGGTAACAGAATTTTTATAACTTATCACTTTAACTTCGTGGAATGGACCAGGAGACTTTAATATTTGATATTTAAACCTTCTCCTAATCAGATTTTCTTTCTCATGAATCCTGTTATTCATTTTCCATTAAGCCATCCTTTCAACAATATCAAACATCTCCAAGACACACCCATTATCCATTAAACCCTGTAGGTTGTTTTAAAACTAAATGTACTTAGTAACTAGAAAGATACTCCAGAGGGTAAGGTGGTTTCCTTGCACACAGCCAACCTGAGTTTCATCCCAGGCATCCCAGATGTTCCCCCAAGCACCACCAGGAGTAATTAGTAATTAGTGCGGAGTCAAGAGTAACTCTTGAGCGTTATCAGGTTTGCCGCCCCCCCAAAAAAATCAAACAAAAATTAATATATTTAAGGAGAGAATTTAAGGAAAAAAAGCTTAAGACAGATCATTTATTATTATCATTTATTACAACTATATCTTCAGCTAATATAGTACAATGTATAGTTCCTTTGTAAAATTGGAAGGAGACCAGAGAGATGAACAAACTGCTTTTACTTGATACTTGAAAGGATATTGGCATTGTGAGTGTAAGTATTGTCATTTTCTTTTGTTTTTTACTTATTTAATTTTTGGTTTTGGTTTCCACCTGGTGATGCTCAGGGATTACTCCTGGTACTGTGCTTGGGGATCACTCTTAGCAGCACTCTGGGTACTATATGGGGTCTAAGGTTTGAACCTAGATCAGTCACATGCAAGACAAGTGCCTTACCCACTGTACTACTGCTCTGGCCCATGCCATCTAGACACTTTGAATGCAATGTAAGAAAAAGCAAACATATTCTAATGCTTTCATCTTCAGGGTCCTAGAAAACAAAAAAAAAATCTTGATATGAAAAAAATGAGATGCACATATAACAGACAAGAAGTCGTAATACTAAATTAAACTGCAGGTATCAGTATATCTTAATAAACCATTTATCTTAAAACAATAATACAATGTATAGATTCCATTTAATTCCAATAAAAAAATTCAGGGGCTGGAGTGATAACGCAGCAGGTAGGGCGTTTGCCTTGCACGCAGCCAATATGGCCAACCCAGGTTCGATTCCCAGCATCCCATATGGTTCTCCAAGCACTGCTGGTAGTAATTCCTGAATGCATGAGCCAGGAATAACCCCTGAGCATCACCGGATGTGACCCAAAAAGCAAAAAAAAAAAAAAAATTCAGATGATTTGTTATGAAAATTGACACGTTGCTTCAAAACACACATGGTGAGGCAAATAAATAAATAAATAAATTGTCAACACAATTTTTAGAAAGAACAAATTTGAAGGGCTCCACTTCATTTCAGGACTTAGGATTAATCCGAATGTTAATCAAGTTAATATCAGTACGGCCATATAAAAAGACAGACAAATAGGTCAAAAAAAAAAACCAGAACAGAGTACCAAAATATACACCTATATGGGTTCAATGATTTATTTTTATCAAAGTTAAAAAGTCGTTTAGAGGGGGAGGATAGTTTTTTAGTGAATTGTATTAGAAAACTTGGATAGCCATATGCAAATTTCAACCTTGATCTGTGTCTTTTATCATATACAAAAAATGCATTTGATACAATCATAGGCAATGTGAAACCTAAAGTTATGGAATTCCTCGAGAAAAGCATAGGAGAAAATCCTAAACACATCGTTAAATCCCCAGCAGTAACCAAGGATTTTGATCTGTTTACATTGTCTCCAGGAATTTGCTAGATGTCTGATCCATAACTAGTGGGAAACAGTGGGAGTTACTCCTGACAAGTGAAGACCATGTGGTCCAGAATGATTCCAAAAGTGCTTCTGTTTTCATAACCCAACTACTGTACCTGTAATATCATCATTGACTTGGTGCAATGGAGAAAAATCATATTATCTTCTTGCTTTTCCCATTCTTGAAAATAACCCTACTGGGGTTAACTGCCCATTTGGAACCAGCGTATGTTTGAAACTGTGCAAGGGGATGATGAAAGAATGTGTGGCGTCCCTCATTCCCCTTCCCACTGATGATTTGTTTGCGGTCTTTTCCCTGGGTAGCTCTACAGCAGCTGTTCCTTTTCTCTACTGTGTATATGTCTCCGTTTTATCTAGGCAGACAGGGCAATTTCTTTGAAATAAAGCCCCCTTCTCTGCTGCAAGTGACCTTGAGACATTCTGTGCTATCATTTCCCAGCTGTATTAGTGACTCCAAATTCAATTTCAAGGTTCTTGAAAGCTTTCCCGTGTCCACCTTGGGTTCAGTTGCCTTCGTTTAAGTGTCTTACAAGGCAATTGCTTTGGGATCCTTGGATCCATTTTAGCATGTATCTAACTTGGCCAAAGAGAATTGCAGTGTGCATGGCTTCAATGCCTGCAGCCTGGCAGTGATCCAGGGCATCACAATCTGTGCCTCTGTCACATCTTGGGATACTGTGAATAGCCAGTAATGGGAAAAGAGGGAAATGTCATGCTAGGACCTCAAGGTCCAGATCATGCAAATCATTTAACAATAGATAGTAGAGACTCAATTACGCACAGCGTAGAAGAGCAAGAGTGCTTTTCCAACAGTAGCTTGAATAATAAGCAATTAGAAGCTTATTTTAAAATGCAGATGCATGCCTCTGATTGATGGGCCGGATGGTGGACAGGGTGATGCCATTGGAATATGCTATTTATGGTTGTCATCAATTATGTTGGTATTTGTCAAGGAACAGTCTTCTGAAACTTAGCTTCCTCATTTGTAAAATTTATGTCCAAGCCATCTTTCAGATTAGGTTACCTGCTTGGTGGGCATTCAAAAATATTTTGGATCGAGCTGCTCATGATTTATTGTCTTTTATATTTTAAATCATATCCCCCCCAAAATTAGAAGTGGGTTTTATCTATAAGATCAGGTATAATTGATTGAATGGTAGCTTAGGTTGTAAAGGACCCCATAGCTGAGTTTAGGATCATTCAAGCACAGAATCTATGAGTGGTAAGCGAAGTTTCTCAGAAATGTCATCCTGACCCATGTATTTATGATAGTGACACTGACATATGACAACAATACAGACTGATGATATTCTCATTCTTTGTGTTTGAATCCTCACTCGCAACCTTTCTCTCATGGTGGAATTTATGGTACCTGAATAACAATAATCCTACGGACAAATATTTTTTTAGTGCACAACTTCCTGTTTAAATTTTTAGCATATTCTAATAACAGGAATTAACAGTAGAATTCATCAGTAGAATTCATTGTTGATAACAAGACTTTATTACAAAGTAAATGGATTCACCCAAGTATTTCTAAACTCCTCTCTAGGACCTTTGCTGGAGAGCTAACATCTCCTCCCCACCCTATTCTACTCAAAAGAAGCACATCCACTTAGTTCTCTTTCATAAAGACCATTTATAAATGCCTCTTTGGAAGACATTCAAGAAGCTCAGCACTTAAAGGAGATGATAGCCCCAGTAAATGACAATGCTAATACCTTTGTTATCTGATCCTGGTTGTGAATCTCTTCTGTGTAAACAGGAAAGATGCAGCCATGACTTGAAAATGGGCTTAATTCTGAATCCCATATTTCTGAAGTTGAAGGTGTGTGATACTTCTCGCTTTCTGAGATTTAGAAACCCGGGAGCAGCTGAACTGATTGGTTTTGTGCCTCAGTGATCTCTCCTGAGTTAACAGCCAGCTGTTGGTCTGGGCTGAAGTCCTCTGAAGTCTTAGCTGAGGTGGCAGGATCTGATTCCAAATTTGCTTCCACTGCTATTTGCGAAAGACTTCAGCCCCTTGACATGTGAGTCTCTCTATAAAGCTGCAAGGTGGTAGAGTAGTGAGTTAAGCAAGAGAACAACTAAGGCAAATGCTACTATTCTCTGATCTTATCTCAGACATAACTCACTTCCTCTGTGTTTCATCAGTCATTCAGTCCCATCTTGTTGAAGCATGGGAAAGGATCCCACAGGAATTGAACACCAGAAAGAGAAGGGCACCAGCAGGTCATTCAAACACCTGGTTAATATATATCATTGCTTTAGAAAGTGAGGGAGTCCTTCTTAAAGTCAAGAAGGTGTTCTTGACATATAAAGGGTGGAACTGTGTCACATGCCCATACCATAACCCATCACTACTCAGAAGCAGGTTGAGACTATCACTTTGGCTCACTACAAAAAATTATTTAGTCCTGAATCTAGGATCTACCTGAGAGTCAAAGAGGGGGAGCCAGAAGGAAGATAAGCATGCCGACCAAATCAAGAGTTTGTTTGGTAATAGGAAGGATCAGTGGGAATACATGAAAAAATGGGCTCAGAGTATCTTGTGACACCTATGATGCCTACCTGTTAGATTACAAACTCTATGAGAACAAAGTCTATACTTTTCACACTAGTTTAACTCAGCATCTCGCTCATTGCCTTGTTCAGAATAGATGCAACACAACTTTTCAAGTGAAATAAAAAGGCATTCATGACTAAATGGAAGCCCATAAGCAGGGAATTTGCAACTGGCATTGGGTGGGGGAGGATATTCCCAGTCAAGTTTCTTTACTATCTTTTGCAAAAATGCAGGAGGCCAAGTGTTCCAATTTCCCATTACTGGCTACAAGGATGAGCAGGACTGAAAGAATTATTCCTGTTTTTTACTGGAGAACTTTGATTAGAGGCAGCAACACCAATTCCAGGTGAGAACAGGAGGCACGAGTACCTTAAAGCAACCAGAATCCTCAGACATGCGTTTTTTTTTTACAGTGCTTCAGTATTGAAGGTATTGCCGTTCAACCCAAAGAAGGGCCAAAGGCTCAAAGCAACTCATCATTCAAGTTGTACTAATACTTATATCTTCTCATGATCACCAGACAGTTGATTTTTTTGTCATCTATCTACTGAAACAGCTATGCTTGTTTTATTTATTTGGAACACACTCGGTGATGTTTGGGGCTTACTCCTGGCTCTGTCCTCAGGGATCACGACAGGAAATACTCAGGGGACCAGGTGGGGTTGCAGGGACCCCAATCTAGGTCAGCCAAGTGCACAGCCAGCACCCTGAACACTGTATTTTCAGTATTTACAACTAAGGGCTCTACTTATTTTAAAGAGTTTCCAAGCTTCCGATCCTGAACAATGTGCAGCAATTTATCCATGAAAATTAGGTGCAACGGGAAGTCATTTCTGGTGGCCTAAAATCTGTCTTGCAGCCACTGAATGGTTGTATAAACAAGCATGTTAACCACTTCCTCCATATCTGCAATGAGTGTATCATGGACTGTGATCACTGATTGATAGCCACTGGGAATAGTAAGTACCCATGTCTGGAACTGTTGTTCTTGTGATGAAAGAGTCAAGACATTGTATCACATGAAAAAGTCATCAAAAGTTTTAAACTATGAGGATTTTCCAATGAATTGGATAGGTTTGAAGAAGAGGCACTGTAGCAGAGATGAGGTGTGTGGAGCTGAGGATGGCATATCAGATAATAAAACCAGTGATGGTAGCACAGAATCTGCAAACATAGATTAAATTTTGTAAGTATGTGCTTTACAACACTGTAGCAAATTTTCTCAAGTGTATTGTTTTGACTGTACTGGTATACAAATCAGTAGCAACTAATGTATTAAGTTTTTTGAAATATGTTGGAAATATGTTAGAAGTAATAGACTGGAAATATGTTCACTAAACTGTCAGAAATTATATATATTGATTTGGATTATTCAATTTTAACTTGTATTCAGGAGCAATATATATATCCTATTTTGTACCAAAGACAATTTTATAATAGGTGATTAAAAACAATATTAGTACATTTTTTTCAAAAGTGAAGTTTCACATAATGGTCATGTCCCCTCTTTCCTTGGGAAAAAAAAAGACAATGACTGTGAAGTATAATAGCCACTTTGAGGTGTTTGGGTCCATGTCAGTGTAGATGTTGAGTATGTGTATGTGCGTGTGTGCATGCGTGCTTGCGTGTGTGCATGAAAGTGTGTGTGTGTGTGTGTTATTTGTGGGGTGATTTTCATTCTTCCTTAGAGAGATGTTCCAATTCAGAGTTGGAAAGTGAAGTGAAAATGAGTAAGATGCCTGTAAGTTATGGATAAAATCCTAAACTTTAAATATGGATGTGATTAAATAATAAATCTTACAACCCTATAAACTTCTTTTATTGGGTCATTCTGTACCTACATTTGTCACCAGAAAGTGTATATTTTGTTTTCCCCACATAACTTAGCAGTTACCTTTGTTCATAGTTCCAGTCATGAAAGTGAATCTAGAATTATCAATTAATGTTATCAAAAAAATGAAGTTGTCCAGCATTAGTAGTATCATTTTAAAAGTTAGCTTCTTAAGCTTGTAGACATTCAGAGACCCTTGAGCACCAGTATATGTGGTCCTGGAGGCCTTTAAACACCTCTGGGGTAGCCTGGGTAATCCCTAGTGCAACAGGACCCAAGCACCTCTGAATTTTCAGTCTCTGTCATTGAATAGTAGAGTCCAGTTGACTGAGAATCATTAGGAATATCTCCTCAGGTCTGTAAGACTCCTGAGCACTATTTGGAGTCTTTTGCCCTCTCAAAGAGAAAAATCACTTAAAAGATCATTTCACATATGAGAGCAGATCTGAACCAATAGCCATCTATCTTTATTCCAACTGTCTTTTCTCCTCCCAAGTTCCACCTCCTGTTAAAAATAGAAGTGTATAACTCCACAAGAAGAAAACATCCAACCCCATAAAAAAATGGGGCAATGAAATGAACAGAAACTTTCTCAAAGAAGAAATCTGAATGGCACAAAAACACATGAGAAAATGCTCTACATCATTAATTATCAGGGAGATGCAGATCAAAACCACAGTGAGATACCATTTCACACCTCAGAGACTGGCCCACATCCAAAAGAACAAAAGCAACCGATGCTGGTGCAGATGTGGTGAGAAAGGGACACTCCTTCACTGTTGGTGGGAATGCCGACTGGTTCAGCCCTTTTGGAAAACAGTATGGACCATTCTCAGGAAATTAGAAATTGACCTCCCATTTTGACCCAGCAATACCACTCCTGGGAATATATCCCAGAAAGGCAAAGATGTATGGTCGAAGTGACATCTGCACTTGTTTGTTCATTGCAGCACTCTTTACAATAACCAGAATCTGAGTGCCAAGAACAGATGACTGGTTAGAGAAACTTTGGTACATATACACAATGTAGCTGATAGAAAAGATGAAGTCATAAATTTTACATACAAGTGGTACTACATGGAAAGTATCATGCTAAGCGAAATGAGTCAGAAAGAGAGGGATAGACATAAAAAGATTGCCTTCATATGGGGGACATAAAGTAACAAAATAGGAGATTAATACCCAAGAATAGCCACGATCAGTACCAGGAGGATTACTCCATGGCTTAGAGGCCAGCCGGGCACTCTAGGGGAAAGGGCAGCTCAGATAGAGAACGGAGCACCAAATAAAGGTGTTTGGAGGATCCTCCCAGGAGGGAAGATACATGTTGAAAGTAGACTATGGATTGAACATGATTGCTACTCAATGCCTCTTTTGCAGACCACAACACCCAAAAGGAGAGAGAGAACAAATGGAATGCCCTGCCACAGAGGCAGGGTGGGATGGGGGGGTGGGTGTGGGAAGGATACTGGGATACATGGTGGTGGAAAATGGGCACTGGTGGAGGGATGGGTACTTGATCATTGTATAATCGAAACCCAAGCACAAAAAATAGTAAATCTACAACTGTACCTCATGGTGTTCCACTAATAAAAATTAAAAAAAATAGAAGTGTATTTCTATTTTTTCCCTGGTGATGTTTCTGTGTATTGCAAAGTGAGAAAAAAAATCTTTCATGAAAATGACCTGTACCCTAGAAAATGTGGGCTACTATTATTAAAGGACATTATTTCCTCCTTATGTCAATCTTAAACTATGTTTTTAAGAAGACAGGCTCACATATATCTGTCCTCCATCTTCCAGATGTCAGAACCCTTTGTAGGAGAGGTGTCATAGGAAAATCTTTCCCTGTGGGTCTGCATTTAGGCCAACACCATCTGTCATGAAATTCAGGTAGTAGGCACGAAAAGTAATGTCCTCAACAATGATCATTTGATGTGATATCCTGAGTCTAACCATCATATCACCATCACATCAGTGAATCTTTCCATAAATTGGTGTCTGAAACTTGCAAACACTGGCACGAGGGCATGAGTGAGTTATTTTTGTTTAATCTCTGCTGCATTTTCCCTGGAGATTCTGCCTTCTGCCACGATTAAGTTGTTCAGGTCTTAATATTTGTCATGAAATAAATGACTTTGATCTCACAGATGCCATGGAGACATGGGGTGGAAGAGCCCCATTACTCAGAGAGAAAGCAAATGTCATGGGCTGCAGGCATAGATTCTGAATGTCAAGACTGGAAATAGTTGTCATTCTGGGAACAGAAATCAAAGGACCTGCAGCAAATATCTGTTCCCCCTCAGAGGCAGTTGGTCATGGAAGGGATGACAGAGCATATCCATATGATCAAATAAGACTTTCCAGACTTAAGGCCGTTGTTGGGGGTCACTTGTGCATCTGGTGTCTCCCTAGACATATTCCCCTGAGTTCAGTGGGCATAACTACTTAAGTACAAAACTAGATCTCAATTATCCCCTCTGACTCCAAAACCTGAAACAGAGTGAATATTTAAAGACTTATGCAGAACAAACCAATGTATAGCAAATGCATCTGTAGCTGAGGCCAGAATCCTCAACTAAGAACAATTTTGCCCCCAGCCTTCAAAAGGACATTTGAAAATGCCTGGTTACATTTTCAGTTGTCCCAGCTTCGGGGCATGTGCTTAGTGTCTAGTGTGTATCAGCCAATGATGTGTGCATGACTATCCCATGACAAAGAGAATTCACCTCCAGATGCCAATAGTACCAAAGCTAGTAACCTGAAATGGGTGATTAGAGGGAAAAGGGGGTCTCTCAGTCTTCAGATTTTCTTTCCACTGTAAGGAAACCCTTCAACTTAATATAGCTTCTCGCTGCTCACCCATCTACCCCAACACACACACACACACAAACACACACATACACACACACACGGGAAGGTGATTCTGAGAAGAGAACTTGGGGATTTTTAACCTGGTTCTTTCCTCATCCCTTTCTTTACCACCCCCTCCTCTCTGTTAGTGATTGTTGCAATGGTGAGGGGAAGCACACACTTGGTTGTGGTGCTCTCCAGGGATCACACTCAGTGGTGGTACTTGTGCACATCCCTGTTGTAGTGACTGATGGGGGCTGCACCCCGGCTTGGGATTCGTACAACTTTAGTTGTGCTCATGCACGTACTGGACCTGGGTAAGCTGGAGATCACACACCCTGTGGTGGTATTGGGGGCCTCAAATAGCAGACTTGCTGGGACCTTGCTTGGTGCACGAGGTTGACACTGGGGATCAAACTCAGAGCTTCCTGTCTGCAAGGCAGTCACAGAATCATCTCTATCCTGGATGAGTAGCCCACAGGCATTCATGTTTCTACCCCACAAAGCTAATATTTGATGCAAAGGAGCACTTCTGAGGTGAGCTCAGATGACCCGAGCTTAAGCAGATATAGATGTTTCATTTAACAACTCAGTATTAGGGAGCCCACAATTCCTCCATATCTGAAACATCAAACTTATAACAAACTTAAAAAAAAATTTGGGTCACACCCCAAAAAGGGTTACTTCTCCTGGCTCTGTGCTCAGAAATTACTCCTGGCAGTTCTGGGGGAACCATATGGGATGCGAGTTCAGCTGCATGCAAGGAAAATGCCCTACCTGCTGTACTATCACTCCGGCCCCACTTACAACCAATTTTTTAACTTGATTCAAAGCCTAGGTGGAGAAAATGATTGTCATTCCTGCTTCCTCAACACATTTGACTTTCTTTGAGACCCATGAATTTGTTTCAATGGGAGTACCCTGTGTTCCTGACAGACAGACTGACAGACCAGACAGACAGACACACATGCGCACACACACACACATGCGCACGCACACACACACACATACACACACACACACACACACACACACACACACACACACCAGGGGAGACTATGGGTTTCTTCTTAGCAATCACAAACAGGACCAGGCTCCGGCTGGACAGATGTGCCAGGATACACTTTTGCTCTCAGAAAAATGGCCCTAAATTATTCAGAAGCCAAAGTCTTCCAGATACACTGCAGTCACGGTCCAGCCAACTCCACAGTGTGGTGACCTCAGATATGGGCCAGTTAGCAAACAAAGATTTCTGATAAAAGACTGACCTGGTTTTGATAGCATGGAGAGTGTGGGCACTACTGATAAATTTTGGGATGTCCAGGTTGGATAAATTTAGATTGTGGCAAAGAATAGTTCCTTTTCAGGATGGGGCACACTGTTATCCTGGCTGTATTGAGACTAGAAAACGATAAGTTTTGAGGAGATGTTTTGTGTCTCACCTGGTGGTTTTCAGAACTCATTCCTTGTTCTATGCTCAAGGATCACTCCTGGTGGTGTTTGAGGGACCATGAGCATTACCAACAGTTAAACTGGAATGAACCACATGCAAGATTAGTGCCTACTCCCTGGGTTTTGGTTCTCACCTCAAGATTGTGTACTTTCGTTAGACACTTTCACTTAATCACTTAATCACTTAACTTCCCGTTAGTCGTCGATTTGCTGGAGCGGGCGCCAGTAATGTCTCCATCTGTCCCTGTCGCGTGCTAGTGTAGCCCAATGGCATCTGTTCGCTCCGGGAACATGAAGGGCCTCAAACCGATCATTCATGATCTTGACGAAGAAGTCTGACCATCTGGAAGGTGGGCGGCCACGTGGTCTTTTGACATCCTGTGGAATCCAGTCGGTAATAGCTCTAGTCCAGCGGTCGTCTTTAAATCTCATTACGTGACCAGCCCATCTGATTTTCGACACCTTGGCAAATGAGACAGCGTCCCTGATTCTTGATCGTCGACAGATGTCAGAACTCCGGATTCTTTCTCTCATTTGAGTGAAACGTGATATTCCAAGCATAGCTCTTTCTATTCTTCTTTGGGAGACCTGAATAGGGTTCTCATCCTGTTTGCGTAGGGCCCAGGTCTCTGAGGCATATGTTAATGCAGGAAGAACAGTGGAATCAAAGAGAAGTGCCCGGAGCCGGAGGTTCTTCATCCTCTTAGCTATTTCTTCGACGCTCTTGAAGGCGTTCCAAGCCGCTCTCTTCCTCCTGCACAGCTCGGGTGCCAGGTCATTTGTCATGTTGACCTCTCGACCTAGGTACACATAGCTGTTGCATTCAGAGATGGTCGTTCCATTGATAGCGAGTGGTGCGTCAGGAACAAGGCTGTTTCTCATAAACATTGTCTTCGTAAGATTCAGCTGTAGTCCTACCTTTCCACACTCACGGTCAAAGTCGGCCAGCATTTGTGCCGCTTGGCTGATGTTTGGTGTTATTAAAACAATGTCATGAGCAAAGGAGAGGTGGTGTAGTTGCCGACCATCTATCTTCACTCCCATTCCTTCCCATTCCAGTCGTCACATGATGTTCTCGAGGGTGGCACTGAAGAGTTTCGGTGAAATGGTATCACCCTGCCGCACCCCTCTCTTGACATCAACGATCACTTCTTTGTAGAATGGTGAGATCCTGGTAGTGAATCCGCAATACAGCTAACGGAGGATCCTGATGTATTGGGCTTGAATGCCCTGATTGGCTAGGGCTTCAATGACCGCTTCCGTCTCAAGAGAATCAAAGGCCTTCTTTAAATCAATGAACGTTAAACAGAGCGGCATCTTGAACTCCCGAGAAACCTCAATGAGCTTGGTTATTGTGTGGATATGGTCGATGGTGCTGAATCCTTTGCGGAACCCTGCTTGCTCACATGGTTGTCCTTCATCTAGTGTTCTGCCAATCCTATTTAGGATGACTCGAGTGAACAACTTGTGGATGACAGACAATAGGCAGATCGGGCGATAGTTGACACTCGTTAGACACTTTAGTCCTGTGAAAAGTTTGTTTTTGTGTTCCAACTTCTCTGTAATGATAAGTCTTGTAACGGAGAAGCCTCTTTCTAAAATGTTCTCATCAAGATGGATAGGAAAAATGGCTCTAGTGGTTCCATCCTCACAGCTCCGCTTAAAGTCTTTCCCGAGACACATTTAATTTATACTGTTCCTGTTTCCCCCCATAATATCACTGATTAACATCTGATTCAAAATTAGGTTAGAAAAAAAATGAGTAAGACTTGGAATTTCCAATCCATACTTCAAGAAAGAGAATTCAAGAAAGAGAATATTGTTTGTTAGCACCTTTTAGTGGCCTTCAAAGTAATTTTACAATTCTTTGTTTTTACTTGATGAAATACAATTGATATTTGCTGTTGCATAAACAATTGTTATGTTTTGAGACTAACCGTACTAGTTATTTGCTTTATATATTTTTACAACTCGTTCATGATTCCCTCTCACATTAGTAGTAAACAAACCAGCCTGGTATTATTACTAAAGTAACAGTGCTCATTATGGCAATACTGGAGCACCTACTTGATGTGCCAACTTATGCTGCTACTTGGCAAAATTAGCCATGTAATCCTACTACAGCCCCATGGAATGGGAATCATCTTCCAGACAGTTTTTTGACAAGGAAACAGAATTTCTGAGAAGTTAAACAGCTTGCTCAAGGTCACACAACATAAGGAAGAGCAACTGAGATTTGTCCAATGATTTTATAGGGAACACAGGTATCAAATCATAATAGCAAGACACAGAGCAAAATTCACCTAACATCAGCAGAAAGTTGCTTCTGTGAATTCCCCGTGCTAGCCAGGAGTGATTCAATGGCAATGCAGAGTCGCTGATCCCAAGGAATATCCTGGCTGAGAAAGGGGTGGAGAGCAGGCACCAGGAAGGAATTAATAGACTGAGCCTTCCAGGGCAGTAAAGATATTTAAGAATTCACAGTTATCTATATAAGGGGGCTATAAATGACTCAGATGAACATGTCCTATCTTTGAGGTCTTATAGTAAGATAGGAGGATGTATTGTAGTAGATATTTAAAGATCCTTGGCAGGAAAATGTTGCATTCTACTCCATAATATATACATGCCATGCTATGCAAAAATATATATTTAGATGACTAATTATTGACAAATCTAGGTGCTCCTACTTCAGGGAACATCTTCTTCCTGTGATTTCATGTACTCTAGGGACATCATACTGCTGTCAGCTTCACAGCACCTGTTTCCCAATTTGAAAAGCAGGGAATTGCTTGGGGAAACATTTTCACCATATGTAAAGGCAGGAGATGGCAGAAACTTAAGTAATTAATTACCAGACTCCCTTCTATTTTAAGCTTGTTTCATTCATTCAAAAACAGATCTCTATGGTAATGGGGCTGTTCAGTCTCTCAGCTGTGGGGATGAAAACACGAAACTCACACAGGTGTTAAAATGGTATAGTACACACGTGGACATACACGAAATGAAGAAACATAGGAGAATGGAATGAGACCAGTGGATTGCAATAGCATCCATAGTTTAGTTATCATAATGAGTGGACTCACAGGATTATGAAGACTGACAAATCTCAAGACCTTCAGGTGAGTCTGTAGAATCAGAAACCCCAAGAAAAACCAAGTGTCAGTCCACAGGTTGGCGGGCTCAGCTCCACAAGGCCCGAATGTGTAGGCTCAAAGACAGTAGAGCTGGAGGTATTTTTCCCCTTTTTTGTCCTCTTAGGTCTTCCAACTTATTAGAGAAGGTCTCATCATGGTACAGATTGGAAGCTATCTTATTAAAGACTATCTTATTAAAGACTATTGAAATATTGTTTTTATCCAAAACAATACTCTCAAGGAAATGTGTAAAATAAAGTTGTGTCACCTTAACTGGGCATTCTCTGACCCAATGACATTTCATACATAAAATTATCCATCACAATATTGACATTTTATGATTAAAATATAAGAAGTGTATCTCTAGTAGGTATTTTACATGTTTTAAGTATTGTAAAAGTACATCTCTAGGTTATAAGAAAGCAGAATTGGAACTAATATCGATCATGAGATTCTTAGGATGGGAATGAGTCTCTTTCAAGTGGAAGGAAGATGAAAAGTTGTGACCAAGAGTGTTACAGTAAGAAAGAAAATTATTGGTTGCAAATGCTTGCTGCAGTATGTTTCCAAGTATTTTTCTGAGTAACTCTATAGAGAGTCAAGGATTCCTTCTTCCCCTTGTTTTCAGCTTTGATTGCATGATGATTAGACATTAAAGTATTTGCAAATACTACAGAGAAGGCTTTTGTACAGGTGACTTGAATGGAATGCCGTTCATACCTTTTCACCAATCTCACTGAGCCTAGTCTTGATCAGCAGACCCTACGGACCTACAGAAACACAATAATAAAAATTATTAACTCTTGAATGTGGGGCTTGTTTGTTTCACAGACAACTACCTAATTGATACTTCTCACTTTAATATGCTATTATTTTTATTCTATTTATACATGAGTACCTAATTCCACACCAGGAACTGAGTTATCTAATGTCTATGATTTAAATAGATATACTTCTTGAGCACATAGTAATTATAGTCATGGAGTTTTTTGAGAGGTAACTCAATGGACTAAGCACATGCTTTGAATGCAGGAGACTCAAAATGGGTCCCTGGCACCATACAATCCCCTGAACACCACCAGGAGCAACCTGTGAGACCAGAGCAGGGAGCAATTCCTGAGCGCTATAAGACATGGCTCTAAAGCAAGAAAAGAATCCATTTACACCCATAAAACTGTAATTCTTGATGATTTATTAAAAAAACAATTCTTACAGAATGCGAAACCCTCCATCAACTACTTTTAAAATTAAACTCAGGTTTCCAAAAATATTTATGATCATTGAATTTCCAGAACAAAGCTATGGTATAGAAACCAGACAACATACTGAGGTTTTTGTTTTGTTTTGTTTTCTTCCCCAAAGAGCTGTATAATTAGGAATTATGGTGGTTGAAGGCAATAAATATTGCCATGGCTTTCTGAGCATGTGAATTGTGTGTATATGTGTGTGCATATGCATAAAGAACTTCTCAATAGATGAAAACATCATCATCTATTCAGTAACCTAACTGTGAATCCTGCAAATTGTCTTTGACTCAATCTTTCACCCAAATGTCCCTTGTATATGTAAATTCCCCTCCTTAACTATCATCCTAACCAAGTCATTACTTTCTATCCCCTGGGTTTAGAACCACAGTGTCTTTATAGTTCCCTATCTTCTTTCAGTTTTACTGTTCAATATGTGTTGTAAATATTTGTTTTATGTTAATTTCTTAATTTTTTTTGGGGGGGTGGAGTTCAGGCCACACGCCTGGGGTTCAGGGTCTGTTACCGGCAATATGTTTATAGTCATTCATTCCTGGTGATGCTTGGTACAGGGAACTGAATCAAAATTGTCCACATACAAGGCAAGTACCTTGACACCTGTATTATCTCTCTGGCCCCATAAAACTTACCACAAATATAAGAGTGACCTGTAATATCCTTGTACAATGACCTTCCATGTCTTATAATTTTTAAAGTCAATATTCTTAACAAAATAAGAGTTTGCATTATTTCTCCTCTACTCTCTCTGCCTTCCGTACGTGCTCTAGTAAGTAGATACATACTTTGGAATTCAGGTATCCAGGTTGAAACTTACTCTTAGAATCAAAACAGTGGACCTGAGAATGAGTCTTAAATCTCTGCCTTGAACACTCATTGTCATGGCTGAAATCACCATT
Source organism: Sorex fumeus (assembly GCF_029834395.1). Lineage (NCBI taxonomy): Eukaryota > Metazoa > Chordata > Mammalia > Eulipotyphla > Soricidae > Sorex > Sorex fumeus. The sequence continues at coordinate 40,545,863 of NW_026606071.1, read as the reverse complement.
TAACCATTATTCTCCCGATTCTCTTTCACAAATTTCAGATCTAGCTTTCCTATGTGCATTTATGCATTTCCTAAGAAGCATTTAATAACCCCAGGCTGGGATAAGTTTTCTTATATCTTTTGTTTTTCCATAGCATCTCTGGGCTTACTTCAATTCCAGAATGTACCATATGAGACTTAAATGCTAACCCCCTTCCCACCTGTGATTGTAAGGATTATTTTAACATAATAGGCTAATCCAGTCATTCCTTAAACTTTTCATTATTTTTATGTCACATCTAGTAGTGCTTGGGTATCACCCTTACCCATGCTCAGAGGATAATAAGTGGTGTTGTGCATTGATCCAACCCAGGTTGATAGCATGCAAGACAAGTTCCTTAACTCCTATACTATCTCTCTGCAACATCCACCCCCAAACGTTTTAATCCCCATAACAAATCCATGACTAATACTAGTGACATTATACCATAAACAACTTGCAACACCATCTACCTCTTTCCATGTCAACTCAAACACCAAGCATATAATATCTCTTACCTGTCTCTTTAAATAGAATCTTACTGGTAGGGCTGGAACAATAGTACAGTAGGTAGGGTGTTTGCCTTGCGTGCGGCCAACCCTGGTTTGATTCCCATATGGTCCCCTGAGTACCACCAGGAGTAATTCCTGAGTGCAAAGCCAGGAGTAACCCCTGTGAATCGCCAGGTGTGACCCTCCCCCAAAAATAGAATCTTACTGGATTCCTTTGTCTACTCACCCATCAGTATACCACCCTTAATTGCTCTTTTTGTTTTAAAATAAAGTCTTTATTTTTATTAAGAGATAGACTTTTTAAAATTAACTTTTAGTAAGTCACTGTGGTTGGCAAGGTTATTTATAATTGAATTTTAGGCATACAATATTCTAACACTAATCCCACCCCCGAGCGGGCCCAGTAACGTCTCCATTGGAGATTTTCTTGTTACTGTGTTTGGCATATCGAATACATCACGGGTGGCTTGCCAGGCTCTGCTGTGTGGGCGAGATACTCTCGGTAGCTTGCTGGGCTCTCCGAGAGGGGCGGAGGAATCAAACTCAGGTCAGCCATGTTGGCTGTGTGCAAGGCAAACGCCCTACCGCTGTGCTATCACTCCAGCCCCCCAGTGTCTCCAGGTACCCTCCAATACCCAGCCTGTCTCCTTGACAGGTATATTTCTAAATTTGTTTGTTGTAGTCTGTATCTCATGCTTTGAGTGTTATTAGCTCTATAATGTAGATGTATAGCTATATACTTTTGATAAGCAAGAGGTCCCTGACTACACTTACCCTTCATCCACTTCTCCCACTTCAATTTCTTTCCTTCCCTATCCTCATTCTGTTCTCCAAGGTCAAGGGTAATCCAGGTTTCCCTCCTGTGATACCTTGCATTCCTTTACCCAGTGAGATCATCTGGTGATTTCCTTCTTTCCTTAATCTGATTTATTTCATTTGATATGGTATCCTCCAATTCTATCCAGGTTGCTGTGAATTACATGATTTTATCATTCCCTCCAAAAACATAGTATCCATTGTGTATGTGTACTAAACCTTCAAAATTCATTTATGTCTTTGGGACTTAGATTTATTCCACAGCCTAGCTATTGTACTAAAAGCTGCAATGAGTAATGGTGTCCATATGTCCTTTGGAATGGATGTTTTTGTGCCCTGGAGGTAGATATCAAGAGGTGGAATTTCTGGGTCACGAGGTAGCTCTATTCTTACTTTTCTGAGGCACCCCCACATTATTTTTCATAGGGATTGAACCAGACAACATTCACTAACAGTGGATGAGAATTCGTTTTTCACCAAATCCCAACAACACAGATTATTTTCAGTTTTTTATATGTATTATTCTCACGGTTGTGAGATGGTATCTCATTGCCTATTTTATTCATATTTCCTTGAAAATAAATCATATGAGCACTTTTTTCTGTGCCTTAAAAATCCTTTTTGTTTTTTCTTATATTTTTGTTTGGTTTGGAACCATACCTATGCGCAGGGCATTTTTCTGGCTCTGTGCTTAGAAATTATTCCCGGCAGTGCTTGGGGATCATGTGGGATGCCCAAGATCAAACCTGGCCTTGAGGCAAAAATGTACATGGGAACAGACTCAGAGACAAGGCACATGGCCAAAGTTTTGCCAACTCAGGTGTAGAACATCCTGCTTTCTCGCTTTAACAAGGCTCATGAATGAAGGGTACCTTCTTTCACATTCGTTTCTTTTTACCATTCTAAAAAGAACCCAGAAATTCCAAGAAACATTCATCAGATGGATGGGCCATTATATGGGATAGTGATCTCTCAGGAGACTTGAACATCAGCTGGGTGTATTATTAAATACTTTAGCTTTTATCTGATCTCATCATCATCAGGGAAGAATACTCCCAATCATAAGATTTCATGAAGGAGAAAAAATACTTTGATGCTTATGATTGCTGCATTATTTTATTTTTATTTTTATTGCATACTTAATGTGATTTTTCCTTTGTAAAAATTACACTTACTCTTCATGGTAGTATTTCACTCCATTTTTTTTTTGCCACTTCCTGCAGTGTTGAGGCTTACTCCTGGCTCTGTGCTCAGGGATCATAGTGTGCTTGGAAATGAACCTGGGTTGGCCACACGCAAGGCAAAGAACCCTGCCCTATGTATTTTGGTTCTAGTCCCCATGATTTTTCACTCTTTCATAAACAGTTTTTCATGCTATAAGAAGCCTGAACATTATTTTTATTTTCTAATATACCGTAAATTGCCATTTCCAAACTTTAGTGAATATTTAGGTGGATTCCAATTCTGAATTACTATAAATAATGCTTTGATAAACAATTTTGTACGCAAAGCTTTTTCTCCTTCAAAGGTAATTTTCTTAGAGTGGATTCCCAGAAATAGAATGACCAGGCCAAAGAATAGGAACACTTTTAAAGCTTATGTATGCACATAACCAAATTGCTTAGAGAGCATTGTTGTTCATTTATAAAATAAATTTGCCTTTAAATTAAATTTAATTTTGAAGTACCTTTTTTTGCTTTTCTATTGTGCAAATAGTATGCATCCATTCTGGAAAAATTGAGTAATATGCATATGTAACAAAAAAGAAAGTAAAAACCCTGAGCAATTCCAGTATCAACCACACATCATATTTCATAGACTTTCAGATACTTATGCATAAAACAATGGAACTTCATTGGATATGTAGACCAAGCCCTGAGGTTCACAAAGGAGAAATATCAGAGATTATTACTGAAAATGAGAGTTTGTTGGGGGCCTATCTTAGGACACAGAGTAACTGGAGAAACTTTACCAGCATTAGCTTAGTCATGCCAGGTTCAAGAGATCCCAGGATAAGGATTTGCTATGCCAGGGAGAGCAAATTAGATCCCTTTCTTTGTTAATTCAACCCCTGTTCATCAAATGCTTTTAGTAGTATCACCTTCTAAATGAGAGATATGGAGCACTTCTACATGACCGATAGAGTTCACTTTATTTAGTTAGTTTGGTTTGGGGGCCATAACAAGCAATGCTCAGGGGTGACTCCTGGCTCTGAACTCAGGAATTACTCCTAGCAGTGCTCAGGGAATCATCTGGGATGCAAGAGATAGAACCCGGGTCAGCCACGTGCAAGAACAGTGTTGTAGCCATTGGATAGCCCCTGATAGAATTTACTTTAAATCTCTTTAGTGACAAAGTTGCCTTTTCTTTTATACCCAGCCTGTGTATATACATAAATATTATGTCCACCTACATGATATGTTAATATTTATAAAATACATTTTATAGATGTATTTAGCTGGTGTTCCTATGCAGAGACCTTTAATCAACAGTGGAAAGATTAGCATGAGGGGTTTTACCCTACCTGACTGTAATAAAGCAAATCATTCACTTAAGCCTTCCTGTGGAGTAAAGATCTTAAAGAGGATGTCATTTTTATTTTTTTTATTTATCTATTTTTATTAGTGAAACACCATGAGGTACAGTTATAGACTTATAAATTTTTGTGCTTGGGTTTCAGTTATACAATGATCAAGTACCCATCCCTCCACCAGTGCCCATCCTCCCCCACCACAGGTCCCAGCATCCCTCCCACTCCCCCAACCCGCCCCCCCGTCTCACCCTGCCGCTGTGGCAGTGCATTCCCCCTTGTTCTCTCTCTCTTCTTTTGGGTACTGTGTTTTGCAAGAGAGGTATTGAGTGGCAACCATGTTTGGTCTATAGACTACTTTTAGCATGTCTCTCCCACCCTGGGAGGGTCTTCACAACACCCTTTATTTGGTGCTCTCTTCTCTATCTGAGCTTCCTTTTCACCTAGCACATGTGGCTGGCCTTCAAGTCATGGAGCAAAATGAGGATATCATTTTTAAATGACATTAACTTTGGAGTCAGTGTAGCATCATACCGTAATCCACTTGGCTATTTAATATTGGATCTTAATCACGGACTTTTAGCATCCCATCATATAAATACACCATAAATTCACTGTCACTGTTCTCCCGTTGTTCATCAAATTGCTTGAGTGGGCCCAGTAATGTCTCCATTGTGACACTTGTTACTGTGTTTGGCATATCAAATACATCACGGGTAGCTTGCCAGACTTTGCCGTGCTGGCAAGATACTTTCGGTAGCTTGCTGGTCTCTCTGAGAGGGGCAGAGGAACCAAACCTGGGTCGGCCAGGTTGGACATGTGCAAGGCAAACGCCCTACCTGCTGTGCTATCACTCCAACCCACACCATAAATTGCATACCATAAACAGCTCATTGTGGATAAATAGCAAGTTCCTTCCAATATTAGGCTGGGGTTTTTATATTAATCACTAATTTTTCATCTACAAGTTTTGTGGATTTTCCCCCCTGTGCTACCAGGAGTATATTTTTCCCTTTTAATCCCATTCATTTTATATATTTTCCCTTTTATTTGTTGTTATCCTCATCATTGTTGGGATGCCTGGGGGTTGCACTCTTCGTTTCTGTGCTTATACAAACTTGGTGGTAATGTACCAGATGTGATCACTTGTACCACTGGAGACACAACAGTAGTGACAATGGGCTCCATCTGGCAATGCGATGCAAGGTGTGCTAGAATTTAAAGTGATGGCCTCATACCTGGGAGACTGTGCTCTGTCATTGAGCGACAACACTGGACACCCAAATCATTCAAGTTTGATTTGAAAACACTGCAACCTCTCTTTAAAAGTATACATTTGATGGAGGCTGGAGCAATAGTACAGTGGACAGGGCGTTTGCCTTGGACGTGGCTGACCCAGGTTCGATTCTCAGCATCCCATATGGTCCCAGAGCACCACCAGGAGTAATTCCTGAGTGAAGAGCCAGGAGTAATCTCTGAGCATTACTGGGTGTTACCCAAAAAGTCAAAAAATAAATAAATAAAAATATACATTTGAGTCAGGGAGAGTGGGTAGCAGGTAGGATGTTTGTCCTGTGTGTGGCTGACCCGGGTTCCTGACATGGCAGAAAGCCCCCTGAACACTGCCAAAGATGCTCCTTGAGTGCAGAGTTGGGAATAAGCCTTGAGCTCCATTGCGTGTGACCCCCAACCCCAAATCAAAACAAAATAAATTCATCATTTAAAAAAATTAACATTTTTCTAAATGTCTAAACTTCTATAAAATAAATTTATTTTGTTTTGATTTGATTTTTTAAATGATGTGAACCTTTCAAAAATTATTTATAGGCAAAGTTCCATTACATTGGCTTCAGTAGTGTCTTCCAGGATTTGACTCCATCAGCAAGGAAAACAAAGGCAAATGGGAATATATCAAGCTGAAAATCTTCTACATAGTAAAATAAACTATTATTTAAATTTTTTAAATGACATCCTTCTCTCTTGAAGAAAGCATCTGACAAAGGACTAGTTTCCAAGATATGTAAAAAATTCACAAATCTCAACTTCCAAGAAAAGGAAAAAGAGAAATCTCATCAAAAACTGAGTCAAAAACTGAGTAGACATTTTACTAAAGAGGAAATGAGGAACGATTCATTGTGACTTGTTTTCATGGGTGTGCAAATCAAAGTGACAAGCTGTATCACGTTGTACCTATGAAAATGGTTCATATCAAAAAGAAGTAACAAGTGTGGCTTGAGAAAAAGGTATGGAGAAACAAAGCAGCTTTGTATGCCTTTCATGGAATGTAAATTGATTTAGCTTCATGGAAAACAACAATATGGAGATTTCTCAAAAATTAAGAATAGAATTACATTTGAGCTAGCAATTTCACTCCTAGTTATCTATCCAAGAAACACACACACATACAAAAACTAACTTGACAAGATATATGCTATCTTATGTTCATTGGATTGCTACTAATAGTAACCCAAATCTGTAGATAATACAAGTGAAAAGACAGTTAGATAAAGATGTGTTCTGCATCACAGTGGAATACTATTCAGCTATAAGGAAAGACGCTATATTATTTTTACTACATTCATGAAACTCAGGGGGGTCACATTTAACAAAGTCAGAAGGAGAGAGATAGATATCAATGATATCACTCATACAGAGTATTTAAACAAAGCAAGGGAATTGAGAATGTCTAGTTTAAACAAACCATTAGATTCTGACTTAGAACTGCCATTATTAAGGGAATTGAGTGTGGTTGAGAAGGGTCATAATGGACTGAATGTAGGGCTGTTGGATAACATTGGGTTGTCCTTGCTCCTCCAGCAAGGAGCGTAAATTTATTGAGTTACTCTCACAACAGTGCCCCCAGAGGCACAGCAGATTCCATCAAACACCAATAATCCTATATTGCTTTTCTCTTTTCTTTATGTCATTTGCATGTTTTAGCAATGTCCTTTTTGTATATACACAGGAAAGCAGTTGGTGCTATGCTTTTGTAACATGGGAGTTAATCGAATGGATAATATTTATTCCTGAGCATCCATCATATTTACCTAACTTAGCCTCAGTTGCCCTTACTTCCTAACACCTACCAAAGGAGGGTCCCAATGAGGGACAAAGGTGGACCCAGGGCAAGCTCTAAGCTACCCTGGCATCGGAAAGGGACAAGCTAAGTGCCATAAGAGGTATAATAAGTTAAGAGCATGGTCATGGAACAGACTCTGCCATGACGCAAAAAGAAGTGACCTAATAAGGACTCTGCTGGGGTTAGGAATGATTAGCCTGATCTGAGAAGACTATGCTCTGGAATATATAGTGAGATGTGCCAAGGAAGAGCCAACCTTTAAGTTTAATGTATCTCTTACTCTGCTCATACAAAATGACTAGAAATAGTATAAGAAGTAAATTTAGGGCTGGAACAATAGCACAACAGGTAGGGCATTTGCCTTGCACAGGGCTGACCCAGGTTCAGTTCTCAGCATCCCATATGGTCCCCTGAGCACGGCCAGGAGTAATTCCTGAGTGCTGAGCCTGGAGTTATCTATCTCTGTGCATCACTGGGTGTGACCCAAAAAAGCAAAAAAAAAAAAAAGAGGTATATTTACTGTGATTGTTTAAATGTTTAAATTTTTTAAACTAGCTGAGGAAAGGAGAAAGCAATATACCCTAGATGGAATCCCGCCCTTGAGTGGATCTTCTAGTAATCTGGAGTGCTGAGTCCTCAAATGAGATTTTGTCCTTGAGTTAATCTCCTAGAACTTCCCCTGAAGAAGTGGTTTTACCTCTGTCTGTTGTTATGACAATATTCAACCCCACCTGTGTTCCACCACCCTTCATCTATATAACTGTGCTAAAAGGGGAAAGAGGAGACTAGAAGGACTAGAAGATGAGAACTAAGAGGACTACAGTGAGAATGAGGATGATGGAACTATGATGTCTGGAACTACAACCAGACTACGACTATGATTGAGCTGTAAGGGGATGGATCCAGACTATGTTGGGGAGGAGACAGAAATAAACCACTACTGACCTTCCTGGAGTCCAGTTCCTGTTTCTCCATCCCATCCGATCTTTTGGAGACTCTGGACCACCAAACCACTCGTGTCCCACTCATGCCCTCACACTTTCTCTGGAAACTCTTTGATTGTGGACTTAATGAAATAGCAATCCCTCAAAGATTTGCTATTCTTAGAAACCAATGTTACCTCAACAAGAGACTAAAACTTTTTAAAAAATGGACTGCATATCTTTCTTCTCAAATTTTTGTTGTTTCTAGCCCCCCCAACCTCCCCACACACACTCACACTATGACTTACATTAGCACTGCACTGTCCTCCCGTTGTTCACGATTTGCTTGAATGGGCACCAGGAACGTCTCACAAAAATTGTTAGACTTGTTGTTACTGCTTTTGGCATATTGAATACGTCACAGGTAGCTTGCCATGCTTTGCCGTGTGGGGGAGATACTCTCGGTAGCTTGCCAGGCTCTCTGAGAGGGACGGAGGAATTGAACCTGGGTCAGCCACGAGCAAGGCTTACCCACTGTGCTATAAGTTACTAGTGTTATTCTTCAGAATTTCAGAATTTCACATATATCATTTTTATATAATGCCATGGATTGTTTTGATTAGCTTCTCAGTTTGGAGTAGTATACAAATATCATTAATTGGAAAATGGATATAACACCCATGTATCTTTTTGATTGTCCAAATAGAAGAATTTCTTGATTTTTTTGAGAATTGGTCTACTATACCAGCTCATCTCCTATTAACTGTCTATTTTTTTTTCAGTGATGCAAGATAGTTTTTATTAAAAATTTACTTAGACAGATGTGAGGGGTGGGAAGTGGAAAAAGAGGAATATGGGTTTAAGAGAGAACTAGTTCTTGAAAGAGCAAGTAAGTATGTTTAAGAAAGAACTGGTGCTGGAAAAAGCAAGTCTACATCATTTCAAAATCCAATAATTATATTTTTATCAATATCCAGTCTTTGGTTTTTTTTTAATTCTTTATTGCTAAAAATTCTAAGTAACTATAGTGTAATATACATTGCTTTCTATAGTTTTTGATTCTTGTTAGTTTTATTAAAAAGCATTTATTATCATTCTTCAAGTTGGTCCTTTTGTTTACACTTTCATAGTTACTTGACATGTCTGGTGACCTTTTCCTACGCTTAAAATTTACAGATGGTACAGTGTATGTTACTGTGTGTAAGTGTGTGGGTGGAATTGTATATTTTTTCTGGGATTTAAAATGGTTTCTTTAATAAATTATTATATACCAAAATTTTCCAAATTTATAGAGTTGCCTACTGGTCCCTTTTCAGAAAAAAAACCCACTCGCCCCATCCCCAGAAATTTACCTTCTTTAAGTGAATAAACAGAAAGTGCCTCTTAGTTGCACAGAGAGCTTCAGTAGCTCTCACACATTCCACATGTCTCAAGAGCAATATTGCCCACTCTGGGAAATATTTTAAAACCTACAAAAACCTATTTATGTAAAGTTAAAAGGAAAAGAAACATTTGTATCTTAGCCAGTGTTGTTTGTTGTCGAGTGTTTGTTTGCTTGTTTGTTTGTATATGCAATTATCTCACCAAATTAGAATTCAAATCATAAATGTAGGGATGAAATGGTGTTGCATTCAGAGGCAGCCTCTCAGGGCCTCTTAAAAAAGCATTTTTGCATGTTTTTTGTTACATTCTGCTGTCTTCTAGACTAGATTCCAAAGATCATTTCTGAATATTTTCTTTTTTTTTCTGTGCTGATAATACATAACCTGTTTATAGATTCAAATGATAATTTTAATAAAAATATTATATTCCTTGTCTTATCAGAGTCTCGGCTACCTCAACCTTTAATGATCAATTGCCTATATTTCCCTCATATTTTAAATTTTCATAAATAAAAGGTAAAGGTAAAGGCCCTCCCGTTGTTCGTCAGTTTGCTCGAGCGGGTCCAGTAACGTCTCCATTGGAGACTTTGTTGTTACTGTGCCTGGCATATCGAATACGTCACGGGGAGCTTGCCAGGCTCTGCCGTGCGGGCGAGATACTCTCGGTAGCTTGCTGGGCTCTCCAAGAGGGGCGGAGGAATCGAACTCGGGTCAGCCATGTTGGCTGCGTGCAAGGCAAACGCCCTACCACTGTGCTATCACTCCCTGAATTAAATTTACTTATGATACAAACTCCTCCACTAGTTTATTTCACTGACCCCCAAGTTGTTCTAATGCTCTGTTGAATAATCCATCATCTTCCCATTGACCTATAGTTTGTTTAACCTGAATGATAGGTTTTCATTTGCTCTTTTTTTTAATGTAGGTGGACTGGCATTTATTCAGCCTTTGATTAAGGTGATTGAACTGGGCATGAACTCCACATTATATTTTTTAATTTTTTTAATTGGATATCCATGAGGTAGACCATTACAAAACTGTTCATAATTAGGTTTCAGTCATACAATGATCCAGCACCCATGCCACCATCAATGTACATTTCCCACTACCAATGTCCCCCATGTCCCCACCACCATCCCCAACCTCCCAGCCCCTACCACCAGTCTCCCTCTAAGGAAGGCACTTTCCTTCTTGCTCTCTCTCTCCTTTTCCTTTTATGCACTAGGCTTTCATATGCTGTTGACTTCATTATTTACTTCATAGTTCAGTGATATCTAATGCTACCTAGATTTCAATGATTTATTTTGCTAGTAACATACTATTTTCAAATACTTGGGGTCATATGTACTTTTATTCTAGGGGATTATCCTTTAGAGTATTACAGCCAGCCTTTTATATTTTTAGAACATGTGATTGATTCACTCTAATTTTACATTACATTTTACAAGCCAATATTATAGTCTTCTAGCTGCTCTTCCTTTTCTTCATTCTGAGTTCTGTTATTTGTCTGAAATAATTTCTCAGGAACTCATGAGAATTCTTTGGTGACACCTTTTCTGAAGTTCACATATCTGAAAATGCCTCATTTTCACTGACTATGAAGGATATCTTTACTAGTTACAGAATTCTTAGGATTGACAGTTATGTGAACTTTGATACACTGCCATCTTAGCTTCCAAGATTATCAAAGAGACATCAGCTACTGCTCTGATTTTCTTTTTTATGTCACCAACCTTTATTTCTGTCTACAGAAGGATCCAAAGCTGACCAGCTGCTTTTTTCTGTAAATAAGACTTTGTTGAATAAAATAACAAAACAGAAATTCATTTATATCTCATCTCTGACAGTCACAAGCCACAAGTTGAGTATTCTCAACATGTGTGTCTTTCTGCTGCGACTCCTTTGTGTCCTCGTCTCTGAGTTGGAAGTTGCATCACTGTGGAGCATGCAGCCAGATAAACTGTGTGCTGGTCTGCATCCCGAAGCATGGGAGAACTGTGTAGCGTTTCTCTCAGTTTCAGTCCGGAAGCCCAAAGGTGCAGGCACAGGTGGCTTTATGGCCCTGCTTCATTGCACCTCTCATATATATATATATATATATATATATATATATATATATATATGTGTGTGTGTGTACATATACATATATATGTATACTCCAGCCCAAGTGGGTAGGGCATTTGCCTTGCATGCGGCCGACCCGGGTTCAATTCCTCTGCTCCTCTCAGAGAGCCCAGCAAGCTACTGAGAGTACTTCGCCCACATGGTAAAGCCTGGCAAGCTATCTGTGACTATTTGATATGACAAACACAGTAACAAGTCTCACAATGGAGACGTTACTGGGCCCACTCAAGCAAATTGATGAACAACAGGAGGAGAGTGCTAGAGCTAGTGCATATATATATATATATATATATATATATATATAGGCTATATATATATATATATATATATATAGGCTGGAGTGATAGCACAGTGGGTAGGGCGTTTGACTTGCACACAGCCAAACTGGGTTCGATTCCTTCGTCCCTCTCAGAGAGCCCAGCAAGCTGAGAGTATCCTGCCTGCACGACAGAGCCTGGCAAGCTCCCCGTGGCGTATTAGATATGCCAAAATCAGTAACAACAAGACTCACAATGGAGACATTACTGGTGCCCGCTCGAGCAAATTGATGAACAACAGGATGACAGTGCTACAATGCTACCAAATTTTGTGGTCCACAAAACCCAAGACATATAAGACATGGCTCTGTAGGAAAAAGGCTGAGCCCTTTCCTAACCTAACTCATAAGATCAGTTTCCCAGTAGAGCATTTGGGGCCTGACTTGAAGAACAGAAGGGAAGCCTTCTAGAACTCGACAGATTCTCAATAGTGGTTCTAATATGGAACCTTGAATATCACTTTTGACAAACAGAATCATTCTTGCAAATGTTGCTCTAGCTCTCGGAATATGACAAACATCTAATACCCTGGTCAGTCCGCACCAACAGTCATCCCAAACAGCCCTCTGGTGCCAACTTCTTGCTCTCTGTCTTAGCGAGGCAGAAGCTGAAGAGAGAGAAGAGGATGACCTTGGATGGATTTGTAAATCCTGTGGCAGATCCAGCTGTCATGTTATTGAAATCGCTGATTGCCTGAGAACAACAGTTCCTTCAGGGCAGCGCAATCTCACTCGTGGAAGAGGTTTAATTTATAAGCAGTCTAATTTAATTTTCTGTGTTTGGACAGACTGTAATTTGGTGCTAGAAAGAAACCCTTGGAAGAGCTGTGTTGTTTTAGCTGACAATTACCTGGCTTTCAGCTGCCCCACCTCTGAGCTCCATTGCTCACATACACATGGTAGATTTATCTTTTTTTTCTCTCTCTTCTGGTGCTATTTTGAATCAGTACTTCAATGATAGCAACTTAAGCAGACAAGGTAGCTGGTCTAATTCTACTCATGCCAAATTAGGTTTGGTACAAGCAAGCAGAACATTTTAAATCATAGAATTTCCCCAAAATACAACCTATCCTAGGGTCCCTAATTGGCAAAGGAAACATATTCAGTGATACCCTGGGACTTAAAGGAACTGATTCATCTCACCAGAAGAAGTCATTATCAAAGACTAGTGCAGCTCTCTACTTAACTCACTACACATAGGAGTGATTCCATGGAAAGAAATGGGGCTTTTTAGAAGACTGTATTTAATCTAAATTTGCTTTCTATTTCATCTATGAGAAGTTAACTTGCATAAACCACTGAGCAAGCAACATGAGTTTCAAGACCATCCTGTAGTTTGCTGTTTTCATATGTGTCTAGAAATAGTCCAACAATCTTAGCAGAAGAAATTAAGCCCATCTGTTTTGAGATGCAGAAAAACTTCCCTTCACACCAGTGAAAGCTCTGAGAGGAGTTCTGCACTGGGGTCAGAGCAGGCACCCCTAGATACTCATTAATTTTTTTAATAAACACTGACCTAGTGCCTGGCCTAAATGCCAGACACTTTTCTGAGTTCCTGTCTATTAAAATATTTAATCTTCACAACAGCCCTCTTAGGATGGGTGTTGCTGTTAAAATACACATCACAGAAGAGGAAATTGAGACAGAGAGCTAGGTAATGCCCTAAGATAAGAAAAAGAAAAAGTCAAGTTCCAGATTTGTTTTCAGGAAGTTTAGAATCTGGGTCCTTAGCCATGAAACTAGGTTACCTCGCACCAACTTCATCAGCATCTCTCATCACAAATGAAATATGTAAGTCCCAAGTCTTATAGCCTCCACCTCATGACCCAATCAATCCTTACCTCTTGCCAGCACTGGACCTCTCAGTAAGGAATTCCTACAGCATGTATGTGCTCTTACATGGACCCGCTAAAGACTATTACAGTGGTTTGTTAAATAGTACTTCTGATGTATGCTATAAATGTGACTCAACTACTTGGGGAGGAAATAAAGTCAGTCAATGAGGTAGCACTGCAGCACTGTCCTCCCATTGTTCATCGATATGCTTGAGTGGACACAGTAATGTCTCCATTGTGAGACTTGTTGTTACTGTTTTTGGCATATGGAGTACGTCACAGGGAGCTTGTCAGGCTTTGCCATGTGGGCAAGATATTCTCAGTAGCTTGCCAGGCTCTCTGAGAGGGACGGAGGAATCCAACTTGTGTCTCCCGGGTCGGCCACGTGCAAGGCAAATGTCCTATCCACTGGGCTAAAGTCAGTACTATGCTCAATAAATATTTATCATTAACTTATTTGGGGGGAGTGCCATACCTGGCAGTGCTCGGAATCTAAACTGGTACTGGGTGTGTGTGGGGGGGGACTCTTGGCAGTACTCAGGCAATCACTTGGTACAGGGGACTGAACTCACGCTTCCTGCATGCAAAGAAAATTCTCTCGTTCATTAAGTTCTTGCTCCAGACTAATCACTGACTTCCATATTGATCTTTGTTATTGTATAGTTATTTATATTTTAAGCTGAAATTATTTAATAAAAAACATAAGTGTTCCTGGGAGTCCTTGGTACCTACCCCCATTGCTTTTTATCTATCTTTTCTGCCCTAAACCTTCCTCTATTTCTTTCCTCTCCTCCCTAAACTCGGGTTATTGGTGGTGTTAAGAAACTGGGTTCCGTGGTGATGGGAAATGGGCACTGGTGGAGGGATGGGTATTTGATCATTGTATAATTGAAACCCAAGCACAAAAATTTGTAAGTCTACAACTGTACCTCATGGTGTCTCACTAATAAAAAAAAATGATAGAGCTAAGTCTCCAAACCACAGAGTCAACAACAATGAATTCACAAGACCCAAACTTTAATAACCAAATTTAATAACTTGTCAAGACAACAGACTGGGTTTGGAGTATGTGAGTAAGAGAGGGAATCTGGGAACATGTATGAAGAGAAGTTGACACTTGTGGGGAGATTGGAGTGGAACTTTGTAGTCAAAAACCCAACTGTGAATAACTTATAATTAATGGTATTTTAATAAAAGTTTTTGAAATGGAAGCTTATTTTTTGTTTGTTTGCTTTTTAAGTTATGGCTTCCCTTGGCCAGTTGACTAGTACAGTGTGACACACATCTTCAAAGAAGAAATTCAGGCTGAGGTGTCTAAAGGAGTACTATGCAGCTGTTAGAAAAGATGAAGTTATGAAATTTACATAAAAGTGGTACTACATGAAAAGTATCATGCTAAGTGAAATGAGTCAGAAAGAGAGGGACAGACATAGAAAGACTGCATTCATTTGGGGAATATAAAGTAACAAAATAGGAGACTAACACCCAAGAATAGTCGAGATAAGTACCAGCAGGTTCGCTCCATGGCTTGGAGACCATAAGGACTACAAGGAACTGAATCTGGGTTGGCTGCATGCAAGGGAAGCTCCCTACCCACTGTACTCTTTCTCCAGTCCCAGACCTAGAATTTGGTACTAGACAGAATCATTATCTGAATACAGTGCTGTTCAATATGAGAACCAGGAACGACATGAAGTTACTTCATTTAAATTAATTTTTCATAGCATAGAACATTCAATTTCTCTTTTCTACATTTTGGGGTATTCAACGACCATGTGGGGCTCATGTCTGACCATATTGAGCAGAGTCGACACAGACCATTTCCATTCTTGTGTCACCAAGACAAGGGCAAATTTGAACCTCAGTTCCTGTTTATCTCAAGTCTGCATACAAGCTCCTGTTTTTTTTTTAATTGTAATATACAAAATGCATTTATATTCTTCTCTGTACCTCCCACTTATTTCCATTTCTGTCTGTGTAGACTAATGAAATTAACCATGCAACATCTACAAGTTTTGATTATAAAGACCATGTTTATATGAAACCACCACAGAAGGGAGACAGAGGAGCTGTTGGTGACTAAACTTCACAGTTCTTGTTTCTCAAGATGTCTCATAAAAGGTCATCTGAGAGCAACATCATATGTCCCGACCCTGTGCCAGTCTGTCTTCACTGGGAAAACTTGGAGGGGGATAGGTTGAGTTTCTCTCCCCCTCCCCCCGGAACCCCAGCAGCCAAAAACTTCTAGAACCACAGCCATGCTCAAGGCTGCTTTCCACAGACTCTGATGAGCCTTACCCATGAGGGAACCTGCAGAGAAACCCAGGTGGGCAGACCCGTGACTGAGATCTAGAAGGTTATTCATATTGGGACTGGGCCACCTCCCCCCATCTCCTCAGTTTTCCAGTAGCTTGGCAGTCATACCCACAAACTGACCCCAGCTTCATATAATCTCATCAATGGCCAAAATCAGAGATACTGAAATAAAGCTCCCAGAAGAGAGTGACATATGTCTTACCCATGTATGAATCTGCTCCATAATAACATTCTAAATTTCAGAATTCCTAGAGCCTTCAACCTCTCATACACTAGCTCATTGATGTACCAAAGTAGCACACATTTGTTTGGGTCTAACATATATGCTTGTAATCTCTTATACAAGGGCTTAAATGGCTCCAGGATGAAACACAAAAATCTTCATGCACTTTGCTCTTATGGCGGTGAGAAGGTGCACGGTGGTGGGATTGGTGTTTGAATATTAAATGCAATGAATTATTGTGAACAACTTTATAAAAATAAAATAAAGTTATAATGAAACAAGAGGTCATCTGAGCAACCATAGAATTTTAAGCAGAAGGAGCTCAGTAAGTTTATTTATTTAATTAATTTATTTATTTATTTATTGCTTTTGGGGTCACACCTGGCGATGCACAGGGGTTACTCCTGGCTCTGCACTCAGAAATTACCCCTAGCATTGCTCAAGGGACCATATGGGATGCTGGGAATCGAACCCAGGTTGGCCGCGTGCAAGGCAAAAGGCCCTACCCGCTGCACTATTGCTCCAACCCCATGAGCTCAGTAAATTTAGAACCCTTATGTTTACCTATTGTCTAACCATTGTTCAAACGCATCACTACTTTTTCATGTAAAACTTTATAAGTAAACAGTAAAGGTAAGGTAAAGGCCCTCCCGTTGATCGTCGATTTGCTCGAGCGGGCCCAGTAACGTCTCCATTGGAGACTTTGTTGTTACTGTGTCTGGCATATCGAATACTCTCGGTAGCTTGCCGGGCTCTCCGAGAGGGGCGGAGGAATCGAACGCGGGTCGGCCATGTTGGCCGCGTGTAAGGCGAACGCCCTACCCGCTGTGCTAAACAGTATGGAATGTAAACTATTGTGAATTCTGGGTAGTACAAATTTAGGTGTTTGTTATATGTGACTGTCACATTTTGTTTCTCCCCCGAGAAATTTATGAGATGAATAATATCTTCAATAAGCACGTTAGCCCCCATTTTACATATGAGATTCATTAGTTTCCTGAGAGATCAAATAAACCAGACAAAGTCAGTAAGCAAATTATCAACATGAGAAATGGGTTCCCCCCTATTTTGCCCCAAAAGTTGCAAACTCCCATAGCCAGTGAAGGTCTTAGTTGATAAATAACTTTGTTGATTAATAACTCTCAATACACTAATGCATGGGGCTGCACATTAAAAGTTTATGGGGTTTAAACTGAAACAAAGTAAATTCATTTGAGTTGAACTGAATTGTTGCTCGTATATGGAGAGAGGGATTCCTCACTCAGAGTATCATGTAAGAAAGAGGAAGTCCTCTTATACAAAGCAGAAGAAGTACTGGGGCTGGGACACACACACACACACACACACACACACACACACACACACACACACACACACACCACAGGACTCAGGTGTTGCCAACCTCCAGTATAGCTCCTACCTGTAGTGAGAATGCCAGACCAATAAAGGAAACACTACTCCAGGTTAGAGTGATAGTACAGTGGGTAGGGTTCCTGCTTTGCTCTCTCCATTTCCACCCCCCCAAAACACAAAGTCCCCCCAACACTCCAAGAGTGGCAAACCCTGAGCAGGAGTAAGCCCTGAGAACTGCCAGGTAGAGCCCCCAAATAGAAAACCAAAAACAGGAGAAGGAAACAGTCCTAATCTTGATTTCATGTATTGCAAATGGAATACAAAAGATAGAAATAAATGGAAGTGGGAACCTTTATCTAGTGGGAACTAGAACACATTTGCTCCTTTTTCAACTAATAATTTCTTCATATCTGGGTATAGATGTGTAAAAGCATTACTTATCGTGGATTCCTTCATTCTGCTCAAAAGAAATTAAGGAAGTATTTTTCTTCCAGGAAATACTTCTTTAAAACAAGCACCACAAAATTTTACTAATACTGGAAACTTCCAGAAGATTCTGGTTTGCCCTTCACTTCCTATATACATCTTTTTTGTAACATGTCATTTTCCCAGGTGACAACTGCCCTACAGTGGCCAGTTTCCCACAGCAATATGTCAGACACGATAAACTTGCTTTGGTTACACACAGCTGAACTTGGACTTTTAAACACTGGTCTCTCTAGCCTATTACATGCTTACAAACCTTTGTTTTGCTGTCACTCGAGGGTAAAAAAAAAAAGTGTACAAATCAATTGGACAAGGATTTTTTTTTTTTTGCCTTTGAATTAACTAGTGAAACCATTCTCTTCTCTATTCCTTTTACTTACGTAACTCATGGCCTGTCTTAATTTCTCCTAATGGTACCAGACAACTGTGTTGCGTTACCCTTCAAGTTGCAGTAGGCACCATGCTTTGGGCTGAAATCAATCATAGCTCTGTAAATGAGAACAAACTCTGGCCCTCACCCTAAAATAGAGAAGCAAATTTCCCCTCCTTTTTATAATGCCACTTGGCACACAGAGCACATAATGGCCTTTAAATTAAGAAATTAGTTACATTTCCATGATAGTTCACATTCTTATTAGCACAACTGGTATCCTTACTTGGCCTCCTCCTAATTGTTCATAAAATATCATCTTACATGAGATGTTTTGCTTTCTACTCAGTTTTCAGGTTCTTAAAAAAATATTATTATTATTAAGTGGCATATGCCCTGCTATTTGTGCAAGAAAAGGAAAAAGAAAAGATCTTTGCGGAGGGATAGAAGCTGATAATTATGCTCTGCTAAGCGCATCATGGACGCCCAGCTGGTACAATTAAAGAAATAGCTGATCAGTTCCAGTTATTGATTCTGCTAACATGTTTGTTCACGGTTGCTTCTTGTCTAATTAGTTTTTTTCTGCTTTCTTAGTCTAAAAGCATACCTTTCCAGACGGGATGATTTTCAGACATTAGTAAGCAAGGTTTCCTTTGGTCGCCTGCTAGATTCTTTCTTCCTTTCTTTCTTTTTTCCTCTGTCTCTTTTTTCTTTATTTCTTTCTTTCGTTATTTCTTTTTTGGGGAGGAACACAAGAGTACTCATTTATTCATTTAGTAAGTAGATGGCTGAAAGCTAGACTTTTTTTTTTTCTGAATTCCCTATTGAATTTCAAATCTGGATTTTTACATTCTTCTCTAAAAGGGTATTTCCATTGGTGCTGTGTCGGGACAGCCACATTTGAAGCTGTTGTCATTGGGCTTGACATGTGACTAGGGCTGTCTGCACAAACTGGAACAAACAGAAAATGCCTAAAAGATGCAGCAATTCTTATCAGGCAAGGCTTGAGAGAAGCATCCATTCTCTCGTCAGTCAGAACAGAGAATGCTAACCCAGCATCATTTCCACGTCCTAAATGTGACTCCGCCCCCCCACCCCCACCCCCAAAAGGAGAAAGTGTTTTCACCAGGAACAAAAGGAGGGACCAAAATGCAGCATCCATTTCCGGTAACAAAAGCGGATGGTGTCTTAAATAACCTTAAATAACTGAAGGCTGCTCTGTTGGGACGAACAAATGCTTATGGTACGGAACCATTGCCTGTGTCAAAGTGTGTGGAATCAAGCTTGCAAATACAGCAACAGATGCTGGTTTGAAATGGAAGCGGACTGTCTTTGGCCCAGCCAAACATTGTCCCAATAAATCCCACCCTGTTCTATGGCTGCACTCACTAGCTATGCAGTTGTCGCCAAGCTCAGGGACTCAGGGATGCTGTCAACATTTTAATTACTCCTGTGCAGACAACGAATAAATGTTGGATGTTTTAACATTACTAATTCTTTTTGCCAATGTGAGTAGTAGAAAAGGGGGGTATTTGTTTACCTACAGATTAAAAATTAGAAAGAACCTTTGAGAATTTTGAAAGTAATTCCTATTCTCTCAGTAAAAAGGGATGGGGTAGATCCATTTTTATCCAGTGTATTTAACTCTTAATTGCTGATTTCGTTGATCCTGTTGCTATAAACCTTTCCAACCATGGAGGATGAGCCAATTTTCCTTCTTCAACAAAAGAGCATCTTGCGGATTATAATATTCCATTAACTTTACAGTTTTGCTTTAGCACCATAGCAAGGCATTGGGACACATTGATTCAAATGATAGAGAATTAATTTTCACTTTTTTATTACATTTGCAATGGAGAACTACCAAGAGCATAACTGCTGTGGCATAAAAATGACCCCCAAATTATGAATTTTATTTCCTACAGGGAAAAGAAAGGAAACAATGAAAAGCTTCAGTAGTGACTATACCCATCCTAAAAGTTCACAGAAGGCTGAAGTCTGAAGAGAGAGAAAGAAAAACATGAAAATCTTCAACCTTTTAAATTTCTGGTTTCAAAATCATTAGATTTTGATATAAAACACAACACAAATAGAAATAAAAATAAACGGCGGCAATTCAACAGTTGCAAGTTAGAGACTCATTCAAGCTGATTTTATAGATGGTAATTATGTATTTCAGAGATTAGCCAATGATGACTTGCATGCCAAAAGTATCTCACCAATTGCCTTAGCTAATAAAGTTTTATTGAAACACAGTCACATTCTTCCTTTATATACATTGACTTCTTTTGCATTGTGGCAACAGAGTTGTGACAGTAGTTGTGGTTTGCAAAGCCTAAGGTTTGCAAATTCTAAGATTTTTAACAGAAAATTTTGCAAGCCATGGTAAAATGATTTAATCAGTAATTTGTTTTCTTCCTTAATAACAACAGAAAAATAGAAACAAGATGCATCTTTCTGTTGTTATTTTTGTTTACATAAAGTTGTCAACTGTGAATGACAATTATTCTTAAGAGACCAGTTAATATTCAAAAGGAAATCCAAAATCAAGCCAAAAGAAAAATTGAGATTTTTCATTGTTTCTGAAAAGATAAATATGCTAGAATTATTCATTTTCTTGGATATTCAGAATGCACTATAACAAAAAGGAGGCTTATCTTCACAATTTTTATCAGCTTACTGTGATACTTTCACATCCAAACTATTTATTATATTCATTTTTCTGCCTATTCCGTCTATGGCACTTGTCAGACTACCTGTTTTTTTTTGGGGGGGTCACACCCGGAGATGCTCAGGGCTTACTCCTGGCTCTGCACTCAGGAATTACTACTGGCTATGCTCAGGGGACCATGTGGGGTGCTGGGAATCGAACCTGGGTCGGTCATGTGAAAGGCAAACACCCTACCGACTGTGCTATCGCTCCAGCCCACACTACCTAGTTTGCCTCTTTTATGTAAACCCATTAAACTCTGACCTCCAGTCACACACAAAGACCATGTCCCACTGTTCTTTCCCTTGGAATTGGTTTACATATTTGGTGTCCCATACCCTGATTATAAAACCCTAGGTTCCCTGTTTTTCCCTGAACTCATTTCTACCCCAAGTGTTGCTCATTTGAGACTCTCCCTCTTCCCCTCCTAGATCTGTTGGAAGACAATGTCAACTTTGTTTGTCTGAAGATGTACCTGGTAAGATTAAGGTCCCATTCCCCCATTCCAAATGCATTTGATCTCATATGAAATACATTAGGTATACAATTTCTTTTCTGAGATCTCCAAACCTGCTCGGATGGGACTGGGCCTTCTCCACCCAGATCCCCCATTTTCTAGTAGGTAGGTGTTACACCCACCAGTTGCTGCTGGAGTCAGATGGTTCCATCAACGGCCAAGACTCAGAGACTATAAAACCCAGCTCCTGGAAGACATCTTATTATCTTGTTCTTACCTTGGAGAACCTGGCAGGCTACCGAAAGTATCCGGCCCGCACAGCAGAGTCTGGCAAACTTCCCGTGTCGTACTCAATATGCCAAATACCAGTAACAATGATAGGTCTCATTCTCTTAGCCCTGAAAGAGCATTGAATATGGCTCTTTTAAAATCTCAGGGCTAGGAAGAAGGAGACATTACTGGTGCCTGCTCGAGGCAATCGACGAACAACAGGATGCTTGTGATTGTGATACAATTTCTTACAGTAGAAGACCATCTGTGGGTTATAAAGTATAGAGAAGGGAATAACAAGTGACCAAAGTCCTGTTTTCTTTATTAAAACAGAATCTGAAAATGGGTCTACAGATCTGAACTTACCATGGTAGGAAGTCATGTAGGCTGGGAAGGGGTTGAAGAGGGACCCCCCAGTCAAAGGAAACAGAGGGCGGTGGAATGTATGGTGTGGAATATAATATGCATTTAATAAAACTATAATTAATAGTATTTCAAAGCATGATAACTAAAATATTCCTTTTTAAAGGTGATCTGTAGAGGTTGAGGATGGTGGTCATAAATGATATTGGATTTCTCTCCCTAACACTTATCAAAGCATTTTACCACGCCACTTTCCACATCAAAGACCTTTTTTTAAATTTTCAACTGATACTATTTCTCTACACAAAACCTGACGTGCATCTTCAGCTGACACCAGGGGCCAAATTCTCCAACCAGCTTTTGGTTTCTTGAGGACAAAGGTCTGGACATGCGGCACTTTGGCAAGAGATTGAATCTGAAGCTCAGACTCAAGAAATACTGAAATGGCTGAGTATGTTGTGTTGCTCAAAATTTCCCCACAGCTGCCCTTAACTCAGAGTGAAAGTGGAAATTCTCACAGGACCAGTGTCGCAAATCCCACCCTGGTCTGGCCTGCCTTTCCTTTCTGACTCTTACCATCTGCTCTCCTTCCTATGAGCTCTTCATGGGGCATTTTGGCCATCTCCTGCTGATCCTTACTATTGCCGCAATAGCAGTGCACTTCTGGTTCCTTCTGCCCAATTCTACTCAGAGCTTATCCCCTCATTTCTTTTCAAATCTCTGTTCCAAAGTTATTATTTCTTTGCAACGTACACCTTCATAAGGCTGCTATAGTTTTTCCATAGCACCTGTCACCTTTGGTGATAATACACAACATATCAGTTATTTTTTCTCACGCCATATCTTTATTAAGGCACAATTTTTTTTTAACAAAAAGCTATTTTGTTTGCTTCATCATTGTCTTCCCAGGATGCAGGGCAGAACCTGGTATGCTGTATTTTCTAAACAAATTCCTTACAGAGCAGGTCTCTCAGAATTTATCCATGCTCCTTCCTATGTTTGTACCGTAATTATGTATTACGAGCAACATGTAAGAACCTGTTTTTATCCTATCCTAATCCAAGTGTCTCCTATTCCATAGGCTTAATTTCAGCTTTTCGGTGAAATTGTCTTTTATTAAAAAAAAAATTCTCCCCCCATCTCCACTGTATCACTGTATCACTGTCACCCTGTTGTTCATAGATTGCCTTGAGCAGGTCCCAGTAATGTCTCCTTCATCCTACCCCTGAAATTTTAAAAAGTGCCACATTCGAGGCTCTTTCAGGGTCAGGAGAATGAGACCCATCAATGTTACTGGTTTTTGGCATATTGAATACTCCATGGGGAGTTTGCCAGACTTTGCCATGTGGGCAGGATACTTTTGGTAGCCTGCCAGGTTCTCCAGAGTAAGAACTAGATAATAAGATGTCACTTCCGGGAGCAGGTTTTTACAGTCTCTGGGTCTTCGCCATTGATGGGATTACATGGTGCCAGGGGCAGTTGGTGGGTATAACTCCTACATACTGGAAGATGGGGCATCTGGGTGGAGGAGGCCCCAGTCCCAATCCAAGCAGGCTTGGAGATCTACATCCCGATCTCCAACTCCATATTATTTAAAACCCTCATGATGAGGCAACAAAGTAAATAAAAGAACTAGATCACATGCTTTGTACCTGGGCTCCCCAGGTTTGATCCCCAGCACTGTGTGGTCCTGGATCACTGTAGCATTGTAGCACTGTCCTCCCATTGTTCATTGATTTGCTAGAGCGGGCACCAGTAATGTCTCTATTGTGAGACTTGTTGTCACTTTTTTTGGCATATCGAATACACCACGGGTAGCTTGCCAGGCTCTGCCCGGGCGGGAGGAATACTCTCGGTAGCTTGCCGGACTCTGAGACGGACGAAGGAATCGAACCCGGGTCGGTCGCATGCAAGGCAAACACCCTACCCACTGTGCTATTGCTTCTGCCCAGTCCTGGATCACTATCAACTATAACTGCAGAACACTAATCCAGGAAGAAATACCGAGCACTCCCAGTTATACACTCGTCACTTCCCCACCAAAAGAAAAACCATAAAGCAAAGAAAAACCCTTGTTATAATGAATCTTGTACATCAAAAACACACGGTTGCCAACTGCTTGAAAGATAATCGGAACTATGTCACAAGTGGTCCTCTTGGGTTATCCCACAAGGACGCAGAGGGCACAGAGCTACCAAGAAACAAATCTAGTACATCCAGAGCCTGAACAGGCCACTGAATCCTGTCCTTGCTGAGAAGAGAACTTCTACAGAGTGATCATCATTAGGTAGCCATGTGACAGACCCTGCTCTTGACATATGGGCTGGGAATTGGGATGACTGTTACCCCACTTATTTTCTAAACTGCTGAAGGGCAGAAGAGCAGTTCTTCAGGCCAGGTTAAACTTGATAGCAGCTGGCCTGGTGCTTCTCTCTCAGTAAGTGTTCACTGCTGAGATACTGTTAGACAATAGAAATGCAGAAACAAACAAGAAAGATGATGGCTTGGTTATTTGTTTTGAATTATGTCATCACCATATGTAGGTAATGACTCCAGGGGAAATGAAGTCCTGTGTACAGAAGCTGTTCTGCCCACCTATGCAATAACTATATGGAGAGGAGCAAATGCCAAAAATGGATGAGCAAAAGTTCAAATAATATAATACATCTGAGTCACTTTGTTCTCTTTCTTTGTAAGAGCCAGTGTACTAAAACATTCATAGAAAAAAATTTTTTTTGCAATGAAAAGAATTTTATACCAAATTTAAGCAGTATTGTTCCAGAATTCAATTCCAGATATAAAATTTCCAGGAGAAACTTTGACTCATAATTTCTAAGTAAATTTAATTGAAGTAATTCAGTTTGATTGATTTAATTAATAAATATAAACTGTTTTTATTAGTCAGAAATGACGAAGATATTATCATTCTTAGTGAAAAGAATAGAAACATACAGAAATATAGATCATTAAACTATTCCATAGTTTTGCTATAGTAGACATGGGGACTAAATTTTTGCTTTAAGGTTTACCAGGGGTAGTGACTTAGGCTGCCTTGTTAGAAAAGTTCTCAATTACCCTGAGAGCAGCTGGCCTGGTGCTCCTCTCTCAGTAAGTGTTCAATGCTGAGATACTGTTAAATAACAGAAATGCAGAAACAAACAAGAAAGATGATGGCTTGGTTATTTGTTTTGAATTAGACATTCTTTATTAGACTTTCTTTCTTTTAGCTATTGAAGACCTATTGAAGACCCTTACATATCTTTATATTCTATCCACTATTTTAGATCACCTTCCTATCAATTTGTTGCTTCTGTTAGGAGGGTAAGGCAGAATGAAGAAGTAAAAGGTGAGATGCGACATTTCATGTTTCTACCACCATGGTCATCAACCTGTCTCTCCCTGTCCACTTTTACAATTCCATATGTCCACTCCTATTCTTGGGTTCCTTTCTAGTTTCTCTACTTGCATCCCAATAGTATAGTGTGAAGCATTTTTGTATGTCTCACTTCATAATTCCTACCTTGATTTCTAGATTCAGACCATAAATTGTTATCCTAAGCCCTGGATACTTTTGTCTAACCAAGGGAAATACCACCAGTAGCTTCAAACCTACAACAAACATAGACAATTCATAGAGAAGAACCTTTCACTCTTTCTTCTAGGCTAGAGCAGTCATTTGCTTGGGTAATCTCATTAGTGCAAGCAATACAAATTCCATTGGAATATTGTCATGTTTGGAGATTGGGGTCTTCAATACATACAAGTACTTGAAAGAAGTAAAAACCAGGCAAGGGTGAATAGAGCCCACAAACTTTCATCTGTCAAGTTCACAAGAGAAGAGAAAAGCTTTGCAACCGTGGAAATTTTTCCCTAGTGTTTTAAAGATATACTAGACATATAATACATGTCTATAATATATAATATATAGTATAGTATATACTAGACATATGCTATGGTATATAGATATATACTATAGTACATATATTATGGGACTGGAGTGATAGCACAGCAGGTAAGGCATTTGCCTTGCACGCAGCCAACATGGCTGACCCAAGTTCGATTCCTCCGCTCCTCTTGGAGAGCCCAGCAAGCTACCGAGAGTATCTCGCCCCCACGGCAAAGCCTGGCAAGCTACCTGTGACTTATTCGATATGCCAAACACAGTAACAAGAAGTCTCAAAATGGAGACGTTACTGGGCCTGCTGGAGCAAATCGATGAACAATGGGAGGACAGTGACAGTGACATATATTATGCATAGTATATATTATAGTAGATATGTATAAAGGTAAAGGTAAAGGCCCTCCCGTTGATCATCGATTTGCTTGAGCGGGCCCAGTAACGTCTCCATTAGAGACTTTGTTGTTACTGTGTCTGGCATATCGAATACTCTCGGTAGCTTGCCAGGCTCTCTGAGAGGGGCGGAGGAATCGAACTCGGGTCAGCCATGTTGGCTGAGTGCAAGGCAAACGCCCTACCCGCTGTGCTATTACTCCATCCCCTGCTATCACTCCAGCCCCTGTTATCACTTAGGGCTGGAGATATGTATATCTACTATAATATGTCTAGTATATTTTATAGTATATATATTAAAGTATATAGCATGTGAATTTAGGGCATGCTCAGAGTAATTTGGTACACTGTTTATTGATAAATTATTATTCAGATAATTGGCATATTTTTGCCACTTTTTGTGATGAGCTGGAGCGATAGCACAACGGTAGGGTTTTTGCCTTGTACACAGCCTACCCAACTGACCTGGGTTCAATTTCTCCGCCCCTCTCCAAGAGCCTGGAAAGCTACCGAGAGTATCTCCTGCACAGCAAAGCTGGCAAGCTACCCATGATGTATTCGGTATGCCAAACACAGTAACAACAAGTCTCAAAATGAAGATGTTACTGGGCCCGCTCGAGAAAAATTGATGAACAATGGGAGGACAGTGACAGTGACAGTGATTTTCTTGTGATCAAAATCCTCAAAATTAACTCTCATCACAACGTGTAAGTGAAGAAAGTGTAGTTTTGTCAACTCTAATACATTGGATCTGAAGAACTTACTCATTTTAGAACTGGAAGTCTGAAAGCTTTGACTAACATCTCGCAACTTACAACCCCACTGGCCCTGCCTTTGGAAAACCACTGTTCGTGAGGTTTGTCTTTTTTGATTCCACACATAAGTCAAATTAAGAGTCTTTGTCCCTGTCTCACTTAATTCACTAAGATCAAATGTTCCTGAGACTCATCTATATTGTCAAAGATGACAGAATTTTCTTCCATCTCATTACTATATAATATTACATAGCACTGTAGCACTGTCCTCCTGTTGTTCATTTTCTCGAGCGGGCATCAGTAACATCTCCATTGTGAGACTTGTTGTTACTGTTTTTGCCATATTGAATACATCATGAGTAGCCTGCCAGGCTTTGCCTGCAGGCGGAATACTCTCGGTAGCTTGCCGGGATCTCCGAGAGGGGCGGAGGAATCAAACCCGGGTCTGCCGCGTGCAAGGCAAAAGCCCTACCCACTATGTTATCGTTCTATAAGCATTCCATCATGCATATTTTTCTAAAATTTATTATTTGTAAATAAATATGAAAAAGTCACCTATTCATTGATCCATACATGAACATTCACAGAACCTGAGAAAGAACCAATTTCTACCTTATTTAAACCACTATATTTGGGGATTCTTATTATACTAAATGCAATATTCAATATTCAATGCTGTGCAAGATGAATATCTACATGAGGATAAAAAGAAGAAAGTTTAATTTTTCATGTGATTAATCAATGTCATGACTGATTACTTATAATCAGGGACCAAGGAGATAATACGAAGGCTAAAGCACTTGCCTTGCATGCGGCTGTAGCTATGATGGTAGTTTGATTTCCAGCACCCCATATAGTACCTGAGCACTATCATCCCTAGGAACAGAGGCAGGGGTAGCCTCTGTCCATAGAACCAGGCCCCCGAACACAGAGCAAGATGTGGTCCCAAAATAAAAAGTGCTGCCACATGTGGTCCCCAAATAAAAGAAATAAATAGAAATAAAATCACTTCGTATTTTACAAACAAATAATGGAAAGACAGATTTTAAAAAAATAGCACAATGTTTATAAAGATGCTGCTTGAAAGAAAATATCACTATGGACCACACATATCTGAAAGAGTGCTCAATAATCTCACTGGTTGTCTAAAATGATACAACCTCACAACCTCTGCAGTGGCTAAACATAAAATCTTCAACAACATTTGAAGATGCCAACCCAGCAAACATTTTCCTAGGTTGTTTGCTAGAGAGGAGATAAACAAATGGCAACATCAAATTAAGGTAAAGGTAAAGGTAAAGACCCTCCTGTTGTTCGTTGATTTGCTCGAGCGGGCCCAGTAACGTCTCCATTGGAGACTTTGTTGTTACTGTGTTTGGCGTATCGAATACTTCACGGGGAGCTTGCCAGGCTCTGCCGTGCGGGCGAGATACTCTCGGTAGTTTGCCGGGCTCTCCGAGAGGGACGGAGGAATCGAACTTGGGTTGGCCATGTTGGCTGCGTGCAAGGCAAACGCCCTACCGCTGTGCTATCGCTCCAGCCCAGCGAATTAAAGAGATCTACTTTTTTTTTTTTACTGCTAAGATTTGTTCATATGTATCTATCTCCTCAGTCTTACCAAACATAACACTTAAAGAAATGTTTTTATGTTTCTCAAAAGATATTTTCTTGAGGAACTGGAGAGATAATACAATGGGTAAGGCTCTTTCCTTGCAAAAGTCCAGCCTGAATTCAATCCCCACCACCATATTTGGTCTCTGAGCAATGCTGGAAGTGTTCTGTGAAAGAACAGGAATAAACCCTGAGACATAACTGGGTTTGGTTCAAAAACAAAAAAGCAAACAAACAAAAATAAAAATAAAAAATAAAATGATACATACTTGAATATTCCTAGCGTCATTATTTTCTCTGGTCCAAAACTGGAAGCATCCAAAACTCCCTATTCTTCATCCCAGGTAGATTCTGGGTTCTAATAATTCTTAGTCATTCGTCATTAACTTCCTCATCCCTTCATGATATAAACAGTCAAATACTACTTGAATGGGGACATTTGAGCCTTAAACAGAGACAACTTCTTCTTCCTAATCTGGTCTAGTAAAATAAAATAGAAGGAAAGTCTCAGAGATACATTATCATAAGGCAAGCAAAGTTTACAACTAGAAAAAGTATGAAAGGCAAGTTTGTGACTTTTAGATTACAAAAGAAAGAGGTTTTAGTTTTCCGTGTCTGGGATATGCAGAGAAGCTGGGACTCATCAAGGAAAGGCTGCAGTTATTGATAAGAGATGGTCTGGACGGAAAAAAGTATTAGTAATGGGAATGGAGAAGAAGGATCTTATTCAGAAATAATCTGAACACATCAGGAAAGTTGTCTGTGGGGAGAAACAGCCCTAGATTCTTTCTCACCAAGACAACTTATCATCTGCAAAATTTGGGGCAACTCGCTTGACTCTCAAAGTTTTATCAACAAAATGGGGAAACCACTTGCTTCTTCTTTTAATGATAGTGAGGTGGTAGTCAATGTGACCAAAGACCACCTCATGTATACATTATGTTCAGTATATGCCTAAGGCCTAATTGCTTCTGTAAATCCTTTTAATTATACTATTACCAAAGCATGTACAATTTGACAGGCATATTGTCCTTTAAAGACACAGTTTGGGGGGCTGGAGAGATAGCACAGCGGGTAGGGTGTTTGCCTTGCACGCGACCCGGATTCGAGTTCCAGAATCCCATATGGTCCCCTGAGCACCGCCAGGAGTAACTCCTGAGTGCAGAGCCAGGTGTAACACCTGTGCATTGCCAGGTGTGACCCCCCCCAAAAAAAAGACACAGTTTGGTTTTTTTCGTTTTTTTTTTTTTTTGCCGGGGAGGACATGTGACTGTGTTCAGGGATTAGTCCTGTCTTGACACTCAGATATTACTCTTGGTGGGATTCAGGGGACCATATGGGGTGTCAGAATGAAATTCAGGTTGGCCGCACACAAAGTTAGCCCACTGCCTACTGTACTATCTCTCCGGCCCCACACTCATATTTTTATAATTACTTTATGTACATAACGTATGTTTCAACATTACTGCTTATTCTGAAGATTTATTGATTGGGATATTACTACTCTTAAAACACTTTTACAGGTTATTTTCTGATGGGCCCTATCCACACCCTTGTTGTAAGTGCATATGTGAGATCCCCCATCCTACTACACAAATGTAAAACTGAAAAATGCCATTTAGCCTTTGTGTGTCACATATTACAATTTTTTGAGATCACATATGTTCTTGTGATGCTATGTCACACAAATCAACTGAAAAGAAAAAACAGGGCAATTACTTACATGATTCAAGAAGCAAACATGTGCCAGAACTAAATTAAAAGGCAAACTTCAGTGAGTGGTATTTTCTCTAACGATGCTCACCATGTAGCTATTTAACTTAGTGATTTTTTTTCTTATATTTGTGCCACTTCCTATGCCTCTCATTCTGGTTTTGCTTGCTTTCATAAAATGATATTTAGTGTTTGCATAAATAGACCTCTAAAATATGGAAATCTTGCTTTATAGTGAAATGCCCGTGATAATGCTCACCGTCTAAGTTCATTAGGAACAAAGAACTCTCTGGCTTGCTACAAATTGGAATTCCTAATCTTAACACCATAGACAGGTGTGTGTGTTTTATTGCCGTTTGAATTTATAGACTGTTTTGGATTCTCACATTTCTATACTCATTTGCATAGTACAGAAAACATATTGCATAACAAGTCAGTCAAGCTAAATTATAGGCAGTTCTTTTCAATCAGGCCACTGCAGTTCTGTGTTGCTCAGTTCAGCTCCTGTCTCCCACTGCTCACAGGTTGCCATGGTGACCAATTTTTGTCATGTACATTCCTAGGTCCCGAGCGGCCCCCTTATTCATAGCACTTTGCCATCACTGCAGCGACCAATAGCTGTTAACTTATTATCTAATCTCCCCTTAGTGAGATATATCACTTTTAAGCTACCTGGGCGAATTTGTGAAATCTGAGTCTAGTTGACAGAATACAACAACAAGAAAATAAATTCATATTCAATGAAATGATAATGGGACTAACAAATAAATAAGACTTCGTACACCATCCAAGAGCAGGAGTTCTGTAGATTTGTTTCCTTATTCCAACTCCATCCTCTACTCCATCAAAACTACATTAATTCTTTTATGCCAAATGGAATAAACATGATTGCTAAAACTAGTGAGCTGTATGTGATCGACCGTGTTGCAGTCCACGTGATGATAGAGTTTTTCACTGTTGGGATGGCTGAAAACACAAATTATTGGCGTATTGGAAGAAGATGAGAGACTACTTTAGCCACAAGCCGCAAGAGGCAATGTCATGTGAATAAGCTAACTGTCCCTTTTTCTCTTTTTAAATATTGTAGGCTAACTGTCTTTTGAGTAAAAACACAACCTTAAAAAATCATAAAAAAATCAGATCAAAGACATAAATAGAACAAAATATGCACAAGAGATCTCATCCAAGATCAAAGATGTGAACATAATTGCTATGAATAACAAGTGCAGAGCTCACCAGAACAGAATGTCTTCAGAACACAGAGAAATTTTCCCTAAACTAAGGAGAAGGAACATGAGGAGAGGGAGAATAAGAGAAGGAGACAGTAAAAAGGAGGGGAAGTGTCTGGGAAATTAAATCATCCACAAAGTAAATACAATGTCTTCATTTTCCTCATTGCAGTAAGCAACATTTCTATGCTAATCCAATGAAACCACCAAATTTGGGGCAGTGTTCAAGTCTAAAAGCTCATCAAAAGATTTATTTTTTTATGAACTAAGCATCTTTTAGGAATTTGGGGTTTTGTTTTGATTTTGTTTGTTGTTGCCAAAATCTACCCCCCAAATTTTCAGTCTATAAAATAAAATCATTGCTGTAGTCAGAGAGATAGTAGCATAGGGTAAACTACTTGTCTTTCACACTGCTAACCCCAACCCATCCCTGACACACCACATGTAGTTCTGTGAGCACCACCAGGAATGATCCCAGAGCACAGAGTCAAGAGTAAACCCAGAGCACTGCCAGGTATAGGCAAAAAAAAAAAAAGGGTTCATTGAAAATCAACTGGTTCAAAGAGAATTTTCCAAAGTGCGAACTCCTACAGTAGCATTTGAGAGAGCAGCTTTGCTTGTTTAAATGAAGCAATTAATTTAATGCATATAGGGGGTAGGGGGAATTTCCTTTATTAAATATTTATCACTGGAGCCCTGGGTGGATGCCATGAAGAGAAGTAATCATTAGAAATGGGACATTGATTGAAGTGAATATTAAGTAGTACTCCATACTAAATAACGATTGCTGATTTCTTAGAAAATAAGTTCTTAAGGTTCTTAGACACTACTCTTACTTACAGTAAGAATGTCTTACTGTAAGAATGTCTTACTGCATGCACTTAATTTTAAGTAGTTCATTTTTTCCCCTTTGGGGTGGGTATACAAAGTGATGGGGGAATTAGAAGGCGCCACTCCAAGCTGCCGTCCTACCGCTGAGGGTCAGACCACCCCAGCATGCAAAACCTAAACCCCAGACCCTTGTGCTTCCTCGTCTGATAAAAATGTGTTTCTGTCTGATAGTGTAGAAGTTTCATCTCAAGTCAATGAACCTCTTTCTTATTGCCTATAGTAATCTGGTGTAGGAGAGAGAAAGGAGAAAGGAGGGGAAGTTCAAAACAGTGATAGAGTGAAAATAGATGATTGTTGAAAGCACCAATTTCTACCTGCAGAAAGAGGGGAAATAGAAAATAAAATCAATTCTTTATTTTATTTAGCCCACAAAGAAGACAGATTTCTCATGTAGGGTAAAGCTAGATCAGAGGTAAAGGCAAAACTACTTTGAACATTACACTGAAAATCAATTTTCTGAATTTGATTTTTTTGAAGTGAAAACAAAATTAGGTAGCAATACGTCTAGCAATTAGTCTAGACTTAGTCACAACCATGTACATTAACATATCCATGCATTTCTGTCCTTCACATTTAGCTATAATAGGAAGCTAAAAAAAATCAATATGAATTGGGAGTAATCTATTTTTATGAGGTTAATGTTCCCAATTAAAGTACTTGAATTCAATTTTGAAACTATTTCTTTTATCGTGTGCTATTATGGAGAGCAGTATTTTTCTATCACCCTACATCACAAGTATCATTTCATTTTTATTCTAATAAAGATATTTGCATGTTTAATAAGTTAATTTCCGGTACTCCCTTTACCTGAAAGCAAAATGAAGCCGTCACCTGCATAAAACAGCACTATTTAAAGGACATAGGATTCCTTGCCACAGCAATTTCCATTGCAGAGTGGAATTAGATAAAAAAAAAAAAACTGTTGCCAGATTTAGTGGAATATGCAAAGGGATATATGTGAGAGGGGAAGACAAGACATTGTAAATAAATACAGAGAGAAACTGAAGCTTATGTTTTCCTTAGCCCTAAGTGTGGTAAGACAAACAAAAAAGTTGTACAGAGAAGTTACCATCCAATAGCAAATATTCTCATACTTTGTGTTGGAAATATGAGTATGAGTATTGGAGAAGTGAGTTCACTTCCTGCAGTGTCTAGAATTTCCAGTCCTCACCTATCCCTCTCCTACTCCCTCCAAGGGGCAAACTTCCTACTGAAGACCAGTTCTCATG
This sequence comes from Sorex fumeus, assembly GCF_029834395.1. Classification (NCBI taxonomy): domain Eukaryota; kingdom Metazoa; phylum Chordata; class Mammalia; order Eulipotyphla; family Soricidae; genus Sorex; species Sorex fumeus. The sequence goes on along the minus strand of NW_026606071.1, from coordinate 40,512,061 downwards.
TTTTTGTTTTCTATTTCCTTGTTAATTCCTTACAGTGCTTCTTTATGTCCTGCCTATGAGAGAGATTATAAATCTGTCCTTCTCCTCTGACAAGATTACTCAATGTGATACTCTCTAGATCCATCCATATAGCAGCGAATTACATGATTTCATGCTTCCTTATAGTAACTGTGTCATATTCCACTATGTTTATATACTATAGTTTCTTTATCCAGTCATCTCTTCTTGGGCATTTGGGTTGGTAATAGATTTTAGCTGTTGTGATTAGTGCTACAATGAATATAGGTGTGCAAATATCTTTTTTAAATTGTGTTTTTGGGAGCACATAGCAACAAAGAAGAAAACCGCTGGGGGGCTCCACAGCTCCCGGAGAATGCTCCAGGTCCCAAACAGAGCCGAGATCACTGGGAAGTCCCAGATGGAGTAGGTGCTGCATCCTGCCTTCTCCAGATGGAACCCCGGTGACCATGAGCCTCTACAAGCATAGCTCGGGACATTTATTCCAAACCGTGCAGCCACTTATGCGGCCGCGCAACATCTCCTTATAGACAAAGTGATCAATGGAAAGTAAATCATCCAATGTTTCTCCCTGAAAATCAGGCTTAACTCTTTTGCAAACCACAACACCCAAAAGGAGAGAGAGAACAGAGGGGAATGCCCTACCACAGAGGCAGGTGGGATGGGGGGATGGAAGTAGGAGGGATACTGGGATCCATGGTGGTGGGAAATGGGCACTGGTGGAGGGATGGGTATTCAAAATAAATAAATAAAAAATAGATAAAATAAAATAAATTGTGTTTTTGGGCTTTCGAGGCATAACCCAAGAAGTATAATTGCTGAATCATATGGAAGGTAAATTTTTAGTTTTCTGAGGAGTGTGCATATTGTTTTCCAAAAAGACTGGCTAGTCAACAATCCCACCAGCAGCAAATAAGCCTGCCTTTCCCCTCATTCCCCTCATGCATCTATGTCATCATTGATTGTTATTGTTCTTTGCAAATGATGCCAGTCTTGGTGTGAGGTGATAACCTCATTGTTGTTTTGATTTGCATTTCACTGACAATAAATGATGAAAAAGAGTTTCTCATATGCCTTTTGTCCATTTTCATATGTCTTTGAGGAAGTTTCTGTTCACCTCTTTTTCCATTTTTCGATGAGAATGGGTGCTCTTTTCTTGTAAAGTTCAACCCAGTACCTTTTATATCTTGCATATTAGCCCTTAATCATAAAAGTAGTGGGCAAATATTCTCTCCAACTCTGTGGTGTCTTCATATTCATTTGCTTATCTTCGCTTCTGCTTGGTTGGCTAGTGGCATGGAAGCCCTAAAGATGCCTCAAACATTAACACCCAAGAACAGTAGAGACAAGGGCCAGGAAGATTACTCCATGGTTGTAAGTCTGCCTCATGAGCTGGGGGAGAAGGCATCTGGGATAGAGAAGGATTCACTAAGTCAATGATGGTTGGAGGGATCACTCGGGATGGGAGACATGTGCTGGAAGTAGATAAAGGACCAAACATGATGGTCTCTCAGTATCTGTACTGCAAGAAATACTGCCCAAAAGTAGAAAGAGAGCAATAAGGAAATTGTCTGCCACAGAGGCAGAAGGTGGAATGAGGTGGGGGAGGTGGGAGAGATACAGGAGACATTGGTGAAGGAAAATGTACACTGGTGGAAAGATGGGTGTTCCATCATTGTATGACTGAAACTCAATCATGAAAGCTTTGTAATTGTATCTCATGGTGATTCAATAAAAAAAAAAAAACATGATGTCAAAATGGCACCACTCTACTATTGACCCATTCTACTAAATGAAACTTGAAAGAACTTCCAGGACTTAATCATTCTGCTCTCAGTTTAATGTAAAGTAATTTCTAAAACTACCCATTAATAGACACTGTGAATTATGTTTCTTTATTCTGAACAAAAGAAACCTACATCATCCCCATTGTTCTTAGTATAATTTCATTATTTTGAAACTTGCTTCAATACTATGAAAAATTAGTTGCATTTGCCTTTTTCCTCCATTTCACCACTCCTGTACTCTACTGTCACCATTTATATAACCACTTCTTTCAAAAATTTTCAAAGATTCTTAAACACATACTGCTACTGTCACTGTCCTCCCGTTGTTCACCAATTTGCTAGAGCAGGCCCAGTAACGTCTCCATCATGCGACTTGTTGTTACTGTGTTTGGTATATTGAATATGTCATGGGTAGCTTGCCAGGCTTTGCCGTGCATGTGAGATACTCTCAGTAGCTTGCTGGGCTCTCCAAGACGGGTGGAGGAATCGAACCCGGCTCAGCTGGGCTGGCTCCACGCAAGGTAAACGCCCTACCACTGTGCTACCAGTCCAGCACATACTGAATAAAATATTTTAAAAAATGCCTCAAATATCAAAGTCATGGAGAATTCTGCATATATTTCCCCCAATTTAACTTATATATTCAAGTCTGATATTGAACTTAATCCATTTTAATTTTACTTTTGAGCACGGTGTTAGAAAGGGATCAGAGGTCAGAGTTCATTTTTTGTATCACACCTTTTGTTGAAGAGACTTTTCTTGCTCCACTTCACATTTTTGCTCATTTAAGAGAGATTAACTGTCCATATAACTGAGAATCTGTCTCTTGGTCCTCAATTCTCTTCCATTGATATGAGAGTCTGTCCTTATTCCAGCACCACACTGTTTTAATTTCTACAGCTACATAGTAAAGTTTGAAGTTGGGAAAAGTGATGCCCCCTCATCTTATTTTTCTTTAGGTTTTCCTTGACCATTCAGGGTGGGGGAGGTATTACTCCAAACGAATTTCAGGAATGTTTTATGTATTTCTTTGAAAAAATGTCATGGGTACTTTTATAGAAACCTTACTGAATCTTTACTATGCTCTGGACAGTATTGCCATTTTGACAATGTTAATCCTCCCTATCCGTGCACTGGAGATGTGTTTCCATTTCACTGAATCCACTTCTATTTCTTTTAGTACCATTTTATAGTTTCCTTTGTATAGTTCTTTCACCTCTTTTATTAAGCTGATTCTTGGATACTTGATTTACATATTCCTCACCATATAATTGCTTTTCAAAATGTTTTGTATCTAAGACTACTTAAGAAAACAAAACTTTCTTAACCCATATGGGATGTTAAGCCCTAAGCATCTATATTTTTAATATCACCCAAGGAGTTATGAGATTTGATAATTTGGGAAATAGTGACTTGTTTGATGTGTTTAATGCACTTAAAATGCCTATCAAATCTTAAGCTCTTATTGTTTTCTATTATTTTTTCTTGTCATATTCAGTGTACATTAGGGCCATAATTTCACTAGATTACCTTCAAAAACCATCAATTTTCTCAGGAACCCTCCTTCATTGCTGGTGGGAATGCCGAATGGTTCAGCCCTTTTGGAAAACAGTATGGATGATTCTCAAAAAATTAGAAATTGAGCTCCCATTTCACCGAGCAATACCACTCCTAGGAATATATCCCAGAGAGGCAAAAAAGTATAGTCGAAATGACATCTGCACTTCTATGTTCATTGCTGCACTATTCACAGTAGCCAAAATCTGAGTGCCAGAGAACAGATGACTGGTTAAAGAAACTTTGGTACATCTACACAATGGAGTACTATGTAGCTGTTAGAAAAGATGAAGTCATGAAATTTACATACTAGTGGTACTACATGGAAAGTATCATGCTAAGTGAAATGAGTCAGAAAGAGAGGGACAGACATAGAACGATTGCATTCATCTGGGGAACATAAAGTAACAAAATAGGAGACTAAAACCTAAGAATAGTCGAGATAAGTACCAGCAGGTTTGCTCCATGGCTTGGAGGTCAGCCTCACATGCTATGGGAAAAGGCAGCTCAGATAGAGAAGGGAGCTCCTAGTAAAGGGTGTTGGGAGGATCCGCCCAGGATGGGAGATGCATGCTGAAAGTAGACTATAGACCGAACATGACCGCCACTCAATTCCTCTTTTGCAAACCATAGCACCCAAAAGGAGAGAGAGAACAAAAGGAAATGCCACACCACAGAGGCAGGGAGGGATTGGGGGGATGAGGGATAAGAGGGATACTGGGATTAGTGGTGGTGGAGAATGGGCACTGGTGGAAGAATGGGTACTTGATCATTGTATAACTGAAACCCAAGCACAAAAATTTCTAAGTCTATAACTCTACCTAATGGTGTGTCACTAATAATAATTAAAAACAAAAAATCAACTTTCTCAACTAGTGACCCAAAATCTTGTGTTCATTTCATTCATAACTTCTGTATTTTGCTCAGGTGTGTGGCCAAATTCCTGTCTTATTTTCCCTCACTCTATTTTGACTGCTTCCTTATTTCTCCTTTTAAATGAGTATTTCTCCTTGATACAGACTTTCCCAAGAATTCTTGAATTTTTTTTTATCCATACATACAAGGAGCCCTTCCTGGGAACTCTGAAATTCTAATGATAACCTTCAAAACACGGGCTTTGACCTTACCTTCAAAGCCATGTCTACCTGTAACCTGGAGACTAAAAATGATTATTTCAAATTAATCTGAGATTTTCAAGGTTCTGTGAGGCTTTCCCCCTCTAAAACTTATCTTACCTCAATCTATGAGTATTTACATATTTGTCTGGAGGGCTCCATTTGAGTAGACTAAACCCCTAGATATTGTCCATCTTGAAGAAGATGTATCTGTGAGAACCTGATAACATGCTGCTGTTTTCTTTTTCTATAATTCAGAGGAAAATGCTGTGCCCATTCAATGATGGATACATAACTACAACTTATTTTCTCTTTTGCCTAATGCTTAGAATAATCAGACAAATAGGGAAGTCTGTGGATAGCCAGCCTGCTGCTTTACACATTACTCATCACTGTAGCTTTTTCTAAGTGTAAAAATTTTGCTGCATAAATCAAACATAAAAATCCATAGCACTGAGTTAGAGAGAAAGAGAAGAAGCTATTGCTCTGGTCAAGTCACAAACATGTGACTTCTGCACCCAATAATTCTATATAAGAATTCTTATACTGTTGAGTTGAATTTTGCAGTGGAGAGGTTGCCTCATGTTTTTTTTTAAGAATCTGTTTGTCTATACTGATGAATTTATTCACAAAGAGAATATTCATTTGTCTTTATCAGGATAAATTTATTTCTGAAGTCAGTGAGAAAGAACAATGGACTTTATTATAGTCCTGATTCTGTCCTTTTGGGTCTTAATAAAACATCATCAGTGGCACCTCTGGAAATTCCTAAATGGACAGAGTAACTACCATCCCTCTGTGTTAAAAGAGGTTAAACCGCCCAAAGCCATAATTTCGAGTCTTAATTGGATGCTAGCAATTCAACCATGCGCAGGATCCCCAGAAGAATGGGCGCCGTCTCTGTGGGCTTCACACAATGAAGATGCGTGGGTAGATGCCATCTGCAGCTCAGAAGCCAGGGAACAAAAAGGCATTTGAGGAATAGGGGATTTCTTACAGATATGATATAATGGGAGAGATCTGAAAGTCATCCATCATGATGGTGACATGTATCACACTCAACAACAGCCAACAGCCACGAGATGTCACATACCGCCTGCAGCGTGTCAGACCTTCTGGCATCAGCACTTTGTGCAGACTGCCACCTCTTCTTTGTGGCCCACTTGCTGCACGGCATGGGGAGTCCCAAGAATGCCTCTGCCTACCCCCATTCTCAATGATTGCTAATATAAGCTTTATTATCACACAGCCTAACCGGCTCTGGGGACACATTCATCTGGTGACAAGGAGAGACAATCAGAGTTGAACAAGGATGCCAATGTCACCAGATGTTGCTGGAGTTCCGGATTTGGGTTAGCACCACCACACTATTCCAAGAGTGTCAGAACAATGGTCAGAACAACGGTGAATCAGGACTAGTCACCGAGCGTCTTGGGAGCACTCATGCTCTGAGTCTCAGAACCAGCCAGTTCTCTCTGGGCTCTCTACAGGTCTTGACTTTAAATAATGATCTCCAAGTGTAAAATTCAGATTGGGAGAAGACGAACAAGTGAAATATATAAACTCTCTTTTCATATCACTGTGTGATAGCAACCTGTCTCTTGTAATCAAGCGCTGTTCCTTTATTTGAAAGTGCAACAGGGCGTCAACATAGCCTCATGAATACAAGCATGTGTGCGCGCACACATGCATTCAACACAAGAATGACTTCTAACTAAATTTTTATCTACTTATTTTTTGCTTTACTCTCTGTATACTATTTGCTTCCTATTTTCCCAACAGAATTAGAAGTTCCTGAAGTTTAAAAACCTCAATTTCCCTTTGACCTTCTATATATATATATATACATATATATGTATATATATACATATATATATATATAAAACCCATGCTACTTGCTAAATGGCTTTTCATTTAGCTTGAGTCTATTTTTTAATTTTTAAAATTTTTTAAATCTTACTAAAAACATTCAAAAATTAAAGACAGTCTATAAAGTAAAAAAAATAAAAAGGTTTGAAATTATTAATTTGGACCATGTTAAAGAAATATAAAATAGTTACACCTTATCACTTGAATTTAAGCTATTAAAACCCAGAAATTTCTTCTTTTACTCAGTATGAATTTCCAGGTTAATATCCTAAAAAGTGTGCTAATTCTTCTTGTTCTAGGCTTGTTTAAACCACAAAATAAACAACCACCTGCTGTGCATCTAGGAGTATTTGTTTCCAAGTCATAAAAACTACAAATAAAAGATGCTTTTCTGGATTAGTAACTTGCTGGAGTATAAATAATACTCTTGTTGATGGAATGAATTGTTGTGTATGGAAACAACGATGCAAAGATATTAACTATGTGCTGACTCAGACAACTCCAAATTTATCTGGTAAACTCTTATATGCTAAGCATGGTGTCTGTTCCATCTCTCTATCAATATCCTTTGCATATCACTGTTTTAATTACTTCTCTTGACATCTTACTCTTGTTTCTTCTAAAACCATGCAAAAAGTTCATTAGTGTGTCCAGTTATAGACAGATTCCTTTCTGAGTTCTATAAATGTGTGCAGGTTTTATATTGCATTTCCTCCTAAAACAGCTTTTATTTGGGAAATCAATAACTTTGAAATATATTTAACATATATGCTAATGGTAATACTAATTTGAGGAAAATGGTCAATTCTTACACTCCTTGTAATCATAACTTCTAATTATGATTCATAATACCAAAAATGTGGGTTGAGAGAGACAACCAAACAGAATCCAGTAGATGATTATTAGAAATTATTAAGAATAAATTGGTGCCATTTAAGACCCAGTAAATATGGTTTATTTAGCTCAGTTTTTAAATTTTGAGGGAAGCAAAAAATATGAACATAAGTAAATATATTAAATATTAATTAATCATATGATTCCTTGAAACACTGTTTTCTTCTTAAACATTGTTTTAATTCCTTGTTAAAAATTGAATGACTGGATTAAATATAAGCAAGAGATTATACTAAAATAGATCAGTTGATATTTAATATATCTATTCCTTTGAAATCAGGCAATTGGAGATCAACATTATAACCATGATGGGCAAAAAATTTTGTTTAAGTCAATGCAAAACATTTAATATGTTGTATATAAAAATGCAATTTGCACATTATACCTATGGACATACTCAAGAACAATTCCCAAATATGTACACATTTTCTCATCAAGTGATCTTTTCTGATACTTTGTTATTATAGCAGCAGAACTCCAATATCAGACCTCATTGATTATGATATATATTTTCTATGTTATATGTTATATGTTATATACATTTCCTCGAGTGCACTAAAACTAGAATTTTATCTCTAGGATGACTGGACTTTGCTACCTGGGTCATTATGGCATTCCTAGCATTTTGTATCATGCCTGACACTCTAAAATTATGTGCAAATGATTAACTACTTTTTGTAAACACACACAAAATACACATGTTCTTTTTCAAACAGATAAAAGAAGAGCAACAAAAGACTTCATATGTGTGTAATAGTGATTTCATAACGTTCATTGTAATATTAAAAATAGTCTAGCTTAATTAAGTTCATATTTTGAGCATTTTAGTATGTTTTACCAGATGATCTGTTCAGTAAATCATTTGCAATAAGTACTTTTTCACAAAGCATTTAAGAAGGAAGTTTAAAAGACACTTATAATGGATACAGAAAGATAGTACTGCTGATATGGTGTTTGCCCTGTATTGAACCAACCCTGGCTCAATCCCTGGCCTCCCATAGGGTTCCCTGAGCACTGTCAGGAGTGATTCCTGAATGTAGAGCCAGGAATAACTCCTGAATATTGCCCAAAAAATTAAATAAATAATTTGTATTTACTTTAACCGAAGAATAACAAATAATACAATAAGGCTTTGTGATTAAATCTTATTAAATCCTCAAGGTGTTATTTCAAAACTTAAGAAATTAAGGTGAACTTAGTTCTACATTAAATTACTTCCTGGCTGGGGAGTTTATTTTCATTTCCCTTCTGCTTTCAATAAACCTTTCTATTTAAAAAGAAGAACAAGGCCAATAAAATCAATTAAATACAATCACATTCAGCATACTCTGTTTAGTACTTAGATTTTCTGAATTTTATATAATGATCATGTTTGCCAAAAAAAGGATGCAATATTTATGCCTACATTAGATCCGCTGATGCTGGTCGAGCTACCACAGTGATGAATGGGAAGAATCTTTGATCACAGAGAGTAGCACAGAACTATTTTAAAAGTTTTAGTGAATGAATGTAATTTTAGAATATCATAATAAATTTAAAATAATCTGACTTTTTTGTATATGGTAAGCATCTCTAATTCTAGTTAGCTCTAAATTCATAGACAGATGAAAATGTTGGCAGAAATAGAAAGTAAATTTCATAGGGAGAATTTTAAGTCATTGAAAAGTCTCTCTTCAAAGGAATTTGAAATTACGTTTTAGACCAACTTAAAGAAAAAAGAAAATGGATGATTCCAAATGCTTAGAATCTACTTTTCTTACCAATTATCTAAGATATTCCCCCTCTGTTGCACTTACGTGGGACTACAATCTTTGCCTGAATTCAACACCCAAGCAAGTGGCTCAGACAATTGGCAAAGACCAACTTTACACAATCCCAAACCAACAGATAGAGAAATTTTAAAGCACACAGTGTCATTCTCTTTGAGAACCTATTTCTAACCATAAGTTATTTCCTTGATCTTGTCTTTATTTATACATAATTGTTTGAATTTCTTGCAGAAAAATTATTATACATGTGAATGGATCTTACATCAAAAAGCAAGAAAGGCAGAGTAAAGCCCCCCCTTTCCCCTCCAGAAAAGGTCTGAGAAGCAGCACCAGAAGGGAGCATAAAATGAGGCCCCCATAACCATATCACCAGACCTCGTGCCAGGCTGTTTCACACGGGGCACTCCCAGAGGGAGTGGATGAGAGCCCTCCCCTCCCCAAGGGACCTAGCCCTGGCAGCCGACTTCTACTACCCAAATGCCGCCAAATTCCAGGCCACCCTCCATATGCTGGCGCTGAGCCTCACATATGAATGAATATACTCCTGAACCTCATGGCTGCTTTTGCAATTGCACGACACTTCGTAAGACACTCCATATCCATTCTCCATAATTACCACGCCATATTTGATGGGGTTCAGACAGTATGCAACAAATCATAGAGGAAAATAATATATATGCATATGTACATATTTTCAGATTTATATACCAAAGCTCACATCACCCAAACTTTAACAACATGCTAGTGATATCCTATAGAATGTCTTAATGGCTCCTGCCAAAATAGAACAATCTTCACACTGTTTCCTATATGAACACTTTTTTTGTAAGCATATTCAGCAGTTCTTCAAAACAGACAATACAAAATATATTCCTTTGGTTGTGTTTCGGGACAAGGCTTGGGGCTTGGGATGGAAACATCCCAAATTCGGTGGTGGGAAGATGTAACGGTGGTGGGATTGGTGTCTGAATATTAAATGCAATCAAATATTGTGAACTAACTTATAAAATTAAAAAAAAATTTAAAAAAATGATCTGAGAAGTAGGTTTCTTAGTGTCATCAAAAAGAAAATCTATACCGTTGTTTCCGTTTTCTTTACTTTTACTATTTTGCTCTTGGTGATATGTATGAAGAGATGTTTCCAGATTCATGCTTATCAATGAAATTCTGTCTTTTTGTTTGAAGATTCAACTTGACTCTCTAGATTTTTTCCAATACCTGTCATTCTCAGTCTCTCACTCTGCTGTCTACCTGCTTGCCTGGAAACTTTATCACCTCATTTCCTCATAGTATGACCTTACCACTGTTTCTAGGATGCCCAAATTCTTCTGCAGATTTTGGTGTCCATATTGCTCAATCAATAATCCACCTGAGTGCCACCATCTCATCACCACCATCTACTCACCCTTAACCTATGTGTAAAGTAATTTCTGTACCACAACAAATCAGCTTTACTCTACCCCCACCACACACACAGAGAATATGTGAGAGAGAGAGAGAGAGAGAGAGAGAGAGAGAGAGAGAGAGAGAGACTTTAGTATGATCTCCATTGTAGCATTGTAGGATCTCTTATCATCCTAACCAACAGTTCTGTCTCACTGTCAGCGGGGTCACTCCTGAAAGACTATCCCTTCCTGAAGCTTCTTCCATCAGGAGCATCACTTTTACCCCTCTTGGCTTCTTTCCTCACTCCAGGGTCTGACTTTGTTTTTATTTCATTACTGTCTTATTTTCATTCCAGTTATGCTTATTTCAGGCGCTCTGCTTTTTTCATTCTGACATCCACCACACAGATTTTAATAGTCCCCTTTACCATGGATTCTTTACATGTCATACAGAATCTTCATAGTGAGCTCTTCATTGATCTCTGGAATTCAATAATGCACTTACTTCCCTGGTCTCCTGGAGATTCTCAACTGATAGTACTAATGCTAAACTCATACTTCCCCAAACCATGGTTCTCCACTGGCAGTTATTTTGTTGACCTTCCCGTCTTTTGTGGTGTCTGGAGACACTGTCATACGCTGGTCTAGTATCATTAGCATTAGAGACAAGAGGAATGCACAGGAACCCACCACTGTAAAGATTTGCAGACCCCACATATTCATGGTGTCCAGGCTGAAACTCACTTAGAATCCAACTGCCACAGAAACATTCTCATTTATGTCACCTAGTCAGTCACCTTGGCAGAAAGGCCAAGATTTAATGATGAGTTTTTTCTGCTCCTGCCCCCACCTCCCAAGTCCCCTCATTTTCCTTATATTTCCTTTACTATTCAATATTTGGGCTGGAGGGATAACACAGCGGGTAGGGCGTTTGCCTTGCACGCAGCCAGCCCTAGTTCAAATCCTCTGCCCCTCTCGGAGAGCCCAGCAAGCTGCTGAGATTATCTCGCCTGCATGGCAAAGCCTGGCAAGCTACCATGGCATATTCGATATGCCAAACACAGTAACAAGTCTCACAATGTTACTGGGCCAGCTTGAGGAAATTGATGAACAGGACAGTGACAGTGATAGTGATTCACTATCTACTGTTTGTCTTGGGTGAAATTCACAAAAGATTTCTATAGATTGTTTTTGTCATTCCTATTATCACCATCATGATATGCCTGTGTACATACAATGCATACCTGCATGCATGTGGGTAAAAAGTTCCATGTACATTGGTCTCCAGCTCAATTCACTTCTTTCCTGTTCCTACACTTTAATGCTAAATTTAATTTTCTCAAATACTGTTTTGATCATATCAAAGTTTTCGCACAGACCCCTTGCTTGATGCCCTTCCCCTATTCCCATCATTTTGGAGTCCTTGATTATTGGGCCCTTAACATAACTGTCCTCTTCTTCTCTGTATGAAAGATCCATTCCAGCTTACTGACCTACTTGAATGGTCATATTTTTTTTACAAACATGAGCATCAATAAAATAATTATTCCCATTAGCAAAATAGATTGAGTAGCTAATCATTAAAATTAAAGCTGCTTTATCTTCCTAATTATTCTAGTTATCTTAGAATATACCCAAGGATTCTCAAGTCAACTGAAATTTGTTCTTGACTTTGCCATTTCTTCGTTTATACAAGTCACTATATTTCCCTGTCTGTGTAATAGGCTAACATGGTGCTTGCCTCTTAGAGTTGCTGGATAATTTAGAATAGTTAGCAATACATTATGATAACAATCTATATTATTCCAAAAAAGGGGGGCAGTGATCAATTGCCTCATTTTTTAAAAATGCGGCACTAGGGCTAAAGTCCACAGTCTCATATATGCAAGGCCAGTGCGGTACTGCTGAGCTATATCCATCGTCTGTATTATTTCCTCCACAAACCCACATTTAATGGTAATGATTGATGGATTAAGGTAATTTTATAGTCACTAAAGTCAGAGTGATAGTCTAGTAGAAAGGTTGTTGGCCTTGCACAGGTCTCCTGGGTTTGATCCGCAGCATCCACTATGGTATCCCAAGCACTGCCAGGAGTAATTACTGTGTACAGAGTCAGAAGTAACCCTTGAACATAGCCAGATATGAACTAAAAAGTCAAAAAGAATTTTATTGTGACTATTAATGTGGGCATCAATGCCATGCACTCTTCAATGAGGATCTAATCGATCAATTGGAAGATCTAATCAATCAATTGCTAAGTATGCATTTGTCAGTCAAATTATCAACCAGAATCTTGGTCTATTTTATTTCTTTCTGATATATTCTACAAGATTCTGAAAACCTAAAAACTCTTCTGAGATGCTAAACCTCTGTGTGTTCATGATTCCTGCCTTAGCAAAGTTCTCCTTGCTTAAGGGTTCTCAAGTTTCTGAAGTTCAGTGTTCAGCTTGTTCACTATTAATTAATTGGTGGCTCTGATCTACTTGGGGGATCTGCAAGAAGCAATTAAGAGCAAATCAGACTCCAGAAAATAGGGCAGGCATTCTACCCCTCAAACCTTTTCTTTAAAATCTTTTCCCAGAGTTTCTGTATATTTTCCCAGCAGCTCCCAGTGGGTGGGTTGAGATGGAGCAATTGATGAGTCATTTATTTTCAAATTGAAGGGGCAGGGATTCCAGTATCTCTTCCTAAACCTTTATCTTCCTTTTAAGGTTCCTTGCCTTTGTGTTTTGCCCTCTCTCTCTGCTGCATGGTCTATCCCCCTCGCCAGGCACCCAACCACCACTTCTGTGTGTTGGTAAAAGCAGGAAAACCTGAATAGATGGAACAATGCAGATCTGGATCCACACAACTTTATTGCCTGGTGTGCAGACTCCAGATAACTACTTGATTTCATTTCTCTAATCCTTTCCTTTTGTGATCTTCTCCACACTGTGCCAAACTCCCCGCAACTACCCTCTCGACCACGACCCCCTGAAGAGGAGCTAGTGGAACCAGCAGAGGCTCTGCCTGCAATTACCGCTTAATTCATTTGCATGTGGATGTTCTCATTATAATGTCATTAGCATGGGGAGGCAGTCTGGTTGCCAGAGCAACCAGGAGTAGGGCAGGTGCAGTTCAGCCTCCGACGGTTTCTCTGCTGTTTGGTCAAACTCCACCTGTATTCCTGGCACCTCGCATTCTGATGGTTGCCAGAACCAGAGCATTCCACAGCTTTCCACACCATATTTTGGCAGTCCATGGAATCGCTTGGTAGCCTTCCCCGTCCTGCCTGATCTTACTGATAACTCCTTTAATGTTAACTCAGCATGCTTGGGGACTTCAGTGTCTATTTCTAGTTGGTTTTGTCTAACACACGTGTCACTCAACTCATATGACTTGCAAGTAAGAACTGAAATATGCTATAAGTGGAACAGACACAAAGGTCTTCATAGATGTAGTATGAAAAAAATCTAATGTAGGTTATCTACATAATTTTCTCTATCATTTATTTGGGCTCTGGATCAGTGCTCAGAGCTCCAAGGTGCCTCCCTCTGATTATTTCAAGAAAACTGAGAAGTGCTCTGGGAGCAGAGTTAATGGTTAGGGCTGGCAGTGGGTGGCAGTACAGGTGGTCTATCTCAGGGTGTTAGAAGGGTCGTAAGTCAGGATCAAACTTAGGGTTTCAATACACCCAAGATATGCATTCAATCCTCTTGAACTATCAGTCCTACCATCATAACTTTGTAAATTTTGAGTGTTCAGGAGGCTCAGTGGCCCCTGTCAGTGGGTCTCAGCCAACATGGCCATTGGTTCAATGTAAGGGCTCAAGCATCTGACTGCTCAGGCTTAGCTTGCCAGGGATGACCTGGGCCAGACAGCAGTGCTCAAATACCTTCCAAGGATGCACTCATTGATGCTCAGGGCCATGTGGTGCTAGGCATAGAACTCCAGTTGGCTGCATACAAGGCATGTGCCATAAGTCCTGTACCATCTCTCTGGCCAAACATTTCTTTTTAAATTTGAGTATATGCTGAAACATAGTTAAATAAATATTAAAGCCAATTTTACCTATTTTAATTTTCAAAAGTTAGACACTCAACTATTTTCAATCACAGATGTGACTCGGAGGTACTTTTCCTGTTTTATTTGTTTATTTTTTTTTGAAGAAAGGACTGTCCTAGATCATGAATTTCTCTTGCAAATCTCTCTTCCAACTAGTACCACTTTCTCAACCCCTATGGATTCTTTCCAATGCTGTCATCCAATGTAGAACTTCTATACCTAAGTCTTTCTGGATTGATTATCATGCTTCTTCCAGGATCATTCTCTCATTTATACTATTAACACTTAAGAAATTTAGTTTCTCCAAACAACACAAAAATTCTTCTTAAAATTATGCTCATACTTCCTCAACCCAGTTCTACTTAAGTCTCCCTTCAGTGGATCTACCTACCCTACCAGTTGAGACAACGGTTCAAATTTTAAGGCAGTTTCCTCCTTCAGTGACAAGAAATGTGCATCTTCATGAAAGCTTCCTACTGATTTAGTTTTGTGACTTTATTGAAAAATAGAGGAAGGATACTCCCCCTCCACATGACAGGCCCCCATTTACTTGAAGGCAGCTGTCATGGTCTGCTAAGCTCAGCTTCTCTTTGTTAAACATTACCAACTCCCCTCAATAATTTCCTGTAAGTCATGGCCTCAAGGCTCAGCCATCCTTGGTGCCCTCTTCTAAACTTCTGTCATTTATCAATGTCTCTGTAGAAGTGCATTCCAGAACAAGACTCCAACTCCAGAGATGGTACGTGATGCGGAGATAACTGTGAAATGATTCCATCTCTGTATCTGGATACTAGTCAGTTTATGTAGCCTAAGATTGCATTTACTTTGTCATTTCCTATTATCATTGGCACATATTAAGCTTTGCATCCACTAAACCCAACATTTTTCACATAAGCTGGTATAAAGTCCTAGTTTCTTTGTATCCCAGACTTACGTTATGCATCTTTTTAAAAGCTAAAGCCAAGGCTTTATCTAGGCAAAATTTTACCTTGGAACTTTATTACACTGTTTCTGTGTATCAAAATCATTTTAATTTCACTTTTTGTTCAGCAAACCAGCTTTTTAACTCATTCATGTTCTACTCCAATTCCTGACATACTTGCTATCTTCTTGATCACTCAAAAAATATTGAATTAGTCAATATCATCTTTTCCATCAAGGCAGGAGGGATTTTTTCAACTTGATTTCTCATTTCATGATTACATGCTGTGGTTCTCTGATCTAATAATTCTACCCACCAAAATCTGTGCCAATTTTGTAAGCAGATCTCAAGTTTCTAGGCAAGAAGGTAAGACTTAAATTTCACGACATAGTTTTGGCATCTCATGAGGCTCTTCCTTTCTATACCCATTCTCCTACTATGTCTTTAACAATCTGTCAGGATTGGTAGGGTATTTTGCCAGAGATCATAATTAATCTTAATGGTTTCTAATGTCTTCAGTTCAGACTTTTCACTTTTCAAATGATAGAAATCCTCTGTTGCTTCCCAAGTTCTCACATCCTATTCATTCTCAGAATGTCTGCAAGATTATTAACCTTGATGACACTATTGTGCCTTTCAGATACTTTATTTTCCTGAGAATGGGTTGAACACCAATTCAAGATATATAGTCATTTGAAGTTGGCCTCTCTTCACCTCTTTACTCTTTTAATAAACTACATTTAATTAAACTATATTCAGCTCAGTGTATAACTATAGGTTGGCATCTAATATAGGGCTTATACTGTTAAGTACTTAAATTTTTAATCATTTTTCTTATTCTTTTATTTAAAAGTCTACATATCACCTCCGTATAAAGGAGAGAGACTTAAATATTTCTCCCCCTTTTCACTATTAGGAATAAAAAATTTCTTTCCCCAGGAATGCTCAACAAATTAGTGTTCAGAGAGATAGTGTAGGAGGTCAAATGTTTTCCTTGCATGTTTAGTCCCCTACACAGTTTATGGTACCCTGGGCACCGTCAGGATAAATCCTTGAGTATAGAGACAAGAGTAAGCCCTATCCACATGCTAGATGTGGTTACAAAATGGGGGGTAGGGGGAATAAATATCTTTTTCCAAAGTTTCTGAAAGAAAACATTTAATTTATGTAATTTCACCTATAGGGGGTAGAAAGATTATCTGTGGGAAGAATGCTTGCCTTGTACACGGCCAATCCAGGTTTGACCCCCAACACCACACATGGTCTTCTAAGAATCACCAGGAGTGACTAATAAGCACAGAGTCAGGAATAAATTCTGAGCACTGTCAAATCAGAACCCCCAAAATAAAATGAAATAAGGACAATGAGACTAAATTCCTGGAGGTCTTCTGACATTTTACTCTTGGGTTGCTAGTAGATTTTTGGAAAACTTTGCATATTTTTCCCTTTTTAGTCTTTGAAACTTATAAAAAATAACTTTCAAATGCATTCACTTAAAGTGTTTTAAAAGTATGCAACTTGTCTTCATATTTCCTACAGAAATAATGAATTAAATTTCTAATTTAAAACTTGTCTCCTTTTTATGCCTTCAACAGAAGCAAACAGAACTTGTTATTAAATTATTTTACTAACTGGTTGAATAAAATACTATTAAATTTGTTATTAATTTAATGCAAAACTCAGGGTTTATGGTGCTCTCTACATTTCATGTATTTTTATGTTACAGTAGTTGACAATGGTTTCAGGAGTGTAATGGTCTTGTGGTCTTGAAGCTTTCTGTATCCCAAGGCTTTGGTTTCCAGAGGGAAAGTTCCACAAAGGTGTGCTTTTGAAGCAGAGGATGATAAATTGTCACTTTCTATGTTGCCAAAAGGTAAGTGATTATAAATAATTGGATGAGTCTTGAAAGGTACTGTAAGCTATGAGTTTAGTGTTCTGCATTTATAAATGTTACATCCACACTTAGATTGTATCTACTCATATAATGAGAAGGCAAACTGTGAAAGAGTAATTTGACTAATTCAGTCAAAATTATCATATCAATCATTTGGATATTTCAGAAGAAAGTTTAAGTGCCTAAATTATGGAAATAATTACTTTATTTCTCTATTCCCCTACTCTGCACATATGAAAAGATAATCTGATTGATTTTTTTTCTTTTTAGTAGAAGACAGTCATTGAAAATTGGGAACCACCCAATATAATCCCTCAAAACCTTTTTAAATTTTGCATCTGGCTCCTTTTGATAAATATTATCTTCTCATTTTTATAGCAATTTTTCCAAAACAAGAAGCATCTTTTTCCAAACTTATTTGTCAGTATAATGCAAATTAAAATTTCAAGCATAATATTGTCGATTCTTTTCTAACAATATTGCAAAAACAGCTTTGAATTGAATAGGATCATACTTGCTTACTTAAATCAGTTAAAATTAGTTAGCATAAAAGAAACTTGATATGGATGGTAATTTTATTCATGTCTCAAATTTACAATAACCTCAAATTATTTTGTTTGATTTGTTTTCCCACCAATAATTTTGCTTAATTTAACACTATACAAAAATCTGAATAGGTTATCAAAGTATTGAAATATACAATTCTTCTAGGAAACCTGTGATTCTGAGATCGTCCATATTTTTGCACCCAATGCAATATTTTCTTACAACCTGCAAGAGAATTTTCTAACCAAAAGATAGCAAAGGATTTACTAATTAAAAATGCATCCATCTGTTGGTTTGCATGTTGCTTCCCTATTTGAAACGGGCAGATCTAAGTATTTGTTTTATTTATGAAGACCCTCTAACTGTGAGAATTATGAATTCATAAGTTTGCATTTATAAACACAATAAAGGTTAACATTATAACCAAAGTTAAATATACAGAACATTTCATATATTTTTAATAAGCTTGCATTTTTAAGCACATTATTTTGGAAAACAGACCTTTTAATATAAAATGCAAAATAAACTTCAACTCTTCTTCTCAGAGCATTTTTTTCAGAAATTTGCAGGATTTACATACAAAAATATCCCATTGTTTATCCCAATCAGTGATTATTTTATTTATGAATAATAAATAATTACTTTGGAGAGGAGAGTGAAGATTAACTATTCCTTAAGGAAAAATGTTAGGACTCAGAGTTGAAAGGAACTATTAAGATGATCTATATTGGAAACGTGAGCCTTAAAAATATATGATTACTAGTCCAATATCAAATAAATCTGTGGCCTTTGCCTTTGAATAACGTAGCTTTCATTGTTGAACATGTGTTTTGTACTTTCATCAGCTAAATTGTTTGATTTTCATGCTCTGCTTTGTCTTAAACAGAATCCACATTCTATTGATTATGCTTTGTCATCTGTATTTGGGAGAGAAATTTTAACTGATATCTATATTCCACTCAACGTAAGTTTCAGATGTAAGAAAGAAGTTATGAGTCACATTGTGTGATAATCCAAGAAATATTTGGGGTGTGCACTCTCTCTCTCTCATATTCTCTCCTCTCCAATACATAGTTTAACATGTAAACTATCTAAGTATAGGAACCAGAAAGATAGTATGGGTTTTAGACATAGGCCTTGCATCATTGCTTATAGCAGACCCCAGTTTGACCCCCAACACCACATAGGCCCCTGAGTACACTACCAACTGTAAATCATGAGGCCCTGGAGCACTTCTGGAGTTATTTTGTTAATTCCTGGACCACAGGGAGCAAGTCAAATAATAATTCTATATCACTGTATCACTGTCATCCCGTTGGTCAATTTATTCGAGCAGGAGCAAGTAACGACTCTATTTCTCCCAACCCTGGGATTTTAGCAGTTCCTCTTGACTCATCTTTCCCAACGATTGGAGGTTCTTTCAGGGTCAGGGGAATGAGACCTGTTATCATTTCTATTTTTGGCATATTGAATACGCCATGGGTAGCTTGCCAGGCTCTGCCCGTGCAGGCTGGATACTCTACTCTCCGTAGCTTGCCAGGCTCTCCGAGAAATATATATATATATATATATGTATATATTTATATATATATATATATTTCTCTTTATGATTTGTTGCCTAATGTCTGAACCCCATCAAATATGGTGTGGTAATTATGGGAAATGGGTAGGAAGTGTCTTATGATGTATCTGGAAAGTGGCCTGGAGTGTGGCAGCGGTTGGGTAGTGGAGGTCGGATGCCAGGGCTGGGTCCCTTGGGGCAGGGAAGACTCTCACCCGCTCCACTCTGGTGTGCCCTGAGTGAAAATAGCATGATGTGGAGTCAGTCTATTTTTTAATATTATTATTTAATAGTAATTAAAATATGTAAATATAAAAACAGATTGTCACAAAAAAATCCTGGCTTTCTGGGAAACAGACTGATTTCTTATGACAGTGTGAACTGTCTCTGTTTGAATGACAAGTAGAAACAGTAATTTTAGGCAAAGAAGTACCTGTGGGGTTATTTAAAATAGCTTTCTGGGCTAGAGTACAGCAGGTAGGGAGTTTGCCTTGTATATAGCTAGCCTGGGTTAGATCTCTGGCACTGCTTGTGATTCCTTGAGCCCTGCCAGAGCCAGAAGCAAGCACTGAGAACTGCTAGCTGTGGCCCCAAAATGAAACAAAAATCGAGCATCAAATAATAAAAATGGATAGCCTAGTAAAAAATTATTGTCTCACTTAGATAGCACCTTACCCTTGGAACACCAAATTATGGTATGACAAATAAATCTTTTGTACCAGCTACTCTATATATGGCTGTGCATGGGGTTTTTCACTTTATTCCTGCAGAGATCCATAGGGTTCAGTTTCTCTCTCCTCCCTGAGCAGAGCCCCGGCAGCTGAAGACCTCCAGGACCCAGCCACAGTCATGCTGAGACCACTCTCCACGCACTTGGACCAGCCTCATGCATGAAGGAACTGGCAGAGGAACCCAGGTGTGCAGAACCCGGGGCTGAGATCTCCAAGCCTGCTCGGATTGGGACTGGGCCCCCTCCACCCAAAACCCCCATCTTCCAGTAGCTAGACAGTGACACCCACCAACTGCCGTGTAACTCCATCAAAGGCCAAGATCCAGAGACTATAAAAACCAAACTCCCAGAAGCACACGGCCGCATTAGTAGCAGCATGACCTCTTATTGTCTAGTTCTCACTCTCAGAGAACCTGGCAGGTTAATGAGAGTATACTTCCCGCATATATGCCTGAATGGGAGCACCTGCAAAGGTGATTAGAGGCTGCCCCAAAAGCCTCCATTCCTCTCGGAGAGCCCAGCAAGCTACCGAGAGTATCCTGCTCACACGGCAGAGACTGGCAAGCTACCCCTGGCGTACTAGATATGCCAAAAACAGTAACAATGATGATCCTCATTCCCCTGACCCTGAAAGAGCCCTCAATATGCCATCGAGCTACACTAGCACGTGACTGGGATGAATGGAGACGTTTCTGGCACCCGCTTGTGCAAATCAATGAACAACAGGGTGATAGTGATAGTAAGAGTTCCATAGGTAGGAACTATCACTAAGTCCATTTTTCAGCTCTCATAGAACACACGTCTCTATTCTAGAATGTGAAAATGTGAAAATGTAAAGAAAATTACTGTGTATAAGACAAAGAGTAGAGAAGATGAGGGCTGGGATAAGGTTGAATAGTGGACAGACAGTTTTGTTTTTGAATTGTCTGTAGAGAAGAGAATGAAGATGAACTCTTCCTGAAGGAAAAGTGCTAGAACTCGGAGTTGATTCAATTATCTCACGGTGATTCAATAATAATAATAAAAAAGATGATTTATATTGGAAACTGAGCCTTAAAAATATATGACTACTTGTCCAATATCAAACAAATCTATGGCCTTTGCCTTCGAATATGAAATAGCTTTCATTATTGGACATGTGTTTCATTGTTGGTTTTTGTTGGTTTTGTTGTTTTTGTCATTTTTATGGTGGTTGGACAATACCAGGTGGTACTTAGGTTACTCCTTGTGAAGCACTCAGGGACAACTCCTGGATGTGCTCATGGAACGATATGAGGTGCCAGAGATCACACTCGGGTCTGCCGTGTGCAAGTCATGTCTGCTCTAAGTATTTCTCTAGTCCAACTGGTATTCTTTGTTTTGCTTTGTTTTGGAAGCCACACCTGGCAATCCTCAGCAGTTACTCCTGGCTCTGCACTCAGAAATTACTCCTGCTGGTGCCTGGGGGACCATATAGGATGCTGGGGAACAAAACTGGACGGGCTGTGTGCAAGGTAAGCCTCCTACCTGCTGTACTATCGGGGTTAAATTGCCGTTAGGTTTCTTTAAAAGAGTCCCCTCTCCTGCTTACATCACAAAGTATTTCATTTAGATTTAGATTTGGGTATCAATAAAGTTACAAATCACTTGCCATGGGCAATCTCTCAAATAGCCGGCACCTTCAACTTGGAGAAATAGGTGAAATATGCTTTTTTTCTTTTTGCTTTTTGGGTCACACACAGCGATGCTCAGGGGCCCATATGGGATGCTGGGATTTGAACCCGGGTCGGCCGCATGCAAGGCAAATGCCCTACCCGCTCTGCTATCGCTCCAGCCCCTGAAATAGGCTTTTGTACAATGCTTTTTAAAAAATTATTATTATTGCTGTGGAGGCCTCCCAGGGATGTTCAGTCAACAGGGCTTGTGGTTCTGTGGGAGGGCCTAAGGGTGCTTTCAGGATCTAGTGTTGCTCAAGTCCTATGGTGCCCTGCATTATCTTGGTAACCCTGGAGATTCTGAGACCCCCCCCCCAGGGCCACTCTAGTGATGTACATGGTGCTAGGGATTGAACAGATCAGCCACCGCATGATATGCTCTTTAATCCAGAACTATCTCCCCAGCCCCTTGACAATATTTTTTTAACTGATAGCCATTTTTTATTTTTGCCTCCCAAGCAATGCCCAGGGGGTCTGGGGGACCCACTTTCAGGGATTCTTGGCCAACTGGGCTTGCAGTTCAATGCTCCGGTCCAAGGATGACTTGTTGCTTAAAGCTTGCAGTGCCCACCCAAAAGGAGAGAGAGAACAAAAGGGAATGCCCTGCCACAGAGGCAGGGTGGGATGGGGGGATGGGTGTGGGAGGGATACTGGGATCCATGGTGGTGGAAAATGGGCACTGGTGGAGGGATGGGTACTTGATCATTGTATAATCAAAACTCAAGTACAAAAATTTGTCAATCTACAACTGTACCGCTTGGTGTTTCACTAATAAAAATTTTTAAAAAATCTTGCAGTGTCAGGGATTACCTTGGTCATCCTGGTGGTGCTCAGGGGATTCCAGAAACATGACAGTTGTCAAGGGCCTCGAGAACTACATGCAGCACTTGGGGGACTCTGTGCTACCAGGAATCAAACCAATTGGCAAGCATGCAAGGCAAGTACCTTTGGTTTCTAAACAGCAGGGAGTGAGGGTGGTTGAGTGAGTAAAGGAGATAAAGCACTTACTATTCTCCCATGTCAGTATGTCTCAGCATCCACCTGTCTTTGCATGGCACCACCAACTTGATTAACCAAAAATTGCAGGGAAGAAGACCTGATCCTCCTGGGTACCACTTGGGAAGCCTGCCCGCTACACAATAAATTACCCCCATCACCACCACCCCCACACACACATGTACACAAAATAAATAAATAAGTGAGAACTAAGGGAAATTTTCAGAAGATAGTTTCTCTCAACTTCATTCTAAAACATCTAACTTTTAAGCCAACTGACTCACAAATCCATGGCTATTTGTGTTTGTTTGAGCTTTTATTCTCTCTCTCTCTTGGGGGCAGCCAAATAATCAGCTAGAAGAAGCAGCAAATGCTGGTGTCTCTGGAAGAAAATCTTCAAGCTCCTGAAATCAAAGGTCGACTGCAGAGTCCATGCAAAATGTAATTAGGCGCTCTGTTTACAGAAGTGAGCACATTTGTCCAATATGGTGCAACACAAGGCCATTCATTCTGCTTTGGCAGCAAACAAGTAATTGTGTGGAAATCTACATTCATTTCCCCAAATGGCTGTAAAGAATGGGTCCATGAGGGGAGTTGATGTGAATCTTTTATGGTCACAGAAAAAAAGTAAGCCTTTTGTAGCTTGGAGAAATATTTTCAATATCTGATAATTTATTTTTAGTCCATTATTCATAATTATTTATTGGAAAATATCCCTCTATGTATAGTATGGCTACCTACTGAAATTCATTTTTATGGTTGTTTCCAAGGTTACATATTCTGAACATAAATGGAAAATGTATGTTTTCTATGAAAAAAAGAATTAAGGAAAAATTCAATAACATGGAACTGGAAGAAAAAATCAATAACTTATTTTCAGGTCTTAAGAAGCAATTTTATATAGATGTCAATTTTTAAAGAGTTTATTTTTTTTAATAATCAACCATTTTTCATCTATACTGCCAAATAAATTGTTTTTATTCTAAATTTGAAGACAAGATGCTATTTCTTGAAGGCGAATGTTTTAGAGGCAATGAACTTCAATGGCTTATGCGAGTATTTTGGGAATTGTATGAGTTTGTGTAAGTGTGTATATATATATGCATGTGATATTTATACTGATAATCTTCAAATACATTTGTACCAAAATATGAAAAACAAACTTAAATTTAATTTAAAGACTATACTATTCTTGGCATTATCTTGCTAAAAAGACATTTAGGAAAAGTCAATTTCTACTTACAACCAAGCATAATTTATTGGGGGTTTCAGAGCTTTAAAATATTAATCCCGATTACTGCTTTATTTGTTCTCACCAATTTCCTCATTTTGAAAATTAATCAGCTGTCAGAAAAGTTGAACGCTAAGTGATATTAGATTTAAATTATGCATGTGTGTTTTATCAGGACATGAAGAGAAAAACACATTACAGAATTATAAATAAGTAAATCACCTTTGAGGAATGTATGTAAACTGAGAATAATCAATAATATGGCTTTAATTTTAAACCATAAAGGCTTTACTATCTTTCCAACTCTTCATGATGTTTACCTAGAATTTCCCAGATCCCTTTGTTTTTAAACCTATTGTCTTTTTGAGATTGAGTTCCAAAAAGAAGCATGAAACTTAACTGTCTTTGGTGGTGGGGGGGGAGGGGTAAATCACAAAATGATTTCCTTGGTAATTATTAGTTTTGTACCCAATGAGTTTAAGGTCTTGGTGAATCAAGCATTTGCAAGAATATTCCCTGTGGATTTGCCCAGCATCTGTATTAACATCTCAAATAAGCTCCAGGGTTATAAAGTTATTTACTCAGGTTTATTGCTTGCACTCTTGCCCCTCAACAACTGTTCCTAGCCTTTTGCCTGGTAGACAAGAAACCCAATTGTTATAAGGCGCAGAGCACAAGAAACTAAACAATTTATATAGGAAGTGAAACTGTGACATTCGATTGCGTATTATCTACTATTTTAACTGTTGCATACTTAAATCCGAAATTAAAACGCAGAGACAATGAAATTAAAAGTTGTGGATAGCTAATAGGGTAAGAAGAAGCATAAGCATTTCTGTCATATATTAAATAGTTTAGGTGATGTCAACCTTAATTCAAACAGAAGCCAATATATTTGATTTCCTGGGACAAGGTGAAAAGTAAACTGTTTATTTTAGAGACTACTCAGTCTCCTAGTGATTTTAGCATAAACTTGGAGCACTTTGTTTAAAGATCTTGCAACTTTAGCTGATCAGGAATATGAAGTCAAATTTAAGAGTCTCTTATAATCAGAATGCAGATGGCACCAAATAAAAACAAAGTAATTAAAATAAGGTCTACATTTTAATTCAGACTCTTCCTAGAGCTCAAGATTTTAATTCATGCGAAGGACCTATCTGATTTTGTCAGGGAAGTAGTCTCCTGTACCAAGAGAAATGCCTCAGTAGCGTTGCTTTGTATTAGCAACTTCCTTCGAATATTAAGACATTAAATTATAGAGATCGCACTCTGTACAAAACCCTAAGTCGAATTTTCCTCTAGCTGCTCTCCCACTAGCACAAGCAAATGTTCCCAAATGTGTAGGAAGAGATGGTAGTACTTACAGGCCAGCTATGATTCAGTCAGTCCAAGAAAGAGACACATCTGATCATTCACACTAGGAGAGAAACTGGGACTATTCTCGGGCTCAACCCCTGTTGAAATTCTGTGAGGGTGCTTTATTGTTTGCATCAACAAGCCTTGGAATGCTTGCCTTCCCAGGGGTGATTTTAAGTTTGCTTTGGAGCTGAGCTGCAGATGTGGAGGATTGCTATATGTATTTGCACTTTTGCTGTGTTTTAGAAAGCAGTTACTGAAGGGCTGTGGACCAGAACCCTCCCACCAGCAGCCTCCCACCCCCAACTTTCAAAGAATCAGTTATGTGACCCCCCCCCCCCCGGCCATCTTTTCCATCTAAATGTAATGATGGGCCTCAGGAGGCCTCGGTACACAAAGCTTCCAACCAAAGTTGTCACTTGATTGACAGGAGAAAGGTTTCCGGGAGATGGACAGTTGTGTGTAGGTGGACATGGTAAAAACAGAAAGCTGAGCAAATTAAATCAGAATACAGCAAAAGGAAGATTCTAAGGCACAGACCTTTCCAGGCCCAGAGCTAAAGCCTAATTGTTAACCATGTGACATTCTTACTATTTGGCAGCTTGAAAAACCGATGGACCATGTTTTCATCGGAGTCAGGATTTTAAAACCAGTATCTGAGATCTATAACATAGAAATGCGTCCTGCAAAGTGGCACAAGAAGTGTTTGACTCAAGATAGCTGTAGGTGGGAAGACCCCTATGTCCTGCCTTTCTTCTGTAACTCGTCAGCCCAGTCACCGCGGTAATATCTGCAGTGGAAATTTAATTCTCTGAGTAAATTAACTAGGGTGACCTGCAAAGTAGTTTAGGGCCAGCTAGGAATTTATCAAAGTATTTTAAATGATAGCAATCCAAGTGAAAAATATAAAAGTTTCAGATGAGAATATAATGAGGTGCCCAGAGGAAATGGGGCTCAGCTTTACACTGCTGCAGTAAACTGACCATTTAATGGAACAGAGTTGATTAATTTCCCGCCGATGTCCAATTACCTCGGATAGGTGTCTAATGTAATATAAATAGGCAGGTCGAAGTGGCAGTGATGGGTGCTACCAGTTAAAGTTCATGCATATTGTAATCCCTCATAATCACCTGTGCATGTTTTGGTTCAAGTTTATTTGAATCTCCAGGTGCAGAAGATAAGAAGGGAAGAACCTCGAAAGGAATGACATATGTATTATCCCATGTGTTCATCCCCAATGTCACTGTGATGCAGCCATCCTCAGGAGACCAATCGCAAAATGTGTCTAACGTGCAGGTATTCTGCAGAGAAGGATTTCTCCCAAACTGGGGAAATGCAATCTCTAACTGAGCCAGATTCAGGCAAAACTGTTCAAGGATGACACCTTCCTATAGAGGCACAGATTGAAAAAGTAAATGGCATAGGAATACCAGTTTCAGTTTTTTTTTTCTTTTTAACTACACTCAAAATCCAGCCAAAGGAAAACCTGGGGCAGGCACACATTGAAATGAGTAAGAAGAAAAACAAATGGTTGAATTGATATACTTTAAATGTCAGCTTGAACCAAATGATCCGTTACTAACTGAATTTCTTTTAACCTCCCTACTTCAAATAACTCATTGTTTGCCTGAGTTTAAGCCAGTTTATTTGTGCAGATACAGTTCAAGTATCCAGGGAAAGTGAGTCTACATATAAGTAGAAGTCCATGCATCACGGCTGAGCTTGTGTCATGTGTGTTTTTGCACCCACCTGAGCTTGCCCTTGATTTTGCATAAATTCCTCATTGTTTTTGCTCTGTTCAGAAATGTTCAAAACAAAGTCAGCTCCATACAAACCATGTGATGACTCTCACATTTGTGTTTCCTTATTTCATGAGCTTATTTATTGTTCAATTTAATATTGTTCATTTTAATAAGTTTTCATTAATTTGTCATGGAACTCGTGTAGCATATGATTCAGGGGAAAAAAGATCCTCCAATATGTCCCTTAGAATTTCAAGTGAGTTCCCTCTTTCATCCTCTTAAAGAAATGGTCATGAGGCATGTCTTGCAGAGAAAAAGCTTTTTCTACCTATTAATAGGCTTGAATGATAAAATTAAAGGAATAAGAATAACATCAAAATAATATTTCCTGTGCAAGTATATTTACAAGGTTCTGCTACCTAAATAAGCATTTATATTGTACATTAAAATATTTTCATCTTTCACTTTAGCCATCTTTAGAATATTCAGAAATATTTTGAAATTAAGAACTAAATATTTGGAACATGACTACTTAAGTGCTATCTGTTCTGATGCGGGGGGAAGTTAGGTTTCTAAACTTAGATTCTCATTAAAGAAGTAAATCATAAATTCTTATTCACTGTCACCTTACTTTCTCTCCCAAGCATTTCACTACAATTATAGATTGCTTTTCAGAAAGGAAAAAAGAGGCTATTGCAATACTTTTATAATTTGCTTCAACAATCGAATAATTATTTCTCTTATTTAAAATGGCTCAAACACATCAATACCAGTATGCTATTTACAACTATTCTCATCACTTTCTATCATACATAACTGTAATTCCAAAAGCTCTCTTAATAACCAGAAATTATAAATATTTCATACTTCATCATTAAATATCAGCTAATACATTTCATGACTGTGACTTACAGTTTGGGGTTGACATTTTGAGTTAGCATGAGTGAACTTTGTTTATAGATGTTGCACCGAGACACTGATAAACTTTTTTTTAAAAACATTTCTTTGAGGGCCTGACTTTCATAAGACAAATCAGAGTTTTGATGATTTCATTGTTTTGTCTCTGAAGCCACACCAGGGTACTGGAAATTAGCACAGCTCTGAACATTGAGCCATCATCCCTGTTCAAGAATTTTGGGGAAGAGTTTTAACTCATGTTTCTAACACAGTTCAAAAACAGAAACAAATGATCTCTGGATTTTCTTGAAGTAAAAGGTTGGCATTCCCTATAAAAGGTTTAGTTCAAGGAATCAGAACCCAGTTGTGGGAATAAGAATCGAGTTGCAGGATTCAACTGAATGCCCCAGAGAACAAACATTTCCTCCTGATGATTTCTACATAGTTCCCACAGCCACCCTGGGTGGGTGTCATGCATGGTCTCAGCTAAGAAGAAATCATTCACATCCTGCACAGGTGGTGTTTAACACACATTAGACACACGAGAACTGTTTGCTAAGACTGACCAAGAGTCCAGGCATGGCACTAAACAGAAGGTCAAGTAAGACCTTCCGCTCTTAACTCCCACCCTTCCTGTTGGATCTTTCTAGGCTCTGAGACTCCAGAACACTTTCCTCCTTTCTCCTCTCTAATTCATCTGACTGCTCTCATCCTAAGCTCAGCTACCATCTGTCCTTGCTTCTTCTGCCTAAGAAATAGCATCCAATATTTCACATTCAACAAAAATGAAATGGAAATCTCATTAGGGTTTCCAAAGTTCTTATTATATTCTGGGGGGTGAGTATATTTCAGCTGGTAGTTTAGGTTAGCAGTGACTTTTTTTTTATAAAGGTAGATATTTCTGACCAACAGAGAATTTCAGGGAGTCATTATCACTGATATTTTCATTCCATTATAGAACTTTTCATTACTCAGACTGTCTTTGACTAATATTTTCATGAAACACTAATATTTGAAGGTAGCTACAATGCCAAGGTTCAAATCCAGTTGAGTCATTTTGGGACATGAGTTGAATGAGAACTGTGACAATTTCAGCAATGGAAAAGGGAAGATATCATACTCTAGCTCATCTTCCTACTATGGAAATGGTGAAATAAAATATCCTCTCAGATCAATCAAGGCATAAGGTATATCATAGTGCATGGCTTACTCCTGGAAGGGCACGTTTATCTGGATGAATCATTTCTGATTAAGGTAAAGGTAAAGACCCTCCCGTTGATCGTCGATTTGCTCGAGCGGGCCCAGTAACGTCTCCATTGGAGACTTTGTTGTTACTGTGTTTGGCATATCGAATACATCACGGGGAGCTTGCCAGGCTCTGCCGTGCAGGCGAGATGCTCTTGGTAGCTTGCCGGGCTCTCCGAGAGGGGCGGAGGAATCGAACTAGGGTCGGCCAATGTTGGCCGCGTGTAAGGCGAACGCCCTACCCGCTGTGCTATCGCTCCAGCCCAATTATTTTTATTAAATTGTTAAGTATCTGTTACTAATGATATATTTTTAAGAGTAATAATAGTTGTCTAGCATAAACCAAATGATATAGCAGCACTGTAGCACTGTCCACCTGTTGTTCATCGATTTGCTCGAGTGAGCACCAGTAATGTCTCCACTGTGAGACTTGTTGTTACTGTTTTTGGCATATTGAATATGTCACAAGGAGCTTGCCATGCTCTGCCGTGCAGGCAGGATACTCTCGGTAGCTTGCTGAACTCTCCGAGAGGGAGAGAGGAATTGATCCCAGGTTGGCTGTGTGCAAGGCAAACGCCCTACCCGCTGTGTTATTGCTCTAGCCCAGATGATGTAATAGATTACAAAATTGTTTCAGTTTGTTGAAGAGTCACATAACATCTTAGCTGCAGCTCAGAGATGAAGAAACTATCTCAGACAGATTAAGACACACAGCTAGTAATCCACTAGAATATAAACCAGCAAAGTTTGTTTTTGAAAACTAAAAATGGCAGGAATATTTTGTGCACATGAACGGATTAAAAAAAAGTGGAGGATCCAGAAAAATCCAACAACATGACTAGACATTCTGGCAGAAAACGAAAGACTGAATCCTCACATGTCCTCACCCTTTTTCTCATCCCCAAGTATTCTCTGTGTCTCTGCTCCTTTGTCCGTTGGTCCACGGACCTTGCTCAAGAACTTGGGTGAAACTGGTCCTCCAATTTGAAGACAGACACTGGGATGTTTGGTACCATTCTAAAAGATCTTTACAAACTAGAAATACCTTTGAGATGCAACCTTAATTCAATCAGATTAACTTTGTATCTTAAGTCTTTCTCCTAGGCTCTATAAACGTTAGTTATAAATGCTATAAATGCAAATTTTCAAATGAATTATGTACCGTGGAGGGTGGTGGGCGTGTCTCCTAAACTGTGTTCAGGAAGTTTTGCTGATTTCTGGCCAAATAATCTGGCTGTTCAATGCAAGCTCTGTAGACTGTGATGTTGGGGATTATCCTTGAGACCTCTCATGTGGGGGCTACCATACCGTGCCAGGGATCAGACTGCACCACCACATGCCTATAAAGGAAGCACCGTATCTCCCTCCCATACTATCTCTCCAACCTCTTATTTACAATTGTATTTAGCTGATAGCATCACACACACACACACACACACACACACACACACACACACACACACACACCACTACTTAATGGATTTAAAGTACCCTGGAATTCTTGCAGCCATTGTAGGGGGAAGGAGGAATGTTGTTTTACTGAAGAGGAAAGCTAATTTATTTTAAAAGTGGTTAACTTCAGGTATTTTTTTTCCAATTTCAAAAAATAGAGGTTTTTATTGTAAGCTCTAACTGCCCCGAGTGATTGATTTGTTATAAATACTCTCAGGGATCCGAAAGCTCCAGAGTATTTTCCAGTAAAGTGAAGGAAGAGTGCTGTGGATTGATTGATCAGTGACTGCCATTTTCCCAATTTTTTTTGTCTTATTTCAGCAGGAATTGTGTCAGTTAGATTAGAACTCTTTTCTTCTACATAGCCATAATGGATCTCATTTTCCGTGGCTCATTTCTGATTTCGGTCCAGAAATGCTCAGACGAGGAAGTCACGGTTCACCTACTAGGAAGCATGTCCTGCCTTTTTTTTTATCTCCAGATTATGGGGTTGCCTCTGGTCTGAAAAGGAAAACCGGGGAGAAAGGGAATGGATGGACTGCACCTTCCTCCATTCAGGCAGCTTTGAGTGGAAGGACTTGGTTTAAAATTCAGCGTGCACGCGGCAGGAGAGAAATGGTATATATTTTTGAAACTTGAGTGTTTTCCAGAATGCAGGTTGTCAAGTTTCCCATTTCAACAGTGCAAACTCCAACCTCGTGTAGAGCGATAGCCAGGTACTATTGTTTGAAAACGTTTCTTTAAAGAATTCTGATTGCTCTTTTTAACTCTTTGGACTCGCAATGCTAAATGACAGGGACCCATACATTTTCTTCTTTTCCTTCAAACCTAGGAGAGGTCCCTAATGCAAGAACCTTGATATGCATTCCTTAAAGGGACTTTGCAATTTCAAATAATTGATACTCTCACATGCATATATATCCAGAGTGCACCCCTCGCACTCCCCCCCTCCACCCGCCCCGGTCCTTTGTTACTTGTGTGAAATCAGTAGCTGCCATAACCGAAGTCCCCCTTCTCAGGCTGTGACATTTCAGCAGATTTTCCAGCAAGAAGCCAGAATGCCTGGGGCTGCGCAAGCTGTTCCTCTAGGCCACCAACTCGCAGGCTATGCCACCCAGCTCATCGTCAAACGCGCTCGAATCAAAGTTGCCCATTTTATTAGCGGGCTCCTGAGTTTGCACAGAGCGGCTCGGTAGCGTGGAGGAGATCTCATGGGCAGCAAAAAAAAAAAAAGCCAATGACCGGAAACTGTGGCCGGTGGTTGGAGCTGGGCTCTCTCCTCCTGCCCCCTGCCCTGCAATCCTCTCTCTTTCTCTCGGATTGTTTTCAGGGGCTTTCGTGATTTAAGCCATCCCGGGGATGCTCTCTAAGAGTTTTCTCCTTGAAACGCGTTTCGACTCCGTCTTGCATAATCCAGCTGGAGGGACCGGCCACTGGTCTCCCGAGCTCCCTCCGCGCCGCCTCCCACCCCCGCACCACCCTGGGGACTCGAGTGCGCCGAACCGGGAGGGGTGAGGGGTGGAGGGGGATGAAAAGGACGCGCGCACCCCGCTCCTGGGCGTGTGGCGGGTGGGGGTGTGGGGGGCGCCGGCTTTGTCCGCTCGTCCTTCCGCAGGGGTCGCGCGCTCCCGCGTCCGGCCGGCAGGTGGCGCGCTTGGTTCACGGTGAACCGCGGCAGGAGCGGGAAAGCCGCGCTCGCGCCTCCCCACCGTCGCCCTCCCAACGGGGGACCCGGACTCCTCGGGAGGAAAACCCGACCCAACTCCGGAGGGATCCAGAGGACGGGGAGACCTGGGAGGAGGGTAGAGAAAGGGAGTCCCGAACAGAAACTCGTCGACCCCGCGGAAACCCACCCAATTGCTCGGCGGGCTGGTTTCCCCGCGGCTGGCGGCTGCCTTGACAGGTCCTGGAGGCGCTCAGGTGTCCGCGCTCGCGGCCAGGACTTGGGGACGGGGGACGGGCAAGACGACCCAGGTAGTCTGCATCCGCATTAGGTCGACTACGTGGGGGAGCACCTGCGGCTGGGCCAAGTGAGCGGATTCCTGCGGGTTCTGCAGGCGCTGGGGATGGGAGATGCTTTTTTGGGGGGTGGGGGGGTGCGGGGGGACCGTTCCGGGGAGCTTTGGCAGCGCGGGGCGGCAGCGCGCGCTCGGGGCTTGCTCTCCAGCTCGCCTTGGTTCGGCCGGAGCAATAGCAGGTCCAGGCACTGCACCCTGAAAATCCGAGATTCTCTTCCCCACCGCTGACCCCCACTGTCCCCGGTAACGGCCAGGGCTCCAGGACCGCTCCCCAGCCCCTCTCCCCCGGGAAGCCGCGCAGTTGCTTCTCTGAAGCCGGAGCAAGTCTGGGGCAATCTAGCAGCGGTTGGGAAGGCTCAACCGGGCTCCGGGACGCGCCCCCAAGGCCCCGGGGCTCGCTCCCGGGCTCGCAAGTGCTTTCGTTCCGAGCCAGCCAGACTCTCAGACTCGGAACCCAGCTTGCAGCAGGAGCAGGCGCTGTCCTCGACGTCTGGGGAGCGATTTTGGTCCCCGCTACCCAGGGAGACGGAACAGCCTGGGAAGAAAGGTGGAATCAAACTACAAAAACTCTCCCCATTACAAAAAAAAAAAATCATCATAATTAAAACAAAAACACACACACAAACGCAGAGACAGCCAGAAGGGTGCCGGGCCCCCGCGCAGGGCTGGAGCGTGCAGTCCCGGTTGCGGGAGCGAGCGGGACGCGCACGCTGAGATCCGCGGAGCTGGGAAACCGTCCGGAGGCAGCTCAACTTTATACTTATTTAACTGCGGGGCAAGAGACTCTCCCATAGCCCGCCGCCCCGAGGTCCTACCCGGGGGGGATGCACCCCTCACCTCCCGCTCTCCCCATGCCCCGTCCCAGAGACCAAAGAAAGAGACTTTCCAAGCTCTTTCCGCCACCCGTGGGGCCGAACCCCGAAGGGGACGTCCGGGGGGAACCTCGTCGCCTTCCTCCTATGGGGGAGGGGGGCTCCCGGGCTCACCCCTCCAAAGCCTCGGGAGACCGCGCACCCCGCGGAGCCCGGAGGGGGCGGGGCTGGGGGCGGGCTCTGCGCGCTGGGGGCGGGGCCTGGGCGGCCCAGTTGCGCCGTCATTGGCCGCGGACCCCAGACTGGCGGGTTCGCGTCACGGGCCGGGCCCACCCCCTTGGCAATGTCTTGAGCCTGCTGCACTCCTAACTTAAGCATTTATTCCACTGGGATAGGAGCGGCAGGAGCAGCGTTGGCACCGGCGAGCCATGGCTGGGATTTTCTATTTCGTCCTCTTTTCGTTTCTCTTTGGGATTTGCGACGCTGTCACCGGTTCCAGGGTGTACCCCGCGAACGAAGGTAAGAGGTTGGGGGCCGGAGGGGACGGTTGGAGGGTGAACAGTTCCCGGGAGCCTGAGGCCAGCGGCTTGTGTGCATGGAGGTAGTGGTGGTGGTTGTGTTTTTTTTTTCTTTTTTTGGAGGAGGGTATCCAGGCGAGAGTGGTGCACCCCGACTCCATAGGAGCAGGCCGGGCTGAGAGGAGCCGCGAAGGAGACAGCGGGGCGGCTGGCTCCCGGGTCCCCGGTGACCCGTGTTCTCAGAGCAGCTGCTCAAGTTTGCAGCGAAAGGACAAAGTTTATCAGCATCCTCCGGCGAGGCCAGCTCGGGGCGCCCGGAGCAGATGCTCCGGAGCCATCGCTGAGGTTTAAAATAATCATTTACCCCCCTCCCCAAATAATGAATATGGACTAAGTCACCCCCCCCCCGCCCCCCCACCCCTTTCCACCCGCTCCCATCTCTCTGCCACCCAGCTCGGAAGCCTGGAGCACCAGGAGAGAGCTGCGAGGCCCGGGCTTCCTGCGCGAACGTTGCGAGCTCTGGCGTTTGCAAAGTTTCCCGAGCCCTGTGACGCCCGGGACCCCGCTGCCCGGCCGCCGACGCCGCTCGCCCGCTGCCGCTGACCTGGTTTCTAGCGCCCGGCGTTAGACACCTTTTCTCCCTGCCCAGCGCCTCTTCCAGGGTTGTTGCATCGCTGGCCTGGGCAGCTCGCCCTCCTGAAGTCACCCTCCCCGCAAACCTGGGAAACCCGCCCTCAGATGTATCATACTCGAGGGAATATCCCCCCACCCCCCCCCACACACACAATTTTTACCACCACTACCACCACCACCAAAAACAACAACAACACCGCCGCATTTGCTCCTGGAACTGTATTCTATTTGCTCCGGGAACTGCATCCTATATTAGTTTGGAGGGACCAGTGGCACCAATTGCACCCGTCTGCTGGGTGGTGTTCAGTTTTCTGCGCGTCTGTTGGGACGGACGTGCAGTAAGGACTGCGTGTGTGTGTGTGTGTGTGTGTGTGTCTATGTGTGTGTATGTATGTGTGTGTGCGTGTGTGTGTGTGTGTGTGCGCGCGCGCATATGTGCGGGTGCGTGTCTGTGTGTGCGCGCGCGCGCGCTCGTCGGGAGATGGGGGTGGGGGTGACCACTGAGTTTGGGATGATCTCAGAGAAAGGCGAGTTTCTGCGTGTGTCCATGCACGCGCACGAGCGCGCAAAGGCTTGTCCGTGGGTGCGCGGGTGGCCGCGTGGACGCGGGAGGACTGTGTGCCGAGCGCCCTGCCGGGGTGCGTGTGCGTGCGTGGGGATTGCTGGGGCGCCAGCCGCGCGCGGGGGGAGCCTCGGCGTCCCTCTCTCCCCCTCCCCCCCGCCTCCCCTCGCCCCCGCAGCCCCCACCCCCATCCCTCCTTCTATTCATCCGTCCGTCTCCCCTGGATCCGTCCACGCATCTCCGCGCAATCGATCATTTTCCCTGTTCCGAAGGAGGGAGCCAAAAACCAACTTAGCATTGGCTGGGCGAGCCGGTACCCAGAGCTCGCCAGACGCGAGGCTCGGGAGATGCGCACACCTGCCCCGCAGACTCGGGTGGGAGAGCAAAGGGGCGTCCCCACCCCACCCCACCCCCAGCATCGATGCCCTGGTGTGGGGCCCCTCGGCCTCTGCCCTTGAGCAGTTTGGCCCTCGGCTCCGTTCCGTCCGGCCGCAGCCGTGGACACCTCGCGTTCTACTGACCACTTCGCACGTTTGTTTAGACGTTCCCCCAAGACCTCTCTCGCACCCGACGTCGAGGGAATTTTCTCTCGTGTTATCCCTTTCTTGCTTTTTTTCTTTTGAAAGCAAAACTTGAGCTCCTTAAACAAACAAAAAAAAAAAAGAAGGAGGGGGGTGGAGGTTAGAATTGATGGTGCCTTAGGCTGATGGAGAAAGAATGGGGATTGGGGGGGTCTACCCTCTCCCCTCCCCCGCCTCCCCCTTAAAATTAATTCATTTTGTT
This sequence comes from Sorex fumeus, assembly GCF_029834395.1. Lineage (NCBI taxonomy): Eukaryota > Metazoa > Chordata > Mammalia > Eulipotyphla > Soricidae > Sorex > Sorex fumeus. Next base: position 40,476,031 of record NW_026606071.1, on the reverse strand, counting down.
GCTTTTTATTCCCATCACGTTCCCTTTTCTCCCTTTTACCCTCTCTTTCTACTCCCTCCCCTTTTTTGTAAATTGGGTCTTATTGTTCCCTTTGTGTCCCTAATCCACCTTACATAAATCCAAATGGATGTAGCGGGGCTTTTCTCTGGGGACGGAGAAGAGTGAGGAGGGGGCGCAACTTCGGCCGGGAACGACCCCGGGAAAGCTGTACCTTTTAAAATAATTAACAGACCCCCGGAATTCTGGCTCCCGAGAAAAAGCGGGAGAAAGTCTGATTTTAACGCCTTAGACTTCAGGGTGAACTGAGAGCTGCAGAGGGCCAGGGACCGGGTAGGAGTGTGGGGTGGGGGGTGGGGGCGGAAAGGCCGCGACTAATTAAGAATTAGGGTGCCTGTGAGCTAGGAGGGTGATTTTTCATTCCCACCCTACCCCCAGCGCGAAAAGCCAGCCTGGTTCCTCAAATTAATATCCCAATAGTTACTTGGAGGTGGGTCTTTGGAACCCAGGTCTGCGGATGTCGGTGGGAACGGGGACGTAGAGAGGTTTGGGGTTTTCTAACGTTCTTTTGGACGTCCTGTGTGCCTAGAAAACGTACCTCGCGAACCGCAGTTCAGCCGCACCCCAACCCCGCTTCTCCGGGCCCTCCAAAGAATGGATACAATCTCTTCCATGCAGCCCCCAACACAGTGAAGCTAACCAACCCGAACCTAAAATTCGAATTCCCTCAAGGGCAAAGGACAAGTCTCTCTTTGCCAGTTCCCAGCGGGACCCTGGGAAAAGTAGACGTTTTTTATATTTGCATGTAAATTCTAGGCGTCTGCATTCCCCCTTTTCTGAAACTTTGACATTTAAAAAAAAAGCAGTGAATATTATATTGGGGTCTATTTACTGGTACTGGGGTGGGGGGGAGGGAGGATCAAGGCCTTCTTTCTCCACCCTCTGAATCCTCTCGGATAGAATTCACTTGTGGCTCTGTCACCAGGATGATGAGTTATACGGTCATCTGAAACTTGCAAAAACAAATAATTCTAGTAGATACCAGACAGAGATGAATGCAGATTGTGCTCTGGAGTGTAACTGCCCTACCCCGAGATATTTATTTTCGGAATTGTACTTGGCGATTTCTCTATTCATCCTTTTGAGAAAATGAAGCACGTGAGCCCTGGAATGGAATTTTAAATGCTAAGCAAGTTAAATAAATAAGAACCTGCAGATTTAAAGAGGGGAGAAGATCAAGTGAGTAATGATTATTTACATAAGGGAGACCAAGTTTAGGTTTTGATCAGAGATGGAGACGTGCAGTGTGGACCCTCACTCTCCCCACATATGGAAGTGCTCAGGCAAATGGTTTTTGTAGTATTGGCTTTTTGCAATTGGAAATTAATCTTTTTTTTTCTTTTCTTCTTTTTTTTTTTTTTTTTTGCAGTTACCTTATTGGATTCCAGGTCCGTCCAGGGTGAACTTGGGTGGATAGCGAGCCCTCTGGAAGGAGGGGTAAGTTCCGAGTTGCTCTCTGATCCTAAGGGTAAAAAGGAATGATTAGCAACTTTCTGAGAGTCCTAATGGCTTCATTCTTGTTGATTGTGGCCAGGGGGTCAGGTTTCTTCCATGGCCTATGAAGTGAATTACGCTTTGTTGGAGAAATCCTATACTCCCTTTGGATAGCTCTGTCATGGAAGAACTAGAAACCAAAAGGGCAGAAAGGGGTTTCAAAATTAGGAGACCAGGGAAGGCATAGGCTTAGATGCCTATTTAAAACGAAAAGACCCTCCAGAAATATGATCTGGGAACCCAATTAGAATTTATGCCTATTACTGCAATCGCCATGAAGTCCTGACAGGGTTAATTTTGGAGCAACTGTCCTGTTTCCAGATGACAAAAGTGAAGGAATAAAGTTGCTAGGAAGAAAAGACTACTAATTGTTCGAGGTACAGGTTTAGCTTTGGCTATTTGGGGAGGGGCTCATTACCTTGCTATATGAAGCCCTTAATCAGCTGCTATGCTCTCTCATAATGAGAAGGGACCATGTTAGCTTTGGAAAAGCGAGTGGGGGTGAAATGGGTGAAAAGATGAAGTATTTGGAACGGTGGGTATCAGAATTGGGGAAACTATTGCAAAGCAGGAGATGGTGTGGCACTATTATATCTGCCATTCCTGCCTCCACTGGCAGAATTAGAAAATAGAATTAGGTCAATGCCACTTTCTCCCACCCTGCCCTTCCCGACCCCCTTACTAACCAGCCGGAATGAATAAGCTCTGGAAAGGAATCCGTACAACATGTAATTCAGGCTTCTGCCAAATTGAAATAATGCTCAGATTCTTTAAAAATTAAGCAAATCGTCCAAGCTTTGCGGGCTTGATAATGTACGACTGAGTCAATTGATTAAAAACAATGGGGATGAAAGATTAGGCCTCTGACTGGGTGAAAATTGTAATGGCAGATAGGAGGAGTGTGGATGCTTTACACCTGTCCATTAAATAAATAATAAAGGATTAAAAGAAAGATTCCTACAGACTTATAAAAAAAACATGCTTCAAAACTAAGACAAAACAAGGAAGCAGTTCACAAAAATGAAGACTGTAGGCTGTCTTTTCCCCAAACAGGTTTTGTAATCCACTGGAAACAAAACAGAGATTTCCCAGCCTTCCTGTTTTTCTGCCTGAACTTGACTGCTCTTGGTCTCTGCCGAAAAATTCTAGTCTGTCCTCAAAAACCATTTTTTTTAAGGGCAACAGAGTGATTGGCAGGCCTCTGGCAGTGTAGACAGGCTGTATTCACCACTGATTGCACGCAATTGCCCTCATCCTTTGAATGTGAAGAAAGGTACAGCTTTATCTTGTGCAAGTCAGACTCTTGTTAATCCCATACCCTGGAAAGGTCACTGATTCAGGGGGGCTTTCCCAGGCTACTCCTAGGATATTCTCAATAGGGTGAATGGATTAGAAGTGCCAGGGAAATTGATGACAGAAGTTACCAATACTTTTATTAAAATTTCTTTAGTGAGCCTTAGTCTTACTGGATGCTCAGTGCAACTGGTATAATTTTGAAAGTAACTGGTTACACTAGGTACGCATACAAGCAAGGAGTGACATTTTCCAGGACAGTAAATGGGCCAGCTGGTTTCTGCAGTACATAAGTCTAGCTAGTTTCTGGAAAGTTTTTATTGCAATTAAATATGTTGCAGGTGTTTTCTCTATGCTCACTACCCCTCCCAACACAACCACTAAGAGAACATCTGATTAATTTTTCTAGACACCGAAATCCTTTTCATTATCTTAAAGTCTCTTTACATACTGTGTCTGTACTGTTAGTATACAATCCAGAATGTTTTGGACTAAATATAGGCAGATTTCCACCCTTTTCCTTAAATATTATGTGTCTGTCAGTTTAAGTATTTTTGTTAGGGGTTAGAGATGAAATTATATCTGTGTATAATTGAATTACTCACTCCAAAATATGTAATAGCCTTTGTGCCAAATGATAAAGTTTAATTAATCTCCAGATTTTATAATTAAAGGGATGAATTGGACAACTCCCAAAAAGGGATGGATTTTCCTTTCGAGAATCTTTCCAGCTGAGGATAAAAGCAGAATCATCTTGTGATTATTCCGAAATTTCTATTCAGAGTTAGAACAGGTCACATCTTTCTAGGCTGGAAATGAGGTTATTGGTTTGCCCAATAATGACACTTGTTGTATTTGTTGCTGTTCTTTTTTGAAAGAAAAGAAAACCTTATTTGCCAATAACATCAAGTAAAAGATGAACTATGTCAGGAGATCACTCACTGTTTCCTCATTCTTCCATGAGGAGGTCTAAGCTGAACAGAAGCATAATAGAAAGTGATGATTCCTGATGTATCACTGTAGCAAAGACCTAATTTCTTGGCAGTGTTCATTTAAAGGGATATATTGAGTTTCTGACACTGGTTGTAAAATAGAAAACTAAGGGCAGATTTGTCATTGTTCTGGTGAATAGATCAATATGTTTAGACAATCCTGTTTAGGCTGGAAAATTCACATTAGACCTGAAATGAACCTGTATCATCTCTGGGAGCTACCTCTGAGTGCTTCCATTTACATGGTTAAATGTGCTTTTCCTTATTTCCTTTGTTCTGAGATGAGAAGCATGCTGAGTAGGGTTTTTTGGTTTTTTTTTTTTAAGGTGGGCAATCTATTTTTGGATTTTTTTCCCAACATGTAAATTGCAAGCGATTTATTGCTTAGTGGAGGACAAGAAATTTTAATCACCTCAAAGGACCTATCCCTACCAGTTTTAACTTTCCTGATGGTAGCAGATGAAAGGATACAGAACATTCTGCACTAGAACCCTTCACATAATAACATTTTCAGTCATTAATAGTTTTTCAATGCACAGAAGGGAAACTGTTAAAAGATACACTAAAATTCTATGTACTTCACAGGATTGAGTGGAGCTCTAAGTGGAGCTATTATAGACCATGAACATGTTTTTATCTCCCCCCCCCCCCCCAATTATGTCCACGTGTTAGATAGTTTCACTGTTTTATCTCATTAACAAAGATAATAATGAGGGATTGGAGATTTCATACACACCTGGTAAGAACTTTCAAATTAGCTGCTTTTAGGATTATTTTTTTAAAAGCTGTACTGAGTAGGAAATTTCTCCTAGAGTCGGAGTGCATTTTGCTGAATCCATCCGGTTCCAAAAACTTTTGTTAGGAAATAAATCAACTGCAAATAAATCTCTACCATCCTTCTCTAATTTGGGGGGTTCTCAATTCTCCATATCACTTGTAATTTTATTTTCGATGTCCACAGACCAGCTTCCAGGCACATGTGCTTTCCTATTTAATTCTATGTCTGCTTTCAAAATGAAGAATGTACAACTTCTTAACTGAATATATGCTCTTCAAAAGTGTTCTATTGTGCTAATGACACTGCAATTGAGAAATCCAACCATAAACTTTCCTCTCTATCTTCCCAGGATTATCGAAACTTGAATGGTGAGATTTTCTTCTCGCCTCCAAGAGTAGGGAAGCTGCCAGAGAAACATCGACTGACATTTTTTTAGGTATTAGAGAGCAAAGTTCTGACAGGAGCACCACTAATTAACCGATAATTGTCTTCCTTTGGCAAGCTGTACTCTTCCTGCTCTTAATTTGCAGGTCTCTGCTCAGTTGTTGAAACAATACACATACTAGTTTTTCATTTATGAGTAAATTTGAACTGTTGCCACTTGAAATTAGAGCTGTTGTAATAGGTGAATTGGAGGTTGTTAGACCACCACAAGGAACTGCTGAGAAATCATCAGCAGTAAATTCACCCTTGCTTCTTTGGATTTCAGGCAAAAAGTGAAACAATTCAAAATTAAACGAAACAACTCACCCGCCCCACAACATACACACTAAAATAGCATCTTAGATCCCATGAGATAGTATGGTCTTCATTAGTGAGGATGGATAGTGAGTAGTTTTTTCTTCCTTATCAAAACAGTTTAAAAAAAAATCACTGTGTCCCCATGAGAGTAAACCAGGATGAACAAATCCCTGCTTGATGACATGTTGTAATTGATCCATTTGCTTCTGGATCTTTGCAGTGGGAAGAAGTGAGTATCATGGATGAGAAAAACACACCAATCCGAACCTACCAGGTGTGCAACGTGATGGAACCCAGCCAAAATAACTGGCTCCGAACTGATTGGATCACACGAGAAGGGGCTCAGAGAGTGTACATTGAGATTAAGTTCACCTTGAGGGACTGTAACAGTCTTCCCGGCGTCATGGGTACCTGCAAGGAGACCTTCAACCTGTACTACTATGAGTCAGACAACGACAAGGAGCGTTTCATCCGTGAGAGCCAGTTTGGCAAAATCGACACCATCGCTGCCGACGAGAGCTTCACCCAAGTGGACATTGGTGACAGGATTATGAAGCTGAACACCGAGATCCGGGACGTAGGGCCCTTGAGCAGAAAAGGGTTCTACCTGGCGTTTCAGGATGTAGGGGCCTGTATAGCCCTAGTGTCAGTCCGCGTGTTCTATAAGAAATGTCCCCTGACGGTTCGTAATCTGGCCCAGTTTCCCGACACCATCACCGGGGCAGATACCTCCTCCCTGGTGGAAGTTCGAGGCTCCTGTGTCAACAACTCTGAAGAGAAGGATGTGCCAAAAATGTACTGTGGGGCAGATGGTGAATGGCTGGTACCCATTGGCAACTGCTTGTGCAATGCTGGGCATGAGGAGCGCAATGGAGAATGCCAAGGTAAGAAGAGCCATATTGTACTTTTTATTAGGGCTCAGTGCACGTAATTAAATCAGAGATGAGACTAAATGGAGTAAAGCCAGTAATTAGCGGCCCCAGTGGGATGTGGTGGGACAGAGGGGTCTAATGAGTAAGTGCTATAGCTCCAGGTGGCAAGGCTAAGACGTCGCTAATACTGACACAATAAATGATGCTGCTGTGATCAGCAGAAGGCCAAACACATTTGCTAACGGGCACTCAGATCCCAACTGGTTTGATGCACCCTCAGAAATGGAAATGAAGGAGCTGAAGACATTCGCTTGATTGATCCTTACTTAAAGAGGGTGGATGCTAGCATTTCCAGTCTGCAGACCTGGGACAGTGACAGAGAGGGTGGCACTCCCCTCTAAAGTGTGTCCTACTGAATGATTTAAATGGGACAGTAGGAAGGGATCCTGTGTGCCAATTTCCTCCGGTAGAAAGTCTGGTTTTGCCTGCTGCGTGGACCTGTGTAGACACGGCCTAATGAAGTGACAGTATTTCTGCTCCACTGAGCTGATGAGGTCTCTAAATGAAATTAGTCTCCACTAAAGACCTCTTCTGTCCCTGAGGAAGTGGTCAAGAGCTGGGAGGAGGCTCCCTACCTGATCGGTGGCCAGAGGCAATAGGACATTGGAATCCATCTGGGCTACTGTGAGGTTTGGAAAATAATTGAGGTGAAATTGTGATCATAGTAGTTACAATTCATCATATTGCTCAGGTAATTTTCTTTTCTCACCTAAAGGTAAATACATACAGTTTTTTTCTTCCCTCCCTCAACTTTCTCTTAGAATACCAGGGAAATTAATTTTTTTTGGTCTATATACCGGCTCTGTTTCTGAGAAATGGTGAGCATAGTTCATATTGGCTTGATTTTATGTGATGTGTAGATAAAAAATTAGCCTAATTTTTTTTTTGCGGGGGTGTTGGTCATTATTATTAGTGCTTATCAATCATCAGCTCCCGCCTATTTGTTGTATTTATTTATTCGTAAACAGTGTAATTTTAGTCCATCCATGGACTTGGTCAGATCCATCTTTTCTCAGGGTGATTGTTGAGCTGTAGACTGGGTTGCCACATGGTTCATCTGATTTGGTGATTAAAGAGCCTGAAATAATTGACTGCCAAACAATTTGTCTGGCATTTCAACCATCTTAATGACAGGGTGGGATTAACTATGGGGTAATCCACTTGACAGACTGGAAATCAACAGTTACAACCAAAAGAAAAATCGCATTTTTGGTAATTTGGCATCATAGATGTATGCATTTCTCCCTCCATTGTTGGTTATTTTTTTATGTGTCATTCTGATTGGCTATAGTTATTTCAAAGAGTAGGGCAGCTAAGCAGTGACAGTCTTTTGATTTCATTGCTCATAAAAGAGAATAAAGACTGGCTACCTTTTCATGTGGATAGAGAGTAAAGGGGTAAACCTTACATATCCACTGGGAAAATTGGAACTTGAAAGCCATTGTTTCACAAAGGTGAATGTTTTTTCTCCTTTATTTGCTCTTGACTTGGCAACTGTAAATGAAACTATCCCTAAATGAAACCTTCAGTTATACTTTGAGGATTAATGTTTTTTTTTTTCTTTAAATGAGTAAACTGAATACTAGAGCCTAAATGACAAGAATGATAGCAGGAACAGGGAAGTGAATGGGGTGTGAGACCACGTCACATTTTGCAGCAAATTATTCTGCGTTATTTTATGTTTGTAAGCAGAACTTCACATCTTCACATGTCACAAGTCTATTAAAAAAGTGTCACTGTCTTCTATTCCTTTCTCTAATGTTCATGTTTCTAGCATTCATACCTCTCTATGTACCTAATGTCATTGATTTGCAATTGTCATAGAGCCAAATAACTCATCCATTGCTCCACTGTGAAGGTTTTGGATATTTTTAAAACTCAAATCAAAAGGAAAAGAGAAAACAATGGAAAGAGCAATGAATAGAAAATTAAACATTTTAGGGGTTTGCTTTATGTGCATGGAAATCATCTTGGAAATCCAATTGATGACATGGTTCATGCATGGCAGGGGAGTTATTCTGTAGATTCAGTTTCAATCCATTTCTGAACAAAAAGTTCCTAGCACCAGGACATATTGGTAAAGGAAGGGGAGGGCTGAGTCATTTCTAAGAATGATTTAGTGTGCTCATGCCTACTACCCAGGTATTTTCTTTTCTCCTCATAAAATAATAAACTCTCTCAAGAAGACACTTTCCCACCATGCATTTCATTTGCTTGTTTGTTGTTAATACTGCCTTGCCAAAGTCTTTGAGTTCTGAAGAAAGGAGTAACAGAGGGTTCTTAAATTTCCAACCTGAGCGAGACTTTTAAAGAATGATGGTAAAGATCTTAAAATAAAAACACTAGTTTACAGCCTTGACATCATTACTGAGATTTTAGAGTACAGCAGAAAGAACATCAACCAAGAGGGTAATTGTCACCTTGACTTGGCTGTATGGCTTTGCCATGGACATGGCTTTTCAGCTTGGCTTGCTCATCTATATAATGGGTCGATAATGATTATCTACAGAACTGCCATTTGGGCCAATGCTTGCATTTCTTTAATTACTCTGCTCCCCTCAAGGCTGCAGCTACTGAGCTTCAAAGTGGCAGCAGTCCAGCTAGTAGATGGAAAGTTCATCTTTCTGCCACTCAAAGTCAAGGTTAAAGATAGGAAGCCTTGCCCTTGTTCAAACAAAGAAGACTACCCATTTTTCACACTTCATGTTTCAAATAATATTTGGGGAAAGTGCCATTGCTCCTCCCTCGCGCCCCCCTCCCCACCAACTCCCTAGTAGGAAAGGAACTTCCCTTTGAATAAGAGGAAAGCCCTGTGAGGCTGGGACCAGAAAGAATTGGGTATAAAGAGAGCTTAAGAAAGGATATAAAGGAGAGCTGGCCAGTCCTCAGACTCTGGCAGTGGGGCCCTCCCCAGTTGTCCTTTCAATGGGCTTTCCTGTGGCAGGACAAATAGAAGAGCAGGTGAAAGGTCACCTACTTCCTCATCCATCTTCCTTAGGGTCTTGGAGGTCAGAGTGAAGATTGATTAAGATCTTAACTGTTTGACAAAGGATACTTGGGCCAAAATGGCGAGGGCGGGAGGGGCCCTAGAGAGTGCCCTTGTCCAATCTAACCCCAGTCTGCTACCAGAGTTGTCCTGGGACTCGGGACAGAGGGACACTTCCTCTCGGACGTCTTGCCTCCAAGTCGCCCATGCTAATGAAGACAGGAGATTGAAGGGCTGCGTCTCTTGTCTCAAGAGTGAACAGGCAGGGTGAGGGCAGGCGGGTCCTCAGAAGCAGCTGCAAGTTCATTCTGGCCTTGAATAACGTTTTCTGAAATGCCGTGACTCAGTCTGGGCAGCCAAACAAAGCAAGCTCGGGAGACTCTCACCCAAGAGAAGGCATGGCTGGCCTGGACGGAAGGGCAGTGCACGCTTTTCTGGAGATTGGTGCAGAGATAGGAGGGAATGTCCAGCGAAGGCCACTTCCCAGGGCTCCTCCCATCTGCTTTCCCCACCCTCAGCCACTGAGGGAAGTTTCCAGATGCTTTCCAGAGTTGTTTGCATTGCCCCAGAAATATTAAGCAGAAGAAAGCAAGGAAAAGATTCTTTATTAGCTTTTTTTGCTTAATTAAAAAGCTGAGAAATGAAAGTCACAGATTTACTGTGTGAAATATTAATAAGCAATATTTTCAGAGAGGATATATAAAAGTAATGCTAATAAAAAGAAAGCATTCTTAAGGAGTCATTTTTAAAGCCAAATGATCACAGCTGTGACCAAATTAAGTCTTGCTGAAGTACACAATTTTGTTCTAAATCTTTGGATTGTGTGTGTATCTCCTATATGCATGTGCATATTGAACTATATATGTATAGCTTTCTATGGAGAAGGTCTTTCATATCATAAAGGGTCTCTTATTAAAAGCTCTTTTGAAAAGAAGGAAGACATGCTTTGATGGCTGTAAAATAGTTATATTTTAGAATTGGGCTCTGTAGAGGGAAGGAACTTTGTTTTAAGACAGGAAAAAAAAAAGAGGACTTACTTTGTTTTCGTAAATGCTCAGAAGGACCTTAGGAGAAAGAAGTGCTGGAAAGAAGGCATTTAAAATAGAGTTCAGAGAGATGCTGTTTGATACCCTTTCTACTTTTGAAATTTTTCTCCTACTTTGAGTCATGTCTTTAAGAATCAATTGCTTGAATCACCTGATTGCTTTTATCTCTGGCTTTGAAGCATGGCTGTGATCATTGAAAGACGCAATTCTTTATATACGAGGTGAGCTAGGTTTAGTAATTGTCCTTTTTCTATTGTACTTCTAAAAGAATGTTTTCCTTCTTCTTGTGCTCAAGCTTCTTTTGTCAAGGACTACCATTCCATGGTCTCTATTTGGGGTTCTCCAAAGCATCACATAGGAAATAACTCTGGGAGGTTTGAATACGGCATGTAAGAATTGATGGCTTCTTTAAGTCTAACTGAGATTCATTACTGTACTTTAAAAATTAAGTCATTATATATACACATGTATGTGTATGTGTGTGTATAAAGACATTTTATGTTTGTGTGTGTGTGTGTGTGTTAAGACTTAAATCTTTTGAAAAGAAAAATCCCATGTGGGAAAAAGGTGGATGAGTCACTGTCTTAGTTACTGACATTCAAAGCAGAGGTGGGCATGAAAAAAGTGTGAATGTTATATCATTGAATTTCAGTACTTAAGTTTTTGTTGTTGTGGCATTTAATTGATGAGTTGTGCATTAGCAAAGGCCTGCATACTTTCAACTCTTACTCTAATTTTTCATAGTTTGCCACACTCTATACTTCGGCTGATAACCCACTTAAATCTATATACATATGTCTTTAACACAATCCAAATTAAATAACCCTATAATTGTCATCTTGTTTTGCTGTTGTTTGACTATTCTATTTATCATGGAACTCATTTCATATTGGAAAATACATTCTTCTTTTTTCTTCACAATTGATATTGTCTCGTGTGAGTGCATCATTCACTATTTAACCCCCCCCCCCCACAAACACACAAACTGGTAGATGTTTAGGTTGTTCTGTCTTTTAATATGTTTAAATGCACACTTAAAGTTGTAAGTTCTGCCTGCACAATGTTGTTAAAAATGAGATGATTCACCTTGTTCTGCTAGTTTATTGGCTTGAGAGTGGACAAGTAAATTTTGTAAAATTTCTTTTTCATGAGAAAGGGAAGGTGTGGTCCAGACAAGTAACCTCAGAGACAGTATTGGAAAGAGTGAGGTCTCATTAAATGTTCATTGAATGAATAAATAAATAAATGCATAAGCAATTGTGGCCTGTCCATATTAAACATTTATTTGTTGGTGGTCACATTTCATGGAGTCAACAAGGCATATCAAACTCTTGAATGTAACTAAGATATATAATAATTTTTATATAATTCCTAATTTAATTGGCTTTTATTTTCATCATGTTGATGAACCACCTCTATTCTTGAATGTCCCAAAATCTGTGCAGTGCATGAGGTTAAAACAATTATTAGTGTGAAATGACTAAGACCTGTTTTGGGACTTGAGTTTAGTTTTAATTTGTGTCACTTAACCAGATGTGTCATTATGGATCCTAGCCTAACCTCCTTAACCCCAAGTTCTTATCTACAAAATTGGTAGCAATTATATGTTGCTGGGTATGATACATATATGTATAGAGGATTTAGCAATACACCTCCAATTACCGTAAACACAATAAGTAGAAATTATTGTTGCTAATTTCATTCTTTTTAGGAATAAGGTAACATTTGATCAGAAATATGGGCTATCTGATGAGTGTCTTTCAAACATGAGAAGTAGTTTGTTCGTTTTCAGAGTAGAGAATTGGCAGCGATCATGGGTTGGTGAAAAATACTGGTAACATACAAGAAATTAGTTGTCGTGGATAGTATGAAGTGGTTCAAGTGGTTGGTCTTTCCTATCCTGTTCAAATTCTCAGTCCCTCTCCCAATGTTTCCACTTTATAGTGGTTATTCAAGTGTATTCCAGTCGGGTTCCCTGGAACCCTTGTAAAATACAAGGTCAGACTTTCTTACTCATACCAATAATAATCATAGTAACACTCATATGATGTTTCCATTTTCTCCTGACTAGAGTCTACCAGAGGCTCCCAGAGGTGCATGCTGTTTCTTATAATGGAATAAAGAAATAGATATGGGAATTTAGCTGTCCTCTATTAAGTCAGATATTAAAGAGATTGGGGAGGGGAGAATAAAATCTCTTTTGATTTGAAAAATAAACTTTTTCATTAAGAATCTGATTTCTGGGGGACAGAGGAATAGTACAGCAGGTAGGGCACTTGCCTTGTTTTCAGCCAATTTGTTTTTGCTCCTTAGCCCCCCATATGGTCTTCTCAGCTTGCCAGGAATAATTTCTGGGTGCAGAGCCAGGAGTAAACCTTGAATACAGCCAGATGTGTCCCCAAAACAAAAACCATTACGTTGATTTTTAAAAATTTCATTTTTTTTTCTTTTTGGGTCACACCTAGAATGCACAGGGATTACTCCTGGCTCTGCACTCAGGAGTTACTCCTGGCGGTGCTCAGGGGACCATATGTGATGCTGGGAATCAAACCCGGGTCAGCTGCGTGCAAGGCTAATGCCCTACCCGCTGTGCTATCTCTCCAGCCCCCAAAATTTCATTTTTTAAATAGGTAAAGCATTTAATACTTTTTTTTAGCAAATTAATAAATGCTTCAATGTCTCAACTTCCATTTTGAAAGGTAAACACTGATCATTTCAACTCAAAGATAAAAGCATTTGGCTTCCTCAATAGAGATCTAAATTGTGTAAAAAGCATTCTCAACTAAAACGTTTGAGAACCACTGCTATGGTTCATCAGTTTTTTGGTTTCTGCTGGTTTCTCTGCCTAGCACAGATTGCATTTCTATCAGGTTGCAGGCAATTCATCAAGAAAATGATATAGGAAAACTGAGAAAACCGAGGCTAGAGCCATAATACAGTGGGGAAGGCACTTGCCCTTGCCTTGCATGGACCAACCTGGGTTTGATCCCTGGCATTTCATATGGTCCCCCAAGCACTGCCAGAAGTAATTACTGAATGCAGAGCCAGGAATAACTGATGAGACCTGAGAGTAACTGATGTGACCTAAAACAACAAAGAAAACTCAGAAAACTTCCAGAATCTGGAGGTTTAGTTAACTCAGAGGAATGGTATTTGATGTATTCAATCATTGAGATCTTTCTATAAAATTAGGCAGCGATTTATAGCTCTTGGCTTTTTAAAAACTGTTTATCTGTGTCCAATATCATGGCTCAGTGCTCTCGTTGGATTTTATTGTGCTTGTGAGGAGGAATGATTAAAGAAGGCCTCAGCTGTCCCCTGCACCCAAGAGACCTTATCTTTTCACTTAGGGCATCAAACCTCCTTCATTGTCTCTCCCTACAGCTGGTACCTCTAAGCTGTTTTGGGGAGCAGAACAGGTGAGGTCACTGGACTCCCTGATCTGGAGGGTAATTAAGAGTCCCATGACTAACTGAACATTTTATGAATATTCAAGTCTACCTCGCCTTCTTGGGGAGACAATAGAGTCGGGACCACATACATGGCCCTGCAGAGGGGGACACGGAGTCTTTTTGGGGTGAATGCAGGCCGTCAGCTGTCGGTCTGTGGTTGCTTCTCCAGAAGCAGGACCCCCTCATTTGCATGTTCTGTAAGCTCCCTCATGCAAAGCAGCACACCCATTTCCCCCTCCACAAAGGCACTAAGGGCTTCTTTTGAAACCCCAGCCAAAATCTCCTTCTGTTTATGCAGAACCCAATGATTTAGACCCATGCAAATTAATTCGCTTTTGATTTGAATGCTTCCAGGGATTGGGGGGTGGCGAGGTGGAAGGTGGGCGTGGTCTATGTGCACCCGGCATTTTGTAGTGTGTATATGCCCTGCCTAAAAGGCCCCTTTCTGGGACTGATTGTCAGCGCCAGCCCCTTGCCCCATGCGAAACATCCACCTTCAGGTGATCATTTTATTTTGACCTCTGGGAAAGAACATAGCATTGGCAAATCCTTTAACTTGTCTGTTTAGTGACAACTTCCGCTGAGATCCTGCTGTTCTCTGTCAGGGGTTGGGGGGGTGTGGTGTGAACACATTCTAATTATGTTAGGAATGTTTAAGAAGTGTCCCAACAATGGGCTGAAAGAAAAATGTGAAGTAAAAAATATGAAATTCTTATTTTAAAAAAAGTTGTGGCCACTCAAGAAGTTTGGGGGAAGAAAGATCTTTGGTGACTTAATATATTGGGTTGGAATGAATTCATCTCTTTAGCTCAAAGATATTGAAAACATCTAATGAACAAGTTACCACTGCTATTTTCATCTGTAATAACCCATTGGTAAGTGAATACATCAATCTTCACACCTAGAATGCAGATGGAAATCCCTTGTTTTTACTTATGTCCCAGAAGATTACACTTCTTATACTCTGTTCATTCACTATGAGGTGAATATTGCCTCTTGACTTCCTGTCTTCTTACAGGACACAGTGTCTTCCAAGTTTACTTAACCTTTGCTTTATTTCTAGAAGAGGACCCAAGCTCTCAACATATTAAGCCAACCTACTTTACCCTTTTCATGAAGACAGCACCATCTGCAGAAAAACATGATCAGACGTATTCTGTAAAGTAGAAGTAAAGGAACTTCCCTGCAATGTTTTTGAAGTTCAATTAGTTGTGAGTTCAAGCTCATTTCACACAGCAGAGAGGAGGCCAGGCCAGACATCTTCACAGTATAATTAAGTGGAGTCAGGGTCAACTAAAACAACATCTAAATGTAGAAGAGCTTTGGTTTAGCACCACATGGTCTGACAAAGTTTGATGATGCTGTTCAAAGTCCATTTGGGATGGATTATTAGGATTAAAGAACAGCAGAAGGCTCTGTACTTGGTGTGTTCTCTGGTGTCATTAGTGGATGAGAAAATTCAGCTGCTTATCTGGCTCTTGTTTCTAAGGATGGATTTAAACGGACCCACACTTCTCAAAGATGATCTTACTAACCTCTTCTTAATAAGTTACAGATCTCGAATTGCTCAAAATCCTTAAAATACCATTTGAAGTAAGTTGATTGATAATTATCATTTCCCCTACGTGTACAGATATTTTCCACAGCAGTACAAAGCTATGGTACAGTTTCTTAATTACCCAGATAATCCTGTTTGCTTGTATTTTTAAACTATGAAGTGCTGGGTAATTATTCAATTCTTAATAGAAGGCAAATGGCAATGTAAACAATAATTAGGATGTTAGACAGACTAATGCGCTTCAAAGCAAATTGGATTTTTTTTTCATACTGTTCAGCATGAAGTCCCATAAAAGCTGACAATTTAGGAGCAAGACAGAAAAGGTTCCATTTTGTTCATATTTTATGGTCTTATCTCTTCATGGGTTGTTCCTGTGAATAGCAGTTTGCCCCGAAGAAGCTGGGGATGCCCAAGCCAAATGTTTCCCTAACAATTGCTTCCCCCACTGTGTGACATTTGGCTTCCTTCCTGGAGCTATAGCACAGCGGTAGGGCATTTGCCTTGCACGCAGCCAACATGGCCAACCCAAGTTCGATTCCTCCGCCCCTCTCGGAGAGCCCGGCAAGCTACCGAGAGTATCTCGCACGCACGGCAGAGCCTGGCAAGCTCCCCGTGACGTATTCGATATGCCAGACACAGTAACAACAAAGTCTCCAATGGAGACGTTACTGGGCCCGCTCCAGCAAATCGATGATCAACGGGAGGGCCTTTACCTTTACCTTTTACTGTGTGACATTTGGCTTCCTTCTCCCTGGGCTCCAGATTGGTCCTTTGTCCACTTCAGTTCCGTGGGGTCAAAGGTTAACTGAATACCGATTTCCACCCATAATACCATGGCAGGTAAATATGGGCCAACCTCATGATTGGCTCAGATGCAGCTTCAGAGAGGAATGCTTTTCTCTGGGGCTTTTATCCTCAAGAACTTCTCTGATTTGAGGCGCTGAGTTTCCCAGCTCTTGTTATTCACAGTGGATGCTTCCTTAAGGGCATGGCCACGGTGTTTACAAGTCTCTTCCACTGTAACCATTCACATTGGACAATCTTGCCCCGACTCCCAGACTCCCAGTACTGAATCTGAAAACTGCAGAGGATTGCTTTTGAGAAATTAATTGTACCGACTTAATAATGGCAATAATAATGGTAATACTTTACCATCTTTTACACACTTGATTTTGTCATGTATCCTGACCTGTTACTGTGTTCCTTTGATGCAACAGAAACCTGATAGGAAGAGCAGGAGACAAAGATGCTTTAATAATGGTGCCATTAGCGCCTCCCCTCATCCCCTTGCTTTTGTCTGTTTCCTGGTGTCTTGCCAGTTTGAGGTGTAATTAAAGGAACAATAAGTTTTATTTTCCGTTTTTTTTCTCAGGAATAAAGACGTCTAAGCATTCATCAATATCAAGGTTGTTAATGTTTTACATCTGTTTAATCATATCAGTCTTCATTTTTCTCCCCGAGGATTACTGTAACTCAATAGGTTCTGCCCTAATTGAACCTTTAGAAGTTTTAAATATCTTTCAAACCGGTTATCATCAATGAACTATGCACCACCTCTCTAGCTTTTAGCTTATCTCTTTTCTCATTGGCCAAACGCCTTCCCATTGCAAGGTGAACTTGGTACTGGGATTCCTTTGTTTTCTGCTTTAAGGGTTTGAGAAAGACATCGGCACTTTGAAAAAAAAAAAAATAACAGTTTCCTTTTGAAGTGTTCAGTTTGGCCATGACTGAGGCGGCCCCCAGGCAAATTAGCATGTTAAAAGCCTAGATCAATACCTAGCAGGCGCCACCACCCTTCTTGCTCTCCTCCAAGGGGGACGAGTTTTGAAGAACCCTAGGAGGCCCTTGACAGATGTGCCAAGCTTCTTCAAGAGGATTGTTGATGGCTGAGTGGGGAACATTGACAGTTTGATCTAGTGCCCAGCCCCGCTGCACTGCTGGCCATTTGAAAATGGATGCAAGAGGAATTGACAGCTCCAGGAAAGCGCGAGCAGTTCATGTAATTATGGAGAGGATTAGAAGGAAAGTGTGGGAGAAGTGAGAGATCAATACAAGGGCACTTGTTGACTGAACTTACCTTGCGCTGTTAGAGCACTCCATTTGGTCACACTTAGCCTATTCAAAGAGAGAAACATATTTAAGCCTTTTTTTTTTTGAAGGAAGGCTTGCATGAACCTATGCATAGGGAAAAAAAAAAGCATATAAGCAGTCACTGATTTTGAGAGTGGACTTGTAGGTAATTAACAGTGTAATGCTTCCAATGCTTAAGATGCAAAGGTACTAATTAACAAATGGAAGACGTTGAGATTTCATTACTCTGTTCTCCAATGAGGTGCCAGCGATTAAATGCAGCTGAAAAAAATATTTGAGTTTAAGGTTTTCTTTCCTTTTTAAAAAGCGTTTTCTTTTGGAACTGTCTGTTGTATCTTAGAGTTTAAAAATAGCACCAATGCAGGGCTACAGTAAAACAATATAAAAATGTGGTAATTTTTAGCAAAGAACTCACCATTGATGAGAAAGTGAAAATATCATCTTTGTGGGGGTGAAAGAAGGATCTTTCAGGAAAAGGTTTGTACACACCACACTTGCGAGGTGCCTCCTGGGTCTACTTAGAGTAAGTTGTCCTCCAGAGGGCAGAAATGGCTACTGTCCTTAACTAAAATAACTCCCACTCTTTACTCTAATCTCCACAGAGGATTCTGAGTTTCTCAGTCACAAAATGCAGTGTAGCTCTTGCTATTTCAGTGTTTTTAAGTGGGTGCTGATTAAGCTATCCTTGTGGTGACTGTGTTAAAACTGATTCCAGAAGTTCCTTATTGGATCACCCCAGGGAAAGTAATTTGTAGGAAAGTAATGTCTGGCCATATAAAAGTCTGAACCATTGATGCAACTTAAAAAAAAAAAATAAAGCACTATAAAAAGAACCCTTCCCTACCCAAAATAAGATTGTGAACTTCTACTACAAAATAATGATTGAAAAACACAAGCAGATTGAGGGCTTCTAATATTTTTCATTATATCTTCTAGTTAGTTATCACTGATCTACAGGAAAGCTATTGACTTTTGTGTGTTTATCTTGCATCCTATTGCTTTATTGAACTGACTTCTGAATGCTAATAGGTTTCTAGTTCATTCTTCGGGATTTTCTAGGGAACTCATTGTTTGAAGTTCAGGCAATTATATATTGTTTTCTTCTTTCTAAAAGTTGGACCACTTAGTTTTGAATTTTGCTCTTCAATATTGATTAGAAATTTTATTATTTTCTTTGTTTTGGGGCTATGTGTGCAGTGCTCTGGGCTTACTTATTCCTGGCTTTGTGCCCAGGGATCACTACTGGTGATCTTGAGGTACCATGTGGGGTGCTAAAGATCAAACCCAGGTCAGCTGCATGCAAGGCAAGCATCTTATCTGCTATATTAAATCTCTGACCCCTTTACAAGAATTTTTAGATGAGCAAATAGATAATAGCATAGTTTGTGATCATCTTTATTTTATGTACAGCCTCTGTGAGCATAATTTGTCTCCCTGGAATATATTTTCTTAATATATTCACAAATTTTAAGCATACTCAGAAAAAACCCACAGATTTTGTTAAAATATTTTCTCTTAGTTATTTTTGTTTTGTGAGCCACACCTGGCTATGCTTAGAGCTCTGAGTTCAGGGATCACTCCTGGTGGTTCCTGAGGGGTCATATGTGGTGTCAGCAATCAAATTAGGTTAACTACATGCAAAGTAAGTGACTTACTTGCTGTACAATCCTTCTGGTCCCAGATATGTGATTGTTTTGATTTGTATTTATGATATTGAATATACTTGTATAGTTTTCATAACATAAGCCATAAACTTTCTTTACACTTTTGTTGGGGGAGGAAGGGAGGAGAAGCAGATAAAATGGACCAGAAAGATAACTTATTGGGCTGAGCACATGATTTGCATGCAGAAGAAGGCCTGGGCTCAATCCTCAATACCACATGTTTTCTGAGCACACCCACAAATAGACTCAGTATCAAGCTGGATATAACCTCTGAGCCCTACCATTACACTTGTACCCCAGTACCAAGCTGGATGTAACCTCTGAGTCCTACCATTTGGTCTCCAAAATAGAACCAAACAAATGGACAAAAATCCTACTAGGTGAAGTGAATTTTGATAAATAATCTTGAATTCTGTTTGGTTAGTTGAAAATGATAGTGAGTAGAATTTTGGAATAAAAGATTAACTTTTGTCTTAACTTTACCATTTACAATGTGACTATGGGTTAGTTACTTACTTTATACTTTGTTTTTCTCCTCTGTAATCTGTGAATAAGAATACTGACCCAATGGACTGACTTAAGCCCAGCTCAGTGCATGTAAGTCTCACCCAAGAAGTAACATCTATTTAGCAGGCAGCAAAATGTTGACATTTTAATTATTGGTTTATTTTAATTCTCTAATAGTGATCAAGCAGTAATAGTTTACATGTTCTCTCTTCTTGGCAGGTTATAGTAGAACAGTTGATTCATAAAGTTAATTATGATAGTTTTTCTATTTTTTTTATTAGCGTGTAGCTCTTTAGAATGCATAGTCAGCCAGCTCTTCATTGGAAATGCAAAAGGTTTCATCACTCAGATTGTCTCATTATTAAATTTTTACTCTTACAATTTGGGCATGTTAGGCATATTTTTGTAGACTTTAGTAAGAAGTTTGGGAACCCCCCAAAAGTTTCTGAGATGTTGTTCAATGTTTTTAAAGCCATCAGAGTGGGCATGTTCCTTGGCTTGAATTTGGTCTTTTGCCGGCCTCAACTGATGATGGTGAAAAGCAATGAGGTCATGTGTCATCCATAATTACATTATCAAGCTTTCTCATTACTTGTTTAGATCTTAAACATGTAAGTTTAAGGTAATGGGATCGTTAAATCTGGAAGTAGTGCATCGGCATGGCTAAGCTACTAATTAATCAAGAGCCAGGCTGGTCATATGAATCAAATTGAGAAAATATTTAATATCCCATTAGAGACAGCTGCATTTCATTGCAGAGTGAGTGTAGATTCAGCCCTTTTACACTGTGGCAGTGCTTTGCTCCCACTTTTAACTGAGAAGGATGCGGGGAGAAGGGAGATTGTGAAATGTCAGATGTACTGTTAGGGAAACATCTCTGTGTGCTTTAGCAGCAAACCTGCTATCATAAGTTGTAGAGAGGTTATATTGATTTGAGGGATTGGCTTGCTTTACTTTTCTCTGAATCACGTAGATAAATGGTTGTCTGAATATACTGGGCAGAACAAAGAGCCCAAGATAGTTGTTGCCCCAGTAGAAGGCAAGGTGTGAGCTCTTGCGTGGGGCCCATATTATTGGATTGTTTGCCCTGTTATCTCCAAGGTATGTAACACTAGACCTGTCCTCTAAGGGATTGGAAATGTTGAGTCTCTTTGAAGGCCATCCATGTCTTTAGGGGCAGGACAATTCTTTCTAGAATTTTGCTTCTATGAGCCTTTGGTGTCTCCTCTAGTTCCTAGGTGCTAATACTCTCATGACACCATATGCACATGACATGTGAGACCCTCCCCTTCACATCACAAATGACCTGCATGGGGATACTAACTTCAACTCTAAACTTCTAACTTGAATTCATCGTAAGATTACTTCCAACTCTGTGTAAGGTTCTGAGATAGTAGAGTATTAGTGTGACCTTTTTTTAAACATATTTTTCTTTCTATCGGGTAGGTAATCTAGGTCTAGGATCTTGTTGTTTGAAAAAGATGAAACTCTTCAAATAATTCCAGATATCTATCTCTTTAAAAACAAACAAACAAAAAAATTCAGTATAAGCATACATCATCTCATCTCAAAATTAGTATTACGTGATTCCCCAAAAGGTATCAATTGAAGGGACTGCCTTTTAAAGAAATAACTTTTTACAAAAGCATCTCTAGGGAAGGCCATCAGACAATTACTCTAGTGGCTTTAATGTATGTCCTGCAATAGCCATATAAGGGAAGTCCTGTTATTATCCCCATTTTACAGTTGGGAAATCTGAGGCAAGGAAAGGTGCCCCAGGCCACATAGACTACTCAAGAGGATTTGGAACCAGAATGACTGGCTCTAGCAGCCACACCCTAATCTTCTCTACCATACCATGCTGGGCTAAGGACTGATCTAAAAAGAAATCTCACCCTATGTGAACTAGTGAACTAGCAATATAGAATCCACCTCTGGTGCTCTTACATGTTCAAAAGAACATTTTAAAAGGCTTGACTTATAGACCTCAGTAGACAGTGGTCTTGTCTTTACTCCCATGGCTTGTCAAACACTTATCTGCCATTGGGTGGCCTTTATATTGTTTCGAATGGTCTTGCACTCAAAAAAGTGGGACTCAGTGTGTCAGTGAGCAAATGATTCCTACTTAGACGTGGCATCACAACTGAAAGGGTGGCTACAAGCTTGCAAGCAAGTTTACAAAAGAACATTGTCTTACCAGGAAAGCCTCACCAAGGAGGGCTTCCTGGTTTCTTAACTGGTATGTAATAAATCCAGAGAGATGTAGAAGAGAAATCAAAGGAAGGAAGGTTTAACTTTGAGTAATCTGAATGTTGGGCACATGCTGTAGAACCAATTCAGTTAGAGTACTCATTGATGAGCATGTGAAAAACAAACAAAAACCAAATACCCAAAATGGCAATAAGGCCAGTTGGAAGGCAACTCATTTATGTAATCATGGGGAAAAGGAAGTGGAAGGCATGACAGTGCAAGCAGTGATATATGTCTCTTGCATCCAGGCATACAGTTTCCCTTTTTCCCATTGAGGCTTTGGTAGAATGGACTTACCTCTCAGTACTTCAAACTTCCTGAATAATTGTTACATCATATTGGCCACAAAAGTTTCTCTTTTATAAAATCGGAAGTCCTTTAGAATCAGGGTTTCTCTTGCTTGCACCACAGCACTAATGAATAAAAGAGGCCATTACATTCATGTGGCACTTACTTTAACATGCAAACTAGTTTTCTATACACAAATGGTGAACATAGGAAGCAGTGTGTTTGCCTAGGCAGGGTGGCTGGCCTTCAAGAATATTTCTTTATAGTACTCTACACCAAGAGACTCTTGCTGTCCATGCTTTTCAGTCTGAAGGCAAGAGGGGCTAGTTTGGGATCTGTTGCAGACAGAGGCCGAGGGAAAGGCTGTTCTATAGAGAGACTTAGGGAAATGGGACAAATCTGTCCTTAAAGTTGAAGAATATCCAAACTGCAAAGATCTTAGAAATTTGTCTTTTAGGGTATGCTCCTTATTGTACAGATGAGAAAACTGAGACTCAATAAAATTAATAATAAGGGGTTCAAAGTCCTTTATTGTTTTCGTCCATTTTAATGCCGTGTCATGGTTGGTAGAGCTAAAGGAATAAAAATTAAAAATAGAAAATATGTGCATAACAATGGCTAAGTATCAAAAGTAGAGAGAGAATATGGGGGAAATTGTCTGCCATAGAGGCAAGGAGAGGGGAGGGGGATACTGGGGACATTGGTGGTGGAGAATGTGCACTGGTGGAGGGTTGGGTGTTCAATCATTGTATGACTGAAACTCAAACATGAAAGCTTTTTAACTGTAGCTCGTGGTGATTCAATTAAAAAAAATGGCTAAGTAGTTTGCTTGGTTGCTTTGAAGTTGGCTGTAAGGAACAGAGGCCTATCCATATACGGGATATATATATATATATATATATATATATATGTACACACACACATATAATATATATATTATAGCTTATAATATATATATATAATAAATACAACTATAAAACCCAGCTCCCGGAAGCACGGCCGCATTCGCGGCCATGCGACATCTTATCATCTCATTCCTACTTTAGACAAACTGGCAGGCTACGAAACGTAAACTGCCCACACAGCAGAGTCTGGCAAACTCCCCGTGGAGTACCCAATATGCCAAATACCAGTAACAATGAAGGGTCTCATTCTCCTAACTCTGAAAGAGCCTTGAATATGGCACTTTCTAAAAAAAATCTCAGGGCTAGGACGAAGAGACGTTACTGGGGCCTGCTCGAGGCAATCGACGAATAACAGGATGGTTGTGATTGATTGTGATTGATATTATAGTTTACAGTTTTATTTTTTTTTCCCTACTGCTCCATTTAAGAATATTTTCTAGAGGCCAGGGAAATAGTGTTGAAGGTAGGACACATGCCTTTCATGCCTTTGATACCCAGCAACACATATGGTCCCTTGAGCCCTCCAGGTGTGATCCCTGAGTACAGAGCCAGAAGTAAATCCTGAGTGCCACCAGATGTGACCCTTAAGCACCCAAAAGTAAGAATAAAAGTAATTTTTAAAAACAAGGCTTTTCTGAAATGAGATCAGATGTGGTGCTTGATTGCAATCACTGGGTTTTCTGCAAACTCTTCTCTCCACATAAGTCTGGACGTCTACAGATTTACTCTGCTTCTTCCTTTTCTCATTCGAACATTCTGAGTTCTCCAACCCTTAGCATCACTTTCCATATACTATTCCCTTTACCAAGAAAAAAAATGCAGTCTAAGTGAGCAGACAACCCTGTAAAATATTTATAGTATGTGGTTAGTGAAGTAAGCCCAGGTGAGAACCTGGGAAAAGGAAATGCTCTGTGCTCCTCATTGAAAATGACAGGTGGAGAAAAGTTCATAGAAAAATTCAACATTGAAACAGCAGCTGATTTTCGACAGCAAATGTTTCTTAAGCATCTACTGCGCCTAATAGTCAGTGGGGAAGTAGAAATACAAAAGACACGCAAACCCTTGTTGAACACGGTGGTTGATGCCATTTTAAAAAAAGGAAGATTTTCAGCAGCTTCAGTGTTTTAAGCCTGGCCCATGCATGCCTGGTCATCTTCCTTCATTAAAGATATTCTAGAGGATGAGATGACATTTAAGGACTAGTGGACTGGACTGTGGCAAGATGGAGAATTTATTGAAACTTTTTGTGTATAAAATACATGAAAATGTGGAGGTACTTCTCTGATAAGGAGAATTGCATTTTTATTTGTCTTACATTTCTGAATTTGAAGATTAATGGATTTTTAGAGGGATTTTGTTTTGTTTGGGCCACACCTGACTGAGTTCAGGGTTTACTTCTAGCTTTGTGCTCAAGGATTAGTGCTGGTAACTTCATAAGACCATATGTGGGCCTGTGGATTGAATCCAGGATGGCCAAGAAAGAGCCTTACCCACTGTACTATCTCTCTGGCCCAGATAAATGCTTCTGGAAAGGCTTTTGTATGGTACTTTGGGGGAATTAATTTAGGTTGGGTTGCTGTAATAAAATATTATAGACTATGTGGCTTAAACAACAAAAATGTGTTTTCCCAGTGTTCCGAAGACTACGTATCTAAGACAAAGATGCCTCAGGATTGGTGTGTGGTGAGGACACTCTGTCTAGCTGGTAGAAAGTTACTTTATCTTGGTGTGTTTGTACAGAGTTTATGGGGACTCAATCAATGGATTTTTGGTGTCTCTTCCTCTGCTCCCTCTTTCTTTTTTAAAAATAGAAAATATGTGCATAACAATGGCTAAGTATCAAAAGTAGAGAATATGGGGTAAGGCTCAGGAGAATAAAAAAAAGTAGAGAATATGGGGTAAGGCTCAGGACTACCAGTAGGGATGTTCCAGGTCCTCTCCCTTTCCTTAGAAGGATAGAAGTCCTATAGGGAGCAGGGCCCCATCCTTACATCCTCATCTAACTTTACTTACTTTTCTAAAGAACTATCTCTAAACACACTCACATTGGGTTGACATTCAGCATATGATTGGGTGGGGGTGGGTGACTTGGGAATCAACGCAATTTATTCCCTCACAGGAGAAGAAAAATGCCTTTACCTTCTTTTACTAGCAACATTAGCATGTGGTAGGTTGTTAAGACAATGTTTGTACCAAGGTTGTTCCTGTCTTCAATTCTTACTGTGCTACAATTATCCATCTATGCCTGGTATAGGCTTCTCTTGGAGATAATGTGACTTGGTGGCATATAGCTTTGAGTTCAGGATCTTGCACAGATCCCTTAATTATTCTAAGTTCTTTTGGTTGTTTGTATTTTGGGTCACACCTGGAGGTGCTCAAGGGCAATTTTGGCTCTTTGCTTAAGATGACCCCTGATAATATGGGCAGGTGTCAAAATTAGAAGAATTAGCAACAATGATATTATATAATTCCAGCCATGCTTATTGATTTAGTGTCTCTGTTCTCAGACATCTGTGATGTCTTTGTACACACACACACACATACACACACACACACACACTATTGATCTTTCAACATGATAGTAAAGTATTTCCAGATCAATCAATATTAACTTCATAACATCTTTTATTGACTAAATTTTCTGTGGCCTAAATGTGCCACAATTTTTTTCAGCTATCCTATGTTATTGCTTAGTGCTTCCAATAATGCTGTGTTGAATATCCAGACAGCAAAATCTTAAAATTTAATTATTTTCTAGTAGTTACCAGTCTGAAAGATATGCAATTTTAAAGGCTTTTATACATAATAGAAAAAGACTCACTTTTGAAAGACAAGTTTCCTAGGCCTGAAACAAACAAGGAGAAACAACATATTCCTGTAACATTTTTATAATTTAATTTACATGCAATACTCACTAATGGAATGAAATTCAAAGTGGGAGCAATTTTACTCATTAGCCATTGCATGTGAGAAAACATCTTTCCTAAGAATTTGCTTTCTCAGGGTTATTTTTTTTACCCACAGACTTTCTTTTCTTTGCTTTTATTGTATTTGATTTATTTATTCATTTGGGTTTGGTTTTTGGGTTATACTGGACTATTTTCAGGATTTTCTTCTGGCTCTGTTCTTAGGTCGCTCCTGGTTGGGCTCAGGGGACCAAATTGGCAGCTGGGGGTCAATCTCCGATTGCCTGCGTGCAAGGCAATTGTCCTATCTGCTGTTCCAACTCTCCAGTCTCTTCTTTTCGTTCTAAAACTTGAATTTAATTCTCAAACTTGTTCGAAACAAATGTAGGATTCTTTGGCTGACTGTGACAGCTGTAAGAGGCTGCCCTTTAATAAAAAGGATTATATAGTTTAGTTGCCTGATGTAAATTATTGCCTCTGAATTTGCTGTAAGTTTTCCCTCCCACTATCTAAGGAGCATCATTGCTCTTAAAACCTAGTGAAATGCTGTCTTTCAAAAAGACATTGTTAAAGTGAGCTTGATGAGGCTGATTGTTTTTATAGAATAGCTTAGGCACTGCTGTGTTATAAGTTTACAGAATGCCTTTAGGGTTTCACCAACTGTAAAAGGAATATGACTTCATGGGCTATGCATGGACTTTAAACTATCAACACACACATACACACACACACACACACACACCAGAAACCAGGAGTTTAAGTCCCTATGTGGTTAACTAATTAGCTTTCTGTTTGAGGTTTTTTTTGTATATTGACTGCTACATAATCAATTTTATCTGTTACATTAAAATTCACTTCATTATACACTTCAGAGCATTAACACCTTTAAACCGGGTCATCTAAGTGTCTATACCAGCAGTCTCTGTCCTCTCCCTGGTCCACTTATTCACCATGGATTATTAATTATCTAGTTCAGTTTTACACTTTTCTCCCCTTTAAAACAAATTAAACAGTCTGCAAATTATTTTTTCCTGTTTCAAGGACAACATGGAGAGAAAAAATGTTTCATGCTTTCTCATCTGCCTCTCCCCTGTCCTTCAGCCTCCTTTCTTGGAGAGAGTTCTTCTCACGATCACTGTAATCTGAAAGACCATGTCCTGTCGATATACAGTCAAGTATCAAAGGGTAGTGAAAGTAATTAAATGCATTTCACTTTCCTCAACACATCTCTCATTCATAAGGAACAACCGTAATATTACCTAAAATTCTTCTTAAATGACTTGCGATTTATTCATGAAAGTGATGTTGTTCATGGTAAAGCATTGAATAAATGCAGAGAGAGACAGAGGAACATTTATATATAGGATGAACTTGAAGTCCCATTTGCATACATCTTGGTATCTGTGCCCTGCCTTCTGCTGTACATGAATGTACACTGTGATTTTGCTCTGCGTGGCGTGACTTGCCTTTTCTTTCTTCCTGCCAGTGAAGATGAGGAAAGTGGTTCATTGGTAACCACACAATCGCCTCCTTGCTGGGTAGTGATCCGTTTTGCTGTTGTAGACTGCATTCCTGCCCTACCTGGGGTGAATATTGGCATCTTCATACCTGTGGTGTTACAGCTTCCCACACACTTGAGAAACTACAACTACTTCTGTTTCTTTCCAGCTAAGCATTCCAGTTCCCCACTGGGATCAACACCTTTGGCTGTAACCCCCAAATCCTCTATGAATGAGCTTGCTGTTCCCTTCCCCGGGGTGCTACACCTCATTTCTCAACTCTACTGAGTCCTAGTCTGAATCATCAAAGATTGATGGAATGGTACTTTTTCCATAGGACCCTCTGCTTTTTCTATTCTCTGAGATTTACTCAGAAAATTTTCAGATCTGGAATGAATGTGGTTCCAGATCAAACTGGAACCAGTTTGATATCCAGTTTTCCATATCATATTGGGTAATCATTAGTCCTTACCAGCTTCTTTAGATCTCATTCTAAAGAAGAAAATAATTCTTAAGTACTCTACTTAAGATCTTGTGTGGTTTCTACGTGCCTGGACAGGTCGACCGTGAAAGATAAGCATTCAAGTTCCACATCATGTAAGCATTTCAGCAGACTAGAGAGAATCCTTAGGAAGAGAAGTATCCTAGCTGGAAAGATGGACTGCAATAACTGCTTTAATTATTCTGATTTTAAGATTATCATGATTCAGCAATGCCCCTCCTAATCAGATTGAATGAAATTCATCTAGGATTCAAAGCATTAGTTGCTATAGAAAGACGTGTATGCCCATCAAATGAAGTCAGAATATCAAAAGATATTATCAATACCAAGAAAGAAAAAGGAAAGACTATTATAATTAAACAATTTTATTGACCAAATTATTTCAGTTTCATAATCATCCTGCTTGCTTCTGTCAGAAAGTCAAGAAAAAATATATAATTTACTGAACATAGCCCAGTGGTAGGGTGTTTATTTTGCTTGCAGCCGGCCCGACTGACCCAGGTTCGATTCCTCCACCCCTCTCGGGCAGTCCGGCAAACTACTGAGAATATTTCACCTGCACGGCAAAGCCTGGCAAGCTACCCATTCATGTATTCATATGCCAAACAGGTAACAACAAGTCTCACAATGGAGACATTACTGGGCCCACTCGAGCAAATTGATGAACAACGGGAGATCAGTGCTACAGTGCTACTGACCATAGAATATATATTTGTTTTGTTTTATAAATTGAAACTGCTGATTACATGATCAGCAACTGCACATTGCTTGGATTAGAGGGAATTTATTAAACTAAATAAGAAAATTATCTTGTAAAAATGGGCAGTGACAATAAATGAAGTATTATTAGGCCATAATGACATATTTCTCCTTTCCTGACTGGTTCTTTCCTCCAGACCTATCCAATTTTCATTATATATGCTGAATTATATAATTATAATAAAAATATATATGCACATACAAATATATAGGCCGAGCTAATAAATCTTCCCAGTCCTGGTGTTGATCATGTGGTACTTCTATTCCAAAGCTCCTATTACCAGTTCACTTCTGGCCCCACCTGGAAAGGTGGTCCAAGCATTTCTTTCATGTTTCCTCAAAGAATCTCATGGCCACAATTTAACCTGTCCCCCAAGCTTTCCTACCCATCTTAGTTGGGCATCTATTCATTTTTTAAAGCCCTGCTACTTTGCAGCTTGGAAGAAGGTCTTGATTATATTCATTAATGTGACTTCTACAGTCCATTGTCATGTTTTTAATTTTCAGGACAGAATACCACTTGGTAAATTTCTTACTCTTGGTTAACTGTTTGCTGTAGAGCAGACAGATTCCCTTCTATGTGTATGGTAACGTGTCTAGTAAATGCAGAGAGTAGTAGTAGCTAATCTACCAAGGCGTTGCTTGGATTCAACAAGCAAATGCTTGCAAAACCCTTAAAATGTCTGGACAAAAGTAATCTCTCAGTAGGAGTTCTTGCAACTGCTGCTGCTGTTACTTCTGGTGAGTTATCCGGGCCTTGAGCTTGAAGACAGGAGCACTTTCACTTTTTCCTTCAGTGGATATCCTTGCTCTGGAAACAATCTCTGTAATTAGAGATGGCATGTCTGTAGCAGCATCTGTGCTCTTCACGGCTCTCTATAGTCTAGGAATCTTTTTTTGTCTTTTTCTGTGAACCTATAATGCATGGTTCACAGAAGCCTCATCTGTGTTGGTGCCCCACATTTGATAGTTGAAATGAATAAACAAATGCCATTGTAACTTAGGGTATTTGAGAATGGCTCATTGAATTCTGAAGCACACTTATAGACAGTATTGTGTATTTTCAGTAAGGAAACCCAATATTTGTCACCATCTTGTTACAATACTGAGTATGTCATAAATCTAAGGAGTGTAATTGAGGCTGAATTTTTCTGTGGGTTTATTTACTAGATCAAAGAATGACTTCAACTTTCAGCACTTATTTTATTTGCCAGCATAAACTTATGGGTTTAGTCAAGTGCCAAGAAAAGAAGTCAATCATCTGAATTATGTGGGTTCTGGCAAATCACTCTTGCTTGTGGGGGGAGAAAACTGTAAAAGGACTCTGAGTCTTTTCCTCCCTCCAGAAAATCCAACTGATTATAATAATAAGAATAAAAGTCCAGTAATTAATCTAATAGATCTAGGCTGCTAATTATTCTGGAAATAATTATGCAGAGTATACTGGTTATCTTTATGCATGTTATTGATATATAATTCAATTGATTTTCATACTTTTGCACACCAAAATAAAATACAGCTTTTTTCATGTCACTAGATTGGAATTCTTTGACAATACATTAACATGTAATATTATACACAAGAATAATGTAGAAATAAATTACAGGTAGACCTCTATCCCTCAGGAGATTTTTCATTTGTGTCTAAGAATAGAAGACTTATAATCCTACAAACATATCTATTTCATTCTAGTGCATTTTAGGTTCTCAGTTCAATAAATAAATTATTCTCTGCTCACTCGATGCCTTGCACTGTTTTATTGGACAGTATTACTTAGACAAAGTTTGTGTAACTAAAGTGTAATGATATTTCTTTAAGATAAAATAAAGAAACATTTATACCCCTGAAAAATGCACTTCAAAGTTGAAAAACTGGAACAAGAGATATAGTACAGCTGGGGTGTTTGTCTCACATGCAAATAAGATGGGTTTGATCCCTGGCACCCCATACTAATCCCTTGAGCACCACCAGGAGTGAACCATAAGCATAGAGCTAGAAGTGAGCTCTGAATACTGCCAAGTGGGGTCTTAAAATTCAAAACAGTGTTACAAATTTGATGGTTTGCAGAGTAACTATAATATATATCGTCTCTATTACTATCTTCCTCAAATTCCCTTGATTTCAAATATGCCTACTATATAATATAACTTTGTACATTTTTTTTTTGGACTCAGGGCTCAAACACAGATTTCATCCTGTAAGTCATACACCTTACTAGTGAGTCACATTCCTCAGAGTTTTGTACTTTAAGAGCAATTTAATTTCTCGGGGGCTGGAGCGATAGCACAGCAGGTAGGGCACTTGCCTTGCACGCGGCCGACCCGGGTTCAATTCCCAGCATCCCATATGGTCACCCGAACACTGCCAGGAGTAATTCCTCAGTGCATGAGCCAGGGGTAACCCCTGTGCATTTGTGCATTGCCGGGTGTGACCCAAAAAGCAAAAAAAAGAAAGAGAGAGAGAGATTCAATTTCTAGACGCTGAACCATTCTTAAATAAAATAACAAGTTCCTTGCTTTAGTAACTAGCTTTGTTTGTTTGGGGGATACACATGGTAAAGGTTGGGGGCTACTAGTGGTTCTGTGCTCAGGGCCACTCCTGATTAGTGCTCAGGAGAATAGGTAGCACCAGAGATTGAACCCAGGCCTCTAGTATGCAAAGCATGCACTCTTGTCTTTGAGCTATCTTCCTGGCCTTGCATGAGTAACTTTTGACTTATTTTGAATGCAGTTTGAAAAGAAGGATTTGGAGCATTGGTGACACAAATGGAATAAGAATGTGATAGATGTCCAGCATGCATGGATTTAGCTCTCAACCTCAATGTAAACTAGATGAAGGTCAGGACTTTTTATTTCCTGCTGAATTCTCAGAGCCTCAAACAGATCCTGATATGCAGCAGCTTTGAACACAGTGAATAAATGAATAAGTGGCTAAATGAATGACTGTTCACGAAAGTTTACAAATGCTTCTAATGCCCTCTGGTAAAAAAGCACTTTTATTTTTTTCCTTCTCCATACCTAGCATTAATTTGAATTACTGGGGCTGAGGTCTTTATGTCCATAAGTGGTAAGAATTTGGCTGTATATTAAGAGCACTTTACTATCTCTGTAGCCCCACAACTTGGGCAAGATTTTTATCACTTGTGCATAGAAAATGAAAGTAAGGCCCATAGATGTAAAACGACCTGTCCAGAATGCACAGCTAATAATTAGCAATCTAAAAATCCCTTAAACAGAATTCTGTGCTTCCTTTCTGTACATTTTTGGTTTTCTGGTTTGATACTTCTCCTCATATTATACTTTCAATCATAAACTATGATTGCAACTATTATATCATATGATAGCCTTCTTTTGAAAAGGTGGGAATTGTCTAAATTGCTTTCTCTTGGGAGTTTATCTATTTGGGAACAAATGAGAATTTAAGGAAATGTCTTTGAGGGACTGTCACTGCAAAGTCTCCAAAGCAGAGACTGAGGATCCCTTTTTATTTATGGCTAAACACTAGTATTAGTAAATACTAAGCTTAAAAGCGTTTCTCATCTGAAGTCCAAGCTTCCCCAAAGCCTATAATTTTCTTGAGAAGAGGTGTGAAGATTGGGAAGATGGAGTTTCTGATGTCTGTTCTTCTAGAATCTGATTTTCTGATCAGGAATAAGTTTCTTAGCTTTCCCACATTAATTTCCTCATCTAGGAAATTTTTAACTGAGCTAGATCACCAACTCTCAGCTCTTCAGCGAAAAATCCATGCTAGTATAAGTTCTTTCCCTGAGGTGGAAAAGGCCCTTCTATGTTGAGTGGAATTATCTGGAGAGACTTCTTACAAGAGAAACTTGATGAAATGTAGATAAAGGTGACAGAAGAGGAGTGAAAGTCCCTTGACCTGAGTTCACTGCCTCACCTGGGTGCCAAGAGCATTTTGATCTTTGGAGATTTGAAAAGCAGAGGAATATCTTGGCCATTCTCTTGACTCATTCATCAGCTAGTCATTGATTGCTTGCTATCTGCGGCCACTGTAGACCACAGATCCTGAAAAATTCTAGATATTTTATACACACAAAGAGCATATGTGTCATTGAGATGAAGATTTGTAATGTTTACCAAAACCTTTCTTCTACCATTTTGGTCATGCATAATAAAGATAAAGAAAGACCTCGGCTTGAAGTTGAATTGAAGATTCTATTGAAAGGGTGATTGACTTTCTTTAAGCCAAAGGAGAAAAATAACAAGTCT
Source organism: Sorex fumeus (assembly GCF_029834395.1). Lineage (NCBI taxonomy): Eukaryota > Metazoa > Chordata > Mammalia > Eulipotyphla > Soricidae > Sorex > Sorex fumeus. The sequence goes on along the minus strand of NW_026606071.1, from coordinate 40,443,102 downwards.
ATAGTTTGAAGACTAAAATAAGAAGTGCTTTTGATTTGGCTGAATGTTTCATAACATTTGTAGTTGGCTGAGAAATGCTGGTGGTACCCTGGACCTCCTATGACTTAACCCCTTATATTCCCCCTCTGCCCCAAAAAAGAGCTGGGTTGTTATAATACTGTAGAAATATGTTCTGATTTTTTATCGAGGAGAGACTCTCATTCCTTCAAGTCCAACTTCATAGGCATATTTTTGACAGAACTGTTCCAAACTAGAGGACAAGTTGCATGTGAATCTTATTGATTTCATAGGCGTGGCACTACTGCAGGTACTGTTATTATACTTTTTTGATAATCCATAAAGTTGAATTTGTTTGGTGTGTTGTAATCTATATGTCACGAAGGTATATTCACTTTAGGAGTTACATATGGGTGTAGTCTATAGTTTCGACATTTTTTTTCTTTCAAAGATACACCTTTGAATTTATGCTTTGTCTTCCTTCCTTCCTTCCTTCCTTCCTTCCTTCCTTCCTTCCTTCCTTCCTTCCTTCTTTTTCTCTTTCCTTCTTTCTTCCTCTTTCCTCCCTAATTTCCTTTCTCCTTCCTTCCTTTCTTCCTTCCCTCCTTCAGGGTCTCCCTCCTGTGAAGCAGATGACCTACCAATAAGCCACATGCCTGACCCCTTGACTTTATGCTTGGAATACTCCCATTTTCCTGTATTTGCCCTTTTGGTTAATTATACCAATCCATTCTTTACTGAATGCATTCACGGAAGGTGTTGGACATTACCACTGTCATTCTTCTTTCAAAGAAAGAACAAAAAATAAGCTTGAAAAGGATCTCAAAAAACCAAAATTAAAACCAAAGACAAAAGAAGATGAGCCAGTTTGTGATTTGTTGTAACGTATTTTGAGTAAAAATCCAGTGTGGAGACAATTAAAATATGTGTACATTGTTATTTGTAATTTTCTTACCCATTTAAGCCCTGGCCATTCATGTGGCTTAAAGGAAATGTAGCAACAATTTTGACTTGACTATTGATGTTCTCACTGTTCTCCTGGAAGCTTAGACATATTGTTTCCTTGGATAGGAAGTGGGAGTTAATAATCTCCTCTTTAATCGCAAGGAGTTTGGCTAAAACAAATACCTATTTTGCACATCACAGTGGCCCAAATTGGGACTAGACAGCTCAATCTCAATGGGTTCATTTCTCCTGGTCTTTTAACTGGAAATTAACACTAACTCTAGGAGCACTGATGTTTGAAATTATCCTCGGAACTTACCCCATGTGTTTGGTTGTCTCATTCCGTTTCCCTTGGGAAGAGAAATATTCACTCCCATGATAAAGTGTCAGAAAGGCTACAAGAGGTTCTTTGCTCCTGACATATTTTCACTGGGGAATTCAACACATGGAATCATCTCACTCACTCAATGCACATTTGTCTGAGGAATATCTGCTTTTCCTGATCAAACCTTGGTCTGTGCATGAAGGCAGAATCCTGTTTGAGTTAGATATATCATTATATGTAAATTAAAAATAAAATGGACATCTAGGTAAAATATTTTTCTCTATATTCAGGCACCTAAAAATTGTTTAAGCCTGGGGCCACAGAGAAAACTTAAAGGGCTGAGCACATGCTTAACAGGTATCCTGAGCAACATAGATGTGACTCTGCATCCCATCCCTACCCCGGCACTGAGGGTGGGGGCAGCCCTGAACACCACTGGGTGTGGCCACCAAACAAACAGATGAAGTTATTTAGACCAAATATATGCTCTGTGCCACAGAGTCATGGATAGAACTGTCAGCCTTTTTGTACTATTTTTGTTCCTTTTCTAAAATAAAACCTAGATTTCCCGTACATTAAGGAGACTCTTAGACTGGAATTAGAAGCAAGGATGCTTATTTGTAGAGTAATTCAATTGCATATTTTTGTTTTCTATCAAGGTTCAATCTGGTTTAGAATATCTTTTGCTTTTCCACTCCTATTTGTGATTACTTTGAAATTCCTGACGGAGAACTGCCAGGAATTTTGTAGAAAAAAAATTATACAATGCAAAATTTCTTTGAAAGAGGATTTTGAGTCTCAGGCGTGCTGATCTTTAAGCTCAAAAAGTACCCAAGACTTTTTTTGCAAGCTGATGCAGATCTTGTGCTTTGAAGAATGTAAGAAATAATCGTTGTTTCGGAAGCGTTCAAGTGCTTAATCTGTTCATCTATATTAGAGCAATAAACCCACGAGTAGAAACATTTGAAACTCGGTTTTGGAGTCTTATGCTGATGTAAGAAATAAAGTTGAGCACACCTTCTCTAATTTCGCAGTTCTAATACTAAGTGTGTTTCCAAATTCTTGTTGGATTTTTACAGTAATAATTCTTGTGTGATCCTGCTTTCTTGAGCAGTCTTGCTGCAATTGAAGGTGTTGAGTTTGAACTGAAAGTTACCCTAACCATTTTAAAGGTGAGAACACAGATCTGATAATGTGACTCTAAATTGTCCCTTAGAAGTTAATTCTTAATCTTTTGTGGTGCCAACACTGACCCTTTCATCAGACACAGAACAGCTGATATTTGAAGAACTTCAAGAGTCCTTAGTGTTGCAGTGAGAGTTGAGGGTGGCTGAAGGGAGATTTGAAGAATCACATTTACCCATAGCACAGTGAAATAGCAGAGTCCTAGCAGGTATAGGATATGCTTGCTCTAGTGTTGGGCCCCCAGAGAACTACCTTTCCTCATTCATCCCAGTGTTCTGCAGTAATTCCTCCCTCATGGTCCCAGTAGGATGAAGATTAGTGGAGCTGGAGAATAGAATTCTTGCTGTCCTTGGTTACAAATCACACACATTGTGCCAGCCTTCAGGCTACAGATCTAATGCCCTAGATCTGCAACTTTTTTCTGGTGATGATCCTGGCTCAGGGATCTCTGTAAAGGTTCTGTCGGGTGGTGGAAACCCCAGTGTTCATCTTTGCTGGACAGAAACACTGGTCTCCCAAAATGCCTCATCTGCCCAAGATGGTTCTCTTCTACTGCATTCTTCTGTTCTAGAATTGACTGAGCGTGAGTGTTTCATGTTAGAGAATGTTCCTCCAGTTTCCTCCAGAATGTCGAATGCTAACATGAAAGCAGGTGGATGAAACCCTATGAACACATTCTTTTTACTTCCTGTTCTGGCTCATGAGCCTGAATATTTACATAGATTCTTAATAACAAATAACAGCTGATGGCGACTTGCTGAGACATGTACAATAAGGAAAGAAATTACGTAGGAAATGAATTGGACTTTGGCCCATTTTTTTAAGGGAAAAAAATAAAAGAGAGAGAGAGAGTGTGTGTGTGCTAATAACCAGTCTCAGCAACAGTGTTCGCTGCTTCAAACCTAATGTTTTGATTTATGACCTGCCCCTACTGGCCTGTTTGCTTTTGGTGTTTATTATTTTGATAATTTGGGTAACATAATACTTGAAGTCATTTCACTTTCGGAAGACGTTTTTCTGCCTTTTCAGGAGTGCTTTGGAGGCGTTAGGATTTCCTGCTATGGAAACAGCCTGGTTCAAACAGCTTTTCTGTTTCCATCATTCTGTCACTGCATTGAGAAAACTAGACTTGTGGGTGTAGCTAAGTGGGCGGGCAGAGAAGATGGTTTCATTTGCGCCTGAAAGTTCTACGTGTTATTCTATCTTGGACTTCTCTCAAGATGGTTGATGACCTGTTTCATCTAGCAGGGTGGGTGGTGTTACATGGAACTGCAGAGAGTGAAAGAGGTTATTTCCTATTACATCCTGGCTTCACAACATTGCTTGATGGTCACCTGCCATGATTCGGGTACACGGTATGGTACTAAAGGAAGTTGCAAAGCATTTGGTCAAGAGGAGTTAGCTCAGTCTGCCCCAGAATCAACTCCCTCTGCTTGGATGCAAGGTAAATGTAAAGGCCCTCCCGTTGATCATTGATTTGTTTGAGCGGGCCCAGTAACGTCTCCATTGGAGATTTTGTTGTTACTGTGTTTGGCATATCGAATACGTCACAGGGAGCTTGCCAGGCTCTGCTGTGCGGGTGAGATACTCTCGGTAGCTTGCCGGGCTCTCCGAGAGGGGCGGAGGAATCGAACTCGGGTCGGCCACGTTGGCTGCGTGCAAGGCAAACGCCCTACCACTGTGCTATCGCTCCAGGTTGCTTGTGCACCTGCCCCTGCAAAGAGTGATGGGTGGGTGCAAGGTTATTTGTTGGATTTGGGTTAAAGGATGCAAATGATCTTCAATTTTTTTTTTGAGAAGCTCAGTATTCTCTGTTGGGACAAGTCTGAGTACTGAGATGTCTAAAGGGTTGTTAGACCCAAGGGTTGGTGGGTGTTTCTTAGAAGCCTCAGTTCCTGGAGTAGAGGAAACCTGTCCTGTAGTTTCCCTACTGAAAGCTTAAGGGTGGAGTTCTCCACCCAGGACCTCACCCTGTCTACTGCCTCCCTAGCTCAGCAACACTTTTCCAGAGATCCCTTTCTTCTTGGTCCCTTTCTTTCCTCCCTCAAGAGCCCTTTTATTGTGAAAACTTAACATTTTGAAAAACAAACAGTAAAATACACATGGAGTGATGGCAGATTTAGAATGTATACAGAAAAATAGCCACCCTCCTTGAATTCGGAGAATTGCTCTCCTACCATTGGGTCTACTCAGGTCTTGCTTTTTCTTTCTGGGGCACCTGAATAGAGTTTCTTGTTACTCTCTCTTGTTACTTATTGGAGACAAAAAAATGATAATCATATTCTTCATCTAGCTATATTGGAGGGGGACAGAGACCGAGATGAAGCCTGCAATTGTGTAAACAGTTGAATATAATGTTATTTCTGAGATGTATTTGATTGACTTATGCTATAGGAGTCTTGTAAAAAAAATCAAGTATGTGGAGTTGGACATCTGGGAAAGGCAAAATAGCAACAGTACTGGGCTTATTCATTTATTTTACATTTTTATTGAACTCTAATATGGGTGTGTATCTGTATAATGGTCTACAGAATTATAAATTAATATCTGTATGCACTGTATTATGTTTACCACTCAAAGTCCAGCTTATGTCCTTAACCACTCAAGTAACCCATGTTATCTTCATTTATCCATCCCTTGTGGTAACCATTATTTTGTTCTTATAGACTAAATGTTTAATTTGCCTTTTTCTTTGTGTTCATTAAGAGCACTGGATCTTAATTTAGAAGATCCAGTTCCTGCTCTTCTGGCTGGGCTACCTCCTTGGAACTCAGTTTCTTATTCTGTAAGATGGGGAGAACTCCCATTTTTCCGGGAAGTACTGATAATAACATTTATTAGACGAGGTGATACTTAGGAAAACGATGGCTGCTCAAGCATTGCCAGAATCCAAGGGTATTACTCCTATGAGAAAGGGTGTGAGAATGGACCATGGTGATAGCAAGGGAGATGGGAAACCTGAGCCAAGGTTATGCTCAAAGTGCTAGGTGGGTGAGCAGACCCATTGTTTATTGAATCGGTCCTTTGATTTTTATGGCTGTCCATGCCTCTAATGGTTAATAGGTGCTTTCTGGGAGGCTGGTTATCTGACCTAGAATTGGGTGTGTTTGCTGTTTTCTGCTGATCACTCTTTCTCCTCTGGTCTGTGTATTTTTAACTCAATGAGCACATTCTCCTGTTCAAGCTAATATGTTTGCTCTCTCACCTAAGAGACTCTTATCAGACTTACCAGGGATTACAGGCCTCCTATCAGGAATCTGACTGCATTTACACAAGCCTAAAGGGGACAGGCTTAGCTCTGTGTTTTAAACAACAGATAAGGTTTGTGTCCTGGGTATAGAGAAGGAGGGGAGGGAAAATGGCTCTCAGCTGAGTGTGGGTGAGGCCAGGGAAAAATGTATTGACACCTTTAACTTGTGAAAGAATGTTTTTGAGCCTCCGAAATTGGGGTTGGGGGTAAGGTATGAAAAGAAAGGTTTGTGCGTAAGGTGTCTGCCTTGCATGTGGCCAACCCGGGTTCAATCCCCAGCATCCCATATGGTCACCCGAGCACCACCAGGAGTAATTCCGGAGTGCAGAGCCAGGAGTAACCCTTGTGACTCAAAAAAGAAAAAAAGAAAAGAAAAGAAAGGTTTGCAGGGTGGTAGCTGCCTGAGCACTAGAGTTCAAATAACCTCGGTCTTCATTGTGCCCCTTCTGTGTGTGACTAGGCAACTGACATCAACTTCCTTATTCTCTTCTGCGAAATGGTCACAGTGGCAGCATCTGTGTCTCAAGGCTGCTGTAGGGTGACTATAAACCAGTATATTTACTTGTAGGATGGCTCCATGCCAGCTCTGGGTTTAATGCCGGGAAGAATTTGTGAGTCCCGAGAAAGCCTCTGAGATTCATGAGTCTGAATGCACCCATGTGTTGAACAGCCTATATGAACGTGCTCTGTGGAGTTCAGGGTCTGTCATTCCTGGCTGCAGATGTCCAGGGGAGAAAAGAAGATGGAGTACTGGGGTTTTACCAAACTTCATCTACTACTCTCCAGGCTTATTCCCTGAAGCCTGGGTCTAAATCTGGAAACACTGAGGTTGTCTAGGGTTTGTAGGTAGTCATTACTGAAAACATCCTGTCACCCAAGATAGTTCTTCCTGGGCTCACCATTTTGTATTTCTCCTTTTCTGATCCTTTCCTCTTAACTATTTATCAAGAGATATGGGACAGATGGTTATGGGCACTTGGACGTTCATCAAATCATTGACATGAAGGACATGCTTATAAAGAAGAATCTTCTAAAGTAAGGAAATGGAAGGGGGCTATGCTTATCCTACTTTCATGCCATTCTAGTTCATTCTCTTAAGATCTAAGACAAATTAGTAGACTTGATTCTTGTTTATCTTTTCCCTCACCCTCTCCTTTTCCCTTTCCCTCTTCCTCCTCTCCTCCTCCTTCTCCTCCCCTCTTCGCCCTCTTCCTCTCTTCCTCCTCCTCCTCTTCCTCCTCCTCCCCCTTCTTCTTCCTCCCCCTCCTCCTCCTCTTTTTCCTTCATCTTTACTTTTACTTTTCCTGTCCCTCTTCCTCCTCCTCCTCCTCCTCTTCCTCCTCCTCCTCTTTCTCCTCCTCTTTTTCTCCTCCTCCTCCATTTTTCTTTTTCCTCCTCCTTCTCCCCCTCCTCCTTCTCCTCCTTCTATTTATCCTCCCATCCTTCTGGGATTAATTCTACTGTCTTGGTTCAAATACTACATTAAACTTAGTTGCTGTGTGGTCTTTGGCAGTAATTAACTCAACATGCCTCAGTACCATTACTTTAACCTAGAATCTTGTCATTCCATAAATAGTAGTTGTAATTATTTTTAGAATGTGGTAAGTCTCCATGTAACTCTCACTTCGGCCATTCAGTGCATTGGAATCTTTGCTCTGACCCCCATTTCCTCATCTGAGAAACAAGATGAGAAACACAGGGTCTAAATCAGAGTTGTCAAGAGACTCAGGTTCTGTATCTGTGCTCTGGGGACACAGTGCTTCAAAGTCTCCAATTGGATTTTTTTCATCCTTATCTACTTCCAGCCTCTTTTCTTGGCAACACCCTTGCAGGAAATCTCAGTTCCAAAAGGAAACACTTCTATATAGTGGACATGGAGTAAAGGTTGGCTTGCTCTTTAGGATCTCAGGGCAGCCAATAGCACTCTATTTTAAATGCAAAGCCAAGTTCTGGTTTTTGTTTGCTTGTTTTTGGTGGTCAGATTTTCAACCCCATTTCACTGTGAAGGTCACAAAGATGGGAGTTATCTCTCGATATTAAAATACTCTTCCTTCATGCAAGTCAGGTTTGCCCAACTTATATTGCCATGACTTTTGGTCACTGGACTTCCACTCATGACACTTGGGAGAGATTTGAGCACCACTGCCTTCCCAGTTCTAACTGTATAACCATCATGTAGTTACACACTCATGTTAGAGTTCAATGAAAATGTAAAATAAATGAAAAAAACCCAGTACTGTTTGTATTCTGCCATTTCCAGGTGGTCACCTCCACATATTACTTTTTTCCCCAAGACTTCTGTACCATAAGCTAATCAACTACATCTCAGTTCCTGTAGGAAAGGACAACCTCTTTCTTCACCTTCTCTCTCTCCCCCACCCTTTATCTGATTTCACTGAAAGGTGTTTTTAAGCAACATACGATAACTCATTTTCTTCCACAGCTCTCATATGTAGACCATGAGTCAGAAAATTAACCTCTTAATATACACATTGAACGTACAGTGTAGTGCTTGATTTCTTCCCCTTCTATAGTAAGTTGTACGCCACATAATAGATGTCCTCCTGAGTATACTTGGCAGGTACAGATGGCTTGTAGCTACTTTGCCCTGGGCTTTTGTGAATGCCTTGTGTGGCTTGATATATCGGTCTTGTTTACCTCATCAATTTTTATCACATTCCTTGGCGAAATAGGAATTTCTATCGGGGGCATGTAATTTGATGGGTATTGAAAAGAGTCAGCTCTTTCAGAAAGCTATAAAATTGCATATTGATAGACTTACAAAATTTGCTCTCCCTTTATTTTTCCTCTTTCTAGCACTTATCTCAGAAGTGGCACAATAGATCAGGCACTTTAGGAACTAGATTTAGAGAGTGTTTGGAAAACTGAATTTAAATCCCTTACATGGGAGAATGCATAGCTTAAATATGAGTATGGCATTTTTGGCAACAGTCACAGAATGTGATCAAGTTAAGGCTAGGTTTGGGATGTTAATAAGATCCATAATGGGGCAACAAATCCAGGTTGGGTTTATATCAAAGTTGTTGAAATTATGACAAAGTCCAAGACCAAATCATAAATTTCCTTTTTTTGAGGGGGTGAGGGAGGTGGGAGAGGTTTGTGTTTGACCACACACAGCAGTGATCAGTGGCTATTCCTGGCCTGTGCTCACAAGTACTTGACAGTACTTGGGAGACCCTGTCTGATACCAGGGACCCAAATCAGGGTAGATGCATGCTGCATGCAAGTAAAGTGACATCAACTCTATGCTATCTCTTCAACCTTCAATTTTTTTTTATGTTTCATCTTTCTGGCTTTAGTAAAGCCTTTAAATTTTTTTTTTCTTTTTGGGTCACACCTGGCAATGCACAGTGGTTAACTCCTGGCTCTGCACTCAGGAATTATTCCTGGCAGTGCTCAGGGAACCATATGGGATGCTGGGAATTGAATCTGGGTTGACCGCATGCAAGGCAAACGCCCTACCCTCTGTGCTATCACTCCAGCCCCTAAGATTTATTTAAAGTCTAAAATAGATGATTAAAGATTTGAGAAGTTCTGAAAGAACATGAAGTACTTCCTTGACTTTTCTAGTTTCCCCTTTTTTGTTGGACACAGGATTCACTAGAAAGTGACAAAAGGATTTCGAGGAAGCATTTAGCTCATGTATGACCAGTTATCTGGCTAACTTGATAAATTAGAGCAACTTAAAAATGCATCAAGATATGACATGACAGTACCCTGCATTCTCTTTCCCCTTATTTTAGCAAAAAGGTCTGCAAATATTGGCAGACATAGTAAGACCAAGAGAAAACATTTAACTTAGCACTTCCCTTATTGACTGTATATTGGTGATTATACATTTTCCAGTTTCTCAAGTCTCAATTTTCTCTTGTCCAAAAGGCTGGCATTCAAGGGCACTTAGGTAGAATGTGATGGGTTTTATACTTACCTCTGGTGGAGTTATGATTTAAGGAGTAAGGAATAAGTTTAACATCTGGCAAAGGCAACTCAGTGGAGTGGCCTGAGTCCTTTATTCTGGAGCTATTCTGTCTTTGGCCTCTGGTCCACCACTTCATAAGCATATGTGGTCTTTTCTAAGTTAAAGCATTCTATGGATGGCACACATTTATCAATTCAAATTCTTATTCTTCCTTAAAACACCTGGAACTGTGTATTTTTTTTTTCTTTTTGGTGTTGTTTGTCTTTGTTCTTGTTTACCTCACACCAGTTTGACAAAAGGGTTTTTGATACATTTCTAGCACCTAGAACATTAACTGATATATATAAGGCAGTCAAAGAATATTTGTTAATTAATCTATGACTGTCACTGTCACTGTCACTGTCCTCCTGTTGTTCATCAACTTGCTCAAGCAGGCCCAGTAACGTCTCCATTGTGAGACTTGTTGTTACTATGTTTGGCATATCAAATATATCATGCGGAACTTGCCAGGCTTTGCTGTTAGGGAGAGATACTCTCAGTAGTTTACCGGGCTCTCCGAGAGGGGCAGAAGAATTGAACCCGGATTGGTCAGGTCAGCTGCACACAAGGCAAGTGCCCTACCACTGTGCTATCGCTCCAGCCCATATGACTAATATCCCCTGTTTCAGAGAGTTCTTGGAAGGATCATCACAGTAATAATAATAATAAAAAAGTATGTAGAGAACCTCACTAAACTCTTGTTATTCCTTTTACGTAACTATCAAACTATCAACTAGTGTTTTGTAAGTGTCAAGAACATGAAGGTGTCACTAAGGTTCTTAAATTCTACATGATGGCAGACAGCCTTTCCCTCCCTCCCCCCACACCATACTGCCTGTTTTTTAATGGTGATTGAAGTTCAAGGACTGGAGAACGTGCTTTACAAGCAGGAACTCAGATTCGATACCCAACACTTCATGGTCCCATTGGCACTACTGGGAGTGCCTATCAAAAAGTGATGATGAGAGTTTTTTGGTTATATCTTGAGTTAGATATAAAAATATGAGCTGGAGGGAAACTATTGGGTTAATATGTTTCTACATGACCAACCTGGTTCTATCCCCGGCACTGCATATAGTTCTCCATGTACCTCCAGGTGCACTCTGAGTCTGCAATTAGCCATAATCACTATTAGGTGTGGCCAACCTACCCCCCCCAAAGATACAAGAAAATTAATCAAATATTTGAAGTCTCAGAAGGTAAACTTCTGTCATAAGTAAGTAAACTTTGGGAAGCTCTGTTGGGACCAGTTTGGGATTGTGTTTATAGTATATACCTACTCACAGTTTCACCAAAGTGTGCTTAAATCCCTGGAACAATGAGCTGTAACTCTCAACCATCAATTTCCTTTATGGTTGCTAGATTCATCATGGTTATGGTATTGTATTGTTACTTAACATTTTGATTCATATGGCTTTTCCCTGGAACCACTCCTACAATTTTACTTCTTATCCCTATTGTCCTTGTGGTCCTGTTCAGACACCTTTATCATTGGCAACCCCAGTGTCCTGCTGATCCTCAAGCTCCTTCACATAAGATCTGTGTTGACTTTCCACCTGTACTTTCCTGGTTCTTGCCAAGAGTCAAGATCAGCATAAGGTTTGAGCTGTGGCATTGAGCACTGGAATTGTCAGATACCTCCATGCATAGCAGGAATAACTCACAATGCTCGTGCAAAGAACACAAAGTGGATGTTTTATGAAATCTCATCTTTAAAGTACTTGACCTAGTTTCCAATGGTGTTCAGCAAATGCTAAGTCCCTTCTTACTCTGTGCTGTTCTCTTTATTTCTCTCTTCCAGTTCCCTTTTGTATATGTTCCAAGAGTCTACCCTGAGCTTCAGTTTTTTTTTTAACATATAGCCATTTATTCCCATGACTCTTATGTTCTTTTCAGATGTTTTCTGAATCTCTGTGTCTGGTTGTGCTGACCTCTAGACCTGTATTTTCCATTGCTTCCTGAACATCTCAATTGAAACATTTCAGATTCTTAGTAACTGCCTCACTGACCTTATGACCTTCCTTTTCAAATCTTATTCCTCTTTCTCTTGTCCCTATTTTGAGTGTAGTACCTCTACTTTCATGGGCATTTGTTGCGGAAACCTTAAGGTCATATTCACTTCCTTTTATTATAGATCCTGTAATAATCAGAATTGTTTTGGATATAGCTTTATTCTTTCCTTATTCAGGAACAAGTTTTAGAAGTAAAGTTGACTGCTTAAGATTAGACTGAAAAACAAGACTAGTTACAGTCTGTGTGACTGAGAATAAAGAGGAAATTATTGAAAACTATACATATATTAACACTGTAAGGGCCAGACCAAACTTGAAGTGTTAGAAACCACCAGCCTCTTTCAGCTTCTATTTTTCAAATAGATTTAGATGTAACTGTGGAAAATAACATGAACATTCTTTTTGAAAAAGTTATTAAACACATGCTTTTGTTATTGTATCTCCCTTTTCAAATAGTGTGTACTAAAATGTATGAGAGTTATGGGAATTTTATCATAACCCTATGATGTCATTATGAAGCCTGGATTTCAAAGACGATACAACTTTCACTTATTCAGAGACACTTATACACAGAGAAAAGGAAACCAGAGATTGCATGCGTTTAAAAAAAAATGACTTTTGAGGAGATAAATTGGAATTGCAAATCTCAAAATGTTTGACTAATAATTTTAGAGCTTCCACTTCCTGAGGTGCATCTGTTATATTTAAGTTCAGAGAGAAAATAGCTCTTGTGCTGTGTGTGTGTGTGTGTGTGTGTGTTTGTGTGTGTGTGTTTGTGTTCGTGTAGGATGACTCCTGTTCTCCTGTTCTCTGGGGTTCTTGAATACTAAGAAACATAAATATATTTGCAGACATGTATAAGAATAAAAGTGCTATGTAAACAAAAGGAAGTCTGAGTTCTGATTCTCATTTCTTGAATAAAGAAATGGTGGCTGGTTTGGGGTTTTGAAAAGATGTTCAGATTTTATCATTCATTTGCTCACTGAGAAGTTTTGAATGACCCAAGCGGAAACAGAGGGTTTATATCTGCTTTGATTTGAGGGAAAAATTAGGTCTGGATACTGGGCCCTTCAGCTTGTCTTTGAATTTGTTGGTCTAAACAATGGGGGAGGGGAGGTCAGGAAAGAAAATTTTATACACTCACATGACACAATCTGTAGAAGCAATGTATTTTCTTTTGTATGAGCCATGGACATTGGAAAACTGACCTTCAATTGAGTTAATGACTAGTAGAGGCAATGTGGTAGGAAACAAAAGAGGAGAGAAAAGAAAATGAGAACCCACAGCATGCAAAGGTCCAGGGATAGAAAAGGCAAAACTTCAGCTCTAGGTGGTGTTGAAGGAAACTGACTTTTGTTTCTTTGAGCTGCCAGCTTGGATTGCTATCTTTGTCTTGGGAAGATTAATTTGTTATTTTGCTTTGATGTACAGATCTTTTAGTCTCCTACTCCTGAGGCCTCTTTCTAGAGGATTCTTACTAGTCAGCTTACCCTGCATGGCTTTGCTACCAGCATGAAACCCATTCATGGCTGATCTCCAAGGCAGGTGACCCTATAAAGAAAGTTGGGTTGGGTTTGTCTGAAACTGGAAAGTCAGTGAATTTTCCCTAGCTCTGTTTTTTTCCCCCCTTCCTCTTCTCCACCTCTTCTTCCCCTTGCATTCTTGCTTTGAATCACCATCTGTTTTCCACCTCGTAGTGCCTTGGGACTCATGTGTGTCCTGTGAAGCCAGGTCCAAACGCCCCTTTTTAGAAATGGAATCATCACAAATTCCAGAAGAAGATTTTGAGGTTCCTCTGTGACCCTGTGACCCAAGCAATGGTAGTATTTGTGTTCTCTCACCATGCATTCTGTTTTGTCTTATTCCAATCCTCCTGATACTTTAAAAACTACCTTTGTAGGCCCCCACCCAGTTCCATTGCCAGAGTTGTGTTTAAAACATATGCTGCTTCCTCAGTAAAGGAATCTTTGCCAAGAGACTGGATGTGGGAGGGCGTGACTAACACAGCCCAGGATCTTATCTGGGAACCTATCTGCCTGCACTACCGGGCCTCCTTTGATAGGGCTTCTTTATTCTTCAACAACCCCACACCCCTTCCTACCTGAATTGCTCTGTGGACTCCTCCAGATTATCCAGATTCCAGTAATTTAGCTTTTCAACACTAATCTGCTCTCCAATCCATTTTGTTGTTGTTGTTGTTGCTGTAATCACAACCACTGATTTCCCTGTACAGTTCTGCTGCCCCCCCTCACACGCCACTTCCTAAGGATTCTTGCCCGACCTTGCGTACCTGAGTCCAAGCATCCTGTTTATTCCTTTGTGACAATTTTCAAAGGAACTGGCAGTGTTGCCAGGCAATGTTGGAAGGGTCATCTCAGTCCCAAAGCTCAAGACATGTGATTAGAAAAGTGGATCCCTATTGTCTGTACAACTGGTTTCCCAGCCAGAGGGATCCAATTTGCCTTCTGTGACCAGATTTGTAGAGATCGTCACCGAGGTTTAGAGGCTAAAACCAACTGCCTTCTCATTCACCTGACCCTTTATCCAATCTACTGGTATCCCATGAGTGGTTTGATTCACCAGCTACTAGTCAACATTTGAGATTTCTTGGTAAGCACTTCTTGTTACCATGGAGGTAGGTGGCCTCTGCTCTACAGAGAGATGGATTATAACCCTGTCAGCACTGTTCATTCCCCAATCCCAGTGGTGCAGGAGTAGGGAAAATGAGATCCTGTAAGAGCTAGTCCAGTCTCTGGGAATATTCTCCTTCGATTCATACAAAGCCGATAATGAGGAATGTTTGAGTCTAGAGGAGAAGGGCTGAGTTTAAGGGCTGTTCTCTTAAGACCACAGGGGCCATTAGGATGAAGAGCCTGAGCAGAATCATGTTAGAATACTGGGCTCACATTTCATTGTCCCAGAAAATCTGCTCTCTCCTAATTAGGTTCAAGTTGGCTCTTGAGTAGGAAAGAGTAAAGAGTAAAGCAAAGACCTCATTTACAAAACAACACGGTGATACCTATGTGGCTGCCTAATGCCGAAACCAAAGGAGCCTTCATGTGCTTCTGTTTCTGTTGATACTGTTGTCAACTGCTCTCTACCCTCAGCTTTGAATCATGCTCAGGCGTCTGGTCCCCTGGCTGGCTCCTCGGAGTGAGTGGTGTTGTCATGCAGCTGCTCTCAAGGTGTGGCCCATGGTAAGCGGACAGGAGCCCCTTGGGCTGACTGACCCAGTCTCCCCAAGGCTGTAGTGCTGGAGGTGTTCTGTAATTAGAGGTGGAAGTGATGGCCTCGTCTGCTCAGGAAGGCTGAGACATGACTCACTGTGGAAGCTAGAGCCAAGGGAAAGGCCAAAATTTACTCTTGAAGTCATATATTTGGCATCCTCAAATGCACATAAAAACCATCTTGTGACCCTGGGGAGGAGCAGGCTCGGTCTCTGATGTCACCTCAGTAGAACCTGAACCCACTCCCGCTCTCTCCTCTCTGACCTAGGGGAACCCCTACCTCTGCCTTGGGTCCCTCAGCACCTTCCACACAGCTGGCCTCCTGACCCTGTAAGTTCTCCCTACCAGCTCTGTTCTCTCAGCACCCACACAGCCTGGGGAAAACAATCCCATTGCCATAGTGAGTAAATTGATGGTTTATGTTCCAGGTTAAGACCAGTGAAAAGGGATCCTAATGATTTCAACTAGAAATTGATCTACCACTACCAGCATTCCCCAGGAAGGAAACTTTCTGTCTTGCTAAGACGTGCCCACCACAGGGCCTGGTAGGCAATATTGAGGGGGTGGGCAGTGGGGGTGTTATACCCGCTTGGTGTAGCAATCACACACTTGCTTCTAGTGATCCTCAGAGATGGCTTTCTTGACTCTGTGGTGGAGATTGCATCCTCTTTTGTGGCAGCAGGTGGTCCAGAGAACAAAGCCAAAGAGAATCCATTTTCTGTATGTGGGTGTCACTGGGCATTAAACTCACAACCTCATGCTTTCGAGGCAAGTGCTTTCTGTTGACAGTATATCTACAAAGTCCCTGGCTTAATGTGTTCTTGTTCTTGTTTGTTTTGGAGAAAGAAAAACACAAAATGCCCAGAACTTACTCATGACTCTCTGCTCCAGGATCATTCCTGGCTGTGCTCAGGGTGCCAGGAATCCAACCAGAATTGATCTCATGCAAGGCAAGCACCCTGCCTGCTATTCTTGGAAAGCACACACCTTTCCTGGTCATATCCTGAGCTGGGCATGAGTGAATCTCATCTTCATGGAGATAGGGTGGTTCTTCCCTCCATCTTCTTTTCTGAGCATAGTGAGTGATCAATAGTGCTTCACAGCTCTCAAAACATAGAGAACTTGAACTTGGGAATTTATGGGGAAGGGGGCGGGAACCTCTTACTAGGAGTCCCTAACTCAGTCCTAATTTCACTTATCTGATAAATGGCAGAGTTCAGAGGTCAACTCATCCCTGACCTGCAAGAGAAACTGATTAGAACAATCTGCAACCTAGCATGGGAACCATACTGTAAGCAGTGCATGTGTGTGTGTGTGTGTGTGTGTGTGTGTGTGTGTGTGTGTGTAGCAAAAAACACTTTATTGAATGAAACTGACTTAGAAAAATGTGGGGGGAGAAAAAGAGAAGTACATGTTCAAGACCAGGCATCTTCAAAATGGAAGAAGCAAGCAAAAATATACAAAGAGACAAGTAAGCGACATGCGTGTTCCAGGGAAAACAATGGCTTCAAGAGCCAGCCTATAAACAACCTATTAGTTCTTGTTAAAAACATCTGATTATTTCAGAAAAATCAGATCTACCAGATCCACAGAAGAATATGAGCTTTGTCAGGGTTTACAAAGATTGTAGAGATCCTGTAGTCTGACAGCCTCAGAGGAAATGGGGGCCCAGGAACTTCCACCTGGGACTGGCATGCAAGCCCGCCCCACACAGAGCCGCCCCCCTGGGCAGATCACTCCCTTGTACTTCCAGTTCTTAGACCTGAATGCAGTGCATTCTCCCTGGTGTTTGTGACACACCAGGTGTCACCTTGACATGGCCCTGAGGGGAAATACTTCATTTTGCTCATGGAGATGATTCTGCACCTGCCAAATGTTTTTGTACATTATTCCCCCCTCCCCCTCAACCCAGGAGAAGGATTTATGACTTCATCTTCTATTTTTCCCTTCAAATCCGTGTCTCTTTCAGAATGATCCTGCCTTAGGGTGGGTTGGGGGGTACTCTTTCCATTTCTAATGAAATATACGCGTTCTCATGGTCTCTATCTCTGAACACTCAAGGGTTCTGCACTTGAAGCTTGGTTGGAAGGATGTTGCTGTAACTTTCAACTGCTTAGTGAAGTACAGGAAGGAAGAATAATTATCAAGGTGATTAAACTGTGTTCTGCCATCCACGTAGTCTCCGTCCTGTCAATAAAATCTTTAAATATTTGGGCCAGAAGACCTGGAGAGATACTATAGTGGGTAGAACACTTGCCTTGCATACAGTCCACCCAGGCTCAATTCCTGGCACTGGAAATGTTCTTTTCCCTGAGCCCCTCCAGGAGTGATCCTTGAACACAGCCAGGAGGAAGCCCTGAGCACCACCAGGAGAGGCCCCAAAACAACAACAACAAAAAATTTCCCCATAATTTCCAAATGTATTTGCATTCACTTTGGAAGGTTGGTCACTAGGAGTGAGTTTTGTATGAATAAAAAAAGTGCCTGCCATAGAAGCAGGCTGGGGTCTAGGAGTGATGGAAGGGAAACTGAGGACACCAGTGTTAGGAAACATACCCTGCGAAGGTATGGGTGTTGGAACACTGTATGACTGAAACTTAATCACGAACAGCTTTGTAAGGGTCTATCTCATAGTGATTCAATAATTTTTTGTTGTTGTTGTTTTTTTGCTTTTTGGGTCACACTCAGCGATGCACAGGGGTTACTCCTGGCTCATGCACTCAGGAATTACTCCTGGCGGTGCTCGGGGGACCATATGGGATGCTGGGAATCGAACCTGGGTCAGCCACATGGAAGGAAAAGACCCTACATGCCATGCTATCACTCCAGCCCCATCAATAAAAAAAAAAAAAATCTTAAAAAAAAAAGAAAAGAATTTGTATCTTTGAGTGATGAATTTCGAATATGTGAGTGATAAAAAAAAGTTGTTTGGTATTAAACCTGATTTGTTTTTCTGCTTCCTCCCTCCCCCAACTTGTGTGTGTGTGTGTGTGTGTGTGTGTGTGTGTGTGTGTAGGGGGGGCAGTTCCTGGCAATTCTCAGGGACTATTCCCGGCACAGTGCTCAAAGGTCACTCCTGGTGGTGCTGGTGAACTCTATGCGATGCCAAAGATGGAACAGGAACAGCTGTGTACAAGCAAGGTCCTTCCCTGCTGCACTGTCCTCTCCCTCAGCCCCTTTCCTGCCTTTTGTGTTTCAGTAAGTGGCTCTTGCTACTGCCCCATCAAGAGTTCCCCAAGGAAAGCTGTTCCACCTAGTCTTCCTCCATAACCCAACACTGTGGGAACAGCGTCAACCCTCTGGTTTTGCTTTTTGTTTTTCCTAATGTCAATTTTCTCGCGAGCGCTGTTCCTGTTGGATAATTGAGATGAGACGCAGACCAAGGGGCAGATCTCGAAGTGATACTTCCCCTGATATTCCTGCTGGTGATTTATAATTTATACCTGGAAAAAGATTTACTGACCTAACTGATAATCCTTCCCAACAAAAGATAAACACACTTATAAGTCATCAGTGTAAGTCAGATGTACTTGAAAGGGACCAAGAATTCACCTGCAAGCACTTCTGGCATCTTGCCCTTTCCCATGAATTCAAGCTGATGACAGAGAGGCTCAGGCTGCCAAAGCACTTTCCGCTGAGAACCTCCCAGAGCCCCTGAGGGTGGGACCAGCTTGGCCTGCCTTCCCATAAGGAAGTTTGAGAGCAGACCAGCCCATTGTGCTTTGTAAGAGCAGAAGAAATGGGAGCAGGGCCTAGTGGTGCCAGGTCTGAGAGGGCTTTCTGAAGGTATCGCACTCTTCACTTCCACTTTCCCTTTTCTCTGTGGCCCGTGGGAAGCTCACAGCCACCACCCCCCGAACTCCCCCATAGGATGCCAGGTGGACATGCTTGTGTCTCCACATCATAACCCATATATCTCTTAGTAAACATGAAAATGAATTTCTTGCCATCCTGATGTGCCAGCCTGATATGCATGTTCAGAGTGCACAAAAAGAAAAAAAAAGATGATTGAATCTCTGAGTTTTACAGGTGTAGGACTGAGTCAGCAAGGCAGGGTGGGTTGGCTGTAGCCTTATCTTCCATAATAGCCAAGTCATCAATGTTATCTCCAGGGTTTGATCTGTTGGTTCTGGCTCTGATCATTCCAATTGCTTTCTCTGCCACACCAAAAACAGGCAAATTCCCAATGAATCCCATTTGGTCTAGACCAGGTCTTTTCAAGCTCTTGGGAACTTTGATATGTTTCCTTCATACATCACGGTATTGCAACAATCAAGTGCATCCGCTGCTCAATGCTAGCAGAGAAGGTAGATGGAAGCCACACTTCACTATGGGTGATCTCTAAACTAGATGCATCAATCTCATCTTCTTATCAGGTCAATGCCTTGTTTGAAAATACCCTTTCAAAGGATTCCCAAGGTAGTCATTGTCCAAAACCAAATAGGGAAGAGAAGACCCAGGATCAGAACCTCAGCACAGAATGAATCTTAATGCATGGCTAATCACTGGAACACTGATGGCATTGGCCTGTTTTCCACTGAGATCTTTAGCTCCCATCAATGTAACCAAAAAAAAAAAAAAAAGAAGCAGGTCCCTAAGCAATTATGACTGCCATCCTTTCAGCTGCATAAATCATGATTGGTGACAACTCAGGCTATGAAGTCGTTTGGGTGACAATGACAAGCATTGCTGCCGAGAGTTAATCAAATAATTATTTTACACATGTCTCTCTTGGTCTGGTCCCGGCTACGGCACATATTTCATCCTTTTGGAGATCTTTACAAGCTCAGCTTTTCAATGGAGAAGCTGAGTGGGGCAGCACATAGAGTGGAAGAGAAAAGTTCTCTCTCCACTGGGACTATGATCCCCCAAAAGGGCAGTTGTTCAGCAGTCAGCTCCATGGGCAGAGCAAGCACCCCTCAGCATGAGTTATCTGTTACTCCACCTTCGGCAGGGAGAAACAGACACAGAGCTTTTTGCCGAAACTCGCGCCCTTCCAGAATATTCCATCCAGGGCTTGTCACCTCTTTCAAAGGCCCTCTCCTCTATTTACAGCCTGTCTAGTTGAAGTTCTAGGGAAGGTGTGGCAGACATCTCTGAGATGCCTGAGAGCTCTCTAGGAATGTGTCAGAGTGAGTTGTAATCTGCTTCCTCCTCCCTCACTGAAGGCTATCAATGGCTTCCCAGGGCTCAGCCTTTCAGTCTTTATTTGGGGATGGTGTTGCGTGTGTGTGTGAGTATGTGTGTGTGTGTGTGTGTGTGAGAGAGAGAGAGAGAGAGAGAGAGAGAGAGAGAGAGAGAGAGAGACAGAGACAGAGACAGAGACAGAGAGACAGAGACAGACACAGAGAGAGAGAGATCCTTTGTTTTTCATATGTGGTGTCAGGGATCAAAGCTGGGTTGGCTTCATGCAAGGCAATCACCTTAACCCCTGTTCAACTCCACTGGTAATCCCTCTTCTTAACCTCTAGGTGCCTGGCCTGTGTGTGCTTAGTAAACGAGCACAGTCTTTATTATGTCCACGACCAGCATGAAGTTGGCTTAATAAATATTTGCTAAAAACAGGGATGGTCCAATGAATGCATGAACGCATCCACCTTTTAATGGATGAACCTTTTATATAATGATGCTAATTGCTGCAGTTCCAGTATTAAGTTCAGAAGGGTGGGGGTGAGGGGGAGTGTGAGGAGTGAGAAGAAAAGAGCAGCTGTCTCTTTCATTCACTGCTGTGACCTGTCATTTGTAATCAGTGGATGGATAATGAGCCACTGGTCTTTATGTACCCTAAATATCAAAGGGGGAAGAAGACAATAGCAACTCATCAAAAAGCCTGTCCTTCTGCAATGTCCTGGTAATCAAGTTTGTGGTAATGACTTCTGATGTGCATGTCCTTGCCACTGCCTGCCTGACTCAGGAGTCCGGTGAGGCAGGAGAGCACGGAGAAGGAGGTTCCTTCACTCTTTCAAAAGAGTTTCCACATTTTTTAAAATTTTATTTGGGAGGGGTCTCCCAAGTAGGGGTCAGAGGAATTACTCCAAGTGATACTTGCAGTGCTCAGAGGGACGACACAGCCCTGAGAATGGAACTCTGGTCCTCTGTGTACCCGGCATATGTCCTGGCCCTTTGAACCTTTTCTCTGACCTGTTGGCATGTAGATTTTTGTTTGTTTGACTGTTGGCTGGTTTTGGGAGGCTACTCCAAGCAGTGCTCAGGGCTTATTCCTGCTCTGATGCTCAGTAGGTGCTTTGGGAAAAGACTGTGCTTTTCTAGGGATCAAATCCATCTCCTGTCTCCCCCTAGAAAGCTGTGTGTGGTTTGTTTGTTTGTTTGTTTGGTTGGTTTTTGAAACAGGACTAAAGTATTTCTTTGTTCTTCTCTTTTCTTTCTTTACTTAGTGGCCACTGTTGTAGCTTCTGTTTATTCCATAAAGCTTAACATATTTGAAAACAGATAAACTTACATTTGTCATAACTTCATTTATTTTTAATTAAGGGTGGTGGTGGTTGGGGCCACATTCGACAGTTCTCAGGTCTTACTCCTGGTTCTGTGCTCCAGGGACACTCCTGGTTCTGTGCTCCAGGGTGACTCCTGGTATGGTTCCGGTGACCTTATGTGGTATGAGGGGTTTAGTGTGGGTTGGCCACTTGCAGGCAAGAACTTTCCTTGCTGCACTATCTCTCTGGCCCTGATTGTAACTTTAGACATTGTTATGAAGTCAATTAATTAAGTTCTGCTTAATCCACTGTGTTTTATATCTTAAACAAGGTTAGTACTTTGAAGGAAAAGAATCTCACCCTTTTATTTTCTGCCTCAAAATTTGCCAACGTATGTTATGGCCCCTGATATGTGAAACTAAAGTACTAGATACTAGGAAAATGTATACATGCAATTTGTAGTGCTCTATGAGAGTAGTACATTGTTTTTCTGAATTGTCTTCCAAAAAATGTTGAAATCTATCATTATTTGGTGAGGGAAGATACATCTGAAAATGTTGAGGTCTATTCCTGGGGGATAATATGTGGTTGCAGGGATCAAACTGGGGTTGGTCTCATGCTAGGCAAGTATCTCAACTCCTATACCATCTCTTTACCTCAGTTTTTGGGAAAAAAAATACACGAGAAATTTTCAATATTCTAGTGGAAAAACAAGTGTTAGAATAGGAAAAGAAAATTTTATACTTTTTTAAATTAATACTTTTTAAAAAGCATGTTGCAAGCTAGAGGATACATTCGGTAGAGCATTTGCCTTGTGGTGGGCTGACCTGGGTTCAATCCCTGCACCCCATATGGTCCCACAGCCTGCCAGGAGTGATCCATGTGTATAGATTCTGGAATAAGCCCTGAGCACTGCTGAGCATGGCTAAATAAATAATTTTTAAAAGCACTTTTAGGGATTGGAATAATAATACAGTGAGTAGGGCACTTGCCTTGCCAGGACCAACTTAGATTCAATTCTCTGTACCTCAGGTTTGATTCTCAATACCCCATATGGTTCCCCAAGCCCACCAAGAGTTATTTCTGAGAGCAGAGCCAAGAGAAAGCCCTGAGCACTGCTGGGCTCAATAACCCACAAATAAATAAAAATCATTTTATTATACTTTTTTTTTTTTAGTTAAAAAATGTCATCCATTATTAAATTGAAGTTACTTGTCTAAAAGAAGGTTGTAGGGATTGGGGAGATATTAAAAGGACTGGAGGACATATTTTGCATTCTGGGTACTCAAGCTTGGTTCCCAGGATTATATGGTCTTCCGAGCACCGCCAGGAGTAGGAATAGCCCTTGAGTACCACTGGATATGGTCCCAAACCAAAACAGAAAGAACAACAAAAGAATGTCATACTGTAATATTTTTTATAGATTTCTCTGAATACTTACTTTAGGGAAAATTCTAATAGTCAAGACCAAGTATAAGTTTTTAACCACACTTTTGTTAAACCTGGAAGGAAAAAATTACTAGAAAATGCTGAAATATTTTATTTGTCCTATCTATCTATTCATCAATAAACTTGCCTTTGTTGAAGTCCTTAAACCTTCCTCCGTGAAAGAGAACCTTAGATTTATCAGCCAAAGATTAAAGGTACAAAAGCTGAAGCTAGCAATCTTTGTCCCATTGATTCATTTGATTCATTGATTTGGTTTCTTGATTCATTTATGGTGGAGGCTGCTTTTAGGCCCATTGTGACAATGGGATTAGGTCTTGTTAATGCACTGAGTCTACTAGTTAATTTTCTCTTCTCTCAGTCCAGCTGAGCTTCTGTCTACTGTGGAACTTCAACTGTCCAAGTTGATCTCCTCCAAATGCCTCAAAGAAAAAAATAGCTCCTCAGATCATTAGAGTGTCTGTCTTTTGGGCAAGCCAGGAAAATATTAAGTTATTTCTCCATTGCATTCTTTTTGTTGGCATTCAATAATTTTTATGAAGTTAATCGAAATTTAGCAGGCTTTATGTGAACTTGCTTCTGGAGGATTTACTGCATCTTCTGTGAAAACTCTCTGCCTCTGACATTTTAGAATTACCCTCCTATTTGTGGGATTATATTGCATTCTGTTCTTGAAAGAGCAAGTCAATTTTCTGCATAGATTTTTCTGTCATTTCTCTCCTTTATTTTCTATGAAAGCTAGTTCCAGGGTAAGCATAGAAACAGGGTGGCGTATAGAAAATAGTTAAAACTGTGGCTTCCTAAAAAAGATGGTCTGGATTCTACACTAATTTTTGGGGGGAGGTGGCGGGGGGGGAACAAAACCCAAAATATTCAAACTCCCAAGTCCAAAATTGATTTCATTTTTGTAGTAGCCAGGGATATGTGACAGTGCATGTGCATATACCTGGATTTGATCAACGGCACCGTCAAATAAATAAAGATTTACTCTATGCCTATCTTTCCTGGAGTTGCTAGATAAAATTTAAGGTGTTTTATACCTTAATGGAAGAGTTCAAACTATAATGGCTTGGGGCTCCAGAGATAATACCAGCAGGTAGGGCATTTGCTTTGAACAAGGCCAACCCAGGTTTGATTTCTGGCACTCCATAAGGTTTCCTTAGATCCCCAACCTCCCCAGGAGTGATTCCTGAGTGCAGAGCCAGGAGTGAGCCCTGAGCACTACCAGGTGTGGCCCCAAAACCTTTCTAAATGAGATACAGTACATCCCTTTCAAATCTTGATTAAGATAACCAAAGTGAAAGATTTTCATTCTCTCTGAATCTTCTGATTCCCACAGTCTCCCCTAGAACAATTTCCAAATAATGACAGAAGAATGCTGAATTAGAATCAGACTTGAAAATAACTCCATTTGTATTAAACTCATGATGCAATTGGTCCCCAGAAAAAGTTTATCTTGGTATGAGTGGGTAATTGTCCACTTTTACTTTTAAATGTGTGTGTTGGAAGTCGTTTAATCAAAACCAATAATTACTTTGCTTTCAAAACAATGTTTAATCTGGGGAGCTGGAGAGACAGTACAGAATGTAAATATTTGGCCTTTTGCATGTGGCCAACCTAGATTGAATTCCCAATGTTGCAATATGGTCTCCTGAGAACCATGAAGAATGATGGAGAGATGGGAGTAAGCCCTGAACACCACAGGTGTGGCCCCAGAACCAAACCAAACAAAAAATTAAATTTTTGTTTTAAATTTGGTTTTCATATCCTAACATTACTACCCAAATAATAGTGAACCCAAATCAAATAAATGAAAATTAATTGTACCTTATAGTGGTTTTGAAGCATAGTACAAAAAAGACACTAGTGACTGTTCACAAAAGTTGTCTCAGGAGCAAGTCTTTATTTGGAATATTGCTAGCCTAGTTTATTTCCTTTGGACTTTGCATGACAATTTTAGTGAACTTGGCCGTTTTCTTTATTCTTTTGAATAAATTCTGTTTTAGAAGGACATTCAGTAAGGGAATCTGTTCAATAACTGTCCTTTTTACAAGGTGTAATTATAATGATTTAAAGAATACTTTTTGTTAAGATTGTCAGTTGGTATTAGCATATAAAAATGTTCACATTTCTGGCAAAGTGTGGATTTTGCCAGAAAGTCTTGGTACCAAAACCAGTTCTACTTTTTTTTGCAAACACTTAGATTCAGCTTTACTACCCTCTAGAATTTAGATATGGGGACAGATTTTATATATATATATATTATATTATTTTTGCCATTCCTCTTTTATTTTTTTCCCTTTTTAAAAAATTTTTATTAGTGAAACACCATGAGGTACAGTTGTAGACTTACAAATTTTTGTGCTTGGGTTTCAGTTATACAATGATCGAGTACCCATCCCTCCACCAGTGCCCATTCTCCACCACCACTGATCCCAGTATCCCTCCCACCCCCCACCCTCCATCCCACCCTTCCTCTGTGGCAGGGCATTCCCTTTTGTTCTCTCTTTTCTTTTGGGTGCTGTGGTTTGCAAAAGAGGCATTGAGTGGCAATCATGTTCGGTCTATAGTCTACTTTCAGCAAGCATCTCCCATCCTGGGAGGATCCTCCCAACACCCTTTATTTGGTGCTCTCTTCTCTAGACAGCTTTAAGATATTTGAGATGAACTTCCTTAGACATTTTACATAGAAATGGGTCTCTAAACTATGAACCAAAGGCTGTCAGAATTCCTGGCTTAGCAGTATTGCCATCAACCAAGAAATTTCTAAGAAATGCACATTCTCCAACCCCATCAATCACAAACTCATATTGAGGTCCAGTAGTTGGTTTAATTTCTTTTATTATTAATTTTTTTGGTTTGGGGACCACACCCAGTGGTGCTCAGGGCTTACTTTTGTATTTACATTCAGGAATCATCCCTGGTGGGGCTAAGGGGACCATATTGTGTGCTGCGGATTAAACCCTGGTAGGTCATGTGTGAAACAAGCACCCTACCTGCTATTACTATCTGCCCCGCCCGCATTAGCTGGTTTTAAACCAATCCTCCAAGCCACTCTAATGATTGCTAAAGTCTCAGGATGACTGTGTTTAGAATAGGTTCTCAATTCACATAATCTCCATTCTAATGAGTCTTATAATCAATGATGTTCCAAACTTGGTATTGAGTGTAGTTCATACGAAGGATGACCAGGGGCCAGAGCAGCAGTACAGTGATGAGGGTACTTGCCTTGCATGTAACGAACCCAGGTTCTCGGTTCCTGGCATCATGTTTAGTCACCCAAGCTTTCCAGGAGTAATCCTTAAGTGCAGGGTTGGGAATAAGCCCTGAGCACTGCTGAGTGTGACCCAAAAACAAAACAAAAGAAGAAGAGTGACCCAAGAAATCACCTATTTTTCAAAGCACGTGCACATTTTTGTGTCAATGCATATCCCTAAAGTGTTGTTGGATATAAACTCATGGCAGAAGGTTAAAGCCACAATTGCCTACATGAGTCTTAAATGTAAAGCATTTTTGCTAACTATTCTAACTGTTCATAAAAAATTTTTGGTTTGGGCACCATATTTCGAGGTGCCGAGAGCTTATTCCTGCCTCTTTGCTCAGGGGAACATATAATCCACATTTGCCCACATATGGTGGGACTCAGGGGAACATATGTGGTGTACGGATAGCACCCAGATTGGCTGCATGCAAGGCAAATGCCCTACCTGCCACATTATGTTTCCAGTTCTTCATAGTTTTTTTCTTATAGTCACTGAGCCATGTTCTTAGAATAATATCATTTTTGCTATAATTATAGGAAAGTGACCATTGATTCCTGGCCTTTGTGTGGAGTTTGCATAGACTTTCCCTGCCTGTGTTTTTTACGGGAACCCTGAATTCCTCCCATTCCCCAAAACTGTTCACAGAAGTTTCCTTGTTTACACTGTCCCACCCTGCATTAAGCGTGGGGTGTGTGATGAGCCCAGAGAAGGAAAGGTGTTCTGTCTAGGGCAGATACCTATCTGGTCCCTGAGTTTCTTGCAGAGATTTCAGCCACCCACACCCCTGACCTGGATTGAGTGGATTGGAAAATGAATAAATGAATGTAAACAAACTCTTATTGGCTCTTAGAAGGATTTAGGTCTTGATTTAGCTTTTTGGGGATGCATTTGTGGCCTGAAAGACATTTATAGAAACTTGACTCTTGTTGAAGTCTATTAACCTATGATAGAATTGGCTTTGTTTTACATCATTTTATTTAAAGACATAGTTTCCAAGAATCTATTGACTAGAGTAAGTGAGGAGTTACTGTAAGGAATAGTCTTGTAACTGTAATGAATAGTCTTGTAACTGCAATAAATAAATCGTTCACTTGCAAGCGAGGGATTCATTTGAGAACTAACTGGATAATGGCCTTCAAGTGACTGTCATATTTCTAAAGGAGATTCCTCAACACGCCGAGTACACTGTGAATCCAGGCACACAGCATTCCCCCAAGAATCTGTTTGGAAGTGTGAGTCCTTGATCATTACCACCCGCTGAGCTCTGAGTGGCACCTTGAGGACTCCCAAAAACAAGTGTTCCATGGGGATTAATATGCATAAAGGGTTCAAACAGAGCCAGTGCTGAAACTTCAGCCTTGACCTTCTGGAGACTCATTTTAAAATGCAAACCTGTTTCCAAGAAAGGTAATTTTTAACTCATTAATGTCTGTGAGTACTTTGGCCCAAATTAGGTTTACTGAAGGAGCTAGCGAATAGCATAGTAATGAAATGGAAGTGAGTCAATGAGCTAGGCCTAAGGTTCAAAGAAAAGTCCATGGAAAATAGAGATAACTCTTAAAGCCTGTTATCAGCATTCTCCATTTGCACAGACATACACAGACACACATGCACACAGACACACACACACACAGACACACACACACACACACACACACACACACACAGATATAGTACTCTAAGCTCTAGAGGAGCACTGGCCAAATTATATAAAAGCAGTGATGAAATTCAGTGGCCAAACATTTGCCTTGAATGTGTGAGCTCTACCAATAAAATAAAATAAAATAACAAAGAAAGAAAAGGAAAACTAAATGAATGTCACAGAGATCACCGTATCACTCTATCACTGTCATTCCATTGTTCATAGACTTACTCGAGTGCGCACCATTTGTAGTAATGTCTCCGTTCATCCCAGCCCTGAGATTTTTGCAGCCTCTCCTTACTCGTCTTTCCCAGTGCTTCTGTATTGGAGGCTCTTTCAGGTCAGGGGAATGAGACCCATTATTGTTACTGTTTTTGGCATATCAAATATGCCACGGGTAGCTTGTCACAGAGATACCTTTAATTTTTTTTAAATCATCTCCTTTACAGAGGTGATGGGACCAAAATGATCCAATGGAGTTATGACACAGGCCTTGCATGTGGCAGGCTTTTTTTGAGCCCTCTGCCACCATGTGGTTTCTTGATCATTGCTGAGTGTAGTGCTGAGGCCAGAGGGCTGCCCGTGTGTCCTGTGTAATCCCCAGCACTACAGAACACGAGCATCACACAGTCCAGGGCCCCTGGACCACTCGCTCTATTGGCTGACAATTGTCCGGGGACTCCCAGCACTCCTGAGCACCAAAAAGCCAACTAATAAAGATGATGATAATAATAATAATAATAATGATGATGATGATGTGCAGTTAAGATCTTTTTGACCTACCTAGAATCTTAATTTATTTGCATATATTTGATTTTGTACTTATTAGTCAGGTTTTTTTCCTTTTGTCTTTTAGGGTTACTAAGTCTTTGGAATCTGGGGTGTCTTTGATACTGATTACCAAGTACCTATTTAGATGCGCCACATTTCACATGGTTGTGTCAGAGTCTCATGAAACAACTCTTGGTACAGCTCTGGACAAGAACTCCAGCTGGACGAGAATTGCACTTGCCCTGCACTGGAAGGGCTGGGAGGGCAAATGGAAGGTGAAACCATCCTTGCCTTCCCACTGTCCAGTTCTAAGTTTATTTCAATGGCCTTTTTCTGATGTCAAGTTACATCCATGGGATAAAGTATGTTAAAACTTTCAGAAGATCCCGAGCTGGAGTTAAGTTCAGAAACCACTGTTGGATGGTGTCACCTTGGACAAGTTATTTAAAAGTTACTGAGGGGCTCTGTATTTGCAAACTGGGATTTTAATTTTTTTTCTTTTTGCAATAAGTTTGCAGGATTGTTGTGAAGATTAAATGAAATAATAATGCATGCAAACACAATAAATGCTCAATGAGCGATGAGTATCTATCACCACAATTGCTATTTTTAGCTATGTTATAGGCTAAATTTGTCTGAAAATGTGCTATAAAGATAATTTAGTAATACCAGATTTTCTCTTTAAGAAAAAGAATGACCAAATTTTTTGAGAGTAAGTTAACTAGCTAGGTAACTAGTTCCTTAAATGAAGGATTAAACCTGCATATAAATCATCTCTATACTGGAAAATCCTGGCGATTCTACATTTCTTAAAATATATATATTTTTATTTTTAGCCCAAAGCAGTTTTGTTTAAATATTCTACAAAGAAAATTTCCGGGAGACCATTCCTAAATGCAACCTGAATCTGTTAGTGGGTGAGCTCATGAAAGGAAGGAGTTTTTCTTCCTCCTCCTTGTCCTCATTTGTCTTATTTTATTTTAAGTCAGCAAAAAAGAACTAATTAAGGCAAAGCCAAAGGAAAGGAATTCAAAGTTTGCATTGCTCATGCAAATTCATCTTCCCACAATGGCATCATTGAAAGGCCACTCAAGGCTCTCCTCCTCCTTTATACTGTACTGGAACAATGGACCTTCGCCACAAAAAGGGGACAGAAGGGAGGGGATCTCTTGCATTTTTTCTTGAGCTCTCTACAGACTTGCTTAACCATGTTATTACAATTCAAAAATACTGTGTCAGTTACTCACTTAATGAGAGAATGATGGTGAAGCCTAACGCTGGTGGTTGCTATTACCAAATACATCTTTCCTGAGAATTGTGTGTAGAATGAAAGGTGTAGTGAAATTTTGAATGTGTGCATGGTGAAGACATGTGGGATGAACTTAGACATTCAGGCACCCAAGGCAGGAAAGCTATGAACCCCAACAATGTAGCAATGTGAGGAAAGCAATGTGCTGAACCATCAGATTAGTTGGTCATTTTTACATACGTAGGCAGCAAAATAACTGTGTATGCAAAACTACTACTATATTTTGAGACATCCTTTCTAAGAATCCTGAAGTATTAATAACATGATCTTCATGTCGCTGAAGACAAAAGAATGTGGCAAGGGGTGCCTAGAATAGCACAATGGCAATTTTATCTTTTCTGTTTGCATTTGCACAGTGAGAAAGAGAGTAAAAATAGTCCCTGTGTTTAGGAAGCAGACACCCTAGTTTTGCAATACATATTCCAGGAGTATTGTTCTGTATTCCCCCAAAGAAATTAATGCAGGCTTATTCTTGTTAGCATATCCTCTTTAAGGAGAAGTAGACAGAAATGTAAAGTTGCAAATGTCTTTATCCTATATATGTAAACTATATGAACTAGAGATCTCTCAAGACATAACATAGAATTACATAAATATGCGTTATCTAAAGTGTTCAATTCATTGTTGAACTTTAAGAAATCTGAGACATCCTGCATTTGATGTTGTGAAGAATGTCTGTAGTCTCTATGTAGGTTTTTTAGAATAAAAGTTGAGGAATAATAGTGCCCTCTGTGTGGACACACACACACACACACACACACACACACACACCCATAGATACCCACACACACTCACAAACTATTTTTCCCTCACAAACTTTAGAATGTGCTGTTTCCACAGTGGAATGAATTAGGCCTAAGCCCATGTTTGTGGTCGGTCTAGCACTGTGAGATTGTAGCTTTTGACGCCCTAGGAGGTAAAGTTACACAGTGGTCAGTCAGGAATTTGGCCAGTTTTTTTTGGGGGGGGGGTCACACCCAGCGATGCACAGGGGTTACTCCTGGTTCATGCACTCAGGAATTACTCCTAGAAGTGCTTGGGAGACCATTTGGGATGCTGGCAATCGAACCCGGGTTGGCTGTGTGCAAGGCAAACACCCTATTCGCTGTGCTATCACTCCAGCCCCAATATGGCCAGTTTTTCTCTAACGTCCAGATTTTTACATTGGAAACAATTTATGCCTTCTTAGCAGTCCAGGCACTAAGAGGCCAGGTTCCCACAAGTTGCCTTTGTCACTTGTGACTGCCTGAGTGACAGCCTGGGTGCTGTGGGTTTGGGTTGGGGGCTTACTGGTTTTACTGTGCAAGTCAACCTCAGTGCTTTCTTTCCTGCCAAAGCCAGGGCTTCTAATTTTCATCAAAACCCCAGGGCCATCTTTAAGCATGGCCAAAAAGCACCTTGCATGTTGAACCTTATCTAATTATGTGATGTGTATCAGCTTGAGACATATAAATCACAGTCATTGGAGCAGCTTGTTTTTCTAAGATGCTCCGGTCCAGTGGAAGACGAAAGCAAATAAGGGAGAGATTGATCTCCGAGCACTTTATGGTCGGTGCGCCACACATCATAAAGTTTGGGCTCGTTAAAGGGAATTCCATAAACAAAGTTGGTTAATCATGCTCCAAGTAGCCGTGCGCTTTCCTGGAGCTTCTGATGAACTCCCTTTCCGCTTGCCATTCTAAGAGCATGATTAAGAAAATACCAACAGGATGTGCAAGCAGGAGGAACAGATTTCAACTGGGAGCCGTATGGATGTTTGATGGATGAGTAATGGCAGAAAGGCTGATTCCCCCAGAAGATCAAGCGTTTTCATGGAGATTTTGGTATCTGCCCACTTGCAGAGGATCTTCTAGGTTGCTGGCAGGGTTGGTCTCTTTGTGGTCAGGCTGTTGGGAAATGTCCTATGGGTCCTTGGCTCACCTGGCATTTTTGATCATGAGAAACATCCCACTGGTCATGATAAATGGGAGGAATTGCTAGTGAATCAAACCGCAAAGATTGTGGGTCGCTGTCACTTCTCTTGTTTATTCTTTTTTTTAATATATCGATCTTATGAAATAACCATTTAAAATGTGGAGGTGGAGGGGGTGGTTTGGGTCACAATCAGCAGTGCTTAAGGCTTACTCCTGACTCTGTGCTCAGAGATCACTCCTGGCAGGCTTGCCAAAGATTGAACCCGGATCAGCTATGTGCAAGGCAAGTGCCCTACCCACTGGAGCGTCTCTCTGGTCCCCATGAAGTAATCGTTTTTGATGACCTTGTCTCTGTGGACTTACAAAGGGCCTAGGGCATGAAGAAGGGGAGAGTAAGCTCTCTGAGCTTTCTTTAATGTGAGGCTGCACAGCATCCTTGAGTTTTTCCACATGAGTCAAAGCGGCCCTTGGTGTCAGTGGCCTGTTTGTAAAGATGACGTCATGGAAAGAACACGAAATCAGGTGCCTGAACTCTGTGCTCCATGTGCTCTGCATCAGAGCTTCAGGTATGTGTGCAGAGACCACAAAGAGAGGAGAAAACAGGAGGATCTAATTCATTTGACCGGAAACACACGAGCTTTGTGAGTCTTAAAGGGTAAATTTAACACACGCTCTCTGAATCGACGGTTGGTAGTTTCTATAATTTTCCCTGACACTGTGACCCATGTTTTTGCAACTATTTTCCTTCATGCTTGGTTGCTTTTGCTGCTTATTCACTTTGGTTCGCTCTGTAGCTGTAATTAGAAATAATCACCCACCAATTTTTTTTTGGTTGTTGTTAGCACTTCAACACACTTCCAATGGCTTAGTTCAAGAGCATATTCTCACATTCCAGAGGATGCAATCAAGGGGAGAACCTTGGGGTGCTGATTTTAACTTGGGGTCCAAAGTGGCCCCTGACATTTGCTAGGTGCTTGATTTGGTACAAGCAGTTCATGGCTCCAAACTGGCATTGCTCGGTTCTAGGAGAAGGCTGGTAACAGTGCCCAGGTAAAAGGGTGCTGCAAGTATTAACCAATATCAAGCATGTAAGTAGGGTGATTGGCATATACTCCAGGGCACTGGGTAAACTGAGCAGTGAGCCTGCCTGATACCACCTTTTCT
The DNA here is from genome assembly GCF_029834395.1 of Sorex fumeus. NCBI lineage: Eukaryota > Metazoa > Chordata > Mammalia > Eulipotyphla > Soricidae > Sorex > Sorex fumeus. The sequence goes on along the minus strand of NW_026606071.1, from coordinate 40,410,240 downwards.
AAAACATTTTTCCCATAGGTCTTCTTGCCACCTGACCAGGACTGTTAGAAACCTTTAGAGTTAGAAACTTTTAGAGTGACTAAAATCATTAATGTTGTGAGCGGTTTTGTCCTATGTCCAAGCCAGATGGTCCCCAATGATTAGTCAAGTGTGTCTCTCTTAGTCAGCGTGGAAGAAGTGGTTTGTGATGGGTGGTGATTTACACACCTTACCTTTTTCTCATCTCTCCGTAGCCTGCAAAATTGGATATTACAAGGCCCTCTCCACGGATGCCACGTGTGCCAAGTGCCCACCCCACAGCTACTCTGTTTGGGAAGGAGCCACCTCCTGCACCTGTGACCGAGGCTTTTTCAGAGCTGACAACGATGCCGCCTCCATGCCGTGCACCCGTAAGTGATCTGTGATGCCAATGGTTTTCATTACCATCTGATAGACCACTGCCAGGGCTTCTCCCCAGGCAAAGGACGAAGGTGACCAAATATGCATCTTTTTGCAATGGAGCAGGGAAACTGCATCTGAAGAGAGAGAGGCCCCCTTTTCCTCTGTTCTAGTTGATTTTGAAATGCACAGCTGCCAATGGGTGACTTGGTGGGGAAGAACTTGCCTGACAGTGTAATTGGAGTTGAGGGAGAATTTATAAGTGGCTTCCCTGTTTCACTGAGGACTCTGGGGGAGGCTCGATGACTGTGGGGGAGAGAGGTAGAGGGCAGGGTGCCAACGAAGGGACCAGTATGGACAAGTGGTTTCAGTTCTGGCTGCTGAGATCGGAGGAGCATTGCCAGTAACCCTCTTCCTTCCTTCTTCCTAGTTTTGTATTCATAACACTTGCAGTCGAACCCAAAGAAATGCTTGTTTAATGATGGGCATTTTATTTATTTATTTATTTTTAACTTTTAACCATTTATTGAACAAAATTATGGAAACAATTACTCATATTACTTTTTAAATATATAATAGGGATATTGATGTTATTTCTTTTTTTTTTATTAGTGAGACATCATGAGGTACAGTTGCAGACTTACAAATTTTTGTGCTTGGGTTTCAATTATACAATGATCAAATACCCATCCCTCCACCAGTGCCCATTTCCCACCACCATGGATCCCAGTATCCCTCCCACCCCCCATCCCCCCCATCCCACCCTGCCTCTGTGGCAGGGCATTCCCTTTTGTTCTCTCTCCTTATTGGGTGTTGTGGTTTGCAAAAGAGGCAATGGGTGACAATCATATTTGGTCTATAGTCTACTTTCAGCATGCTTCTCTCATCCTGGGAGGATCCTCCCAACACCTTTCTTTGGTGTTCTGATGGGCATTTTAAGAGCTCAGTTATTTCATGCATCAGGTTAGTATCCTGGTATGCAGAGGAGTAAGGAAACTTTTTTTTTTGTTTTGGCCTATACCCAGAAGTGCTTGGGGATCACTCCAGATCTTGGGGATCATATTTGGTCCTTGGGATTGAACTCAGGTCAGTCACTTGCCCACTGTACTATCATCCTGGCCCCAAGGGAACTTTACCTCAGCTGGAGTCTCACAGAACCTACCAGGGTTTGGATTTTGTTCTAAATAGGGAGTAGTGGGTCTTGGTGTTGCCCTGGAGTGTTTGCAGGAACAGAATCCGTTGGCCAGGCATGCAGACACTCCAGAGGCTTGAGATGGGAGATATTACCAGTTCCTCATTTAGTTCTTTTTTTTTTGGGGGGGGGGCACACCCATTGGTGCTAAGGGCTTGCTCCTGGCTCTGACTTGTGGAGTTAGTCATGATGGGCTTGGGGATCTGTATGGAGTATCAGGAACCAAAACTGGGTTGTCTATGTGCAAGGCCAATGCCTTCGCAGCTGTACTATCACTCTGTAGTTCTTGAGTCACTGTTTAATCTCTTAGGTCTGTCAGCTGGAGCTAGTAATTTCACACTCCTTGTCAGAGTCCTCACATTCTCATGGCAATTCACTATTCTCTTGCTGTTGACATGTCAAGAGAAATGCATAAAGTAGCACTACTTGATTTTAGTTTTCACTCTCGTTGGGATTGTTCTTATTTTATTTATTTTATGTCACTTCCTATTGTCTATCCTGGAGTCCACAATGCTGCAGATTGAAGACTTTTCCAGTTTAAGGGGTTGGGGGCGCAACTATTAAATCAGGCTGAGATCTCCCCAGAGGAATCAGACGAAGACAAGTTGTGATGCAACAAGCAAAGGGTTTTTATTGGCTAGGTCCGGTAGTTGGAGCTAGGGCCCTTGTCTGGCCAACTGACACAGTGGCAGCCTTCTTGGAACAAGTGGCCCTGAGTCTCAAAAATCTATCATAACATTATATAACAGGGCCTCTCCTCGGACCACTCTTTTGGGTGCAGTCTGAGGGGCTTTCCACTACTTGTACTTAGCTGATTGGTTATAAGTTGGAGTTACATAAGGGTTGCATAAGAGTTACATAAGGGTTATATGGTGGGGCTTCCCTACCTGCATCTGATTGGTAACCCTTAGTTGACCTCACCATGGCTATCTCACTTTAGGGAAATTGTGACTCAATTCCAGGTATCTGTGCTCAATTCCAGAAATTCTGAAACTGAAACCTAGGCCTAGCTTTTTCTGGCTTCTTTATGAGACGGTCATGGCTCTGCCTTTGCTCCTCTCTTGCTCACAAATATAGCTGTAGGCCAGTCAAGTTCCCTTTACAAAGGGGCCTGGAGATATAGTAAAGCAGGAAAGACACTCACCTGCCTTTCAATCCCCAGAAAGGGTCCCCTGAGCCTTACCAGGGGTGCTCCCTAAGTGCAGAGCCAAGAGTAAGCCCTGAGTAACTGCCAGGTTTGGCTCAAAATTCAAAACAATTCAAAAGTAAAAAGGCTCAAAGAGACCGGAGTGGATGCTAGTTTGAGTGGTAGAGCTCAGGTCGATACCCTGAGTTTAGTAACTTGAAGAAAGACTCTTCTGCTGCACACAGGTGTGGCCCTGGGCATCTCCAGATTTCTTTTTTCTTTTTGGGCCACACCCAGTGATGCTCAGGGGTTACTCCTGACTCTGCAATCAGGAGCTACTCCTGGTGATGCTTGGGGGACCATAGGACTTACGGGATTTCAGGGATCCATCCCAGGTTGGCCGCATGCAAGGCAAACACTCTACTTGCTCTACTTTCGCTCTGGACCCCAACCCCCAGTTTTGAGTACAGAATCATCAGACCTGAGCACTAGGCTGAGCACCCCTGGGATTAGTCTATTGTCTTAGATCATGACTGGTGGTCCCATATTAAAAACTGAAAAAGGAATGAGAAGAGGGAGAGATTTCAGGATCATCACAAATGCATGCTGAAATGCCTACCCTCTTCCACAGTTTCCTTTCACAACCAGAGACAACAACAATCATATTAACAGCAGGGCTATCCATTATGTAATTATCCCCAGACAGGAAAAAAGAACAAGACAAAATTAGGAGCTGCAGTAGGGTGTCTAGCAGGTAGGATATTTGCCTTGCCCTGAACCCGGGCTCATTCCTGAGCACTCCATATGGTACCCCAAGCCCTGCCAGGCATGACACAAGAGTGCATAGCCAGGAAGAAGCCCTGAGCACCACCAGGTGTGGCCTATAAAACAAATAAAAAGCAACAAATAAAATGATAGAATTATTCCTGAATAATGCATGAGGTACTTTCTGGGACCCTGGTCAGAGGGCACATGTCACAGATTTATATATTTCACCTCTATCTTATAGATAAGATAGCTGTCAGCTGGAAATTCCCACCCTCACCTCCTGCCATACCCTCCGTGGGTAACCTTTGCTACCGGAAGCTCCTAATCTTTCTGTTCACCAGAAGATTCTTTGCTCCTACCTGCTCTCCCAGGTCAAGCACCACTTTCCAGGGTTCCGAGACTTTCTAGGTGCAAGTGTAAAGGACAAAGCACATCTTTGTCATCTTCTTTTTCTGTTCCTTCCACAGACAGAGGATGCTCTCTGGAGGGTATTTGTTTGACTTTTACTGTGGGAGATCTCTTTTCCTGTTCCCAGGATAAATGCACTTAACCTGGTTTCCTTATCGTGTGATGAGTTTAAATAATAAACTTTCTTCGCTAGCCACACCCACTGCCAACAGTTTTCCAGTTAGAAGAATGCCAAGTATAAGAGTAAATGCAAGGAGTGCTACTGAGTCTGGCTCTGGTCAGTGACTTTAGCTTATATCCCTCCCTGGGTTGTGTTGTGAGTCTCCAAATAGCAAGACAGCCCAGCTCATCTTCCCAACAAATGTTGCCCCCCTAATTTTTTTTGTTGCTCAAGCATTCTACGGGATCATGGGCCCCTCACTTGTTTACTACAGTTAGTTCATGAGTATATAGGCAGCTGCCAAAAGTTGCCGCATGATTAAGTTATTGAATGTTTGCTTCATATTTGAAGTTTCACATGTGTGTTGAGTTCACATGTGTGTTGAGCGTCAAGAACTAAATGGGGGCCGGAGCAATAGTACGGCAGGTAGGGCATTTGCCTTGCACGTGGCCAGCCTGGGTTCGATCCCCGGCACCTTATATGGTCTCCTGAGCATCTCCAGGAGTAATTCCTGAGTGCAGAGCCAGGAGTAGGCCCCGAGCATTGCCGGGTATAACCACAAAAACTTAAAAAAAAAAAAAAAAGAACTAAATATACATTGAGGATGCCAATGAGATCAAGTAGGTATGGAGACAGCCTCTGAGTGGAGCAAAAATATTTTAAAATCAAGAGTAATTCTTGCAGACATTGTCTCTACCAAAGTCTGTGCAGGGGACTCATGGCTTCCAGTGCTGTCGGCCAAAGTTTTCAGACAATACCAAAGCCAGGGTGATGTTTCTCATCCCGGCTCATTCTCTTGGAACGCCTTCTCCTACACTTCACTAACTCAAGAGCTGGTGCAGTCTCCTAATCTTTATGGCCTCCCCCTGACATGAGTTAGGAGGAAAGGCAGACCCGATGACAACGCCATAAACTTTTGAGCTGGTCTCCGCGCTCCAGGATCCCCTGGCTTTATCTGCAAAATGTGATGCTCATGATGTGTCCTGTGTTTTAAGAAATAAACAAGAAAATATTCCTAAAGGCCTGGGCAGGCATCGCAGATGGATTTGCTCTCTTCTGTGATCGCCTCCTTCCACGCCACATTTCCTCCCTTTGCATCTCTGGGTCTCTCTGTGGAGTTTCTTCTTCCCTGACTACACAAGTAAATCACCCACTGGCTGTGCTGCATCTCTGCATCTCTGGGGGCCAGCCTAAAGCCTGGGTATTTTCTATAGTACCCTCTCTTCCCATTGTCCTGTAAATCAAGGGTGAGAACAGTTCTCTGCAGAGTCAACTTTGGGCTCTTTGTCTTTGTTTTAAATTAAACATTAACTACAAAAGACTCTGAGATGAGGTAGTCTGGGAGGTCACTGTGCTTGATAAGGAGGAAAATCCCTAAATTAAGGAGCAGCAGAATTGTTTTTTTTTTTCTTTTCTCTTACAATACTCCCCTTCAGGGTTTCCCATCTGGGTGAAATGGGGTGTCCCTCTGCCTGCAGCATTCCCTTTGCTAGCAGTCACTAGGCACAGGAACTGATTTAAATCCAGAGTCCTTAGCATTTCATTTAAAATTCAAATTCTTATGAGCCCTTGCCACATTCCAGAGCTCCATGGTACAAAGGTGTGGGGCATACTGGCTAGCACAGCGGTAGAAGTTTCCACACTGGCAGGGAAGTTCTCTTGGGCAGCCCTGCAGCTGACATTTCTTTGGACATTTCAATAAAGACGTGACAATGGGTGTTTCCTAATGAACCTCTCATTCAGAGAACCCAAAGAATGACTCCTCCCCACCCCCCATCGCCTCCCCTCTCCCCTCCCCCCCCCACGTCCCACCCCCAGCATTATGGGATTCTCTTGACAAGATGTGAGGATGGACAGGAACATAAACATCAGGGGTCCTTTCAGACAATCCCAGCCTCTAATCAGTTCTTACCAGTTGGTTAAGCCAGGTGACAAACCCAATTCCCTTGTGCTGACAGCCATGATAATCAGGCACCTTCTTTGTTCATTATGCTGTCTTCAAGCCCCGGCATTCTTATGCAGCCCTGCATTTAGTGATCGCTCACTGTGACGGCACACTAATGAAGAAATAAAACACACTCTCCCAGACTCATTCTTCTAGCCAAAGAGAGACTCTGCTCCACTGGCTTGTAAAATCAAGTTTTTGTTCACTTGGAGAACAATTAGACCAGGTGAATACGAGTCGCATTGGCTAATTTAGAAGGAAACACCTACGAGGTTCTTCACACCCTCGACGTGCCTTGAGAACTTCCAAGAATTTAATGGGAGATAAAGTTTTTCTGGAGGAGGCCTTTTGGTGGAGCCTTTGGTCAGGGGAGAGCGCTGGGGAGGCAGATGATTACACGCCAGGTAAAAGAGATTCAGAACAGCGCTTCCAAGCCCTTAAAAACGTGCATAGAAATGGTAACGAAATTGTCCACTAGAGGTGTCTAGTGGAAGACAGGCCTGAGACACTGCATTTTTGCTTGGTTTGGGAGTCATACCCAGTCGTGCTCGTGGGCTACTCCTGACTCAGTGCTCTCAGGACCATGTGGAGCCAGGGATCAAACCCAGAACTTCTGCAGACAAAACTTGTGCTCCTGTCCATTGACTTTTCTTTCAGACCCAAGAACCTACATGCCAGCAAGTTCCAGATGCTCTGGGTGCTGCTGCTGAGTAGAATAATTACATCCCCTCTGATGGCTACTAGAGGCAGGAGTCCCTCCCTCATACCTCTGTCACTTTAAAGGCTGTCCTTCAGTTTGGTGGCCGCTCTAGGAAGCAATTGTAATTGCTTATTATAATACATTTTTTATTAGAAACCGACTCCTCTTTTTTGTCTCTCTGATGAAGGAAATCTACCGTTCTGTGTTGCTGCATGAGCCAGGACACTCTCTGTGCAGCTGCATTTCAGAACCCTGCTGCATACCTGCCAGAGAAAGGTGGAAGGGCTCATTCCAGGCACCTGTTTCTGTCAAGAAAGGTGGCAGGGCTTGGGGTGCCTTTGCCCTCAAGAGGCTGACATCATGAAATCTATACATACTAGGGTGGCATTTCAGTTGATGGAGGCATTTTGATTTCATGAGTCACTTCTTAGCAGGAATTTTGATGCACTTGGTGAAGCGATGGGTGTCCTTGAACTGTGCAAGTTGCCTGGGTCTGAACCCCCAGATCTCACTGACCTTCAACTGGCCTTTGCTTATCTGCAGTCAGGAACAGTGAGTGTGAGCCTCTGTAATGGACTCTTCTTGTTTCCCCCACATAGATGAGATGTTTCTGCAGTGATTCAAGAGAGAGAGAGAAAGGTCTTTTCTAGGCCCTGCTGGGAGACTGAACCCATACTATCTTTGAAATAGCTCCCTAGCTCCTTATTTTGTTTCAAAATAGGCCAGTAGGGGCTAGAATGGGAGAACAGCAGCTAGGGCAGTTGCCTTGCATGATGCTGACCAGGGCTGGATCCCCAGCATCCCATATGGTCTCCTGAGCAAGGCCAGGATTAATTCCTAGGTGCAGAGTCAGGAGTACCCCCTGAGCTGAGCATCATTGGGTATGACCCCAAAAAAGCTCCCCGCCCCCCAAAATAAAAGGCCAGTAAAGGAAGGGGTAGTTTTATAAAAGTATAAATTGATTCTGGTTATGTAGAAGGAAATAACTAATTTGATTTTTTTTTTTTTTTTTTTTTTTTTTGCTATCTTCAACTTCTGAGTCTCATTACCTGCGAGATGGGCTGGATTTCATTGGAAATCTGTCCTTGCATACTTGGATACTCTGCATTTCACTTGTTTGATGAAACTTATTAGCACCTTGTGATGGGAAGCTCTCTGTAAATAAGAGATTATTATTTTAGATTGCCAACTTGAAGGGCCTTCACAAATCTATCTCCAAGTAAACAGTCTTGAATAATTCAATCAATTGTGCCAAACACACAAAGAGTGATTGATTGATTCTTAAAACATGACCTAAAATATTCCAAAATTGCAGCTTTTAAGACAATTTATTCTAGAGGGGTTTAGACCTAATGAGGACAGATTTACCAAGGCCTATGGCAAAAAGTTCTGATTTTTCAAAAGGCTATGCAGGTTTTAGGTTATCAGACAATTGAAGGAGTCAAGATCCCAAACATCACTTATTTTGTCTTTGCATTTGCCTTTTCTAATTAAATTTAGTGCAGCACTGTACTTCCTCCAGAAAGTGTATTGTTTTAAAATTACCATTTCAGTTCTATTACTCAAAGCTCTTGCTTCTAATGCTTTCTGACAGTTATCAACATAATGAACCGTAATGAAATGATGAGCAATCTTCGGTGGGAACCCAGTCGAGATCCCAGTGGTGCTGTGTGACTGTGTTGTTAAAATCTGAATGCAAATTAAACTAACATCGTCCTTACTTGTTTCCAAGGTCAGAAGAGAGAGCTTTTCTTTTTTGATGTGCTTTAATTTTAGAAATCTCATATCCATTTGCAAACAAGTCCTTGAAGGTACGTTCAATTCTCTATCCCAAAGATTTACATGTTTCCCAGTCTGGCTAAGGGATTTGGGGAGGGGTGTCTTGCATGGGTCTTTGATGTATAAAGCATAGGATAAAAGGCAACCTTCTATTTCAACAGCATTTTTTTTCTTCACCTGAAAATGTATTTCTTTCTACTTTTGAGCTACAAGTAACTGACAATGTAATGATGGAGAAGAGGAGCAGTTAGGACTAAAGAAGGACTAGAGAGGAGAAAAGTGAAAACAATGGTCCCAGGATTTCCAGAGTTTTGTTGAAGTGTCTGGGGATACCCAGTGATAGATCTCTGACCATTTCACGGTTTATCATCCCTGCTGTCCATGACTTTTGTGGACAGGCTTGAATGAAAGTTCTATTGTCTCAGATTTTCAGGGGTCTTGTTACTTTATGTCATTTTCCACATTTGCAACACAAGAGCAGAATGACGCACTGCATTCCATTTGTCACAGGAGGAAAACTCAGACAGAGCCTCCCGTTTCTCCCATCACCAGATTTCCTGGTATGGCTTTTAGTTCAGGACAGGAGGTTTGCTGCCTGTTCCGTCAGTTGATAAGCTCATTCTTGGACCTCTCCCCTGGGCCTTCAACTGCTGGAAGTAACCAACGTTTGCAGTGGATGATTCAAAACCAGCCTTTGACCCAGGCCATTTCTAGGTTACTTCTTCAGTTAGATGTCAGTAATTCAGAGTCTGACATTAGTGGTTAAACCACATCCTTATCTTTTCCTTTTGGATCATCTGTCAGCAGTTTTTGACTACTAACAAGAAAAACTACCTCTAGAGAACTAAGTACATCATTCTTTTCTGAAGACAGTTGAGGATACGGGGAGAAAAAAAAATCGTGAGGTATACTTAAATGGAAAGAGTTGATGTACCTCCATCGAATCACTGGCCATTTTATTGTAAAAATGCAAAAAGCGGGGCTGGAGAGATAGTACAGCGGGTAGGGCGTTTGCCTTGCACACAGCCAACCCAGGTTCGATTCCCAGCATCCCATATGGTCCCCTGAGCACTGTCAGGAGTGATTCCTGAGTGCAGAGCCAGGAGTAACCCCTGTGCATCATCGGGTGTGATCCAGAACGAAAAAAAATGCAAAAAGCTTCAGAATTTTTCATTAAGAGCTCACATCATTTCAAGCTATTTTAGTCTCTTCTTAACCCTTTTACCCACGTATTTCAGGTGGACAAACAACAATGAAGGTATTTTTTTTTTAGTTTTACAAGAACTAATCATGCCACGTGGATTCAAATGGAAAATGCAGAGGTTTGAGAAACACATGAAAGGCTTGAATGATCTGCCAGTGCCATTTAGCCAGTTTATTACCATTTCCCCACCACCATGAATAATTAAGAGTGGCTTGTTATCAAGTGAGCCCTGTCATTTCTGGAGAGCATCTTTGACACTCTTTATGGGACCCTTATAGTGGTGGTGCACAGCACGATCCTAGGAAACAGGGTCAATTATACTGTTTCCTGAGATCTCCTGGGGGAAGAACGGGATACCTTCTTCGCTATCAGTATTCTAATTTCCCTCTCATAGTTGACTTGTTCTGCATTCTCTGTGCATCTTAGCAGATGGACTGCTGAAAGAGTCCTGTTGCATAGAAATAATTGTCCTGCTCCCATTATTGTGACTTGAGAACATTTAACAGAAACTCCCAATTACTCTTGGCTTGGAAGGTAAAAACTAGACAAAGAAGTTGGTTCTGCTAGGAAAAAGAACAGTATTGGGGGTGCGGGGGGTCATTCTTGTTGTCTTCAGTATGAAGGACAAATGTAACTGGGTGTATTAGGAAAGTGGGGGGGGGGCTTTCTAGTTTGTTCCACAAACAATTCTTAGTTATGCTCCGTTTTATTTTGCATGGGTTCTGACTTCGTGACAGGGGTAAGTTTGGAACCAGAGTTTCTAATCACAGTATGGGTTGGCTGTGCTAATTGGGGAGGGTTCCTTAGGTCATCAGATTGCTATAGGTAATAAATACTTTTCTGCAAGATCTTACTCTGGTGATTAGATAAGATAAAGAAGAAAGAGAGTTTGGTAAAAATGTAAATGAATTCACAGGACAGTTAATCCTAGCAATGACTTTTCTTCCTGGTGAACTACAAAATGTTTCTTTCCATCCTCCCTCCCTCCCTCCTTCCCTCCCTCCCTCCCTTCCTCCCTTCCTCCCTTCCTCCCTTCCTCCCTTCCTCCCTGCCTTCCTGCCTTATATCTCTCTCTCCTTCACTCCCTTCTCTTCCTTCCTTCCTTCCTTCCTTCCTTCCTTCCTTCCTTCCTTCCTTCCTTCCTTCCTTCCTTCTTTCTTTCCTTCCTCCCTTACTTCCCCTTCTTCCTTCCCCTTCTCTTTATAGTTGTTTGTGTTTTTGATGATCAGGTCTTATATACATACCTGTCAGTGATGCTTACACCTTTTCATTTGTAATGCTTGTTGGGGCTCACACATCATATTTAGTGCACATGCTTACTCAACCACATGCTCACCAAGGTGCTCACACATGTGCTCAGGCTGACACTCTAATTTGACGGGTTGTACCTGTTGCTGGAAATTACTTGTAGCTCTGGAGATGACAGACAGCAGGGCCACTTGAATTCACACTTAGGACATGTGGGACACCAGGGATTTAAACTTACAACCATATGCTTGCAAGGCAGGTGTTTTCTAGTCACTATGCTTGCTGTTTCTCTGGGACTGTGTGTGTATATACATATATATCTGTACACTTTATATGTATATATTCATATATTTATGTATTATGTATACACGCACACACACACACACATATATATATATATATATAAAACTCCCTCATAGATAACTGAGTTAGTTTTGTTAGACACTTCAGCCATAAATTACTCATCTAAAAGAAAGCAGAGAAAACTCCAATTAATTCAATAAAGAAAAGAACAAAGGATTCCTGGGGAAGTGAATGGGGGAAACTTAAGCCAGAAACATAGGTAGTGGCAAAATTTCTGCAGGGAGTTAGAAATTGTTCATGACAGCAGTTAAGTGATTGATGCATCCAATTGGGTCTGTTTTTTCAATAATGGACAGCTCTACTTGAGCTCAATTCATTGTTAAAACTTACATAAACTGCCATGATAAAAGGTTATGTGCTGTTCATGTATCTTGGGAAGAGGAGTCCCTGAACAGCAGTCTTTATGTAAACTAATCCACAGCAGCAAGGACTGAGAAAAGCAATTAGTGGAGGCAACATATACAACTGTCACGGGGGATGCATGGGCTTTATTTCAGTGAAAACTTACATACCCCAACTGTTTACTCTGCCATATAACCTGTCGTTCAGCTGGAGAGGGATTAACAAAGGCTTATCTGAAGGGTTGGAGGGTTTTACAGCTAAAGCACCGGAGTATTATTGACAGTCCAAAAGTTGTACATGATTAATGAAGCCTTATGAACTGGAACTCGAGACCCAAGATGTCTCGTGCTGCTTGCCTGAGTCTTTGTGTGTGTGTGTGTGTGGTGGGGGGGGGGTGACAGTTGCGCTTTAGGAAATGGACCATTTAAGGGTTAGTTTCTGCCTATGCGCTTGGGGAATGTTACTTTCCACAGTCAGAATTAATTGCATGGCTTAGATGTTGAATTTTAAAATGGTGATTAAAAACCAGTTAAGTATTAAACGTCTGTGTTAGCTCCAGAGCCTCTCTATAGGTGAACCCCGCCACATTTGTTTCCTGTCAACTCCCTCTTGCCACCATTGTGGCTCTTAACTGGTTTTCTTGTTTTCTTTTTGAATTTAATTTATTTATTTATGTATATTTATTGAATCACCATGAGTTACAGTTTACAAAATTTTCACGTCTGAGTCGGTGGAGGGATAGTTTTATGTTTTCAACCTTGGTGCATGTGGTTGCCTGTTTTTGTTTTGTTGTCTTGCTATTTTCAGAGGGGAGGAGGGGCACACTGGGTGATACTCAGGGCTGACTTCTGACTCTGAGCTCAGGGATCACTCCTGGCAGTGCTAGGGGACCATTGGGGCATCAGGGATCAAACCCAGGTCGGACACCTACCAGGCAGACGTCCCACCTGTTGCAGTATCACTCCAGCCTTACTCTTTTTAAATCAGCTTTTGTGATATGTACAGTGCTGTAACTGTGATTCAGAGCATAGAGCTGCAGGGGCCTAGTGAAACCTCATTTACCTCTTTTTTATTTGCAAAATGCCTGAACCTTTCCTAAACATGGGGCCTCTTTTCAAGGACTGGTTTACTCTTCTCACCAGGAAGAGGGGGAAAAATGCTTGTTTTTTTGTGCTGATGGGAATTTATAACAATAAATAATTTAAATTAATTTAAGATTCTCACAAGGAGGGTGTGATGGGATAAATAGATGGGACAGATCAGAGATTTTGCATAAAGTTCTTAGGAAGAGACACTGGAGCAATTTAGGGAAGAAAATTCCAGACAGAGCTACCAAGGATGGCTTTGAGTTGAATAAATGGTGTCAGTTTTGCTCACACTGAGTTTTAAACTTGATAACTTGATTTATTTTCCCCTGCTCCATCTCCCCCAACCCCTCTTGGTCCTGGAGACTGTTAGCCCTGTAATTCTGTAAAAGAAAACATTTCTGGTTTGCATGACAAATGTTACCTTCCATCTATATGGTTTAAAACCCTTGGGTGGAACCCACGTCTGATGCAACTCTGAGAATATTTTCATCTTTTGCTACAGCTCCAGTGACTTCCTTAATATACACAATTTGCCTGACTTGAGGATGGGATGTTGGTGGAATATACAGAAGCAGGTATCCAAATTTAGACCTCTCATGAAATGGATCTTACCAAACTCTTACTTAACACTGGAGCTGTTTAAGACTTTTGGGTCTGTGTTGGCTGATGCTTTTTTGAATGACCTTGTTAATTGAAGGTCATCCAGAATTATGTAAACACCAGGTTGTTCTAAAATCAGGCAACTTTTAAATCCAAACATAAGTCAAGCAAGCGTGCTCTCTAACTGCTCAGGAATTACATGGTCTTCTCATGCATGGTTTGGAAGAATGAAGAATTGTGAAATTACTGGAAATTTCTTTGCTGCTTACCACTGACTTAATTCCTCCTACACATTGTGTGGTTCATTTCTGGAAACTTATCTCTTACCAGAGGAGAGCTCTAGATGGGTCAAGGAAGGTCACACTTCCTTTGGGGATGTTGTGTGATATGTTATACTTTATAAGATGGGATATGATAGTCCTTTGTCTCTGCGGTAATTTGACTACAGTTTCTTTGGGACTTCATCTTGTCAAATTCCCATCAACAAAATACAAGTTGACATCCCACTCGAAAATAATAATTACTCACTGTAGCACCTTTCACCGGTACCTGCTGTGTGATACAGAAAGTATTTCACACCAGTGAAGCGAATGGATGTTCATTAAATTGATGCACGGTGGCAAAAAAAAAAAATCGTGCCCATTTCTATCAGAGCAATGAGATGCTTGAGAAATGGGTCAGAAGATTTTCTGTATTTTATGTCTTCTCTGTCAATGAAGGATATTTGTGCTTTTGAAGCCAGACCTGGGCCCTAGAAATGGACACTGGGTATGTATAAGTTTGGGGTCCTTGGACTGAGCTCCTCACATAAGATCAGGCTGCTGGAAGCCCCAAGAATTATGGGATAATTTTGAGGCTTCCTGTGAGATCTTTCTTGGATTCCCTTTGAACCCTTTAAGCAGTTCCTGGTGCACTATGGCCTTGAGACCAAATTCACTGCCACCTATTTATACAAATACCTTTCTTTTTATTTTTTTGCAACTCAGTCACACATATTTATCCATGGCCATGGAGGTTCGGTGGTTGAGGACCAAGACTATTAACTTTTTTTTTTTTAAATAGAATCACTGTGAGATGCAGTTACAAAGCTTTCATGTTTGAGTCTCGGTCATACAATCATCAAACACCCATCTCTTCACCAGTACACATTTTCTACCACCAAAATTCCCAGTATATCCCCACCCCACCCCATCTGAACCCTTCCCCTGCCTGTGTGGCAGACAATTTCCACAATACTCTCTCTACTTTGATTACATTCAATATTGCAATACCAGTCCCACCATTATTATTTGGAATTTTCCCACCACCACTCAAACTTACTGAAAAAGCAATGTTGGACAGTCTATTATGTATTGCTTGTTATGAATAGCCTGTTGAGTGGCTGCTCTCGAATTCCAGAATTTTAGATAATTAAGGTCTGGAGTGACCTCTGCAGCTGACCACTCAGTTCCTAGATTCTTTTGTGTGTATCTGGATCATGGATTAAGAAGCTTAAATGGTAGCCGGGGGAAGTTCGTGGGCATCATTTCAGGGTCCCATCAGGGCAAGAAGGACTATTAACTTTTATTTTCATTTACTCCTGCTCTGAAAATTTGTAAGTTAACTACAGGGCATTCAATTTTTGGTCCTGGTAACATAGCTCCTATCTATGCCTCTGAATCATATTAAGAATGTGATTCTAAGGCATTCTAAGCACATGATATTGAAGACAGTCAAATGTGCTAACCATCTCTTGCATGCAGGAATCTTCTGCTTACCTGTGAATTCAAAGAGATTTTACAAATAAAACCAAATATGTCAAGGAAAGACATTTTATTTTCCCTTCCATGCACTTTGGTATTCAATTTTTTTTATTTCAAACCATCTTAATTTGGATGATAAACATCTAATTAAAAGAAAAAAATTGGCATTCTATAAAGGTTAGTAAGAAGAATGCCAGCCTGTCTTTGAAAATGTGAAAGTCAGCTTTCTTTAGAAAGTTTTCCATAGTTTTCTCTTGCTGGAAACAAGATGGAGAAAGAAAAGGCATCAGGGGCTGGAGCAATAGCACAGTGGGCAGGGCGTTTGCCTTGCATGCAGCCGACCCAGGTTCGATTCCCAGCGTCCCATATGGTCCCCTGAGTACCGCCAGGAGTGATTCCTGAGTGCATGAACCAGAAGTAACTCCTGTGCATCGCCGGGTGTGACCCCAAAAAAACAAAAAAAAAAGAAAGAAAGAAAAGGCATCAGACCCAGGCCCAAATTAACAAAATACCAACTGATACAGCCCAAGAGGAAACTCCAAGCTGTAGTGTTGGGCTTTGATGCTGTAAAAGGAGAGTGGAGTCTGCCTTTCCATTCAATGCTTACACCAGCCCTATGTAGCTTCCTTTCAGTCTTTTCTTCCTTTGATTCCCTTTCCTTTAATTATCCAGGAAAGTATCAAATAAATCACAGGCACTGTTTTCTTTCCTCTTCTCCCCCCCACCCCCCACCTTTAGAACTGGCCACATATATTAGACACTCAGTAATTATTCATTAACTAAAGAAATGGCCCTAAACATTCCTCCTGACTGAAGCAGCTGCTATGATATGATAGCTAGCCCTCCACCCACTGCTTCTTTTTCCAAAGTGTTTTTTTATAGAACTGATGAACTTGAGTTGAACCAGTCATACTGAGGTACACGTTTATAGGACTTATTGCTAACGGATCTACATGTGAAGAGCAGAAACATAACTTTAGAGAAACTTGTATCCATTTATACCCTTAAAAGAACACTGTGAAAATGGGAGATGAACACCCAAGAATAGTTGAGATAAGTACCAGGAGGTCTGCTCCACAGCTTGGAAGCCGGCAACACATATTGGGGAAAAAGGCAGCTCAGATAGAGAAGGGAACACGAAGTAAAGGGTGTTTGGAGGACTCGCTCGGGATGCGAGATGTATGCAAAAAGTAGACTATAGACCAAACACGGTGGCCACTCAATACCTCTATTGCAAACCACAACACCCTAAAGGAAAAAGAGAGCAAAAGGGAATGCCCTGCCATAGAGGTGGGGTGGGGGAGATGGGGGGAGGGCTACTGGGTTCATTGGTTGTGGAGAATGGGCACTGGTGGAGGGATGGGCACTTGATCATTGTATAACTGAAACCCAAACACAAAAGTTTGTAAGTTTACAACTGTACTTCATGGTGTCTCACTGTCAAACAGAAAAACACTGTCCTCCCATTGTTCATCAATTTGCTCAAGCAGGCCCAGTAACGTCACCATTTTTGAGACTTGTTGTTACTGTGTTTTGGCATATTGAATAAGTCACGGGATACTCTCTGTAGTTTGCCGGGCTCTCTGAGAGGGGCGGAGTAATTGAACCCGGCTCACCTGGGCTGGCTGCGTGCAAGGCAAATGCTCTACCGCTGGCTCTGTGGCGCAATGGATAGCACACTGGACTTCTAGTGATGAGAGTAATTCAAAGGTGTCTCACTAATTAAAAAAAAAAAGAACACTGTGACCCCCTGGGCACATTAGGGGACTTCAGAAGTTTCCTACCCTGTCCTTCACTCATTCATAACTTTATAAAATGTCTGTTAAACTTGCTATGCACTAGGAATCTCAGGAGAAATGGGAGAAATTTAGTAATCAGTTCTTTCTTTTAAAAAAAAATAATTGGGTGAGGGTCATAGCTACCTGTGCTCCAGACTTACTCTTGGCTCTGTGCTCTGAGAATCATGTGGAGGCTGGGGACACAATCTGGGTCGGTCACATGTAAAGCAAAACCCTTACCCACTGTACTGTAGGTCTGGCCCCATCAATTTTTCTCTTGAGGAACAAATAGTTTAGAAATTGTTACATGGTGTTTGTGTGTTGTGTGTGTGTGTGTGTGTGTATGTGTGTGTGTATGTTCATAAGGCTTCCTTACTTGTTTTGAGGCAAGCTGAAAATAGAAATGAAGATCCTGGGAAAGCATGACAGTCTGCACTTCAGAATGACCCCAAGTGACTCGGTGGTGGTATGTGTTCATGTTGCTCAGTAGATCGGATGTCGATACTGAAACTAGAAAATAAATACAAATGATAAGGTTACCTTTTTTTTTCCACTATAAATTTCCTATTTGTCATTGGAGACTTAAATGCAGGTGTACATATTTCTGCGGAGAAAGGGGATCATTTTGCAGAAATTTGGGGTTTCCTAAGTAGCTACAGAGTAGAATACTTCTATAAAAACAAGAGAAGAGAATTTGATAGTTAAAGATGTTTTCCCTCCTGGGGCTGGAGCAATAGCGGGTAGGGCATTTGTCTTGCATGCAGCCAACCCGGGTTCGATTCCCAGCATCCCATATGGTCCCCTGAGCATCACCAGGGGTGATTCCTGAGTGCATAACCAGGAGTAACCCCTGTGCATCGCCAGGTGTGACCCAAAAAGAAAAAAAAATAAAGATGTTTTCCCTCCTGGATTCTCTGTGTTTGTTAAAGGCATCCACAATATTCAGAATGCTGCATTCTCATCAGCCTTAGCTACAAGTGATTGTATTAAGGTGCTGCTGTTACATATAGCTGTTGAACCCAAATTGAGTCTACACTACATTCATTAATTTGCTCTAAGTGTTCACTATAAAGGGGAACACATGAGATACAATATTATATAATATCATCACTTTTTAATTGATGAGTTAAAAAAGCAAACCCAGCAGTATGGCACAACCACCATTACGATTTGAATTAGAAAATCTTTTCTGGGCTAGAATGATATACAGGGGTTTAAGAACTAGCTTTGCATGTGGCTGATCCCAGCACTGCTGGGAAGTGATCCTTGAGAATAGAGCCTGGAGTAAGCCCTGAGGACTTCCAAGAATGGTGAACAACATCGACAACAACAAAAGTAGCAACAGCTATGATATCTTTTTCCAGGTCTAGGCAGACTAAGTCTAAATTATAATCACATGGAGGAGTAGGGTATTCCTATATGTTTTTTTCCCTCAATACTCTGTCACAGTCCAATTCTTAGACTGCTATTGTGCACATAAAATAAATCATTGTTCTGTATGGCAGCAAAACACAAAACAAATGCAGTACATCCCAATAAATCATTGATGGAGGTAGCACTGAACTTGGACTTGCTTGTCTTCTCTTGGGTTTATCCCAGACTCTTAAGACTCACTGCACGAATAAATAAGACTGCATTGCGTTGCCCCTGAGTTTTAGGGCCATCCTTTGTTTTGAAATCCTGCAGCATCTTTTTCCTTTCCTCATGTGGCAGTGTTATATCTTTGAGCCCTGTGACCATTTAGTTTTCTGCTCCATTTCTTCTCAGTTTCGACACTGCCATGCCCTGTCCTACATACTAATTACTGACTTTTTGCTTTCTGGAGTGCCTGATTCGTTGTATCTCATTTTCCCATGTGACAATGGACCAGGAACCTTGGCAAGGAGGTTAATGGATTTAAGAGTCAGTCTGATTTAACCCTGGAAGTTACAGAGCACCAGGGGCTGAACCATTTTTTTATGCCAAGTTCTCTGGTCAGCTTTCACTGCAGACTATGGGCTGGCATTTCCACACCATAGTGTGTCTCTGCACCACTGAAATGGAGTTGGTGAAACACCCTCCCTTCCCTTCCTTTCTTCTGAGACCATGGCTTGAACTGATCTATTGTTCTCATTGTTGCTGTTGGTTTCCTATTTGAGGGTGGGTGATAGATAAGGCACAGTGCTTGGGGAACTTTGTGGTGTCAGGGGTCAAACTCAGGGCCTACACATGGTAAGCATTGATTCGTAAAACCATCTTCTCGTCCCCATTTTATACATTTTAATGGAGGCCACAGACCGAGCTGGGAATAACACCAGAATGGGACTCAGTACTTTGGGGCTTTAGTCAGCCTGTCATTAATTAGATAATATTAATGCATGATCAAATCTACTTTCGAGACCTCAAGTTTCTCATCTTGAAGATGAGTTTTATTTTTAAAGAGATCTTGAACATCTTGCTTAGCCCTCAGGATTCTCTAGTTTTAAGGAAAGATTCATTTTCCCCCAAACCATTCATCTGACCCCATTATATTCCAGTCGCCACGCCAAGGCACACAGACAAAAATTTAAAATCTACACAAGAAGGCAATTTGTATTTCCTTTCTGAGACCTGCTGTGAAGTAATCTTACCTTGCCTGTAAATTTTGCAGCCTTGTTTTTTTTATCCCCCTCCCTTTACACATCACAGAATGAGGAACGGGATTTTAATGCTGTGAGGTTGTGGATAATTAGTCTCAAGGGGAGATGGGGAGGACCTGCTTCCCTTGTTAAAATAAAGTCTTCAATTAAGTTGTATAAAAAGAATAGGAGAGTGAATTACTCTTATTCAACATTCCCACCCAAATCCTTTCATTGCAGGAGTTAAGTAATAATTTTGAATATGACTCCTCATTTGCAGGTTACTTCTTCTAGTTCTCTCTCAAGAATGGCTTTGGATGAGGACATTCATTATGGCAGACTAGACACAGCTTTTCTGGATCCAAGCAGGCTTCTGGTTACTCTGAACACATTTCCTTCACAGCCTTCATTATGAATGAATTAGAAATAGGAATAGATACGGTCAGCGAGAAACCACCGGTTTCCATTAAAACTTCATTTGTCTCCTTTCTGGGAAAACCAAGCTGGGAAAGAAAAGAGGGGAAACAAGGGCTTTCTTACTGTCTTTGAGAAGAATTATTTTTCATTAGCGTGTGCCAGTTCTTTTAAGTCATTGGAACCAAATCAAACCAGGGAAATTTCTCCTTTCTTCCCTCACCTCCATTCTTTTCCTCCGAGGTAATTTGTGTTACAACTTCTTGGCATATAAAGACAGATCGATCATCCACACTGGAGCTGCCAGAGCTAGAAACGATAGTCTTTTGTGCTTCTGGAGTCTACATCTTGCTTTGAAACCAATCATTTATTGTCAGTGATCGGTTGTTCTTTTTCAAAATTACCACTGCCAGGCATTCACACTTCAGATATTCTTGTATGTAGGAGGGGGCAACTATTCTGCTCAGACCCAGCTCAGTAAAATCTGGTTAGTGAAAGAGCAGAAAATGTGGCCTTGGAGTCTTTACCTGACTTTGAGATCTCCCGAGTAACTGGTGCATCGGGGTTCAACAAGTTCCTACTACTGATTCCCAGACAGCTTCACCCTCGGTTCAGTCATACTGAACTGAAGAGGCAGATGTCTACAGTCCTTTTTATTCATGTAGATGACATGGTATTCTCCAGAGACATCATGGATCTTTAAGACCAATTCAGGTGCCAGAGTTTTAGGCATTTGCCTTCTAAGTGACTGACCCGGGTTCAATCCCCGACATCCCATATGGTCCCCCAAGCACCACCAGGAGTAATTCCTGAGTCCAGTGCCACGAGTAAACCCGTGAGCATCGCTGGGTGTGACCCAAAAAGAAAAAAAAAAAGACTGGATACATAACTAGTCATTTACTAGAGTCCCACAATAACACCTAAGAACTTAAAATCACACCCAGGCACCCATTTGTCAGATGTCAAGGTGGTGACTAGGTAAATTATATTCTGCAGCCCCACTTCAGAGAGAAAGGCTGGATTGGAGCCCATTTGTTGGGCTTGCTTCACAGCTCAGAGTGGCAATCAGTGGCATTTGTGTTTGCCCAGGAATGAGAATGACAAGTTACTTATCACCTCCTTTGCCAGGGTTCCTTTAGAAGATCTTGCTAACTTGATTTGCTTTCTTCCCCTCTGCCCCGCCCCCTGCCAAAGCCCCTGTTGTTTATCTCTTTGATTAAACAAAAATAAAAGAAATGGCAAAAGGAATGAGTTGAAAGTCGGAACTACTGCCTTTGTTTTCAACTGTAGCTCCTGTTAAGGTGTCTCTTTGCTCTCTTCCCCAGGATACTGGCAAAATGGAAAAATGCAATTTTGGCTTTCTTTGGCATCCTCCATCTTTTTCTCCCTGGAGCTTTAGAGATGAGTAGCAACTTGAGAGGATGGTTTCAGTTCTTGGTGTGATCCTCAATTTTTTCTCTTTTCCCCTCTTTCTCCTTCAGGCCCACCGTCTGCCCCCCTCAACTTGATTTCAAATGTCAACGAGACCTCGGTGAACTTGGAGTGGAGCGGTCCTCAGAACACAGGTGGCCGCCAGGACATTTCCTACAACGTGGTTTGCAAGAAATGTGGAGCTGGTGACTCTAGCAAGTGCCGACCCTGTGGGAGTGGGGTTCACTACACCCCACAGCAGAATGGCCTGAAGACCACCAAAGTCTCTATCACTGACCTCCTTGCTCACACCAATTACACGTTCGAAATCTGGGCGGTGAATGGAGTATCCAAGTATAACCCTAGCCAGGACCAGTCTGTGTCTGTCACCGTGACCACCAACCAAGCAGGTAGGAACCAGATCCACTTTATCCTATGGTCTATGTATACGGAGACATAGAGCTCCTGAATGGTTATTAAAGTTCAGCCACTGAAGTAGAACCACTTGACTCTAATGATGTTCCAGTGTGAACTGCAATATAATACTAAAGATACTTTAAAGGACATTTAGTTATGTAGGGGCATTTAGTTATGTAGTAGACATTTCTATTCATGTATGGAGAAGTTGTGCACACACCTCCCCTCAACTTCTCGGGGTCTGCTTCCAGCTTTGTGCTTGGGGCTTGCTCCTGACAGTGCTCAGGGGATAGCCACGTGTAGTGCCTAGGATCTGGCCAAGATCAGCTGCAGGCAAGTCAAGGTCCTTGATTGCTGTTCAGTCTCTCCAGCTGCTCATCAAACCTTTCTTTGAAGAATGCCAGTGTAGTGTGTTCTAGGTGGTGCTGCTTACATGGTCATGGAGGTATTGAATAAAGTGGGGCATGGGGACAGTCCTGTGAATTGGGTCACTCTTTCCAGGACTTTGCTTGTGAACTCTCTGGGCCATTTTTTCATCAGGATGTGGGTATAAGGAGATTGTCATATCCTAAAGGCTGAGGAAGTTGGCTTTTTTACCAATCCACAGTATTCTAATATTGTTATTTGCTGTATTTTCCAGCAGAAGCATTATCAGCTATAGATTTCATCTTATTTCTTGTTTGTAAACATAGATAATGGAATTGAATTTTATGAGAATCACCATGTTCAACTATGAGCAATGAATGAACGATATGGGTAGCTTTCTTTTTCTGTGTGACTGATAGAATTTTCCTTAAACACACAGTTGTGGGCCTGGGGAGGTGGTTAGGTGCTGGCATGTGTGCATGATGTGAAGAGGCCCTAGTTTTAATTCCCAGTACCCATGGTCCTCACAGCACCACAAGATTTGTGGAGATTAAACCCAGGCAGGTTGTATGCAAGGCAAGTACCCTATCCACTGAGCTGTCGCTCCAGCGCCATTGCCTCATTTTCTACAGTAACTCTCTCTTCTAACTCAGAGGGTTAGAAAACATATTCTACTCTTGAAGTGTTTCTGATAGATTCACTGAGAACTATCTCAAAATCTTCATGCCAATTTCAAAGTGCACATCTGAATCTAAATTTGTAGGTGATGATTCCCGATTCCCTCATTCTCATTTCTACTCTTCAAAAGCTTCCAAATGATCTCGTACTAATTTTTCATTCTGGATTTCTATCGCATGTTTCACATTTTTATAGCCAACTCCTTCGATTTTATTTCTAGAGGAATAGAGAAAAGGTCTGTGGTTTACCCTTTGGTGAATCTCTTAAGAACAAGAAACTTTGTTGGAAAAGAATTATGAATCGTCAGCCATCCTATTGCCTTTTATGGCACTTTTCTCTGAAATGAATGTTTCAGTAAGTGCACTCAATAGTTTCGTAAAACATATCCTTACTAATTGATCTTGCAGTGAGAAGTATTCCAGTATGCCCATCCAAAGCCCATTACTTTTCCACTTTCCCTGAACTTTCTAGAACAAATAAGACTGGGTCAGCATTGGAAGTTGGTCCCAGAAGGATGATGTGACTGGTCTTCAAATAGGTGATATGAACAGATCATCTGGTTATGTTTTCCTCTCCTAATTTTACACTTTTAGCTTGTGATGACTATGTGTGATCATTAGTTTTCTTCTTCTGCAAAGATGAGGGTGATTTAGGAGATTTAGACAGCATCACGAGTACTATATGAACTGCCAGTGTTTTATTAGTTCTCTTTGGATGTAGGCAGTGGAAATACTGCCCAAAGATCCTGAGAAATACGGTCATGTGATTGGTGTGTTTGGAGTTGGAAGGAGCCACATATATAATGATCTTGGTACCCCAGGGAAGCTGGTTAATGATTGATTCAATATTCTCATATTTAGCCCCCAGTGTTCTTTTGGGGTGGGGGGCGGGGGCTGTCCTCAAAGACATCCTGACTTTCTGTTCTTAACTGCTCTAAAAGTAGAAACGGGTCCTTTTCAGACTGTGATGTACAAGGTGAAGTCATCCTCCTTGGCGGAGAATAGCCCCTGGGAGCTGTACTGCGGACAGGCTTGGCTCCCTAGGATCTTAGGGGGAGATGTCTCTGACTCTGTATACTTAAGGATTTAAGCCAAGGGATTATGTCAGCCCCAGTAGGCCAATACAGAGCAAAGAGTGCAAAGCAGACAGGCTGAAAATCCTCCAAGTGAAGGAAATCTGCAAAAGCATTCTGAGAAAAGGGGAAGGAAAAAAAATCAATGTTTTATTAAAAACTTAGGTGTGAGTCTTTTCAGGTTGAAGAACAAGAAGGATGAGGTTTTTGTCTAACATGGCGAGCCGTTCTGCCAGGAGGTTTGCTGAATGGGACCAAATTCTAGCTTCTTATTTTAATTTTCGTGAAGGGTAATGCTGGGAAGCTGTTCAAAATTAAAAATAAATCTTTCAATAAGTAGACCTCCTATGTGGCCGTCCAGAAAATGTTCGCTTAGCAGAGTTATATATGAGCACGGCCCTGCCTCATTATCCTGCTATAATTTGGAGTTTGCTAATTCAAAATCATTAGGACAGTTTATCTTTGATTAACAAACCCTTTCTTCATAGTAGTGTCAATTAATAATGTAGGCCAAAATTCTGGGTGAATATAGTCATCATAAACTCTATCAGAGCTCCCCTAAGCATATTTACGTATACACAATTATAATCTAATTGCATTTGTTCCTATCATTTTGTTAAATTAAATTCCTTGCAGACTACTATAGGCAATGATGTCTCTATGAGGAATTTAGCACCTGGAGGTCATAGAGTTTAGCAGTACCCCCCCCTTTTTTATTTTTAGTCTGTTTTTCATGCAACTCTTCTTCTTATCAGTTAACTATTTTTTTAGAAAGAACATAAAACGTCTAGTCACTGGTTTTATTGTCACCCCTGAGACTTTCCCTACTGAGACCCCAGCTCCATGAAGTGGAAATGACTGGTCCAAGCTAATCTCAGAGGCAACCCTTGAGACCTGGAAGGGTCTTTCTCTTAAAAGAGTGCAGTTGCTTTCCTGGAAAATTCTGGGAAGATTAGCAACCATCATGTATTCTGCTTGGCATTCTTCCTTTTGTAAGTGTGAGTATCTTAGCATGGGGATGTAGGTTTAACTGGGCTTTGATCCTGCCTTTGTAGAAATTGGTGAGAATAGCTGGTGATTGAAATGGTGATTTAAAACCATCCCAACCCCAATTTGCCCATTGGCATCCTGAAGGGCTGATCACACCCTTTTGCTTTGCACTAAGCCTGAGTTAAAACCAATTGACACTGAAGATAAGACAATGGGAAACAGAAAGTCTTGATTGCAGATAGGCTGATGCCAGGATGTGAACTTTAGATGAGTGGCCAAAAGGGCTGGTTCTCATGACTTTTGCCCTGGGTCACACAGGGGCAGTTGTAAGTGAACTGCAGATTGGTTGGTTCTAGAAAACTCTGTGGATTAAGGTGAGAAAGTACTTTTTGCAAATTCGCTTTCATCTTAACATTTTTATTTATTTATTTATTCTTGGTTTGAGGGCCACATTGGGCGGTGCTCAGGGCTGAGGGCTGACATCTGGGTCTCTGCATAGGGATCACTCCTGGGGGGTAGGAGGGTGTGGTTGAGAGACCATATAGGGTGTAGGGAATCACACCTGGGTCAGCTATGCATGAGGGCGGTGCCCTGCCTGCTCTTCTATTGCTCTGGCCTCCCAAATTCTCTTTATGAGATCAGACATCTCTATACTTCAAGTCACTGTGCCAAGGTGGGTGCAGGAGTAGCGGTGACAGAGGGTGGGTTTGGAGTTTCCCTTTGAAAGCACAAACAAGAAAACAATGATTGTTCTGGTGGGGGGGGGTAGGTGGGGGGTTGGGTAAGGGAGATGTTGCTGATGTTTATGAAAAATGAATAAACAGAGTGCTGGGTGATTTTGTTTTCTAGATGACTTTCCTTTGGTTTACTTTTACTTAAGTGGACCATCTCAGGCAAATGAATACAGGATGGTGTCAACTAGGAGAGATAAATGTTGTATAAGCAAAACAAGCTTTTCAGCTCCAGCAACAGAACTGAGTACTATTTTTGCTAAAAATCTTGTGATGGTTGCCAGCACTGGTTTCCACGGTACATCCGTAATCTTCCCCCCACCACACCATGTTCCAGCAATGGGGCTGGACCACACTCTAGGCTTTTGTGCTTGCATTAAATCATTACAAACCTCTAGGGTAGAATCCTCTGGAAGCCTCAGATTGCATTTGAGGCAGCAACTTCTGGTTTATATTGTGCACATGACTCTGATCCAGATATTTCACATGGAACTACATCTGATAATCTCTCTTTAGCACAGCTGCGGTGTCTTAAATGACAGACATCGTTAACACTCTTGAGTTTGGAGGAGTTCACATAGTGCCTGGATTACATAATTATTTGAACCCAGCTAATCTCTAAGATCTTTTCCAACTCTAAAATCGTAGGATTCCAAGTCTTGAGCTATGAGCATGAAGAAGTAAGACTTATCACCTTATGATGTTCCAAAAGTGGTTCTAAAAGCAGCTCTGAGAGTGGGGGAAACTTGCAGAAAATACTTCCAATAGAATTATCCAGATGAATCTGAAGATTGCTTCTTCCCATGTACCCCACTAGGGTGTTTGTTTTGAAGTCCCAAACAGCAATCAGTTGTTCTATGTTCCCCACACCCACTCTCACATGTGGGTGTGCATGTGTGCACACGCGCGTGCATGCACACACACACACACACACACACACACACACACACACACCCTGGGCATTGGACAATGTCTAGCACCTTTTTGGTTGTTACAACTGAGAAGAGGTATAGGGCTATGACATCAAGTAGGTAAAGGTCAGGATTGCCCTCAACGTCCTCGAATGCATAACTCCCACTCCAAGGAGTCATCTCACCCAGAATTCGTATAGAACCATGATGGAGGAACCCAGCTCAAGCTTTATGTGCAAAAGTGAGATTTTGGCCATCAGAGTCTTGGCCACTGTCTAAAGCTTCACCAACCTCACTTTGCTTGGCTGCATGTTTCTGTTGCTGCCAGCTCTATTTTCAGGTAAGAGACAATCGAAAAAGATCCTTTGGAATGTCTTGTGAAGAATTCATTCCCAGTGGTTTTAGCATCAATTGAATTGGTACAGTTTCTGAGGCGGGACTTACCTAGGACAACTAACTGCAAGACAATGTGGTACCAACAAAGTGACAAGACTCCTTTTGGTGCTAGCAATGCCTCCTTCACAGTAGCTATTCAATACCTTTTTGTTGGTGCACATGTTTACTTCCAGTAAAAACACACCCGTGAACTCTTCCTCAAGTCGTGATAAATGAAACAAAACTGAAATAATGAGGAGCGAAAAGAAAATAACCAAGTAAGAGGGATACGGCCGTTTATTACTCAACTGGATAAGTTCCCATTCGCTCTTGCTCTGCCATCTTTTAATTAGACATATTATGTTATTTGAGTGGGATAATGGAGAACAGTGGGAATTCTCATCCCCACTGAGTCTAATTGCTACCTGTCTTCTAGTAAGAGGAAAGCTTGAAGGGGAACGGTAGAAGCAAAGGAGGAAATCTTAGAGACATTGAGTTAGGTAACGTGCTGTAGGTGGTGTTCAGTTTTGTGAGATCTGAAGCTTACACAATTTTTGTGCTAGTCAAGAGAAAAACAACTTATAGGGCCCAGAGAGGTAGTATGGAGGTTGAGACACTCAGTCTGCATATGGTTGGGCGGGGGCTGGTTCAGTCAGCATTATCTGTTCCCTCAAACACCATAGCCCTGTAGCACTGTCCTCCTGTTGTTCATCGATTTCCTTGAGCTGGCACCAGTAACGTCTCACAACAAATTGTGAGACTTGTTGTTACTGTTTTGGCATATCGAATACATCATGGGTAGCTTGCCAGACTTTGCTGTGAGGGTGAGATATTCTCAGTAGCTTGCCGGGCTCTCCGAAAGGGGCAAGGGGCAAGGAATTGAACCCGGGTTGGCCACGTGCAAGGCAAACACCCTACCCGCTGTACTATCGCTTCAGCCCTCGAACACTACTGGGAGAAATTTCTGGACACGGAGCTGCAGGGAGCCCCTGAGCACTGCTGAGTGTAGCCTTTCCTTCAACCCAACAAGAGTAATTTTTGAAATGAACAGCCAGCAGATTAAGAGCAGAGTTTTGAAAAAAGCTCATGCAAACTTCAGTTTAAAAAGTCCCAACTCCAGATTATCTAGGCTATGAAATGAAAGGGGTAGATAGGTGAGCGGACTGTTATATAACTGGCCCAAAAAGGAGAAAATTTATAGGGAGAGAACAGAGACTCTGGGAAATCGAGTTTGGCCTCAACTGAAGGGTATTGAAACCTGAGGTGATACCAGAGTGGTCCTAGCCCAGAATTATGTGAGAAAAATATGGCAGATGGACGTGGACGATTGTATCAAAAGCAACAAGTACAAGTTACTCTTCATAAATTGGAGATTCCTAATGATTTGTAAATCTAGAGAGATTTGACCAGGACTAAGGCTTTCCTTTTGTAAAAAAAAAAAAAGAAAGAAAAGATAAAGAAATGGAAGAAAGCAGGGAAAAGATGTGTTTTAAGTTTGTTTGGTTTTTGGTTGTGATGCCAGGTATCAAACCCAAGGCCTCAGATAGGTAGGACATGTTCTCCAGTCCTGAACTCTAAATATCACTATTTTTATCTTTATTAGGTACATTACCTGTCCTTTTGTTTGTTTTTATTTGGGGTCATACATAATGATATTCAGGGCTTACTTCTGGCTCTGTGATAATTTCTGGAGATGTCAGGAATCAAACACAGGTTGACCAAGTGCAAGACCAGCACCTTCCCCACCGTACTAGCTCTCTGGCTCATTTATCTGTCTTCTTTAATGCCCTAAAGTGGCTCTAACCCAAGGGCAAAATTATTGTATTATTTGTTAACTTTTATGGTGCTGTCATAATTTAGACTAGGATTAATATTAGTGTTTTGTTCATAGGTTGTTGATGTACCACACTTCTCAGCAAAGAGACAATATCCCTCTATCTCTGTCCCAAGAGCCAAATCTTGAACCCTCTGCTTGTTCCTCTCCAGTCTGATATAGAAATAGAATAATTTCTAGTTTGAAAGTGTTGAAGGTAACCAAAGGAAGATTAACTGGTTTTTGATGTCTGAAATCACATAAAATACAATCTGATGTCCCTGGATAATTCTTAGTGGGACAAAGTCCTGCTTGTTTATGTCTTAACCACTGACACCAGGTGTCAACCGAAGAATAGAGTAGCTTCAACTGAACAGTTGGTCTGTGATACTTATGCATCTCACTCTACAGAAAAGGGGGTGCCATCACCAAGAAATAGGCCCCATCAGAGAGAAGATGGAGATGGTCTGCCCCAGCCAAAGATGTGGTGGATTCATCCTTGAGTCAACCTCACATCTGAAATAATTTTTGTATTTGGCAAGACCTTTTATTTTTAGACTCTGTAAACAAGTTTGCATGAAAATTACAAAAATTCAAATACACTACTCCTTTCCCGAAATGCAAATCTTTTCCCAAAGACATGTGGATTTCTACCTATAATCTAGAGCATGCTCGACTGTACTGATAGTGCAAGTTGTTTGGCTTTCTACAAAATCCACATTCTTACCTTGGTTCCTAGATGCTAGCAGCAGCTTTGTTCTGAAATAATCTTCAGCTCCGGTCTTTCACAGTTTAACATGGTCCCCTAAACCAGAGGGTTTTTTGTTTGTTTGCCTTTGATCACAAGCGAATCGTGTTAGTTCTTTTTTCCTCAAGAGTTTAAAGAAAAAGCATAAGCCGAAGAAATGAATGAAATCTGCAAATCAAGATCTTTATGTTTTGTGGGTCTTGTTCGTATGTTTGTCTGGGGGCCATACCTGGTGGTGCTCAGGACTTATTCCTGGCTCTGCACTCAGGGACCCCTCCTGGCAAGGCTCTGGGGAAAATATGGGCTGCTGGAAATTGAACCCAGGTTGGCTGCATGCAAGACAAGCACCCCACCCATTGTACTATCTCTTGAGCCCAAATCGAGATCTTTTTTAAACACAGAAAGATTTTGCTGAAGCCTTGTTTGCTCCTTCTTGGTGGTTGGTAGGTAATGAATGAGGGGGAACCTCTGGGCAGTGGTAGTGGACTGGAGAGTTTTTCCTGTTCTTGGGTCATTATGGGTTCAAGCAAGTCACACTAGGGCTTTGGGGGAGCCAGCCTGTGGTTTTATACTCTACAGTTCTGACTCTGCCATGGTTTAATTCACAATGCTGAGGAAGTGTGTTGTTGAAAAACATGCAGTTTTTGTTTTCGCTCCTATTTATCTATTTTTCTTAAAGAAGGGAGAACTGTCTCTTGATTCTCCTTCATGCTGAAAACATTCTTTGGAGGGGAGAGGCACACCTGGCAATGCTCACGGGTTACATGCCTGGCTCTGCACTCAATCATTACTCCTGGCAGTGCTCAGGGGACCATATGGGATCCCGGGGATCAAACCCAGATTGGGTAAGGATTGCAAGGGAAGTATCCTACCCACTGTCTTCTCTCTTCAGCCCTAGAATTTTTTTTCTTGGGCATGTTGTTGCCACTTCGACAACTATCAAGCATTCTCACTAATTATGATGCTACTTGAGAATAAAGTAAACCAGTGGGGAGACAGTGATACAGCCTCTTGAGTGTGGCACCAGGTCTGGGAATTTGTATCTGGGGTGGGTGCCACGAGTCCTGGTGAGGAGAAAAATAGAAAAGCTTCCCTAAAGAACCTACTAAATTATCCAGCGTCAGGGCTGACTGAGCAGCGTAGACAAATAGAGTGTCGGCAGAGCCTGGTGGTAATTACGGCATAGAAGTAAAAATTGAGTTGCATTTTTTTTTAAGAAAAGATGTGAATATTTCATCCCTAGAAAATGAAAGTTTTATTTATACACCCAGGACCTCAGAACTCGATTTTTCCAGACTCCTTCCCCTTCACTCCTTCATAAATAAAGCACACGTGTTTCTCTGTAAGACTGGAAAGGCATTCAGCTGTGTTCACACTCCACCTCTGACAGTCTAATTCAAATTCGTTTCTCATTGCTCAGTGTCGCACTTGCTCCTTTGAACACAACCGCCAACTTTGCCTCCCTCTGGAGAAGTCTCCCAAGAGATCCGAGCAAAGAAGTGCCTGGCTGAGATGAGAAGTGAACAGTGCAGGGTTAGCAAAGGCTTTTCATGGGCTTCTCAATTGTTTCGTCCTCACTCCAACTGGCTGAATTAATTGCTCTCCCTAGAGGAGCCTTAAGAGACTCCAGAGTCCAGTTTGCAATTGAGAGCATCAAGGGAAAGATCCAGAGAAACTTCATCAAAGCTTCCATTAACCCCCTACTGACGTCTCGAAAATGTGTTTTTTGAAAAAAAAAAAAAGACTATGAAAAAAAATGCAACTTAAAAATCAAGAGCCATGCCTCAGGCTCAATAAAGTTCCTATATTGAAGGAACTTATTTTCGCAGGGTCTAATTAAAATGTCAGTCCCTGTCCCCTCAACACATCCCAGCTTTGACTATTTCCATGCTATGTCAGAGAGAGTCTGGTTTTTACAGATGAAGACTTATGAGGATTTTCTTTTGGTTTTACATGCTCACTGGTTAAGATAAATAAGCATTGGTCATTGTTGTTCAAAACGTCTCTTGAAAATGAAATGTAGGGAGAATATTCATTTCTTTGGATTAATTCATTGATTTTTCCCCTGTATCTACCAACTGATCTCAGCTTGCTTGTCCACAGAGACAGACAGACAGACAGACACACACACACACACACACACACACACCCTCAACTCTTGCCTTGGCAGAAGGGTCAGGATTCTATAGTCTGACCCTCTGTTCTGCAATAACAGATAGACTTGGTGCCAGATTATCTGTGTGGTCTCTTGTGAGCATTGCAGCGTTCTCCGGGAACATTAATAATGATTTGGACTCCCAGCAGGTTAGTACCCAGGTGTTGAGAGAATCTGGCTGAGCAGTCAGCAAAATGGCAACCAATATTCTATGGAACAGAGTAACACCATTAAATTCCTTCTTTCTCTGTTCTGATAACACATTTGGCTTCCTCTCTGAGGAACTGTCTGCTGGCTCCCTTGTACTATCTTTTGGTTTTGCTTATGACCAAGCTCAAGGGCTTCTTTCCAATCCATCATCTGTCTAAACTCTGGATAAAATTGACCGTGTTGTGTGAGTGTTTGTTGTATTTTTGCTATCACTCCTGGAAGGGGAGAGACAACAAAGAAGAAAAGCTAGGATGGTCATTCCTTTTGGCCTGGCTTCTTACAAGTGAGAACCTATTCTCAGCCCCTGGGGTCCTTTCAGAACTGTCTCTCAGATGAAGACTGTGGGGAAGATAATTAAAACAGAAAACTTATCCAGAAACCTTTTGTGGCTGATGTGGGCATACAAACAAGACTTGATTCTGCAGTTTCAGCTTCTCGGTGGGGGTTAACTAAGGACCTCCCACCAACAGGCTCTGCTGTGTGCAACACATTTGGGTAAGATTCATCCATTAGAACAAACACTGAAAGGGCCAAGCTCACAATGGCTCCCTGGAGAGTTTGTGTTTGTCTAGATAACATACTGCAAGCTGTAAATCTGCCTCCTCAATCAACCTTTTTTGTGTGTGTGTATGTGTGTGTGTGTGCGTGTTTTTAGCATAATAAGTATGCATATTGAACAGAAGTGCTATGATGGCTGAGAGCAGAACTTCTCCTTCCCCTGTTAAAGCTAGGAACACACTAGGTCTCTGGGACCAGAGATTGTCTTTCTCCACCTTACCAAGAGGTTATCTAAGTGCTCTTTCCATCTGTCGAGATAGGCAAGAGGTGGGAATCTTTATATATGATTTACCATGGTTATGTTGGGGGTAGATGAGAAAACCTTACAACCACTTCAGATTTCTATGTTCTTTGAATGATTTTTTTTTAAGACACTCCTTCCTTATTTCAGAACATAGGGAAAAAACAATTCCATGAAATGGCCTGTCATGAACTGGAGCCTTACCCCAGCATCTGTGCTCTAGGCCTTGCTGTGGGGCTATTTCTAGGTGAGGTGCTGTACTAATGAGGCCCTTCTGGTATTTACAGATTGATTCCTGGGTGGAGCCAATAATACAGAATTTCACACTTCAGCAAGTTGTTCTAAAGAAATGCCCCCACTGAGATGTTGTGAAACCTCCTAGTAAAAAGAAAAAAAGAGGGTGGGGAGGAGAGGGCAAGTCCTAAAACAGTTATAGCTTTCCTAATACATTCTTTCTTATGCATTATGACTACAAAAGTCATCTTGAATTCTCAAGCACAGATCCAGTGGAAAACATGTATTGGCCTTAATAACATTTGAAACTTTAATAGCTCAGTTGTTTCAACCTCAGTCTTCGAATGCCTGTAGGAGTTTAAACTATCTGGCACATACAATTTCGTTTCTGGCTGATACCCCAAAATTAAAAAAAAAACAACTCCAGAGCTGAAAATTCTGAAGTTGAAAATCCTTTCTCATAAGTTATGCTCCTTTCTGTAACCTCTATTAGAACTAAGAGAAATGCCAAAAAGATAGAGTTTCAACAATGAGGGTTGCAAGAATATCATTTCACGGCCACATTTTTTTTGAGGGCCTAGCATGTGGCGACCATTTGTATATGGAGTATTTTCAAAACGTGCTGGTTGTAATTTAACCCAAAGGGCTCTATCTCTTCTCTCCACTTATTATTCATGTCTTTGTGCTTGTCTACACAGCCAACCAGATACTGGATAGAAAAGCTTTGACTACAAAAGCTTTTTTTAGGTAGAATTAAAAAAATAAATAAAACAAAAGCTTTTTTTAGGTAGAATTTTTTTTTTTAAAAAAAAAAAGAACTCCTCAGCTCTTCATGGCCCATGGCTATTGTTCCCTAAATATTTTAATTCCCTGTCTTCAGAACTTTCCCAGACTTCCATGAAGTGAAATTAATCTGGGATTAAGATGGAGTTCTCAATTCTTTTTTTCTTCTTTTTTTTTTTTGGCAGTTTGTTTGTTTTGGTGTTACACTGTGCAGTGCTCAGGGTTTCCTTCTGGATCTGTGTTAAAGGATCATTCCTGATAGTGCTCAGGAGTTCATATATAGAGGATTAAACTAGTGTAGACATGTGCAAGACATGTACCTTACCTTGTGTACTATTTCTCAAGTTCCAGAAGTTGTCAATTCTTTACCCAAAATTGGTTTTCATTTCCATCTCTGTCTGTCTCTATCACGCTTGTGAGCACACACACATACACAAACACACACACACACACACACACAAACTCACATACACCTTTAAACCAGGCAACATTCAGACTTGGAAAAATTTCTAGTAGCATAAAGCAAATAGATTTGCAACCAAAATTGTATCCAAATATTTCATCTGCCTACCTCACCCTATCAGTGACAATCTATCTGTAACCTGTAATTTCCTGCTCCAATTTTATTTTTTGTTGGATCTGTTTTATTACTGTTTTTTCCCCTCTATCCTGTCTATGTATCTCAAAATGCAATAAGAGGAAGAAAGATGAGTTACTGAGAAGTAGCCTCTAACATAAAAATAACAACAGCTCCTGAGAATGCTTACTGTTTAAGGAGCTTGAAACCTTAATTTAGATACCCACTTACTTTTTCTGGAGCAGTTAATGGGTGTGTGTGTGTGTGTGTGTGTGTGTGTGTGTGTGTGTGTGTGTGTTTAATGACCATTAGAAATATAAGTATCCCATTCCAACTCTCTATGTGGGAAACTGAATGACTTTGCAGATGAACAAAGACTTGGCCTTTCTTTAGGTCACCTCCTGAAAGCAGGGCCATGGCACAGGTGGCCCTAAGCAGGACTGGCTAGCAGCCATTCGCTGACTATAGTAATGGAATTGGTCTCAATCCAGGTCTTAGTCGACAAGTGTCTACATCTTAAGTGACACTAATTGACTTCCTAATCTTTCAACCTGGAATATGGTGAACCATCACTGATAGTGATGGGGAAAGAGTTATTCATCATAGATTCAGGGTTCATTAAAAGCCAAGGTATTTGGTGTTTTGAGCTGGCTCTAACCTGGCACCTTGCAAATATTTATGCTTGTCTCTCAAGGGTTCCATTAGCTTCGGAAACAAAGCATAGGAATTTAATTTCCAGCAATTTCCAAGAATTCAGATTGGCTCTCGCTCTTTGTCTGAGGTTCCAATAACTCAGGTTGGCTATTGCTGCCAGTCTGATGTGTTGAGGTTGTCTTGTGATTTTTGTATCATAATGATTAGCTGTCTCCTGTGAAAATTGAATATCAGGGAAGGAAAAGAAATTTGGATCCTGGGCCTCTTGTGATCATGCCAGTCTCTCTGCTTTTCAATTTTGTTTGTTTGTTTGGACACTGATTACCAGCTCATGTATTCATCATAAATACTAAGAATGGTGCTTTCTGATGGAGGTTTAATGGTGCTATTCACTGTCCTTCTGAAATGGAGACCAACGTGGAAAAAAAAACGTTGGGGCCTTTTGATTAGTATGAGTTTCAAAGCACGGAATTCAAGGGGCATCATCTAACACATTTCCTTCTGTTATTCCAGGTGTGTGAACCTAGAAAGAGAGTCCACTCATTTAGTCTCACCGGGGGTCCTGACCTGGGGATGATTTGTCCTGACTTGAGGGACATTATTGATATTAGTTAGTGCTATTAATATATCCCCCCATAAGTTTCCTAGGGAAAAAAAATTAAACCCACATGTATGATTTGGATATCCCTATAACAAGTGGCCAAGCCACACTCCTGAATTAGTTATCACACTGAGAAAGGCAAGATGACAACACCCTCAGTAGATCTATTTATTGAAGTAGACAACCTCTTTTAGCAGAATGATCAATGTCTTGCTTTTTTCCAAAAGGTTTCTCAGGGCTAGGAGATCAGTAAGCTTCTGATAGAAAGTCATGCACGATGCTTTTGATTGGTCGGTTTCTAGAGCAAGCTTTTAAGCATTTCTGCCTGTAAATGTGGAAACCCGAGTGTGGAAAGTGAAAGGCAAGAGCAAAGATTAACTGGGTGCATCTATCATCCTGGCTTTTAGAGTCTCTGTGATTAATACATCTTTAATTGGGGACCGGCTCTAGATGCTTTGAATGTCAGAAAGCTAAATGTTGCAGCATTGTCTCATCTGCTTCCTAACACAGCAGGACGATTAGCAGCTGTCTGTGTAACAAAGAGAACCCTGGGCCCACAGCACAGCTTTTCTTTCCAGATTTGGAATGACTGAAGCTCTCCAGTGGAGTTGACAGCAAAAGGAACAGAAGCCTGGATGTAAGGAGCTAATCCTTTCCCACTGTGTACTGTCTTTCTGCTCTGTAGAACAAAATCTTGCCTTGACACCCCATCCCTCCATATTTTCAGAATCATTTTGGAGAGGATTGTTGGTACTGGGGACAAGGGCACTCACTTTGCCTAGGATTCTTGGTCTCATCTGAGACACGTGGAAAACAATTTCCACTCACAGTTTATCCTGGATGTGTTCCAACATACTGAGGAGCAGTGAGAAGATTCATCTTCCCAGAGGCATCCAGAGGGGAAAAAAAAATAATTAATTTTGCTGTTGTTGCTCGCCTGACCCCATTTTCTTATCTTGAAACAGTTGTCTTGCTCAGGCAAATTCTTATGGATTGCCTTCGCCTGGAAAGCCTTGTTTCCCTGTTTGCCTCAAACTGGCGTTCTTACTGAACAGGAAATACACACTGAGTCCTGCCATGTTTCTGTTGGCAAGTGCTGGGCTATCCTTGTCAGAACCTGCCAACAAATTTCTTAGTAAGCAAATAGAAAGTAAAACAAGCAGCTCTCAGACGAAACAGAGGACACACTTGAACTGCCTCAGAGACACTCTGGTGCCCCTTAATTCATTCCCAGTTAATTCTAGTGGCCGGGACTTTGTTTTCAAGCAAACTGTCACTCACTTGTAATTTATAACTATTGGTCTGGCTATGTGACTATCACAGTTGGTAATAATGATAATTCAAG
Source organism: Sorex fumeus (assembly GCF_029834395.1). NCBI lineage: Eukaryota > Metazoa > Chordata > Mammalia > Eulipotyphla > Soricidae > Sorex > Sorex fumeus. The sequence goes on along the minus strand of NW_026606071.1, from coordinate 40,373,539 downwards.
ATAGTAGTTATTTTCCTTTCTTCATTTTTATTTCTTTTGGAGGGTTCTGAGAGGGTACACCAGGCTGTGCTCATAGCTTAGTTCTGACCCTGTGCTCAGCGACCACTCCTGAAGAGGCTTAATGGAACCATACAGGGTGTCTAGAATCAAATCTGGGTCACATACCTGCAAGGAAAACACCTCACCTGATAGACTATTTCCTTGGCTCAATTTTAGAAAGTAGAAATTCATATCTGTGAGTGCAGAGATTACTGTCCAGCTCAGGGACTATACATGAAGATCAAGTAAGTTATAAGAGCCCTGATTTACAAAAATGTGTATTTTTAGGCCTTTACCAAGGCGTGTTAACTTAAAAAAAAAGTAGGTGGGTCTTTCTAAACTCATTTGATTATTTCATCTTAATATTCTCAGCGAACACTTTATTTCTGATAATATTTTTTGTGAATCTTTTAACATGAGCCTATGCAGAGGAGTGGACAAGGCTCAAGTGTGGTGTCCACGGGTCACACCCAAACACCTGGAGATCATTGGTTAGATTCAGGTTGGCACTCATTGCCAGATTTCCAGAAACTTGCCATGTGACTCTATGTCCTCCCCTAACTCTGAACACTATTATTCCGTAATTGGATTTTTTGTTTGTTTTAAATGGTTCTCTTCTGCACATTTGAAATAGTTCTAATATGAAATGAGCTTTTAGTTTTGTCTATGCAAATGGATGATGTCCAACTTGCCTCAGGGTTCCTGGCAACTCATGATGTGCATAGATAGCCCTTACCTAACTTAAAACAGACCTTCGAGGGCTCTATTACCTATGAAGCTCATAGGCTGAAATCCATAACCACTAGGTGTCTCATTTCTGACCAGTGAAAGGAGATGAAGGACATAAAAACCTTACATGGATCATGACTGAACTTGGGTGTGACTTTTTCAAACCACCACTTAGAAGCTGTGACTTGGGGCAAGTTGTTCAAAGTCTTCTCATCATATTTTCCCAATCTGTAAAATGGGACTATATAGGAGCTACCTTTGTGGGTTTTAAGAGGATTAAAGGAATTCCTCACTCTCAGAGCTTTAGAATTGTATTTGGCCCCTGGTGATAAAAAGGTACTGGTTCGACTAGTGAGTTATTATTACACGTAGGTGAGGTGGAAGGAGGATCACTTTTTGAATCAGGCCAACTTGAGTTTGAAATCTCACACTTTGAACTATTTTGGTTAAATTCTTTCATTTCTTGATGTAGAAGCTGCCCCTTAGCCACACTATCTAAGAGTCATGAAGAGACTGAGGATACTGATGGTGACTGGAGAAAGTTGCAGAGGTGAAACAATAATTATGTGAAAGTAACTTGCTGAGACAGCCTAGGATATCCTTGTCTTCTTCTCTTTTTCTCCTTCTTTATTCAGCTCCAACTCATAAGGCTCAAGTCTGAAACTACAAAGGCTGCTTATTAGACACAGAGACTGCATTTTTTTTTATTATTATTAGTAAAACACCATGAGGTACAGTTGTAGACTTACAAATTTTTGTGCTTGGGTTTCTGTTGCACAATGATTGAGTACCCATCCCTCCACCAGTGCCCATTCTCCACCACCACTAATCCCAGTATCCCTCCCACCCCCCTCGTCCCCCCATCCCACCCTGCCTCTGTAGCAGGGCACTCCCTTTTGTTCTCTCTCTCCTTTTGGGTGCTGTGGTTTGCAAAAGAGGCATTGAATGGCAATCATGTTTGGTCTAGAGTCTATTTTCAGCTTGCTTCTCCCATCCTGGGAGAATCCTCCCAACACCTCCCCATTTGGTGCTCCCTTCTACATCTGGGCTGTCTTTACCCCTAGAGTGTCAAGCTGGCCTCCAAGCCATGGAGTAAACCTCCCGATACTTATCTTGGCTATTCTTTGGTGTTAGTCTTCTATTTTGCTACTTTATGTCCCCCAGATGAATGCAATCTTTCTATGTCTATCCCTCTCTTTCTGACTCATTTTGCTTAGCATGATACTTTCCATGTAGTACCACTTGTATGTAAATTTCATGACTTCATCCTTTCTGACAGCTACATAGTATTCCATTGTGTAGATGTACTAAAGGTTCTTTAACCAGTCATCTGTTCTCGGGCACTCAGGTTTTTTTCACATTCTAGCTATTGGAGCAATAGCACAGCAGTAGGGCGTTTGCCTTGCACGCAGCCAACATGGTCTATTCCTCCGCCCCTCTCGGAGAGTCCGGCAAGCTACCAAGAGTATCTCACCTGCACGGCAGAGCCTGGCAAGCTCCCCGTGACGTATTTGATATGCCAAACACAGGAACAACAAAGTCTCCAATGGAGACGTTACTGGGCCCGCTCGAGCAAATCGATGATCAACAGGAGGGCTTTTACTTTTTACTTTACTTAGCTATTGTAAATAGGAAACCGCACTTTTTTCTAGAAAAGAAAGGCAGAGTCCCTGGAGCTGTTCTGAGGACCACCCTGACTCTTTTATTTCACTTTGCATAAATGCAAGCTCTGATGCCTATTTCAGTGCAGTATTTTGGAACTGTGACGTGCCCACCTTGTGAGAGAACTGAGTCTTAGTGTCTCCATTGTTAGCAGAAGCTGGTGAATCTGGCCTTTGCTCACTTTCGGGTTTCTTGCAAGGGAGCAACTTCGCTCACGGGTATCACCCACCTTCCAGAGTTTCCAAAAGGGACCCAACAGCCACTTGAGCATTTTTAAGTTGATTTTTAAAAACTTTGGGGTTTGGGGAACATACTTGGCAATGCTGGGAGGTCATTTTTGGTAATTCTTGGACAATCATGAGTAGTGCCTGGGATCAAACGCCTACTCTTGCCTGCCAAGCTAGTGCTCCGGTCCATTGCATTAACTCCCTGGCCCCTTGCATGTAGGCACTTCTAAACCACAATTTCCGTAGCGCATAGTACAACTATTTTGCATTTTACTTACTTATCCTATGATAACTATTGTAACTTCAGATAATCAGCTATTAGGTTAATGCAATAGGGAAACAAATAGACACACACAGAGACACATGTCTTGTTCTCTGGATGATGAAAGGTGGACTGATGAGGGGTTTTCCAAGGAAGATGAGCCATGAATATCCCGCTGGCAGATCATGAGTTAAAGAAAATAGAAAGTCCCAAGGGAGCTATTTATGTTTCAGGTCTAGAATAGAAGAAATCACTTCAGCCCACATCACTCGGCCCCAGGAGCCATCTTACATGCCAAGGGGTCTAGGAAATGTGGTCTTTGGCTGGTCAGCCCCATTCCAGCAATGGTGCTTTCTGGGAGGGGAGAGGCACACATCTCTGGACAGTGAGTCACAGAAGCCAATCCCAACACCTTCGACTTCCTTATGCAAACACTTCACATGAAGGCTAAGAATAGCATCACAGAACATTATTTTAAATATGGTCAATAGCTCTTTATAAAGAATCTGCCAACCATTTTTCTTGAAAATGGTAGGAATCTGAGTGTAATGCTTTCAAAAGTTTTTCCCTGGAGTCACTTACTGAGTGTTGCAAAGCATCACGGTCATTCCCCAAATGAGATCCTGAACATTATTGAAAGCCTAAGACTGTAGGAGTCTTTGGTAAGCTTTGTGCCTGTTTTTGTTGTTGTTTTTATCTTCATTTAAATAAATAGTAAATATACTGACCTTGAAAAACACTCTGAAAATCTTTGTAACCCTCATGCATGTTAAGTACACAATTAATATGAATATTTTGTACTTAAATATAAATGCCTATTGTTTAATTTTATTTATTTATTTATTTATTTATTTATTTATTGCTTTTTGGGTCACACTCGGCAGTGCGCAGAGGTTACTCCTGGCTCATACACTCAGGAATTACTCCTGGCGGTGCTCAGGGAACCATATGGGATGCTGGGAATCGAACCTGGGTCGGCCCTGTGCAAGGAAAATGCCCTCCCGCTGTGCTATCACTCCAACCCCAGGCTGTTGTTTAATTTAATCTTCTAAATCGTATTTGCTTATTTCCATTGAGAATCTGGTTCTGTCTTTTGTTGGCTAAGGGAATCTGTATCGGCACTGGAAGAATCAAGCTTTTCTATACCTTTTAAAAAATTGTTTTCAAAGCAATTTTAATTTTATTTCTTGAATGAGAAAATGCGCTTCTGTGGATTAATGGTACATCAGCTAAAAGCTGTGGGGGGCAGAACTGACTTCTCACCACATGGGTTCATGAATCTAGGGAGTTGAGTCTCTTCTAATGATTCATATCTAAAACAAAACAAAACCAAAAGAGTGGAAGGCTAACCCAGGTTATTGAACACAGTGCAAAAGAGATCATGTGTATGGGAAAGGACTCTAGACACCAGTGAATGCCATAAAATACTGAAATGATAATAGTAAAAAGAAAGAAAATTGCACAGTGGTATTTGACACTGCAGGTAGGGCTAAACTCAGAGGAGAAATTCTTCCCTCCCTTTGGTGGGATGTAGTAGAAAGCAATTAATATTAGCACCAGAGTTCTTAGCATCACAGCGACGGCAAAACCCTTAATCACAAGGATATCATTAGTGCTCTGAAGCATTTAATTTTGATGCTTGACAGCATTTTAAAATGCACAAACCTTTGATAAAGAGCAAATCAGAGCTGTGGTATAGAAATGAGAAAGAAAGAGGGAACAAAAACCACCTTAAGCTCCAAGTAATTAAATTTAAATATGCAATTTGCATTAAGCAGAGATATGTATAAACTGCGGGTTTATTTTTCCTATCAGTGAAAGACCCCTTGAGTAAACACAGTCTCCTTAAATTGGGATCCTGGGGAGGGAACAAAACCCAGGCTTGGTTAAGAAGTCAACTCCCCTCCAAACACTGGGCATTGTGTCCCCCGACAGGCTGGTCCTCAGGTTTCTGAACTCTCAGAAAGGGCTGTTTTCACTCTTCCTTGCCCACAGGGCTGCAGACCGTGTATTGCATCTGTTTATTTCCTGCCTTTCCCGTTCGCCCCCCTAATTTGAGCCAGTAGTGAAAGGCACTCAATCTGTTTCAGCTATCTCCCTCCAAATCCCCCCAAACTGGTTTTAATTCATCGCCCGAGATGCAAGATGCCAAGAGAAAAAAGAAACTGTTTTAGAACCTAGAAGTGAACACTCTCAGTGGATGCATCCCTTTTTCCTTTCCTCAAATCTTCTCTGTCTCTCTCTGTCTCTGTCTCTCTGTCTCTCTGTCTCTGTCTCTCTGTCTCTCTCCCTCCCTCTCTCCCCTTCCTCCTTCCCTCCCTCCCTCCATCTCTCTCTCCTGCATCCCATCCCTTTTGGGTGTCTCAGGCATCCAGCTACTGCCATCCAATGACTTGTAGGTGTTAATGGCAAGTCATAGAGGAAGTGAATAAAAGGAAATTGCAGCGAGGGCATCAGTGGGGAGCCTGATGAACCACTGAGCTTTGCACCAAAGAAAGTTACATTGACCGTTTTCTTACAAAGAGCCACCTCTGTTTGACATCAAAGCAGCTCCCGTAATTCTTCCTTGTGAAACGTCCCACTGTTGGCAAGCCACGATGGAGGCCCTAATCTGTGCTGTTTCTGTTTATCAAAAACACACAGAGAGATAAAACCCACATGTGCCTTCTGGAGGCATTGTGGTCGGCGTGCAAACCAAATGTAACCACAGGAACAGAGCAAACGGGGATTCTATTTAGAAAGCAGGCTAAGTTGCTGAGCGATACTCAGAATTTTGAAGACAGAATTATTGGGGTGTGGGAGGGGATTCTTTACCTTGGCAATCTGGTAGAAAACTGGATCATTTTAGCCACCACGTTTTGAGTGAATTTTACCTTTTATGCTCTTTGGACTTTTCCTCTGTTGCTAAAAAGTGAAATTTTATGACCATTTTATTTGTTTTCCATGACTGTGTGTGTGCATTTATCTTGCTTCCTGGACCAGGATTGCAGAGGGTGTAGTTTGCTTCCTGCCTAATTGTCAATAAATTGACACTTTGTTTTTTTTATGTTCTTTTTTTTTCCTTTGCTGTTTGGGTCACACCCGGAAATGCACAGGGATTACTCCTGGCTCTGCACTCAGGGATTACTCCTGGCGGTGCTCAGGGGACCATGTGGGATGCTGGGAATTGAACCCAGGTCAGTCGCATGCAAAGCAAATGCCCTACCTACTGTGCTATCGCTCCAACCACAAATTGACACTTTATATAGCAAAACCAAACCCTCGAAGGTCATCCAAAACAAATGCATCCTCTGTATCCTCTGCATCTCACTATTCCATGATCTCCTAAACCAAACATCTTTTCCTAGATGTATCTGACTCTGGTGCATCAGTACTTTGCTGGGGCATAGTTTCGGGACATCAAATAGGGTGATGCAAAGAACCTTTTGTGAATTCAGGTAATCATTTTGGGGAAAATCTCAACCCACTACACCTTGAAGCAAATCAGGATATGATTTGCATATGCCATACAGATCTCAGAACAGATTGCCAACTTTTTCTTTGCCCAGAAGAGCAGTCTCTGAATGGCTGTTTGTAACAGGTGCAAGGAAAACATGTTTTAATGTTAACTTACATTTGAATGACATTTTACAGCCGGTGTCTTTGGAAAAAGAAGTTCAGGCATTTCACATGTCCCTTGGAAAACAGAGACGCCATTTATAATTAGAATTGTCATTTGCTTCCTGCCTAATTGTCAATAACGTAGTACACCTTAAATAGCAAAACCAAACCCACCAAAGGTCATCCAAAACAGGTGCAGATAAAAAAATTCTTTTAGGGCTGAGTTTCTGCTTTGTGCTTTACAGTTAGAAAATGCTTAAGGTCTACAAAGAGTTTTTTTCTTTTTAGATTGACCTTAATGTTTAGCTCACTTTTCCTCATTCTGCAAATCTCTTGCACATCCATTTTGCAACCAAGAGAAAGGACAGTGGTAGAAACACAGAGATAAAGAAGGCAAAGCTCTTAACAGAAGAAGCCAGCATTCTAATAGTTGACCTGTAGAAGCTGAAGTCACCCAGTTTGAATGACTTTTCCAAAATGGCAACGAGTAAATGTAAAATGGCGAATATTTCATTCTTAAATTTATTGCTTTTCCCTGTCAACTTAATGAAGTGAAGGCTATTTATACATTTCAAGTGTTTCCTTTTGAATCTTGACCTCATTTTGCACATCCAGATGATCCTTCTACGCCCAAGGATATAGGCTGCTAGTGATCTCCTCAAAATTAAAGGAGAAACCCAAGATATTGTACACGGGTTAAGTCTCTTGCCTTGCATACGGCTTTCTTTAATCCCATCCCTGACATTGCATATGATCTCCAGAGCACATGACCTTTCCTCAGCACGTACAAACCAAATTTTAGAGGAAATATTCCCCCAACTTGGCTTTCTTTCTCCGTGTTTGCCCTTGCCAGTCTAGACCACACTTCGCCAACATCACTCCACATCATCTTTTCTTTCTGCAATTCACAGTGCTTTCCTTCCTGTTCTGGCTTTTTGTCCAAGCACTGTTTGTATTCAGCCAAAGACTGTTTGATTTTTTTTGAACATACAGGTCTGTTTCACTCTAATTTAGATGGTAAGTTCCTCAAGCAAAAGCTTACAGGATATTGCTTGAATGATTAATCAGATATGAAAGCATGATTTGTGAGTAAGAAGGAGAGGGAATGGAGAATCTGGTCTGGATTAAAAAAGACTAACATCCCCTTGAACCTAAAATGAAAAAAGTGGCATCAGACACTCACATCTCAGGACAGGAAAGTGAACATTGGTTGGTTGAAAATACTGCTACAAACACTCAAGAATTAAGGACTTAATTGAACGAACAAATTCTGCCTTTAGCAGCTCTTGCCTTTGTGATTTCTATACCCATCAGTCACCTTTCTCTAAGTGTACAACTGCCAACTAGCATGACCAGCTCTTCTTGTTGCATGTTGAAATGTAGCCATTAAAGAACGCTTGCTGATGTCCAGGAGCACAAAACGTTCCTCAAAGCCAACATCTCTTTTATGAAGGAAGTCTGTGGGTAGATAGGAATGCTTCCCAGTCTCAGATGCCTCTCTTGCTTGGAGTGAAAATACTTACATCATCCCATGGCTTCCTCCTGGTTTCTTCCTCTGACTCTTCTGCAGGTGCTTAAGATATCCAGAGGCTCCATGATGGGGATTTCCCACCTCTTCCTTCTCTACTTCCCCAAGAAAAACTTCCGATAAGAGGGTCAGCAAAATCTCCCTATCCTGAACTTGTAGAAATGGGCCCTCTGCTTTGGTATTGGTGCTTACCATCTCTGTAAAAACTATTATAAAACATTCCTATCCTTTTCTTTTTAATTCTCAGGGATAAGGCGGTGCTTAATATATCAAGAATTGTGTTCAATTCAGTTTCATTTGCCCTTTCTTATCTTTTCCTTGTTCCATTGGTGCTCATTGTGTTTGTCCTCAAGAAAAAAGTGTGTCTCTCCACAGTTACAGGATGTAAATTATAGAATGAAGAGGCAAGTAAGTACTTTTTTCCAGGCTAGGTCTTTTGTATGTTAATGACAATTTTCACTCTGATTAGTAGTTTTGTTTGAATGGTCTGAGACCCTCCTGAACCATGAATTGGAAATGTGAGTTCAATCTGTCATTTTATTGGTCTAGTATTGCCTCTTGTAATTCTGTTAGAGTCTTGGAGTGTTGGGTCTCAGTATCTCAAACATTTCTAAAATGAGCAGGGGTTGGCAGTGTTTATCAAAGTAGCGGCATCAGGCATTTTAGGGAAAACCCAGATGGATCAGCACATAATACAGCACATAAGATCTTATGGCAAAGAGAGTAGTACCTTTTCAGTTCTTAAATCTATTTCCTGTTAGTGCAGGATAATGCTTTTCTAGTACAGACTCATTTTGGGGTTTTTGGCAAAAAGGAATGGAGAAGTCAAGAGTGTCTGATCAGCGTTGATAGCTTTACTTTACTTATATGTTATTTTCTCATTTATCGTGAACTATCATTCATGGTGGGTGATAACAGGAATTCACTTATGCCAGAGAGGGGAGTTTTCTAATGCTTTAAGAAAAAATTGTACTAAATCACAGTCACCAGTTGTAGAGGGAGGTGGCAGCAGTTACATGGATGGCATAAGAAGACGGATGCCTGAGATCCACTGGGGTAGGAAAATGATTGAGAAGTGCAGTTACCAAATGCCTCCTCTAGGGAAGCAAGCCCCAGGCAGGCTCATACAGAGGTGATGGCTTCCAGATGTGTAGGAGTGGGAGATTGTGGTGGAAGCCTGGTATGAAAGGCAAGCAAGACTTACCTTTCTGTCTCTTACCATGCGAAGGATATTCAACTTGCCTCTTTTCTTCATTGTCACTGAGACTAAGTCCATCTTTGTCCCCAGCTGGTGTTCTGATTACACGAAGGTGTTGGGGGCTGGCTATCATATTATACTTCAATTCCTTTGCGTGTTTTCAATAGGTTCCCCATCACACGTGATCACGGATTGCTTTTATCTTGGAAACCTGATAAAAAACACTCTTCTGGGAAAAACCTCTGTACAGAAAGAATTCAGACTTCATACCTTCACATTATGATGCTTTTTGTGAATTAGAGTTTTGTGTTCTGCTCATGTTTATGACAAATGGATCGGTATCCTCTGTTGGTTTATTTTCACATTCGTGCATCTGAATGCTCCAAGGAGAACGGCATCAGAAAACTTTTTAGTTCACAGGATTCTACTTTGAACTCCCTGATGGGAATTGGAATACTTTTGATTGCGCTTACATTCTCTTTGAATGGGTGCAGAGGCACTGACTGAGGCTCCAGCTTCTGAAAGGGAAATCAGATTCATTTCCTACGTGCTACAGCTTAGTGATAACCCCACAGGAGAGGAACCATCTTAGTTCATCCCGCACCCCAAGGGCAGCCAGGCAATTCTCTGCTGAACAATCTGTCGATGAACAGAATCTGACCCAGACCATTTCTGAGAGCAAGTTCATTCTATGACTTTATGATTTTTCCTCCCTCCTGCTTCCTTTATAACAGCCTCGCTTTTCTATTTCATTTCCCGATCTCGAACATCAGAGTTTAAAGAGCGCCTTTTTTATGGAGTCTATGCTAAAGTGCTCTGTGAGGGAATATATTTATTACCTGGAGTGAAATGGTTTTTCACAGTCAGGCGGGCTTCTTTGCCTCCTCACTACATCTATGTCAGAAAGTCACTACTGGCGTTTTACTGGACAGTGTCTCTGTATCAAGGAGTAAAAGAGAGAGAAAATGAGAGAGAGAGAAAGAGAGAGAGAGAGGAGAGAGAGAGAGAGTATGTGTGTATGTGTGTATTGGGAGCAGGAGCCTTAATACAGATAATGAGCACATTTCCGGTTTTCATTTTCTTCAGAAGCTCAGTGGCTTCCATATGTCTGCTTCATACAATTCTGCATCCAGCTTCATCTGACTAACCCTGGGGTTGCTTTGATGGAGGACATGTGTGTACACTGTGCCTTTCACTTGCACTCATTTCTAAGATCCATACTGGAATAGCTTTGGGGAGAAGGAGAGAGGGGTGGTGGTGGTGGTGGTGGTATGTGTGTGTATGTGTTGTGTGTGTTGTGTGTTGTGTGTGTGTGTCACTGACTGTCTCATGCCCTCTGCCAGAGGCACCAACTACATCAGAAGATGCCCTTTCTGGCTCTGCTGATGGAGTCTGACTGCTTTTCTTGCCGTCAGTATGTCTGTCCTTTATGGTCCAGCAGGTTTGAAGCTACTCATTGTCCATTTTTTACTGAACATTTGTTTTCCTTTTCCTCATCCTCCCCTTGGATTGGGGCTTGGTTGGTTGTCCTGTGCAGGTTAGGAAGAACCACAGGAGACTGACCTTGCACCATGTGGTTATTTCTCAGTGGCCATTGTTTGGCTTTGTCTCAGTTATTCCCCCTGTTGGGAGACGGAAAGAGCACAGGACTCCGAGTTCAGTTTAGGAAAAGCCCTAATCTCTGCTTCTCCAGACAGTGTTGCTGGATAAAATTGCACACTACAGTGTTCATTCTGCTCCCTGGAGAGCGCATGTCCATGGCCTTGTCAATCACTGCTGAGCTGGTTTGGCAGCTGCCCAGAGATGTGACCACCATAGTGGGAAAGCCAGTATCAGGCAGCCTGGTTGTACAAATCATAGATGTGTTTCTCCTCCCCAGCCTTGAATAAATACCCAGGCCAGGATTGTGTTTGTGTGTGTGTTTTTTTTTTTTTGGTGGAAAGAAGTCTTGGTGCTCAGCAGGCAAAAGCAATATTTCAACTCCTGTAAAAGAGTTGCAAAACACCATTTATGTCCACAGAGACTATCATGGCTTTATTTGTGTTCTTCATTACTTGCGTGGTTGTGTTCGGACTGGAACCTCTTGCTGTAATTAGGCAGTGCTTTTATTTATATTGGGAAGTATGTAAACTGTTTGCCTCTGGCATTCCCTGCCGTCCTTTCAGAAGTATTCTGAATTCCCTTGCTTATTTGAAGTTAAAGACCAGTAAGATGGCACTCATAATATTCTGCAAGTAGAATTGAGATGCAGTTTTACCCAGTTTAGAAGGGCATCTTCCAAGGGCTGGCATGGCTTGCCAAAGGTCAGAAACCAGATATTCTTTTCCATACCTCCTCTCTTTTATGAAAAGAAGTTGGAGGAGCTATGGAAGCATGATGTTAGAGATCTTTAATGTTAGAAGTTGCTTTTTAAAGACAAATTATACATACACAGCAAAGAAAATACTGAAGAGAATGACAAAATATGATGGTATGCTCTTGTACTGAGCAAAAGCAAAACAGGGGTTGGAAGATAAAAATCTTCACACTCTTCTTAAGATGAAATGATGACTGATAATATTATGTTTTTTCCCCTCCTATAATAATTTTTCTTTTTTCCCCAACAGCACCATCATCCATTGCTTTGGTCCAGGCTAAAGAAGTTACAAGATACAGTGTTGCTCTGGCGTGGCTGGAACCAGACCGGCCCAATGGGGTGATTTTGGAATATGAAGTCAAGTATTATGAGAAGGTAACTCTTGCAGAAGCAAATGTCTCTTTCTCTCTCTTCTTCCTACTTAAATCTCTCCCTTTCTCCTTTTTCTATCTTCTTTTTAAGAAAACTTTTTTGGGGCAATGATTAAAAAAAAATTGGCTCCCATATGTGGCTCAGTCCCTTCCAGGAAGTTCTAGGCTAGCACAGTTCAAGGATGAGTTACCACACACGAAGGTGCTCAGTAACTGCACCCAACAGTGTTTAGAGAACCAATAGTTTCAGGGAATCCATCGAACCTGGGTTAGCTGAATTCAAGACAGACACCTTAAACCCTGTGCTAACTCTCTAGACCTGTTTTGTTACTTTTAGTCTTCAGTTTTTGAACAATTAGAAATCTTGGAATTCCAATCTCAAAACAAAATGCATTTAATTTCCAAGTCCAATCCAATCAGGAATTTCATGTTTTAAGTAAGCTATCTTGAAAAAGAAGAGAAATGCATTGCATTGTTCCTTTCTAGTAATGGAAATTAAGATGACTAAGAAGTTCTAATCTATAAACCTTCTATCAGGGAGAGTAACTCATAAAAGTAGAAATAATGATCTGTTTAAGTAGATCACTGCTATTCAGAATCAAGGTGTGGGTTTTCATGACATTTAATAGAAAATCGGGGAAGGAAAATTACATTCTTCAGTCTCTTAAAGATATAGAAAGACATTACCTTTACAAATAACTTGTCTCTTAAAGGACAGAATTCTGAAAAGCGCTATTTGCATTCAAGATTGTCTAGAAAATTAACAATTATCTTCTCTCTCTTTTTAAAGATAATCACTTATTGGCTCCCTTATTAAAAGCAGAAAAAAGACAGGTTTTTTCATTGAAACCAGATTAAATCATTTCTTATATTTTCTAGATAGAAATAGGAAAAGGCAAAAGACCCTCTTACAATTAAATTGCTGGGTTTGGAATAAGCAAAACTACCAACCATCATTTTATGTTCTTTCTGTGGATATCATGAGCAAATCTTTGCATGTGGTCAGTATCAACATTCCAACTCTGCCATTTTCCCCCATATATTTAAGGAGCAAGAATAGTGCTTAAAACATTGATGAGTTACTGTAGCTTAGTCAATCTGTCAGTCTATTTACTTTCGCCTTCTGAGTAAATAGATCAGCCTGCTTCCTTCTATCCTAAGTGGAGGGGGTATTTTTTCCCCTTTTCCAATTTTATCTTCTCATATTGCAGGATCAGAATGAGCGAAGCTATCGAATTGTCCGGACGGCTTCCAGGAACACAGATATCAAAGGCTTGAACCCCCTGACTTCCTACGTTTTCCATGTCCGAGCCAGGACAGCAGCTGGCTATGGAGACTTCAGTGAACCCCTGGAGGTTACAACCAACACAGGTGACAAGTTCTGAGACTCTTTATGATGCAGAACAAATCCCATGGCAGTAAACCCAAGTAGTTATACCCAGTTTTTGGAGAGGCAAACATTGTTGCAATGAAATCTATTTGAAGTTAGATAGCCAATGACTATCACATATGCCTCAAGAGCAACTTAGAGAACATGTTTCACAATAGTTACTGACTTGTATTTTCA